>NC_044031.1:654631421-656031480 GCF_901765095.1 Microcaecilia unicolor | reverse complement strand
CAAGAGAGAGACCGGTCAGGAATCGATGAGCCAAGTGTCCAGAGGGAAGAAGCCAGCAGCCAGATAATTCAAGCCCCTTTTGTAGTAGCTGGTCTCATCTATTTTTAGTAACTGGTTTCATCTATGAGGCTTTGTCTGACCATCTGTGGCAGATACACATCCATAAGGCATCTGACAGGATTACAAGAGTCTTTGTCTGAGAGTAGGTGGGCTTCTCAGTCTGAGTCATTGTCGGAGAATAGGTGGAGTTTCACTGTCTTTTGTTAGGTGTGATTGCTGTCCATCTTCAGAGTTTTATTCTTTGGAGATGTGTTGATGGACTTAGGTAACCACCCAGCTAGTTTTTGTTGACAGTAGTTTTCAGGGGGAAGGGGGAAGTGAAGTCTTTGCAGCTGTATATTTTTTTTATATTTGTATGTGATCCAGCAAAATCAATAACTCTGACAATTAAACTCATATCATGCTACATTGCTATGTTATGCAAGACGATCTGACCATGAGGCATATTTTCAAAGCACTTTGGGAGGCTAAGTTCCATAGGTTTCTATGGAACTTTGGGAGGCTAAGTGCTTTGAAAATGAGCCTCCATGTTTCACCCCCCCCCCCCCCCACCCTTTTTTTTTTGTTCAAATTACATTGGCTTGAGGATCCCATTACTCTGGCCCATAAAGCAGTACACTCAGGTCTTCCTGACCATCCCTTATACTCCAGCCCATTGTCTGTGCTCCCGCAATAATGATAGGCTTGTTTTACCAAATCCTCGGCAGGCCTGTTATGAAGTTACAAGAAGAGCTGCATTTTATGTTGTGGCACCTTTTCTCTGGAATAACTTGCCCTTACAGATGAAAATTTTTTAAGATGGCTTTGAAGACTTCTTGTTTCTCCAAATTATGAGGGGTTGCTGCAATGCAGAATGTTTGTGCCTGAAGAGTTTACCGCAGAAATGTGTCTCTGTTGTTTGGTATGATCGGTTTCTTTCCTATTTATTACTGGCATTTTTTTCCTTATTTTAGATTGTTTTTATAAATTTGTACATCGCTTTGATTTGTTAAAAAAAAGTGATTCATCAAGTTTTAATAAACATAAACATATCTAAAATGGGCCTCCACAGGTGGAATAAAAGAGAACCTTTATATGTATTACATTATATTGCAGTCTTATATCTTGCAATAACCACCAAGTTCAATACGAGTAACAAAAAAGAATCTGACGTTTTCTCCAGAAATTTACAATACATCAGATAACCCCAAATCAAACCCAACCAAATAAAGCAAAACAAATCATTAATATAAGCTCCTAAAAATACTTTCTCAAAAGAAACATCTTCAGTAGCTTTCTGACCTGACAATAATTCTCTGTTAGTTTAAGGGAAAGAGGCAAGAGGTTCCAACATGATGCTGCTTGATATGGTAAAGAGGCCTTGAGCAGAGTTGTAAGGCTTTAATGGTCTGAAAGGAAGGGAAACCTAACAAGTGATCATTTCTAGTAGAACTAAGAATGCCTCCATTCAAAAAAGAAAAATGATCAATCAAATAAGAGGGAATCTCCTCATGAAAGGCCTTAAAGACCAACACAGATACCTTAACATATTTTCCAGAGATGGGAAAGTGATAAAACTAGAGGACATGAATTGAGGTTGCGGGGTGGTAGACTTAGGAGTAATGTCAGAAAATTCTTTTTCATGGAGAGGGTGGTGGATGCCTGAAATGATCTCCCGAGGGAGGTAGTGGGAAAAAAAACTGTAGCGGAATTCAAAAAGATGTGGGATGAACACAGAGGATCTCTAATTAGAAAATGAATGATATAAAAAACAAAACTTAAAGGGTTGCATGTGTGTTTGCATGTCAAGTGGTGCTTAGATGGCAACTCTGGTTTCATCAACTAAGGCCAGTGCTTGGCTGGCTTGTACGGTCTCTGGATATGGCGATCCGGTTTAGAATGGGCTGGAAAGAGCTTCGACGGAAACTCCAGTGGTTTGGAGCTTGAGAACAGTGCCGGGCAGAATTTTACGGTCTTTGTCCCACAACTGACAAGATGGATTTGTATAGGCTGGAGTGGGCTTTGACAGCAACTCCAGTAGTTAGAACATAAGGACAGAGCCGGGCGGACTTCTATGGCCTATGTCCCAGAAAGAACAAAGAAAGACCATGATCAAGTATATAATATCACGTTCATTGTTGGTTTAAATCTTGAATTGATAACGTGACTGTTGGGTATACTGGATGGACCATTCAGGTCTTTATCTGCCATCACTTACTATGTTACTATGCTACATGATCCTTATTTTTGTGATTATCTTATCTCATCAGATTACATCCTTTAACTATCTCACAATATTTTGTTTATTTACCATTCAGCTCAGGCCTTTTTCCAAGGTTAGTTACAATCTAACCCCTCTGTTTACTAAGCTGTGCTAGTGGCTGCCTTGTGCTAATGCTGACACAGCCCATTCACTTTAAGCATACTGTGAAGTAATACAAAAACCTTTGGGAAAACTAACAATCTGGATTAATATAGAAATTTATGCTAAAAGAATACCTGACCTTGGTCACATACATAAAACACACATAGGTCCTCACCAAATAGAGCACAGACTAACAACAGAAATATATACATAATAAGCAAGATGCTGCATGCAGTACAATCTCAGAGAAAAAGAAAGCGATGCATTTCCCCCATACTGTGCAAAAGATAAAAGAGCAGATGTTCTTTTCAAAAACTGGCATATTTAATAAAGCTTTTTCTGCATGTAAAGCCTGTTGTAGACACGGGAAAGGGCTTTTTATAAAGTTGCATGACCATATATCTGTATAAAAAGCACATGAATAGATTATGCGCCTAATTTACATGATCTGCTATAGGCATTGGGGTTTAGGCAGAGTGGAGATGGAGTTGCAAGGTATATGGATATTTTATAAAATACACATGTAAAGATATAGAATACTTGCACAAATTTATAAAACCAGATTTTTAATTGAAAATACAATTTTTTTTTCTACCTTTGTGGTCTGGCCATTTTATTTTACTAATCATGTTGGTCTCACTCTCTAGTTTCTGCTTTCCTGTCTTAACTCTCGGTCCAGATTCCCCTGGCCATTTGCATTTCTTCTCTTTTCTTTTCTAGTCTTCGCTTCTTTCTCTACATCCATTTGTGACATTGATCTTTTCCTTTCAGCTTTGTTCCATTTAATTTTATGACCTTTTCTATTCACTCAGATTTTACTCTTTATTTCTTAACATTCAGTCCTGAATCTCCTTCATTTTACTGCATCTACTTTCAGCTTGCCATCCATCTCCTTCCCCAGACTCTTATTCCTAGTCTTTAACCAACTCTTCCCCTTCTCTTTCAACTTTCCCCATATAGAATCTGCAACCTCCCCATCCTGAGTTTTCCCCCTTTCCCCTCTTTACCCAACATCTTCCTCTCTCTCTCTCTCTCTCTCCCCCTCCCCATCCAGGATCTCCATTCTCTGTTCCCTCTCCACCAACATGTCTGTTCTCTTACCCCTTCTCTTTGCCCTGTCCTGCATTCCCCTACTCTGCTTCTCCCATGGTTCCATTTCTCCCTTCTCTCTTTTTTTTGTCCCATATCTAGCATCTCTACTCTGTCTTCTCTCTCCACATGTTCCAGCATCTCACTTCTAACTCCCTTCCTCATTGCTCCATCTTCATGAGCCTGTGGCAGCAACAATAAAACAAAACAAAAAAAGGGATAGCATGGAGCTTTTTGAGCCTTGAAGGCCCTGCCTCATCCCACCTCCATTAAAAGAGAAAGTCTGCATCGTAGGGGGCAGGTCATAAACGGCCTTCAGTGCACCTCACACTTTTTTGATTTCTTGCTGCTGTCACTTCTTTACCTCATCCTGATTTGGAGCAAACTGAGGCCACCACTTCAGGGCCACTTATTGTCATCTCCAAATATTTGCCACCTGAGGCGACCACCTCACTGTACTTAATGATAGCACCATCCCTGAATCTGTTTTTCTCTGATTGTTTCTATCAGAGATGGATTTGGTACTTAAGTAAAAGTAAATGTACTGGCTTCAAAGATAGTAAAGTAAAAGTAGAAAGTCTTATCCCCCAAAAATACTCAAGTAAAAGTAATAAAGTACACTCTTAAAACTACTTTTTTACTACAAAGTAAAAAGTATTCTTAACAAGTTGGACCACATACCTAGTATGTTTACTAGCAAACTCCTAGTGGGTCACACAAGGTCCGGAAGTTCGGGCCCAATCAGCTGTAAGAGGTATGGAAAAATACTTTAAAAAAATACTTTCTAAACTTGTACTTTATTACTAAGTACAAAAGTACAGCTTATTTGTAATGAGTTACAAGTAAATAGTATGGCAAAAAAATGTAACTCATTATAAGTAAAAGTACTACCATTTTACTTAAGTACTGTAACGAAGTACAAGTACCTCATTACTACCCATCTCTGATTTGTGTGTATATGTGTAAGTATATATACATAGGTTTGTGCATGAGGCAGAGCAAAGCAGGATTGTATGCTTTTCAAAGTTAATAAGTTAATGAACAACGGAGGGGCCTGAGAGAAAGGAATGCTGATTAGTATTTGGTAATGAGCTTGCGTGCGGACACAGTTGTACCTCAGTGCTGCGTGTCATGCAGAGGTCATATTCTTTCTACTCTCAGGGGGAGTGAGGCAGGAAAGAAATAAATTAGCATGGTTATTTACAAGACGGTGCATGAAGGTTCAGCGCCCCTTGCTTATTGAGAAATAGGCATCTATTTTGCTGAATTTGAAGTTAAATAGTGAGTATTAGAAGTGCCCTAAAGTAGTGCTAAAAAGTGCACTAGCAATAATTCACTTTTATAAAACACTTCAGAGCTGCATTGTAACAAAATCTGTACCCATACTAGAGCTGTACCGAATAGCATATTTTACTATCTGGCCAAATATGAATAATGGTAACCTGCAGCTACCACTGGCCCAACACGGCCACTGGTGTTAGTTCTGCCTCGAGTGTGAACCATTTCTGGTGCCACAGAAAATAATTCTGTAATTTCTAGTATGGTGCTAAGCCGGCGGTATTCGGGCAGTGCCGTGCACAACCCGGTTACTGCCAGATTACCACAATGGGTTGCGGTAAGTGCTCACCCCCCCCCCCCCCCCCCCCCCCCCGCATGGCCACATGGTAAGAATAATCTTACCACATGGCCATATCTTTTTTGGGGGCTTTTTACCCACTGCGGTAAAAAGGGCCCTAGCAGAGAGCCATTTTTACTGCAGCTTGGTAAAAGGACCCCAAAATGAACCCATCCCTACCCTACAGAAGAATTGGGTTCAATTCCTGGGCCTGGCTTTCTGTCCAAGCCAGTGCGATCTGGAAATATTATGGAGATGGCTTTTGCATCCCTTCCTGGGAGGGGGGGGGGGGATGTGAGTGATGAGTGTACATGTAGAGAGAAGAATGGTACATGGCTACTAGCCAAGTTCTGCCACTGTAATGTTTAGACTGTGGAAAGATATAAATACAGGATAAACCCCTATTGTCCAGTAGAGGCTGATTCCTGTTGAATTGCAAGACTGAAGGATTAGGAGAAAACTACTGTGTCAAAATGCAATAAAAAAAAAATACTGTCAACACCACTTCTTGCATTTCTATATAGTATTTGTCATGACGCCAAAGCGTATTTGTTATTTTTGCTGCTTTGGATATAGAGGGGGGAATTTTCAAACAAACTGCATATGTGTAAAGTGTGCAGGTACCAAATACCAGCAAACATTGCATCAGGTTTCAAAGAGAAACACTACCCTGTGAAAATTAGTTTGGGAAAGGTACGTGCAAAAATCTGAAGCTAATTTTATGTTGACAGTATTTCTGTGAAAAATTATGTGCACATTTTTGAATATCGAAATGTGTGTGTGTGTGTAAGTGCACTCTCATCCCTGGAAATGCCATCCCGATACTTGCTGGAAATGTGCATTTGGGAGCATGCATTTGGTTCCTGTGGAGGGGCATTTTCGAAAGGTCGTCCAAGTCTGAATTAGGACGTCCTCACAAAGTCGTCCAAAATCAGGTAAATAGTATGGACGTCCTTAGACATTTAATTATCATATTACGAAACATCCAAATCAGGAACGTCCAAAGTATAGTAAGAAAAGACGCCCATCTTTCAGAACCACCAAAGGGCGTTCCCAAGACGAATGTTAGAAAATACATTCACTGTACTTGCCAACATTTGTCATATGAATGTCCTTCGGCGGTTCTACGAGAAAGACGTCCTCATTACTATACTTTGGACTTCTCTGATGTACCTGGTTGTTCCGCAAGTACAGTGCATGCAGTTGTGGACATCCAGGTATGGGAAATATAAGGAACATTCATAAGTGCAAAGTACAGTAACAAGGACATGTTTCTTGCAGAACTGCCGAAGGACATCCATCTTACAGGCCCGCTGTTCTATGTCTACCCACCTGCCTGTGTGGCTCTCTTGCACATCAGTCTCTAAAGTGCACTGTACTGGTCTCCAACTCTATACCATCTACAATCAGATCTGTGATTGCCTGCTAATGCCATTCTTCACCATCTGTTTCCTGGGTCTTCACAAGTGGGGCTATGTATATGAATGCTGAAAAACAAAAGTGTGTTATTTCAGTGGCGTCGTGAGGGCAGCTGACACCCGGGGCGGGTCGCCGCTGCGCACCCCCCCCCCCGGGTGCAGCGCGGTGCACCCTCCCCCCTCCGGAGCGCCCCCCCCCGAGAACATACCTGGAAGGCGGTGAGGGGCGGGCGGGACAGCCAATCCACCGAGTGCACGCTGCTGGGGGGTGTCGGCGCCTCGCTGGTTCCCTGCTCTCTCTGCCCCGGAACAGGAAGTAACCTGTTCCGGGGCAGAGAGAGCAAGGAACCAGTGAGGCGCCAACACCCCCCAGCGGTGTGCACCCGGGGCGGACCGCCCCACCGCCCCCCCCTTCCTACGCCCCCCCCTGCCTCCTGCAGCTTTACTCCCGCGATGACCCTGACCGGCCAGCAGCCCTTCCTTCCCCCCAGGTAAATATATATATATAACCCTCGTTACAATAATACAATGTTGGCATAATACTAATGACACACCTAATAAGCATGAATTAGAACATTCAGCTAACATAGATATGATGCTAAAGATTTTCTACTCTATGGCTTACCGTATAGCTGAGGGACCAAGAGCAGATATGTGTGTCATTGAAAAATCCATGAAGGAACATGTCTGTGCTACTAAACATATGCAATCAGCCATGTTGGTATATGCAGGCACAGGTTATCTGTGCACATACATGCATTCCTGGCCATGTGGAGAGTTGAAGATATGCGTGACAGTGTGACAGTAAAAGACTGGCTTTGCGTGCGAATGACAGAGGTAGAGCTGCTGTGAGAAGACCAGATGTTTTCAGGCAGAAGAGCATACACTTCTTTTCAAGGTGCTTGTTAGAAATCAAAGAATTTGTAGAGAGAAGGGTGGAGAGAGATTAAGAAACCTGAGCTGGTAACAACGCCCTTTCAGTATCTTTTACCATTCACAGCTCTTTGCGTGCAAAAGTGCTAAATAAACAACACAGTAATCAAAAGCTTCCGATGGCCTAAACCTCAGGGACAGCAAACACTATGGGCATGACATGTGATGTAGCCCATGTAAGAGACCAGAACACCAACCTCTCCACACAGCTGAAGGTGCCTTCTCTAATATGTCAGGAGTTTTCAAGGTCTCTTATCTGATGCTGACAGTTTAATGTTCTTTCAGTATGCCTTCCAATCCCAGCATGAGTTATTTAGAAATCTGGTGTGGGTGCTTCACCAGTCCTTAGTCCCCCAGCATGGATCCCTACTAGTCTTATGGATTTTAACAAGATCCTGACATAAGCCTTTCACTACTCACCAGGATTCCTGCATCAGGCTCTCAGGATCTCTTCACTGGCTTCTCCAGTATGGATCCATAACTAATCCTCATGTTCACAGAATACAGGGGCCAGCCTGAGAGAGGTGTATAGGGTTATGAGGCCATATACAGAGAGTCATTGCATGAGTCAGTAGGGGCTGAAAAGCATGGACAAAAAGTGCTCACTGGTAGGGCCAGCCTTGCAGAAATGGACCCTCTGTGTGTTTCACAGAATTATAGAAACTTTTGCAACTGATTAGCACTGTTCACTCTAAACAGAGTGGGAGTCTTCCAAATGCATTGATGCCAGTGGGCCATGGTGCTTCAATATTGTGTTTCCAATCACTAGAGACAGGCAGCTTCCCTGGAGTCCTACAGTGCTTGCCTGTCCCTGTGGAGAAGTAGCCTAGTGGTTAGTGCGGTGGACTTTGATCCTGGGGAACTGTGTTTGATTCCCACTGCAGCTCCTTGTGACTCTGGGCAAGTCACTTAACCCTCCATTGCCCCTGGTACAAAATAATTACCTGAATATATGTAAACCGCTTTGAATGTAATTGCAAAAACCTCAGAAAGGTGGTATATCAAGTCCCATTTCCCTTTCCCTATTTGAGATTCTAAATGGAATGTTGCTATTCCACTAGCTCTACAGTTTTTAGACTCCTGAGGCAGGCCTGTGGCCGAAACACAGTTTCTGTGTTGACTCATTCAATAAAGTGGTACTTCTGAATCCTATATCCCGTTTCCCTGGAGTCATTGGTCCACTTCCCACTCTCTTTACACTGTTATATTTGCATGGGGGTTAGTGTTCATCCACCTAGGTGGATTACTTTCTCCTTGAGCTATTCCACTAGCAACATTCCATGTAGAAGCCTGCCCTTGCAGATCAGCTGTGCAGGCTTCTGTTTCTGTGAGTCTGACGTCGTCAGACTCACAGAAACAGAAGCCTGCGCGGCCACATTGCTGATCTGCAAGGGGAGGCTTCTACATGGAATGTTGCTAGTGGAATAGTTGCTAGTATCGGCCTGCTTATCCGACATTGCTGCCTGGATGTCCAACCGTCACCTGAAACTGAACATGGCCAAGACCAAACTTCTTGTCTTCCCACCCAAACCCACTTCTCCTCTACCTCCACTCTCTATTTCAGTTGATAACACCCTCATTGTCCCCGTCTCATCTGCCCGCAACCTCGGTGTCATCTTCGACTCCTCCCTCTCCTTCTCTGCGCATATCCAGCAGATAGCCAAGACCTGTTGCTTCTTCCTCTATAACATTAGCAAAATCTGCCCTTTCCTCTCTGAGCACACCACCCGTACTCTCATCCACTCGTTACCTCTCGCATCGACTACTGCAACCTACTCCTCACTGGTCTCCCACTTAGCCACCTATCCCCCCTTCAGTCCGTTCAGAACTCTGCTGCACGTCTTATATTCCGCCTGAACCGATACACTCATATCACCCCTCTCCTCAAGTCACTTCATTGGCTTCCGATCAGGTACCGCATTCAATTCAAGCTTCTGCTACTAACCTACAAATGTACTTGATCTGCAGCCCCTCCTTACCTCTCAACCCTCATCTCCCCTTACGTTCCTACCCGTAACCTCCGCTCTCAAGACAAATCCCTGCTTTCAGTACCCTTCTCCACCACTGCCAACTCCAGGCTCCGCCCTTTCTGCCTTGCCTCACCCCACCCGTGGAACAAACTCCCTGAGCCCATACGCCAGGCCCCCTCCCTGCCCATCTTCAAATCTCTGCTTAAAGCCCACCTCTTCAATGTCGCTTTCGGCAACTAACCTCTACACCTCTACCCAGGAAAGCTAGACTGCCCCAACTTGACATTTCGTTCTTTAGATTGTAAGCTCCTTTGAGCAGGGACCGTCCTTCTTTGTTTATTTTGTACAGCGCTGGGTAACCCTAGTAGCGCTCTAGAAATGTTAAGTAGTAGTAGTAGTAGAGGGGCATTTAGTTGTGTGCCATGGGTGTGCACACAACTAAATTAGCTAACAAACCAATTAGTGCTAATTGGGTGCTAACAATCGATTACTGGTGTTAATTGACAACAATTTGGATTTGTGTGTGCATCTTGCTAAGTGCTATTCGTTAAAGATCCATGTGCAAATCTTATAACATTCATCTCAAAAGGGAGCGTGGCCACTGGAGGGGCATTCATTAAAGATGCATGCAGTATTACTGAATACCAGGGATGCACACCTAAATTACGTACCAAGATTTACATCGGGTTTCAGTTGATGTAAATCCGTGTGTCCAAACTTTGGCGCGGAAATCATTTCTAAGCGCTATTCTATAAATGGCATTCAAGTCAGAGCGCCATTTATAGAACAGTGCTCCGTGCGGATTTTTTCAGCATCATTTTTTGAGCGTCGTTTGCTGAATCTAATCCCTTGTTATGAAAATACCTTCCTTGGGGTTAATTTCATAAGTTATTTATGCAAGTAAAATAGTATTTCAGTTTCATACAGAGAGAAAGGTACTTAAGAAACTGTGTGCCAGACTGGCATGCAAATATATTGGCACAGAGCTGCTATGCACATAAATTAATGTGACCAGTTCAAAGATGTTCTCAGAGGCAGGGATTGGGCAGGTTTACTGTTTGGATTTAGTTCACACCTTTTTCAGTAGTAGCTTGAGGTGAGTTACGTTCAGGCTATGTAGGTATTTTCCTGTCCATTGATGGCTTGCAATCTAAGTTTATATTGCAGCTACGTGAGTAAACTAAACCTCCAAGATTACACCTGTTTCAGGTGTAACTTTCTGTAGATTAACTTCTGTTGGCACTAGATGTATAAGATACATTGATTTTGTAAGAAAAAATATGCACATAGATTCTGTCATACAACAGATGTAACCGATTATTCTACCACGTGGGTGGGCAACCTTTATACACGAAGGGCTTCATGAATATCACAACATTATGTAATTTTGGAACTGGAAATGCTTCAGAGCTTCCTTTCAACTGAAAGAGACCAGTGTCCTGTGCATTTATACTATGGAGGTATTTAAATGTCTCTATCATATCTCCCCTCTCCTGTCTTTCTTCCATAGTGTATACATTGAGTGTGCATTAATGCTTAATGCAGCTTAGTACAAGGACCCCTCAGTTACAAGTGATTCAGAACACCACCACTTAGATGATGTTTAGAGGGGGGAAAAGTGGGAGCATATGACACCTTTTCTAATATGTATCCAATTTCAGGCTTAAAGATATGTTTAATTACAACCACAGTTATAAATAAATACCAATATAATTATACCAAATCTGTAGTTTCTCCCAATTCAAACTTGATATATTTGAGTTATAAGGATCATCAGAGGTGGACTTCCTTAGGAGACAAGCTCTTACTTGTATAGGAAGTAGGTGATACACCCAATTTGTCATCGATCCATATTTCCAATCTTTTCTTACTTTATTTCTCTTTTCTTTTTTCTCTATTCTTATAAACAATTCTTATCATTTTTAATAACTTTTTTGAAACAAGTTACTTATCTTTATTCTTTTGCTTGACTGGAGAATAGGGAATTAAAGTGCCAACATGTGTTTCGCCTATGCTGTTTCAAGGCAATCTCTATAAATATAAAATATCCATTCATTACATCTTATTCCAATCTTCTCAAAACTACACCTAAGTATTAAACTTAAGTATGATACCTCCAATATCCACATACTTCAACTCTTTAAGTGCTGACTTAACGTCCTGCTGCTCATATAAAAATGGCCGCGACATTTCGGAATGTGGTCATTCAATAAAAGATATGAAGTGGAGAGTTATTGACATGGTATTGAGTGGGTCGGAGGGTGGTAATTTAGAACAAAGATTGAATTATAAAGAACAGTATTGGATATTCAAATTGAACTCAGTGGAACTGCAAGGGTTAAATAAAGAGATAGAATGGATAACATTGGTATGACCAAGAACCTGGATTGGTAGTTGAGTTAAAACAATAAAAACTGCTTATAAGAAAAGAGAAAAAAGTAAGAAAAGATTGGAAATATGGACCGATGACAAATTGGGTGTATCACCTGCTTCCTATACAAGTAAGAGTTTGTCTCCTAAGGAAGTCCACCTCTGATGATCCTTATAACTCAAATATATCACGTCTGAATTGGGAGAAACTACAGAGTTGGTATAACCTTTTCTAATCTGTCAGAGCTCCCTAGTTCTACCTATGCTATATTTGTGTTATTATGTTTAGTCTTCAAAATCATCCACAGTCTACCCCTCCATTTTTATGCCCTGTCTGATGCTGTTAGATTCCACTGCACCTGCTACTGAATCGGCATCTTTTAGGAAGCTACGGTTTCCATCTTCTGCAAATTTTCCTCACAGAACTGCCTTTGAGAATGATCTTACTTATAGAGGCTCCCAACATTAGAATGAGCGACCAGATAATATCTGTAATATATATACAATTATATATAATTACTTATTGTTTAGAAAACATGGACTATTTCTAAAATATTTAATGTAGTGAGAACAGTAATGGATTAATCTTAGGGATAAATTATTTTGTATCCAGTATTCAAAATGATTTAACCAGGTAGCCTGCAGGGAAGGGAGTGTTGAGCAGAGCAAAGAACAATCACTCATCTATCTCCTTTTCTGCCCTGGCTTGCCTGCCTTCCCCCAGCTCCACTTCCTTTTAGTCTCTAAGTTAAGCCCTGGTTGCTTTTCTTTTCTCTTCACTAATTCCAGGTAGTGTTTATTTAGGATTTAGCTTAACAGAAAGTTGTATTCAGGTACTGTAAGTATTTCTTTGTCCCTGGAATGTTTAGAATCTCACTGTGTACCAGAAGCAATGAAGGGTTAAGTGATTTGCCCAAATTCATAAGAACCATCTGTTGGATTTGAACCCTGGAGTCCCTGGGTTCTCAGCCTGCTCCTTTAATCACTAGGCTACACCTCCATGCTAGAGCTCATTCTTCCTCTCCTTCCAGTTCCTCTTCTTTAGTGCTGTAAGATACAATCCATTTCTTCTTTTCTCTCCTTAGACTCTGCAAAACACAATCTGCGTTTGGTGGACTCCTGTCCTTTGTTCTAGGAAACTCCCAGCCCAGCAAACCCTCACTGTGGGGTCCAGGTACCCTCCTATGGCCATGGCTGCCCAACAGTAGAGTAAGGACTCCTTACAAAATTTCTCTCTCTTGGCTCAGACATACCCCAACCTGTTGACCCTCTAATAAAATGTCCGAGTATCTCCTCCTTGGGTCCTGGCTGTCTACCACTAAAGTGGAGAATGAAAAGAAGACCCCCTAACCTGTTCTTACCAGGGGTTATATACTGCTTCATTATATCACTGAGACATCTCCCTTTAAGTGTGTCAAACACCATGCGGCTCCCAGCATGTAGATCTGTGGAGGATCAGATGCCATGCATCATTTACAGAAAGGCCCATCCCTTTGGGGATATAGTCTGCCATTAACCATTTAGGGAACCTAAACTCTTATACAATAGGGACAACTAATAGTGGGGGAAATGGAAACTCATATTCTTTCACTTAGAACATTACCTTCCTACAGCACTGATTGACCTTTCCATTAATTGATTTTCTGTCAAGAAACTGCACAAAGAGGGCAATAAAATTCACAAGTAAAGTACTGTTTTACATGCTTGGGAAAAGCTTACAGATTGGTGACATAACCACAGCTAGGCCTGGGTGGGTAGGGCCCCAACCACTTTTAGCTCAGGCTCACCCAGCAATGGTTCATTTCGTTGATGTAGCTAGCAGTGATCGCCAAGACCTGCCAACTGAAGACCTCCACCGGAACCCCTGGGACAACTAAACACTGTGGCAGGCAACAGACATGCTCTCAGCCACCAATGCTGGTATCCTCTGCATATATTTAGTTCTCACAGATGCTCAGTTCAAGCATTTGCGAGGGGTGCTGGCATCGGCAGCTGGGAGTATGGCTGCTGACTGCCACAGTGTTCAGATGGCCTGGGAGTTCTGGTCAAGGAGGTCTTAAGCTGGTGAAGCTTGAGGATCCCCACCAGCCAAGGTATTAATTTGTACATTTGGTGAGCAGGGGCAAAGAGGAATGGATTCGCCCCAGTATTCTACCCTTGGGCCCATTCAGAACCTGCCTTCTGGCTACGCCACTGAAAGAAACATCAGTCATCAGAGAAAAAGTGCATGCATACACTTTCTTTGATTACTCCACAGGTAAAAAATTCCCCGTGGGTTTGTACAGATGTGGGTAGTATGATGATCTGCTCCTTAAAATGTGTTTCATAGGTCACGCTGGCATATGAGAGAATAACAGGCTTGCTGTGTCATATAACAACAACAAGCTGTCTGGCAGCATGTTCTAGCTGGAGAGCTGCCAGGCAAACAGTGGCAGGTTGCATTGCTTCTGTTGATTTGTTACCAGTTCAATAATCTTTTATTATCTTTGGGTAGCAGTAGCTCAAATAAGTGTCCAGTGAGTTTATACTATGACTTCCAATCAACCTGTGTCTCAGAGGGGTCAAGATTTCTTGCAAGTGACTCAGAGGCCTGCATCCTCTTTCTCTTGACTAAGTGTCACCATGGTTCAGTTTGATGTGCAAAATTAAAACACTGACAAGACAATTTTCCAAACCATTTCTGCAGGTAAACCAATAGTGCTCACCCTGTGGGTGGGAAAAAGTATGCAACGTGCTCAGGGGCGGACTGACCATTCGGGAAACCGGGCAGTGCCTGAGGGCCCTGGAGGACCCAGAGGCTCTGCTTGGATGCCTGCCGCTCTCCCACACAATACTCTCCTGCCGTGGTCGCCACTGCTGCTGCTGCTGTTACAGCAGAGGCGGCAAAAACAGAAAAAAAGAGTGCAGAGCCACACTGTTCCTGCTTGTGGCTGCCAGTCCTGCTGGCAATTTCCTGTTCCGGGGCAGAGCCAGTCAGCTGTGTGTGTGGGAACAATGCGGCCCCACAATATTTTTTAAATATTTTTGCCACCACTGCTGAAACAGCAGCAGGACAGCAGCAGTGGTGGCTGCGGCAGGGGGGTATTGGATAGGAGTGGGAAGAGCCTGGTGTGCCAGTTGTAGTGGGGGTGTCCGGCAGAGGGGGGGACAGAGGGTTTGGGTGTCGGGGGACTGAAAAAAAAGGCTGAAACACTGGATGGAGGGGGGACAGACACTGGATGAATGGGAAAGAGGGGATAGAAGCCACATGGAAGGGAGAGAGAGGATGCAGATGTTGGATGGAACTAGGGAGAGAGAGTGAGGGGCCTGAGTGGATGGAAGTGAGGTGAGAGAGGGGCCAGATGCTGGATGGAACGGGGGGAGAGAGGGTGCAGGCGCTTGATGGAAAGAGGGAGAGAGTGGGCAGGTGCTGGATGGAAAGGGGGAGAGAGGGGGCAGACACTGGACAGAAAGGGGGCAGAGAGGGGGCAGACACTAGATGGAAAGGGGGAGAGGAGGCAGGCAATGGATAAAAAGGGGGAGGGAGGGGGAGGCACGACAGAAAGGGGAGAGAGTGAGAGGGGCATATGCTGGATGGAAAGGGGAGAGAGAGGGGGGGAGTAGATGCTGGATGGAAAGGGGGGGGGAGAGAGAGGGGTCGATGCTGGCGAGAGTTAAGAAGAGATGGAGGAAAGAAGAAACAAGAGACTGGGACCAACACAGTTAGAAAAAGTAAATGGCCAAATAACAAAGGGAGGAAAAAATGAATTTTATTTTTAGTTTAGGATAAGGTAGTGTGCTAGCTGTGTTAATACAGAAATTGGAAATAAGGTGATATCTTTATTGGACTAATTTTAATACATTTTTGACTAATGTTTGGAGACCCAACCCTCCTTTCTCATGTCAGAACAGAATACCTTAATAACAGTATACTGTCCTGATCTGAGAAAAGAGGTTTTGGCCTCTAAAAGCCATTGGAAAATGTATTTAGTCCAATAAAATTGTATCATATTTTCCATTTTTTGTTTTATTTGTATTTGTAACCTATAGTATAGTGATTGAAATATTCCAGTTTTTGAAATTTGCATCTGCGGGTGGGGGAATAGCAGCAGCAGCGTAGCGGGCAGTAAAGAACCGGGATGGCGGGGGCAGTGGCGTAGCCAGGGGGGGTGCCAGGGGAGCGGCCGCTCCCCCAAATGGAGTTCTGCTGGCGCTGGTGCCTATTTTTTTCAATGTGTTGCATTGAAAATGTGCTCTGGCACCGGCAGAAGTCCACTCTCGCTCCCCCCGCGCCGTCAAGCTGGCTCCGCTTCTGGGCGGGGGTATTGGCTACGGTGGTAGGGGAGGCATTGGGCAGCGGCTGGGCTGGGGGTCCGGACCACTCTCCGTGCCCGATCACTCTCAGTCCGTCCTTGAGCGTTCTTCATAATGTGTACACTTTTACCTGCATTGAGAGGAGGTTTTCCCAGGATGGAGTTAGACTGAAGATTACTACTACTAATCATTTCTATAGTGCTACTAGACATATACAGTGCTGTACACATTGTATTCAGGTACTTTCTCTGTCCCTAGAGGGCTCATAATCTAACTTGTATCTGGGAAATAGAAGGATTAAGTGACTTGCCCAAGGTCACAATGAGCTGCAGCAGGACTTGAACCCAGATTATCAGGATGAAAGGCTACTGTCATTGGGCTAATCCTCCACACAGTTAACAGCACATTGGACCTACCTTTGTATTCCCAAAGCTATGAGTGTTGTTTTGTTTTGTTTTTTTAAACCAGAAAAAGTACCTACAGAAGAAGCTAGTGCAAGTATCTGTGGGTACATTTTCCTAAAGCAATTTTCAAAGTGAAAGTAAGTGTGTATTTTCCTTTTCAAAAGTGGTGGAAATAAAATAGTATGTGTTCCTTTCCTTTTTCCCTCTTCCTGAGTTTTGCAAACCACTTTGATAGGCTCTGAAAAGCGGTATATGAAATGCTTAAATAATCAAACAATAAATAAACCAGTAAACATTGACGGTATGTGGGCAAAATAAAAACCACCCTCTTAAGGAATAATTTTATAAAGCAATGCTTTTAAGGTTTTATTTTTATGGCCATGACTTCATGATAGGGATCAAATAAAATTGTGTGACCCTGTCCCCCCCCCCCCCCCCCCCCCCCCCACCACCACCACCACCACCACCATCACCCTGGCGGTGCAGAACAATGATGCACCCATGGAGATCCCATCAAGGTTGTCATCCCAAATGTGGGCTTTGCGACCTCATTTGGGGTCCTGACTCACAGTTGGGGAAGCTCTGTACAAAGGTTTTTCTACATATTTTATATAGAGAATAGGGCTTTTATGAAATTTCATAGCACTATCCACACGTAAAAGTACATGCAGTGAAAAATCATCTATAATTTTATGTGGTCAGCACTTAAACATTCCAAAGGGTACAGTGTGGATAGACCAGAAGCAGAGTTGCAATGTGTAAATGTATTTTATAAAAATATATGGATATATGCACATATTAACACCATCTTCAGAACAGGCATACATGTGTGCATTTGAATTTTTGTGCTATCCAGGCTGCTCCTAAATGCTTGTTTTATAATGGCACATAGATTTTCTGTTACAAAACTATTCCTTTTTGTGCTTGATGAGTGTCAGCTGCAGTTTCTGTTTCGACTGAAACTGGAAAAAGCAGTTTTGGTTGGCCTCTTTCATACAGGCCTCATAGGCTTTGTCCTCATGAACAAAGTAGAGAGCTGGATAGTCAAAAAAAGCTGGGTCCCTAAATTAGATGCTTAAATGTGTCCCCTGTTTTCAGTTAAACATAGGAACCTAAGTTTTCTGCTGAAAATTCACCTAGGCTCTTAAATTTAGATCTGCTATTCATTTGCATAATCCTAATTTAAGTTCTTCATGCTGAAAATCAGTGCTAAGTTCCTAAAGATCGATATTCAGTGCTAGTTAACCAGGCAGAAGAAGCTCCTACCCACCTAACTAGCACTGACCAGGTCCCCACGGGATATACAGCAGCCACTCAATATGCTGTCTGACCATTTCAGAATTTAGGAGTTAAATTTTAGGCATAAATTTCCAGGGAGGCCAATTCAGGAGCCTAACCTCAAAGCTAGGAGCATTAAATGCTTTGAATGTCTGCCTCAGAAAGTCCTTTCATAGCTTTAAGAATGTCAGAATATAGAAATATCACCACAGGTTCTTGTTTCTGTAGTAATGTTGATCTCTAGGACCAGCTGGAACACAGAATCAAAGAATAAAATGGAAGAGATTGGCATAAGGCCCATCTTGGCTGCCCAATGTCCTTCCTGTTACAGTCCCAGTCCCCATTTGATTTCTATTGTTTCTTCCCAACTATATTGCAATGCGAAGTTTTCTTCCTTTAATGCCCATCTTCTGTGCTGGAGAAGATCTTAACTCCAGTCTTTTCACTGCAGAAGCAACCAGGATGCCAGCTGCCACATGAGCAACATCACTGAAGATTTGGACCACAAAGGTGTCATGCTGTTGGGATGGAAAAGGGACAAAAGAATTGATATACAATAGTAACATAGTAGATGATGGCAGAAAAAGACCTGCACGGTCCATCCAGTCTGCCCAACAAGATAAACTCATATGTGCTACTTTTTGTGTATACCTTACCTTGATTTGTATAGGGCACACATTTCAGAAATCATTGTCTTATAATCACAGAAAGGTACTCAGCCTTATACTTTAACTCTCCAGTTCATCTGAATCATGTAATTGTTAGTTTGTTGTAACATAGTTTGTTGAAGAAAATACATGATGATGTATTGAGGAGTAAGTGGTGGAGGTCTTCTACTGTTCAAGAAGCACAGGTGGCATTCAAGCACTCCCTCAGTTCTATCTTCAGACCAGAAATAAATTTACAAGTAAGCTTACCTACCTGATTCTCACTGATGGCAACCTATGCTGCCCTGCTGCTCCTAAGTACATGCAGGGTTGGTGTTAGACATGCAGGGGCCCAGGGCAGACACTGGGAAGGGCCCCCCCAAAGCATGCCTGCAAGCTATGCCTCCTTCAGTTCGAGGCAGGTTGGGGCCCCCTATGGCATGGGGTCCCAGGCAATTGCTCTGTTTGCCACCCCTAACATTGGCCTACCCCTAACACTGGCCTTGGGTAAATGCCAACCATGCCTAATGGAAAATCCAGCCTTAATTCAGGTAATCCTCTCCCATTTCCAAACTACTCCCCTTTGAGTCTCCTGTGGAATCTTATTTCCATTTTACTGGTCTTCCAGGGATATCACTCATTTCTGTATCACTTTAGTCCAGGAGTTCTCAACTCAGTCCTGGGGACACACATGGAGGGGCATTTTCGAAAGGGAAATCCAAGTTGCGATTTGGACGTCCTTGCAAAACAGCAAAATCCAGGGGCGGGGAAACCCGCATTTTCAAAAAAAGATGGACGTCCATCTTTCGTTTTGAAAATACCATCCGAGACGTCCAAAGCCTTAAATTTGGCCATTCCTAGATTTGGATGTCCCTAGACATGGACATTTCTGACTTTTGGCAATTTTCGAAACCAAAGATGTCCATGTCAAAAACAGCCAAATGCCAGCCATTTGGTCTTAGGAGGAGCCAGCATTTGTAGTGCACTGGTCCCCCTGACATGCCAGGACACCAGCCGGGCACTTTAGGGGGCACTGCAGTGGACTTCATAAAATGCTCCGAGGTACTTAGCTCCCTTACCTTGTGTTCTGGGCCCCCCAAACCCCCCCAAATCCCACTACCCCCAACTGTACACCACTACCATAGCCCTTACGGGTGAAGGGGAGCACCAAATGTGGGTACAGTGGGTTTCTGGTGAGTTTTGGAGGGCTTGCTGTTTCCTTCACAAACGTAACATGTATGGGGCTGGGTCCGCCTGTCTGAAGTGCACTGCACCCACTAAAACTGCTCCAGGGACCTGCATGCGCTGTCATAGACCTGAATATGACATCTGAGGCTGGCACAACATATTTTTAAAGATGTTTTTTGAGGGTGGTAGAGGGTTAGTGACCACTGGGGGAGTAACGGGAGGTCATCCCTGATTCCTTTCGGTGGTCATCTGGTCATTTCGGGCACCTTTTTGTGCCTTAGTTGTAATAAAAACACATCCAGGTGAAAATGTCCAAGTGTTCATCGGGGACGTCCTTGTTTTTTTAGATTATGGGTCAAGGACATCCAAGTGTTAGGCATGCCTAAGTCCCACCTTCGCTACGCCTCTGACATGCCCCCTTGAACTTGTGACGGACTGCAGTTGGAGACATTCAAATCGGGTTTCAATTGTACCGATTTGGATGTCCCTGGGAGAAGGACGTCCATCTTCGGATTTATGTCGAAAGATGGATGTCCTTCTCTTTCGAAAATGAGCCCACTAGCCAGTCAATTTTCGGCATACCCACAAAAAAATATACATGAGATACATTTACATATCTCATGCATATTTATTGTGCATATCTTGAAAACCAGACTTTCTAGGTGTGTCCTGAGGACTGGTTTAAGAACCTCTGGACTAGTGTGATACAATGTAATGGGGTCCATCTGAAAAAATTAATCAATTGAACAATTGAGTCAAAGGGGGAGAAGATTAGTCTCAATTAGAATTCATTGGGTAAAAGATGAGAATTCATGAAAGTCAATGTTGGCTTTTACCAGTAATAATGTTTTACTGAGAAAAGTGCAACTCCAGGCCCCAGAAATGCAGCCGACTGAGAATTATAAATTAAAGATGTAGAATCTAAGTGCTGTTGCCTATCTCCCAAGACTCAGGAAGTTTCTCCTCATTTAAATCACATTGTTTTGACTGAAGGGTTTGGAGAGATGAACTCACACCACCCTATCCTGCTGAGTGACTAAAGTTTCTGTTGATTTGTTTTTAATTTCTTAAATAAACTACTGTCCCCTCTAGCATGTCAGATTTTTCTGGTTCTCAGAGCCATTTTTCAACAGCCAGGCTTGCATTTAAAGAGGCCTGGCTGCCTAATTATAAGGTAGAAAGCTTACAAGAATTTACATATAAAAGCATAGTAACACAGTAAATTTTGGCAGATAAAGACTTGCATGGTCCATTCAGTCTGCCCAACAAGACAGCCACAGCTGAACCCGTCACACTGTGCAGATTATATTCATTCATGAAAACACTGGTTGGCAATTTGCCATCATGCTAACCACATATAGGCAGTTAAATATGACTCAGTCTTAGACCAATATTTAACTTGTTAATTTCAACATTAAAATGTTTTTCCCTCCCCCTTCAGATGCACAGCACCTTCACCTGTAGTATATGATAATAAAGTGATATACAATACGCAGACTTCATCTTCATCTGTCTTTTGACATTTGGGGGTCACAGACCATAGAAATCTATCTAGCATTGGCCTTAGTTCCCAACTACTGTTGCCCAACATAACACCTCAACAGCGATGCTTTGCTTCCATTTCTTTTTATTTAGGGATCCCCTGTGTTTATCCCATGCATTTTTTCACTTCCTCACCATTTTGGAAATGGATAGGCATGAACTGTAAATTGAATAACCAAAGTGTTATAACTGCAGTATATTTGAAACAGTCTTAATGCAACTCTTTTGCATTGCTTATCCTGTTGGATGGATCTCCACTGGATGGTGAAGAGACACTACAGAAGAACAGCTCAGTTTGAATGCTGCTTGAGATTAGACTGGCCACGCTCAGATTTCAGTCCAGTTTTTCCCAGACAGCTCTAGCCATTTCCCATTGAAATCTGATTTTTCTAGATTACTTCAGATTTCTCTGGCTTGGAGTTTGAAGCTTCAGGTCTCAGATTCTGAATGCATGCCAATTTGGCTTTTCAGTGACCAGGTGGGGAAAACTACTTCACACAAATTTCTAGGCATCTTCCTACCTTACCACTAGGGGTCAGCCTTCCATATAAGTCATCAGTAAGGTAGGAACATATTTATTTATGACATTTATATCCTGGATTAGCCCAAGTATAACTCAGGTTCAATGTGGCTTACATAACAATTAGAAAAGCATGAACAGATTCAAAATATATTAACAGAAAGTAAAATACATCATATAATGTTAGCCCAATAAAACTTGAGTTAGGACCAGATGTAATTAAATACTAAGGGTCCTAAGATATTTGGAAAAAACCCTAAACCAATGCAGCACTTACGTATATCCCCACTCCCCAAAAAACTAATGTTAAGCAAAGGAGATCATGATCTATAAGATCAAAGGCAGTAGATAAATCAAATTAGAGCACAGATGTCTGCCCTCTTCAATCAAGCATTGAAGTCACCACCAACATTTCTTTACTGTGGCCACTATGGAGTCCTGATTAGGAAGAATTCAGATTATTTGCAGTATCCAAATACAACTGTAGTCACAAAGCCACATCAGCTGATGTCAGTGGCATAGCCAGATGTGCAATTCTGAGTAGGCCTGAGCATAAAGTGGGTGGGCCTAACATTTTTCCTTTGTCCCTGCACTCCCCCCCCACCCTCAAGACCCTACTCTGAAATTATAAATACCTGAGCTGGTGGGGATTCCCAAGTTAAGAGTTGCACGGAAAAAGAAATTTCACCCATCCTCGCACCATCCCCAGTGGCATCTAACCCATAATCACCTGTACCTACTAAGATCTGTACCATCCCCACCCCCCATCCCCTCAATTAATCTTCTCTATCCCCACCCATACCCACAGGAGTCGACTCTAGTATTTATATGCTCGCTGCCCGCTGTTTCCTCCCAACCCCAACAGCTTCCTGTGGGTTTTTCTTTTGGATGGTATTCACTATTGAACCAATAAGTGTTCCAAGCCTCGGTTTGGTGTTCCAGCTGCCTTGCTGGGCATTCCAAGCCTCATTCTGGTGCTCTAACTACCTTTCTCCATACATTCCAACCCTCATTCTGGCACTCCAATTGCCTCTCAGTGCATTCCAAGCCTCATTCTGAAGTCACTAGAGATTTTGACTATTCTCCCATGGGGATCCCATGGCAACTTCTTCCATACCTGTGGGAATCCCGTGGGTTCCACGAGATACCCACAATCCCCCATTCCCATGCAGCTCTCTATTACCAAGCCCTGCCAACTGAAGAGGTCCTCCTCTGGCAGCCAGAACATTTCCCTATGCCCTGCAATTGGTGGCACTGTCCATGGGCTGCTGCTGTTCTGCCTATACATGCTCAGGTTTTGCACCTGTGTGAAAACTGAGCATGCTCAGGGGACCAACACAGTGGCAGCCCATGGGACATTGCTACTGAGTGCAGGGCATAGGGGAGTGTTCTGGCCACCAGAAGAGGACCTCTTCAGCTGGCAGGGCGTGGGGATCCCCACCAGCCATAGTAAGAGTGCCACAGTTTTGGGTGGGCCCGATCTCAAAGGTTACACCAATGGCTGATGTACCTTTAAGAATTAGTACTAATACTAAATTGGGTTAGAAAACAGCTTTCCATTAAAGACCTATTCACCCAAATCACCAGCCATTATAACAGATCTACTGGTAGTTCATTTACTAAGATGCTGGACAAGGGTCAAGCTTACAAGACTCCTTGCCACATTTCTTTAACAGTTTTCGCACTGCATATAGAGAGACCGGATGAATGACTCCCACACATTATTTGCCCTAATCTCTTTATTGTTTGTGATCACAAAGTCCATTTCATACACACGAGAGGAAGAAGGTTCATCTGCACAGCTCACCCCAAGCAGCGCTGCAGAATCTTTATTAAATTCATAGCTCAAGTCCCTGACTGCTACACTTCTGTGTGCAACATAGCCAATAATGCAGCACCAGTTTCTGATGCACATAAATTATGCACATTTTTAAACAATTCCCTTGAGTTATTTTGTCCCATAGCAATCAAACCTGATAGATATTTCTTCTTAGCCTCAGAAATACCTTTTTAACACAGTTTTACCTGGTTTCTCCACTGACACAGCAGGGACAAATCCTTAGTCAAATTCTGCCAGTGCTCTAACTGCTGGCATTCAGATATAATCTGCTGCAAAAGAGGGCTAAAACAATGAGTAACTTTTTTTTTTAGGTCTTAGCTAAAGGGGCTACTACTTATCTCTCTATATAAAAGGCAACACCAACGTTCTATGAAGCCTCCAGCCGGAAGTGTGAAGGGGGCGAGATATCTGGTTTCCCTATGAGTCTCTGCCCCGCCCTCTCTGTAACACAGTCAGTGAAGGAAAACAGCAGAGCACGAAATCAAATCGCTGGCTCTGTAACAGTGAAGGACTCAGAGGGGGGAGGGGAGAGAGGCCAGAGGGCAGGGACACACACACTCCCACATGCACACAGAAGAAAACATTGCTAGCCCCAGAGGGGGGAGGGGAGAGAGGGCAGGGACACACACACTCCCACATGCACACAGAAGAAAACATTGCTAGCCCCCGTTTCATTTGCATCAGAAACGGGGCTTTTTTTACTAGTATCTAATACTTTCTTTATCAATAAATTCTAATAGGACAACATAGAAGCTGGTGAACTCTGCACAATCCTTAATTTCTGCAGTTACAAAGGCCAGAAAGTGGTCCCATCCGTCCTCTTCCTGATGAGTACTTTACTTTTCTTAAATTTAGACTGTTGTGAATAACGAAACACCAACATTGTAAAATCAAATAAAAAGAGATTGGACTAAGCACACTCCAAAGTTATCCTGAGATGACAGCAAAAAAATGAAGCAAATCACCATCTTGGAACATACCTAAATCTCATCAATCAGCATTAATCCTGTTGTTTGTATCAGCTAGAAAAGTCCAACACAATATAGCTATGTGTAAAGTCAAATCTCCTGATATTACCAGGTATTGATAAGCCAACACACGTTGTGGGATAATAGGACCTATGGATAAATATCTTCCCAACAACATGGGGGCCTTTTATTGAGGAGCATCCCTATTTCCTTACAAGAAGGTCCCTCGTTTACTGTAATAATCATGTATTTTAAATTTAAAATTAACCCAGAATTGACTAACCTAAAAACAAAAAAAAACAAACCTTTATATAAAATTGCTAAACCTCCCCCTTTCCTTTTCTTCTGTGGGCTGTACTATCTCGCTGCACCTTATGCCTGGAATAGGCTTCCTGAGCCATTACGTCTAGCTCCATCCTTGGCTGCCTTCAAATCTGGGCTAAAGACCTACCTGTTTGATGCTGCTTTCAACTCCTGACTTGTAACTTTTATCTTATCTTATCCCTATGTGTCCTTCTGTCTGTCCTTCTCTTATCCTTTTTGGTCCTGTCTGTTTGTCCTGATTTAGATTGTAAGCTCTTGTGAGCAGGGACTGTCTTCTTCATGTTCAATTGTAAAGCGCTATAGAAGTGATTTTTAGTAGTAGTAGTAAGGTGAAGATCTTTAAGAAGAAGGCCCTCAGAGTACCAGTCGACCATGTTCAGTAATAAACACTAGACCAACCTGAGCATCTCCCACCAAATCAGGAACAATCACAATGTTATTATAGCCCAAACTCCTGTTTAAATACACAAGATCCAAACCACCATTAAAATTATCTAAAGGTATTTCAGAACCTGACATTCAGGAAGGAGCTTGACCAGCCTTCCTGCACATTTGGTAGCAAGAGCTGGTAGAGAATTAGCACTTTTTTTCCCCAGGAGGTAGGTCAATTCCAGGTCACAATGTAGAGGAGGAGGTGAAGAGGCTGCAACTTTTCACATTCGCACTGAATTTGTGGCAGAGGAAAAGCAGGCAGCGTTTAGAGCTTCTCCCTTGACTTCTTTCTGCTTCAGGGTCCACAGTTGCCTTCTAGGTTCCCAGGTTATGATGAATCGGATAAAGTCCCCTGGCAGAAGGTCATAACATGACCCTGTATGTGAGGTAGGCCCTCTCATCTATAAACTGCAGGATTCTGTCCTACACTCAGGTGAAGTGGAGGAATAGCCTAATGATTAGAGCAGTGAGTCAAGAAGCTGAGGAACTGGGTTCAATTCACACTGCTGCTCTTCATGACTCTAGGTAAGTCACTTAACCCTCTATTGCCCCAGGTACAAAAGCTTAGAGTGTGAACCCACTAGGGGCAGATAAAGTACTTGTGTATAACCCAAGTGGAGGAGTGGCCTAGTGGTTAGAATGCCAGTCTTGACATCCAGCAGTCCATGGTTCAAATCCCACTGCTGCTCCTTGTGATTTTGGGTAAGTCACTTAACCCTCTGTTGCCTCAGGTATAAACTTAGATTGTCAGCCCTCCAGGGAAATACCCAGTGTACCTGACTGCAACTCACCTCAAGCTACCACTAAAAAAGGTGTGAGCAAAAAATACTACCTTTTTGTGACATATATATAATAACATCAAATTGCCTACTCTTTACCTCCAACCCAAGCACTTTGCATCCTGGATCCCTCTTTAATTATCTGTTTAGAGAAGAGAACTCAGAATAGTGAGTAAAAGCTGTGTATCTAGGTGGGTGAATAGACTTTTGAGGATAGAGCGGGAGGAGAAGGGCGACCCAATAATAGAAGGTATAGGTAGGTTCTCCTCGTGCATGTTCCAAATATCTTTTTGGATCCTTCAAAGTAAAATTTTCAATGCTTCAAAAAAGGAAGAATAGCAGCTGAATACCACTTTCATAACTATAGGCATTTAGGAAAACTTGACATTGTGGCTGCTATTCAACTAGTGGTGGTGAACTGAAACCATTATTCTTGCAGGGCATGCTGTGGCCTGTTATGTGTGTGATATTTACCTATATGCATAATATTGACATAGTACAGGTGATGACCCAATGTTCTTATAAGTGTCAAATATTTAGTCTCAATTGTGTTGACACAAGCTAGGCTTTAATCTGGTAATATATCACATCACATTTCCTTTCTGTCTTCCTCCTGTACTTTGCCTATCTTCTCATTGTCATCCTTAGCTGTGCTTTGCAATGACAATAATGCTCTCAGAAAAGTAGATTACTGTTTTAACTGAGGAGCTGGGTGCAACTTAGATACATATAAAAATGATATCAGAAAAGACCAACTGCCTATTCTCATTAAAATCAACAACCCACTCTCTACAATCACATCTTCTTCCTTAAAGATCATTGATCCTTGTCCAGTGCTTTCTGGAATTTTGATATTGTCCTTGTCTCTAACACCCACTATCCTTTCCATAAAGAAATTCCTTAAATTATTCCTGAGTCTGAATGCTTTGACCCTTGTTCCAGAACCTCCTTTCCAGTGCAAAAGGACTGACTCCCATGTATTTATACCTTGGAGGCATTTAAACCAGCTCCTTATGGTGCCTCTGCAAATCACTGGCAAAAGCCGGCAGTCTCCCTTCCCAAAGCAGGCTGTGAATGTGTGACAGCAGGGGTCCTCTCCAATCTCTCCAATCTCTCTCTCTCTCTCTTTTATGTCCCCTCCCTAACCTTCATCCAGTCTCTCTCTCAAACCAGTCCCCAGCCTTCACCCAGTTTCTCTCTCTCTCTGTCTCTCTCTCTCTCTCTCTCATACCAGCCCCCAGCCTTCACCCAGTTTCTCTCTCTCTCACTCCTTCTTCAACCTTCATCCAGTCTCTCTGTCTCTCTTTTATACCTTCTTGGGCCATCTGACATGCATTACCCTAACCTTGGCTACCTAACTTAACAGCGGGACTCCCATGTGTGCACCACAATTTGGCTCTTTCTAATTTTGAGTCACACAATGCAGGAAGTTCGAGCTGGTCTTGTGGTTTCAAGCTCTTCAAGATTTGATACCGCAATATTTCAGAAACCTTTTGTTCCATGTGGCTCAGGCTAAGAGAGAGCCCAGTTGAGGAACACACATCAGAGAGGCACTGTTTGTTAGATAGATCAACAAACAGCATTTGGGGGTCAGGGTGTATAGGGAAGGCAACAGTCAAATCCCAGGTGCCAGAGTGAACAGGGGAAGCAATAGACAAGGTGCAGTTTTGACGCCTCCACCTCTCTTGTGCCCTCTGCAGCTGCATTAGCCACACATACCTTGCTACTGCCATGGCACTATCACCTCCTTTTTCTTGCTTGTTATTACTTTTATAATGCATCCAAGTGTCCACACAGCCATGCATTCATCTTCAGAGTGTGAGCTTCTATGCCTTGACTGTTTCACATCTCTCTGAAAACCATGAAGTCACTTTTGATTTGTTTGGGACTATACCTAGCAGTACCATTTGTACAAACATAGATGAGAAGCATAGAGAAAGATAGTCAGTAGGCTTGGTGAGCCTTGCCAATCTCTCTATAATGTCTCATATTTGGCAACCAGAAGACAGCACACCTCCTGGGGCATCATGTCTGGTCAGCAGATTGATACCTTTGTTGTTCTCAGAAGGGAGTCACCAACCACTACTGTGAGTTGTTGCTGATCCCACAGCTTTGAGGTTTACAAGCTCCAGTTTCTCCTCATGCTAGGGTGATTTTTCTACTTCCACTTCTAATGCTGCATACTGGTTCTTCAGCTTGAGTGAAGGTGGTGTCAGGATGTCACTTCTACTGGTTTTTGGTAGCTTGTATCCAGCTGTCATGTCATAGTCCAGTCCTATCTTCCCGTCTGGTGTTTTCCAGAGCCACCCTAGCACCCAGAGAGTAGCATACAGCTTGACCTGTGAGGTGAGACTGCTTCACTCTTCTCACTGAGTAACATCCTTTTCTAAGGCTATTCCCCCACTGAAACTGCTCCTGCTCACTGGACAACTCTCCCTTCTTCCACCAAGACAGTTCACTCCATCACTGTCATTATCTTCTCCTCTCACTTAGACAGTTCCCCTCACCTCACCTCTCCTTTCCCACCTGGACAGTTCACCCCACCATTGAGACATCTCTGCCACTGAGACACCTCTCCCTTCTCCCACTGAGACAGTTTATACTACTGCTAAGACATCTCTCCCCACCATCAAGGCATACTAGTAGTCTGTGTTTCATAGTGACAGAAACAGCTACAGAACACCATGTATCACTGGACAGATGGAGAAAAGGTCAATTGTTTTGTTTGGACAGATAGTAAGGCTGGTGAAGATTGGGGGGGGGGGGTGAGTATCAGAGGGAGGAAATGAGAATGAAATTGAGGTTGGGGGTGTACGAGAGAACAAGAGACTGGGTGAACTGGGTATGGGGGTATGGGGAAGAGACTGGTGGGAACCCAGACTATGATGATATGTGAAGCAAAGAGGCAGATTCCCCTCTACTTAACCTATTACATGGCTGAATGCATGAGTTAGGAAAAGAGATAGTTTTTGCCAGGGTGTCCAGTGACACCTTAATGGACTGGTTTACTGAACTGTCTTTACTCATGGACTTAGAATCGGAAAAGAGCCTCAGTAAATCAGTTTCTAAAAGGGCTTTACTTGGACATGGTTGTTGGAGTGGCAGGGAGGAGAAGTCTCAGCTGCTGGCTGCTAAGCTTTTGAGCTAGCTGATTTATCTTATCCTGTCAGACTATAAAATAGATGTTTATGTATCTAAGACATATGACGTCTACTGTGGTTCCCTTTGTGGAATCTTGTTGCTTGGGGTTTAGCAAAGACCAGACCAACTACAAATAATTATCTCAGGACTGGTCCTATGCATGATCAGCAGTGTGTTGACACATGGCTCCACTTATCAGCCCGTATCGACCTATGTAAATACTTAGGCAGATAAGGTCTCACAATGAGTCCCTGCAACCTCCACAGGTCACCCCTGAACATTATGAAACAAGCTGTCGGGACCTGAAAGCCACTGGGGGGTATTTCTTATTTCAGTGTAAGCTGAATGGGACTTTTTAAAGGCAGCACCTAGTAGTGTGACTGATGTGGTGGAGGGGGGAGGGATTTGTCATACCAGATGTGTAAACTCCACTTTTGTTGGGATTTATGGGGTTTCTCATATCGCCAAAGACTAGGGTTTAGGTAAACTAGGCATTCTAGGGTTTAGGTAAACTAGGCATTCCTAGGGCCCAAAACTTAGGGGGGGGGGGGGGAGGGATTATTAGATGTGCTCAGGACCCAGCGGGACAGGATTGCTAACTATCTGGATTTTTTCAGGACTGTATAGATTTAAAAATTAACTGCCTCAAAGCCAGAATGATGACTTTGATGTCTGGTTATTTTTTCAGAGTTTATCCCTTTATAGCAATCCATGTTCCCCCCTCCCCTTCCAATGCAGAGACTGTAGTAGGATCCAGCGAATATAAAGTACTGATGTAGTCACAGAAAAGAGGAGCTGAGCTGCAAGTGTTGGGATGGGGCAAGGAGGTTAGATCGAGAACAGGAGACGGAATGAGGCTATCTAGCCCATTATATGGGTTGAAGCCAGTAGGCGTAGCTTGCTGGCAGTAGGCGGAGTCACAAGTACACCCAAAACAATAACAAACGCTATTGAAAGCAATAGTAAAAGATTATTAGAAATAATGGACTGCCTATGCATGGAGGACAAGGTAGAAAAGTTCTCCGAAGTGGACGAACGCCAAAATCCCACATGGAGACAAAAGTGGAAAGATAGTGGGAAGTGGGCTAATGACTCAAGAGACCAGGACAACAGACTATTATTCACAGTGGTTTATTGTTGACTCAACACATATCTGGGTTTCGGCCACAGGCCTGCATCAGGAGTCTGAAAAAATGTGTAAAAAATCGTATATAAAAAAGGTATACAATAATGTAAAACATACAGACAATAGCATTCAAATAAAAATATGAAAATGTAAATACATGTCAAAAATGAAGTGTATAATGGTGTAAAACATACAGACAATGGCATTTAAATGAAAATATAAATACATGTAAAATGGAGTATATAATATAAAACATACAGACAATGGCATTTAAATGTTGATTATAAATAAATATATGTAAAAATTAAAATAAAGGTATTTAAAAAAGGCCAACCTGTGTGGTCAAACTTCAATTAGTTAAGTAATCCAGAAAAACATATGTTAATTATAGAATAAGATGTTAATACTTACAGGTATGTTTACTTAGGTGCGTTAGCGTTTCTAACGCACCTTTAAATTTAAGACACGTTAAACGCTAATGTGCCTATACATTTCTATGACTACAAAATTACAGGGATATATCTACAATAATTTGCCAAATCAATTTCACATATTCTACTAAATTGACTAATATACCATTTTTTAACCTTCTTATCAATAATAAACTTCACATATACTTTGTTCAACTATTCAATTTGCATATTTTATCATTCAACTTTTTGCAAACAATAAATACAATAAATACCAATACAAAAAATATACAGAAAATACAAACTCCAAAAATACCAAACAGATAATTTTGGTGATTCGTTTGTTGGGACGTTTGAAACACCTCTCACATGATGTGCGACAGTGATAGAATTGTTTGAATCTGGACTTCAAATTCATCTGTGAATAATTTGAAGCTGGGAACAGAGTACGTTTTTGATCAAGCTACAAGTGAAATCTTTAAATTATGCCACATGGTTCTTGCACAGAAGGACTTTGGAATGACGTATTATAAAAGTTAAATGTTTAACCTACGTGTGCAAAAGACGGAAGGATTTATACTACAACTGATTTAATCAATCTGATAAAGAGGAGAACGTCGGACATTATCTGTTTGGTATTTTTGGAGTTTGTATTTTCTGTATATTTTTTGTATTGGTATTTATTGTATTTATTGTTGGCAAAAGGTTGAATGATAAAATATGCAAATTGAATAGTACAAAGTATATGTGAAGTTTATTATTGATAAGAAGGTAAAAGAATGGTATATTAGTCAATTTAGTAGAATATACATTTCTATGGGCACATTAGCATTTAACATGCATAAACCATTTACACGCGTTAAAAATGCTAATGTGCCCATAGCGCACCTTAGTAAACATAGGTGTTAGCGTGTGTTGTAAAACATTAAAAAGGTTCACGTGGAGGGGCATAATCGATAGGGGCACCCAAGTTTTCCTGAGGACGTCCTCGCAGGACATCCCGGCGAAGGGGCAGGGAAATCCATATTATCGAAACAAGATGGGCGTCCATCTTTCATTTTGATAAAACGTCCGGGGAGGCCCAAATCACGATATTTAGATCGACCTTAGAGATGGTCATCCTTAGAGATGGTAGTCCCTGATTTTCGGCCATAATGGAAACTGAGGATGCCCATCTCAGAAACGACCAAATCCAAGCCATTTGGTCTTGGGAGAAGCTAGCATTCGTAGTGCACTGGTTCCCCTGACATGCCAAGACACCAACTGGGCTGGGCCACCAAGTGGGGGGGCAGAGGGGGGACAAAATTCTCTGGGCCCAGGCCTCCAAGGGGGGCCTGGCGCCGCAGTCCCCTCCACCCGCCCCCCTTCTGTCCACCACTGGGCCGGGCCCCCCTGAATTTTACAATTTTACATTAATTTCAAGAATACATCTTGATATAGCAAAGACGATTAACAAAAGATATATGATTCTATACATGCTTCCATCTTATATTGACAATTAACAAAGCAAGAAGAGGAAAAAACTAACAAAACTAATAAAAATTACAATATAAAATGAAAATTGCACCAAACTTTCCATAATATTCATCTATAGTCCACTATTTGGGAGGCATAACACAATATCTGAGGAATTACAAAGAATAATTATTTCCTTTAGGAAACTGAGGACTAAGGGGAGGTTCCGGGAATTCCTAACTATCTCACAGAGTAGATGTAATAATTGATCTTGACTGTGCTGAATGTAACAAAGCTAAATTAGAACCCAAAAAGGAATTAAATTGTTTAGGATCAAAAAACACGTATTTTACAGAATTTAATTTTACTACACATTTACACGGAAAGTTTAACCAGAAAAGAGCACCCAATTGTTATATCTTTGGGCGTAATTTAAGCACTTGTTGATGCGGCTTTTGGGTTGCTTTAGAAACATCCGGAAACATTCTTATTTATTAATTCATAAAGAGCTGATCTCTATGAAGGAAAAATTGTTTAAAAATCCAGTCTCTATCTGGTTGTAATACAAAGAAAACTATTAAAGTCATTGGGACTAAGCCTAAATTGTCATCTTCCAAAGTCTGATAAATTTTCCAAAAAAAGCTTTAATAGCCCCACTAATAACTTTTAAAAGATATATGAGTGAAGTTCTGAAGATATCAGAGAAGGCATATCCACCGATATCAAAAATGTATTACCTGTTACCATATTAAAAAAAGGAGAAGGAACAAACTGAGGATTAGGAGACTGAAATACCATTTGATACTTTGGATTTAAATTGATTTTTGATTTTTATTATGAGTGTATATTGTTCTCCGTTTAGACTACCCAGATAATGTAGAACAGAAATCAGGCATAAATAAATAAAAATATAGAAAAAAGTGGTCCTAGCGCCTCCTTGTCTCGTACACTAAGGCCACTTTCTACTGCAGCAGTAAAATGGCTGATTTCCCATTTTTTAAATTAATGGTTACACGCTTATGTTGCCATTAGTGCGTACCCATTGAACCAAATTAGCACACAACACTTACTGATGCCCTATTTTTCATGCGCTAATTGGTTAGCATGTAGTGCACTCACTGAAAGTATTGGCATGCCCCCTCTGCCATAAAAATTAAAATATTTTTTGCATGTGCTAATCTCAGGCTTATTGTAGCACCTACTGCAGTGAGGATTCCTTTTACTGAAAAAGGGCCCTGCAGTAGCGGTGGAGGCTATTTTTACCATGCTCCAGGGCCCTTTTACTGTAGCGGGTAAAAAGCCCCTAAAAAATGGCCATGTGGTAAGATTACTCTTACCATGTGGCCATGCAGGGGGAGCACTTAACCACCACCCATTGAGCTGGTGGTAAGGGATCCTGCGGTAACCCAGCAGTAACTGGGCAGTGCACGGCGATGGCCGATTACCACCGGATTAGTGCCACGCTATGAAATAAACATTTTTTTCCAGTGTACACTCGAGGCAGAACTACCTTCAGCAGCCACGTTGGGCTGGCGATGGTTCTGCGTCAGCGTGCGGTAAGGCCACATTGGGCTTACCGATGCTTTGTTAAAGGACCTCTAAGATCGACTGACTTAGTAACAATTTGTCTATCATCTCACAAATGTTTTATAAAGAAGCTTTTGTGAAAGGCATCAGGTCTTTGGAACACTTTCCCTTTATCTTTATGGTTGAAACAGCTTATAAGCAATTTTAAAATGTGTTAAAACTTGTCCCCCTGTTTATTAAGCTGCGGCTGCTGCAAGGCAGTTCCGACACAGACCATTCAACGTGAATGGGCTGTGTCAGCATTAGCACATAGCAGCCTCTAGCACAGCTTAATAAACAAAGGGGGGTGGTTATTTCACAATTAATTCTAAGATGAGTATTAGTATTAATTTGGTTTATAATTTTATTTTCTTTAGCATCATTTTATATTTGTACCGATTTCATAGTGTATTCATTTTGAGAATTGTACAAGTTTAGGGAATTTAAAAGATGTAACCCATTTTGAGCTTGTATTGGGTAAAGTAGATTAGAAATGCTTAAATTAAAATAAATTTTATAAACTACAGGTGTTTTTGGTGAATGATGAGGGGCAAATGAAGTCCTTTGTAAGACTTAAGCAAGAATCTACTGCTCCATCATAAAATTAAGACTTTGCTTTGGGAAAATCTGACTGAGGATGTGCAAGAAACTGTTGCTAAGGCATACAGCTTGGGCTCCCGAATGTCGGTCCCTTTAACTTTTAATCATTGCTATTTACAGGATACAACGATGGACATTAATTATGCCCAATTGACTTCTTTGTGGAATATCGATCTGCAATCTTCTGTATGCACTCACCAGCTGCAATCTTTTGAGGTGGGATTAAAGAAATTTACAGACCACATCCCGCACCGGAAAATGCTCTACAAATTTGCGCTCAGACTTAATCTCCCCACCGCGTGCCCTAAATGCCATTCTAGAGGAGATACACTGGGACATATGTTTTCGCACTGCCCTGTGGTAACTCAGGGGTCCTTTTATTAAGGTGCCCTGAAAAATGGTTTGCAGTAGTGTATGCGCAGGATTTAGGCATGCGCCGATCCATTTTTTAGCGCGCCTGTAAAAAAGGCCTCTTTTTTTGCCGAAAATGGATGTGCAGCTGTCAGGTTCTCAGGTTCAGAGCCCGCGGGGCCGGGCTCTGGAGCAAACGTGAGCCCTTGGGCTGCTGACGAGGAGCGACAGCAGCAGGCAAAACCCACCAACCAATGCTGGGCAAGCACACCGACACCGGCAGGGACTGCAGGCACCGCCCAGTGAGCCGGAACACACGGACTGGAACACTGGACTGGAATTCCCCGGACTGGAGGACACGGGACTGGAACCCCGGACCGGAACACTGGACTGGAATCCCCGGACTGGAACACTGGACTGGAATTCCCCGGACTGGAGGACACAGGACTGGAATACTGGACTGGAGCACACCGGACTGGTCCACACAGCTTCACCTGCACTTAGCTACTAAGCCCCACAGGAGTTGAGCTCCTGGGTTCGAGTAGCCGGCAGGACTTACTGGACGACACAGGGACTAGGACTAGAACAAGCTGAACTGAAGTGCGCCTAACTCCTAAACTGACCAAAAGTGTTCCTAAGCCCGGCCCCAACAGAAAAGCTCCTAAGCCCTCCACTAACAGAAGTGCAGGGAAGCCACAAGGGAAAAGGAAGGGAAGACAAACGCCAGACCTAACACTGGTGCTTCCTAAGCACCAAGCTGCAGCAGCTAAACACGGGTTCTCACCCCGGTGCTTCCTAAGCACCAAGCTACAGCAGCTAAACACAGGTCACAAGGAAAAGCGGGGAAAGCACAAGGAAACAAGCAGGAAAGCCAAATACCCAAACAACAAAAGGTGCTTCCTAAGCACTTACTAACAAGGGTGCTCCCAGCCAGCACCAAACTCCAGCACTGCACCAACAGCACTGAGGGAACGCTTGCAGGGCCAGCCAGAGGCAGTTTGCTTTACTTGCTGATGCTGCCAGTAGGCAACTGGAGGGCCACTGAGGAGGAAAGGCCAAGAGAGATATAGGACTACACAGGACAGGGGAAAGGGGGGAAAATGTTGGCTCGCGTGTTGTACAACTCCCCATGTGACCCCGTAGTGATGCCTACCCCCTACTTTTTTCAGTTAGAACACACACGATGGATGATGTTTGCATCCATTACACGCTGCACACATAATCCTCATGGACCTTGGTCTGATACAGTATACAGTGGTGGAAATAAGTATTTGATCCCTTGCTGATTTTGTAAGTTTGCCCACTGACAAAGACATGAGCAGCCCATAATTGAAGGGTAGGTTATTGGTAACAGTGAGAGATAGCACATCACAAATTAAATCCGGAAAATTACATTGTGGAAAGTATATGAATTTATTTGCATTCTGCAGAGGGAAATAAGTATTTAATCCCTCTGGCAAACAAGACCTAATACTTGGTGGCAAAACCCTTGTTGGCAAGCACAGCGGTCAGACGTCTTCTGTAGTTGATGATGAGGTTTGCACACATGTCAGGAGGAATTTTGGTCCACTCCTCTTTGCAGATCATCTCTAAATCATTAAGAGTTCTGGGCTGTCGCTTGGCAACTCGCAGCTTCAGCTCCCTCCATAAGTTTTCAATGGGATTAAGGTCTGGTGACTGGCTAGGCCACTCCATGACCCTAATGTGCTTCTTCCTGAGCCACTCCTTTGTTGCCTTGGCTGTATGTTTTGGGTCATTGTCGTGCTGGAAGACCCAGCCACGACCCATTTTTAAGGCCCTGGCGGAGGGAAGGAGGTTGTCACTCAGAATTGTACGGTACATGGCCCCATCCATTCTCCCATTGATGCGGTGAAGTAGTCCTGTGCCCTTAGCAGAGAAACACCCCCAAAACATAACATTTCCACCTCCATGCTTGACAGTGGGGACGGTGTTCTTTGGGTCATAGGCAGCATTTCTCTTCCTCCAAACACGGCGAGTTGAGTTCATGCCAAAGAGCTCAATTTTTGTCTCATCTGACCACAGCACCTTCTCCCAATCACTCTCGGCATCATCCAGGTGTTCACTGGCAAACTTCAGACGGGCCGTCACATGTGCCTTCCGGAGCAGGGGGACCTTGCGGGCACTGCAGGATTGCAATCCGTTATGTCGTAATGTGTTACCAATGGTTTTCGTGGTGACAGTGGTCCCAGCTGCCTTGAGATCATTGACAAGTTCCCCCCTTGTAGTTGTAGGCTGATTTCTAACCTTCCTCATGATCAAGGATACCCCACGAGGTGAGATTTTGCGTGGAGCCCCAGATCTTTGTCGATTGACAGTCATTTTGTACTTCTTCCATTTTCTTACTATGGCACCAACAGTTGTCTCCTTCTCGCCCAGCGTCTTACTGATGGTTTTGTAGCCCATTCCAGCCTTGTGCAGGTGTATGATCTTGTCCCTGACATCCTTAGACAGCTCCTTGCTCTTGGCCATTTTGTAGAGGTTAGAGTCTGACTGATTCACTGAGTCTGTGGACAGGTGTCTTTCATACAGGTGACCATTGCCGACAGCTGTCTGTCATGCAGGTAACGAGTTGATTTGGAGCATCTACCTGGTCTGTAGGGGCCAGATCTCTTACTGGTTGGTGGGGGATCAAATACTTATTTCCCTCTGCAGAATGCAAATAAATTCATATACTTTCCACAATGTGATTTTCCGGATTTAATTTGTGATGTGCTATCTCTCACTGTTACCAATAACCTACCCTTCAATTATGGGCTGCTCATGTCTTTGTCAGTGGGCAAACTTACAAAATCAGCAAGGGATCAAATACTTATTTCCACCACTGTATCAGTTCTTATATATTAACTGTAAACATGTTCTGCGTCCACAAAAACCTTATCTGCACCACAACAACAGGAGCAGATCATAACTAGCACATTTTATGCACTGGAAGTTACCATACAAACAAAAACAACAACAATTCTCACATCTCAATAATAGTGAAATAAATCCACTACCAGGCACATTCTGGAATAACACAAAACCTGAAAAAATCCTAACTCAACATACATGTAGCAACTCTGCTATAATATGGTAGCACTGCTTTAAACAAGAATCCTACTTAACATGCAGCACTACAAATATTTTATGGGGCACTAGAACATCTATTCATCTTCTACTGGTAAAACAGAATAAGTGGGACCTTCAGAGTTGTACGCAGAAACTGCTTGCCCATAGAATACCACACCTTGGTCACACACCAAATACAGAACAAGGGATCACAAATTTAAGTACATAAGTAATGCCACACTGGGAAAAGACCAAAGGTCCATCGAGCCCAGCATCCTGTCCACAACAGCGGCCAATCCAGGCCAAGGGCAACTGGTGAGCTTCCCAAACGTAAAACTATTAGTGGGATTTGAACCCACCACCTATTTGAAATATAAAGATAAAAATTGAATTGGGAACCCCAAGAATTCAAACTAGGCATTGTCCACAACATAGGTGAAATAAAAACACAAATGTATTTCCTCTTGTACTGGAAGCAATTCTATAAGCTGGCACCTGCATTTAGATGCCACTAGTGCACCCAGTTTATAAAACAGTAGTGCTTGCATGTGTGATCGGAGCCAATAATTGGCAGTTACGTGTACAAGTTCAAGGTACTATTCTATAAACAGTGCATCTAAATTGCTTAGGGGTCCTTTTACTAAGGACCAAACTCATATCTCTCTCCTCATACATTGCTACTTCTATAAACTTCGTATGATCTTCCATTCGACTGCTCCTTTAGCAGTCTGCCCATCAAACGCTCATTCACTCACTTGTCCTTATTCGAGTGAATTATTGTAACTCATTGTTTCAGGGTATTAGGCATAAAGATCTGTACCATTTACAACTCCTTCAAAACACATCAATCAGGCTTATCACAGGCTCAAGGAAATATGATTATGTTACTCCCCCCCCCCCTCAAAGCTGCCCACTGGCTTCCCATCACCTACTGTAACTCCTACAAATTTCTTCTTCTTTTGGTATTCAAACTTAGGTCCATCGATTTTTCAGTTTTCCTAGCCTCTGCATTACACCTCTTCCCATACCCTGCATTCTTCCCAGCAGCGTCTCTTGGCTGTCCCCTTTGTCCAACAGATCACCCGTGCAACCTTATGGCATTCTATTTTTTTCATTGTGGGTCCTACTCTCTGGAACATACATCCCCCCAACTTATGACAGCTTAACTCCCTCTAAACTTTCACCAGAGTTAGCATTGACTCCTCCCTGGGAAAGCCTGCGGGACACAACCTTTTCTCTTTCCCCCTCCTCTCCCCCCCCCCCCCTCGCTTTCCAGTCATATAATGTAGTTCCTCTGTCCTGTCTCCTCCCTCCTCCTTTCCTGATCATTTATACTGTTACTTCTGTTTTTTATTTATATGATTGTACGCCGCTGAGATGGTTGCCCAATCCATGGTATATCAAATCTGAATTAAACTTGAAACCTGAAACTTGATACTAAGGTATGCTAATAGATTTAGTGGGCACTAATGTTTAGCGTGCAATAAATGATAAGGCGTTCATTATATTCCTAGAGGCATCTTATAATTTAGTATATGCTAATTATTAGCGCATGCTAAATCTGCTAGTACACCTTAGTAAAAGGATCCCTTAGTGCACGCCTGTCAAGCAGCATACATGTGGGTAGAGCACAGGTGTGTCACCAAACAACACATGCAACCTAGGAAATACTATCAGTTGTGCACTCTTTTACGCCGGTCATTGATCTGTCTACCTGGGCATGCCTACCTTTTCATGTGCTCTTAAGCTGCTATACAATTGGCACTAAGCACGCTCCTGTATGGCACCTAAAATGAGGTGCCAATTTACAGAATTCCTGTCTTAGATTGTGAGCCCTCCAGAGACGGGGAAATTCTGGCATTGAGCTACAATTGAAAATGGCCTGAGCAAAATCTAAATCCAAATCTCTTTAGATCTGGTACACTGGCGTAGCCACAGGTGGGCCTGGGTGGGCCGGGGCCCATCCACTTAGGGCTCAGGTTCACCCAACAGCAGCACATATTTAGTGCTAGCTAGTGAGGATCACAAGCTTCGCCAGCTGAAGACCTCCCCCTGATGGTGCTGAAAACACTACTTTCCACTTCAGCAGTCTAAGCTTCCTAAGCTGCTGATGCTGGCCTCATCGCATTGGGGGAGGGGGGGAGGGGAGGAGAACACTTGGTGCCCACCCATTTCTTGACTAGGCCCATCCAAAATCTGCTGTCTGGCTACACCCCTGATGGTGTTTGGGGCTGATTTACTAAGCATTTTCCCATCCTCACCGAATGGGAGCAAAGCCTTAGTCAATCAGGCCCTCTGTAACTTCTGTGCTATTGCTTTGGAGCCCCATTGAGTTTGAGGTATGATATAAAGTACTGACTTTGCCTTCCTGATTTGGTCAGCTACTTAGATCTGATTAAGAAAAGTTTACCTGAGGCTTCCAGGCTGCAGTAGTAGCTGAGCACGTAGCTGACCTAACCTTTTGAACCTCCAGCTTGCCCTATATGCTTCAGCATTGTCTTGTACCCCATTGTTGGCAGCTGCTTGGGCTGACATGGGAAGTAGCAATCAAGCATGAACAGTGCAAGAAGATAAGAGCAATGACCTGGAGCCACTCTGTCACTCTGGAAACACAGGCATTGCATGAGAGACAAAATCTTCTATAGGCAGACAGAAACCCGTCCTTCCTCCCAGAGTTAGGAGAGAGGAGAGCACCAGAGGCAGTCCCATTCTCTGCTTCATTCTGTGTGACACCGACCAACACAGCTAGATGTTCAGCTAGTGTTACACAGTAGCCTAGTGGTTAGTGTAGTGGACTTTGATCCTGGGGAACTGGGTTAGATTCCCACCGCAGATCCTTGTGACTCTAGGCAAGTCACTTAACCCTCCATTGCCGCAGGTACAAATAAGTACCTGTATATAATATGTAAACCATTTTGAATGTAGTTGCAAACCCCCCCTCCCCCCCCCCACACACACTCAGAAAGGTGGTATATCAAGTCCCATTTCCTTTACATTAAAAATACCTCCAAACCCTTTAGAGCCAGGCACTCTGCTGCCAGGGTTCGCAGGAAGGTGAAGACGTAGTCCCAGCCCAACCCTGTAGTGTCTTCAGATGAGAACAAGAGTTATGGCTTTCAGCATTAGTCAACCGAGACTCTTCCTGTGCAATAATGAATAAGAAGGAACCAGAGTCAAGGGCTAGCTAGAGGCAACACCTTCAGCCTAGCATATTTCTATGCTTGCTTCGACAGAGTGAAACAAACACCCTATGAGGGTAATTGTACAAAGCCAAACAACAAGGCACGATAGGCCTCTGAGGGGGTTTGTAGCCAAACTTTAATGAGGTTTTTAATTATGATTATCATTTTATGCAGATTGTTTACTTTGCTTTTTTTCAAATTGTTTTACAAGTTTGTATATACATATATTTATATTGAGGCCGATATTCAAAATGATTTAAGCAGGCAGGAGCCCCTTCGACTACTACTACTCATTATTTCTATAGCTTCCCGGTGCCTAACCAGGGATATTCAGTAGCACTTAACTGGACCGTGCCTCTGAATATCCCCAGAGATCACCCAAGCAAAAAGTGGGCCGGTCAGGGGCAGTGCTGGGGGTGGCACTGGGGAGGAGCCTCAGGTTATGTGGGTACCAACAAGATTCAGTGCCGGCACCCGCATAACTAAGTGGCTTCATTTAGGACAGCTCTAGAACTGTCCTAAATATGGCTGCTTAGCTATGTGGGTGCCGGCTCTGAATATTAGGCCAGCACCTGCATAATTTTTTGTTCGATGTAAAAAAAAAAAATAAATAAAACACCCCGAGCCCCCTCCCATCCCAATGTTCCCTCTTTCTTTTCTTCCCTCCCCCTGCACATTAAGACCCCCCCCATGCAAAACCCTCCCCCTGTCTCCCCCCAACAGTGCCTACATTCCTGGTGGTCCATTGGGGTCGTTGGAGGCGGAAGCACAGCTCCCTCGCTCATGCCCCTCGCGGCACATCATGAAAATGGCTGCTGCGACCTTTCAGAGCAGCTCACGATAAGCTGCTGTGAGAGGTCACGGCAGCCATTTTCCCAAGGTGCTGCAAGGGGCAGGAGTGAGGGAGCTGTGTTTCTTCCCCCAACGACCCTGCTGGATCACCAGGGATGTAGGTAAGCCCAGATGGATGGTCTTGCAGGGGGAGGGTCTTAATGCGCAAGGGAAGGGAAGGAAGGAAAGAGAAGACATTGGGATGGGAGGAGACTCAGGAGCTTTTATTTTTTGAAAAAGCAAAAAAAAAAAAAAAATGTTGGCCGGAGTGACCCAATATTCATCCGGAGCCGCATAAGTCTTATACAGCCCAAGCTAAATATCGGCCAGGCTCGCATAACCTCCGTCACCCTGCCCACCCCAAATTATCCCCCGATATTTAGTGCCGGTACCCGGACATGGCCTGGCACTGAAAATTGGGGGATAATTTCGATGATCAGCATTTAAAGAAACACTGACCGCTGCCGGATGAATATTGGGGGGTTGTTTTTAATAGACCTCTGATGCAGGCGTTCTGCTGAAAAACATTCCATGTTAGGCCCGTCATTAAAGTTTGGCTACAAACCTACTCTTGGAGGTCCGTTGTGGTCTGTGGAGTGGAATAGGAAGACATGAATCGTTGTTTACTCTTTCCAAAAATACTAGGACTAGGGGGCACGCAATGAAGCTACAAAGTAGTAAATTTAAAATAAATTGGAGAAAATATTTCTTCACTCAATGTGTAATTACACTCTGGAATTCATTGCCAGAGAATATGGTAAAAGCAGTTAGCTTAGTGGGGTTTAAAAAAGGTTTGGATGACTTCCTAAAAGAAAAGTCCATAAGCCATTATTAAGATGGACTTGGGGAAAATCCACTTCTTATTTCTAGGATAAGCAGCATAAAATGTATTATACTGTTTTGGGATTTTGCCAGGTACTTGTAAACTGGATTGGAATATATGTGTGTGAATAGTGTGTGCATACATGCACTATCGGGAAAGAGTGTGCATGCTTTCTAAATGAGTTTACCTTCCTTGCGCACTCTTTGAAAGAGTGCACACTCTCCAAAAGAGTACATTCTCTTAATGATATTGCTCTCCTAATGAAATATTAAAAAAAAGAAACCTAGAATGAAACAAAAATTCTCATAGATGACATGGAAAATGATAGGAAATGAAAATGTTTGGGCTGTTCACACTTATAAAATGCATGTGTTGGCGTGATGGCACATATTTTGCCAGTAGGCATATATAAGAGCAGAACTTGGGTGGAATTTGGGCAGAGTTTGGAAGAACATCTGTAGTTTATGTTTAAATCATTTTTATTGATCATCAAATATCCATAACACAAATCTAATACTTCCAAGACAATGAATAAATCAATCAATCAATCAGTGCAGCATTTTTCTTTTACTCCCCTCCCCTCTCAAACCCCTCCCTCACCCTACACCATGGCAGACAAATTTGTTTCCAACAATATTAGTAAACAAACCATTAAAAGTTCAGCAACTGTCTACAAGCTTTTGGGGACAAAAAGTCATCCAAGAATTCTCCCAGGTATCTTGGAACTGAACTCCCACTCGATGGGAGAAATCTTGCACCTGAAGTCTTTCCATGCACATTTTATTTATCGTTAAGATGTGCCACCTTTGTTCCATTGGACCAGTTGAAAGTAGCCAAACTGACAAGATTGTCTTAATGTCCAACAGAACTCCCCTATGAAGAAAGTGTTTACATCCACTGGGAACTGGAGCATCAAAGGTGTAGAATCCAATAAGCAACGAAAGATCACTGTGGACTGTGTAAGACCAAAGCTGTTGAATTACTAACAATATATGATTCCAAATTGAGGGGCCCTTTTACTAAGCCGTGTAAATGTCTACGCATGCCCAATGCACGCCAAAATGGAGCTACCGCCCGACTACCGTGTGACTCTTGTGGTAATTTCATTTTTGGCGTGTGTCTGATATGCGCGTCTGAAAATATTTTTTTTATTTTTGGGTAGCCTAACGGACGTGCGCCAAGTAGCATTTGATATGTGTAGGTCATTACTGCCCGGATTCTTTACCGCTAGGTCAATGGCTGGCGGTAAGGTCTCAGACTCAAAATGGGCGCGCAGCAATTTTGATTTTGCTGCTGTTATGATTGGGGTCAGAACCCCTCTCAAACTTACCTCTTTCCTGGGGGTCAGCTTCTTAGCTGGCTTCTGTTTCTTTTCTCTGTCCTTTCTGAGCTGGCTCTGTCTCTCTGTGCTGGCAGCTTCCAGCAGCATGGGGCTAATTGTCTCACTTCACTGCAGCTGTGGGTGTAGTCTGAGTTGCTCTAACTCTCTTTGGTGTACTGGCTTCAAGTGCTTCACGGTGTTGCATTGGTGTGGGTTGGGCCTCTATGGGTTTCAGTGTGCTCTCTGGGTCAGTGTGCTGTTGCCTGGGTCTAGGGAGTGTGACATCATCAGGGAGGGCCTTGATAAGGAAGTGCTGCAAGCGTTCCCTCAGCAGTGTCCCACCTACGCTGACACAGAGGAAACACTTGCGGGGCCAGCCAGAGGCAGTTTGCTTTACTTGCTGATGCTGCCAGTAGCCATAGAAACACTGGAGGACTAGCAAGAAGGAGGAAGAAGAAAGGATGATAAATACCAGACCCGAGGGGGGGAAAGGAAGAGTAAAAGATGCCAGACTGTGAGTAAGGGAAGGGAGAATGAGAAATACCAGAATGCATGGGGGGGGGGGGGGGGGGGGGGGGACAGAGGCACAGAGGGGAGATGCTTTATAGTAAAGATAGGGATACAGAGGGAATGATGGTGGACATGGAGTAAGAAAAAAATGTCAATTGGAGAGGAGATCTAGAAACAGCAGAAGTTGAATGGCACTTGGGGGGGGAGGAGGTGCAGATGGATGGCACTTGGGGAAGGGGAGAAGGGGAACAGAGCTGAAGATGGGAAGGGGTGGGGGGACAGAACAGAGAAGAACATGAATGGAACTAGGGGATGGGGAGAAAGGGAACAGAAGATGGATGGGACCAGGGACAGGGAGAGAAGGAAAACAGAGCAGAAAATGACTGGGACTTGGCAATCGAATGAAGGTTGAGGAACAGAGCAAGGAATTATAGATAGAAAAGATGAAGTGGGAATTTTGAGGGGATAGTGAGTATTTGGCAATTGGTTATAGGTATATGTTAATGGGTTGGGAGAATAAGTGAGTGTGAAATGAGAGATAGGAGATGAAGAGGGGGATGAAGAAAAGGGGATAAAGTTTGGGGAAGGGTTGAGACATAATATTAATGATCTGGAAGACTGGAGAGGATGAGAGAATGAAAAGGGATGAGGGTACTGGGGAGGGGTATGAGTCTCTGACATGGTTGAGTGAGGTTGGAAATGGGGATAAAAGATGGTGAAAGAGAGGCAATAGGACATGGGGTATAGGGTAAGAGACAGATGAATGGTCTGGAGGAAAGGGAAGAAAAGAAAGATAGGGAGCTGCTGGTGAGGGGATAGGAGGCAGTGGAGGGTAGATGATGATTTAGAGGGGGCGTATAGAGGATATGGGGTGGGCAGTGGGAATGTTGGAAAGAGAATGAGAAGAAGATAGGAAAAGCCAATAGGTAGATGAGAAGTGAAAAGGAGACTAGAGGGTGAGGGAAAGGGAGCCTAATTAGAAAATTAAAATTCTCAGACAACAAAGGTAGAAGATACATTTAATGTAATACTTTGAGATGTGCCTGCTTTGTAAAATGTACATTTTTCTATTTTTATTTTGCAAAGTACAGGGGACAATACATTTCTGTTTCTCTTTTACCAATATTGCCCTGCTTATAGTCTAGATTTCTTGAGGGGGGGGGGGGTCTCCATTTCAGTTTTTACTGCATGTTTCTTGTGGTCCCCTATTTTGTATCAGGTGAGGGTCTGTCCATATTCTACATGTGCAGCTGAGGTGAAGGATTCTGCTAGTGTGTGATGGTAGGTTTCCAGAATAGGTTTTAGTGTCTTTTTGCAGGGTTTTGTGTTATTTCATAAACTGGCTCTATTTGAAAGTAGGCTCTTGGGCAAGGGCTGCCTTTGGTGGCCCTTGTCACCAAAAATAAAAATGCTCAGGACTAATGGGCTCTACATCCTTTAGAGTCACCACACTAACAAAAGCCCATCTGATTTAAATAAAGTGTTTACTAGTGGAAGGAGTATTCTGAGGTGATGGTCACAATTTGAATAATTTTACTTGCAGTTAAGACAGGCTGCCTGCTCTTGCTGGTCCCCGGACCTCTGCTACCTCCCGCCTCCTGATGTAACTTCCAGTTTTCTTGTAGGTGGGATGCAGCAGAGGCAGCCTGTATTAACCATTGCCGGCCACAATCACTGCACCTAAGCAACAATATCGGCACTGCCACCTGCCCGACACTGACCAGAGCCTAATTTACAAAAGTCTGCTCCCCCTGACATCAAAACCTGGCTACTCCTCTGGCGGTGAGACATCCAGGCAGCAATGTCAGACAAGCAGGCGGATACTTTGGCCTGGATTCCTGCTGAAATTTCTGGTGTGGAGAGGTAGATCTGGGAGTCATCAGCATAAAGGTGATACTGAAAACCATGGAATGAGATCAGAGTGCCAAGGGAAGAAGTATAGATTGAGAAAAGAAAAGAAGAGGTCCCAGGACAGATCCCTGAGGTACACCAACTGATAGTGGGATAGAAGTAGAGGAGAGATAAGAAGAAAACCAGGAAAAAGCTCCTACTCCACCCCCAGGTTTCTCACTTTAAATTGTAGGAAGACACTTCCCTTCCTAAGTGCAGCATTAACACTTCCCAATGGGGATATCCTCTCACATTCTTCTTATATTTCAGTCAAACATTCTAAAAGCACACCAACATGAAATGAGGACCGGAAAATGGTCTGGCCAGAAAGTTAGTTCAATCTAAAAGAAAAGCCAACCTAAAATATATCTGTAAGATTTTTGAATTGTATTAAAGACTAGTAAAAAAGCCCCGTTTCTGATGCAAATGAAACGGGGGCTAGCAAGGTTTTCTTCAGAGTGTGCATGTGGGAGTGTGTGTCCCTGCCCTCTGCCCTCTCTCCCTCCCCCTCCCCCCTTGGAGTCCAGTCCTTCAGTGTTAAGTTTCCTGCTGTTGTGTGTTACAGAGAGAGTGAGGGCATCTCTCTCCCCTCCCCCTCTGAGTCCTTCACTGTTACAGAGAGAGGGATTTCGTGCTGTGCTGTTTTCCTTCACTCATGGGGAAACCGGATATCTCTGGCGCTTCACACTTCCGGCTGTAGGCTTCATAGAACGTTGGTCTTGCCTTTTATATATATAGATATTGTTATGCAAAAAAAGAAAGAAATAGCACCTAAAGAATTCAAGGTCCGAAATAAATATGATTAAAAAGTATCTAACAATAGCCACGTTTGGTATAAACAGGCTACATCAGGGTCATATGGTGTTGTATTGAAAATGATAATGTTAATGCCATCTTCAAGTGGGATCACACTTAGGGATGAATTCAATAAATGGGGCTGAAATTTAGGTGCCAGGATGATGCATGCTGAGCGTGAATTCTATAACAGCAGTTCTGCACAGATTTGCCATTATAGAACACGAGCATAAGTCCGCAGTTTTGCGCTTAACCTTAGACTAGACTTCAGACATTTTTTTCTGTGGAGATTTTTTTGTACTGTGCTGCAGAGTTATGTGCCACCTTCTTTTGATTATTGTAATGCTTTGTTGTGCGGTTTGCTGCGTACAACTTTACAGGCCTTGCAGGTTGCACAGAGCTCTGCTGCACGGGTTCTTTTGAGTTTGGGTCGGGAGGCGCATATTGCACCTCAGTTGAGGTTGTTGCATTGGATGCCTGTGGCGCGGCATATTGAATTTAAACTTTTGTTATTGGTGTTTCAAGCGCGGCAGGGTGTTGCTCCTGAGGCCTTAGTGTGCTGTTTGCAGTTTTATTGTCCTTCTCGGGCGTACGGTCTCAAAACCAGAATTTATTGGTCATTTCATCTTTTCATCTGCTACGTTTGGAGGAAATTCATAGTTGAGGTTTTTTTTTATTGCTGGTTCTTGTTGTGAAATTCGTTACCATTGGGTATGTGCCAGTCAGCATCTACTCCCCAGTTCAAAAAAATGGGTAAAAACCTGACTATTTTCTAGGGCATTTGGCTGATGGAGTTTTTAGAGTTTGTGATTTCAAAATGCATGGTGGCAAAACATGTATTTTTTTGATTAAGCATCTGATACTGACTTCAGCATTGGTGCATTGAATTACCATCCAACCTGAGGATGGCGTTAACATTATCATTTTCAATACAACAGGGTATGACCCTGAAGCAGCCTGTTTAGGCAAATGCGAACATATTGGGTACTTTGTAATAAACCTTATTTTGTGCCTTGGATTCTATGGGTGCTATTTCTTTCTCTCCCCCCCTCCCCAATGGGTTTATAACACCACTTTCTCTAGCGTTTTGCAAAATGATATTTTTAATCAGTTTTTAAACCTTGGAGCCAGGACCCATTCGACCTCAACGACCCCCACCACTTACCCGAACTCCCTTGCAATAACTCACTTGATAACCAGTATTGGGTAGCACAGGCCGCAGCTTGCTTTATTAACAATTCAACTTCATTAACTTGAACAATCAACAGCCCCCTTTGGCCCGAGCTACATATGTCCAGGCTTAACGCCAACCATGGCCCCCCTTCCACCGTTCACCATGTCAGCAAAATGGCAATCTTCCAGGCTCTGCCTTCACAACAAGAACCCTGCTCCATGTGGACCTCCACACATGTCTCCCGGGTCGCCGACCCGCCTTTCAAGCCCTGGCTCAGCCCCCATGAGCCATGACTCCTGTAGCTCGGGTTTGTTGTGTTCTTTTTGCCGCTGCGACAGCCCTTGCCTTTCACCTGAAAAACACAAGAACAGAATCCGTTCCCCCACCCCCATGTGAGGGTGAGAGGGTGGGCAAACACCTCCAGGAATCACCAGAGCGCCCTCACTATGTCACCATCCTCCGCCTTAAACTCTCTCCTTGCCCCTCCCCTCCCCCTCCTTTCCCCCAATAGGCATCCTTCGATCCTACCATGCCAGCTGCCTCTTTCAAAGCCTCCAATCACGCGACGGGACACTCCTGCCCTGTCCCTGTGGACCCCCTATCCCCCCCCTGCATCTACTTCCGGCCTCAACGCCCTCTCAAACGGGCCCATCCCGCATTTAAATGGGTCCATCAAGACCAACTCTCGGGCCCACTATTAGGTTTCAACAGGTTGGTTCTGCATTCCTGTGCTTCCAAATCCTGTGAACCTCAAAGACTCATGACAGTGAGGAGTAACCATTCTTGGTTTTGACCTGTGTCTTAGTATTTGAGGATCTTCTCTCTCTTTCTCCATCTGATTCAGAGAATAATTGCTCAGACCTGACACCTCTATGAGCGATGCTGTTCTGTTGTTTTCTATTGTCACCACTGTGTCTGGTTTACTTGCATCCAACTTTTTGTGACTCAGAATAGGGATGTCCCAAGTGATCATCACTACTTCATTCTATGTTTACAAAGGAGCCTTTTTACTAAACTGCAGCAAATATCTGGGATTAGCATGTCCTAATGTGGGACTTTCCCTTGCACTAAGCCCATTTTTATTGTGTCCCAAAAAAGGGCTTTTTTTTTATCTTTTATGATTTTGCAGCTCATGTTCTAGTTTTTCTATTTAGGAGGCACTACGTTTCCTGGGTTAACCCAGCATTAATCCGTTAGCGCGTACTAATGTGAACATTTTAGGTTGTTAGTGCTTCCATGACCACTCTCTGCCCATGACATGCCCCCTAAAAAAAATGTCCCAATATTTTACACATGCTTAGCGCATGAAAGCAAGAAAATTACCATGAGAAGCTTTAGCGCATTCTGCAGTAAGCCTTTTTCAGCATGCTAAGCCCACAATAGGACTTAGAGCACCTTAGTAAAAGGGCCCCAAATTTTCCAGTAGAGTAGATGTGCCAATTTATTGTGTCTTTCTGCCAAGAAATTTTCTGCCATCAGAACTTTGCAGCAGGCTAAGAAGTAAGAAATGTCTCCAGATCTTTCTTACAGAATTTGTCTAAATTCCCTGGTGATGCCACTCTCCTTTTTAGAACTGTTTCAAAATACTTTCGATAATAATCTGGGATAAAAAAGGGGACAAATAGGCAGAATGAATACGCAATAAAAATAATATGTTTGCTTATATAGTATGTTATGAATGGTTGTCCAATGTCTCTTGGTATTAGTATCTTTTAGAATGGTCGTTTTAGTTTTTGCTGTGCTTTTCTATCAAATCAATAGATTTCTTATATGTTTTTTAAAAATGATATTTTATTTTAAGATGTAAACCGTTCTGTTTTGTGATTGCAATTAGAAACGGTATAGTAAATAAATAAATGATAAACGATAAACATCTGCTTCCATAAACTGGGGTATTCTATTACATAGTAACATAGTAGATGACGGCAGAAAAAGACCTGCACGGTCCATCCAGTCTGCCCAACAATATAACTCATATGTGCTACTTTTTGTGTATACCTTACTTTGATTTGGAACGCGTCACTTTTAAAGTATGCACATTAGTCCACAAAATCATTCACGGCGAAGCCCCAGCCTACATGTCTGAGTTAATAGACTTACCACCCAGAAACGCCAAAAGATCATCACGAACTTTCCTCGACCTTCACTTCCCCAATTGCAAGGGCCTGAAATACAAGATGCTACACGCGTCAACCTTCTCTCACATAAGCACGCAGTTTTGGAATACACTGCCGCGCAACTTAAGAACGATCCACGAACAAGCTTCCTTCCGCAAATTACTGAAGACCCATCTTTTTGAAAAAACCTACGGAAAGAGCCAAAACACATAAAGTCCACACTCACTGTTCACTAATGCATCATACATCCACTTCTGCAATCTCATCCCCGTAATCTCACATCACTCATACCTCCACTCAGAGAAATATGTATACCATATGTCTTCATGCCTTAATATTGCCCTTTAAGCCTCCCATTGTCCCCTTCCAATGTTTCAATGTCTATGTTCCATCGTTATATTCCTTAACGTTACTTCGACTGTCTCGCTGAACTCTACACAATGTAATCCATAACCAAGATGTAACAAATTGTATTTCCATCATTTATATCATATTGTAAGCCACACTGAACCCGCAAAAAGGTGGGAAAATGTGGGATACAAATGCAATAAATAAAATCTGTCTTTTTCAGGGCACAGACCATAGAAGTCTGCCCTGCACTTGCCCCGCCTCCCAACCACCAGCCCCGTCTCCCACCACCGGCTCTGCCATCCAATCTCGGCTAAGCTCCTGAGGATCCATTCCTTCTGAACAGGATTCCTTTATGTTTATCCCACGCATGTTTGAATTCCATTACCGTTTTCATCTCCACCACCTCCCGCAGGAGGGCATTCCAAGCATCCACCACTCTCTCCGTGAAAAAATACTTCCTGACATTTTTCTTGAGTCTGCCCCCCTTCAATCTCATTTCATGTCCTCTAGTTCTACCACCTTCCCATCTCCGGAAAAGGTTCATTTGCGGATTAATAATATTGTGTGTGGTGCCAAATATACTTGCTGCTTCTTTGGCAGTGCTCTAAGCATTTTATAAGAGGCTCACCAATCTTTTTATAAACTACTAATGTGGTTTTAAAAGGGGGGGGGGGGGTTTGGATGTCCTATTCTCCACCTAGACAACCTGCACAGAATTACCATCTAAGCTTGACTAGTTTGAGTAGTAGTTCCTTAAAACTAGTCAAGAAATATATGAATATAGTCCAATAAAAAAGCACCACCTTATACATTTTTGTTTTTATTTTTTAAATCTCTATTTCTGTGCATTCAAGTGGACTAATAGGACACCCACATTAGTAGCTCCCTTAAGATATAACCCTGTTCTGAAGGCTTAAAGCCACAGTCACTTCAGCTAACTGGAGACTCTGGAAAAGTTTTGGCTCAGGTACAAAACTGCTGGCGTGCCTTCTTCACTTGCCAAGTAGATTATAGCTGGTTGCGTGTTAATTAGTAGTTTAAGCTTTCTGTAATAGCTTCCCATCAGCCACTATCACATCCCTGTTGGACTGCAATTTGGAAGGTGCGTGTGTAGGGTTATGAATCCAAGAGGTGTCGACTCTCAGCAAGATACTGTTTCAAGTTTATTGACTTTAAACATCCCCTCTGGCTTTTCCCTTCGCCTGCTGGACGGGTTTTAAAACCACACACACACCTTTTGTCATACTGTTAAATCTTCAGAACTAATGTGGTACTGCTCCTTTAAGAGTTCTCCCATTGCGTGACTGACCAGGGCGCTGCAGGTTTGTCCTGGGCGTTAAAAGCACTTGATCCCCTTCTCACGCAATCCCTAGAGCAAACTGGCTGTAGCTCAGCCGCTGCCCTTTCACCTCTCTCCCCACCGGAGTCAGCGTCCTAAGCCATTGATCTCCTATTTCCATTCACAGCATGTGTGCAGAGCATGTAGGATGCATATTTGAAAGATAAGCTTATTTCTGCACTACCAATGCAGCTTTCCCAAAGGATTTCTGTGTCATTTTAATATATTCCAATAGTATAATAGCCAGTGCTCTTCTTGCATTGTAGGTCTTGTTATTAATTTAGAAGGTCTGATAAAACACAATAATAAACTCAAATAATTTAAAAATCAGTAGCTGATCAGACAGAATATTCAGCGAGTAACTGTGATTTTCATGTCTTTTGCTTGTATCTCGTACTAGTTTTTCTTATGGGTAAGTTTTGGTTTTCCAACTTTTGCTGTACACGTGAAAACTTTTGAGGGCACATTCAAAACCGTGCGTATCAGTTTTCCAGATCAGTCCTTGATCCCTTCTCACGCAATGTCCCCAGCTGTCACCTATCGATAAGCGCTTTTTTTTTTCCTTTTCTGGAAATTAAAAATGAACTTTTCTGCACTCCGGCATCTCCTCCCCCTCTCTCTGTTTGTCGCCCTCTCCTACCCCCACCAATTCCCGGTACGTCGGTACAAGTCTCCAATAGCAAAACCCCAGCCAAAAAGGCTTCTCACGCAAAGCTGGGCAATTTTTAACCCGCTGGAGCTGGGGCAGGTGCAGGGAGGACTCACTTGTGGGTACCCAGCTAAACTTTAACCAGACACTTCCCTTTCGCCAGTCTTTTCTCCCGTGTCCCAGTGCACCCACATAACAGCCCGTATCTCTTGGCAGGCACTATTCCCCCCCCCCCTTACATAGACCTCCGTGCAATCATATTCACACTAATGGAATCACAAGCATTAGTGTGTAAAGATCCCAAACCACAGGTGTCTAAGTAGGGACTCTGGAGGTGCAAAACACATAAGTAATATACATTAAAATGCATTATTAATAGGGAAGGATATTAGAATGTTAAATAACCTATTTTAAGAGGAGATATAAAGTCTGTTTATGAGTATTTCTTGGGGGAAAGTTAGCTTTTTTTTTTCTAGTTCCTAAAACATTCCATTTGGCTTGCTCATAAAGATGGATGATTTTCCTCACTGAATCAATGTTTTTTAAATCTGGGTTTCTCTATGTTCCTATTGAAAACGTATGATCACGCTTTTGGCATTTTTTTTCTGTCTGACTGGGAGCACTGGAAGAAGCTCAGAGGTCTGCTGCCGCCATCCTGTTTGAAACTATGCAAATTGATCTAGAGATTTATTTTCAGAGCTTGCAAATGGCTGCAATAAAATAAATATATGTAGCGAGTACGGAGTAATTTGCGCAATAATACATATTTGCAGGGCTTTTTTTGAGGGAGTACTTGGGAGTACTGAATACTGGCACCTTTTCCATTGTCTGCTAAAATTGACCCATGGTCTCCAAGTTTTAATGAAAGAGCTCAGCCTCTACACACCAATTCTGCCTTGTCATAGATTCTGTGACTGGTTGCAGGGGGCCAGGCTATTGTGGGATGGGTCCCTCAATGATCACCCCACCCCTGAAGAGTTGCCTGGCATTTGAGTACTGGCACCTTTTTCACTAGAAAAAACGCACTGCATATTTGCATGCAATTAATTATGTTATGCTATTAAAACATTTGCACTGCAAGCTTAACAAACACAATGGCATTGGAGGAACAGCCTAATAGACTAGAGTATCAGGCGAAGACCCATCAAAACCAGGAGTCAGCTCCCTTTTCTCCCACTGACTTCTTGAGACTGTAAGTAGGTATCTTCAGCCCTTAGGTACTACTTAGACTGAAAGCTCTCTTAGGTATAAAAATAGCTCCCTTACTTGGATTGGCCTTGAGCTTAGACTAGGGAGGCGAACAACTGAAATTAATTCCTATCTGCTTTGGTTTTGAAGCTTTCATTTAAAATTCTGGGGGGACTTTTACTAAGGTGCAGTAGCGTTTTTAGTGTGCACTAAACACTAGAGATCCCATTGGAATATATGGTAATTCAAGTTTAATGTCCCAAACACTCATCAGTTAAATACTCCTTATTGAAAAATAACTTGTCCACAGTCAATGTTTATCATATCCAAAGCTAGGTTGCAAAATTAATTCACATTTGTATGAATTTTTCTAAAGGGGATCATCAGAGTATCCTGCAGCACACACCATGTGGGAACTACATCCATCTGTAATAATGGTGTTGCACAAATTGTCATAGATCCGCTAATATATTTTGTTGTTATTATTTTTTTACGGAGATTTTTTTTTAATCTTAGTTATATCTTTAGCATTCATGCAATAAACACAATAATGGAATTCAGATGAAAAATTATAGCACTTAACTGGCAGTGATTTTTCACCAGGAGAGAAAAATGGCATTTAGCACATGCTTATTTTTAGCACAGGCTAAACACGCTAGCACACCTTTGTAAAAGGACCCCTAAATGAGGTATGGAGTATAAACTTATTTAAGGAAATAAGTGACACCTTTAATGCCAAGTATGGATAGCTTTTCAGAAGAGTGAGCTAGAGAAACATAATTCCGAATAAATTCCAGGAACACGGATAAAGCAATCTAAGGGTTCCTTTTACTAAGCCACGCTAAAAGGTGGCCTGGTAGGTGTGGTTTTCCCCACCACTGAAGCCACTTTTAGTACAGCTGTTTTTTCAATTAATGGCCATGCACTAATTTCTGTATAAGTACATAAGTATTGGCACACTGGGACAGACCAAAGGTCCATCGAGCCCAGCATCCTGTTTGCAACAGTGGCCAATCCAGGTCACAAATACCTGTCAAGATCCCCAAAAAGTACAAAACATTTTATACTGTTTATCCCAGAAATCGTGGACTTTCCCCAAGTCCATTCAATAACGGTCTATGGACTTTTCCTTTAGGAAGCCATCCAAACCTTTTTTAAACTCCGCTAATCTAACTGCCTTCACCACATTCTCTGGCAACGAATTCCAGAATTTAATTACAAGCTGAGTGAAGAAAAACTTTCTCCGATTTGTTTTAAATTTACTACATTGTAGCTTCATCGCATGCCCCCTAGTCCTAGTATTTTTGGAAAGCGTAAACAGACACTTCACATCTACCTGTTCGACTCCACTCATTATTTTATAGACCTCTATCATATCTCCCCTCAGCCACCTTTTCTCCAAGCTGAAGAGCCCTAGCCACTTTAGCCTTTCCTCATAGGGAAGTCGTCCCATCTCCTTTATCATCTTCGTCACCCTTCTCTGCACCTTTTCTAATTCCACTATATCTTTTTTGAGATGTGGCGACCAGAATTGAACACAATATTTGAGGTGCGGTCGCACCATGGAGCGATACAATGCCATTATAACGTCCTCATTTCAATTTTCCATTTATTTCCTAATAATACCTAACATTCTATTTGCTTTCTTAGCTGTAGCAGCACACTGAGCAGAAGGTTTCAACGTATCATCGACGACGACACCTAGATCCCTTTCTTGGTCCGTGACTCCTAACGTGGAACCTTGCATGACGTAGATGCATCACTTTGCACTTGCTCACATTAGCCTATGTCTATTAGCATGTCAGCCCTTACCGACACCTAATTAGTAGGCAGAAAGGGCTCGTGCATTAACCATGTGCTAATCGGAAGGTGTGGGACAATGTTGCTGCTCTAACCGATTAGCACTGGTAATGCCTACTCTCTGCCCCAAACATGTTGCTAGCACTGAAAAAAGTTTTTTTTTTAGTGTGTAGGAAGCTTGCGTGGAAGCCAACACTACCATAGCCTGAGCATGTCCCGCTGTAGCGCATTTTCCCACATGGTAAGCACTCCCATAAGTGATTCCTGACGCTTAGTAAAAGCGTTTATGTGATATGTGTTGTGGAGAATAGGAGTCAAGAAATAGAATGATAACAGCAATGACTCCAGCTTGTAACTTATCATTTCTGGTAGCATTAATAATAATAATCATCATTATCATCATAACAACAACAACATTATAACACCTGTATAATTCATAAGGTTGCAACTGAGCAAATAACAGTGCAGTATAACACACAACAGAGGGAGGTTAAGTGACCAACCTTCAAGGTTACACATAGTAACATAGTAAATGACAGCAGATAAAGACCTGTACAGCCCATCCAGTCTGCCCAACAAGATAAACTCATTTTACATGGTATGCAATACTTTATATGTATACGCGAGTTTGATTTGTCGCTGCCATTCTCAGGGCACAGACTGTAGAAGTCTGCCCAGCACTGTTCTTGTACCAAAAGTTCTGAAGCTAACGTTGAAGCCCCTTAAAATTTACACTCCAGCCCATCCATATGTATTCAGTCACGATCAGGGCATAGACCGTAGAAGTCTGCCCAGCACCAGATTTGCTTCCCAATTACCAGCGTTGCCACCCGTTCTCCGCTAAAATTCTGTGGATCCATTCCTTCTAAACAGGATTCCTTTGTGTTTATCCCACGCATGTTTGAATACCTTGTTGGGCAGACTGTATGGACAGTACAGGTCTTTCTCTGCCATCATCTACTATGTTACTATGCATATTACCGTACACAGGGGTCCTTTTACTAAGCTGCAGTAAAAAGGGGCCTGCGCTAGCATCAACCTGTGTTGTTGTTTTTTGACACACACCAAGGCCCCCTTTTACCACAGCAGGTAAAAGGCTGTCTGTTTTTCTGGAAAAGAAATGGCCATGTGGTAAGTGAACCGCTTGCCGTGTGGCCATTTTAGGGGTGCACTGATTGCCACCCATTGAGGTGGTGGCAAGGGTGCTAACCTGGCCGTAGCTGGGTAATGCACGGCACTACAAAAACAGAAACATTTTTTGCAGTGCCAGAAATAGGTGCGCTGGGGGTGGGAACTGCTGCCGGGCTCCTGGTGGTAGTTCCAGATTGGCATAGGCAGGGGCGTAGCCAGACACCCAATTTTGGGTGGGCCTGGGCCCAAGATGGGTGGGAAGAAGAACCCTGCCTCATCCCACAGATGATGTGGTCTCTCCTTCTCTCACCTGCATGCCATATGGTCTCTCAAATATCCCCCCTCTCCCGCATACCTTTTAAATAGAAGATTTTCACCAGCAGCGGGCAGCAACTAATACACACTGCTGATGTTGGCTCCATACCCTTCCCTCTGATGCAACTTCCTGTTTCTGCCTAGGCAAGAATGCATCAGAGCCCGTGCGAACAGTATGTATCAGTCGCTGCTCACTGCAGGCGAAGATCTGCTATTTACAAGGTGTGTAGGAGGGACAGTTGTTGGGAGTTTTTGGCTGGTGGGGCTTGGGGATCCCTGCCAGCCACATCACAGGTATGCTGCTACTGGGTGGGCCTGAGCCCAAAGTGGGTGGGCCTGGGCCCACCTTTGGCTACGCCACTGGTGTAGGGCAAGCTTGTTAGTAAAAGGGCCCCACAGTGAGCTGAGCTACAATGGAACCTGGACCTCTCCCTGGTATAAAAATAGCATTTGATTTCCATAATGTTTTTACTTACTTTTTACTGATTCTGGCCTTACGTTATGAGCAATAGAAGTTTGCTCCAGTTTTACTCGGATACAAGATTTGCGCCACTGTTTTCCTCACTACAACGGAGTAAAACAGGACAGGTGCAAATCGTGTGAACCACTACCGCTACTCAAGAAACAGGACGCAAGAAGGAACCACGTCTGAATTATCATATCATTTTTAACACGGATCTCTGCTTGGAAATCAAAACAAATAAGGACATTTCAAAGCGGACGTGAAAGACCTCAAATAATCCTTAAAGTTTAAAGATCCCTTAACTAATTGCTATTCAGGAATGACCAAACGTCTGACTTCCCTTAATAAAGATTGGGATAACCCTGAATTATCTGAGTAAAATAGATACCCCGAAACGTGCTGTGACCTGCCAGGATCTCTGAGTCTATCTTTAAGAACTAGTCTTTCAGAAGTTCTCTACCAGGACTGGAAATCCTAAACTTTTCTCCAAAACCTGACACCCCTGTGCACGGGAATTGGGACGCTTAAAAAAAAGTTCTCTCTAAAGATAGACTCCCGACACATCGAAGAGTTGCATCTAATAATGAAGACCGTAGAACCTCTCTCAAAAGATAGCAGATAGTATGTTGAGTTTTGAAAAAGTCGATTGACTCCATCTCTCTCTCTCTCTCTCTAAGATTCCCTAAGCATCCAAAGACCTAAATCTCTGTCTCTGGATCATCTCTACGAAGGGCTACTTAGGGCTGCCGCCATTTCGTTTTCTGAGATCAAAGGTCATAAACCTTTCTGAGGAGTCGGGGTCCCATCCCTCGCCGAGATTGGGAATTGCTTAATTGATGACTGTAGGACAGACCGCACGCATTTTGTGATGCTCTGTTGCTCCCTGTTGCACTAAAGTTTTGCAGCATCCCGTTCTGGATGGAGAGCTTGGATGCTGCCCCGTTCCATTACTCATCCTGTATCAGGTTGTAAATATCACCATTTTCCAAGTGTTTTTTTACCTTTGCATTTGCATGTTTATATCTTTTCAATCTGCCACTCTATTTGCCTTTAAAATCTTTCACTATACACATGCAACTGGTACACCTGTCTTCCGCTATGCCTGCTCTTAGCATTATTATGATAATTATGATTGCACCTCTGTTTTTATTTAGTTTTATGTTCGTTATTTTTTTCTTTATGAGGCGCACGGAAGTTTACGCAATCTTTCCTAGCGTGCCAGTTACTTGAGATTCCAGCAACTTGGCTCCCTTTGAACTGGCATCAGGTGACGGGAGGGGATTAGCCAATCAGCACGAAGCGAGGTGTATATAAATGCTGGCAATGAGTCTCCGGACAATTAGAGAGGAGTAGCTTTTCGACAGAGTCCTTGAGGACAGGAAAGCTGCCACAGCACATCAGGTAAGGAGACTTTAACTAACGAGTCATGCACAACCAAGAACACAGGCGATGTGAATCCAGAAGCGATATGGAAATAGGAGGAGTAAAACAGGAGTAGAGAAACTAAAGGGGAAGCCATGTGAGAAAGAGGGGAGGAAACCGAGCTGGACAAGGACAATGAGGGATGGAAGCCTATGCACTGCAGAATAAGACTGATGTGGAAGACTTAGGAATGGGTCAGTGGTGCCAAAGCCTGGTCATGGGGGCACCACAGCCAGTCAGGTTTTCAGTACATTCCAACTGAATATTCATGAGATAGGTTTGCATGCAGTGGAGGCGGTGCATGCAAATCTCTCTCATGAATATTCATTGTGGGAATCCTGAAAACCTGAGTGGCTGGGGTGCCTCCAGGACCAGGTTTGGGAACCACTGGGAATAGGTAGACACTGATTTCTTGTAAAATATATTAAAGCATGTTTCCTTTTTATGGTAGCACAAGCATCATTAGTAAAGTAAACTAGCTTATTATCTGTTCTTCCTGTGAATATATAGACAAGGGAAATAGAGAATCCTCCCCCCCCCCCCCCCCTGTTTATTCTTTGGTACATTCTTCAAGTAAACTGGGGATTCCTGCTTTTTTGGTAACAAAATAATAAATACACAGTTTACCTGAATGTAACTCACCTTGAGCTACTACTGAAAAAGCTGCCAGCAAAATCCAAATAAATAAATAAATATAACAAGATATTCTATTGCTTTTCTAACTTTTCAGCAAAAATTTTCATTGACTTACTGTTCTATATTGCAATTATTTGGGACTCATGGCTTTTCTCCATATTAAATTATTGTAGGGAGACTTGGCATTTGCTCAGGGTGCTGCAAGGCGAGGTTGGATGCTTGCTTTGCTGATTTTTTTAATCAACCCAGAGCGCCAAAATGTTAATGAGTAGTGTACTTGCCAACATTTCTTACTTGTTACTTCATTAGAAGGTTAAAAATAATTTCTGTCAAATTCTCCTTTTTCTTCTTCCCCTTTCAAGACTTCTTTATGAAGAATGGGGTGTGGGGGGGGGGGGGGGGGGGGAGGGGATCCAAGATAATCCTGCCAAGGCCATACACATGGGATTCACATAAATACATAGACACACATATGCCCCAAAATGTAAGATCCATTAGTTCTTCATGGAACTTCTTGTTCTATTTCCATGGACAATGCTCTCATCTTCTCAATCCTCACAGACCACAGCCCTTGGGTTATCTTCATTGTTTCCTCCTTCCTCCATCCAAAACACTTTTAAAACATGCAATTTCTTTGTATAATGTTGTTAAAATCTGTCTTTATCTTATGAATGCACTGACACCACCAAAACTCTTGTCCACTTTCTGATCATCCTCCTACTGCAACCTGCCACTCACAGGTCTCCTACTGAATATCTATCTCTACAACAGTGTATTTAAATATCAATTGTGTGACATCTTTTTCCAGTGTCATAACAACCTTGTAACCCTTTCTCAAGTCAATACGTTTGGCTCCCCTTCCATTTCAAAATGTTTTAGTCATGCACATTCCTATTTTTAACAGTGTTCACTGTAATATATTTTCTGAACTGAAGCCTCTGTTTTCTTTATTAGATATAGGTACATAAGTATTGCCATACTGGGACAGACCGAAGGTTCATCAAGCCCAGCATCCCGTTTCTAACAGTGGCCAATCCAGGTCACAAGTACCTGGCAAGATCCCAAAACAGTATAATACATTTTATGCTGTATCCTAGAAATAAGCAGTGGACTTTCCCCAAGTCCATTTTAATAATGGCTTATGGCCTTTTCCTTTAGGAAGCCTTCCAAACCTTTTTTAAACCCCACTAAGCCAACTGCTTTTACTACATTCTCTGGCAATGAATTCCAGAGTTTAATTTTTTATTTATTTATTTGTAGCATTTGTATCCCACATTTTCCCACCGATTTGCAGGCTCAATGTGGCTTACATTTGCCATAATGGCGGTTGCCATTTCCGGGTAACAGAGTACAAAAGCCATTACATTAAGGTACATACATACATGGTAAAGAAGCATACATTGTGATAGTGTGTATTGGTTCCTGCGTGATAGATAGGATTGTAACATACATTAGGTCATCGGCTATAGAGAAGCCATATTCAACATAGGGTTAATTACACATTGAGTGAAGAAACAATTTCTCTGATTCATTTTAAATTTACTACTTTGTAGTTTCATCGGGTTCCCCCTAGTCCTAGTATTTTTGGAAAGAGTAAACAAGCGATTCATAGGTAGACTTCCCAATAGATGTCTAGAAAGAATACTGTCAGTTCTATTCTATTATGATAATTAGCTGCTAATTGGCATGACCAATTATTTTCTATAATTGGCACTAAGTATCACTTCCCCGTGTAACTCTTCTTAAATAGGATCCTGCAAATTGCAAGTGCAAAAATGCACACAACTGAAAGGAGGCGTGGGCCGGTCAGGTGCACACAAGTTACAGAATATTAACAGCTAAGCACGAGCATTTAGAGAAGCTGCTCACACCTAAAGTTAGGTGCATACCTGTGGACTTACACTAGTATTCTATAATGGTAATTGCACATGCACAATTGCTGTTAAAGAATGTGCACTTAGCCTGCATCATCCTGGTGCTTAAATTTTGGTGACCAATAGAGAATTACCCCCTTAAAGTGTATGGCACCCACTGAGTATCTAGTTCTGTCAAATTCACTTTAGTCCTCAAGGGCCACAAATGAGTTAGGTTTTCAGGGCATACCTAATAAATATACATACAATATTGATATTAATGTATATTCACTAGGGGAATCCTGAAAATGCAATATGTGTGCAGCTCTACTGCTACTAATCATTTCTATAGTACTACTAGATATGGTCTGTGTGTGTTACAGGCAGGTACTTTGTCCCCAGAGGGCTCACAAATCTAAGCTTTTGTACCTGGGGCAATGGGGGGGGGGGGGGGGGTTAAGTGACTTGCACAAGGTAACAAGAAGCTGCAGTGGGAATTGAACCCAGAAATTGCTAGGCCCAAAGTCCACTGCACTAACCATTAAGCTACTCCTCCACTCAGTAGTGCTGAAGGACTGTTAGTGGATAGCACTGTTCGAGTTTCTCTTCCGATCAAATAAACCAGAATAATGCTCTTGGTCTTTGGCTACAGCTGATTTAAAGTAGGGATACATTCCTAGCTATTCCATGTCATTCAATGTTCCTTATTTGTTAAATGTTATCTACTTAAAAGAGATTGTAATCCCCACCTTTTCTTGATCTTATGTCCATGACTTCTGCAAGTTGACTCTATTTGCATTAATCCCTTTCTTGTTCATGATAGTATGTTTTAAACCACTATGATGTACTCAGCAAATGGAAATATGTTAAATCAAATATAAAAATAAAATCCAATTGCAGTGTCTGAGCTAGGAGTTACTGAGGATGGGTCTTTTTCATATTTATTCTGCACAATATAGGAGTAAGCCCTTCTTAGCTAAAAACAGTGAACAATCTTCACATTACAACACATGACATAATCTGGTAGCACTAAAAGGAACTCATACACTGTATAACTGATAGCTTGTCTCCCCTGGTTGTCTCTTATCCAGAAGGGGTCTAAATATCATGTTGACCTCCTTACACATGTGCATACACCAACCCCACTGGGCACATGAGGTAATGATCACTGCCAAAGCAAGAAGATTAAATATTCTGTACAAATCCCCCCTTTCCCACAAAATTACTCATGCTCTAGACACTGGAACCAAGCAGTACATTGAATTCTGGAATTTTGGCTTCCATTAAAGCAGAAGTAGTACTCTGATTTTTCTAAATACTAACTTACTTGTTTCTTGGTTCTGCTTTCCCTTTCCGTCTTATATCTACTGTAGATCATCCAACTCTTTTTACTGTATTAAAATGTTGTATGTTGAGTTTTGCATGGAGAGGACATAGAGTGATGCCAAACCCATCATTTCTTGTTTGTTTTTACTGGAGAAACTTCTGAGTGAATAGTGATGAGGGGAAATTGTTGTCATAAATATCCATGTTTAATATAACTCTTTTACAGATACTTTCACGTTTCACAAGCCAACAAAGATGGCTAGCTTGCTATCCATACTGAAAAACAAAATTTCCATCTCAGCTACTGAGGTCCTTATTGCTTCAGTTGTCTTCAGCGTGCTCTTCTTGATACTGAGATCTTTCAGGGAAAGGGTCCCCAAAGGATTAAAGAAGCTGCCTGGACCATGGTCTTTCCCAGTGATTGGCAATATACTGGAGCTAGGCAAGAGCCCTCACTTGAGTTTGACCAAGATGAGCCAGACCTATGGAGATATGATGCAAATTCAGATCGGCACCAGACCTGTATTAGTGCTAAGTGGGCTGGACACACTCAAGCAGGCACTCATAAAGCAAGGAGATGACTTTTTAGGCCGTCCAGATTTATACACTTTCAGTTTCATTGGTGATGGCCAGAGCTTGTCTTTCAGCACGGATTCAGGGGAAGTATGGAAAATTCGCAGAAGACTTGCTCAAAATGCATTGAGGACTTTTTCAACTTCACCATGTTCTTCCTCTACCTCTTCTTGTCTAATAGAGGAGCACATTTGTAAGGAAGTAGAATATCTTGTGAAAAGTTTTCTGAAGATAATGGAAGAGAAGGGTAGTTTGGACCCTTACAGGTACCTGGTAGTCTCTGTGGCAAATGTTGTATCTGCCATGTGTTTTGGTAAACGCTACAGCCATGACGATAGAGAACTGCTGAGCCTGGTGAATCTAACAGATGAATTTGGGAAAGCAGCCTCTGCTGGAAACTTAGCAGATTTCATCCCCACTCTTCAGTACCTTCCCAATCGCACCATGAAAGTCTTTGTGGATCTCAACAGGAAATTGCAAACCTTTATACAGAAGATTGTCAATGAACACTATAAGAGTTTTGATAAGGTAAGGGCAAGAGGTATGCATGCAATGCAAGTATTCAGTACATTTCCTCTGGTTTGATAAATATCAGGTATCATTTTCTCTTTAGTCTTTTCCAAACTTCTTTTTATATTTTATTTATATTATTAGCGTCATGACTTGCATTAATCATCACTTTGAATGTTCCTATATCAGAACAATATTCGAGATATCACCGACTCCTTGATTGATCAGTGTCAGGAGAAGAAAATGGATGAAAATGCCAATACTCAAATTTCAGATCGGAAAATTGTCAACCTGGTCAATGACATTTTTGGTGCTGGTAAGTAAAATTGTCAAAATTAACCTCAATCTAGAGTTTCACTCTAGAAATCAGATTTGAATGGCTCATGTTCATTGAGGAAATGCCTAAATTTCTAGCCTCTTGCATGCTATCTACTAGCTATATGTACATTGTACAACCCATGGATAAGAGCTCAAAGAGACTCCAAAGAATCCACACTAAGCTTAATTAAAAAAACAAAAAAAAAGAACTTGGCCAGTTACATGCTGTAGCTTTAAAAGTTAAATTCCCTATTGTGAGGCACCAAAACAAGGGTGGAAGGGAAAAATGTTCCAAAGAACTTAGGAAAAAAATGAAGTTCAAACTTCTAAAAATTGTTTACTTTCCAAAATTCGCAAGTAGTAATCCACAAAGCAGTGAAAAGATAAACCAAGTGACCCTACATGGGCTGTGTTTCGGCACAAAGCCTTCCTCGGGGGTCACTGAAGCTTGATCAGAGTACTTCATGACTTGTGGATAAATATAAACCAAGTGAATCAGAAAACTCCAACCTTGAAAAACGCACCTGCATTGCATCACAAGCCACCTGCTATGCAGGCACAGTGTTATAGAATGCCAGGAATGTGCACCCAAATTGGGTGACAGGAATTACACCTGATTTTAGCAGACGTAAGTCTTGGCATCCAAATCGACCCTCAATGCCATCCTATAATGGGCACTCATCTTTGAATGTCCATTATAGAATAGCATTGAGTGCAGATTTTTTTAGCACCATTTTTTGAGCACCATTTACCAAATCCAGCCCTAAATGGTCCTAGGTATGACATATAAGTCAAAGGAATATCCCTGTTAGCCATGATTTCATTCCAAAGGGTTGTAAGAACAATGAATTGGCTTCGTATAGTAGATATGGAGTTTGACACTGTAGCATAGTTAAGGTAAAAGAAAGTGGATAACATTCTCATGCGAAGGAATATTGATGTCTAAATTTAAATAAATACCAATAAATAAATAAACTTGTCCATTTAAATAAACCTTAATTTCCTTTGGAATGTAACATTAGATTAAATCGATATTAATTGGCACCAATTAGCAGTTGTCCACGCAACTGCCCTTGGTCGCTGCTCTAGAAGTTGTGCAGTCAATTTCTATCACATGCAACATCTAGGAGGAGTGGACATGGGAGGGGCATGGGCAGATCAGGGGCGTGCCTAGGAGTTGCGCATGCAGGTTATTGAATAGTATGGGCTGTGTGCCTATCTGTCAACAGTTAGGTGTGAGCACTTACACCAGCCTTTGACATGGCTTAAGTGCCTATGCCTGAAGTTAGGCAAGAAACTGCAGACTTACGTTAGTATTATATAACAGCAGCCCCATATAGAACTGCCATTATAGAATTTACACTTAGCACGCATCATGTCTGCATCAAATTTGGTGCTCTTGCTTGAATCTATCCCCATGTGATTGAGCATATAGGAATAGTAAAAAACAGTAAAAAATGAAAGAAAGCATGGGCTAGACATGATATGAAGGTAAAGCCCTGAAACAGAGTAGGCTAGGAACCAGTGGCATAGCTACAGGGTGCCATGGGGGCCTGGGCCCCCCCCCCCAAATTGGCTCTCAGTTGCTGTTCACACTCATTTTAATGAAACTGAGCATGCTCACATCAAGGTACCTTCGCAGTGGTGGTGGTGGTGGGAGGAGTGGTGGCGAGGGGTGGAAGCTGTGGCAGGAGGGTGGCAGTGGGGAGGTGACAGCGGCCGTGGGGGGAGGGCGGCAGGCCAAAATGTGCCCCCTCACCTTGGGCTCTAGCCCCACCTCCCATTGAGGTCTGGCTACACCCCTGCTAGGAACACATCAGAAATGAGTAAATTAGGTGGGTGATGTGGTCCTATATTTGCTATCTCTATTCCTGTCTGGAAAGGAAATAGTCATTCAACATGATGTTCCTCTTATAGATCCTCCTGTAATTGTCCACTTCATTTACCTTTTGTAGTTTGCCACTCTTGCTTAGTTCCCATTAAATCAAGAACTCAGTAAAGATTTACCTATACTGCTAAGTTTATGCATAAGTGTATGATGTGGTTTGACAGTTACATAATAGGAGCACTGTCATAATTATTTTATTTTTTGTTAATTTGTACACCTCTCTGGGTGGCTCTTTATAGAGCCAGGGAAATGTTATATAATCAATTTTAAATATTTTAAAATACGCAAAATGTTAATGTGAAATGACTTCTTTTACCAAGTCTCTCATCCTTTCATGCTTTAGGGTTTGACACCATCACAACTGGCCTGTCCTGGAGCCTCATGTATTTGGTGATTCACAAAGATATACAGCAGAAAATTCATGAAGAATTGGGTATGTATTGTATTGTGAACCTTTTATTTTTCGATTGAAAAACAATCAAGTGTTTGAATAAGTAACTTGTGGATGCAACATTATCTAACATGCCTATATTAAGCATGCATCCTCATTATTTTATATATATATTCTAATTAATGTCAATTAGGGTTCAATAATTGCTTGTTAACTGGCAATTATCAGTGCTGATTGGCTTGTTAACTCATTAAGCTGTGTGCACAAATCCAGAATATGACTGGATTTGCACGCGCAACTTAAGTCACGCTATATAGAATCCAGGGGTTAGGGGGAAATTCTACATATGGCACCAAATGTTCTGAAAGCGTTTTAACAGATGCAAGGCACTGAAATGGGGCAGAAACAGCTGATCCACTGGAAAAAGGCACTTAAGCGTCCATTTATAGAATAGTGCCTATGTGTTTCCGTACAGATGTGCAAAGGGGCGTGGCCATGGGCGGGTCAGGGGCGTTCACTTAAAATTCATGCAGTTATAGAATAATGCAGATCCACACCCAACCTGAGCACCGGGATTTACACCTGATTTCAGTGTAACTCCTTGTGCCCAAAGCTGATTGCAGATCCGGCATTACGCTCTATTCTATAAAGAGCACCTATCCCAGATCACCTGTTCTAGAATACCATTCAGTGCCAATTTATTTTGGTGCCGAATTTTGAGCGCCAATTACTGAATCCAGCCCTAGGGTATCTACGCACCAGCTTATAGAATAGCACATCGTGCACTTGTGCTCATAAGTGGCAATTAAGGTGCCACTTACTTGTGCAAGATACACTTGACAGCACATGCTGATTTATAGAATTGACCTGCCTATTCTTGACTGAACTCACTTAGCTGTGCACTAGCTTCCTAGGTACCAAAAGGCATTCCCTTTCAGTGGCTGTTATCACCAGACAATCACTTTGAATTGCCCCATAGGTCGTTTATTGCCAAGGAAAGCTTTCAAATGACATTACAACTTTGGAAACTGCATTTCAATCAAGTGGTAGAAGTTTTCGGCAAGTGAGGAAACTCCTTACAATAGGCCAGAAGTGATGTGTTTTTTTTTTTCCCTAAATTGTGTTTGTGCACCACAGACCAGGTCATTGGCAGAGAGCGAAGACCCAGGCTGTCAGACAGACTGCTGTTGCCTTACATGGAAGCGTTCATTCTGGAGATGTTGAGACATTCATCATTTGTACCCTTCACAATTCCACATTGGTAATGCATTCTCAGACTGATTATAAGACATGTCTTGATGTAGTTGCTAAATACATAATTAGTCTCCTTGCTAGCCACAGACTAAAATAAAGTCTTCAAGGCCGCACTCACTATCTCATGAAGAGGAATTTGACTTAAGTTAGCAGCAGCAATGGCACATTCAATTAGTAGCACACTTACCATAGTTGCCACCCGGGGCAGAACACCCCCTCCTCCTAGCAAGGGGGTGCGCGGAGCAGGTGCACGGCTGTCGGAGCTGCCGGTTCCCTGCCCCCTCTGATGTCAACTTCTTGTTTCAGAACAGGGGACCGGCACAGTCAACAGCTGCGTGCATGCTCCACACACCTCCTTGCTGCCTGCACACAGGGCAGACCGTCCCCACCACCCCGCCCCTGGTGCGCTATAGCATTCAGTCATCTTAAGATATTGCCTCCAAGATGTCAGCAAATCCACCTTTTTTCATTTCAAGGATATCTGTCTACCCTTAGGGATATGCATCTTACTCTTTAAGGATTCTGTAAAGCATTAAACTGGGATTAAGCTGTTTGCCCCTTCCCTTATCTCCCCCCCCCCTACACTGTTATGATTCTACTGAGACAGGCAGGGGAATGACTGGGACTCACTTCTGATTGGCCTGTCAGCAGATGTCAGAAGTCAGACCTTATTTATACTTACTTCTCCCTACAGCGGACGCTCTAGCGTTATTCCTTTCTTCTGAGCTCTGGTTCTGTTGCTTAATCTGTGCTTGTGGCACAGGGTGTATTCTTTGTAGTTTGCTTGCTCTTCTCTTTGTTTGTGGTCTCTGTGTGTGCTGGTTGTAACCAGCATTTCTGTTGACTTGTCTATGGTAAGCTGTTCCTGCTTTGTTTGTTTACTTTCCCTCTAGTTTGCTTTAACCCTTTATGTGCAGTGCTAGGTATTTGTCTTTTGTGTGCCCTGCCTCTTTTAGGCAGCCTCTCTCTGGTGTCTGCTTTAACCCTTTCTGTACTCTTGTGAGCTCTACTTGTTCCCTGTCCTTATATTTGAAAGCAGCCTTTCTCTGTAGTCTGCTTTTGCTTGTTTGTTTTTTGGTTCCTGTGGGCTTTGGCCCTTTTCTTGTTTGTGTAGTTGAAGGCAGTCCTCCCCTGTGTTCTGCTTTTACTCTTGGTGCCTTGTGTTTGTTATTTGACTTTGGAGAGCTCTGAGGCATATTTTCAAAGCACTTAGCCTTCCAAAGTTCCATAGAAACAGGCTAAGTGCTTTGAAAATATGCCTCTCTATCTCCCATTCCTGGTTTAGTTAGTTAGAAGCTACCTTTTCTTTCTGTCTGCTTTTGCCCTTGGCCTGCTGTATTTGTTTTGGCTCTGGTGGGTCCTGGCCCTCCTCCACCTAATGGATTCTACCAGTCCCTTTTCTTCAGTCTGTCTTTTCCTGTTCGGCCATTTCTGTGGAGCTTCGCTCCTTTAGGTTCCGCGTGTCTATAGTGTCCTGCTCTGACCCTGCCTTTTCCTTTTCCCCTTTGAGCACTGCCTTCCGCTACCTGGGTTACTGTGTAGCCTTTGTTTGTATTCTCTGTCTCTGGTTGTTGTCTGTATCCTTCAGTTTGGTCTGACATCTGTCCTTTTGTGTCTCTGCCTGGTGCTGTGTGTGCCGCCTGAGCCCCAGTCCCTTCTGGGACCTCTCGTTGTTCTTTTCCCTTCCCTAGTGTATGATTCGATTCTAGTTCGGCCTTGCTGCCCGTACGCTTGGACTCTGTACAAGCTGGTTCCAGATCGGCCTTGCTGCCCACGAGTGATCTATTTCCCTTTTCTGGTGGTGTTTGCTGATTTCCTTGAGTGTGCATGGCTTTGTGGCCTGTGTTATTGCATAGCGCCAATTTGGTCTACCCTAGGCCTTGGCCAAGGTCCTCCCTAGGCCGCAGCCTAGGCAGAAGGGCTCACGATCAGAATAACACACACACACACTTGCAGGACTAGCCAAATGGTTATAGCAGCAGGCTAAAAATCAGGGAGTGGAAAATATTGTATCTTGGTCTTCCTTCTCAGTACAATGCAAGGCCCCTAAGTACCAAGGATGTCGCTTTGTGCAGAAATGGTAGAATATAGCAGACAGGACCAACATTTCCAGTGTTTCATAGCCAAAGTAGACATAATTCAAGGGAAACATTTTGAAACTATGCAGCAATGTGATTTTAATTTCTGAACAGCACTCATCACATAGACAAACTGAGAAAGGTTTGTCAATTAAATTTTGTGGCTATGTTTTCTTGCAGTACAACCAGGAACACCTCACTGAATGGTTATTTTATACCCAAAGGAATCTGCATCTTTGTCAACCAATGGCAAGTGAACCACGATGAGTAAGTATAGTTTAGGTTGATATAATTAATTACATTCTATATGCTAATGTAGTCCTTGACCCTTAGGCTTGTGCTCCTAGACAATTAATCTTGTCTGATCTGCAGGGAAAATATGGACCTAGCATAGTACAGTACTTGACTGTAGCTAAATATATATTTCAAATTGTAGGTTGAGGAAAACTTGCAAGTGAGCTATTGTGGGTTGGAGGAGTAGTCTAGTGGTTAGTGCAGTGGCCTCAGAACCAGGGGAACTGGGATCAATTCCCACTGCAGCTCCTTGTGACTCTGGGCAAGTCACCTAACCCCCCAATGCCCCCAGGTACCCCAGAAAAGTGGTATAACAAATCCCATTCTTTCCATTAGTTACACATATTCAAGGGTCTTTCATATCAGGTACAACCAAGCAGGTTAGTTTATTTTTTAAATCAATAGACAATCAAACCATCACAAAACAAGTTATGCAGAACAGACAGACTCAGAATATAATAATAGAACTAACACAAGTGGGAAGGGAGAGAAAAGGGATAGGAGAACTGCTGGGCAGATAACTTTACTGTCTCTCAAATGTTTTGGTGAAATAGTCTTATGACCCTCCCTTAAATTTACAGTAGGAGGACTCAGATCACTTATACATATGTAATTAGTTTCACAGAGATGGTGTAAAATAAAGAAACTTGACTAGCTGATTAGTTGGAAGAATTGAAAGCAAAATGTTAGATAACCAGGGTGTAATTTGCAAACAATATTCGAATGAAAGCAATGTACTACATTTTTATTCACTTGTGTATTTCCTGCTCACATAAAAACATAGAAAATGACAGCAGATAAAAACTATACAGCCTAGCCAGTTTGCCCACACCAACTACCAAGCTCTACAATCCTTTCCTGTCCCAAGTTTTCTGGAACTCAGATACAGCCCTCATCACCATTCCATGCATCCATCATTCTTTCTGTAAAATACTTCCTTAGATTACTCTGAGTCTATCCCCTTTCATTTTCATCCTGTGGCCCCCTGTTCCACAGCTTCCTTTCAATTGGGCCCACCTCCCATACATTTATGCCATGGAAGTATTTAAATGTTTCCATTATTTCTCCCTTCTCCTACATTTTATCCCCAAAGTATATATATATTTAGATCTTTGTCTGACCCTATAATGCTTTATGACAAAGAATACTGACCATTTAAAAGTTGCTTTCTGGACCAACTCCATCCTGTTTATCTTTTTGAAGTTGCAGTTTCCAGAACTGTATGTAGTACTCTAAATAGGGTCTCATCAGAGACATTAGCACCTCCTTTTTCCTCCTGGCCATTCCTCTCCCTATGCTTCCAAGTATCCTTCTGGCTTGTGGTCTTGCCTTTTCTACCTGCTTGGCCACCTTAAGAGCATCAGATACAACCACCCCCAAGTCACGCTCTTCTTTGATGCACAGAAGTATGTCACCCCCTATAATGTACCTCTTCCTTGAGTTTCTATAGCCCAATCGCAGGACCCTGCATTTTTTAGCATTAAATCTTAGCTGCCAAATTCTAGATCAACTTTATATACTATTGTATCTATATATTATAAGCCTGCACTGAAATAACTTTTCTCATTTTTCAGGAAACTTTGGAGTGACCCATTCACATTTGACCCAGAACGTTTTCTTAATGATGATAGAACTGGGCTGGATAAGACAGAGGTGGAGAAGGTGATGGCTTTTGGCATGGGAAAGAGAAAATGCATTGGGGAGACCATTGCCAGGTTAGAGCTGTTTCTCTTCTTGGCCATCCTGTTGCAGCAGCTGGAGTTCAGCACGAAGGATGACCAGAAGCTGGACCTGTCAACTCAATATGGTCTCACCCTGAAGCACAATCGATGTGAACTCAAAATCATTCAGCGCTTTCCAATAGAGAATATGGACTGATATCCCTTGTGCATCTCTGATGGCAGTAGAGCACATTCTCAATGTTTTAAGATCTGCTGAACAAGTTGACTTTGAACATTATGGTTCATTACTCAACCTTGGCAAGAGTAGAACTGAAGGGGGTTTTCTCAGGCTGTGAACTAAGAGAATCTAGCTCATTGTGGTTACCACATGATATCAGCAGTAAGAACAACAGATTTTGATATCGGTCCATGTTCACCTTCACATAAACTTTCCAGCTCATATGGAAAGTCTTTCAGTGCAAAGTACGTGAATTTCTCCTAACACTGCTGGCTAATCCTGTCCAAAGCAGTTGTGTGGTAGTAGTTTGATAAAGATAAGCCACTCTTGCTAATAGTGACTCAAACGTAAATTGGTGGCACACTGGCTTAACTAGGGTGTTAAAACACCTGGAAAGATTCTGGCACAGTAATGCCACCTTACTATTACTGGATCTAATTTGCAAATGTAGATCCATTTTAAATGAATATACATAAATACTTAAGGTTACAAGAACAGACAAGCACACACTTTTGTGTGTGTGAGTGGATCTGACAAATCCGATGGAGTTTAACTGCTACATTGATTCATAAATCCAAGCCCATTTTGCCATTCTGTTTAGAGGTTTAAAGCACAGCAAAAGTGCTACATAAACACAAAAGCTAAATTTTATTCTCTAATACAGCATGAAAGATGCAATCGGTGCATATTAAGATGGTATCAGACAGGACCATGTCCCACTTGGGAAGAAGGAAGCGTATTTGCTTTTAATAAGCTATTTATGCCTTTCAGCCATTTTGTTTTTGGACTATAAAACAAAGGTGAAAAAGGACTTTTACATATGTGAAAATCAGCAGAAACTTAAAGTATGAGGGCCACTGAATCATGTATTGCCTGGCCTTGGTTCCAGGGTGTTAAGTGTTTGCAGTTCAGGATATATATACAGGTATCTACCAAACCATTTCTGAGACTTCTTTTGGAGGGAGTGGGAAAGGTCAGGGAACCCGAGGACAAATCCTCAAACACTTTGATACAGTTGAACACATGTAAGTAGTGATCTGACACTGTTCTGCTTATATCCAAATGAAGGAGCATACCAATGAAGGAACTCTGTGAGACTTGCATAGCTTTTTAATTTTTTTAAAGTGTGTACTATATGCTTTTACTGTAGCCATATTTTAGTAAACTTGGTGTGACAAACTGAAAATACCATATTTGTATTCTTTAACCTAATAAAAATATGAGAAGTTCAGCTGTATGTATGTATTTATTCATTCATTTAGGATATTTGATACACCATTCACAATGCTTCATGGCGGTCTACAAACCATAAGAAGAAAATGAGCAGAAAACAAGTATCACAGGAACATATGGTACACATACAAGCAACAATAGGACAGGGATAGAAGTGCATAACTTCCTATTTCCAAGAACATAGTGGGCAACAAATAACTGAAAAGAGAAGGAAAGGGAGCCATGGAAACAAACAAAAAAAGGATGAATATAAAGCACTAATTGAAAAGATAGATAATAGGCATCTCTGAGAGCTGGTGGAAGAAGGATAATCAATAGAACACTGTTATACCAGGGTACAACTTACATTACAGTGGTAGAGTAATCAAACTGGTGAAGGTGTAGTAGGGCCTTGAATCAAATAGACTAAAGGTTCTGCAGGAAACAAAATACACTTATGGATAGAAACTTCATGAGTAAAGAGGAAAAAAATAGTGATGAGGTATACCACCATCCACCTGGCCAGAATTAACAGACAGATGTAGAAATGTTAGCAGAAATTGGGGAAGCTAACACACTGGGTAATACAATAATAATGTATGATTTCAACTACCCCAATATTGACTGGATAAATGTAACATCAGGGCATGCTAGGGAGGTGAAGTTCCTAGATGAAGCAAAGGACTGCTTCAGGGAGCAGCTGGTCAAGGAACTGTAGGGGTATATTCAGGAGGACAACTCATAATATATATCCAGAAGTACTTAGCTGACAGAACACTACTAAATAGCAATTATTCTGGACTTGTGTCTAGGGGAAGCGTACCTCTTTGGCTCTATGGCTAGATAGCTGTGCTGGAAAAAGGAACAATGCCACAGATGGAATATATATATATAAATAGTTCTGAATCAAATTGCAAAGCAAAGTAGAAAATAATTTGCTATAAAAATAGATGAACACCAAAATATAGATAATGATATATGCAGTGGCGATTCTTGATCGGCTGCCACTCGGGGCGGATCGCCGCTGCGCACCCCCCCCCCCCCCCACCGGGTGCAGCGGCATCTGTCCCCCCTGGGTGCAGCATGACACCCCCCCTTGGCACATCAACCCCCCCGGCGTACCACCCAAGCCCCCCCCCCCGGCTGCATTCTTACCTGCTGGGAGCAGCCGCGCAGCTGTTGGTTCCGCTGGTTCCCTGCTCCCTCTGCCCCCCTCCAGCAGCGTGCACCCGAGGCGGACTGCCCCCACCTCAGTACACCACTGGATATATGATTATCCTAATGGACTAACTAAATGAGTGATTACACAACTAATCATAATACTGATATCCTAATGATTATTATGAGAACTTACACCACACGTCTTATGCAAAATATACAGTTAGCAGCTAAATTCACAGACCATAAGTCATGACATAAAACCCATCTGTTTCAGACAAATAACCAAGAACTAACTATCCCCTAACTAATAGGTAGTAAACCCTGTTATCTCATCCTGCAGTCCGTGGCAGACTTCCAATGGTAAAGAAGCGGATTCCTCCTCTGAGGCTCAAGCTGAAGCCTCAGCGAGTTTCAGTCCAGGAATAAAGTCCAAGGTCTGTATTCTGGATACAGATGGCACAGTCTTTAGGTAAGGCCATATATTGTAGCTGAGCTAACCTTGTTAGTTTATTACAAGGTCTGCAGTTCACTGGTGTTTAGGAAATCAGTCTCTTGTTCTCTCTCTCAGAGCCTTCTATCCTCCGGCAAGTCTTCTGGTCTTCTTCTTCAGTCCAACTTTTGGCATCCAAGGGTCAGATGATACCTATGGACCAATCACAGGCAGTGTAATAATGTCCAGCCAGCTTCATGGTAATGAAGAGAGGCCTTTGTTATAGCAATGAAACTGTTATCGATGGCATGCAAACCTCCCTGTCGGATTCCATACTCCTGGAGCGATCTGTGTCTCTCCCCTCCATTTTCCCCAGGAGATAACTGGGCTAGTTTGCAACAAATAATATGTCCTTGGATGAAGTCATCATGGTATGCTCAGTGGTAATTTTCCTTTGTAGAAAAACCAGTTTCTGATGAATTCAGATGTATGCAGGCCACAGGCAGAAGTGTCCATATTGTTATAACAAAATGGTTCAGGTGTGTATAGGCCCCAGACCAGCAAAGGTGAGGTCTCAGGTAAATACTCCTACAGAACCAAGAAGAGGGGGAGCAATTCTACATCTAATCCTTGGAGGATCACATGATCTGGTCAAGAGGAAACAGTACCAGGGCCACTTGGTAACAGTGATCATAACATGATCAAATTAGATTTAATAACTGGAGTAAGTACACACAGGCTGTGTAGGGTGCGGGATACTGTATGTGATAAAGGGTGGTGGTGTGAAGACCAGCCTTGAGGATCCAGACGCAGTATTCGGAATTGCCGAACGACATTGAAGCCTGCTGGTTGTGGAAAGTTTATTGTGGAGTGGAGGAGAATATTCTGGAAGTAATGACAAGTTTAATGTTTGATAATATGGACAACATGGACATTATGGACAATCATCAAAGAGCTTAAAAGGACAGTTGTTGAAGGAGTTGGTCATCAAGAGCAGCATGGTTGGCAAGATGAGAACCTTGTAAATGATCTAAATGAATGTGTTGAAGCAACTGTTAATTGTAATAAGAGTTAATGGGTAGGGTTCACAGTAGTAGTGAGGCATTTGATGTATTAGTAAGGTCTGGCACAAGGCTTGGATGAATGTGGGGGTGTGAGTGTGTGTATATCTGGTCTGGCCACCTTGATAGGCAAAAGGATGGACCATGCAGGCCCTTATCTGCTGACATTTAATATGTTACTATGTAACTCCATACTCTCCCCTCTTCCCCATCCTCTCCCATATTTTTCCATAAACACTTCCAGCCAGCATCCATCCCACTCTGCTCCCACTTGTTTATTCGCTCACCCACTTCTAATCTCTCCCTTTACCCCAACTTTCTCCTCCTCCTATGCAGCTCCATGCATTCTCCTTCCCGCCTCCCGCAAGTTCTCCCCACTCCTCTTATTTTACATTCAACCCCATGCTCCCTCCTTCCTACCCTATGCTTTTTTTTTAGACCATCCACATTTATCCCTCATCACTCACTCGCCACTCTCTCTTTTCCCCACTCACTCAGATGATCTCTCATACCAGCATTCACCTCATTATGCTTATGCTTTCCCCAAGAAGGTTTAATAGACAGGAGACCAAGAGACGTCAACACCTTGAAACCAATTATGTTAATCTCTGTTTCCACTCCCCTGTGTAGCCGTCATCCAGTATACTCAAAACAAAGCAAACCTGTGAGCTGCTGCATCCATGTTGTCGTTCTTTATTGTTGGCAGCATTTTTTAAATCTCACTTATATTTTCAAACATGCCGGCTTGTGCAGCATACTGAGGTACACAGAGGAAGTATAATAACGGAATAACATTTCATAGGTAGAGTAGTAATTTGTTATTAATTGTAGTCAGTGTGTCATTTGGAGGGCCTGGTTATAGGGACTCCCTGTATTCATAAAGATTTTTTTTCTCCTGGTCAAGGGCCACTAAAACAGATATCATGTTATGAGAATCAGGTGCTCCACATTCAGAGTCTCTATGTATCTACCTATTTATTGATTTATGACATTTTTATCCCAGATTTAACATGAATTAGGCTGAAACCTGGGATCATTTAAAATCTTTCTTATTTCCTGTGCCTAAATCAAAAGAGAAAGATGGTTTGTGGGAACTTGCTCCTTTCATTTTGTGGAATGCAGTGGTATATTATAAAAATGCACTTAATATTGTTTATTATATTATTTACTACTGGTTGGTAAAGAGAAGTTAACCATCAGGCTCATTTTCGAAAGAGATCGACGTCCATCTTTCGACATAAATCGGAACATGGACGTCCATCTCCCAGAGAGGTCCAAATCGGTATAATCGAAAACCGATTTTGGACGTCTCTAACTGAAGTCCATCACAAGAACGTCCAAATTTCAAGGGGGCGTGTCAGAGGCATGGTGAAGGCGGGACTTGGGCATGCCTAACACTTGGATGTCTTTGAACCATAATCAAAAAAAGCAGGGTTGTCCTAAAGTAAAACTTGGACGTTTTCACACGGATGTGTTTTTTTTATGAATAAGACACAAAAAGGTGCCCGAAATGACCAGATGACCACCGGAGGGAATCGGGGATGACCTCCCGTTATTCCCCCAGTGGTCACTAACCCCCTCCCACCCTAAAAAACATATTTAAAAATATTTTGTGCCAGCCTCAGATGTCATACTCAGGTCCATGACAGCGCATGCAGGTCCCTGGAGTAGATTTAGTGGGTGCAGTGCACTTCAGACAGGTGGACCCAGGCCCATCCATGTCTAGTGCATTCGATATGGTAAACCATGAAATATTATTAAACATCTTAGAATATTTCGGAATTGGTGGAAATGTCCTTAACTGGTTCAGAGGCTTTTTAACCACAAGGACTTACCAAGTAATATCTAATTCGATTACATCAACATCTTGGAAACCGGATTGCGGAGTTCTCCAAGGATCACCACTCTCTTCTACTCTCTTTAACCTTATGTTAACACCCCTAGCCAAATCGTTAGCCAACCAAGGCCTCAACCCTCACATATACGCAGATGATGTCACAATTTACATCCCATTCAAACATGCTTGACCTTGTGGACCTCCCACCCAGAAATGCCAAAAGATCTGCCCGCACTTTCCTTAATCTACACTTCCCTAGCTGCAAAGGATTAAAATGCAAACTAACACACACGTCCAGCTTTTCCTACAAGAGCACGCAGATGTGGAATACTCTTCCAAACCACTTGAAAACAATTAACGAAATAACAAACTTTCGCAAATCATTGAAAACATATCTCTTTACCAAAACCTACCTCGAGAATCCATAACCAACTACAACACATCGACACTCCTCCCTTACTTTGATCATCTTCTTTCTATAACTGCTTGATCAGATCGACTGTTAGCCTGTTATCATTGATATCTTTATACCACTAAATGTATCTCTTACCCTGAAATGGTGATGCCATGACAGGTTTTTGTAAGCCACATTGAGCCTGCAAATAGGTGGGAAAATGTGGGATACAAGTGCAATAAAATAAAAATAAATACCTGTTATGTTTGTGGCGGAAACAGCAAGCCCTCCAAAACCCACCACAAACCCACTGTACCCACATGTAGGTGCCTCCCTTCACCAGTAAGGGCTATGGTAGTGGTGTACAGTTGGGGGTAGTAGGTTTTGGGGGGCTCAGCACACATGGTAAGGGAGCTTTGTACCTGGGAGCAATTTATGAAGTCCACTGCAGTGCCCCTTAGGGTGCCCGGTTGGTGTCCTGGTATGTCAGGGGGACCAGTGCACTATAAATGCTGGCTCCTCCCATGTCCAAATGGCTTGCATTTGGACGTTTTTGATTTCAAAAATTGCTGAAAGTCAAAGACGTCCATGTGTAAGGACGTCCATCTCTATGGACGTCCAAATCCAAGGACGTCCTTGCTATTTTCAAAATGAAAGATGGACGTCCATCTTTTTTCAAAAATACGATTTTCCTTGCTCCCGGATTTGGACATTTTACAAAGACGTCCAAATCCTAACTTGGACGTTTCTTTTGAAAATGCCCCTCCACGCCAACTTCATGCTTTGTAATATAATTTTGAATAGCATTTTCTCAGTTATTACCCAAATACAAATAAAATTATGTTAATTATATGATCATGTCTGCCTCTGATGGTAGTTTGGATAACCCAGTGGTTTCCAAACCTGGCCCTGGAGTTACCCAAGGCAGTCAGGTTTGTCAGGATATTGACAATGAATATTCATGAGAGAGATCTGCATACAGTGGAGGCAGTGCAAGCAAATATTTCTCATGGATATTCATTGTGGATATCCTGAACACCTGACTGACTGGGGTGCCTCCAGGGCCAGATTTTTGAACCACTGGGCTAACACATTCATACAATAGTAGCCACCGTCCACAATTTGGTAATTGTCACTTGTTCTTTGCTTAGGTTTCCTTCACAGCCCTTTCTTTGACAGCATTGGATTTCTGCTATTCAACGTAAAGATTTTGTCCCTTCACGTACTGCAGTTTTGTGCTCAAAGCACTTCAGAGAAGAGGAATTTGACAGAAGCAGCCCGTTTGCGTGAAGGTGTTGTGCTGAGCATATTTGATGCTTTTCCATCTTATCTTCGAACAGTCCAAAAGACTCGAAAACCTCCAAAATTACGATCATTTAATACACCATCCAAACCAAATCCTGATAAGTAAATACACTTGCCACTTCCTAAACCTGCCACTTCAAAGGCAGTTCTGTTAAAAAATGGGGAAATGGGACTTGATATACCACCTTTCTGTGGTATTTTGCAACTACATTCAAAGTGGTTTACATATATACAGAATCTATAAAAATGACCCTCACACTAAAAATAAATGATGTATTAAACATGTTATCTCTTTGCTTGCCAAATTATATCTATAAATCAATAGATACAATTTTAATTATCTTCTTATGGAAGGAAAAAAACCTCCCCGCATTGCTTTAAAAATATTACACCTTCCAAAAGAAAAAGGAGGAGTCAATTTTCTAAATTTCTTGCAATATCACCAATCATTCATTCTAAATCAAGCCTTAAAATGGTTTCTGCTTATGGATGATAAATTAAATTTGAAATCCTCTCTTCCCTCTCTTTTTACTTGGCTTATTTTTGAAAGGTATTTAATACATCCTATACCACTACATTTCCTATCTGAGATGATTAGTTTTAAAAAGATCAAGCCTTTACTAGTTATTTTCATCACTATTGATGTTATTAAAAGATTCAAATTTTACTTCTCAAACAAATCAAAAGTTCTTTATGATATGCCAATTTGGAATAATCCTCTAATAAAGATTGATAATAAGCCATTTGATTTTCCCTCCCTGGCTCTCAATTTTTTTTAAACTGGCACAGTCTACAAAAGGCTATACTTCATACTAACTTAAATATTACTGTTTTACTTCCTTCTCTCCCCTTTCAATCACTTCTTGTCTCTCAGCACTCTGGTAAATACTCCACCTCAGTATTTTATAAGATAGTTCAAACTCACTCTAAACAATTATGCTCTTCTTCGCAAAAAGCTTGGGAAACTGATTCTAGTGAGCAATTGTCAGATAAACAATGATCTCTTTTCTGGTTCTATGGCCCCAGACCTTCTGCTCTTCCTCCTTCACTCAGTCTCTTTTCTTCCTTCATCACAGAGCCTTATGGACCCCTATTAAATCATTTAAAAGCAAATTTTCTCCTACCAATTTGTGTTGGTCCTGTTCTAAACAATAAGGCTCACTTAAACATATATTATTTGATTGTAATAATGTAAATACCTTTTGGATTGATATTTGGCCCAAAATATAGGAAATTATAGAGTTTACAGAACCTTTGGCTATTATTTGGAAATCTCTTGTAATGTCTTATTCTCTTTCAGATGAAGTAGAGAGGTGTGGTAGCCGTGTTAATCCACTTTTAAAGGTAATCAATAGAAATAAAACATGGAAAAGAGAATAAGATGATACCTTTTTATTGGACATAACTTAATACATTTCTTGATTAGCTTTCGAAGGTTGCTCTTCTTCGTCAGATCGGAAATAAGGAAATGGTGGTAGATGACAGTATATATGAGTGAAACATCACAGCATTTCAGTGACAGTCTAACAGGATGGGGGTGGATAGGTGAGAGTCAGGGAGACAGGAGAGCAATACAATTTACAAAGCAATACAATTTTATGCTTTGTAATGGGCTAGAAAACCCAGATCTTTGTTAAGTCCTGTCTGTTGGGTGTCAAAATACATAGCAACATAGTAGATGACAGCAGAAAAAGACCTGCATGGTCCATCCAGTCTGCCCAACAAGATAAACTCATATGTGTATACCTTACCTTATTTGTACCTGCCTTTTTCAGGGCACAGACTGTGCAAGTCTGCCCAGCAGTATTTCCCGCCTCCCAACCACCAGTCCCGCCTCCCATCACTGGCTCTGGCAGACCGTATAAGTCTGCCCTCCACTATCCTCGCCTCCCAACCACCAACCCCTCTTCCCCCACTTGCTCCACCACCCAATTTCGGCTAAGCTTCTGAGGATCCATTCCTACTGCACAGGATTCCTTTATGCATATCCCATGCATGTTTGAATTCCGTTACCGTTTTCATCTCCACCACCTCCTGCGGGAGGGCATTCCAAGCATCCACCACCCTCTCTGTAAAAAAAATACTTCCTGACATCTTTCCTGAGTCTGCCCCCCTTCAATCTCATTTCATGTCCTCTCGTTCTACCGCCTTCCCATCTCCGGAAAATATTTGTTTGCGGATTAATACCTTTCAAGTATTTGAACGTCTGTATCATATCACCCCTGTTCCTCCTTTCCTCCAGGGTATACATGTTCAGGTCAGCAAGTCTCTGCTCATACGTCTTGGAACGCAAATCCCGTACCATTCTCATAGCTTTTCTTTGCACCGCTTCCATTTTTTTAACATCCTTCGCAAGGTAACATTTTGACTTCAAAGGTCAAATTTTTCAGATGAAGAAGCCTCTCTGATTTTATCTCCTTAGCTCTAAAATTGGTTATTCAAATTGGAAAGATAATTCTTCTAACTTGTGTATTTTTGTTTTTATTGTGGAATACTGTATTGCTGTTTAGCAAATATGAAAACATTTCTTTAAAGTTCATTACCCCAATTTGTAAACGTAAGCGTAAATGGCTTAAATTTCATCATTATTTGCCTAAACACTCGCAATCTCCAGTGTACTGTAAGATTCTTTCCTCTCTTCTGCTCATTTGTTGTCTTGTTTTATTTTTCATGTTTTAAGCGCTTTGTTCCTCGTTGTATACATACATAGCATGTTAATAACGAATACATTCGGCTCTACGATTTGTACTATTGTATTGTTAAACAACCTCAATAAAGATGATTTTTTTTAAACCCCGCGGCAAGCTTCGCCTACCACCGGAAAGCTCCGCCTACTGGCTTCAGCTGTTACAGTTGACTAGAAAGGCACTTCGTCTCCTGTCTATTCAACCTTGGATTTCCCCATGCCAGTCCCCATGTCATCGAGACGCAGCAGAGGGTTAGAAAGTCGCTTCTTCCTTTTCTTCCCTTGATGCTGTGCGGCGTCGCACCGCACGTAATTGGAAAATGGCGACTGTGTGAAATGTGGTATCGGTCGCGCAGAATCGAGACCAAAAGTCCGAAATCTGGAACTGAGCTGAGGCCAGTTGGAGTTGCTTCTGATACCAGCAGCTTTGTAAGTACTCATGGAAAAAAAACCGGACCTTGGTTACCTATTCTCTGTTCTTCAGCTGATGGGACCTGGGAAATTACCTGCATATTTCTTTCATTTTCCCATAAGGGGCGTAACAAACGACAGTGAAAAGAGGGCTGCCCGCTCGGCTTCGGAAAAGTTATGCTAGTTGAAACACTGTTTTTATTCTTGTTCTTAAATCCTACGTTTAAAGTCACTATGTGTACAGTAATGTTGTTTTAGGGTTGGGGTCACGCATGTGTGCTGGTAAAACTAGCAAAGCACTGTCAATGCACAACGTAGGATAATTAGGGCTTGCTATTCTAGTGGTTTATATACTGTAAATTTTAAGTGTTTATTTTCAAACGAATTAAAGGCTTGTGGGCTGGGGTCCAAAAATTCAGTGTACATTAGAGTTTTAAGAATTACATTTTAGGAACACTTGTAGGTAGATTCTGTTTTCATATGGCATAATTACAAATGTATACTTGGTATACTAAATCAATGCCCATCACTGTTCCTGGGAGTCACAATTTTTCTGATTTCTACCACCCTGTCTCTCCTGCTCTCATCTCCAGCAGTCTCCCTCTTTCAACGACCTCTGGTCTCCATCACTCAGATATTACCAAAATGACCCAAAGCATATAATAATGTAAGCCATGATAGTGCTATTATCGTTTTAGGCAGTTTTTTTTTTTCAAAGTGTTGCTTGAGGTTTGTAAATGAGAGCTGCAAACTTTCCAGATGCCAAGGTTAGCATACAAATACCAGTGGGGACCAGGCAGATCTCTCTCAAATGGGCCCTGTATGGATTTTTACTGTCTATGGAATTCTCTTCCACATCCCACTTTGGGTTGTGGAAGAGGATTATGAATTAAGGTCTCAATTTCATAGATGTTTGCTGCACTGACCTCTACTGTTTGTTTCCTGTTTACCTTATGTAGATTTTAATGCTATTATGCATGGTAAAGATTCAGTGCCCTTAAGCTAGTTTATAGGGAAACTGGCCTTTATTAGTTCAGAAATTATTAGTGCATGCTAATCGGTAGTACTGCTTTGTAAAAGAGAACATAAGAGTAGCCATACTGGGTCAGACCAATGGTCCATCTAGTCCAGTATCCTGTTTTCCAAACATACCTGGCAGAAACCCAGATTGTGGCAACACTCCATGCTACAAATCCCAGGGCAAGCAGTTGCTTCCCATGTCGGTCTCAACAGCAGACTATGGACCAGTCTTACCACTTCCTCTGGCAAAGAGTTCCAGAGCTTAACTATTCGTTGAGTGGAAAAATATTTCCACTTATTTGTTTTAAAAGTATTTCCATGTAACTTCCTCAAGTGTCCCCTAGTCTTTATACTTTTGGAACGAGTAAAAAAATTAATGTACTTCTACTCGTTCTACACCACTCCGGATTTTGTAGACCTCAATCATATCTCCCCCTCATCTGTCTCTTTTTTTGAAGCTGAAGAGCCCTAACCGCTTTAGCCTTTCCTCATATGAGAGGTGTTCCATCCCCTTTATCATTTTAGTCACTCTTCTTTGAACCTTTTCTAATTCTGCTATATCTATTTTTGAGATGGTGACCAGAACTGAACACAGAACTCGAGGTGTGGATGCACTATGGAGCGATACAAAGGCATTATAGTATTTTTGGTCTTATTCACCACCCCTTTCTTAATAATTCATAGCATCCTGTTTGCTTTTTTGACCGCCACCACACACTGAAGAGACAATTTCAGCATATTATCTACAATGATGCCCAGATCTTTTTCTTGAGTGCTGACCCCCAAGGTGTACCCTAGCATCAGGTAACTGTGATTCGGATTATTCTGTCCAATGTGCATCACCTTGTATTTGTCCACATTAAATTTCATCTGCCATTTGGATGCCCAGTCTTCCAATTTCCTAAGGTTTTCCTGCAATATTTCACAGTCTACATGTGTTTTAACAACCTTGAATAGTTTTGTATCATCTTCAAATCTGATACCTCGCTTGTCATTCCGATTTCCATATCATTTATAAATATGTTAAATAGAACTGGTCTCAGTACAAATTCCTGTGGCACTCCACTGTTCACTGTCCTCCATTGAGAGAAATGACTATTTAACTCTACCCTGTTTTCAGAAACTTGTCTCCTATCCCATGACTCGAATTTTCCTAGGAGTCTCTCATGAGGAACTTTATCAAAAGCTTTCTGAAAATCTAGATGCACAACATCAGCTGGCTAACCTTTATTCACATGTTTATTCACGCATTCAAAGAAATGAAGCAAATTGGTGAGGCAAGACTTCCCTTGACTGAACCCATGCTGACTCTGTCCCATTAAACCATGTTTGTTTATGTGTTCTATTATTTTATTCTTTATAATAGTTTCCATTATTTTGCTCGGCACTGACATCAGACTTACGGTTTATAATTTCCCAGATTACCCTTAGAACCCTTTTTAAAAATCGGCGTCACAGGACTTCCGGTTGGGGAATGAAGCGGTGAGACGGAAGATCGCACTGCTCCGGGACTTTGAATAAACTGCACTCGCAAACAGCGTCCGAACTCCATAAAAAATATACGGAAGGCACTGGGAGAGAGGCGCCCCCAAAAAGCCCCGCAAAGGAACGGCGAAAAACGCTGGATGGCGGCGAAATCAGGGCGGAAAGAACCCAAAGAGAGAGCGAAACCCGTGGACGCCAAGATGGCGGACAAAAGCGCGCCAGACTCACCGTCACCGAGCTCCCTGTGGGCAGCTGAAATTACCGAAGAAGTAAAATTGGCGGTGGAGCAAACGGTGGGGCACAAGTTGCAGCTCATCCTAGACAAACTAGACGGGATGGAAGAACGGCATGCAGCATTGGTAACAGATATGCACGAGGCACAGCAGCGCTTGGGGCAAGCGGAAGATGAAATCCGGAAATTAACGGAGGTGCAACCCAGGCATGAATCCCGGTTATCGGAATTAGAATCGAGGTTGGAGGACCTAGAAAATCGTTCTAGGAGGAATAACCTGCGGCTGGTAGGACTGCCAGAAGCCCTGCCTGAAAAAAACCTTGGCGCCTTTTTGGAAAGATGGCTGCCGGAAGCGCTGGAGGAACCAGGTCTGGAGGGCAGGCTGAAAATTGAGCGGGCTCACAGGTTAGGACCATGAAGAGATACCGCAGACAGACCAAGGGTGGCTATATTGAAGATCCTAAACTACTCCCATAAAGTTGAAATCCTGCAGAAGCTGAGAACCGGGAAGCAGCTGGAGTACCAAGGCAGAAAAATCCTGTGCTTTCAGGATTATTCCCTAAAAGTATCAGCAGCCAGAAAGGAGTTTGCTCCTCTTTGCTCCAAACTGTTTGGGCTTAAATATAAGTTCAGCTTATTATATCCGGCTCGACTGAAGGTGATCAGCAATGGGCAAGTACTGTACTTTGACTCCTTTAGAGCGGCGAAGGAATACGTGGATAAGCTGACCATGGACACAGCTGGAATACATGGGCAAAACAACGGTTGATGCATGGTGGAATTACAGAATTGACGAGCTACAAGAAGCTTTGTTGGCGGGAGGAGAGGTGGCGGAGTGGAGATTTTTGTTTGGATGTTGTACCCGTTGGTGCAGGCTGGGCATGCGGATATAATACATACATTTTTGAGCTTATGAAAGAGCAAGGTCAAGTGACCAGGACAAGAAGAGGGGTTGTACCCTCGCAGACATTATGAGAAGTCCCAAGCCCTGAGAGGGAAGTTCGAATGCCAATTGGCATGGAAGGGGTAATGTATGAGGGGAGGGAGAGGAAGGGGAGGGGTGAGGGAAGTCCGGGGGGGATGGATGGGTGGGGGGAGGGGTGGGAGGGCAGGGGGAGGGAGACGGAGGGGGGGAGGGGGGAGGCAGGGGTACGAATGTGGGTGCAAGATGTGAGAATGTGGAGAGAAGGAATAGCTGGCTTCCAACATAGGAAAGTTGTAGAACGAGGTTGGGGAGTACACCTGGGGGGTGGAGGCTGGGACGCCCTCTGGGGGAGTGAGTTACAGGAACAACGGACCAGAGAGTGGGATATGGTGGGGGGATGCCAGTGTTAAACATCGTAACATGGAATGTAGGAGGTATACATTCCCCCATCAAGAGATATAAAATTTTAAAAGCACTCAATGATCAGAAAACAGCAGTAGCCTTCCTTCAGGAGACCCATCTATCTAAAACGGAGCATGAGAAATTGAAGCGCTGGTGGGTGGGTGAAATTGTGGAGTCACCAGCGGTAGATGGAAAAGGGGAGGGGGGGGGGGTGATTATTTTGTTCCGGAAGGGATTCCAAGTGCAAATTAAAAAAACAATTAGGGATAAAAGGGGAAGGTTTGTATTGGTGTTGGTGGAATTGGACAGACACCCTCTACTGCTGTGCAACATTTATGCACCTAACAAATTTGAGAAGCAGTTCTATAGGCAACTTATCTGCAGGATGCGGGACATGGGTGAAGGGCCAGTGGTAATGGGAGGGGACTTTAATGAGATTATGGACCCCAAGATGGACCGATCACACCCAACAGCACAGGAGCTGTCTAGAACTTTGCGAGGTCTTGGGATGTTAGGGGAGGCCTTGGACGTGGTGGACGTTTGGAGAACTTTACACCCGCTAGAGCAGGACTTCACGCATCTCTCACGTGCACATGCTACGCTTTCCCGTATTGATTATATACTAGTAGGCAGGGATATCTTTACTTGGGTAACGGCGGCTACAATAGGTCCCATAGCGATATCTGACCACGCATGGGTCTCTATGGGATTACATTTGGATAGGGAGGGGAGGAGAGAATTCCTATGGCGTTTTCCCGCATATCTTTATAGAGATAGTCAGTTTATGCAGCACCTGAAGACATGTTGGGCTAACTTTCAAGGGGATAATGCGGGACATAGGGACGATCCAGTACTATTTTGGGAGACAGCTAAGGCGGTCCTCAGGGGAGAGACCATAGCATACGTGAGCTTTAAGAAGAAGGTAAGACAGAAGGAGGTGATGCGATTGGAGAGAAGGGTGACTGCATTAAGGAGGCAATATGGAAAGGTTCACTCGCAGGAGCTGAGGTCACAGTTATTAGAGACACAGCAGGCGCTCAATGAGCTGTTGCATCACAATGCGCAGAAAACAGCAGTATATTATAAATACCAGCTATATCGATTTGCCAATAAGGGAGGGCGATTTCTAGCGAGGCTCATAAATAGAAGGGAGGGCCCACGAAAGGTACTCACTATGACAAACACTCAGGGGGTTAGGGTGCACACTGATAAAGATGTAGCTGGGGTATTCAAAAAATTTTATGAGGAACTATATAAACCACAGGGGGAGATTGTAACACCTAGTAGAGCTTACCTGGACAGTGTAGACCTACCCCGTTTGGACAGAGAAGAGCTGCATATCCTAAACGCTCCCATAACGGAGGACGAAGTAGATTGGGTGATAAAGCAGAGCCCACTCGGTAAGGCGCCTGGGCCTGATGGACTCCGAAATGAATTCTATAAACTGCTTAGATCAGAAATAGGCAAGGTACTCTCAGAGATCTTTAATGTAATAACTCGGGAGGGAAGGATGCCCACACATCTGAATCAGGCCCATATTACAGTACTATTAAAGCCTGGTAAACCGGCACACCTCCCGGACTCCTATAGACCCATATCACTACTGAACACAGAGACCAAGTTATTGGCTAAGATTCTGGCCAACAGGTTATCCCGGTTCCTACCGACTCTGATTGAGGAGTCTCAGGTAGGTTTTGTTCGAGAAAGGAAAATCGCAAAGAACATGAGAAAGATCCTGGGGGCGCTGGAATGGGTCAGAAAAGAGGGCCAAGAAGCTATGTTAATTAGTTTCGATGCAGAGAAGGCCTTCGATAGAGTGGACTGGGGGTTCTTGTTTGAGGTACTGCAGGCATATGGCATCGAGGGGTTTTTTGCGGATGCAGTGGCAACACTTTATAATGGGCCTGTGGCGCGAATCAGTGTCAATGGGCTGTGCTCAGAATGGTTCTCTATTGGGCGGGGAACTAGGCAGGGATGTCCCTTATCACCTCTGTTATTTGTACTGACCTTGGACCCGCTTTTGAGGGAATTAAGGAGGAATGCGGACATAAAAGAAGTGAGTTTTCAGGGTAGAGAATTCAAAGCAGCGGCCTTTGCAGATGATTTGCTGGTTTTGATCACAGAACCCCAAACGCTAACACGGCTACCACACTCCTCTACTTAAGATGGAAGATACCGCATACAGCCGCATGAAACCGATCTGACGAAGAAGGGCAACCTTCGAAAGCTAATCAAGAAATGTATTAAGTTATGTCCAATAAAAAAGGTATCATCTTATTTTCTTTTCCATGTTTTATTTTGTTTGATTTCTATTGATAACGCTACTTAATGGAAAGCCTACGAGAATATGGAGAGTTTTCAGGGCTCAAACTCAACTTGGCCAAGTCGGAGGCTTTGGCTAGTGAGGGGGTGAAACAAACAGTCTGGGATCAAGTCCCCTTGCGGCAGGCGACAGAAGCATTCAAATACCTAGGGGTGCAGCTGCCGCTTAACCCGATGAAACTGTATAGTTATAATATTCCCCAGTTGCTTAGGGATACCAAAACACAACTATCTGCGTGGGCTTCGCTACCACTGTCCTTTATGGGTAGAATACACTTATATCGTATGGTTATATTCCCGAATTGGCTCTATGTGCTGCAAGCATTGCCGCTCAGACTGTTGAGGAAAGACTTGAGGAGATTACAAAGCCACGTGGTGCGGTTTTGCTGGGCGGGGAGAAAACCAAAAATGCGATGGCAACATTTACTTGGAGCCCAGATGAGGGGTGGAATGGGTATGCCCGAGATGAGCGATTACAATCAGGCTTGTCTGTTGAGACACTTAAGGGACTGGATCCTGGGAATGTCCACCTATACAGATCTTGGATGGGAAAAAGCTTACTTTAAGCCCTGGTCTATGAGTTATTTGCTGCATGCAAAAAGTGAGGGACTTCCAAAGCAGGTTAGGGATAGTGTGCTTTTAAAGCCCATGCGACACGCTTGGCGGATTTTATCAGGATATTGGGGACAGAATCCGGAGAGTAGTGGGTTGCTGTCAGTTGTGGGGAATGCAGACTTCCCGGCAGGAAGAGATAGTCGGGTCTTTAGATTCTTGGAGAGGAAGGGTGTATCCCTGCTGGAACACTTTGTTCAACCTGATGGGAAGGTAATACCATATACGGAGTTCTCTGGGAGATATGCGGGAGGGCCTATGACAGAACTGGCATATATGCAGTTGGCGCATTATATCCGGGGTCTGCCTCAGTCCACTCTATCGACGGAATTTGGGGGGAAGGTTAGGGAATTTCTAGCCGGAGATGCAGCGGGACAGGTGTCAGTATCATGGTTCCATAAGGTTCTGAGAGAATTTAAGCCTCAGAGGGATGTTAGCGAGGTGGTCGATCGCTGGAGGAAGGAAGCAGGGGGGAACATAACAGAAGGGAAGGTTTTAACAGCACTCAAAAGAATTCCGGAGGTGGTGCACAGTGCAGAGTTGCAGGAATGCCATTTCAGATCAATACACAGGGCCTATTTTTCAGGTAAGCAGGCATGGCGAGCAGGGGTTAAAGACTCGGATAAATGCAGGAAATGTGGGGCGAGCATGCCATCGTTAACACATGGGATGTGGCAATGTAGGGCCATTCGGAAGTTCTGGGCAGCTCTTGCCCGATTTTTATCGGGGATTCTAGGGCAGCGAGTACCCATCTCATTCGATCAAGCACTGTTCAGTTCGGGAGCAGTGTGGCCAATGGGGAGTCGAGAGGAGAAATTGTTCCTTAGTAAGTCCTGCATCCTGGGGAAAAAATGTATACTCAACCATTGGATTTCAAGCACCCCTCCATCCTATTGGTATTGGAGGAATAAATTACATGCACTGATGCTATGGGAAGCACAAGGGGCCCGTCATTCTGGGAACAGGAGGAAGTTGTTCATTAGAGTATGGGGAGCTTACTTAAACATCATTGCACCTAGATCCAGAAGCCAGGTGATGAATGTATTGGGATGAATGTGGAGTGAATGAGATGGCGGGGGAGGGGGGGTCAGAGCTCTGGGGGGATGAGAGACCTTATCCTATTATACCAGTTAACTGCAGGGAGATATATGCTCATTGAGGGGCGCGTTAGGGATCACTTTGTGATCAATCAATGGCATTTTCATGAAGGTTGGCCGAATAGAGGATTGGGGGGTACTAAGGGAAAAAGGACCCCTCATCTGGAATTTGCTGTTGTCCACACTTGAAAGTTGCCCATAGTGGAACGACACATATACTAGGGCAAAACGATCTCATAATTGGCTGGGCAAACATCTACCCTGGGGACTGGGGGATGGGTAGGGCAGGGAGGGGAATGTTAAAGGTTGCCACTGGGGACAAAACACTGCTATAGTACTAACTTGTTGAATATTAGGGGGGGGAGATAACAGACAAAGCTTGCTGACTGATATTAATGTTCTGTTGTGGGGGAACAAAATTTGATGTTTGACTTTATGTACATCACACTTGTTGGAGATGATTGTCTGTTCTGTCATCAATAAACAAATTGTTGAAACATAAATAGTTGAGGGGGAGGATTAAAATGTAAAAGTTTGATGACTATCAATAAGGATGAGTGCCAGTTGTGTTACTGTCAAACATGATATTAATGTGTTATAGTAAAGTTGTATTTTCTGATTTGTCATCAATAAAAACCGTTGAAACATAAAAATCGGCGTCACATTGGCCACCCTCCATTATTCAGGTACTATGGATGATTTTAATAACAGGTTACATATTACTCACTGCAGATCAGCAATTTCATGCTTATGAGTACCCTCGGATGTATGCCGTCCGGTCCAGGTGATTTACTACTTTTTAATTTGTCAATTTGGCTCAGTACATCTTCCAGGTTCACTGAGATTTTTCAATTCCTCCACATCATCACCCTTGAAAGCCATTTCCAGTACAGGCAGATCTCTTACATCTTCTTCCATGAAGACAGAAGCAAAGAATTAATTCAGTTTCTCCGCTATGGCTTTGTCCTTCCTGAGTGCCCATTTTGCTCCTTTGTGATCTAACAGTCCCACAGATTCCCTCACAGGCTTTCTGCTTCTGATGTACCTGAAAAAGTTGTTACTGTGAGTTTTAGCCTCTGGCAAATTTCTTTTCATGTTCTCTTTTAACCTTTTTTTATTAATGCTTTACATCTGACTTGCCAGTGCTTATGTTGCTTCTTATTTTCTTTGTTTGGGTCCTTTCCATTCTTGAAGGACAATCTTTTGGCTGTAATGGCCTCTTTTATTTCACGTTTTAAACATGCAGACGTTTTCTCTTCTTTCTACCTTTGCAAATACATGCAGCCCATAAAATCCTTTTATTTTTTTTTTCTTTTCTAGAGGTCACTTGTTTTCAGAGGTCAAATAACATTGTCAAGTCATCAGTCATTATGAAAATTTGTTATCCTATTAATTGATACTTATGGTCACCCTCTGATTCTCTTGTGTAGTTTCCTGCAATGAGAAAACATAACTTATGTTTAATGACACACAATGTGTAGAAATTCACTGAACGAATGTTGTTGGATCCGCTCTGTATTTCCTTTTTTGGTACCAAAATGTGCACATTATGAAATGTTCTTTCATCTTACTTTTCCCTGTATGGTGATATGAAGAATATGAGAGTAGCTGTAGGGCAGGCTAAGAGGAGACAGCTGGGATAATGTTTCATGAAAGCACTTATGCTCATTCACTTAATGCCCATGTTTAGGAAATCCTGACTATATATTTGTAGCATGCAAGTCTAATGCCCCTTAAACTGGGAGTTGTTAAAAGCTCTAAAGCAGAAATGAGCCCGACACCTACTCTGGGAACTTGCAGAACCAGAAGCAAAATTCAGAGAGCATAGCAGGACATCCTTGACTAATTGCATTGCCAAAGTAGCACATGGGGATGCGTACTGAATTGGATGCACTGCGATGGAAGTCTAAATAACAACCTTGTTTTTATCATTTCCGATTATATACAGATTGACAAATGTCAAATGTATAGTGCCTGGTTCCATCATGGAACCTGGGTATATAGAAGAAAGTACCAAATTTTGGCTCCTAGAATGCAGTTCTGGATACACAGGCTTATGCTTTGGATAAAGTTTAGATGGGTGCCCAGATTCAATGTGATCATCTTAACCTCAAAATGGAGACTGGGAATTCATCTTTAAAAACGTTTTTAAGGTTGGCAGTCAAGTCTTGGCTCTTTCAGCAAGAATATAGCACCTGATTTTGGTTGATCTGGGCGCTTTCCCTGAAATTAACATGCTTATCTTATGTTAGTACAACTGATAAAATAGTAAAACACATAATCGTATTCCTTTTCTTATGTTTGCTTTTAGCCCGTAAACCACTAAGTCAGTTAAAGTGGTATTTTATAGTAAGTCAATAATAGACATAAACATCTTCAAGTACACTGCTCATGATTCCGGTTTTACCTTGGTCTTGTTTGTTTTTGTTTTTTAAAATCTGCATTAAGGGTGCTTTAGTGGGCAATGCTCTTAAATATTGCTGTGTAAATTATTTAAAACAAAAAAAAAAACTGGGCTTGTAAATATGCACAGCGTTATTGGGCAGGGATACTGAAATTCTTAAGTGAAGTGACGGGTGGAATACCCAATGAAAATGGACCATTGTTTGCTACATTTTAAACCAGTGGGCGTACAGAATTCCACACATCGCTTTGCTGCTCAGCTGTTTGTGGCAAGCAAGTTGGTGCTAGCAGCGGCTTGGAAACAACCATTCTTACTGGAGCTACAAACAATTTTGCGTAAACTGGACTATATTTGCCTGATGTCAAAGCTGACGGCTTTATGTACTGGTCATTTGTTGCAACATTATAAAACTTGGGATCTTTATGAACAATGGTTCTCTTCCCAGGACACTTCTGGTTAATGACACAGATAGATGTGAATGAGGAGAATGAGTCGAGGGAACGGGGGGTGGTGGGGAGGGGAAAACGTTTAGGGGAAGGAAGAGATGGGAACAGTTGAACAGGTTAAGAAAGGATATTGTGTATCAAATTTTGTATATTGATAATGTTCCTATTGTCATTTCGCTTATTATTGAAAATAATAAAATAAATATGGAAAAAAAACAAACAACTGAACTCCTTGTTTAGTGCCTCACAAGAAGTGACTAGCTGAGTTACTTATGCTATAATTTAGTATTCAGTTCAGGTTATTTGCTGGAATTACTCATTTGAAGGAAAGTTTGTCTTGACAGCTCTATCATGTTTGGGTATAAATAACTTACACTGCCAGTATAGAGAATTCTGTAGTGCAGTCATTTCTTTATTGCCATTTTTCTTGCAGGTTGATACCTACTGGCTGGACAATAATTACTTGTCAGAAATATGGCTACAGAATGGATTGGGAGTATTGTATCCATTAATTGTGGGGAGACTCTGGGAGTCTATCAAGGGAGAGTTTCTTCTGTGGATCAGCTTAACCAGACTATCTCTTTGACACAGCCATTCCATAATGGAGTTAAGTGCCTAGTGCCAGAAGTCACTTTCAGGTTAGTGGATGTAACTTATGTTCAAGTGTCTAGCACAAGGCTATCCAGGCATGTGTTGGATTCCCCAGCCAGTCACATTTTCAGAATATCAACATTGAATATAGATGAGATAAATCTGTGTGCCTTGGAGACCCAGCATATTCAGATTTCTCTTGCAAATTCATTGTGGGTGTCCTGAAAACTCAACTGACTTGTGGGATCTCCAGTACAAGTTTTGAAAGCCCTAACCTAATATGTGTCTAGTACAACGGCTGTGCTCTTCAAGAGCTAAAAAAACAAGTCTGATTGTTAAAATATCTGTCAGACATATTTGCCTATATGTGGTCTAAAAGTCTGATGCATTTGTAAAATTTGCCTGAAAATAAGGTATGTTTGTCTCTTGAGAGCTTGAAAGTTACCACCTCTGATCTACCAAAGGAGTCCTGTTAAAATGATTTGACAAATAATGTAATAATAGATGGCAAAAAAAAAAAACCTGAGCAGACTTGATAAGGTAGATTGTCTATCCCCTTATCTAGAAAGGTCTCTCTTTTTTTTTTTTTGTACTTTACTATCTTGGGAAGGAACTAATTGAAGATCTCATATGTCCATTGCCTGACCTTGCCATATCACACCACAAATCTCTGTACTCTAAATAGCTGACATCCTAAAACTTTGGCATCCTAGGTCCCATCTATATTCTGTCAGATAGGCCCAGAGGCGTGAGCATCTGTGCTTCTGCTAGATCTTATTACTTTATTTGCAGCTTGTCAGACAGTCTTGGCTGTTAGCTTGATTCCATCATCAAAGCTTGACCTAAATGGTACTATTGTCAGTGAATACAGATGTAAATTTCCTGGAAATTTTGAATAAAGGAAAATACACAGGAAAGAAATTGGAACATTGGGAAAGAATTACTCTTGTCAAGATTGTATACAGTGTAAATTTGTTAAATTATTTTGCTTCAACAATTATACAGTACTCTGATGCACGCTTAGAAGCAATTCCACAGAAACAAGCAAGTGTAAAATAGTCTTGTGTAAAATGTCATATGCTATAACAATATATTGTTGTAACTGGCAAACACATGGAGAACCATACCTAAATAAGTGAATCAAGTAACTTAAGTGTAACCAAACTGCAGACTAAAATTTAAAATTGGCAAAGATTTTTATAAACAATAAATAATAGGAAATTGGAATGATTAGAAAATGCATTGAGGAGTAATAATGTAAGGCTTGTTAATTTCCCAAAGACACATGGAATGTCTGCATTGGACATGTTTAAAGAATTACTTAAGTTGAGATTTTGGGCTTCTCTAAGGATACTACATCTGTTTTAACTAGAGGTTGGCATTTAGGGTCTGTCTCATCAAGCCGTGCGGCTATGCCAATGGAGCCTGGTCAAAGCTCTATCCTTTGGAACTGGTTTAGAAGATTTATAAGAGATAACACTATATTTATACTTTTTGTTAAGATTGTGAGTGGCTTTTTCTCCCAGTTTGGGTATTGTTTTCCACTGTGGTTTTTGTGGTCCGCCATTAAGCCAGTGAGAGTTGGCCCTAGTGGGTTGTAAATTGGAAAAGTCATTGACTTTCCCAGGGCAGTTCAGCTTATTTGTTTAAACATTATGAATTGGAAATAGTGTTTCTCTCTCAATTTTTAGATCAAAATGTTTTTGTGTAGTTAGTAATTAAAAAAAAAAACAAAAAACAAACATTACAAGTTTAAACATAATCCTAAAGTTAATGGGAAGCCAATGAAGATTTGTCAGGTGCATGGCCCTCTGCCATTTAATGTGTGCTTAAATGTTTTTGTTCAATCTTGAGCCTTGCTTCTGCTTTCTGAAATAAACATTGAGTTTTGAAAGTGCTTGCTGTGCTGGCACAGACTGTATAAGGCAGTCAACAAACAGTTGGACGTGCTCCTGTTGCTCAGGAGAACACATGTAGGGAAAAGGGGACTAGGGAAGAGGTGGGCTGAAAGATGCTAGAGAAAAGAGAAATGAAGAGTTGGTGGGAGCATCGGATAAGAATAAGAAAGGCATAGAGGTGTGAGGGATGATGTGGAGGGGGATGGGAGACAACTGGATAGAAAAGAGGAAAATGGAGTGGAGGTGTACATTAGCTAGCATGTCTTTTCACATCTTTCAATGAAGGAAAGGGAATAGAATCTTAATAAGAAGATGGAGAAACTTAGAGATAAGAATATACAGTTTTAAATAGGGGTGGGCAACGATTAAAAATTGTAATCACAATTAACCATGCAATTAAAACTTTTACTCACTATTAAAACAGCATGCATTTTGGCCCATAAAGTGTAATTCCAACAAAATGTAATACTGAAATGAAAATCAATGACAAGTTTTTATAACCTTCAACCACCATCCTCCGTTCTAGGAAGGTTAATATTTGATGGGATGGGGACTGAGGCTGTACTGAGAGAGAGAGGGAGGGAAATAAAGGGAGAAAGATATAGTTGTAGCTATGCTGGGGAGGGGGGTAGAAAATTGCCAGTATCTTCAGGGAAAGAGTTTTGGTTACAGTTCAGGCATAATTAGTGTACTTCAGTGTTTCCCAAGTCTTCCTGGAGTACCCCCTTGCCAGTCAGGTTTTCAGGCTATCCACAATGAATATGCATGAAATAGATTTGTATAGAGTGGAGGCAGTGTATGCAAAACAATGTCATACATATTCACTATGGCTATCCTGAAAACCTAACTGGCAAGGGGGTACTCCAGGATTCTACTACTACTACTTATCATTTTTGCAGCACTGTACTCTTGAACATGAAGAGACAGTCCCTGCTCGACAGAGCTTACAATCTAATTAGGACAGACAAAATTAGGACCTACATGGGAAACACTGATGTACTGTAACCAAAAAGTCTTTCTTTTCCTGAAGGTCCTGGCACTTCTCTCCTCCCTCTCCCAGCACAGCTCCAGCCATAATCCTCTCCTTCTCTCTCTCCCAGTACAGCCCCAGCCCCATTCCTCCCTCCCATCACAATCCTAGCCCTCTCACAGCACAGCTCCAGCACTCTTTTCCTCTCTTTCCCAGCACAGTTTCATTCTCCTCACACTACCAGGATGACTTTTAGCTTTGCTTCCTGACCTCTTCCCTGCCCCTCCCCAATCCCACTTAAGCAGGCAAAGTACAAGAAGGTGAACTTAAGCGCAATAATAATTTGGGACATGGATTTTCAAACTGATTATAGTCTTATCTCGGAAGAATGTAAACAGGCTACTAAAATGGCATCTACACGCTTCCTTCAGCCACCTGCTGTCCTCCGGTGCTATGACCATGTGCCTCCTCTACTCCGGTGCTGGTGCTCACAAGTTCATCTCCAAACTTGCTTCCTCTTCCTTCAGTGTTGCTGCTTCTAACACTGCTGCCTCCTCTCCCGTGCTGCTGACCGTGTGCTCCAAGTCCCCGACGTTAACACTGCTGCCTCATCTCTGGGGCTGCTGACCATGAGCTCAAGTCCCCGACGCTGATGCTGCCTTCTCCCTATGTGCCGCTCTCTCAGCATGACTCATTTCGGTCAGTGACTTCACCTTACTCAGACCTCCTGTTGGAGCCCCTGAGGCCTGGAAGTAATAAGAGATGTTATTGGAGTCCTTGAAATGCAGAGATAGAGCCGGTTTCGCTGCTGAGACTGAAAATGAGGTAAACCGGGGGGGGGGGGGGGGGGGGGGGGGGGGGGGGTGGGGGGGGGGGCGTTAAAATGCTGCTGGCCGGGGTTAAAAAATATTTTCTGCGTTTAAATTTTAACGTGTTAAATAGTGTTAATAACACGTTAATTGCCCACCCTTAGTTTTAAATGCACATGCATCAAAATTCCCAATTTTTTTAAAGGCTGTTACTCCCAAAATTGTTCCTCTCCCCCCCCCCCCCCATTTAAATTTACCACGTGTTCGATCAGGTGTGGTCCTCAGACTGCAACTCTGGGAGCTATCGTTAAGCTCAACCATGCTATGCAGCCATGACCAACAAGTGGGGAACTAGGCCATGGACCAGGAGCATCATCAACATAACCTGCTGAAGGTAGAGAAAAATACTGGACTGTTCCAGAGAGCTCCACTGCTTGTACCGGTAATGTCGCTAGCAGAATTCTGTTTTCTCTACCTCTACCTTCATTTAGGAAGAAAACACATTTGTGCAAAACATTGGAGCTGATGCTAAGAAAAAGCAGTTTTAAACACATGTGCATCAAAATTCCCATTTCCACAACCTGTTTACTCTCTCCCCAAACTGTTTCCTCCCCCCTTTTTTTAATGTACCACTTCATTTGATATGCCACACGAGGCATAGCAATAAACAGAATAGAATATCTGCTAGTGAGCTTCTAAGGTTTTCTGTAATAGGCAGCAATAGGCAAGAAAGTACATTGAACTACACCCACAGAGTAAATCTGAACAGGTTCCTAGATCTCTCAATAAATATATCTGCTTCCTGGATCTCTCAGAACAGGTGTAGGAAAAACTAGGATTGGGATTTTGGTAGACCTTTTATTTCCTTTGATCCACGGGTACCAAAGCTCCTACATTTGAAGTATGGCAAAGAAACATTGTGCCCCTAAAGCTGCGGCTCCTATTATAGCTACTGCCTCATAAGTACATAAGTATTGCCATACTGGGACAGACCGAAAGTCCATCAAGCCCGGCATCCTGTTTCCAACAGTGGCCAATCCAGGTCACAATTACCTGGCAAGATTCCGAAAAAGAACAATACATTTTATGCTGCTTATCTTAGACATAAGCAGTGGATTTTCCCCAAGTCCATTTTAATAATGGTCTATGGACTTTACTTTTACGAAGCCATCCAAACCTTTTTAAAACTCCGCTAAGCTAACTACTTTTATTACATTCTCTGGCAGTGAATTCCAGCGTTTAATTACATATTAACGAAAAGGTTCTCCAATTCATTTTAATTTTACTACTTTGTAGCTTAATTGCATGCCCCCTATTCCTAGTATTTTTGGAAAGAGTAAACAAGTGATTCAAGTCTACTTGTTCCACTCCACTCATTATTTTATAAACCTCTATTATATCTCCCGATAGCCATCTTTTTTGCAAGCTGAAGAGCCCTAGCTGCTTTAGCCTTTCCTCGTAGGAAAGTCGTCCCATCCCCTTTATCATTTTTTTCACCCTTCTCTGTACCTTTTCTAATTCCACTAGATCTTTTTTGAGATGCGGTGACCAGAATTGAACACAATATTCAAGGTGCGGTTGCACCATGGAGCGATACAAAGGCATTATAACATTCTCAGTTTTATTTATTTATTTATTTTTTTTGTTACATTTGTACCCCGCGCTTTCCCACTCATGGCAGGCTCAATGCGGCGGGCAATGGAGGGTTAAGTGACTTGCCCAGAGTCACAAGAAGCTGCCTGTGCCGGGAATCGAACTCAGTTCCTCAGTTCCCCAGGACCAAAGTCCACCACCCTAACCACTAGGCCACTCCATTCCTTTTCTAATAATACCTAATATTCTATTTGCTTTCTTAGCCGTTGCCGCACACTGAGCGGAGGGTTTCCACGTATCAACGCCGCCGCCTAGATCCCTTTCCTGGTTGGTGACTCCTAATGTGGAACCTTGCTTTACGTGGCTATAATTCAGGTTTCTCTTTCCCATACTGAATGCTTGGTCCAAGGCAAGATTCTGGTTTCATGTGATAAATATACGTACCCTCATGAAAGAAGTACAAGAACTAAGAGAGGAGATTGCAAGACTAAGAAGTATCTGTGATGAACAGAGATTCATCCCAGAGATGCATGTTGAAACATTGGGGATCACCAACAAAGGGAGAGAAGATATTTTACAGAAGGGGGACAGATGTACACAAGTCACCAGATCCTGCAAAATCAACCCCCCCCCCCCCCCCCAACTCCATCTTCATCTTCTGTTGAACTGAAGAATCGGTTCACAGTCCTTGAGGCAGAACAGCTGAAAACATCTCAAGAACAGGAAGAAACAAGAATCAATCCCAAAGCTGCTAAGAAGAAGCAAATGTTAGTGGTTGTTGGTGATTCTCTTCTGAGGGGTACTGTCATCTGCTGACCAGACATGATGATCAGAGAGGTGTGCTGTCTGCCTGGTGTGAAGATTCAAGATGTAGCAGAAAGGTTGTCTAGACTCATCAAGCCTACTGACCACTTCTTTGCTGCTCATCCATATTGGCACAATGATACTGCTAGGTATTCTACTGAACATGTCAAACATGACTTCATGGCTCTGGGTCAGAGGGTGAAGTACCTAGGTGCACAGGTGGTGTTTTCATCGATCCTTCGCATCCTGGAGCTAAATGAGTGACTGCATGGATGGTGCACACACGAGCACTTTGGTTTCCTAGACCATGGGGTGATTTTCGAAGAGCTACTGAGCAGTGAATGTTGTCCATCTTTCAAGGAAGGAACGAAGTGTCTTCAGTAACAGACTGGCCAAAGTACTAAAGAGGGCTTTAAACTAAATTCGCTGGGGATGGGTAAGAAAAGCCAAAAAATCATTAACCATCAGGAAGATAAGACATCCAGTGCCCTTATAGAAAAGGGAAAAAAGAGTAACAGCTGGAGAGCCTTGTATATCAATGCCTGTAGTAGATCTAGAGGCTGCAGTGATAGAAGCCGACTTGGATGTAGTGGCGATCACGGATATGTGGTTCACTGAGAGCCATGACTGGGATATAGTTATACCTGGCTATAATCTATTCAGGATGGACAGGATAGGAAAAAAGGGTGGAGGAGTGGCATATTTTATGAGCAGGACATATTGGGGGGGGGGGGGGGGGTATGGAAGAAGCACTGTGGGTTAAACTGGTAAGAGGGAAAGGAAAATGTATTTACATTGACGTAATATACAGGTCACCTTCATAGTCAGAAGAAACGGGGTAAAGCCTTAATTGAAGACATCCAGAAGATAGCTAGGAAAGGGGAAGTAGTACTGATAGGTGATTTTAATATGCCAAACTTCTATTGGGGTGTTCCTGCTGCCCGAGTTGTTTAGGAAGAATTGTTCCAGCAATAGGTAACGGAACCGAAACATGATGGAGCTATTCTAGACTTGGTGCTTATAAACAGGGAGAATGTTTCTGATGTTACGGTGGTAGATCATTTGGCATCTAGTGATCACCAAATGATGTGTTCAGAAGAGCATACGCTACCGACCCAACATAAAAATACCTGGTCACTTGCGACACGAAGACCGTAAAGGACATTACCTGACTCTTCTTCCCCCTTTCCCTCTCTTAAGTTCCCCCCAACTGTACCTATCATACATGTACCTCATTCTACCACAATATCACTTTGTATTCATTCATACCATGTATTTGTTAAGACCGTAATCGGTTATATGTAAGCCACATTGAGCCTGCAAAAGGTGGGAAAATGTGGGATACAAATGTAACAAATAATAATAAATAATTAAAAAAGAGGAGGAGAGGGCTTATTCAAGACTGAAAGTCATAGGTTTCAAAAGAACTAAGTTTGCCGATATGGGAGAATTTCTTGAGTAAGAGTTAGATGGGAACAGCTGAAGGAAGTAGAACAGCAGTGGGAAAAATTGAAAGGAGCTATTTTAAAGGTAACAAACTTTTATGTTAGAAAATTGCATAAAAGTAAGAGGAAAAGAAGGCTGCTGTGGTTCTCAAACATTGTAGCTGAAAAGGTAAGGGAAAGGAGGTTAGCCTTCATATGTTACGAGATGACTTGGAAAGAGGAGGAAAGGCAGAAATACCCAGAAAAGTTAAGAAAAACTGTCAGGAAAGTGAAGAGGCAAATGGAAGAAAAAATAGCAGATATGGTAAAGTTGGGGGACAAGACTTTTTTTTTTTTTTAGATATGTGACAGGAGGAAATGCCATAATAGCATTGTGAGGCTCAAAGCTGAGGGGGAGGAATATGTAGAAGCTGATAAAGATAAAACTGAACTGCATAACAGTTATTTCTGTTCTGTGTTCACGGATGAAAGGCTTGGGGGTAGGACCACAGAAAAGAAATGCCATTGGGGATGGATATATGGTAGACAACCAGAGAGGGTAAAGCAGTATACACAAATAGCAAACAAAAAAGAAGCACAGCTGGGCCTTTAAGACTGAGACAACAGGAGTCCTTTGTTAAGATCAGACTGACCTCGGTGGTGAGTAAACTAATGGAAACGCTTCTAAAGCATAGAATTGTGAGGTTTCTCGAATAAAATGCACTGCAGGACCCAGGGCAGCATGTCTTCACTAGAGGCAGGTCAAGTCAAACAAATCTGATTTTCTGGGTGACCAAACAGTTGGACTTGGGAGAGGCAGTAGATGTGGTGTACTTGTATTTTAGCAAAGCCTTTGATACAGGTCCCTACAGGTGACTGATAAATAAACTGAGTACCTTCGGTATGGGACCTAAAGGGAATGGGACTTGATATACCACCTTTCTGTGTTTTTTGCAACTACATTCAAAGTGGTTTACGTAGTTAAAAAATGGTTAAATGGAAGGAGTCAGAGGATAGTGGTAAATGGAGCTTGCTGTGAGGAAAGGGATGTTATCAGTGGTGTACCGCAGGGGTCGGTCCTTGGGCAGGCTCTTCTTAGCATCTTTGATATTGCAGAAGGGCTGTCTGGTAAGGTTTGTCTCTTTGCGGATGATACCAAACTCTGTAATAGGGTGGAGACCCCGAAGGGTGTGGATAGCATGAGGAAGGATCTAGCAAAGCTTGAAGAATGGTCCGATAATTGGCAACTATTATTTAATGCTAAGAAATGCAGGGTCATTCACTTGGGTTAAAAGAATCCAAGGGAATGATACAGTATAGGGGGTGAAGTGCTTCTGTGTACGAAAGAAGATCAAGATTTGGGGGTGATTGTGTCTGATGACCTTAAGGTCTCCTATCGGGTAGAAAAAGCGATGGTCAAAGCTAGAAGGATGCTTGGATGCATAAGGAGAGGGATGACCAGCAGGATAAAAGAGGTGATAGTGCTCTTGTATAAGTCTCTGAGGCTCCATTTAGAGTACATTCAATTCTGGAGACTACACTTATGGAAAGATATAAACAGGATGGAGTCTATCCAGAGGGTGGCTACAAAATTGGTAAGCAGTCTGTCATAAAACATATAGGGACAGGCTTATGAACCTCAACATGTGTTCGCTGGGAGAGAGGGGATATGATAAGAGATATTTAAATACATCAGTAGCATTAATGTACAAGAGGCAAACCTTTTTCAAATGAAGGAAAACTCTGGAATGAGGGGGCATACGATGAAGTTAGGAGGAAGTAGGCTTAGGAGGAATCTAAGAAAATACTCTTTCATGGAAAGAATGGTGGATGCGTGGAATGGCCTCATGGTGGAGGTCGTGGAGATGATGACTGTGTCAGAATTTAAGAAAGCATGGGACAGGCATGTGAGATTCCTTAAGAAAAGGAAGAGTTAGTGGTTACTGAGGATGGGCAGACTGGATGGGCCATTTGGCCCTTATCTGCCATCATGTTTCTATGTTTTTACTGTTACCTGTTAGATTTGTCTACATTAGCACCTGTGTTTTTAGGTCTCCTACTTATTACAGTAGTTTCATCCTGCCAGACAGATGCAGCTGTTAGTTTGGCAGGCTGTACTGATGGAATCAATAAACTGCGAACTGGTTGCTAGTGTTTCTACTACTAACATTTCATATTAACTTTTTCGTGATTCCTTCTGGCAGCCCCAGTGATCAATGCTGAATTAGTTTAGTATGGAACTATAAACTGAAACGTGCCACAGATAACTCTTTCTCCTATCTCTTCACTTACAGTAACTAAGGGGGCCTTTTACAAAGCCATGCTAGTGCTTTTAGCGTGCTCATGGATGAACTCTGAGATGCCTGTTGGAATATAGTGGGTGTCTCAGTGTTTACCGCCAACTGATGTTTACCACGAGCTAAAAATGCTAACGTGAGTTTGTAAAAGATCCCTTAAGGCTTTCACTATCCACCAAGTGCACTAAAAGTATGGGCAGCTATCTAATGAAAAATTGAATCCTGTATACAGTAATTGTGGGTCAATATCTGTCAAGCTTTGACATTTCTGATCACAGCCAAATTAGATGTTTACTGTACTGAACAGAGTGATAACAGCCCTGAATTAAGCTGACACTTTTATTGATTCTTAGTGGCATCAATTTTTTTTTTTTGTCCATTGGATTACATGTTTCCTGTTTACTGGCGAAGCGAAAATATGCAGTGTGCTGCTGTACTTACCACCTTGTCCCTTGTTTAGAGCACGAGATATAATGGAACTGAAGATCTTGGAGATTCCTGGCCTTTTGAGTAGCAGGAATTCTGTGGATGTGCAGCAGACAGAATCCAGCATTCCTGGTATTGAGTTACCAGCAGGCATCAATCAGAATGGCACAGGTAAAGTGGTGAAAAAGCCTATCGCCTCAGCCACTGCCCCTCTGAATATCCCCAGAAAAAGTGACGTAAGGAACCAGGATGTGGCCAGCTCACCGCAGCAGTGCTCTAAGAGCTATATGGACAGACAAATGGAATCCTTGCTTCAGTCTAAAGGTTTTCGGCGCAGACACAACTCCTGTGAGTATCCTGTCTTGCTGGTGCCTTTCCTCTCCAGCCTGATCTTTCAGGTCTGTAAAACCTGTATCCATTGTTAATGCTTCATTCTCTTCCCCGGGGATGTTGCCTTACTGGGAAATCAAACCATGTAACTCGCACTTGTAAGTTTGATTTCCATTAGTTAAAACCTTTCATTTGTGTGTTATGCCTCAGTATTTCCTGATTCTTATTTCCTCAAATTTCCAGCCACACCAGCAGGCTTTTTTTTCCCCCCCTCAGTGTTTAGTGTTCTCATTTGTCCCCTGCAGGGTAGGACATGATTTCTTTGTTTTGAAGCAGTGTATGTTTCTTGAAATGGAGGTCGTGTACTTTTGAGCTGATCTGAGCTCATGTATGGGTTTGCCTGGCAGTTTTTGAATTAAGAATATATGGTGATGTTTGCTGGTGCAGATACCATTATTGATGCACATTTTGTAAAACGCTTGTGTTGAATTCAGCTGAGGAAGGTGGCTTATAAATATAACACGTGCTAAGTCAGTTGATAAGGACAATGCTAATCCAAATTTCAATAAGGAGTGGAGGAGTGGCCTAGTGGTTAGAGCACTGGTCTTGACATCCACAGGTGCCTGGTTCAAATCCCACTTCCTTGTCATAGCAGATGCAGTCATTACAGATGGATTGTGTCCATCAACCAGCAGAGGGAGATAGAGAGCACACTTTTTTCAGTGCCTGATATCAGCTTGCTCCACTGCCTCTCTTCAGTATTCTCTATCTCCCCTAGCAGAGTGGCTGCAGCTTCTTCGAGCTCCATCTAAAATCTGCCTGGAGGTTGCTTCTGTGCTTTTGGCAGTTGTTAGCAGGGGTGTTGGAGGCTATATCAGCTTCACTTTAAAGGCACATAGGTTCGCCCTTTCCCTGCGTTACCCATACGTGGATGTGGACACATTGCTTAGCTTTCCCTGTCCTTCCCCACCAACAGTGGATGCAGGCACATTGGTTCGCCCTTTCCCTGCCTTTCCCACTCACCTGAGCCTCCGGAGTTCTATTTACCTCTGCTTTCCTCACAGCGTTAAAAAAAAAAAAAAAAAAAAAAAAAAAGCGCTTAGACGCTGGAACAGAGGTTTTTCCTTGCCTTTTTCTGTGGGACCGGAGCTGTGATGCTCGGTCCAGTGAGGTAAGAGTGTTTTCTGACTCCTCTGGGGTGGGCCCGCGATCGGGGCGATTTTGGCGCGAACCGCCATTTTGAATTTTACCGCCGTTTTCGGCGATGGCTGCGGAGACAGTAAAGCGCTGTTCCAAGTGTGGCAAGCGCAGATCAGCAGCGGGGCTCTGTAAATCGTGCTGTACAGACGTTAGAGCCGGCCCGAGCATGGAGAGCGACGATTCTTCGTGCTCTGAGCTGGCAGCGGGCGCCATTTTGAATTTACCACATGGCGCGACCTCCGCTGAGGGAGGCCTTGCAGTGAGGCTGATATGGGAGCTACTAGCCCCGGCAGAGATCCGGGTGCCCAGGGTGAGTTTTTCTCCCCTGATTTTGTCTTATTAATGCATAAAGCATACATGCTTAAAAGAGCTCTCCCACAGAGCCCGGCATGGGCCTCTTCTAATGCCCTCCCCCGGTGGATTCTAGCCTGGGTATGCCCTCTGAGGTGTTATTCCTTGATAATTGGCAGAATATGAAGCGCAGAAGGGCTCATTCCCCTTCAGAGAGTGCTGCACCTCCATTTTCCCCCCCGTGGTCGGGCTGCGAGGATTTGGAGGACTCTGGCAGGCCTTCATGGTCTGAGGAGCCAGAGTCTGGTGCAGAAGTGACTCAGGATCTGGACGATCCCTCCGCGGTGAGGATTTTCCACCGTGATGAACTGCCAGCGCTTATTTCTGATGCCCTGCAGGCTCTCTCTATTGAGGACCCTGCCGGTGGCATAGCCTCCTCTGTGAATCCTAGGATGGCTAGTACCAAAAAGCCTGCTCGAGCCTTTCCTTTGCATGACTCCATCCAAGAGCTTATTTCGGCTCAGTGGGCTGACCCTGAGGGACCTTTGAAAGTTTCCAGGGCTATGGGGCAATTATACCCTCTGAGTGAGGAGCATATGGCTCGCTTTGCTATGCCTAAAGTGGATGCCCTAGTCACAGCTGTGACAAAGAGAACTACCCTCCCTGTTGAAGAAGGTGTTGCCCTGAAGGATATTCAAGACCGTAGACTGGAATCAGCACTTAAACGGTCATTTGAAATTGCAGGTCTCACTATTCGAGCGTCTGCATGCAGTTGTTATGCTGCTAGAGCCTGCCAGGCTTGGTTGCAACAGGCAGTGGAACAGCCCGGTGATGGAGCGGAGCCCTTTTCAGATGTGGCTCTGCGGATGGAGTCGGCCTTGTCCTTTCTTGCTGACGCCCTTTATGATATTGTCAGAGCTTCGGCTAAACACATGGCAGTAGCAGTGGCGGCTCGCCGTCTTCTTTGGCTACGACATTGGGCGGCGGACATGGCCTCTAAGCAAAGGTTGGTGAAGTTGCCCTTTCAAGGCCTTCTCCTGTTTGGTGAGGAGTTGGAGAAAATTGTGAAGGGCCTGGGTGAGGCTAAACCCCAGCGCTTGCCCGAAGATAGGCCTCGGCCTTCCTCTAAGGGTGCGGCGGTCCACTCCTCTTACAGACCTCGCTTCCGTGAAGCTTGAAGGTACCGCCCGGGGCGTTCTGCTGGGTTCACTTCTCGTGTCCGTTTTCAGCAGAGGAACTCCTTTCGCTCGGACAAACGTTCCACAGCCACTGGCTCAAGGCCTGGAGTTCAGGGGTGACCCTCTCAATGATGGTGCGCCGGCCCTCTCCTCGAGTCCTGTCATCGGAGGACGTCTTTCCGTTTTTGCCGAGGAGTGGGCCAACATTTCCTCAGATCAGTGGGTCTTGGACCTGATCAGAGACGGTTACAGAATAGAATTCGACGCCCCTGTAAGAGACGTGTTTGTGGAGTCCCGATGCGGTTCTGCCGCCAAACGGGCGGTGGTACTTTGCAAGGTCTGATTCAGATAGGGGCCGTGTCCCCGGTACCTCCCGCTGAACACGGCTGTGGCCGCTACTCCATCTACTTTGTGGTGCCGTGAAAAGGAGGGTATTTTCGCCCTATTCTGGACTTAAAAGAATTAAGTCCCTGAGAGTGCGGCATTTTCACATGGAAACCCTGCGCTCCGTCATTGCGGCGGTATAGCCAGGAGAGTTTCTCACGTCTCTGGACCTGAAAGAAGCTTACTTGCACATTCCAATTTGGCCCCCGCACCAGAAGTTTCTAAGGTTTGCGGTGATGGGAAAGCATTTCCAGTTCCGGGCCTTGCCTTTTGGCCTCGCCACAGCTCCCCGCACCTTTTCGAAGGTTATGGTGGTAGTAGCTGCCTTTCTAAGGCGAGAGGGTATTCGGGTTCACCCGTACCTGGACGACTGGCTCATTCGAGCAAACTCTGCTGCAGAGAGTCAGCATGTAACAGCCAGAGGGGTCTCAGTACTTCAATCTCTGGGCTGGGTCGTCAATTTGGCCAAAAGTCACCTGACCCCCTCGCAGTCTCTAGAATATATGGGGGCCAGGTTTGACACAGCCTCGGGGTATGTGTACCTACCCGAGCAAAGGCGGTGCAAGCTTCAGAATCAGCTCCGTCTGCTCCTGAGGATGCCCCGCCTGCGAGCTTGGGACATTGTCCAGCTGCTTGGATCGATGACGGCCACCATGGAACTGGTGCCCTGGGCGAGAGCGCACCTGAGACCTCTACAGTATGCTCTACTCCAAAGATGGTCTCCAGTATCTCAGGATTACCAATGCAGACTCTCTTGGCTCCCTGCGGCCCGACTCAGCATGGAGTGGTGGCTCTCAGACAGCATGTTGCGGCGAGGAATGCCGCTGGCGCTCCCCGATTGGTGCCTAGTGGTGACAGATGCCAGTCTGAAAGGCTGGGGCGCACATTGCAAGGGGAAGCATGCCCAGGGTCTATGGACACCCGAGGAGTCGGAGTGGTCCATCAACCGCCTAGAGTTGAAAGCGGTGTTTCAGGCGCTTCTGGCCTTTCAAGTGACCCTGGACGGATTGGCTGTCAGAGTGATGTCGGACAACATGACAGCAGTGGCCTACATAAATCGACAAGGCGGCACTTATTGCAGAGCTCTAGCCGCACAGGCCGAACAAATTTGCCACTGGGCCGAGCTGCATCTACAGTTTCTGTCAGCAGCTCACATTGCAGGTCAGAGCAACGTGCAAACCGATTATCTAAGCAGGCATCAGATCGATCCAGCGGAGTGGGAACTTGCAGACGAAGTGTTCCTGCAGATATGTGCCAAGTGGGGCAAGCCCGTGATGGATCTAATGGCGACAAGCACCAATGCCAAAGTCCCGTGCGTCTTCAGTAGACGGAGAGATCCTCGCGCGGCGGGGTTGGATGCCTTGGCTCAACCCTGGCCTTCGGACCTACTGTATGTGTTCCCTCCATGGCCCTTGATAGGGCGAGTGCTCCTGCGGATTCGGCTGCATCCAGGAGAAGTGGTTCTCGTCGCCCCGGATTGGCCCAGGAGGCCTTGGTATGCGAACCTCTGACAGATGCTCGTAGAGGATCCCCTTCAGTTACCTCTGGTTCCCAACCTGTTGTCACAGGGTCCGGTGACCATGGAGGACGCCTGCCGATTTGGTCTTATGGCCTGGCGATTGAGAGGGCGCAATTGAGAGGCAGAGGCTATTCCAATAAAGTAATTACCACTCTCCTGCAAGCCCGCAAGCGTTCCACTTCCGTGGCTTATGCCAGGATTTGGCGCCAGTTTGAAGTCTGGTGTGCTTCCAGAGAGATCACACCCCTGTGGGCTCCTGTCTCGCCGATTCTGGACTTTTTGCAGGATGGTGTACAAAAAGGCTTGGCCTATAATTCCCTGTGGGTGCAAGTGGCAGCGTTGGCCTCCCTGTGTGGCAAGGTTGAAGGCGTGTCTTTAGCTGCTCATCCGGATGTGCCACGGTTTTAGAGAGGTGCTTTGGCTCCGTCCTCCCGTGCGTGCACCTTGTCCAGCTTGGAACCTGGGCTAGTGCTGAAGGCCCTTCAGGGTGCTCCCTTTGAACCGCTTCGGCGTGCTTCAGAGAAAGATTTGACACTGAAGGCTGTCTTGTTAGTGGCCATTACTTCGGCGAGACGGGTGTCAGAGCTCCAGGCGCTGTCCTGTAGAGACCCTTTTCTGCAGTTTTCAGAGTCCGGGGTCACGGTTCGGACCATGCCTTCCTTCTTGCCTAAGGTGGTTTCAGCGTTTCACCTAAACCAACCTATTTTCTTGCCCTCCGTTGTTGAGGAGGAGTTTCCAGAATCTTTTGGGCAATTGCACCTGTTGGACGTGCGCAGGACTCTGCTGCAGTATCTGCGAGTTACTAACTCTTTCAGGACCTCTGATCATCTGTTTGTTTTGCTATCAGGTCCTCGCAGAGGGTCTCCAGCGTCTAAAGCTACTTTTGCCCGCTGGCTTAAAGAATCTATCTTTTCAGCTTATTTGCTTGCCGGCCGGCCTCAGCCTGATGCCTTTAAGGCGCATTCCACTAGAGGAATTTCCTCTTCTTGGGCTGAAACTGGAGCACTCTCTCTTCAAGAGATTTGTAGTGCAGCAACATGGGCTTCTAAGCTCTCTTTTGCCCGACATTACAGGCTGGATGTGGCTGCCAGGAGGGACGCATATTTTGGAGCGCAAGTGCTGGCGCGTGGTGTGGCTTGTTCCCACCCTATCTAGGGATTGCTTTGATACATCCCATCTGTAATGGCTGCATCTGCTTGATGACAAGGAAGGGAAAATTAGGTTCTTACCGTGATAATTTTCTTTCCTTTAGTCATAGCAGATGCAGCCATGATCCCTCCCTGTCTGATGCTGTCTGCTGTAAATCTATTTCCGGTTCTGTTCGTGTTTCCTGGAGATTCCGTCCTTGGGAGAAAGTCGGAAAACAGTCTTCAAGATTCTTGTTCAATTAAAAGAGGATGACTTAATTCCCTCCAGTTTCTTGTTTTGGAGGATGAGTTTATTCCCTCCAGTTATGTCTCAGTGGAGGATGAGTTTATGCCCTCTGGGAGGATGTTTCATTCCCTCCATTCTGAGTTAATGCCCTTTGTTGTAGGGCCATCGTTCGCTGTGAGGAAAGCTCATGTTATTCCCATTGCGGTTTGCCTTACTGCTTTGGAAGCTTCAAATACTGAAGAGAGGCAGTGGAGCAAGCTGGTATGAGGCACTGAAAAAAGTGTGCTCTCTATCTCCCTCTGCTGGTTGATGGACACAACCCATCTGTAATGGCTGCATCTGCTATGACTAAAGGAAAGAAAATTATCTCGGTAAGAACCTAATTTTCCCTTCTGCTCCTTGTGATCTTGGGCAAGTCATTTAACCCTCTATTGCCTCAGGTACAAATTTAGACTGTGAACCCTCCAGGGACAGGGAAATACCCAGTGTACCTGAATGTAACTCACCTTGAGCTACTACTGAAAAAGGTGTGAGCAAAATCCAAACAAATATTCCTGAAGAATAAAACAGGAAGCTTTCACTTTTTTTTACTCCTCTTTTGTTGGATTTGTGTATGTGGACAGAAGAAAACAGGCTCGACAAGGGTCGTGCTCTAACACGTGCATAAAGGGGGAGGGTAGTTTACAGAGCTATATGCGCCTGTAAAAATTGTAGTCAAGTCACATCACATCATGCATTGTATGCTCTGGAAGGTGAGTGTTTTCCAGTCATAACAATGCCAACAAAAATTACTGCTGTATTTACCAAACCTTTGTATTTATGTATCAGAATTTAGCAAATCCCACTGTAATTGTACTTATGGTAAAATGATGCAGTAATGGACTGTTTTACTACAGTTTATTAAATAGGGGCCCTAGTGAGGTCTGTTAGTATAGCTGTGCTTAAAATACCAGAAATTAAATAATGCCTTCAAACAACTACCAGGAAATAAATATTGAGATTTAGGACCCATATTCAGCTGGTGGCAATCAATGTTTTGCTGACCGCAGCTGGGATTATCCTCGGAAATTCAATGCTAGGCCACGTTGGGCATTGAGTTTCCAGGTATATTGAACCAGCAAAAAAACTTAACCAGTTAAGTGTGATATTCAGCAGTTAACAGCTATGGCAAACTGCATAAAGATAGGTCTAACTTTTATGTGATCCTATTTATGTGTTTACTTTGGCCAGTTAAGAGCTGAATGTCCTCACTTAAAGGCCAAGTGTTGACGCTGCGCCAGGAATGCCCTCAAAATAGCTGGTTTCGTGTTGGCACTAACTGGACATTTTAAGCAGCATTATCTGTTAATTGCCACTGAATATGACCAGTTAGCCCCAAACAATTTAACTAGCCAGGAGCTGTTTGTGGCTGGATTAATCAACCCCTTAGTTAAAAAAAATTTTTTTTTGTCAAATACTTGTACTGCTATATCTGCTTACTTACAAAAGTCTTTTGTGAGCATATTGAATTTTCTTTTTACTGTATGTATTCACAGCTTGTCTGTTGGCTCTGTGTTTAGTAATTTTAAACTTCATGGAAGATGTGTTTTGTTGTCACATCACATGGATAATGCAAGCATGCTGTTGCAGCAAAGTTATGCAAATTGAAGACCATGGAGGGTTGGACAGGAGCTAGCTTGGGATGAGCCAACCCTGATTCCAGATGTGTGGCCTGTTGCTGTACTGTGCTTATCGGGGATAGCAAAAGAGACATTTATTCATAATGTCCCTAGAAATGTCGAAAGTGCACACAAACTCTGTAACACATTCCTGAATTGTATTCCATTTATAATCATCTCAAAGTGATTTATTCTGGACTGGTTTCTATTAATACTCTTTTTTTTTTTTTTGGGGGGGGGGGGGGGGGGGGGTCTGTACATTTGTGTTCCTTAGCATCAGCAGTTGTTGAATCCAGATACTTGTGGGTTGTGTCAGTCTACCTGCAGGTGGAGAGAGATCGCTGAATTGAGCTGTCTTATAGGACGGAATGCTCCCTGACCAGTCAGTATTCTCTGTCTCCAGCAGGAGGGTGGACGGTCTCTTACAAGCTCCTGGTCTCATCTGTTGGCAGCTCCTCTTCTGGATCTTTCAGTTCAGTAGAGCTCGGGGGTGTACGGCTGAGCAGTGCTGCCTATAGAGGGTGCACCTGGTCACCCCAGGTCCCTTCCCCACCCTTTTGCCATCTCCTGCCCTACCTCCTTTCTCCTTCCTCCATCTGGTGATGCCTTCTCGGACCAAAAAAAAAAAACCCTTACAGCATGGTTTTGGATGTTCGGTTTGCTATTCTCCATGGTCTCTAGGAGGGATACTGGTGCTCCCAGTTTCGGGGCTGATGGTGGAGAGAGTAGTGGTTAGCTCAGACTGCATTAACACAGTTGGCAGGTTGCCCGGTGGGGTGGTTCCCTGGGTTGAGTGTTTGGTTTTTCTTCTCTCTTTATCTCACCTTTTCGCTGTAGCATTTTAATTTGTTTGGCCGTGGGTTTGTGTACTGCTTCCGGCGGTGAGCGGTGTCAGCTGTTTTGACTGCCAGCTGTTCAGGCTCATCTCGTCTGAGGTGTGCACCACTGTTCCAGGAGTGCCTTGTTCTTTTCCCGTTCTAAAGGAGTGTGGGTTCGTTTTTCTCTCAAGTGCTGGCAGCCAGTTTGTGAGCCTGCATAACTTTCTCAGTGCTTGCCTGGCCACACCCTGCTTTGCTTCATGATGTCAGCTGCTACGGGCTTTATTTCTCAGACGGGGAGGGGAGGGGAGGGGGAGTAGGTTCCATTTTCCTTAGTGTTTATTAAAAAAAAACACACTAGAACCGTTTCAGGTGGGACTTCTGGCACTGCCTATTCACAGACTTCAGTTTTCTTTTCTCCTCTCCTGCCTTCTTGCACAGAGGGGCCATTAGGCTCTGACGAGTGGTAGATTTTTCTCTCTCCCCCCCCCTTTATTTTTGAGCAGGTCCTGTGAGCTGGCAGTGCTTTTGGGCAAGAGGTCTTCAAAGGCGGTGTGCCCGTGTGCCCGATGGCCCTCTATCTGCCTAGCCCTGCATATGAAGGGGGTTGTTTGAGTTTGCAAGACCTCGCCTATAGCGAGCTCTAGGCAGTTGCCTAGTCCCTGTGAGGGTGCGGGGACACTGCAGGACTCCTTTTTGGCACAGGGGTTCTTCCCTGGCAATCCCCATCTTAGTGTTATTGTGGGAACACGAGTTTCCCTATGGGCTGTGGTGCATTTGGTTTTTCTTCTGTTTTCACATATGGCAGTCCTCTGGCAGCCTTCAGGCAATGCCTTTGAGAACCAAGGTCTCTCTAGTGTGCCCTGGTTACGTCTCCTTTTTGGTAGGGACTTTTGTGTTTTCTTTAGTTTTTGCCGGTAGGCAGATCATTTAAGGTTTTTCAAAATTAAAAGAAAAAAAAAACCACCCTCCATGCAGTGTCCCCGACATTTTCGCTCGCCAGAATTCTATTGACTGTGGCAGTGCAGGCCTTTCTTTCCTAGAGATTATTTCTGTGGGCGCATAGGCTTTTCTCCTGGCATGGTGTTGAGCAGGGCTTTTGCTGCAGGCTTTTTTTGGCTGGCCCAGAGGGGTATCATGTTTAGTATGGCGACCTAGGCCTATGGAGCCCTTGGATTGTTTCCCACTGCCGTTCTCTGTGCCTTCCTCCTTGGTCCTGGATGACAGTTTGTACCTATATGGTTTAGGTCTTCCTCTTAGTTTTTGCCTACAGAATGGTTGTTTGGGAAGGTACCTAGCTTTTGCCTGCCGGTCACTGATTTCAGGGGGTGCATTTCTTCCAGGCTAGAGTCTCTGCTCTGCTTCTAGAGAGCATGTTTTCTTTCTTCTCCTGTCTGGTAAACCTCGACCATTGGATAGTGGCATGGCTAGGAGTGTAGCCTCTGCACTCCTAGGCAGCTGTTCAACTCTGCTCTGTGCTATTGTGCCTGGCGTGGCCTAGGCATTTGCATGCCATCTTCAGACTCCACTGGGTCTGCTCTGCCTATAGGGCATTCAGGCTCCAACCTCTGCTGCTTCTACAGCTCCACTTTCTGTATGTTGTGGATGGTCTTGGAATTCAAGCGCTTTCAGAGCTGTTCAGCTGTTCCTAGGTGAGGGTAGAACTTGTTTGGTTTCTGCAACCAGCTCCAAGTGAGCACAGGGATACAGAGGTTCCTGGGGCACTTCCTCCGTTCCTCGACATCAATACTATACCTTGGGGCAAGCAGCTATTTTCTGCTGCACCTTCTAGCTCTGCCTTGTTACCACTCTTGTTCGGCCCACATACAGTCATGCTGGCCAGTTCTTTGGCTCTGCCGCACCAACTGCTCCTAGCCACTTTCAGCATATCTTTGGTTCTGACTTAGACATTGGACAGCGGTGGTAGCCTACAGCAACATACCTTTCTGAGGCAAACTTTGTTTGCACAGGATCTAGAGTGGCTTGTTTTGGTCTTAGGGAACTTCCTGTTCAGGGATTTCTATAGGACAGCCCTCGTGTAGGCCTTGGCTGCGGTTCCATGGTGCCAGGTGCTACTGCTCAGGCATATCGGCTGTTGAGGTTCACACTTCCACCAGACAGGCTGCCTTTTCGTGCTGTCAGAAAGCACTAGGCTTCCAACTCCAGCTTTACCAATGTCTTTTGTGCCTCCTCTTGGCAAGTCTCAATTCTGTTCTTGGGTTTCCTAATGATAGGATATTTCTCCAGTTCTGTGGAAAGTGACTATTCTTCTGAGTTTTGGGTCTTTGAAATCCTATAGCAGGGTTGCAAATTGGAGGCCAATTCCACTGCATATTTTTTTTGGAATCTCCATGCAGGCTGCAGCCCAAATTTCACGTTGTTCCAGCCACCTTGTATGGACTTCTTTTAGGCGATATGTAGTCGCTTCCCAGTAGCACTTGGGGTTCAGGAAGTGTGTCCATTTTATTCATTGATTTATTTACCACCCTTTTGAAGGAATTCACTCAAGGCGGTGTACAGTAAGAATAGGTCAAACATGAGCAATTGGTAATTACAGCAGTAAAAATATTCAAATAATACAAAGTATGGTATACTACTTACAATGTCAACACAATACATAATTAATAGAGCATTATAGTTGATAGTGAAGGGTAAAGCAAAGATGGAGTGGAGGAGTAGCCTAGTGGTTAGGGTGGTGGACTTTGGTCCTGGGGAACTGAGGAACTGAATTTGATTTCCACTTCAGGCACAGGCAGCTCCTTGTGACTCTGGGCAAGTCATTTAACCTTCCATTGCCCCATGTAAGCCGCATTGAGCCTGCCATGAGTGGGAAAGCGCGGGGTACAAATGTAACCAAAAAAAAAAAAATGTTAACATATAGATAGGTAAGACAGTAGGAAGAGTTAGAACGTAAGGTGACTGATTTAAAGAAAGTTGCACATGAGTATGGATGAGTTCCAATGAAAGGGATTTCCTTCACCTGGGTTTGGACTTCTCTCTGGTCCACAGAGGGTTCAAGGTTCACCATTTCCCAATGGGAATATTGCAGTCTGTAATGGTTTCATTCCAACTGGTAGAGTTTCTACCCTCGCTGGAGCACAAGGATGCATGATTTCTTATTTCCATTTTGTCTTATCTCAGAGTTGCTATCCTTGGACACCGTTTGCAATTTCTGACCAGATGCTTCAACCATTCCATGTCACCAAGGACTTTGTTTTCCAGGCCTGGCTAGTAGGGACAACCCTTCTTCGCAAGGATGGATTTCTTCCTTTTAGTCATCAGCAGATGATTCTCACCCAGGTCAGGTTTTCCTTCCCCTGCCAGGTCCTGGAATGTGGGATTGTGTTCCAGGGCTAGACACAAGGGCCTTGTTCTTGGGTCGTATTCAGGGCCCAGATTTCACATCGGGTCTCTTCATTGGTCCCTTCTTAGTTGGGGATTTTCATCTCTCTTGGCCCCTTCTAGCCACTGGATGATTCAGCGCACACTTTTTCTGGTGATTCAGACATCCTCTTTCTTGCTGCTGTTGGGTATTTCCATCCCTCTTGGACCTTCCCAGCCACTGGAGGATTCAGCGCTGCCTTCATCTGGCGATTCAGAAGTTCTCTTTCTTTCTGCGGGTGGCTATTTGTGTCTTACATATGGCTAGAGTGGGCTTCAGCTGCGTGCAGTGGTTTTCGGATTCTTCCAAGAGTCTGACAGTCCTCCTCCTTCTGACTGCCCAGATGTGGAGTCTGGGCGGCCATGTTTGGCAGATTCCTTATATGACTGGATTCCAGCTTTAAGCAGATGTCTTTGGTGAGCATAGCCCATCGTTTCCAGTGGTTGCGCCGCTGGGTGACAGATACGCCTTCATACGGAGGCAGGGTTTGCTACCTTTTACAGGCAAGTTCTTATCTGGTGTGGACTTAGTGATGTTGGTTAGGACCTGAGGGTTTCAAAGGCTCAGCATCTTCATGCAGCCAAGTTTCAGCATTGTTTTTCTGGTTGAGTCAGGCTTGCCGTCATTTTAAGGATTCCAGGTGCTTTCCTCTGGGGCAGCCTAGTTTTGTTAGCTATCCAGGTTTTAGTCCAAGCTGGATTTCGGAACTATGCGCTGCGAGCTCCACCGGATTTTTCCTGGTGAGGGGTGGGGTTGCACTGGCCGTCTTGCCTTGCTCAGGTGGTGGTGGCTGCCTGCCATCCCCAACCCCCTTGTTTTTTTTCTCGCTGACTTGACGTTTGCTGTATACTCCTCTATTTGGAGGGGACCAGCGAGTTCCATTGGTCAGATTACTTCTAAGGGTTTTGCTTGAGGCCTCAATGGAATAATACTACTTTCTATACTGCGCTGGCTTGCTGGGTCAAGGAGACTGTCCCATCCACGTTTTTACTAGTGATTCCCTCTTCCAGCCGGGTTCCTTTTTTCATAAGCTATCTCATCCCCTACGGCGGACGCTCCTCTTTTCTCCCTAGTGGACTATGAGGTAGATGCACTAAACGTTTTTCATCGTTAAATGAGCCCTCAGGGAAGAATTTCCTATCCTTTCCATGCACTTAAGCCTATTTTCCGACGACAGTAGCAGCTAACGAAAACGGAATGGAGATGAGCAATTAGTGTGAAAACCCCATTGAAACGACATGCACTAACCTTTTCCGATTGCCTTTACGCAGGAAAAAGGCAGGAAAACTAACGAGAGGTCTGGACCTCTCGTTAGGACAGCTCTGTGCCAGGAAAAAGTGTTAAGTGAAAAAATAAACAAACTTTGAGCCAATCCCAGCGCATTAGCAGAGCTAAAAGCGCTGTGATTGGTCCAAAGGACCTCAGAAAACACATAAAAAAATAAAATAAAAAAAGGATCGGGAGGGGCAAGGGCGCTCATCAGGAGCGTCCTGTACGGACGGCCTTGCCCCCCACCCCCCCCCCCGCTGCTCCCCACTTTCCGCCGCTCCCCCCACCCCGAAAAAGCAAACTTCTAGAAGCCCCTGCCCCCCTCCCTTCCTCACTACTCTCACCTCAGCTCCGCCTCCCGACATCCTCCGTCCGTGCCCCGCCCCCTTTTGGGGTCGTCGCCGCCATTCCCCTCCTCCATCGGGCCCCCCTTCCTCTTACCGGGCCCGTGCAGCGCCTCTCTCCTCTGTCCGAAGGCGCTGCACGGGCAAGAAGAAAGCTGAATCAGCTGATACCTGCCTTCGCGATGGCGCGTCTTTCTCCTGCTGCGCCCGCCCCTGTCTGACGTCAGTAACCTACGTAGGTTACCGACGTCAGAAAGGGGCGGGCCCAGCAGGAGAAAGACGCGCCATCGAAGCTGGGCAAAGGCAGGCATCAGGCTTTCTTCTTGCCCGTGCAGCGCCTTCGGACAGAGGAGAGAGGCGCTGCACGGGCCTGGTAAGAGGGAGGGGGGCCCGATGGAGGAGGGGAATGGCGGCGACGACCCCAAAAGGGGGCGGGGCACAGGACGGAGGATGTTGGGAGGCGGAGCTGAGGTGAGAGTAGTGAGGAAGGGAGGGGGGCAGGGGCTTCTAGAAGTTTGCTTTTTCGGGGTGGGGGGAGCGGCGGAAAGTGGGGAGCAGCGGGGGGGGGGGGGGCAAGGCCGTCCGTACAGGACGCTCCTGATGAGCGCCCTTGCCCCCTCCCGATCCTTTTTTTATTTTTATTTTGATTTGGGAGCCATGTGCTTGTGATTTGACTGTGTTTTGACTGTTTGTGGCATGCGCAGAGCAGCTAACATAACGCTTGGCTGCTCTGCGCATGATTTGGGGGCCGATTAACGATGTGTATTGTGATTCTTTGATACATTGTACGTTTCAATACCGATCTCAGCATGTGTGACTTTTTTTTTTTTGGTGCATTTTTCGTTATTTTAAAATCGTTAGGGACTTTAACGATTTAGATTTTTTTACGTTTGGTTGCTGCATCTGCCTCTATATAAGGTGGAAGCATGGTCTTTCTTGCATTCCCTCTCCTTGCACTACTGTTGGAATGTTTCTGCTCAGTTGGCTGCCTCTTTTGGGGTATTGCTATCCGCAGGTGCTTCTGATTCTTCCCTCCCCCCCCCCTCCCCCCTCACTCCAGGACTGCTTTGCTACATCCCACAAGTATCTTAAACAACTGGCAGCTGAATTCAATGATAAAAAACTGCAGAAGCTGCTTTTGGATTTGAATGAACCCGTGTTAAATGACATCATTTGCCTCTTGTCTGCCTTTGATACAACAACAAAAGTATTGTCTGCTGATCAAACCCCAAAAGAGGCAGGGAGGACAAGAAACGACAAAGTTGAACAGGGAAGAAGGAGGAGAGAGACAGATCAGAATGATACTGGAATGCGCAGGGGAGAGAGAATCAGGCACTCCGTGTAGCAGTGTTTGGGGAGGCAATGTCCCCCTTCTCCCTCTGCTGCAAACCATTCACTCGTCCTCCCCCTCGGGCCCAGCCCCAAAGTCTTTCATTATCTGACAAACTGCTTCTTATAGTCTTACCGATAAGACGTAGTGCACGTTTTCTTCAGCAAGGTCTATGGCTGTGCCAGCCCAGGGCTCTCCTCTCAACCTCTCGGATCGCGGGGAGGGTTGCAGGCAGCTGAAATCTATCAGCAGTATCAGGACAGCAGCTGGGCAGCTAAGCTGAGGTTGTCGGGTTGGAGTGGACCACGGGCTATGATCAGGAATGCTGCACAGATTGAGGTGAGCACACTGAACCTCCTGCCTGCAGTGCACGTGCAGCGAGTCCACAAAAGAGAGGCAGTCCTTTCCTTTGATAACGTCTCTGAGCTGCACTAATGGGAATTGTAACAAATTTGAAGTGACTCAAGAAAGGCCAATCAGGGGTCCTCTTAGTGATGATGTCACACTAGTAGGTATGTGTCTTGCCTGCCGTGCAGCTAAAGCAGCCTGGAGGAGGCGGAGCAAGCAGCCAAGCAGCAATGAATGAACACTGCAGAACAGACAGAAAAAAGGTAGGCGTTTGTTTTACTGCGATTGCAGGGGTTATTACCGGTCCTGCGGGGTGGGGAAATAACCTCTTTTTGCACCCGCAGTAAAACTTAGAAACTTTCTTCCATTCCCACGGTTTAACTACTGTTCACCGCAAGTCCCCACTCCTGTGTCATTCTCTACTTCAGGCATTCCAGGTCCCCCATCTCCTCTCTTCCTTTCTTCCTCTTCTTGGAGGGTGCTCTTTATAGGGTGGCTAATAATCCTCCCCACCTCTTTAGGCTCCTCCCCCTGGTTCCAGAAAGGTCCAGGACCAGAACTCTCTCCACCTTTCTATCTCCTATTCTGAGAGTTCCCCCTGGTGTCCCCTTCAGGGAAGGGCAGGTCCTATTCCATGAGCACCCCCTAGCTGTCCCTTCAGGTCATTCCACTGGGGTACCCCTTTTGGCTCCCTATAGTGACCAGATCAGGGCATTTTCCAGTCTTCTCCCTAGGACAGCTCCCTGTGGCGGCCTCCTCAGGGTAGGGCAGTCCTGTGTTTATCACAACGTCTGTCAATGAGGCTGTTTCTTCTTACAACAATTCTCTATCCTCTGCCTTAGACACTCTTGCACCTTTGATGACCCGCCCTATAAGGCGCACAAAACCCCAACCTTGGCTGACTTCTAATATCCGCTACCTACGTTCCTGTACCCGCTCCGCCGAACGCCTCTGGCAGAAATCTCGGGCACTTGCTGATTTCCTACACTTTAAGTTCATGCTGACCTCCTTCCAATCTGCTCTTTTACGAGCCAAACAGGATTATTATATCCAACTGACCAACTCTCTTGGCTTTAACCCTCGACTTCTCTTCACCACATTGAACTCTCTCCTCAAGGTGCCCCCTCCCCCAACTCCCCCTTCATTATCTCCTCAGACCCTTGCTGAATTCTTTCACGACAAGGTTCAAAAGATAAACCTTGAATTCTCTACCTCGCCACCTCTCCCTCCACTAGTCCATTTCCCTCTCTCTCCTTCCCCTCATTCTTTTTCCTCTTTTCCTGAAGTTACTATAGAGGAAACTACACATCTCCTTTCTTCCTCAAAATGTACCACCTGTTCCTCTGATCCCATTCCCACCCACCTTCTTAATGCCATCTCACCTGCTCTTATTCCTTTTATCTGTCACATTCTCAACCTCTCACTTTCCAATGCAACTGTCCCTACTGCCTTTAAACGTGCTGTGGTCACACCTCTCCTTAAGAAGCCTTCACTCGACCCTACTTGTCCCTCTAATTACCGACCCATCTCCCTCCTCCCTTTTCTCTCCAAATTACTTGAGCGTGCTGTTCACCGCCGCTGCCTTGATTTTCTCTCCTCACATGCTATTCTTGACCCACTACAATCTGGTTTTCGCCCTCTCCACTCAACCGAAACTGCTCTTACTAAAGTCTCCAATGACCTATTACTGGCTAAATCCAGAGGTCTCTATTCCATCCTCATTCTTCTTGATCTTTCCGCTGCTTTTGACACTGTCGATCACAGCATACTCCTTGATATCCTGTCCTCACTTGGATTCCTGGGCTCTGTCCTTTCCTGGTTCTCTTCCTACCTCTCCCTCCGCACCTTTAGTGTTCACTCTGGTGGATCCTCTTCTACTTCTATCCCTCTGCCTGTTGGCGTACCTCAGAGTTCTGTTCTTGGTCCCCTCCTCTTTTCTATCTACACTTCTTCCCTTGGTTCATTAATCTCATCCCATGGCTTTTCCTACCATCTCTATGCTGATGACTCCCAAATCTACCTTTCTACCCCTGATATCTCACCTTGCATCCAAACCAAAGTTTCAGCGTGCTTGTCTGACATTGCTATCTGGATGTCTCAACGCCACCTGAAATTAAACATGACCAAAACCGAACTTCTCATTTTTCCCCCCAAACCCACCTCCCCACTCCCCCCGTTTTCTATTTCTGTTGATGGCTCTCTCATTCTCCCTGTCTCCTTGGCTCGAAACCTTGGGGTCATCTTTGACTCTTCTCTCTCCTTCTCTGCTCACATCCAGCAGACCGCCAAGACCTGTCGTTTCTTTCTTTACAACATCCGTAAAATCTTCCCCTTTCTTTCCGAGCACTCTACCAAAACCCTCATCCACACCCTTGTCACCTCTCGTTTAGACTACTGCAATCTGCTTCTTGCTGGCCTCCCACTTAGTCACCTCTCCCCTCTCCAATTGGTTCAAAACTGCTGGCCGTCTCGTCTTCCGCCAGGGTCGCTTTACTCATACTACCCCTCTCCTCAAGTCGCTTCACTGGCTCCCTATCCGTTTTTGCATCCTGTTCAAACTTCTTCTACTAACCTATAAATGTACTCACTCTGCTGCTCCCCAGTATCTCTCCACACTCGTCCTTCCCTACACCCCTTCCCGTGCACTCCGCTCCATGGATAAATCCTTCTTATCTGTTCCCTTCTCCACTACTGCCAACTCTAGACTTCGCGCCTTCTGTCTCGCTGCACCCTACGCCTGGAATAAACTTCCTGAGCCCCTACGTCTTGCCCCTTCCTTGGCCACCTTTAAATCTAGACTGAAAGCCCACCTCTTTAACATTGCTTTTGACTTGTAACCACCTGCCTCCACCTACCCTCCTCCTTCCTGTACACAATAATTGATTTGATTTGCTTACTTTATTTTTTGTCTAATAGATTGTAAGCTCTTTGAGCAGGGACCGTCTTTCTTCTATGTTTGTGCAGCGCTGCGTATGCCTTGTAGCGCTATAGAAATGCTAAATAGTAGTAGTAGGACCAGGGGAGTGGGAGCTCTCGGGCGTTCTCGATACTCATGTCCAGGTGGAGAGTTCCTGTCATAGACCTCATGGCTCGAGGAGTCAGTGCGAAGGTTCTGCAATTTTTCAGCAGAGGCAAGGATCCCTTCTCTCGGGGGATCGATGCTCTTCTTCAGCCATGGCCCCTGTTCGACCTCCTGTATGTGTTTTTGCAGTGGCCCATGATAGGCAGGCTAATAGGTCGTGTGGCTCGTCACCCTGGTCGGTTGATTGTCGTGGCTCCGGATTGGCCCAGGCGTCCATGGTTTCTCAGATCTGGTCCGTCTTCGAGTCGACAGTCCTTTGCGGCTGCTGGCTCGTCGGGGGTTGTTACGTCAGGGTCCGATCGTTATGGAGGATCCCTCCCCATTTGGTCTTATGGCCTGATTCTTGAGAGGACAAGATTGAGGAAAAAGGGCTATCCAGACAGTCATTGCTACTATGTTACGAGCTAGGAAGCGTTTCACTTCTACGGCTTACGCTCGAGTGTGGTGAACCTTTGAGTCGTGGTGTGAGGCAGCAGGGCTGACTGCAGCGTTGGCTTCGGTGGCTGCTATTTTGGCCTTTTTACAGGATGGCCTTGTGAAGTGCCTGTCTTTGAGTTCCCTGAAGGTTCAGGTAGTGGCCCTATTGTGTTTTAGGGGTTGTCTTCAAGGATCCTCGCTGGCCTCATACCCAGATATCATTTGTTTTCTGTGAGGAGTGAATCATTTACATCCGCCGCGTGCCTCGGTTTTTCCAACCTGGAATCTTAATTTGGTGCTGCGGGCCTTTCAGCGGCCGCCTTTTGAGCCTATCTGTTATCACTGAAGGATTTGACATTGAAAAGGGTAATAGGGGTAAAGGCGGAGGCAGGAATCCAATGATCCAACATGCAGCAGTTTTGTCTTTGTTTAAGACTAACCTTATGTTCTTGTGTCCAGTTAGCAACGAGAGGTTTAATGCTCCCTCTGTGCGAAGTGGTACTTCTGCATTACCTTTTCCCCCAGACTTTGTATTTCTTTTACATCAGGCCTTTTTGCTTAAAAGGCAGCAACTGGCTGCTCAGCCTTGTGCTCCTCAGGAGAACCAACTGCCTAAAAGATGGAGACTTTACAAAGTGAATCACATCTTTTTTAAAATGTTTTTTTAACTGAACACTGTCCAAACTTTCGGTTTGAACAAGGAGATGTAGACATTTTTTTAAAGTTGCTTTTTATTTTATTTTTGTTACATTTGTACCCCGCGCTTTCCCACTCATGGCAGGCTCAATGCGGTAGGCAATGGAGGGTTAAGTGACTTGCCCAGAGTCACAAGGAGCTGCCTGTGCCGGGAATCGAACTCGGTTCCTCAGTTCCCCAGGACCAAAGTCCACCACCCTAACCACTAGGCCACTCCTCCACTCACTTTATTGTCTAGTTCTCATTTTTTATCATTCATATTAGTTTTAATCCTATTTATTTCTATTGAAGCTTTTTTAAAGTTGTGTTTGTATGCATATTTATTGGCCGCAGAGGGGAATGTTCCCCTTTTCTCGGTCTCTCACATTGCAGGAGCTCTGAATATGGAGGCCAATTACCTAAGCAGAGTGGCTGTCAATCCGGGGGCATGGCAGCTGTCCAGCCAGGTGTTCTATCTTTTCACCTCCCACTGGGGCCTTCCCACTTTGGATCTGATGGCGACCAGGGGCAACGTGCAGACCCGCGCCTTTTTCAGTCGCTGAAGAGGCTGTATCGTGGAGAGTGGATGCTCTGGTTCAGCCTTAGCCAGCGGCAGAGCCACTCTATGTATTTCCACCGTGGCCGATGATAGGCAGTACTCAGACACATAGCTTTACATTCAGATCAGGAGATTTTGTGGTACTGGACTGGCAGAGGCATCCGTGGTATGCAGATCTAGTGTGTCTGCAGATGACCCCCTCCTTAAGCCTTCCCTGTCCAAGGCACCTATTACATTGGGGTCCAGTTCTCATGGAGGATCCCTCCCATTTTGGTTTTATGGAAGAAAGGATATGTGGAGGATGTTGTAGCCACCTTGATGCAGGCTCAGAAGAGATCCACATCTATGGTCTATGCCAGGGTGTGGAGAACCTTTGGGAGTTGAGCAAAGCAGTGAGGCATTTCCGTCCTTCAGGTTTCATTGCCGGACATTCTGTCCTTTCTTCAGGGTTTAGCCCTGAACTCTTTTGAAAGTTCAGGTGGCAGCCTTGGCTTGTTACAGGAGGCACATGCAGTGCACTTAATTAAATTGCAAGTCATCTGTGGCTTCTGTTCCCCTTTTCGTGGTCTCTGCAACTTATCACCTTTGTCTGTGATAAGACTATGGACAACAGAAGAATAGAGAACTTGAACACCATTAAGGCCCTCAGCTTGCCAATTTTTAATTTAGAAGATGCTCTTGTTAGCTCTTGTGGATACTTTTTGAAGGTAGCAGAAAATATAGCCTCCCCCCCCTTTTTTTTTTTTAATCTGGAAAGCCTATTTCTTCCAAGCTGGAAGAATAGAAAGCTGTGAAGAAGGGGCAAAAGTTCTAATATTATTGTGGAATCTACATGCTTCTGGAATCTTGGAGGAGGGGATAGGAATGAGTATGATAGGGTCATCCTTTTGGTGCTTTTTGTGTTCCTGCAAGACAGGGAGAGTGTCCTCTGCCTGTACTTTACATTATTTCTTGGCAGTAGAATATGTCAGGCTAAGAGGCAAAGTTTTACAGCCATAGGCCAAGAAGCACTGGCTATTGGCACTGCTTTTTCCTTTGGCAGTTCCCTTACAAGTATTTTTTTTTTTTATTTTAGTTTAAAAATGTACATACCAGTATTCTTTGTTAGTGTAGTTAGCATTTCATTGAAGCTAAAATATCAGGTGTTCAGAGGAGTTCAGGGGCGCTAATGAAGATGGGCTTGCCTCACATTTTTTAGTAGTCTCCTCGCAATTAGCGAGAGTAGTCTCCTTGTAATAAGCTGTTTTGATTTTGTATGTGTTGGGGGGGGGGGAGGGGAATACTTATGGTATGAGAGTTTGAGACTTCTTTTGTTGGATTCCTCCAAGATTATGTGGACTGTAAATAATATCTTGCTTTGTACATGAGAGGTTATGATTTCCCTATTTCTTTTGTTGGCTTTGCTGTTTTCCTTGTACAAGTGTGTATACTTCCTTTTGTTCAAGAAATAGAGTTATACTGATTGCAATATATTTTTCATTTAGAATTTAGAATTGTATATTTTACAGCAGAATGTGAAAAATGTTCAAGGGTTTGAAGAGTTCTACAAGACATATGGATAAACATATAATTATTTGTTGAGTCTCTACTTGGACTACATGAATTCTACTTCAATAGTGCAATAAGTGTTTAATTTTATGCTAACATTGTGATAGAGTGCCTTGAGCTTGGGATATTGTGAGTACTGAATGGATAAAATCATGAATTCCTAAAAATGTATGCGACTCTAACTCTGGAAATCCTTCTCGTGCTTAAAATTTTTATAGTAAGGAAGTGAAAGAGAAACACAGCAGCTTCTGTTGACCTTTTACATCCCTTAGTATACTAAGTCGAGGGCAAAGTTCACCTTTTTACAATACTTGTGTGACAGAAACCAGTAAACACTAAATAATAATGTAAGTTGCTCAACAATAGGTTCCGTGCGGTGCTAGCTCGACACTCACGCTAAGGGCTGGCAGTAAAAATCCTGAAAGTATTCCACAGGAAGCTTGCCAGCAGTTCTCCTGAGACCTCACACTTGTTTTTTGTCTTAATTGAAAGGTAAAGAAATGTGAGAAGTATTATTATTTACTTTTTTTCAAGGGAGCAGCTCATTTGTATTATGGCAGGCTGCCAAATTGATGTGGAGCCAAACACAATTCTGCTTAATAAGCTGAACACACAAAAAAACAGGAGCCTTGGCAAACTCGGGCTGCTGACAGATTTCCTATATTGAAAAAGAGAGACCAAAGATTACAGCGCTTTTATCTCTTTCGTCTTATTTTGCCACTTTTTTTTTTATTTGTCTTTCTGCATGCTCACTTAATGGGTATTTGTCTTGTCTATCCTTACTTTTTTTTCTCATAGGGGATGTCTTATTATAGATTAGGGCACGTTATCTACAGCAGGTCCCATAGGAATAAAGTGGGTCCTGTGGCGGATAAGGTACGCTATTTTGTAAAATATCCCCTTAATGTTTTTTTGTCTCAAATAGGTAATAGAGATAAAGCGAGAGACTGGTAGCATTGACTGCGAATAGGTGCTGCAAGTTTTTGTTGGGACATGGTGGAATGTATTTTGCTACCGCAGAGTATTGTAATGGCTGTTTTTGTTTTGGAATGATATGAAAACATCAATATTTGATTTGTTTCATTTGGTTTTGACATTGAAATGACCATAAACAAAGATGTTTTTTTTTAATGTAGTGTTTTCATTTTTACACTTTAGCATGTATTAAAACAAGTGCATTATAGCATGAAGAAATTCCCCAGTAGGTACCATGTAACTGTTTAAAAAAATATATATTTTTTTATTTTTGTAAAAGCTTCGGTGGGCTCCCCTCACCCTGAACATAATTATAAGTGCTATTGTTGCCCTCGACCACCCCTTATACCCCCCCCCCCCCCCCACTAAGATAACCCAGGCTACTCAAAGGGTCAAGAGCAATCCTGACAGGATTTTAAAAGATGAAACCTAATTTACTACTGGAGGAATTCTGCACATACAAAAATTAAGGCCCTGGTGCTCAGAAGCAAATGCGGAGCGTGGAGAACTTGGCATCCCTTTTTATTTTTTAAAGTACATTAGGAAAGGTACTTCTATTTTTCTCTTTACAGTACTGTACTTTCTAGTCTGTCTTTCTGGCATTTTTATTCAGTTTTTGGCTGCATGTTCTGTTCCTAGTTCTTGCATTCTGTTTTGGGTCTGTGTGTTCTGCATGTGTGACCAAGGTAAAGGATTCTGCAAGTTGTGTAGTTCTTGATGAGGGATTCCTGTTTGATCTGCTAACCCTACAGGAATATGTGTTCAATGACCCTTTTCATAGGTAGGCGTGTTGCAGTTTGAATCCTTGAAGTTAATGTTGATTTATGATAGTATTTGCTTTATAGGTTTTAAGACTCTTTTGCATGATTTTTAGATTTAACAAAGTGTTAGATTTACTAAAAGGCACTATTGCATGTTAGCATGAATTAAATTTTATTTTTTTTTGTTATAAAGTTTGTTTATTGAAATAATAAGCAAATGACAGTTTCAACACCAGAACAATAACAACCAAACAGCACTCCCAACAGACTCCTTACCCCCAAGGGAAACTGGTGCTCAGCCAGTAGAAGTACCAGGAGCTGGGGCAAACCACTATGTCTCATAGCATCATAAAATTTTGGAAAACACAGCTAAACGCCCCCATCACAATGCAGTCAATTTAGACATTTGAAAGATAAAGTCCAGCTTGCAGAGAATGAGATATGGGTGGTAAGGATTGCTGTTGCCAAGCCTGGGCCAAGGCCAATTTTGCCGCCACAAAGAAATGGATTGCCTGTTTATAGTTCCACATTGATCTCGGAAGGCTTATATCTTTCAACGTTTTTATTAAGGCTTAAAATGCAATGTGCCGCCCAACAAAGGTAGGGCTTGCCGAGTAGCAACTGTTGGAGCAGATCTAAAATAGCAGGCCAATAGGGCTGAACCTTAGGGCTAGTCCACCGTACATGATAAAATATACCTTGTCCACCACAGTATCTCCAGCATTGGTCAGATAGCTGAGGATTCATCCGAAATAGGCACTCTGGGTATAATACCAGTGATGATAAATTTTAAAGGTTTTATCAGTTATTTTCCTAGCTACTGAACATTTAAACAGGTAGCACTACAGAAGTGATAAGTAGTAGTAGCAGTACTTAAAACCCTTCTCCCAGCACTCTGAAGCATTTGCAGAATTAAGATCCATTTTCTATTGCGCAATATACTTCTAAAGTGGGGTGCTATATAGCAAAAGAGGCATATAGAGGTAAAAGAACTTCCCTCCCCCCCCCCCCCCCCCCCCCCACCTCTAATAGCTCATTCAAGAGGAATGTCTGCTAGACTAAGATCACCTCGAGCCTGGCAGTAAATAAAATCCCAAACTTGTCTATAGTGAAAAATATCCCACATTTCCAGGCCAAATTTGTCCTGGAGGTCCAGGAACGATTGGAACTGCCCCTCATCCCAGATTTACCTCAAGGCCTGCAAACCCTTAGAGGCCCAATATTGGCAGGTCAAATTCCCATCAAAAATTGAGGAATGTATTTCACTGCATTCTGAAGATGATGGTTGGTCCATAAAGAACCTAATGTGATATCCTAATGTCCATAAAGATACCTAATGGGTATCATAGGGCTAATCCCCTATGATACCCATTAATTAAAGAAAGAAGATCTTTCCAGGGTGACCAGGGGACCACCCACAACAGGGTAACACTCACCCAAGCCTTTTCCCAATGATTCCATTTTTTTCAAAGTACCTATTTATTTATTTAGTATCCAATCAACCAAAACATGCACTTGTGCTGCCTTTATAGTAATGTAAAGTTCAGGATGCTCATTCCCCCCCCCCCCCCCCTTGAGCTGTGGCTGATATTAAATGCCGCTACCCACTCTCATGGGGGGGCTGTTTACGCCAAATATAACTGAAATCTTTTCTATGAAGTTGTTGAAAAATGCGCTTTGCAATTGGAAGGGGTAATGCCAAATACAGTTAAAGAAGCTTTGGTAGCAACATCATTTTCATCGCCTGAATATTACCAAGCCAATGGTCTAGTTCCTTGAGATTAAACGGTTTTTATTGATGACAAATCATAAAATACAACCATTGTTTAGTCATCAAACAGTTTTCAAAGCAAAAACACAACAACATTATAACATTCCATATAGTCATCAAACTTTTATAGGTTTAATCCATCCTACCCCCTTCCCCTAGACTCCTGCAGAACGTATATACAGTCAACCCCAAAGTCCCCCCCCCGTTCTTGAAACATTTCCAGAGTCATAATCAATAACCCCTTCACAACCTAGCTAATACTTTTCGAGATTCCTTTGCACAGTGTGGTCCAGTTCCTTGAATAACTCCAGTAATTTAGAGGAAATATTGGCCTGATAGAGACTCCTTAGAGTGGCTGTAATATTTAATCCCAAATAGTTAATGGATCTTTGCGCCTATGCAAATGGAAAAAGCTTCTTTAAATTCTGCATCTCGGAGGCTGATAAATTAACATTAAGTATTTCAGACGTATTCATGTTCACTTTAAAACCGGAGACTGTCCCATACTGTAGCAGACTTCTGAGACTCGAGTGAGAGATCCCACAGGATTGGTTAGAGTAAAAAGAATATAATCAGCAAACATTATTTTGTGCTCTGAGCGCCCAGTGGAGAGGTTCTTAATAGCATATTCAGTTATAACCTTTTGAGCCAATGGCTCTATTGATGTGGCAAAAAAGCGGGGAGACCAGGCATCCCTGATGAGTACCACGATAAAGCTCAAAGGGCTTGTTGTAAGCACCATTTATGCGGAGGCTCGTCAGGGATGCGTGTAGAGCAACTATAGCCATGTTATGTAATGGCCTGTTATACCCACTTTATCCAACTCCGCAAACATAAAGTGCCAGGACAACCTGTCGGAGGCTTTTTCAGCGTCAGTTGGCAGGAGTACCATCGGACTCTGGTATGCCCAAGCTTGATAGAGTAAATGAAGTAAGCAGCAAACATTATCAAAAGTCTGCCGCCCCTGAATGAAACCAGCCTGATCCTCATGAATGAGCCGGAGAAGAACCCTCTAAAGTCGTCTAGCCAGAATTTTCGTACAAATCTTGTATTCGGTATTGAGGAACGAAAGAGGCCTATATGACCTGCAACTCGTAGGGTTCCTCAAATGGAGATTTTGCCTTTGACCTCAGTTTTCTAGGTCATCCAGCTAATGCCTGACTGGGTGGCTGGGTTCCCATGAGGCTCTGCAAATAATACACTTTTTGCTTATTTTTGCTTATTTACAACCCAAATGTTTAGTGACTTCTGTGCAGTCTGTATTGAGGCACCAGTCCTCAATTTTACTTTGAACTTCTTTCTTTTATTTTGGCTGGAGAAAAGAACTTTTATCTTCCCTTCATATTGCAAATAACTCTCCTCATGCCCTGTGACCGGTACTGGATCTATATTTACATCTAACCCTCCTCCTGGACAACAAAGAAAAAGCCTACAGAAACCTGTTTCAATTGGACTATCCAAGAATATCAGAACCAGAAACTATAAAGTTCATACCTACAGTCCGTGAGTTAGTTTTATTTTAACCACATAACTGTTGTAGCTGGGTCGCCCATCCAGGACCCAGCCAAGCTCAACCCTGCTTAGCTGCCTCTTCCTCCACACGACTGTTGCCTTCATTCCACAGCAACTTCCTCCTTCCTCCGTTCCTTTCACAGAGGCACATTCAAAGCCCAATGTGTATAAGTAAGAGCTTTTATTTTCTTGCTTCAAATCAACAAAACACGCTTCACTCCAGGTTGTTTAGGCTAGCAGCCCGGAGCACAATTCAGGTCCAACACAGTCAAATTCAGGTTCAAAAACAGTCCATATAACTTCACTTCACTTTAGCTCAGATTACTTCACTTAGGGAACAGTACCTTATCAGAGGGAAAAACCCAATAGCTTGGTAGGTTGCAGCCCAGCCCTTTTTAGTGTAAAACAGTTTACACAAGTCTTTCTTGCACCTTCTTACAGCACGGTTACACAGCTTTATTCCCACCTTGTTCAGGCTGGGGTTTCAATTGTGCCCAGCTCTCTCTCTCCCACAGGCTGCACCTGTTTCCTCTTTAGTAGAGATTTCCCCCAGTGCCTCAGCCTCTCTCCTCTGGTCTTCCATCAGTCTCTCCAAGGTACAGCTAGCCACCCTCTTACAGCAGCTTTTTGGGTTTGAGCCAGGGCTCCAATCTCCATCTGTTCCTCCCCTAGTCCTTCAGTAACCTCCATTTTATCCTCCTCTCCAACTTCCCCCGCCCCCAAACTCTCCAGCTGGCCCTCATCACCTTCCTCCGAGACCATTTCCCAATCTTCTATCTCCTCCCCTAACTTTTGCACAGCCGGGTGGGGAAGAGAAGGATTCTGGGACTGGTAGTTCCTCCTCTTCTTCCTTAACCCGGCCAACCTCTCTGCCTCCGGTAGACCAGCTTTCTGAATGTGGGTGTTGTGCACATGAAATCTGCCCCGTTGGGGTTCCCCGGCTGCCTGCACCCCCTTTCTTTGTGCCTTCCCAGATCCCCTTTCACCTGCACTCTCACACTGTATTTCAAAAACTCATCTGTTAGATTTCTTAAAACTAAAGTCAACAATCAGCCCCTGCATTAAGGCCCAGATGCACTAAACTTTAACGACCCTTTAACAAAGAAATTTTCAACCGTAGCATGCATTAAAGGCCATTTCCCTACGACGCTAGCAGCTAACGAAAACGGAATGCAAACGAGTAACTACCATTGCAATGTGGACAATTCGGGATGCACTAACCATACCGACGATTGGACCGAATCATTTACCGCGATATATTTAACGTGAAGTCAGAGCTGTCATTAAGGCCTGAGCTGTCATACAGACACGCTGCTGCTCCCCGCCGCTTCCCCCTGCAGCATAAAAATCCAAGCTGGCATGTTAGAAAGTATGAAACACGTGGTTCCCCGCTTTCCCCTGCATAAAATAGAAAATGAAAACAAAAATCAAAAAAGGATCAGGAGGGGACAAAGGCGCTCGTCAGGAGCGTCCTGTATGGACGGCCTTGTCCCCGCTGCTCCCCGCTTCCCCCCCCCCGCATTAAAAAATCAAAATTTTAGCAGCCCTGACCCCCTCCCTTCCTTTCTCTACTTTCTCCCACAGCCCTGCCCCCTGAGGTCGTTGCCGCCGCGCCCCCCTCCGCCTTACCGGGCCTGCGCAGCACCTCTCACCTCTGTGTGAAGGCGCTGCACGGGCAAGAAGAACATCTGATTGCCGCCGAGTCTTCAGGATCTCTCTCCTTTCCTGACCTGGGCCCGCCCTTGTCTGACGTAAGTAACCGTTACTTGATCGTACCACATGAACTTGATCTTAACACATCACCCTGTATTTGTTCACACCGGAGCCTGCAAAGGCCTCTCTGGTACTATGTAAGCCACATTGAGCCTACAAATAGGTGGGAAAATGTGGGATACAAATGTAACAAATAAATGTTGCATGCTCTCCATTTGCGCCTGCAAAGCGTCATTGCATTCTCGCAAGACTGTAAGGGAGTCAGCCTGCTCCTCTGCACGTTCTTATAGATTCTACGGTAAACACTGCCACCTAGCTCTTTCAAATCAGCACACACTGTGTGTTTGGTCCAAAATGTCAGATTTCATGATGCTGATATCCTTTCGAAGATCCAGTAAGTAGCACTTAAAAGTACATCCCGACCCGACTGCTTAACGGCCACATCAAGCTCTGCTACAGAATGAGCAGAATCCAAGTCATAGGGAAGTATGGCACGAGATATCTTTGCCTGCTTGTTGAGGTGTCTTGATTCCACCAATTTGGATTTCTGCAACATTCCTAAACAAGCACAAGTAACAAAGCAATGCTCTGATGTTGGTAGGGTGACTTTCCAATGCTGATGATCCTCTGACTTTTTCATGGGTGATATAGGAGCACCATTTTCAAGCCTCCATTCAGGACTGTGATGTCACGTCCTCCTGATATGTAGTGCTTGAACTATTATCTAGCTATAAATATGTAAAATAATTTTAATGTGCACAGGATTGCCAAGTTGATAGACCTGAAAATTAAGGTTGTTCATTACTTATTGGAGTAGGCAGCTTCATTGTGATGGTCTTCCTACTGTGCTGCCAGTGTGATTCAAGCCTGTTCTGAGAGACATCTTGAACAAGGTTAAAGTTTAATTTTATTTTATATTGCGTCCCACAGATCCATCCAGAGATGAGTAGGTTTTGTCCCTCTACCAGCAGATGGAGATAGAGAAAATGCATACTGAAAGTGAGGCTGCTGCACAGTATCCTTTGTGGCAGAGCTCTGGTGTTGTGTCTATCTCAGCAGGTGGATGGACATCTGCTGTGCAGCTCTGGTTTGGTGCTTGCTTCTAGCCTTGTTCCCTTGGGCTTAGTCAAGCTGGGGGTGTTGGCATGGATCTGCCAGTCTGTTGGGGTACACTTGGTGGTGCCAGGTCCCTCTCCCCCACCCTCTTCTGAGGTCTTCCTGTTCTGTTCATCAGATGCAAGGATCCTGAACCTCCTGCCTCTCCTTGTCTGTTTGGATACAGAAAGTGAAAGTGCTTTGTTGCTTTGTAGCCTTTACTATATGAGTCATGGGGTAAGGAATAATATATTGTAGAGGAATATTTTCGAGTTATTCCCCGAGTTTTCCACGTCATCACTGTGACCCCTGATGCAGGTGCTAGTCACCGAAACACGGCCCGTGTTGGGTCTTTTTGTCAAGGCTTATTCATTAAAGAACTGTGTTCCATTTTTAAAGGTCTGTGGTGCTGTTTTTTTGTTTGGACTTTAGTTGGAAGTTGATGGTGCACCATTTCCTCTCTTGGTATTCTGTAAGTGCTGACCTGGCGTTTCATGCCGGTTTACCGATGGATACCAGTGAAGGTCTGTATACTGCTGACCTATATGTACCTTTGTGCCGTTCTTTTGGTAGCTCTGCCTCTTGCCGCAAAAAAAAAAAAAAATCCTCTGCATGCCTTGCTTTGCCGGTCCCAAGCTGTTGGAACTCCCTCATGTGGCAGTTTGTGGCTCCCCTTTCACCGTTTAGGCCCGGGGTCCCTTCCCGTATTGGTCAGCGGGACCATTGGCAGAATGCCATTCTTTTTGGTGGGCTACGCTTCCGCTCTTGGCCCCCATCTTGCTGACACATTGAGAGTACATGTGGGGGTCTTTTTCCCTGCACTGCCTTTCAGCTTTGTGCTATACACTGGATGGGGGGTGATTTGATGGCTCCCTTTCCTAGCACACCTTTATTTGGGGATCTCTTCCTCTGGCACTTGTTGAGGATGGGGGAGGGAAGAACCCTTCTCAGGCGAACATCTGTGGGTCTGGCCATGTGGCTATAGAAGTGACTCTGCCTTTTTCTGGTCGTTGGTTTTTTGAAGACTTTCGGTGGCCTGTGTTGCTTTTCTACCGTTTTTCTTTGTTTTCAGCTTTTGATGGATTCTCTCCCCATTTGGCAGGATGGCTGGCTGGGGCTTTAGCAAGGTTTGTGCTGTGGATGTGGCAGCAGCTTTGGCCGAACAGACCAAAAAAAAAAAGCGCTTCTATGGCTGTTCTTTGGCTGACATCCCCGGGGGCTGGAGAAGCACGGTCTCCTCTTTAGGGTTTCTGGGGAGGGGTGGAGGTTCTGTGGTTCCTGGTCCTCTGCAGCTTCTTTGCCTCTTTTTCAGTTTGGGACTCTTTAGCAGGGTCTACCTCTTCCCTTCTTTCCCAGTTTTTGTCTCTGGTGGCGGCCCTCTCCGGTGTGCAGATGTTAAGAGCGGCCTGCCGCAGTGCTCTAGAGTATGGCGTCATTGCATTTCCCTACTTCTCAGGTGGGGACGTTGGTTTGGCACTTTGCCGGCTCTGGTTAGTCTCTGTATTTGGCCAGCCCTCAGTGGAGTATCTTCTTGTGGAGGTTCCCGGTTCTGACTCCTCTGCAGACCTTGCCCTTCTAGGGGGGAAGGGATTGCTGGGGGTTTGCTGTTTGGCCTCTGGGGAGTTTCTGGTTGACTTTGTCTCCTTTGTAGGTGATCGCCCTTGGGGGGGAGGGTCACACGTCTCTTTTGTTGATGTATTTTTTTTTGCTTGCCCCTTAAGGAGCTTACTATCTTTTATGGGGCGTCTAGGGGCTCATTTCCCTTAGGGGTACCTTTTTCGGGGTTTACTCTCCCCTATGGTGATTTTTGAGGCCCATCACCATCTAGGGGTTCCCCCCCATGTTGTTTTTCAATTCTTTCTTTCCACTTCTGTGGTTCTCAATTGATGTTGCTCCTGGGGGAGGTTCTTCATGGCAGTCGTCTGTAGTCTTCCTTTCTTTCCTAATTTGCCTTTTGGTGACGCTGATTCTTGCTTCTGTCAGGCTTGCCTAGCTGCCCCTACATGGAGCTCTCTGGGGGACCCATTTCCTTGGCTGTGCCTTCCTTCTCTCTTATAGGTTGGTGGCAGAGCTGCTTAATTGGTTCTCCTGCCAGGGAGTTTTGTAGTGGCTTGGGGCTGCCATATGGTTTCTCTAGCACACAGTTTTTGGCTGGGGGTCTCTGGGCAGCCTTTGTTGGCTAGGTGTTCTTCATACTGCCAGCTGAGGTGGGTAGTCGTCTTGCCTATTCCTTGCACGGCTGGTTCCTTTTCGGGCACCAGCTTGGCTTCTGTGGTTCGGGTTCTCCTTGTGAGGACTGTGGCTTCGTTTCTCCTGGTGGTTTCTGCCTCTGGATGATCCTCTTAGAGCATGACCCTTTCTTTGGGAGGTTCATGGTGTTTTCTTGGCCTCAGGGAAATATCCCTGAATGTATAGAGGACATCTGAGTCACGTTTGGGGGTTGGGTATAGCTGCCTCTTTTGTGGATCACTATTGATCCTGGTCTCCATCTCCTTATGATGGAGCAACTCCATCTCTGCACTGCTCTTCAGCGCGGGGATTGGTCTGGGTCAAACGACTCCTTTGAGCAGGCTCTCTATGGGGCTTTGTGGTTTCACGCTGATGCTTCCTCCACTAGCCTAGCGTGGGATGTGTTTCCTATCTTTTTCCCGGAGGTACAGCTTTGCCCATCTATGACTTTCTTGTTCTCCCGGTGACTGGCTTCTGTTTCTTGGCTCCATCGCCTCACTCCCGTCGGTTTTTGAGTCTTGCACCTTTTCAGTGTGGCGAGCTTTCTTACGGTTCTGGATGGCACCGCCGCCTCTGCCACTTGAGGCTTGTTCCGTCAGTACATGTTGTCTTGTTCCATCTTGGCGGTCTGGTCTGCAGGACTTCTGCGGTCCCATACCACTTGGGAACTGCTTTGGTACATCCCACTCGTCTCTGGATTGATCTGTGGGATGTAATGGAAGGAGAAATTTTCTTACCTTGTAATTTTCTTTCCTTTAGTCCCAACAGATCAATCCAGGGGCCTGTCCTTGGATTCCTTTGTGACATGGGGTGGTATGGGGTCATCCTTTTGAGGTCTTGCTTAGCGTATTACTGCAGGAGTTGATTTAAGTTTATTGCAGGGGTCACATTCAATGGAGAGAAGATGCAGGAGGAAGACTGTGGTTGATTGACCACAGTGCCGCTGGCCTTCCCTTTTGATTTTTACTTACATAAGTATTGCCATACTGGGACAGACAAAGGTCCATCAAGCCTAGCGTCCTGTTTCCAACAGTGGCCAACCTTGTCACAAATACCTGCCAAGATCCCATAAAAATTCAGTACATTTTATGCAGCTTATCCCAGAAATAAACAGTGGATTTTCCCCAAGTCATTTAAAAAATGGTCTATGGACTTTTCCTTTAGGAAGCCGTCCAAACCTTTTTTTTAAACCCCGCTAAGCTAACCGCCTTTACCACATGCTCTGGCAATGAATTCCAGAGTTTAATTACATGTTGAGTGAAGAAAAATTTCTCTGATTCTTTTTCAATTTACTACTTTGTAGCTTCATCGCATTCCCCCTAGTCTTAGTATTTTTGGAAAGAGTAAGCAAACGATTCAAGTCTACCCGTTCCACTCCACTCATTATTTTATAGACCTCTATCATATCTCTCCTCAGCCGTCTTTTCTCCATGCTGAAGAGCTCTAGCCACTTCAGCCTTTCCTTATAGGCAAGTCGTCTCATCCCCTTTATCATTTTCGTCGCCCTTCTCTGCACCTTTTCTAATTCCACTATATCTTTTTTGAGATGTGGTGACCAGAATTGAACACAATATTCGAGGTGTGGTCGCACCATGGAGCAATACAAAGGCATTATAACATCCTCATTTTTGTTTTCCATTCTTTTCCTAATAATACCTAACATTCTATTTGCTTTCTTAGCCACCGCAGCACACTGAGCAGAGGGTTTCAAATTATCATCAATGACAATGCCTAGATCCCTTTCTTGGTCTGTGACTCCTAATGTGGAACCTTGCATGACGTAGCTATAATTCGGGTTCCTCTTTCCCACATGCATCACTTTGCATTTTCTCACATTAAACATCGTTTGTCATTAGACGCCCAGTCTCCCAGCCTCGTAAGGTCCTCTTGTAATTTTTCACAATTCTCTTGCGATTTAACAACTTTGAATAACTTTGTATCGTCAGTAAATTCAATTACCTCACTAGTTACTCCCATCTCTAGGTCATTTATAAATAAGGTAAAAAGCAGCGGTCCCAGCACAGACCCCTGGGGAACCCCACTAACTACCCTTCTCCATTGAGAATACTGACCATTTAACCCTACTCTCTGTTTTCTATCTTTTAACCAGTTTTTAATCCACAATAGGACACTACCTCCTATCCCATGACTCTCCAATTTCTTCTGGAGTCTTTCATGAGGTACTTTGTCAAATGCCTTTTGAAACTCCAGATACACAATATCAACCGGCTCCCACATCTTTGTTCACCCCTTCAAAGAAATGCAATAGATTGGTGAGGCAAGATTTCCGTTCACTAAATCCATGCTGGCTTTGTCTCATTAATCCATACTTTTGAATATGCTCTGTAGTTTTGTTATTACTAACAATAGTTCCGCAAGTTCATTTTTCAATTCTATCAGTACTCTGGGGTGAATATCATCCAGTCCAGGAGATTTGTTAGTCTTCAGTTTGTCAAATTGCCCCATTACATCCTCCAGGTTTAAAGAGATTTCATTCAGTTTCTCCGACTCATCAGCTTTGAATACCATTTCTGGCACCGGTATCTCTTCCAAATCTTCCTTGATGAAGACCAAAGCAAAGAATTAATTTAATCTCTCAGCTATGGTTTTGTCTTCCCTGATTGCCCTTTTTACCTGTCAGTCATCTAGTGGTCCAACCGATTCTTTTGCCGGCTTCTTGCTTTTAATATACCCCCCCCCAAAATTTTACAATGTGTTTTTGCCTCCAACACAATCTTTTTCTCAAAGCCCCTCTTTGCATTCCTTATCAGCGCTTCGCATTTGACTTGACATTCCTTATGCTGTTTCTTATTATTTTCAGTCGGTTCCTTCTTCCATTTTCTGAAGTATTTTCTTTTAACTCTAATAGCTTCCTTTACCTCACTTTTTAACCATGCCGTTTGGTCTTCCTCCCTCCTTTTTTAATACATGGAATATATTTGGTCTGGGCTTTCAGGATGGTATTTTTGAACAGCATCTGCCTGATGTAAATTTTTGACCCTCACAGCTGTTCCTCTTTTTTTTTTTTTTTTTTTCTTCACCATTCTTCTCATTTTATCATAGTTTCCTTTTTGAAAGTTAAATGCTAATGTATTGGATTTCCTGTGTGTAATTACTCCAAAGGTAATATCAAATCTGATCATATTATGATCACTGTTATCAAACAGCCCCATCACCATTACCTCCCACACCTGATTATATGCTCCACTAAGGACCAGGTCTAGAATTTTTCCTTCTCTTGTCGGCTCCTGTACCAGCTGCTCCATAAAGCAGTCCTTGATTTCATCAAGGAATTTTACCTCCCTAGCATGCCCTGATGTTACATTTACCTAATCAATATCGGGGTAATTGAAATCACCCATTATTATTGTGATGCCCACTTTGTTAGCCTCCCTAATTTCCGATAACATTTCTACATCCGTCTGTTCATCCTGGCCAGGCGGACGATAGTACACTCGTATCACTACCCTTTTCCCCTTTACACGTGAAATTTCAAGTGATTCCAAGATGTGTTTTGTTTCCTGCAGAATTTTCAATCTATTTGATTGAAGATCCTCCTTAACATACAATGCTACCCCCCCACCAATTCGAACCACCCTATCACTACAATATAATTTGTACCCCAGTATGACAGTGTCCCACTGGTTATCCACCTTCCACAAGGTCTCAGAGATGCCTATTCTATCTAATTTTTCATTTAGTGTGTATAAAAGGATGCCGCCACTTTTGTAGAGAACGCCAGACGAATTTCATATTTAATATAAACAGTTTATTTACAATTGTTCTGAATAGCTCAATGGGCTATTGCAGGAAGCATTTCTTGATAAGCAATATACAAGTCAGAATGAATGATCAAAACAAAGCAATGTAAAGCACTATATACAGAGAGAGAAATCTATATACAGACAAAGAAAAATTCAAAATGCTTACTACCTCTTTGTTCCCCTCTAGTTTTATACCGGGCCTCTGACTAATTCTCTCATACAACATTCCTGTGCAAGTCTCTGAATACCACAAACTGTTAATCATGGGCAGAACATGCTACATCTGTTTTCCCTTATTCCACAGACTTTCTGGAGCCTGCCTTTAGCTGATGTGGGCCCCATCATGTCCCAGGAGATTTTAGTGTTGAAACAGCTAGCTCTGCATGTTCTTTGAAGCTTTCCACTCCTATTTTTTTATGCTTTTGTTCAACAAGTGCAGTATATTCTAAATCTCCCATGTTATTTCTTAGGCTTCTGTTATTCACACACAGACATTTCAAACTATGTTTGTGGTTCCTATTTACATCATGCTCAATACTTGACAGTATTAATTTGCAATCTTTTGTCTGATTTTTATTTAAGAATACGTGATCTACTATTATCTCTCTTGCAACCTTGCTATCGGGATATCCTATCTTCCCTGTTTTGGTGATATCTTTGAAAGATACTTTATTCCGAAACCTGCGCTTTTGAACGACTGTCGACCTTCCCCCAGTTTCTAGTTTAAAAGCTGCTCTATCTCCTTTTAAAATGCCGACGCCAGCAGCCTGGTCCCACCCTAGTTAAGGTGGAGCCCATCCTTTTTGAATAGGCTCCCCCTTCACCAGAATGTTGCCCAGTTCTTAACAAATCTAAAATCCTCCTCCCTTGCACCATCGTCTCATCCACTCATTGAGACTCCGGAGCTCTGTCTGTTTCTTGGGCCCTGCACGTGGAGTGGGTAGCATTTTAGAAAATGCTACTCTAGAGATTCTGGATATGAGGTTCTGGATATGAGCTTTCTACCTAAGTCTAAATTTGGCTTCCAGAACCTCTCTCCCATATTTTTCTATGTCATTGGTACATGAACTGGGCCCTTTTGTTCCTTCTAGAGACTGGCAATGCTGTGGCAGAAACTTCAAGTGTTAAAGCTATGGGGAAAAGGATATGGAGGCTAGCTAATAAAGTTTGCTTGCCTTTTTTTTTAATTTTAAAATTCTAACTGTGTTTATCAATATCCTACAATTCCTCTTTTAAACCCTAATCTTTAAGCTATGGCTGAAACTTCAAGTTTTAAAACTATGGGGAAAAGGGTATGGAGACAAGTTATTAAAGTTTACCTTTTTTTTTTTTTTTAATTTTATAATTCTGTTTATCAATATCCTACAATTCCTCTTTTAAACCCTAATCTTTAAGTTACCAAACTCAGAATAAAATAATGTCACTTACCTACAGAGATGTCCTCTTCTCTCAGAACTTAGACCAGCAAAAGTATTATTTCTTATTCTGCCAGAATAGGCCAAGTGAAATTGCCCTTTTATCCCAAGGTGGCGATAGACAGAAATCGAGATCTTTAGTGTTGTTACTACCCTATTATAGGTATGGTGCGACAATAGATATTTCAGAAGGTTCTCTTTCTCATCGAATGGTGTGGAGTACATGGCTAAGTTTGGGACTGAAGAAGAGAGGGTCCAATAGTACACAAAATACAGCAACGAAAAGAATCACAAAAGGGCCTCTAGAACTGGAACAATGGTAGTCTTTATTTTGAGTGACCCAACACGGGCTGTGTTTCGGTGCTCAACAGCACCTGCCTTAGGGGTCAAGATGAATATTTCTAATAGTTTCAATATGAATGTACCAAAAGAACCGTATTAAAATCCTCAGTGAAAATATCAGACGCTTCATTGAAGCCTTCATGATCTCTCCCTGTGGCTTGTCTCTAAAGCACCAAGCTGTCACTTATCCTTCAGCATCTCTGTAATGTAGGAGTGGTGGAACTTGTTCTGCTAGCGGAGCACAGCCTGGACATATACGTCATCTATTTCATGGTCCCAAAGAAGGGCAGTTCCTTTCACCCCATCCTGGACCTCAAGGGGATGGATGCTTGATTGCAAGTCCAGCGCATCCAGATAGAAACTGTTCACTCAGTCATTGCCTCTGGTGCAGGTGGAGGAGTTCTTGACTTCTCTGGGCTTCACGGAGGCCTACCTCCACTTCCCTATTGCAGATCATCACAAGCGATATCTGTTCTTCTGTGTGTTGGGGTGGCACATTCTGTTTCGGGTCTTGCCCTTTGGCTGGGCTGTGGAGTCCTGCATGTTTTCCAAGGTGATGGGGATGGAGGCTTCCTGCTGCTCCATGCCTCTCTTGGTGGGTATAGTGATGCCATTGAAGGTCTTGATTTGTTTCCATCTGCTGGTAGTAGGGTAAATACCCACTTGTCTGAACTGGGCTGTTATGATCAAAGGAAAAGTGATTGACAGGTAAAAATGTCTAGCAGTGTAAAGGTGAACGAGTGTGTTATTTTTTTATGGTTCTTTGAGGCATTTAGAGATGATCTTTTGTAGAATGTATTTTTTAATTGAAAATGTATCATTCCTTATGAACCCAATCTGAGCAAATCCCAGCTTCAGAATACATTAATTAGAATCTCATGAAATCTGGCTAGAAATTTTGTAGTATATTCTATAACTTCAGTTCCACTTGGTAGAAAGAAGTGTTTCCTCAAAATGAGTTTCTAAGTGCTTTTTTCTTTCTCCTCTTTATTGAGCTCCCCTTGTTCTTCTCTTAGGCCTCAACATAGAGTGTTTCGAAATATAGTGTATACTGGTAAATTGAAAAGTGGTGTTCACTTTTAGACTGAGATGCATAGGTTTAGGAATTTCCCAATATCTGATGCTGTTTAGGTGAAAGAATGACTGGAAAAGAAGTTGGTCCTTAACGTTGGCAGTCTTATGTTTCAGGGTCATCAAGTAGTCGTCATCCGAACCAAGTAACACCTAAGAAGAGTGGCCTTAAGAACGGGCAGATAAAGACTAAAGATGATGAGTGCTTCGGGGATGACATTGATGAAATCCTGGACACAGATTTTGACTTTGAGGGGAACCTGGCACTTTTTGACAAGGCAGCAGTGTTTGAAGAGATTGAAACTTATGAAAGGCGGAGTGGCACACGTTCCAGGGGTACACCAAATGAGAAGCCCTCTCGGTACAGGCATGATGAGAATATCTTGGAGTCCGAGCCCATTGTATACAGGCAAATTGTTGTACCTCAGCTAACCAGCAAGGAGTACTGCACTGGTATGTTGGAACCATTAGTTTTTACCACCTCTTACTTACTTTTAAGGCTGTGAGTCATAATGGCGTCTAATTCTATCTCCACTGATGCAAAATGAGGCACTTATGAATCTGACAGCAGATTCTGAGGGAGTAGTTACTAAATGTGTGCTAAGAGAGTAAGGCAATTTTTTCACCAAATGAGATATTAAAATGGCAAAATTGTGTATTATCCTGAATCCATGTTATTTTACACACTGCAAGATAAGTAATAATCAGATGCAAGTATGCAGTGTAGCTCATTATTATGCAAAATGAATAATGTATCTTTCATTTGTTCTTGCAAAATGCCTTATTAATGGAAAGATAACACAAGCTTTGGGCTAGTATTTTTCCTCAGGAGCATTAGCTGCTAACTCATGGCCTGATGCTCTGGGAGATCTTTTTTAAGAGGCAGTAGTTGAGAAAACAACCCATTTCCCTACCCTGCTCATTCCATTCACTTTACTCCTGGCTCCTACAGGGTATTTTCCTTGTGGCTAGTTGGGGGGAGGGGGGCAGGAGCCAACCCAGGTTGCTTCTGCTACATCGGTGCTCGAGTTCAAAATTGCATCTTAGGCTCCTATGGTATTACTGTTACTGGTCAAGCTGCCAAATAACGGAGTACTCCCTTTATGGCAGCTTGACATCTAGTAGTATTGTGAGAAATTGCTAAAAGGTGTGGGGGGAGGGGGCTTTCACTCTCTACTATTTTAAACCCAGGCATTGATGGGGCAGGAGCAACCAGGGATCATTCTTCCTCCCCCTCCTCACAACCACCACTAAAACACTTGAGAAGTACCATAGGGGTGAATGAGTTTGGTCTTACCATAATAGCTCACTTTCATTGCATTGCTGTGACTGGGAATGCACAGTGTAATAAGCTGCAGCAGCGCAACATGGAATCTTTTGCACAAGTCAGGTTAGTGACTCACGGTAAATTTGTCTGCATTAGATATGTAGATTTTACTGGAACTTAGTAACTACCCCCTCTGTCCTTTATAAAAAAAATGTTAGTAATGTTTTTGATGTTTTTAGTTTATTAAAGAAGTCAGTTGTTTAGTCAAAATAGTCAATAATGATATGTTTGTTTTTTTTTGAAAATGCATCAGATCGCTCTCCTTCCTCCTCCTCCTCTCCCCCCCCCCCCCCCCCCCCCCAAATGCAGCACTGTGGCTTCCTTGATGGCCTAATCTGCTGTTCCTTAGTTGTGTCTTATGGGAACAGAATAGAAATACTAAATGATGGCAATATTGGTAACCTTTTATTCCTGCTAACTTAGCTATTGTGTGGTTTGTAGCCGTTTTTATGCCCATCCAGTGGAGCAGTGGTTCTTTGATCATGAGCCACAGATTGATTCCTGAGCCTGGTCAATTGTCACTTCTGTCTTGTAGTTGGAATGTGGTCCCTCTTGTGGCTGTGATGTTTCTAATTTACTTGTAAGTGCATTCCTGTGTGCTGAGCAATTTGAACTGCTGAAGTGGATGGTACAATGCCACCTGTCATCTTGTATGTATCGTTAAAAGTTGGCTTTTTAACATTACCTATTGTCTTATTAGACTAGTCCAATGGATTGTGTCCCTTCCTGACCAGCAGATGGAAGTAGGTGTACTTAATTTTCCAGTAGCATTCCTAGTATAGGATGCTGGTGCAGCTAGTAAGCTCCATTATTCTCTAACTGCAGCAGGTGGTAAGGGATGGACTGGTTGAGTGCAGTGTTAGGAAGTTCTGATCCCCTGACTGGCAATTCTACAGCCTATAGTCAGGCCTGGGTCCATGGGCTGAGTGCTCCTGTGCATCAGACCTAGTTCCTAGTCCAGTTGGGTCAGGAGACCTTGCAGAAGTCTCCTTGCCCAGAGCTTCAGCCTACAGGCTACACGTCGCTATGCATACTGGCACAGGACCCCATAGGGTCCTTGCCAGAAAAGGGGGGTGTAGGTAACCCCCGCCCAGTTGGGGAAAGTGCTAAAAATGGTGGGGGGGGGGGCTCCTGGCTGGTCTAACTGTTCCCTTGGGTGATTAGAGGAATAAAGTTATGCAAAAAACAAACAAACAAACAATGCAAGTAGAGCCATCTAGAGATGAGAGTACCCAGCGAGTCCAATGGCAGATATCCCACTATAGGGCTGTTTCTTTGAGGCTGGGAATTTGGGTGTTGTAGGGGGTGGATGGAGGGAGCCAAAGCCTGACATGCTTGTACACCTGACTGGAAAGGTGGTGTTTGTTTGTGTGTATGTTTCTCTCTCCCCCCCCCCACCCCAAACTATGCAACCCCCAGCAACCCTAGAGGAGAAAAGCAAACATGGTATCCCAACTCCACAGTCTTCCAAGTTGGGTCTCAAACTAGTCTGACAAGTTCAAGGAAAGGAAATTTAATAGACATGAATAAATTTCTCCTTGTATTTTTTTGCTTCCAGAGAGGAATAAGTAACACCGTGCCAACAATATTTAGTCAAGCACAACTGTTGAAGGTAGTATAACTTTTTTTTATTTTTATTTTCCCCTTCAAAGGCAAGTAGGATATCAAGTTTTTAATGGAGCCTACACCAGTTGGGGGGGGGGGGGGGGGGAATCTTCCTGCAGTTTAGGACTTCTAAAGCTTCTTATATAGGACTCTGTTTTAAGTTTAGTGTGGAGCTAGGAAGTCAAAGTTCCTATCTCGGTATCTTAACATTTCAAAACATTTTAGCTTAAATATAGACATTTTGGTTGTGTGCATCTCTTTAGTTGGAATTCATTGGCGTTCTGCTTGATATGACTCGGGAGAAAGCCTTCCTCTTGTTGGTAAGGATCACCCCTATGGTGTTCATGGTTCAGAAAGTTATGTGTCAGCAAACATTAGCCTGGGGCATGTTGAGATTGTTCAGGGAGGGAAATGTATAGCTCGTACCTTTTTTAGTCATAGATCAAGGCAAGTTACATATAGCTACAGTTGGTATTTCCATGTCTGTGGAAGGCTTACAGTCTAAACTTGAGACGGTAGGGGTGTTAAGTGACTTATTTACCCAAGATCACAAGGAGTGTTGGTGGAATTTGAATCCTATCTTCCCTAGTATTTTTTAAACCCGCTGTTCTTACTATTAGGCCTCTCAAAAGTATATGCATCTCCTCTGGCATGTCTCAAAATGAGATGGGTCAGTGGATCTTGTACTCCCAGAAGATTTATTTGTGGTAAACCAAAAAAACTTAAAAATCCCCAAATTACCTCTGGTAAAAAATTCTTAAACACCAATCATACAAGCCAGGGTATGATATAATGAAAATAATGTCAGTGAGAGAATTGACCCAGAAGTACACCAAATCAGCCAAATGCTGTATATGATTAAGTATAATTAAGTATAAGGAGAGATCTCAGAGTATAGACTCACCCAAATGAGACTACACAAAATGTTTTGTGTCTCTAGGGGTAGATAAGCATTCTCAATCACGGAACTACTCCTTAATATATATTTTTATAGTTTTTATATTTGCTAATGCACCCCCGTGCTATAATACAAATCAGCCTTTCCTACAGCATACTCCTTCTGCCGATATGGCTACTAATAGCTCTGTTCACTCACTGATTTCCAATGACCTCATATGCACAAAAAATATTTTGTTTAAAAGTGCATAACCTCTATATCGTTTACTTTCATCTATTCTCTATTTAAATGAAATAAAGGCACTTAGCGTTATGATGTCAGAAGGGCCTCAAATCAAGCAGGCAAACTCCCGGTCTATAAAGGGAAAGTCCCATGTACTTCAGTCAATGTTGTAATTCAACTGGACCAGTCATTTCCACGCTTTGTTGTAATTCTGTCCGTATCCTTAAGACTTGATCCTCTTTGATGATATGATGTAAACCCAAACTTATAGAAAATCCAATACGCATATCAGTCAGCTGACTTACAAACCGGTCAAGATCACCTTAGGTCCATTCTGCTCAAACACCATTTCCAAAAAGTAGAAACAACGAGACAGCTATCATTCCTTTTTTGCAGGTACCTTTAATATGATGACAGATGTCATCCCCCTTTTTTTTACCTTCTTTTTATGCACATTTTAAGTGTTGACCGCTGTCATCCCTTATTTATAGGTACATGCAATGATGACAGTTTGTCATCCACTGTTACGTTCCTCACCTGATTCCAGGCCTGCGCGTCTGATTCGCCGGCGAGGTGCGGTCCGGCAGAGCTAGCCGGCTTTTTGATGTTTCTCCAGGATGGGTCGGTTTCAGTTTCCCAAGTCTGGCAGCCGTCATCTGGCTTAGAGCACAGGCAGCGGCCATCTTGGCTAGCTCAGGAGGGGGCGGCCATCTTGTATAAACGAGATCAGGAAGGAACATGCAAATATGGTCTTGGGAGGATCTCCTATGGGGGCAGCCAGGTTGGCTTCACCTGAGTGTGGTTTGCTCAGATCTCCTCACTATTTAAAGCACTGCCTCCAGGCCTTCATTGCTTCGGCCTCATTTGTTCTGAGGAGTTGCTGTCGGAGTGCTGTTCACCGACTTCCTTCTGTTCCTGTTTTTCCTGTGTACCAGACCTTGGCTAGTTATCTCGGATTTCGCTTGTTTGCTGCCTGCCTTGACTCTGGACTGATTTGACTATTTCTTTGCCTGTTTGGAGTACTGGTTCTGGACACTGTCTGTTTCCTGCTATCCTGGTCAGCGGCTGTGCAACCCTGCCGGTTCCTGAAGTCCTGGTGGCCGCCTGCAGCTGGGGGCTCAACACCCGGTGAACGGTGGTTGCTTCCCAGGTGAAGCTAGGGGTTGTCTGGCTGCCTGACCAAGTGCGGTGTCACTCCATCTCTGCCGTGCTCAGTTGGGGCACAGGGGCTCACCACTACCGGGTCATAACATCCACCCCCTTTTTTTTTTATCCTTAGTTTTATCCACATTTTATGAGTTGACAGCTGTTATCCCCCTTTTTTTTTTTACAGGTACATGCAATGTGTTGACAGCTGTCAGCCCCTTTTTTGCCGGTGTTGACAGCTGTCAGCCCCTTTTTTGCCGGTGTTGACAGCTGTCAGCCCCTTTTTTGCCGGTGTTGACAGCTGTCAGCCCCTTTTTTGCCGGAGTTGACAGCTGTCAGCCCCTTTTTTGCCGGTGTTGACTGCTGTCAGTCCCTTTTTGCCGGTGTTGACTGCTGTCAGTCCCTTTTTGCCGGTGTTGACTGCTGTCAGCCCCTTTTTGCCGGTGTTGACAGCTGTCAGCCCCTTTTTTGCCGGTGTTGACAGCTGTCAGCCCCTTTTTTTGCCGGTGTTGACAGCTGTCAGCCCCTTTTTTGCCGGTGTTGACAGCTGTCAGCCCCTTTTTTGCCGGTGTTGACAGCTGTCAGCCCCTTTTTTGCCGGTGTTGACAGCTGTCAGCCCCTTTTTTGCCGGTGTTGACAGCTGTCAGCCCCTTTCATGCAATGTGCTGACAGCTGCCATACCTTTTTTTTACAGTTACATACAAAGTGATGACAGCTGCCATCCTTGTTTTGCAGGTACATGCAATGTGTTGACAGCTGTCATCCCTTTTGTTGCAGGTTTATGGAATGTGTTGACAGCTGTCATCCCTTTTGTTGCAGTTACATACAAAGTGTTGACAGCTGCCATCCTTGTTTTGCAGGTCTATGCAATGTGTTGACAGCTGTCATCCCTTTTCTCCGAGGACAAGCAGGCTGCTTGTTCTCACGACTGGGTTGACGTCCACGGCAGCCCCCACCAACCGGAACAAAAACTTTGCGGGCGGTCCCGCACGCAGGGCACGCCCACCGCGCATGCACGGCCGTCTTCCCGTCTGTGCGCGACCGTTCTCGCTCAGTCTTTTCTTTTCCGCGCTGGAGAGAGCCGTGTTCGTCTCTCTCTGTCAGCCCCGGAAACCGGACCGCGCCTTAGATGCGAGTTTTTTTCTTCATTTATTTTTCTTTGATTGTTTCTTTTGTTCTGTTTAAAAAAAAAAAAAAAGAAACTTTGTTTTTTCCCTCGTACTTTTAGCGGGGGCGCCGGTCGATTTATTTTTCGAGGTGTGATTTTTACCGTCACCATCGACGACTTTGACTTCGCCGACGCGATTTTTCCGTCGATGTCCTCGAAGGTCCCGAGTGGATTTAAGAAGAAGTGTGGTCGGTGCGGCCGGCATATCTCGCAGACCGACACTCACGCTTGGTGCCTCCAGTGCCTCGGGCTGGAGCACGATACCAAGACGTGCACCTTGTGTCTCGGTTTACGGAAACTGACACAGGTGGTGAGGCAAGTTCTTCGGGACCGTCTTTTCGGAACTTGCGCTGGCCCCTCGACGTTGACTTCGACGGCATCGGTGTGGACGGCCGGATCTTCGGTACCGGTACCGATGTCCACGAAATCGGCACCGACCCCAGGAGCACAAGTCCCGTTGGCCCGCCGGTCTTCCGGAGATGGCAGGGGTGAGCGGCCGCGCAGGCAATCGGCCCCAGTCACTCCCTCTACCCAGGGCCTTCGGGACCGAACCCTGTCGGACCCAATCCCTCGAAGCCGAGGGGGATCTACCTCCTCCTCCTCTTCGGTACCGCCGAGCGCCGATGACGGGCACCAGAAGAAGGCTAAAAAGCACCATCATCGGTCGCCCACGGCGCATGTGGCTACCGGCTCCAGAGATGACGCCGAGGAAGCGGCAGCGCCGGGAGGAGCGTTCCCCCTCGGTGGTAGAGGTATCGCTACGTCAGGGCACCAGCACTTCGATGCCGTCTCCTGGACCCGAGCAGATTCCGGCACCGGCACCTCCACCGGCCCCCTCGCCTTTCCCGACAGAGGGCCTTGACAAGTGCCTCCGAGCCATCCTTCCAGGGATCCTGGAAGGGCTGATGCGCCAGACTGTGCCGGCGCCGGGGGTGCTTGCGCCCCCAGCGCCGTTGATGGAGGCGCCGGCATGCTCTAGCCTGGTGCCGAGGCCTTCGACGCCGCTTGCGGTGCCGGTCTCGACCGCCACACAGGTGGAGTCCCCGTCGACATCGATGGAAGGAGCTTCATCCCCGCCGGCGCGGGAGTCCACCGCTCGACGCCGCCACCGAGGACTCGGTGCCTCGAAGTCCAGCTGGGCCCGGTTGAGGTCTGAGCTACAGGAGCTCATGTCCGACACCGAGGAAGAGGCCTCATGGGGGGAGGAGGAGGACCTCAGATATTTCTCCTCAGAGGAGTCTGTGGGCCTTCCCTCCGACCCCACTCCTTCACCGGAGAGGAAGCTCTCGCCACCTGAGAGCCTCTCCTTTGCGTCCTTCGTCAGGGATGTCTATCTGCATTCCCTTCCCCGTGGTCTCTGTGGATGAGTCGCGGGCCGAGATGCTCGAGGTCCTCGACTATCCATCACCACCTAGAGAGTCCTCCACGGTACCGTTGCACAATGTCCTCAAAGAGACACTGCTTCGGAACTGGTTGAGACCTTTATCTAATCCCACCATCCCCAAGAAAGCGGAGTCCCAATACAGGATCCACTCTGACCCAGAGTTAATGCGGCCCCAATTGCCTCATGACTCGGCGGTCGTGGACTCTGCTCTCAAGAGGGCACGGAGTTCAAGGGATACCGCCTCGGCGCCCCCGGGGCGGGAGTCTTGCACTCTGGACTCGTTTGGGAGGAAGGCCTACCAATCTTCAATGCTCGTGACCCGCATCCAATCCTACCAGCTCTACACGAGCATACACATGCGGAATAATGTGAAGCAACTGGCGGACCTGGTCGACAAGCTCCCCCCGGAGCAGTCCAGGCCTTTTCAGGAGGTGGTTAGGCAGCTGAAGGCGAGTAGACAGTTCCTGTCCAGGGGTATATATGACACCTGTGATGTGGCATCTCGAGCTGCGGCCCAAGGTATAGTGATGCGCAGGCTCTCATGGCTGCGTGCCTCTGACCTGGACAACTGCACCCAGCAGCGGCTGGCGGATGTCCCTTGCCGGGGGGATAATATTTTTGGTGAGAAGGTCGAGCAGTTGGTGGACCAACTACACCAGCGGGAAACCGCCCTCGACAAGCTCTCCCACCGGGCGCCTTCAGCATCCACCTCAGCAGGTGCACGTTTTTCCCGGGCCAGGCAGGCTGCGCCCTACGCCTACAACAAGCGTAGGTACACCCAGCAGGCTCGAAGGCATCATCAGGCACAGGGACAGTCCCAACGCGCGCCTAAGCAGCCCCCTGCGCCTCCACAGCAAAAACCGGGGACGGGTTTTTGACTGGATCCATGGTAACATAGCCGCCATCAAAGTGTCCGTACCGGACGATCTGCCAGTCGGGGGGAGGTTAAAATTTTTTCACCAAAGGTGGCCTCTAATAACCTCCGACCAGTGGGTTCTCCAAATAGTGCGGTGCGGATACACCCTGAATTTGGCCTCCCCTCCACCAAATTGTCCTCCGGGAGCTCAATCCTTCAGCTCCCATCACAAGCAGGTACTTGCAGAGGAACTCTCCGCCCTTCTCAGCGCCAATGCGGTCGAGCCCGTGCCACCCGGGCAGGAAGGGCAGGGATTCTATTCCAGGTACTTCCTTGTGGAAAAGAAAACAGGGGGGATGCGCCCCATCCTAGACCTGAGAGGCCTGAACAAATACCTGGTCAAAGAGAAGTTCAGGATGCTTTCCTTGGGCACCCTTCTACCAATGATTCAGAAAGACGATTGGCTATGTTCCCTGGATTTAAAGGACGCTTACACTCACATCCCGATACTGCCAGCTCACAGACAGTATCTCAGATTCCGCCTGGGGACACGGCACTTTCAGTATTGTGTGCTGCCCTTTGGGCTCGCCTCTGCCCCACGGGTGTTCACGAAGTGCCTCGTGGTGGTCGCGGCATATCTACGCAAGCTGGGAGTGCACGTGTTCCCATATCTCGACGATTGGCTGGTCAAGAACACCTCGGAGGCAGGAGCTCTCCGGTCCATGCAGTGCACTATTCACCTCCTGGAGCTGCTGGGGTTTGTGATAAATTACCCAAAGTCCCATCTCCATCCAGTCCAATCTCTGGAATTCATAGGAGCCCTGCTGAATTCACAGACGGCTCAGGCCTTTCTTCCCGAAGCGAGGGCCCACAACCTCCTGTCCCTCGCTTCCCAGACCAGAGCGTCTCAGCAGGTCACAGCTCGGCAGATGTTGAGACTCCTAGGTCATATGGCCTCCACAGTTCATGTGACTCCCATGGCTCATCTTCACATGAGATCCGCTCAATGGACCCTAGCTTCCCAGTGGTGCCAGGCCACCGGGAATCTAGATGTCGTCATCCGCCTGTCCCTCAGTTGCCGCAATTCGCTGCACTGGTGGACACTTCGGACCAATTTGACCCTGGGACGTCCATTCCAAATTCCGCAGCCCACGAAAGTGCTGACGACGGATGCATCTCGCCTGGGGTGGGGAGCTCATGTCGATGGGCTTCACACCCAGGGACTGTGGTCCCTCCAGGAACAAGATCTTCAGATTAACCTCCTGGAGCTCCGAGCGGTCTGGAACGCACTGAAGGCCTTCAGAGATCGGCTGCCCTATCAAATTATCCAAATTCGGACAGACAATCAGGCTGCAATGTATTATATCAACAAGCAGGGGGGCACCGGATCTCGCCCCCTGTGTCAGGAAGCTGTCGGGATGTGGCGTTGGGCCTGCCAGTTCGGCATGCTTCTTCAAGCCACATACCTGGCAGGTGTAAACAACAGTCTGGCCGACAGACTGAGCAGAGTCATGCAACCGCACGAGTGGTCGCTCCATTCCAGAGTGGTACGCAAGATCTTCCGAGAGTGGGGCACTCCCTCGGTGGACCTTTTCGCCTCTCAGACCAACCACAAGCTGCCTCTGTTCTGTTCCAGACTACAGGCACACGGCAGACTGGCGTCGGATGCCTTTCTCCTCCATTGGGGGACCGGCCTCCTGTATGCTTATCCTCCCATACCTTTGGTGGGGAAGACCTTACTGAAGCTCAAGCAAGACCACGGCACCATGATTCTGATAGCGCCTTTTTGGCCCCGTCAGATCTGGTTCCCTCTACTTCTGGAGTTGTTCTCCGAAGAACCGTGGAGATTGGAGTGTTTTCCGACTCATTTCGCAGAACGACGGAGCGCTTCTGCACCCCAACCTTCAGTCTCTGGCTCTCACGGCCTGGATGTTGAGGGCGTAGACTTCGCTTCGTTGGGTCTGTCTGAGGGTGTCTCCCATGTCTTGCTTGCCTCTAGAAAGGATTCCACTAAAGAGTTACTTTTTCAAGTGGAGGAGGTTTGGTGTGAGAGCAAGGCCCTAGAACCTCGTTCTTGTCCTGCACAGAACCTGCTTGAATACCTTCTGCACTTATCAGAGTCTGGCCTCAAGACCAACTCAGTAAGGAATCACCTTAGTGCGATTAGTGCTTACCATCATCGTGTAGAGGGTAAAGCCATCTCTGGAGAGCCTTTAGTCGTTCGATTCATGAGAGGCTTTTGTCAAAGCCCCCTGTCAAGCCTCCTGCAGTGTCATGGAATCTCAACGTCATCCTCACCCAGCTGATGAAACCTCCTTTTGAGCCTCTGAACTCCTGCCATCTGAAGTACTTGACCTGGAAGGTCATTTTCTTGGTGGCAGTTACTTCAGCTCATAGAGTCAGTGAGCTTCAAGCCCTGGTAGCTCATGCTCCTTATACCAAATTTCATCACAACAGAGTAGTACTCCGCACTCACCCTAAGTTCCTGCCAAAGGTGGTGTCGGAGTTCCATCTTAACCAGTCAATTGTCTTGCCAACATTCTTTCCCAGACCGCATACCTGCCCTGCTGAACGTCAGTTGCACACATTGGACTGCAAGCGAGCGTTGACCTTCTATCTGGAGCGGACACAGCCCCACAGACAGTCCGCCCAATTGTTTATTTCCTTCGACCCCAATAGGAAAGGGGTCGCTGTCGGGAAACGCACCATCTCCAATTGGCTAGCAGATTGCATTTCCTTCACTTACGCCCAGGCTGGGCTGACTCTTGAGGGTCATGTCACGGCTCATAGTGTTAGAGCCATGGCAGCGTCGGTGGCTCACTTGAAGTCAGCCTCTATTGAAGAGATCTGCAAAGCTGCGATGTGGTCATCTGTCCACACATTCACATCTCATTACTGCCTACAGCAGGATACCCGACGCGACAGTCGGTTCGGGCAGTCGATGCTGCAGAATCTGTTTGGGGTTTAAATCCAACTCCACCCTCCAGGACCCGAATTTATTCTGGTCAGACTGCACTCTCAGTTGTTCTTCGTAGGTCAATTTCTGTTATACCCTCGCCGTTGTGAGGTTCAATTGACCTGGGTTCTTGTTTTGAGTGAGCCTGAGAACTAGGGATACCCCAGTCGTGAGAACAAGCAGCCTGCTTGTCCTCGGAGAAAGCGAATGATACATACCTGTAGCAGGTGTTCTCCGAGGACAGCAGGCTGATTGTTCTCACCTACCCTCCCTCCTCCCCTTTGGAGTTGTGTTTTTTTCCTCATTTCTTTGCTTGTCATTCAACTGAGCGGGAACGGTCGCGCACGGGCGGGAAGACGGCCGCGCATGTGCGATGGGCGTGCCCTGCGTGCGGGTCCGCCCACAAAGTTTTTGTTCCGGTTGGTGGGGGCTGCCGTGGACGTCAACCCAGTCGTGAGAACAATCAGGCTGCTGTCCTCGGAGAACACCTGCTACAGGTATGTATCATTCGCTTTTTTGCAGGTACATGCAATGTGTTGACAGTGCTCATTCCTTTTTTTTTTTTTTTGCAGGATCATGCAATGTGTTGACAGCGCTCATTCCTTTTTTTTTTTTGCAGGATCATGCAATGTGTTGACAGCTCTCATTCTTTTTTTTTTTTTTTTTGCAGGATCATGCAATGTGTTGACAGTTGTCATCCTTTTTTTTTTTTGCAGGTTTATGGAATGTGTTGACAGCTGTCATCCCTGGTTTTTTTGCTGGTGTTGACAGCTGTCATCCCTGGTTTTTTTGCTGGTGTTGACCGCTGTCATCCCTGTTTTTTTGCTGGTGTTGACAGCTATCACTTTTTTTGATGGCGTTGACAGCTGTCATCCCCCCTTTTTGTTTTTGCTGGTGTTGACAGCTGTCATCCCCTTTTTTGCTGGTGTTGACAGCCCCTTATTTACCTGTACATGCAATGTGTTGACAGCTGTCATCCCTGGTTTTTTTTGCTGGTGTTGACAGCTGTCATCCCTGTTTTTTTGCTGGTGTTGACAGCTGTCATCCCCCCCTTTTTTTGATGGCGTTGACAGCTGTCATCTCCCCTTTTTGTTTTTGCTGGTGTTGACAGCTGTCATCCCCTTTTTTGCTGGTGTTGACAGCCCCTTATTTACCTGTACATGCAATGTGTTGACAGCTGTCGTCCCTTATTTACCTGTACATGCAGTGTGTTGACAGCTGTCATCCCCCCCCCCCCTTTTTTTTTACATTATGTTTTTTCTGGTACATGCAATGTTTTGACAGCTGTCATCCCTTTAGCTGCCAGACACTTGACCATTCTTCTAAGGTTCGGAGATCCCTTCTCATCGTTTCTACTCCCTCCAGGGTATCCACTCTATTGGCTATATGCGTGACATCCGCAAAAAGGTACACATTTCCTTCCAGTCCTTCAGTAATATCTCCCACAAATATATTAAACAGAATAGGCCCCAGCACCGACCCCTGAGGAACTCCACTGCTCACCTTTTCTTCCTCCGAGCGGATTCCATTTACCACCAGCCTCTGCCAGCTGTCGGTCAGCCTGTTTCTTAGCCAGTTTACCACTTTCGGTACTAAGTTCAACCCTTTCATCTTATTCACGAATCTTCTGTGGGGGACCGTATCAAAGGGTTTGCTGAAGTCCAAGTAGATTACATCTAGTGCATGTCCTTCATCCAGTTCTTTGGTCACCCAGTGAAAGACGTCAGTAAGATTCGTTTGGCAGGATTTTCCTTTGGTAAAGCCATGTTGCCTCGGGTCTTGTAACCCGTCGGCTTCTATCCTTTCTTTCAGCAGCGACTCCATTATTTTTCTTACCTCCGACTTGAGGCTTACTGGTCTGTAGTTTTTCACTTCTTCTCTGTCTCCGCTTTTGTGAGGAGGGACTACATCCGCTTGTCTCTATTCCCGCGGAACCTCTCCTATCTGTAAAGATCTATTAAATAAATCTTTTAGAGGTCCCGCCAGGACCTCTCTAAGCTCCCTCAGTATCCTGGGATGTATCCCATCCGGCCCCAAAGCTTTGTCCACCTTCAGTTGTTTATAAACTCTTTCTTCCGTAAATGGCGCAATATCCACTCTGTTCCCAGACGTTCCCTCAGCAGACGACCATGTTCCTTCTCCAGGATTTTCATCCGTGAACACCGAAGAGAAATAATTGTTTAGCACGTTCGCTTTATCTTCATCACTCTCCACATAGCCATTCTCATCTTTCAGTCTTGCAATTCCATTCCTATCTCTTCTTCTTTCTCCAGTATATCTGAAAAAGGTCTCGTCTCCTCTTTACATCTTTAGCCATTTCGTGTTCTGCTCGCGCTTTTGCTAACCGTATTTCCCTCTTCGCTTCTTTGGGTTTAATCCGATAATCTTTTCCGTGATCCTCTCATTATGTTCTTTTGTATTTCTCAAACAAAGCTTCTTTTGCTCTTATTTTTTCAGCTACTTGTTTGGAGAACCATATAGACTTTCTGCATCTCTTGTTTTTGTTTACTTTCCTTACAAAAAGATCAGTCGCCATATTTAGAGCAGCCTTTAGCTTGGACCACTGTTTTTCCACATGTCCTGCGCCTTCCCACGCCAACAGCTCCTTCTTCAGGTATTCCCCCATTTTATCAAAATCAGTATGTCTGAAATCCAATACTTTGAGTTTTGTGCGCCCGCATTCTGCCTTCGCTCTTATATCAAACCAAACAGTGTGATGATCACTATTACATAGGTTGGCACCCACCCAGATATTGGAAACACTAAATCCATTCGTGAGTTCTAGATCCAGCATCGACCCTTCCCTCGTGGGTTCCGTCACCATTTGTCTGAGCAAGGCACTTTGACAGGCATCCACTAACAATCTCCCTACTTCTTTCCGATTCCGCAGATGGGACGTTCCAATCCACATCAGACAAATTGAAATCTCCCAACAGTAGCACCTCCCCTTTCACACCAATCTTTTGAATATCTTCTATCAGATCCTTTGTCTAACTTCTTTGGTTGCGCAGGAGGTCTGTAGATAACCCCCGTGTGGCTACAGGTTCTGTCTTCTCTTTCTAGGGTGATCCATAAAGCTGCTTCTTTTCCCCAGATTCCCCGCATTTCAGCCGCTCTGATATTGTCTCTCACATACAGAGCCACTCCTCCACCTGTTCGGCCCTCTCTATCCTTCCTAAAAAGATTATAGCCTGGTACGGTCACATCCCATCCATTGGAATCGAACCAAGTAATTCCCTTATTTCTTATTTGTCCTGTTTGTCCTAATTAGACTGTAAGCTCTGTTGAGCAGGGACTGTCTCATCATGTTGAAGTGTACAGCGCTGCGTATGTGTAGCGCTACAGAAATGATTAGTAGTAGTTCTGTTATTTTTTTTTTCAGCAAATCAGAGAAAATCGAATAACTCAAACCAAGCTGCAATCCAGTCTGATTAGAGTTTGACCTTAAGTTGTTCACAAATCTCTATTATATAGAAGGTTTTATATTAGGATCCTTTTACTAAATCTTAGTGTGTGATAAATGCTTTATGTCCTGGTTTTTTTTTGTTTTTTTTTAACCTATGTGAGACTTAGCACAAGCTAATGTCTGTCAGTGCACACTAATTTTTAGTAAAGGGGCCCTTTAATAAAATCTAATTTTATTAATTCTTTTTAAGTTTCAAGTTTATTGGGGATTTACTATTCTGCCTATCGCATAGTATCATTTAGGCGGCTTATGTTTCAAAAGAAGGGGAAAGGAAGGAAAAAGCAGGATATAACAAGTAGGATAGGAGGAGATGAACTACAATTATAATTGGGTACTAAGAAATGGTTGCCTGTTTACTGAATATGCTGTTGAGCAGCTACTTTGTGCGCTTAGCGTCCCTGCTACTGATACTTAGAACCAAGGTTTACTTTGGCTGCTATACTTTTAGATGTTGAGTAACCCAATACTTACAGTGCACAGGGACTCCTGAGGCAGACCTCTGTGGCCGAAACACGATTTCGTGTTGAGTCCATTATACTTTGAATAAAACATCTGATGTGAACTCTTTGAGTCCATTGGACGTTTTGTTTTTGCATTATCCTGCGTGTCACCTCTGCTGTGTTTGTTTTGCTTTGGTTTTCCTAAGTGGAGGGCATTTGTTCTTCTGTGTTTGTTGATGCCTATTTATTGAGCCATAGCATTAAGGAAGAGAATTGGGGTTTTTTGGGTTTTTTTTTTTTAAAGTTAGCAGTACTACAAGACACATAGAGGCATATTTTCAAAGCACTTAGCCTTCCAAAGTTCCATAGAAACCTATGGAACTTTGGAAGGCTAAGTGCTTTGAAAATATGCCTCATGGTGATTGGTGTGTGTGTGTGGCTTTTTAAATGAAAATTTGGGTGCATTCTGCAACAAATCCTTAGAGATTGTTTTGTGACAAGTTTTCACTGGTGTCTGAGAACAGAGGCTGGCCTGAGGATATAACGGTACTTCACAGATTTACCACTAATCATTTCTATAGTGCTATTAGATGTACACAGCCCTGTACACATTATATGCAGGTACTTTCTCTGTCACTAGTGAGCTCACAATCTAAGGTGTGTGTTCAGTGGTGTGCTGGTAAATTTTGCACATCAGGCTCTCTCTCTGGTCCAACTCTGCGACCCCCCCCCCCCCCCCCCCCCAATTTGCAGAGCTGGCTATACCCAGGGAGAGAGCCAGGGGGAAGGGGTCATGCATTACTCTCTCTGAGAAATGTTTTTTATTTTTAAATGCTTCCAGGTTCCAATCTAATTCAAGTTTAACGTGGGACAAAATACCATAAATAAGTAAATAAATAGAAACTCTGAACATTGAGAACCTGATTCCCATAACGTCTGTTTTAGAAGCCCATTACCAGGAGAGAAAAAAATCTCTGCATAACAGGGTTAAATGTCATAAATAACTAAATAAATAAGATAGATAGAATGTTGAGCACTTGATCCTTATAATATGACATCTGTTTTAATGGCCCTTTACCAGGAGAAAAAAGATCTCTGCACAAATATAATACATGCTAGGGTGCCCCTATAACCAGCCCCTCTAAATGACACACTGAATATGATTTATAACAAATTACTACTCTATGAAAAGTTATTCTATTACTATACTTCCTCTGACCTCTGTGTACATCTATATGCTGCCAAAGCTGGCATGTTTGAAAATATAAGAGAGATTGAACTAAAATGCTACCAACAATAAAGAACGACAACGTAGATGCAGCAGCTCATAAGTTTGCTAGATTTTGTTTTAACGGCGAAGACAGCTGCGCGGGAAGGGGAAACAGACTAACCTAAATAGCTTCAACTTTTTTTTTTTTTTTTTACTTCATGCTGTCTCTGTCTTCATCCAAACCCAGCATCATCTCCCTCCTGCTCCTCTGTGATTCCTACCTCTCTCAGCCTTCCATTCCCTCTCCAGCAGCTGTAGTAATACGGACGCTGCCTGGTCCACCCGGAGCCTTGTCTCTGCCGAGTAGTGTACAGCCCCACTGATGTAACTTCCTGTGGGTGGGATCTAGCAGAGAAAAGGCTCCGGGTTGGTCAGGCAGTGGTGAAGGGGGGATGATGATCCTAAGGGACAACATGACGAGGTATGCTGGGAGCCTATGGGCGGGTGGGGGCTTGGGGAGGAGGGAGAGAGGAGGAGAAAAAAACCCCAGATGCTTGTGTGCTCGCTGCCTGACTCCAACAATCGGCTCGCAAAAATCAGTAAAATTTAACAACCGGGCTTGTGTGTGTTGTACCTGGAGCAATGGACAGTTAAGGGCCTCTTTTACTAAACTGCGGTAGCAATTCCTGTGTGGCAAATGTAACGTAGCCCATTTGCTGTGCCGGGAATCGCTAGTGCGGTTTAGTAAAAGAGGCCCTTAGTGGCTTGCCCAGGCTCACAAATTTCACTCCAAATCTGAAGATTACAGGAAACCCTAGGAGTGCACACAGAGGTGGATGTGAGGGTGTTTCACATTTTCTCAGTTTTTTGATTAAGAACTGAGTCCTAAACGGAGGATGATCCCTTATTGATCTCGTAGATGAAATTGAAAAGCTGTATACCTGATTCCACTGGAGGAACATCTGGCCCCTGGCCAAACAGGGAGCATTAAACTTTGTATTTCCTATCATTACATAGTAGATGACGGCAGAGAAAGACCTGTACGGTCCATCCAGTCTGCCCAACAAGATAAACTCATATGTGCTACTTTATATATATACCTGACCTTAATTTGTATCTGCCATTTTCAGGGCACAGACCGTAGAAGTCTGCCTAGCACTATCCCCGCCTCCCAACCACTATCCCCGCCTCCCAGCCACTGGCGCTGCCACCTAATCTCTGCTAAGCTTCTGAGGATCCATTCCTTCTTTTTTGTTCCTGATTTTATGTTATTGTAGGCTATTGTAAACCACCCTGACCTGCGTGCTCAAAGGGTGGTATAACAGATTTTAATAGTAAACATAAAACAGTTTCCTTGTAATTAACATAGATGGATAGACTTTTAAAATATTTATTGTGGGCCCCCAAACTGTAATTATAAAATGATTCCTGAATGTGCCACAAAATAGTGATGACGTTGCCTTGTTCCATAGGTAGGTATAAAACGCAATATTAATATTAAGCTAGTCAGAACAAACATAAATAAGGCTTCTTGATTCCTGAACAACAGACCTACCTTCCAAACCCAATCAAAATTGTTGGTTGATGTTCAGCTCTTGTTTTGAGATTTTTATTCTACACCCTTCTGCTGGAGTTTTACTGCCCCAGCCGGTTTTCAGGAAGCCAGTTGGACTGGTTAGGCCTTGCGTGTGTGCTGTCAAGGAAGTGTTCTGGCACTTGCATGCTTCTTTTGGAGAGCAATTAGAGCAAAGCCTAACGTTAGTCAAATTCTGATTTGCTTTGTTATGCATCAATCATTCTGACTTAAGCAAATCAATGGAAAGTTTGAGGACACTGCATAAAATTGAAAACAAGAGATCAAAGATCTTGTTAACTCATTGTATAAAATATCTGGGAGCTCGATTTTATTGCAAACATGATAAATCATGAAAAAATTTTGTTTACCAGAATCTGTCAAAGTGCAGGATTTTGGTTTAATTTTTTTGTTTCAATTTGTTCACAGTTCACATGATATAATGATCATAATGAAACACATTACATTTTATAAAACATTTCTAAACAGTGAAATATTAAAAGCATGCCAATTGATACACAAATAACATGGCAGCTAGTAATGCAGTTAGCACTAACTTGATTGGCCAAAAGTCAGGTTTTCAGTTTTTGCCTAATATTGCTGTAATTCATTGCTGCCCAAATATTGGAATATAATTCCATAGCTTAGGGTAGGGTCTTTGGTAGATAGTAGACTATCTGAACTTTCCAAGTATATAACAGACAATGAAGTTAATGCAAGGGATCCTTTTTGAGAAGTAAAGGCTATGTGGTGTTTAACAATACATTTACCCCACAACTTAGTAAAACAGGGGAGTTAAAATTAAAAAATTTAAAAGCAACTATAAAAGTTTAAAGTTAATTCTTGGTAACCAGTGTAATGATTCCAGCAACCGTTTAGCATGTTTTTTTTTTTTTTTTTTCCACCAGGGCTGTGGAGTTCGTACACCAAACCTTTGACTCCAGATCCTCTATTTTTCGACTTTGACAAAAAAAATGTATAAGTATAAAATGATACATTTACTATATATATATATAGTAAATGTATCATTTTATATTTATACATTTTTAAAATTTATTTTATTTTTTTTAATTTTGAAGCTGGAGTTAATCGTTACATTTTAATCAACTCTGACTCCACAGTCCTGCTCTTTTCCTTGCCCCATTCAATATTTTAACAGCCATTTTTTGTATTAATTAATTCTGTCTAACTGATGCTTTAGGTAGGTCTAATATATAGCTAGTTACTCTCCGAGGACAAGCAGGCTGCTTGTTCTCACGAATGGGTGACATCCACGGCAGCCCCTCCGATCTGAGATCTTCACTAGCAACAGCGTTTGCTAACCCTCGCGTGCGCATGCGCGACCGTCTTCCCACCCGAACGCGAGCGTGATTGCCAGTTTTCTTTTCTCCGCGGCTCAGGACAGCTGTTTTCGGTCGGTCTGCGCCTCGTGTTCTTCCATTCAGAAGTGTCCGGATTCTTCTTTTCTGTCGTGTTCGTCTTCGTTAAAAAAAAAAAATCCTTTATTTCGAGAGTTTTTCTGTTAAGTTTTCTGGTCGGGTGCGGCCTTTTTAGCCGCCTGTACGGGTTTTTTTCTAACTTTTTTGGTGCCATTAGCCATCATCGCGAATTTTGACTTCGCCGGCGTGATTTTTCTGCCCATGTCCTCGAAGCCTGCCAGCGGCTTCAAAAAGTGCACCCAGTGCAGCTGGACTATCTCCCTCACTGATAGGCACGTTTCGTGCCTTCAGTGTCTGGGGGCCGGGCATCATCCCCAGGCCTGTACTCTCTGTCTTCTGTTGAAGAAGAGGACTCAGGCGGCGAGATTGGCCCAGTGGAACCTTTTGTTCGGGGCCTCGTCCTGTGCTTTGACGTCTTCGGTACCGAGGTCATCGTCCGGTGCGTCGACATCTGCGGTACCCAGCTCATCTGCCAGTGCTCCAACATCTGCGATACCGAGCTCATCGGTGGTGTCGATGTCGTCGGAGGGTGCTTCGTCTTCCGGAGTGCAGGTGAGGGCTGTCCATTCCCCTGCTGGTAGCAGTGAGCCCTCGAGTAGGTCTCCACCTGCCTCGAGGGCTCCTGCGGTACAGGCCCCCCGGGATCGACCTCTTTCGGACCCGGCCCACAGGAGACGTTTGGATTTGACGTCCTCCTCTTCAGTGCCGGGAGGTACCGGTGACGTGCTTCGTGCAAAGGCAAAGAAGCAGCATCATCGGTCGCTTTCTAGGCGCGGTACCGAGAGCTCTGGGTCGCCGGTGGTGCCGGCACCCAAGCGTCGACACCAGGAGGACCGCTCACACTCCATACAGGAGGTGTCGATGCGTTCCACTGTGGACAGCCCGGTACCGCCTCCGCGTCCTGGACAGATTCTCAGCTCTTCGCCTGTACCGGACTCCTTGCCTTCCTCAACAGCCGCTCTGAACGAGAGCCTCAGGGCCATCCTCCCAGGGATTCTGGAGGAGCTGTTGCGCCCTTCTCTGGTACCGGGGGCATGCTTGCGCCGCCGGTGCCATTGAGTGAGGCGCCGGCTGGCCCCTCGCCCGTCATGAGGTCTCCGGTCCCGGTACCGCTTGCGGTACCTGCATCGGCAGCCTCCCAGGCTGACTCCCCAACGACATCGATGGAGGGAGCTTCATCGCCGCCGATGCGGGAGTCTTCCTCTCGACGTGTCCACCATGGCCATGTTTCCACGGAGTCGAGACGGCCCTGCTTTGGACTGAAGTTCGTGAACTTGTGTCCGATACCGAGGGCGAGGCCTCTGGGAAGCAGAGGAGGACCTGAGATATTTCTCTGACGAGGAGTCTGGTGGTCTTCCCTCTGATCCCACTCCCTCTCCTGAAAGGCAGCTTTCTCCTCCTGAGAGTCTGTCTTTCGCGGCCTTTATCCGGGAAATGTCTATGGCTATTCCCTTCCCTGTGGTTACGGAGGATGAGCCAAGAGCCAAAATGTTTGAACTTTTGGACTATCCTTCGCCACCTAAGAATCGTCCACTGTACCCATGCATCATGTCCTCAAAAAGACATTGCTGGTGAACTGGGCAAAGCCTTTATCTAATCCCCATATTCCCAAGAAAATTGAATCCCAGTATCGGATCCATGGGGATCCAGAGTTAATGAGGACCCAGTTGCCCCAAGACTCTGGTGTGGTGGATCTGGCCCTTAGGACGGTCAAGAGTTCTATGGAGTACGCTTCGGCGCCCCCGGGCCGTGACTCTAGAACCTTGGATTCTTTTGGGCGGAAGGCCTACCATTCTGCAATGCTCATTTCCAAAATCCAATCATACCAGCTCTATACGAGCATTCATATGCGGAACAATGTGCGGCAGTTGGCGGACTTGGTGGACAAGCTCCCTTCTGAGCAGGCCAAGCCTTTTCAGCAGGTGGTCAGGCAGCTGAAGGCATGTCGTAAATTCCTGGCCAGGGGTATTTACGATTCTTCTGATGTCGCGTCCAGGGCTGCTGCTCAAGTTGTGGTGATGTGCAGACTCTCATGGCTGGGTGCCTCCGACCTGGAGAATAGGCTCCAGCAGCGGATTGCGGATGCTCCTTGCCAGGGGGATAACATTTTTGGAGAAAGGGTCGAACAGGTGGTAGAACAACTCCACCAGCGGGACACTGCCTTCGACAAATTCTCCTACCGGGCGCCTTCAGCATCTACCTCACCTGGTAGACGTTTTTATGGGGGAAGGAGGACTGTTCCCTATTCTAATAAGCGTAGGTACAATCCTCCCTCCCGCCAGCCTGCTGCTCAGGCTAAACCCCAGCGCGCTTGTTCCCGTCAACAGTGTGCGCCTCAGGCCCCAGCAGTTCCCCAGCAAAAGCAAGGGACGAGCTTTTGACTGGCTCCAGCAGAGCATAGCCAAAGTCCAAGTATCCGTGCCGGACGATCTGCCTGTCGGGGGAGGTTAAAATTTTTTCACCAAAGGTGGCCTCTTATAACCTCCGACCAGTGGGTTCTTCAAATAGTTCGGCTAGGATACGCCCTCAATTTCACTTCAAAACCTCCAAATTGTCCACCAGGAGCTCAGTCCTTCAGCTTCCAGCACAAGCAGGTACTTGCCGAGGAACTCTCCGCCCTTCTCAGCGCCAATGCGGTCGAGCCTGTACCACTGGGGCAGGAAGGGCTGGGATTCTATTCCAGGTACTTCCTTGTGGAAAAGAAAACAGGGGGGATGCGTCCCATCCTAGACCTAAGGGCCCTGAACAAATATCTGGTCCGAGAAAAGTTCAGGATGCTTTCCCTTGGCACCCTCCTTCCCATGATTCAGGAAAACGATTGGCTATGCTCTCTGGATTTAAAGGATGCTTACACTCACATCCCGATACTGCCAGCTCACAGACAGTATCTTCGATTCCGTCTGGGAACACGGCATTTTCAGTATTGTGTGCTACCGTTTGGTCTCGCCTCTGTGCCCAGGGTGTTTACAAAATGCCTGGCTGTCGTGGCGGTGTCTCTACACAGACTGGGAGTGCACGTGTTCTCGTATCTCGACGATTGGCTGGTGAAGAACACCTCCTAGGCAGGAGTTCTACAGTCCATGCAGGTGACTATTCGACTCCTGGAGCTACTTGGGTTTGTGATAAATTATCCAAAGTCCCATCTTCTTCCAACCCAGAAGCTAGAATTCATAGGAGCTCTGCTGGACTCTCAGACGGCTCGTGCCTACCTTCCAGAAGCGAGGGCCGACACTCTTCTGTCTCTTGCTTCCTGGGTACGGGCGTCTCAGCAGATCACAGCTCGGCAGATGTTGAGATTGCTCGGCCACATGGCCTCCACAGTGCATGTGACTCCCATGGCCCGCCTCCACATGAGATCAGCTCAATGGACCCTAGCATCTCAGTGGTACCAAGCTGCTGGGGACCTAGAGGACGTAGTCCTGCTGTCCACGAGTTTTCTTCAGTCCCTGCATTGGTGGACAATTCGGTCCAATTTGACTCTGGGACGTCCTTTCCAAATTTCTCAGCCTCAAAAGATGCTGACGACGGATGCGTCTCTCCTGGGATGGGGAGCTCATGTTGATGGGCTTCACACCCAAGGGAGTTGGTTCCATCAGGAAAAAGGTTTACAGATCAACCTCCTGGAGTTACGAGCGGTCTGGAACGCTCTAAAGGCCTTCAGAGATCGGCTGTCCCATCAAATTATTCAAATTCAGACAGACAATCAGGTTGCCATGTATTACATCAACAAGCAGGGGGCACCGGATCTCGCCCCCTGTGTCAGGAGGCCGTCAGAATGTGACTTTGGGCTCGCCGGAACGGCATGTTTCTTCAAGCCACCTATCTGGCAGGTGTAAACAACAGTCTGGCCGACAGATTGAGCAGGATAATGCAACCTCACGAGTGGTCACTCAATTCCAGGGTGGTACATGAGATCTTCCAAGTGTGGGGCACTCCCTTGGTGGATCTCTTTGCCACTCAACTCAATCACAAGGTCCCTGAATTCTGTTCCAGACTTCAGGCCCACGGCAGGCTAGCGTTGGATGCCTTTCTCTTGGATTGGGGGGAAGGCCTCCTGTATGCTTATCCTCCCATACCTTTGGTGGGGAAGACTTTGCTGAAACTCAAGCAAGATCGAGGCACCATGATCCTGATCGCTCCCTTTTGGCCTCATCAGATATGGTTCCCTCTTCTTCTGGAATTGTTCTCCGAAGAACCGTGGAGATTGGAGTGTTTTCCGACCCTCATTACTCAGAACGAGGGGGCACTTCTGCATCCCAACCTCCAGTCCCGGGTTCTCACGGCTTGGATGTTGAGAGCGTAGATTTTGCCTCCTTGGGTCTCTCCGAGGGTGTCTCCCGTGTCTTGCTTGCTTCCAGGAAAGATTCCACTAAAAAGAGTTACTTTTTTCTATGGCGGAGATTTGCCGTCTGGTGTGACAGTAAGGCCCTAGATCCTCGCTCCTGTCTTACACAGACCCTGCTTGAATACCTTCTACACATGTCCGAGTCTGGTCTTAAAACCAACTCTGTAAGGGTTCATCTTAGTGCGATTAGTGCATACCATTACCGTGTGGAAGGTAAGCCGATCTCGGGACAGCCTCTAGTTGTTTGCTTCATAAGAGGTTTGCTTTTGTCAAAACCCCCCATCAAACCTCCTACAGTGTCATGGGATCTCAATGTCATTCTCACCCAGCTGATGAAACCTCCTTTCGAGCCACTGAATTCCTGCCATCTGAAGTACTTGACTTGGAAGGTCATTTTCTTGGTGGCAGTCACTTCAGCTCGCAGAGTCAGTGAGCTTCAAGCCCTGGTAGCTCATGCTCCTTATACTAAATTTCATCATAACAGAGTAGTCCTCCACACTCACCCTAGGTTCTTGCCGAAGGTAGTGTCGGAGTTCCATCTGAACCAGTCAATTGTCTTGCCAACATTCTTTCCCCGTCCTCATACCCGCCCTGCTGAATGTCAGCTGCACACATTGGACTGCAAGAGAGCATTGGCCTTCTATCTGGAGCGGACACAGCCCCACAGACAGTCCGCCCAAATGTTTGTTTCTTTTGATCCCAACAGAAGAGGAGTGGCTGTCGGGAAACACACCATCTCCAATTGGCTAGCAGATTGCATTTCCTTCGCTTACGCCCAGGCTGGGCTGACATTGTGTTAGAGCCATGGAGCTCCTTGTCGATACCGGTTGCTGTTAAAGTATATGCCCTTGACAAAGCATTAGATTGCGAAACAGGCTCCTGTCGGGCTGGCAATGATACCGGAGATATAACTAACAAGTGAAACCTCGGAAGTGCAGGAGATTCATGACCATTTGATTTTGAAGGACAGTAAAATGGCTTGCAGCTTCCAGCAACATTAAGATAAGTAGATTATTTGCATTATAACCAAGTTTACAGTGACAGTGTTATAGCACTATAGCTTTTTTGAATTTCAACAGGAGTGCACGAAAAATTACAAAAAAATGAATTGATGTGAGCACAACAATATCTATTAATGTCTATATTTAAATAGAGGAATAGGAGATTCACTATAAGCAAATAGAGTGCACTACTGGTGGTTGGGGGCAGTCGATTATACAGTGTCACAATTGCAGAGACTTGATATAAGCATGACACAGTGTGTCTATGTGACAGTATGAGACGTCCCTTTACAAATCATTTATTACTGTTGGAGTAAATTGCTCTGTCTATTTATAGTTGTGTATCCTAGAAATAAGCAGTGGATTTTCCCCAAGTCCATTGTAATAATGGCTTATGGACTTTATTTTAGGAAGCTATCCGAGTCTTTTTTTTTTTTTTAACCCCTGCTAAGCCAACTGCTTTTAGTACATTCTCTGGCAACGAATTCCAGCGTTTACTATCAACCAGTAGCCATTAAAAGTCACTTTTTTATTCAAAGAGCAACCTTATTCCAAGGTGTAGATCTGAATATCCAGTTAAGTATTAAATCACATGCCCAATGTGTTTCAGCACTTCTCTGCCTGTATCAGGGGCACACTTAGTAATACAGCTAGGGAACGGGATACATAAACCAGGAGCCCTCCACAAACAAACCTTTTAACACTCAAAAAAACAGGAGCTTATAAGTTATATATAAACCAAGCCAGTTCCCCAGGACTTTGGTCCTGGGGAACTGAGTTCAATTCCCACTTCAGGCACAGGCAGCTCCTTGTGACTCTGGGCAAGTCACTTACATTACCTATGTAAGCCACATTGAGCCTGCCATGAGTGGGAAAGCGTGGGGTACAAATGTAAAAAAAAAAAAAAAAAGATCATAAAAATAAAAATTATAAAATCAAGTGCCTTCCTCCGTGTAACCAGAAATAACAAATGGTGCACCACATCAAATTTTTGTCCTCATTACCTTCAGTGAAAACACAAATAACTCTCAAGACTGCTAACAGTGACTCCCTGAGCTCATTGTCAGAGGGTCAAGAATTTGATATGCCACCTTTCTGTGCTACAACCAAAGTGGCTTACATTTATTATGTGCAAGTATTTTCTCTGTTCTAGTGGGCTCACAGTCTAAGCTTTTGTATCTAGTGAAATGGAAGGTTAAGTAACTTGCCCAGGGTCACGAGCTGTAGTGGAAATCAAACTCAGTTCCCAGATTCTCAGCCCACTGCACTAAACATTAGGCTGCTATTCCACATTGTGTACTGTTGGGGGGCAGACTTTACATTAAGTAAAGATCCAATTCTTCTTTTAAAAAAATGTGTGAAAGTACATATTTACTACATCCATTAATAAGCACATAAGAACCACCTTGTAAGGACCATCTGGTAAAGGTCTTGCATATAAAGAGAAAATGCCTACAGAACATTCTGTTCAATTCTGGTCACTGCATCTCAAAAAAATATATATAGTGGAATTAGCAAAGGTACAGAGAAGGGCAGCAAAAATGATAAAGGGAATGGGAGGCCTTCCCTATGAGGAAAGACTAAAGCAACTAGGGCTCTTCAGCTTGGAGAAAGGACGGCTGAGGGGAGATATGATAGAGGTCTAGAAAATAATGAGTGGAGTGAAATGGGTAGACATGAATTGCTTGTTTATCCAAAAATACCAGGACTAGTGGGCACACAATGAAGCTACAAAGCTGTAAATTTAAAATGAATCTGAGAAAATGTTTCTTCATTCAACGAGTAATTAAACACTGAAATTTGTTGCCCGAGAATGTGGTAAAAGCAGTTAGCTTAGCGGGGTTTAAAAAGGGTTGGATGGCTTCCTAAAGGAAAAGTCCATTGACCATTATTAAAATGGACTTGGAAAATCCACTGCTTATTTTTAGTATAAGCAGCATAAAATATATTGCACTTTTTGGGGATCTTGCCCAAACCTATATGCTAAACCTCGTGGACCTACCTCCCAGAAACGCCACAAGATCATCTCGCAAATTTCTCAACCTACACTTCCCCAGCTGTAAAGGACTAAAATACAAGCTGATGCACGCCACCACCTTCTCTTACATGAGCACGCAGTTATGGAATGCATTACCCGCAGAACTGAAAACAATCGACGAAACAACTACCTTTTGCAAATCTCTGAAGACATATTTGTTCAACAAAGCCTACAATGAGAACCTACAGCCCCACTAATCCACTTCACCAACCCATTCAGTTATGAAAGCCCACCTTCTAGAAATACCCTAATAAATCCCTCCCTTCTCTCTCTTCCCTTAATTAATCTCTACACAATACTAACAATACTTGATACACTGGAAAAACCATGTTAATAATACTATGTAAGCCACTTTGAGCCTGCAAATAGGTGGGATACAAATGCAATAAATAAATAAGTACTTGTGACCTGGATTGGCCACTGCTGGAATCAGAATGCTGGGGTTGATGGACCTTCGGTCTGTCCCAGTATGACAATACTTATGTAATATATATAATTGCCAGGGTCAGATGGTACAAACCTCATACAAAGGACCAGCAGTAGCCAGAGACAGGAAACTTTATAAAACTTCTAATAAACACTATTTATCTTTTACATCAGGTTGATTTTATCCATTTTGTTGGTTAAAATCTAAAATCAGAAGCCCTATATATAATGCCTAAGCTTCAAATGCTTGGCTTTATATCCTTTGATTCTGTGGCAAAAGGATGTATCATAAGAACAGCCGTACTGGATCAGACCAAAGGTCCATCTAGCCTAGTATACTGCTTCCATCAGTCTGCAACCCAAATAGTAGCAACATTCCATTCTACCAATTCCAGGGCAAGCAGTGGCTTCCCCATGTCTGTTCCAGTAACAGACTGTGGACTTTTCCTACAAAACTTGTCCAGAGGAAGGTGACAGAAATGATATGGGGATTGTGCCAAAAGACATATGAGAAGAGACTCGAAGACCTGAATATGTATACCCTAGAGGAGAGCAGGGACAGGGGAGATATGATAGACGTTTAAATACTTGAAAAGTATTAATATAGAAACATATTTTCCAGAGAAGGGAAAATGGTCCAACTAGAGGACATGAATTGAGGTTGCAAAGTGGTAGAGTTAGAGGAGTAATGTCAGAAAATTATTTTTCACGGAGAAGGTGGTTGATGCGTGGAATGCCCTCCTGAGGAAGGTGGTGGAGAAAAAAAAACTGTGGCTTGGGATGAACATATAGGATCTCTAATTAGAAAATGAATGGTATAAAAATACAAAACTTAAAGGTTTGCATATGTATTTGCATATCATGTAGTGCGTTGATGGCAACTCTGTCTCAGCTAAGGCTGGTGCCGGGCTGGCTTGTACGGTCTGAGTGTCGCATACAGCAATCTGGTTTAGGATGGGCTGGAGAGAGCTTCGATGGAAACTCCAGTAATTTGGAAGAGTGAGGACAGTGCCGGGTAGACTTTTACAGTCCCACAAATGGTAAGACAGATTCGTATATGCTTTGATGGTAACTCCAGTAGTTGAAACATAAGGACAGAGTGGACGGACTTCTACTGTCTGTGTCCCAGAAACACCAAAGAAAGACCATGATCAAGTATATAATGTCACGTTCATTGTTGATTTATTCTAGAATTGAGAATGAATTTGACTGTCTTTATCTGCCAGCAGTTAGGTTTATAAAACCCAGATATGCTAACTGCTGTTGTTACATATTCTGGCAAAGAGTTCCAGAGCTTAACTATCTGTTGAGTGAAAAAATATTTTCTCCCATTTGTTTTAAATGTATTTCCACGTAACTTCATTGAGTGTCCCCTAGTCTTTTTGTAACAGTAAAAAAGTTCTACACTGTCATGAAACGCATAGCCACCTACCTGGGGTTACCCCGTGGCTGCTTAGCACAGCTCAGGTCTGCTTGCACCTACTGCTTGTGCTGTCCACTAGCACCCTCCTCCCACTGACTGGGTCACAACCGCCTCTGGGCGAGTCCCCCACTCTCCAGTTATCCCCAGTGATTTCTAGGTTGCTGGAGCCACACTCTTGGTGGTCACACAGTTCTCAGAAAGCACTCACAGACCCAACACACAAACCACCAGGATTTTTTATTAGTCCAGACAGAGCGGCAGTAAACTAAATATTGTTTAAGAGTGGAACAAAATAGTGCAATCAGCAAACAATAATGGGTAACTGAAATATAGATCAATTATAACACTAATCATTTGTATGCTGTCTAAACAGTACCTGGTAAGATCAGGACATATAATCCACTGAGCCTCAGCAAAGAGATCTGTCTCTCTTTTCTCCTGGGCTAAGACTGAAGCAACAGCCAGCAACAACTGCTGGGTAACTTCAAACTCCAGGCCAATCAGAGCCTAGTCAACAAGTTTTAAATGTAGACTGCTCACAGTACTGTAGATTCACTTCTTCACTAAGTGAAACTAAAAGAGTGCATGCACTTTTCTGTAACAGCTTTAACATAAAATATGCACCATCAGCTGGCCAAACTAGAGAAATGCACTTCAAAGCAATTTGGGTCCCAGAAAAACAGCAAGGCAAACGATCTGCGAAATCCAACGTGGAAAATGAGCAAGCAGATCATTATATAATCCAAAATATTTTATTGAAGATACCATTTTTATAATGTTTAGATTCTATAATTTAATATGTTTGTTTATTATAGCCCTTGACGCAGCCCTTTTGTGGGTGAAACACGGCCTGTGTCGGGCAACTGTCTTATATATGGTATCTTCAATAAAATATTTTGGATTATATACTGATCTGCTTGCTCATTTTCCACTTCAAAGCAATTTTACAGGCTTAAAACACACTGTTCTGTCATATACACCAGTCAGGATTTCGTAGACCGCGATCATATCTTCCCTCAGCCATCTCTTTCCAAGCTGAAGAGCCCTAACCTCTTTAGCCTTTCCTCATATGAGAGGAGTTTCATCCGTGTTATTATTTTTTTTCATTTTTATTTTAGAATTTCAACATAACATTCATGCATATACTTGAAAAAGAAATCAGAAAAAGACAGATACAGAAAACTCACTTAATAGAGGAAATAAACATCATTCATTAGTCCACAATATTGCAGGAGTCAAGCAGGAAAAATAAATATAGCAATATAAAACCCTAACCAACAAGGCAGAAGAATCCTATACAGCGACAACCAGATGAAGTGCTAACCAAAGGGAACTACCAGTGCAGTCGGACCACCCTCCCAAGCCACCAGAAATTCCAACAATTGCTTAGGTTCAAGAAATAAATCACCAGCATTAAATTTTTACATGACATATAACAGGAAATTTTAAGAAGTATGATGCCCCCTTTGCCAAGACCCATGGGCAAAATCCCCCAAAATGTCCTTACAGCACCTTGTGGTCACCAAAGAAAAATCAGGAAAATATGCAAACATTAGAACCCAGAAATCTTACATACATATATCTGAAGTAATTCTATAACACCAAATTTCTGTCCAGTTCCAGAGCAAAAGATTACTAATAGAGTAGATCTAAACACAAAGTATTTCCACCTGAACCTGGATAACCCTTAGACATCTCCAACAATATCTGCACAGTTTGCTATAGGGACAGATTCTGCATCTTGATGGTATCCCATATGGCGTTGCATTCAACTACTGCTGGTTTCTGTAATCCACTGAGGATGGCACTATGCTGTGCTGAACCAACCCAGCAGCACCAAACATTGTTGCAGTGACAGGCCTTGATCTCCAATAAACTCTCTCCCAGCCACCTTGAAAAGGGACAGGGGTAATGGGGCATTCTATGTGCTGGCTGTCCGCTTGATGTAGCTAAATTCTGCCCTTTCACAGATGATACAAAAGCCAGCAAACTGCTTCCCAATCTCAGTGGAACCAGTCTATCTTCTGGGCTCAAAGACACCCACTCTGCACTAAGGCCTGAGTCATTGAATGTTGGGCCCTCCAAAGGCACTGTAGCAGATCATGCTGGGTCATGATCCCAGCAACCTTGAAGAAGGTCTGAATCAGCTCAAGAACAGAACTTTGCACCTGCAGGTAGGTATGTGTCTGACCTCTCTTCTTCCCCATTATAACCAACACAAACAGGAAGAAATGGCTTAAAGCATATGCCAACACAGGAGCTGACTCAACAGCACTTCTGCCTCAAACACCATCTTGACTCCTGCAGGTTTGTGACGCTCTTCATCTGGTTTTTCCTTGGAGGCCTGTCTGATATGGGTGGCCCTACAGCATAGCCCTGTGACTCACTGAAACACACAAGTCACTCCACCACTACAAGGTAGTGCCCTTTGGAGGGGCCCTTTATCATTTTGGTTGCTCTTCTTTGAATCTTTTCTAATTCTACTATATCTTTTTTTTTTTTTTTTTTTTTTTTAATATGACCAGAACTGAATGCAATACTTTAGGTGAGGTCGCACCATGGAACGATAGAGGCATTATAGTATTCTCAGTTTTATGTACCATCCCTTTCCTAATAATTCCTAGCATCCTGTTTGCTTTTTTGGCTGCCACTGCACATTGGGCAGAAGATTTCAGCATGTTATCTACAATGACACCTAGATGTTTTTCTTGGGTGATGATCCCTAAGGTGAACCCTAGTAGCATCAGGTAACTGTGATTTGGCTTGTTCTTCCCAATGTGCATCACTTTGCATTTGTCCACATTAAATTTCATCTGCCGTTTGGATGCCCAGTCTTCCAGTTTCCTGTGGTCTTCCTGCAATTTTTCATAGTCCATGTGTTTTAATAACCTTGAATAATGTTGTGTCGTCTGCAAATTTTATCACCTCACTTGTTTCAATTTCCAGCTCATTTATAAATGTTAAATAGCACTGGTCCCAGTACAGATCCGTGCGGCACTCCACTATTCACCCTCCCCCATTGAGAGAAATGGCCATTTAACCCTACCTTCTGTTTTCTGTCCAATAACCAATTGCTAATTCACAGAGGGACATTGCCCCCTATCCCATGACTTTTTAATTTTCTCAGAAGTCTCTTATTAAGAACTTTGTCAGGAGCTTTCTGAAAATCTAGACACACTATATGAACAGGCTTGCCTTTATTGACATGTTTATTACGCCTTCAGAGAAATGAAGCAGATTGGTGAGGCATTAGCTGAATCCATGCTGACTCTGTCCCATTGAATCAAATTCCTTCTCATGGGATATCCACTGTTTGTTTAGTCAAATTTTGATTTCATTGAGTTGAACCGATACCTTTTCCAAGCAATTGTTCAGCTGCTCTATTAGAGAATGACACAGGGATAAAATTTGTCCCTGTCTGTGTCCTGAGGGCTCTGTCCTTATCTGCAGAACCTTTGAACACTTATGATTTTATATTTAAATATTTTTATTAAGTATAAAAAGGAACAATATTCTGTGCAACTGTTGTTTATAAGTCAGAAATAGAAAACAATAATAACAACGAACTATAACACCACCACCACCACCCTCTTCCCTTCCAACCCCAACAATAGCTGACTTCTACTACTCCAAGAAACCACAAAATTCAACCCATTCTGTATATCTTAGTGGGGGAGTAATATGCCCTTTGAAGCACTGTTTTGATTTTTTAATCTGTGAATGAATAATAATTTATCAAAAATCTCAGGATTCAGTTTAGCTCTCCTGCCTTCCACAGTCCTTCTTTCAACAGAAAATGTCTTCTCAGAAGATGTGTTGGTAGCAGGAATGCACAGGATCCCCCATGCAAATTTTGCCAGTTGTGGCCAGCACTTTTGCTTGTTTTTCCAAAAAATGAAAACATTGTATCACACAAACATAACTGTCCAATTCATTAACAGCCTTCAAAGTAGAGAATGACATGGGGACAAAGTTTGCCTCCGTGTTTACTGCGGGTCCCCATCCCTGTGTCATTCTCAAAGCTCTACTACTTTATGTTGGTCTTTAGGTATACATGTCAGTTTGAATATCATCTACACAAAGGAGGAATTTAAATCACAAATCCTCAATAATATGTGCTGGGGAGATATTAAAAGGTCTGAGATGGGATGGGGAAGCGCAAAAGGTGATCATTTCACATCAGATGTTAATTTTGCAATCTTGCCTACAAATGTTTTCTTAGCTAAGAATGACTTAAACCATTTATGTACTTGTTCTTCTCCGAGGACAAGCAGGCTGCTTGTTCTCACTGATGGGTGACGTCCACGGCAGCCCCTCCAATCGGAAACTTCACTAGCAAAATCCTTTGCTAGCCCTCGCGCGCCCACGCGCACCGCGCATGCGCGGCCGTCTTCCCGCCCGAAACCGGCTCGAGCCGGCCAGTCTTCTTTTGTCCGCACTCGGTACGGTCGTGTTTTCGCCGTGTCGAGCCCCGGAAAGTCGACCTCGCGCGTCCAATTTATTTTGAGCGTGTTTTTTTTTTTCCTTCGGGAAAGTTTTCTCTTTGTCGGGAAGTGCTCCGGAAACCCCCCGCCGGGTTTCGTGTAAATCCTCCCCGTACTTCCAGCTTTTTGCCACGGTAAGTTTTCTTTCGTCGTTGGGGTAGGCCTCTTTTTGGCCTCGGTCGAGATTTTTCTCCCTCTAAATTTTGGTGCTTCAAATTTCGCCATTTCGGCTTTTGATTTCGCCGGCGTGATTTTTCCGCCCATGACATCGAAGCCTTCCAGCGGCTTCAAGAAGTGCACCCAGTGCGCCCGGGTTATCTCGCTCACTGATCGACACTCGTCGTGTCTTCAGTGTCTGGGGGCCGAGCACCGCCCTCAGAACTGCAGTCTGTGTTCCCTGCTTCAAAGGCGGACTCAGGTAGCGAGACTAGCCCAGTGGAACGTGTTGTTCTCGGGCTCTTCGTCGGCATCGGCACCGGGATCTTCGAGTGCATCGACGTCGTCAGCGTCCAGACCATCTTCCTCGGCCGCCCCTGCATCGAGTGCATCGAGACATCGGGCCTCTGCATCGGCGCTGAGACATCGGATAGCTGCATCGACGTCGGTGGTACCAGGACCTCGTCTGCTGATGTCGTCGGACGGTGGTGCATCGGGTGGAGTGCAGGTGAGGGCTGTCCATTCCCCTGCTGGTGGCGGTGAGCCCTCGGGTGGGTCTCCGCCTACCCTGAGGGCTCCTGCGGTACAGCCCCCCCGAGATCGACCTTCTTCAGTCTCGGCCCCGAGGAAGCGACGGATGGATTCGACGTCCTCCTCGTCGGTGCCGGGGAGCTCCGGTGACATGCTTCGGAAGAAATCGAAGAAGCATCGACACCGGTCTCCTCCCCGTGTCGGCACCGAGAGCTCTGGGTCGCCGAGGGATTCGGCACCCAGCAGGCATCGGCACCGAGAGGACCGCTCACCCTCTGTTCAAGAGGTGTCGATGCGCTCCGCTCTGGACAGCCCGGAACAGCCTCCACGCCCGGAACAGGTACTGACGTCGACGCCTGCATCGACCTCTCAGCCTTTCTCTGCAGCCACTCTAAACGAGAGCCTCCGGGCCGTTCTCCCAGAGATTCTGGGAGAGCTGTTGCGCCCTACCCCTCCGGTACCGGCGGTGCTTGCGCCTCCGGTACCGTTGAGCGTGGCGCCGGCTGGCCCATCGCCCAGGTTGAGGTCCCCGACGTCGGTACCGCGTGCGGTGCCGACCGCGGCCACCTCCCAGGAAGGCTCCCCGACCACGTCGGCGGAGGGAGCTTCGCCGATGCGGGCAAGGGAGTCTACCTCTCGACGCCCCCATCGTGGACGGGGTTCCACGGAGTCGAGCAGGGCGAGGTTGCAGACACAGGTCCGGGAACTCGTGTCTGACACCGAGGGTGAGGCCTCGTGGGAGGAAGAGGAAGATCCCAGATATTTCTCTGACGAGGAGTCTGAGGGTCTTCCGTCTGATCCCACTCCCTCTCCTGAGAGACAGCTTTCTCCTCCCGAGAGTCTGTCTTTCGCTTCCTTTGTCCGGGAGATGTCTACGGCCATCCCCTTCCCGGTGGTTGTGGAGGACGAGCCCAGGGCTGAAATGTTTGAGCTCCTGGACTATCCTTCTCAACCTAAGGAAGCGTCCACTGTTCCCTTGCACCATGTCCTGAAGAAGACATTGCTTGCGAACTGGACCAAGCCATTAACTAATCCCCACATTCCCAAGAAGATCGAGTCCCAGTACCGGATCCATGGGGACCCAGAGCTGATGCGCACTCAGTTGCCTCATGACTCTGGAGTTGTGGATTTGGCCCTAAAGAAGGCTAAGAGTTCTAGGGAACATGCTTCGGCGCCCCCGGGCAGGGACGCTAGAACCTTAGACTCCTTTGGGAGGAAGGCCTACCATTCCTCTATGCTCGTGTCCAAGATCCAGTCCTACCAGCTCTACACGAGCATACACATGCGGAACAATGTGCGGCAGTTGGCGGGCTTGGTTGATGCTCTTCCCCCTGAGCAAGCCAAGCCTTTTCAGGAGGTGGTCAGGCAGCTGAAGGCGTGCAGAAAATTCCTGGCCAGAGGAGTTTATGACACTTTTGATGTTGCGTCCAGGGCCGCTGCTCAAGGTGTGGTGATGCGCAGGCTCTCATGGCTGCGTGCCGCCGACCTGGAGAATAGAATCCAGCAGCGGATTGCGGACTCGCCTTGCCGTGCGGATAACATTTTTGGCGAAAAAGTCGAACAGGTGGTAGAGTCTCTCCACCAGCGGGACACCGCATTCGACAAGTTCGCCCGCCGGCAGCCTTCAGCTTCTACCTCTACAGGTAGACGATTTTTCGGGGGAAGGAAGACTGTTCCCTATACTTCTGGCAAGCGTAGGTACAATCCTCCTTCCCGACAGCCTGCGGCCCAGGCTAAGCCCCAGCGCGCTCGCTCTCGTCAGCAGCGTGCGACTCAGCAAGGCCCCGCGGCTCCCCAGCAAAAGCAAGGGGCGAGCTTTTGACTGGCTCCAGCAGAGCATAGCCGACATCCAAGTGTCAGTGCCGGGCGACCTGCCTGTCGGAGGGAGGTTGAAAGCTTTTCACCAAAGGTGGCCTCTCATAACCTCCGATCAGTGGGTTCTCCAAATAGTCCGGCAAGGATACACCCTCAATTTGGCCTCAAAACCTCCAAATTGTCCTCCGGGAGCTCAGTCCTACAGCTTCCAGCACAAGCAGGTACTTGCAGAGGAACTCTCCGCCCTTCTCAGCGCCAATGCGGTCGAGCCCGTGCCATCCGGGCAAGAAGGGCTGGGATTCTATTCCAGGTACTTCCTTGTGGAAAAGAAAACAGGGGGGATGCGTCCCATCCTAGACCTAAGGGACCTGAACAAATATCTCGTAAAAGAAAAGTTCAGGATGCTTTCCCTGGGCACCCTTCTCCCCATGATTCAGCAAAACGATTGGCTATGCTCTCTGGACTTGAAGGATGCCTACACACACATCCCGATACTGCCAGCTCACAGACAGTATCTGCGATTTCAGCTGGGCACACGCCACTTCCAATACTGTGTGCTACCCTTTGGGCTCGCCTCCGCGCCCAGGGTGTTCACAAAGTGCCTAGCTGTGGTAGCAGCGGCGCTTCGCAGGCTGGGGGTGCACGTGTTCCCATATCTCGACGATTGGCTGGTGAAGAACACATCCGAGGCAGGAGCCCTGCAGTCCATGCAGATGACTATTCGCCTCCTGGAGCTACTGGGGTTTGTGATAAATTACCCAAAGTCCCATCTTCTCCCAGTGCAGAAACTCGAATTCATCGGAGCCCTGCTGGATTCTCGGACGGCTCGCGCCTATCTCCCAGAGACGAGGGCCAACAACTTGTTGTCCCTCGTCTCGCGGGTGCGAGCGTCCCAGCAGATCACAGCTCGGCAGATGTTGAGATTGCTGGGCCACATGGCCTCCACAGTTCATGTGACTCCCATGGCCCGCCTTCACATGAGATCTGCTCAATGGACCCTAGCCTCCCAGTGGTATCAGGCCGCTGGGGGTCTAGAGGACGTGATCCACCTGTCCACGAGTTTTCTCGAATCCCTGTTTTGGTGGACGATTTGCTCCAATTTGACTCTGGGACGTCCCTTCCAAATTCCTCAGCCACAAAAAGTGCTGACCACGGATGCGTCTCTCCTGGGATGGGGAGCTCATGTCGATGGGCTTCACACCCAAGGAAGTTGGTCCCTCCAAGAACGCGATCTACAGATCAATCTTCTGGAGTTGCGAGCGATCTGGAACGCTCTGAAGGCTTTCAGAGATCGGCTGTCCCACCAAATTATCCAAATTCAGACAGACAATCAGGTTGCCATGTACTATGTCAACAAGCAGGGGGGCACCGGATCTCGCCCCCTGTGTCAGGAAGCCGTCAGCATGTGGCTCTGGGCTCGCCGTCAGGGCATGGTGCTCCAAGCCACATATCTGGCAGGCGTAAACAACAGTCTGGCCGACAGGTTGAGCAGGATTATGCAACCTCACGAGTGGTCGCTCAATTCCCGTGTGGTGCGGCAGATCTTCCAGGCGTGGGGCACCCCCCTGGTGGATCTCTTCGCATCTCAAGTGAACCACAAGGTCCCTCAGTTCTGTTCCAGGCTTCAGGCCCACGGCAGACTGGCGTCGGATGCCTTCCTCCTGGATTGGTGGGAAGGTCTGCTGTATGCTTATCCTCCCATACCTCTGGTGGGGAAGACTTTGTTGAAACTCAAGCAAGACCGAGGCACCATGATTCTGATTGCTCCCTTTTGGCCGCGTCAGATCTGGTTCCCTCTTCTTCTGGAGTTATCCTCCGAAGAACCGTGGAGATTGGAGTGTTTTCCGACCCTCATCACGCAGGACGACGGGGCTCTTCTGCATCCCAACCTCCAGTCCCTGGCTCTCACGGCCTGGATGTTGAGGGCGTAGACTTTGCCTCTTTGGGTCTGCCAGAGGGTGTCTCCCGCATCTTGCTTGCTTCCAGGAAAGACTCCACTAAGAGAAGTTACTTCTTTCATTGGAGGAGGTTTGCCGTCTGGTGTGACAGCAAGGCCCTAGATCCTCGCTCTTGTCCTACACAGACCCTGCTTGAATACCTTCTGCACTTGTCTGAGTCTGGTCTCAAGACCAACTCCGTAAGGGTTCACCTTAGTGCAATCAGTGCATACCATTACCAAGTGGAAGGTAAGCCGATCTCAGGACAGCCTTTAGTTGTTCGCTTCATGAGAGGTTTGCTTTTGTCAAAGCCCCCTGTCAAGCCTCCTACAGTGTCATGGGATCTCAATGTCGTTCTCACCCAGCTGATGAAACCTCCTTTTGAGCCACTGAATTCCTGCCATCCGAAGTACTTGACCTGGAAGGTCATTTTCTTGGTGGCAGTTACTTCGGCTCGTAGAGTCAGCGAGCTTCAGGCCCTGGTAGCCCAGGCCCCTTACACCAAATTTCATCACAACAGAGTAGTCCTCCGCACTCACCCTAAGTTTCTGCCAAAGGTCGTGTCGGAGTTCCATCTGAACCAGTCAATTGTCTTGCCAACATTCTTTCCCCGTCCTCATTCCTGCCCTGCTGAACGTCAGCTGCACACATTGGACTGCAAGAGAGCATTGGCCTTCTACCTGGAGCGGACACAGCCCACCAGACAGTCCGCCCAATTGTTTGTTTCTTTTGACCCCAATAGGAGGGGAGTGGCTGTAGGGAAACGCACCATATCCAATTGGCTAGCAGATTGCATTTCCTTCACTTACGCCCAGGCGGGGCTGGCTCTTGAGGGTCATGTCACGGCTCATAATGTCAGAGCCATGGCTGCGTCGGTAGCCCACTTGAAGTCAGCCTCCATTGAAGAAATTTGCAAAGCTGCGACGTGGTCATCTGTCCACACATTCACATCTCATTACTGCCTGCAGCAGGATACATGACGCGACAGTCGGTTCGGGCAGTCAGTTCTTCAGAACCTGTTTGGGCTTTAGGATCCAACTCCACCCCCCGAGGGCCCTGTTTGTTCTGTTCCAGGCTGCACTCTCAGTTAGTTGGTAAATTTTTTAGGTCAATCTCAGTTATGTCCTCGCCGTTGCGAGGTCCAATTGACCATGGTTCTTGTTTTGAGTGAGCCTGGGGGCTAGGGATACCCCATCAGTGAGAACAAGCAGCCTGCTTGTCCTCGGAGAAAGCGAATGCTACATACCTGTAGAAGGTATTCTCCGAGGACAGCAGGCTGATTGTTCTCACAAACCCGCCCGCCTCCCCTTTGGAGTTGTGTCTTCCCTTGAAGTGTATTGTCTTGCTACATACTGGACTGGCCGGCTCGAGCCGGTTTCGGGCGGGAAGACGGCCGCGCATGCGCGCGAGGGCTAGCAAAGGATTTTGCTAGTGAAGTTTCCGATTGGAGGGGCTGCCGTGGACGTCACCCATCAGTGAGAACAATCAGCCTGCTGTCCTCGGAGAATACCTTCTACAGGTATGTAGCATTCGCTTTCTTGATGCAACAAGATATGATAACTGTACCGATCATGGTCAAGAAGGAAGGAGGAGCTGGCTGTATTGACAGAATAAGACCGGGGGGTGGGGGGGAATTGATTAGGGGTTTCACAAGTATTGAGCATTTTTGCACTAGTTTGGCTAGTATTAAAAATCCTTTTAACATTTAATATAATTATCCATTGTGGAGGAAAAAAGACAAAACAAAGTGCATAGTCACCTCACATCTCGGGACTCATCAGGCAACTGCCTCTGCAACTATCTTATCTAGTAAATTAATGTGTGCATACATGTTTTTATGTGCATGTAATTCCTAGGTTACTATAGTACAAGTACTTACCTTAAAACTGAATAGCATAAATATTATACAGTAGCAGAGTCTTCCATTTGTTCTTACAAACTACTTACCAGTTTAATTCACAAAGAGGTTGCCCAAGCTCTGCAGTCAAGGGGAATAACAAGGTCATGGCATTATTTATGTAATCTGTGCCTTAATTTTGCCACAGCTGGATAAAGTAATGACCACATGTAGTGTGGGACATGTTTGTTTTCTAATAAACTATTGGGATACCAATATTCTGAAATACTTTTCTGTTTTTACCATCTGAAAATTGAGTAGTGGTTTTCTTATGATCAACTGTATTTAAATCATGTACTGACTTTATCATAACCTTACTCTGTAAGCCACATTGAGCCTGCAAAAAGGTGGGATAATGTGGAGTACAAATGCAATAAATAAATAAATAAAAAATATTAGCTCAAACTGTTTCAGGAGTCAGCAGTTAAAATCTTTTCTGGTTGATTAAATTATACTTTTGTGGCTAACAGAAGCCCATGGAACAGAATATGTGAATTCTGTGAAATTGATCTATAAGTGACAGTAAAATTGGATTTGGTAAATGGGGGGAGTCTGAGAACTGACCCTAACGTGATACTTTCAAGGGAATGATAGGATACGGATACAGGTTAGCATGTGCATCAGTTTGGCAGGCTTGCCACAAACCAAAGTATTAGTTTTGTGTTTTCAGGTTGCCTCTTTATAAATTTGTGTGCAAACTAAAGGACATATATTATATCCATGGACTAAGAGAAGTAACTTTATCACATGAACAGCAGTGCCATCTTCAGTTTAGTTGCTGAACTGCATGGGTGAGCAAAGTGGATTTTAAGTTGAAAGTAACTTTGTTTCTGATAGGATATTAACTAGTTGTCATTTCTGTTATGAGACCATGAATTCCCCCCCGCCACCACCACCAAATTGTTATGAAATGTATGTGAGTTTTTGACCTCTTCTTGCACTCCTTGGGAATACAAGCACCACTGGTTAAGAACCCCTGCATTGTCACATGGTCTGCTTTCTTAACATTGTTGTAAATTTGTAGTTTCTTATCCTCTTTCTTCTTCATGTTTTAGTGTTGACTTGAATTTTTTTTTAATTGAAAACTGATTTAATATCCATATGGAAAGGCTGTATTTCAAATTTTGAACTAAACTAAATATATGAAAAATAAAGGTGAACAAACAACTTAACATTTCTGGACTACATTTCCATAGGTATACTGTATTAGATACCTCCGTTCTACTGAACTAACTTAACATCCAAAAGCTAATCAAGAAATATATTGATACCTTTCAAGTGTTATAATAACTTGCATTAGTTATGCATAAGAAAATTTCAGCAATGATGTACATGAGGTTTTGAGACTGTGTATGTTTGCCTGGGTGGACAGGCTTCGGTGTCAAGTGGTCAACTTACAGTACCGCAGGTAGATTTGCCCCCACAGCATGGGACTGCAGTAAACTCCTGGGCTCCATATCAGCTCTTATTCATTTCTTTGTTAGTTACAGTGCTTTTTTTGTAGAAAAAAAGGTGCTGGTACTCATTATGGGCGGGGTCACCACATATGGCTCCACCCCTATGATAGCCACTCCCACATTAACCACACCCCCTATACCAGCCATGGCGCATATAAACAGACATCATTGAAAATATTACAGTACTGTAGGAGAAAAAAATAATGTGATTTTTTTTCATTATAAATAATCTCTGTAAGCTCTTACAGCTCCAGTATACCCAGTGCAAAATAAGCCAGCCAATGTAAATTCTCAACTTGGACATATTACAAACACTAAAATGAAAATAAAATGATTTTTTTCTACCTTTGTTGTCTGGTGACTGTTTTTCTTTCCATATTGGTCCCAGTCTGTGATTCTCCTTTCCTTTGTTTTCACTTAACTCTTCTATGCCATTTGTCATTTTTGTCTCCTTTTTCTTTGCTTTCTTCAATATTTTTCAGGCTCTCTGTCCAGATTTAATTCATTCTTACTATCCATTCTTTAACTTCCTTCATCTACCTGTGGCTTTTCATCTTTTCCTCACCCTTGTTCTCCCCATGCCCCTTCCTCTTATTCTCCAGTCTTTCTCTATTCCCCTTTTCCATCCAGCAGCTCTGCTTTCTCTCCCCATCCTTCCAGTGTCTCCCCTATTTCTTTCTGCATTCTTCCATCCAGCGTCTTCCCTCTTTCTCTCCCTATCCTTCCGTTTTCCCTCTCTCTCTCCCCATCCTTCCATCTGTTTTCCCCTCTCTCTCTCTCCCCATCCTTCCATCTGTTTTCCCCCTCTCTCTCCCCATCCTTCCATCTGTTTTTCCCTCTCTCCCCAATCCTTCCATCTGTTTTTCCCTCTCTCCCCAATCCTTCCATCTGTGTTTTTCCCTCTTTCTTCCCATCCTTCCATCTGTGTTTTTCCCTCTCTCCCCATCCTTCCATCTGTTTTTTCCCTCTCTCCCCATCCTTCCGTCTGTTTTTCCCTCTCTCCCCAATCCTTTCATCTGTGTTTTTCCCTCTTTCTTCCCATCCTTCCATCTGTTTTTCCCTCTCCCCAATCCTTCCATCTGTTTTTCCCTCTCTCTCCCCATCCTTCCATCTGTTTTCCCCTCTCTCTCCCCAATCCTTCCCTCTGTTGTTTTCCCTCTTTCTCTCTCTCCCCAATCCTTCCCTCTGTTGTTTTCCCTCTTTCTCTCTCCCCATCCTTCCATCTGTTTTTCCCCTCTCTCCCCAATCCTTCCATCTGTTTTTCCCCTCTCTCCCCAATTCTTCCATCTGTTTTTCCCCTCTCTCCCCAATCCTTCCATCTGTTTTTTCCTCTTTCTCTCTCTCTCCCCAATCCTTCTCTCTGTTGTTTTCCCTCTTTCTCTCTCTCCCCAATCCTTCTCTCTGTTGTTTTCCCTCTTTCTCTCTCTCCCCAATCCTTCTCTCTGTTGTTTTCCCTCTTTCTCTCTCTCCCCAATCCTTCTCTCTGTTGGTTTCCCTCTTTCTCTCTCTCCCCAATCCTTCCCACTGTTCGTCTCTCTCTTTCTCACTCTCCCCAATCCTTCCCTCTGTTGGATTCCCTCTCCCTGCCAAGTTTCCCGCGAACGGTGCGAAGTCGCGACGCACGCGGCACCAGCCCCTATTTCCGGCCGCTGCTGCTTCTCCTGTTGAGCAGCAGCAGCCGCTACACAAAGAAAAAGAAGATTAAAAAAAAAAAATTGAAACCTGGCTGAAATGTGGCACCCCGGCACTGTAGACAGCCATTAGGCATTGGCTGTTGCCCCGCAGCCGCTCCTCCTCTTGCCTCTACGTCACTGCCCCTGGAGGAAGACCCCGGAGGAGCGCAGTGATGTAGAGGCAAGAGGAGGAGCGGCTGCGGGACAACAGCCAATGCCTAATGGCTGTCTACAGTGCCGGGGTGCCGCGTTTCAGCCAGGTTTGAAGTTTTAAAAAAAAATCTTTTTCTTTGTGTAGCGGCCGCTGCTGCTCAACAGGAGAAGCAGCAGCGGCCGGAAATGGGGGCTGGCACTGCGTGCGGGACATGGACTCACGGGGCGGGGGGAGCAAAAAAAAAAGGTGCCGGTACGCCGTACCGTTGCGTACCGGCACAAAAAAAGCACTGGTTAGATAAGAACTTGCTGTGACAGCTGTTACGCTCCCTTGGTTTTGCTGCAGAATTTAGCATGACAGGAACGCATCTAAGAAGGAATTTTGTCATAAATATAGTCCTATTTGAGAGAGCACACCTCCTGCAAATAAGGAGCAGACAAAACAGTATTTCAGCCTCAAACAATGGAAACGAGTACTGTTACAGTGGTGGAATAACAATCAAAACGTACTACTTGTTCTCTCTGCTGCTGAAGTCAAACACTGGTTGATATTGCTGGTTTTATTTATTTATTTATTTTTTTAAGATGCTGGATTGGTTGTTCCCAGCATTTCCTATGAGCTGCACAAAAAGCTCTTGGCTGTGGCAGAGAGACACGGACTGACTGTGGAACGGAGAGTGGAGATGACCGGTGTCTGCGCTAGTCAGATGGCTCTCACTTTGCTGGGTGGGCCCAACAGGTAAACATTACTTTCAAAAAAAATGCTGCTGGTCTGCACCACAAAATCCAACTTCACAGAGCAGATCTAGGGACCCAAAGCCCTTCTTCCTTCATTGATGCCTTTAGGTTATTTCCCTTGTACTAGGCAAATTATAAAACTTATATTTTAAGCCTGTGATATAAAACTGTCCATCCAGGTCTTAAGCACACAGTATGAATAATGTAACTCCTTCAGCTTGTTCAGCCTTACAGCTGCTTACTGTGCAGGTTATTTGTGAATAGCTGACCAGGCTTGCACCTCAGCCAGTCTCTCTCTTACTATCAGTGACACCACTACTAGTGATCTTTCCTCTGATAGCACTGATGATTTGTTTTTTGGGTGGGGATTCATGTTTGGGTGTGCCCTACTGTTATGGCACATAATGTTTGCAAGTAAGGGATGGGAGGTGTGTCCCATCCCTCCCAATCCATGATTTGTTTCTACTGTAGTGGCATCACTGTAATCCACCCAAGCTGACTCTTATTCTCCATCTTTCTCTGCTCAACTTCATCTCATTTTTCTTCATTATTATCTGTTCTCACTTCTTCCTAACTGTTCTCATATTTTCATTTTACCTACTCCTCCATGTCATTTACTTTCCCCACTTTTCCATTGCTTTGTTCTCATCTCTTCTGCCTTAGTCACAATTCCTCCATCTCCACATTATCCCTCATCCATATAATATCTCCCTTTTCCATTCTTACTTGTTGCCACCAACAGCCTCTATTTCTCTTTTCTTCCAGCACCCATCTTCCTGCATTATTCCCTATTTCCCCGCCTCAAGGTCCATGAAGCCCAGTGTTTCCAACAGTGGCCAATCAAAAAAGAGTAGAGGCTGCCTGAAGGGCAATCCAACACAGGAGATGGTGCTTAAAAGATGCTGTATTTGCTGTAGCAGCAAATAAAGCGTCTTTTAAGCACTGTCTCCTGTGTTGGATTGTCCTTCAGCCAGCCTCTACTCTTTTTTTGAATGTACAGTTTGATGTTTTTCCTGCTTGCTGTGCCTGATCCAACAGTGGCCAACGCAGATCACAAATGGCAGGATCTCAAAGAATAGGTAGATTCCATGCTGCTTAAGCCCAGGCATTAGCAATGCCTTCCTTAAGTCTACCTTAAGTACAGTCCTTCCTTCTTCCCCAGTAATTAACCTCTGCTTCCTGTCATCTGCCTCTGAGCCCCCCCCCTCCCATCTTCAGCATGTCAGCCATTGAGAGTGTTTCTCAGATTGGAGGCTATAAATGACTCTTTGCCACCCTCCTATTTCTTCCTTTCTTGTGTCACTTCCTTTATCTCCTGCCCCCCTCTCCTTTGTTTCTGCCTGACCAACTGAACAGCAGAGCTTGTGCCACTACCCCTGCTGGCTTCTCCTTATCTGTGGCTGTGCCACAAGTATGTTAACTCATGAGCTGGTATTTTTGACATGCTGATCTCATTCATCATGAGAACAACATCATGAAGTGTGCTGGTCCATGAAGTTTGCAGTATGCTCATGATTCTGGCACAGATAAGAACATCAGCACTGGATTAAAATCTTCTGCTCAGCGTGTGGTGGTAGCCAAAAAAGAAAATAGAATGTTAGGAGTTAGGAAAGGAATAGAATCAAATGAATAAATCAAATAATATCACAATGCCTCTGTATTGCTCTGTGGTGATTAATGTGTGCAGTTCTTCTGGTTGCTGTATCTCAGATATAGTGGAACTGGAAAAGGTACAGAGCAGGATGACCAAAATGATAAAGGGGATGGAAGGAATCTCATATGAGGAAAGGCTAAAGAGATTTTTGGGACTCTGTCAGGTAGTTGTGACCTGGACTGGCCACTGTTGGGAACAGGATAATGAGCTAGTAAGATTGAACCCTTGGTCTGACACAGTAGGTCAGTTCATGTGTGATTGTGTACTAGAGATACATGTTTGAAATTATATGGAAAATGTCATTTTATTTTTTAAAATCAAACAGGAAACCTCCCCCCCCTCAAAAAAAAAAAAAAAAAACCTTCATGCTTTTCTCATTTTGTTAATAATACACAATATTGGTCAAGCAGTGCCTGTTGAAGTGCTAAGTAGGGACCTGTTGCGCCAGTAGGCAATGTCTGAAATGATTTTATAGGTGCCTATTGAAGACCTCAGTAGGCGCGTTATTACACAAAAGCACACACTGTTTTAGGGATGTACTGAATATTCATATTCAATTCAGTCCCAAATACATTATTCGTATTTGGCCGAATAGTGATTTAAATTTGAATATGAATAATCCGGGGCTCTACTGTGCCAAATCCTACTGAAATAAACACTTAATCTCTGATTTTATGTTGCATTTTTAATTATTTATTATGTTAAAGTTCAATGCCCATTATTCATACTTGACTGAATACTAGTTTTCATTATTTGTATTTGGCCAAATAGTAAAATATATGCTTTTCGGTACAGCTTTTACTATTAATGAAATTTCCTCAAAACAAACATTTAAAAAAAAACCCCTAAACCTCACCAACTATATAAGAAGCTAAACAAAACATTTTTTGGCCTGCACACCTCTCATGCTTGCTGTTGAGACATAGCATTGCTGGCAAGGGTCACGCTTGGGGCTTTTAGCCCTTGTGCTAGATTGTGTATAGTGTTGACCTACTAACAGATGCACATTATGCGTGTCATACTCCTGCATGCAGTTTTTTCAGTGCATAGGTATCTAGAATTCTGTACTTATGTTACCAAAGATTTAACTGTTGTGTCTCTATTTCCAAACTTTAGCTTTTTTTCTTCTTCATTCCCCACCAACCTACTTAACACCATCTCCCATACTGTCACCCCCTCCATCTGTCGCATCCTTAACCTTTCTCTCTCCACTGCAACTGTCCCTGACACCTTCAAGCACGCTGTAGTCACACCTCTCCTAAAAAATCCATCACTTTGACCCTGCCTGCCCCTCCAACTACCGCCCCATCTCTCTCCTCCCCTTCCTCTCCAAAATACTTGAACGCGCCGTTCACAGTCGCTGCATTGATTTTCTCTCCTCTCATGCCATCCTAGATCCACTTCAATCCGGCTTTCGCCCTCTACACTCGACAGAAACTGCACTCTCTAAAGTCTGCAACAACCTGCTCCTCGCCAAATCCAGAGGCCACTATTCCATCCTCATCCTCCTCAATCTATCTGCTGCGTTTGACACTGTCAATCATGATTTACTTCTTGCCACATTGTCCTCTTTTGGGTTCCAAGGCTCTGTACTTTCCTGGTTCTCCTCTTCTCTCTCCCACCGCACCTTCAGAGTACACTCTCATGGATCTTCCTCCACTCCCATCCCACTATCTGTTGGAGTTCCCCAGGGATCTGTCCTTGGACCCCTTCTCTTCTCAATCTACACCTCCTCCCTAGGCTCACTGATCTCATCTCATGGTTTTCAGTATCATCTTTATGCTGATGACACCCAGCTATATCTCTCCACACCAGACATCACCGCGGAGACCCAGGCCAAGGTATCGGCCTGCTTATCCGACATTGCTGCCTGGATGTCCAACCACCACCTGAAGCTGAACATGTCCAAAACCGAGCTCCTCGTCTTTCCACCTAAACCCACCTCTCCTCTTCCTCCACTCTCTATCTCAGTTGATAACACCCTCATCCTCCCCGTCCCATCTGCCCGCAACCTCGGTGTCATCTTCGACTCCTCCCTCTTCTTCTCTGCGCATATCCAACAGACTGCCAAGACCTGTCGCTTCTTCCTCTTCAACATCAGCAAAATTCGCCCTTTCCTATCTGAGCACACCACACGAACTCTCGTCCACTCTCTCATTACCTCTCGCCTTGACTACTGCAACTTACTCCTCACCGGCCTCTCACTTAGCCATCTATCCCCCCTTCAATCCATTCAGAATGCTGCCGCACGTCTTATATTCCGCCAGAACCGATATACTCACATCACCCCTCTCCTCAAGTCACTTCACTGGATTCCGATCAGATACCACATACAATTCAAGATTCTCCTCCTTACCTACAAATGCACCCGGTCTGTGGCTCCTCACTACCTCTCTAGCCTCATCTCCCCCTATGTTCCCGCCCGTAACCTCCGCTCACAGGACAAATCCCTCCTTTCAGTTCCCTTCTCCACACTGCCAACTCCAGGCTCCGCTCATTCTGCCTTGCCTCACCCTATGCCTGGAACAATCTTCCTCAACCCCTACGCCAAGCCCCCTCCCTACCCATCTTCAAATCTCTGCTTAAAACTCACCTCTTCAATGCTGCTTTCGGCACCTAACCTTTCGTGTAATATAGTATGCCCTATCAGATGGACTCTTCACTTGTCTTTTGACTGTACACTTGTCTTTAGATTGTACATCTGTCTTTTAGATTGTCCTTCCATGTTTAAATTGTACAGTGCTGCGTAACCCTAGTAGCGCTTTAGAAATGTCAATTAGTAGTAGTAGTAGTAGTAGTTCATTTCATGTACTATAATTGTATATCAGGACTAATTTCATTTCTTTCTTTTCTTTTCTTTTTTTTCTTTTATAGGTTAAACCCTAAAAATATTCACCAGCGTCCCACTGTGGCCATGCTGTGTGGACCCCATGTAAAAGGGGCTCAGGGCATCAGCTGTGGACGGCATCTTGCCAATCACGATGTTCATGTCATTCTTTTCATACCCAATTTTGTCAAGATGCTGGAGTCTGTCACCAATGAACTGAACCTCTTTAACAGAACACAGGGTCAGCAAGTGTCCACTGTGAAAGGTAGGAAATGTGAAGAGCCTTCAGAATGTCGACCATCAGAGTTTCTGTTCTTTGGCTCCTGTGTATAGAGAACCGGGGTTTTCTAACATCTTTACAATGCTGACAAGTAGGTTATATGCTTTTAGGTCACTGTACATGGGAGTTAGGTTTCTGCCACCTCTGTAATGAGGCCATCTTGTGTGAGAATTTACTTGGAATCACTGTGAAGCCAATTTCTCTATAGTGGGACCATTTCACTATAACTTTCTGCTGTTCTGAGTTAAGCACACTTTTTTTTTTTTTTTTTTTTTTGTAATTCTAAATGCTTTGAGTTGAGACAAAAATTTTTCCAGAAACCTGCTAGGACTGTACAATGGCCAAGGATGTAAAGATGAAATATGCCCTGTGGTGAAACAGAATTTTCCTGCTTGAAAATTGTATAGCTATTGTTTATGATGATATGCTTTTCCTTTCTTTGGCCAGCAGGTGGTGACTGTCTTTTGTTTGTAAAGTTGTTACAGAACTATCAGTTTCTTCTTCCTGCCAAAAGCTTAGCTTAAGCTGTGAAGTAATTTTTGAGTCACAGATAAGGGATGGAAAGAGAAGGTTCTCTTTTCCAGAGACCCTGTGAACAGTTAGACTTCATAACCTGTGAGTAGCTATATCTTGTTCCTGAACTCCCCAGGTACTATTCAGGTAGTAGATAAATGTTTAGATAGTTTTATATTGATCCATATTCAGTTATCTGTTATTGCCTGTTCTTTTCCACCTGTTTATATGGTTCACTGTTCTACTCTTGACAGTAAACCTGATTAGTTTATTGACTAAGAATCCTGGCGGCTTGTGTTTTGGTCTGTGGGTGCTTTCTGGGAACTGTGGGACCCCTGAGAATGTAGCCCCAGTAACGTAGAAGCCACCGGGAAATAACCTGAGAATAGGAGACTCATCCACAGGCAAGTGAGACCCAGTTGGTAGGGAGGAAGATTCTAGTGTAGAGCACAAGTGGCAGGTGGACCTGAGATGTGCTGGGGAAAGACTATCCAGGTGGCCACAGGTTTTGCCCCAGGCCGGTGGCTAGGTGTTTCATCACATGCCCTCATTCAAACTGGAACTGAGTGAAATTAAGGCTCACTGATTCTTATTATAGGGGATGCAAGCATAAACATAGTTCAACTTCTTTGCCTTCCATTGGTCAGCAGGTAGCTGAGTATCCATAGAACAGCAGCTCTTTTATGCTCATTTAATGACTAAACAATTTAACTTCACATCTGGAAAAGAAAACTACTGCTGCCTTCAAATCTCTAGTCTCTTTTCCCCAGAGAATTATGCATGGTAGCTGCTTTATGCCAAACACTAAAATATGTCAGCCAGATTAAATTGTTAAGATTTATTGTATCTTTCTTGTGTAATTCTTTTCTACGGAATGCTTCAGACTTAACAAGTTGGGTTCTCTTTACAAGGGAACTTTCAACAGACCAGACTATTCAGAATAGTAACCTCATCATTAATATTGCTACTGTTTTTGCCAATACTCCTTCTAGGGTAGAGTTCCCACATCTGGTTACAGTGTGTGATCATGCAGCCAGTTAATCATATAACATTGCTGTATTTGTGACTGTTCTTATACAGTTGAGAGTGGCTAGAGCTGCCCAGCTTCTTATATTTTTAAAGATCTTCAGTTAATCAAGCTGTTTGTTTTGCAGATCTGCCTGATTCACCTGTGGACTTAGTGATTAGCTGCCTGGACTGTCATGAAAATGCATTCGTGCGTGACCAACCCTGGTACAAAGCAGCAGTTGAATGGGCCAGTCGGAATCGAGCACCAGTACTTAGCATCGACCCACCCATGAATGAACTGGAACAAGGCATTGATGCCAAATGGTCCTTAGAGCTGGGTTTGCCTTTGCCATTGGGGGAGCGGGCAGGGCGTGTGTACCTCTGTGATATTGGAATCCCTCAAAAGGTCTTTCAGGAAGTGGGAATCATCTACCATTCCCCATTTGGTTGCAAGTTTGTTATTCCATTACACTCAACTTAGGACCAGAGACAGCACAGAGAAAAGAAGTGATCAAGTTGCTGAAGTTACAAGAACTTCATGACCATGTTACAGAAGGATTAAAAGTGTTGAACTTTGAGGCTGTGGAGATATGATGTTTCACAAAATTATTTCAAGCAAAAGAAAGTGCACAGTACTGTGCAGACAGTGCTGTCCAGTTGGAGCTTTGTTTTTGTGACATTTTGTGAAAGACCTCACAAAGCCAGTCCTTGAAAATAAAGAGGATGGTTACTGTGTGGGCTGATGAGGATATTTACAACAGCTACAGAGGAGGCTCCTGCTGTCATTGAAAGCGAGGGAGAAGCACTGTCACCTAGCACAGGTTGCCTATGTTACACATTTTTGTTTGTGCAACATTAGGATGCTCTCTTTTTAGAAACATATCGCCTAAAACCAGACAAAATGTTTTAATGTTAGTTCTGATAAAAGGAATAGGCTTGTGTCCTTTTCTGTTATAATTGAAGTAACAGGACCATGGAGGGGCCTTAGAAGGCCAAATACCTTGCTAGTTAGGTAGGAGTGCAACCAAAGGCTGAGGCTGGAACATGTATACCAGTCAGAATTTCTGAGCCCTGCAGTCCTGTCTTTTCATCTAAACTTCCACTTGCTGTTGCCATGGAGAGTTTTGTCTTTGTTTTGTTTGTATGTGCTGTATACTGGCATTTCAGAGCTGTGAATTAAAACATTTCTTTGCACAGCATGCTTTCTGTGCACAGTTGAGACTTGCTTGCTGAGAAGAGTTGCTAAGGAAAGGGAAATATTCAGTTGTACCAGCACTTGCACCAAAAGAGATCTTTAGAAACTAGATGTGCTTAATATTAATGCAGAAATGTTAGTGTAGGAAGTTTAAAACCTGTGAGAGATGATAAATCAGAGGGTTACCGCATGAGCATTGTAGTTACACTTCATTTTGTGGCAGAGGTAGAGTATTTTAAGCCTTTACATCCACTTTGCCAACAGGGCACCACATGACAGGTATGATTGCAGTGCTGCCTGCATTCTTGTGACCAGATGTAGTTCATATGTTTAGAGCTGTCTAAGTGGAAGGTTTCATGTTCTTTCTGTTTCTTTTTTTTCTGTGTTGACATTCAGCTTCAGATGTATCTGTTCTGCAGCCACCTCTCTTCTGTTGCTTACATTTAGGCATGGGTTTCAGTAGAAGTTAGTAATATGTAATATCTAATATAAAAGAACTTAAAGTGGTGCCCTCATGGTGTAGTGAATTCTAGCAGATAAGCAGCAAGTCATTTGCTTTTTCTCCCTCTTGCCCCAGTAAAATCCCCTTGAAGTTCAGATCTGTGAGTAGGTATTCAGTTAATTGGTGAGAAGTAGTTTGGTTGCTGGGTTATTCTGTTTATATCTATAGAAATAAAAGCTAAAATTGGCAAAAATACTCCAGCTCAAGTGCAAACATACTATGAAAATGTTTTAATTAAACATATCAAAAATACATGTATCCAGTGCTTTTTTTGTAGAAAAAAAGGTGCCGGTACTCATGGGCGGAGTCACCACATATGGCTCCACCCCTATGATAGCCACACCCACATTAACCACACCCCTTATACCAGCCATGGCGCATATAAACAGACATTATTGAAAATATACTGGTATAGTAGAAAAACAATAACTTGTGATTCTTTTTCATTATAAATCATTTCTGTAAGATGTTACAGCTCCAGTATACCCAGTGCAAAATAAGACAGCAGATGTAAATTCTCAAATTGGACAAATTCCAAACACTAAAAGGAAAATAAAATGATTTTTCTACCTTTGTTGTCTGGTGACTGTTTTCTATCCATACTGGTCCAAGTGTCTGATTCTGCTGCTCTCTATCTGTTCTCTTAACTCCGTTTCCAGGGCTTCCTTTCCATTTATTTCTTTACTTTCCTCCTTTATTCTTCCATGTACAGCATTTCGCCTCTCTCCCCGCCAACCCCTCCATCCATCCATGTCCAGCAATTCTCCTCTATCTCCTGCTCTCCTCTCCATCCATTTCCAGTATTTCTCCTTCCTCCCCTGCCATCTCATCCATGTGCATCTCCTTCCTATCTTACCTCCCCTCCATCCATGTCCAGCATGTCTCCTCTCTCCCCTGCCCTCCCATGTCCACCGATTCTCTTCTGTCCCGTCCTCCCCTGCCATCCATGTCCAGCGATTCTTCTCTGCCCCCTGCCATCCATGTCCAACGATTCTCTCTTCCCTGCCCTCCCCTCCCAGCAATGTCCAGCAATTCTCTGTTCCCTTCCCTCCCAGCCATGTCCAGCAATTCTCTGTTCCCTGCCCTCCCCTTCCAGCATTGTCCAGCAAATTTCCGTTCCCTGCCCTCCTCTCCCAGCAGTGTCCAGCAATTCTCTGTTCCCTTCCCTCCCAGCCATGTCCAGCAATTCTCCGTTCCCTGCCCTCCCCTCCCAGCCATGTCCAGCAATTCTCCGTTCCCTGCCCTCCCCTTCCGGCAATTTTCTGTTCCCTGCCCTCCTCTCCCAGCAATGTCCAGCAATTCTCCGTTCCCTCCCCTCCCAGCCATGTCCAGCAATTCTCCGTTCCCTGCCCTCCCCTCCCAGCAATGTCCAGCAATTCTCTGTTCCCTGCCCTCCCCTTCCAGCAATGTCCAGCAATTCTCCGTTCCCTGGCCTCCCCTCCCCTTCCAGCAATGTCCAGCAATTCTCCGTTCCCTGGCCTCCCCTCCCCTTCCAGCAATGTCCAGCAATTCTCCGTTCCCTGGCCTCCCCTCCCAGCAATGTCCAGCAATTCTCTGTTCCATGCCCTCCCCTCCCAGCAATGTCCAGCAATTCTCTGTTCCCTGCCCTCCCCTTCCAGCAATGTCCAGCAATTCTTCGTTCCCTGTCCTCCCAGCCATGTCCAGCAATTCTCCGTTCCCTGCCCTCCCCTCCCAGCCATGTCCACCACCAATTCTCCGTTCCCTGCCCTCCCCTCCCCTCCTCTCCAAACAATGTCCACCACCAATTCTCCATTCCCTGCCCTCCCCTCCCAACAATGTCCACCACCAATTCTCCATTCCCTGCCCTCCCCTCCCAGCAATGTCCACCACCAATTCTCCGTTCCCTCCCCTCCCCCTCCCAGCAATGTCCACCACCAATTCTCCGTTCCCTGTCCTCTCCTCTCCCATGTCCAGCAATTCTTGGACCTTTTTTTGCCCCCCCCCCCCCCCCCCCCGGCGACATTCCCGGCGAGTCCTGACCTTACTTTTTTTTTTTTTTTTTTTTTTTTAAGACTCAGAACGCGCGAACGATGCAGCCGGCAGCGATTGAAAGTGTCTGGCGTCTGCGTCGGAGCTTCCCTCACCCTCTGCGAGTCCCGCCTATGCGGAAACAGGAAGTTGTAACAACGAAGGCGGGACTCGCAGAGGGTGAGGGAAGCTCCGACACAGACAGCCTCTTTCAATCGCTGCTGGCTGCATCGTTCGCGCGTTCTGAGTCTTTAAAAAAAAAAAAAAGTAAGTGCAGGACTCGCCCGGAGTGTCATGGGGGGGGCCGCAAAAAAATGTGCCGGTACGCCGTACCGTTGCGTACCAGCACAAAAAAAGCACTGCATGTATCATACTCTAACTCCTACCATTTATATCTTCTACACAAGCCACTCGGTGTAGACCTATATTACAAAACAAACACACAACCAAAGAGTAAATAGCAAAAGAGTCCAAAAAGACTTGTGGCATGGGTCGACCAAAGGGCATTCCGTTGATGATTTGTGATTTATTGCGCAGTCACATGTTATTTTGCATAGGGGTGGTGATGTCACTGCGAGCTTATTGGCTCAGGAACAATGCTTTATTTTTTATTGGAACACGGTGGCTCCTGGAGGTTTAAACTCAGAGGTGGAGTGGTGATTTCAGCTTTGTGATTCTAAATGATTTCATGTGAGCGGGTTGTGGGGTTATTTAAACCCGGTAGAAGTTTGTAAGGGCATTTTTGCTTGAGGTCGACAGTTGTCGGCGAGATTTGGATATAGTCCCTCCGGTAAGCAGTCATAATGCTATAAATTTAGACTAAGCAGAAATTTGATTAAAATATAAAAGGTGCACTTTGTTTACAGAGACTTTATTTGTTCCTCCTGATGAAGCATTGCAAAATGTGGTTCCGCATTGGGGAACTATTGATTATTTGATAGTGTGGTCACCATATGGCGTTCATACACCATGCACCAAAAGATTTTCAGTGATTCTAAGATCTTCAGCTGGTTTCTTATTAATATGGAAAAGAACACCGAGTCTAAACAAGTGATATTTTGATTAAGTGATTTTTTTTTTATTGTCTTGGATGAAAACATCGTTGTTGGAGGACATTTACATGCCTGGATGTTCCTGGTGATGGTTATATCATTTGAGTTGCAGTAGTCCTCTTAAATTGACTTTTAGCCCAAGTGAAAATTGGGTAGATTCTTTTTGAACTCTTTTGCTGTATACTCTTTGGTTGTGTATTTGTTTTGTATTAATAGGACTACACTGTGTGGTTTGTGTGGAAGATACATAAGTACGTAAGTATTGCCATACTGGGAAAGACCAAAGGTCCATCGAGCCCAGCATCCTGTTTCCAACAGTGGCCAATCCAGGTCACAGATAACCGGCAAGATCCCCAAAATGTACAAAACATTTTATACTGCTTATCCCAGAAATAGTGGATTTTCCCCAAGTCCATTTAATAATGGTCTATGGACTTTAGGAAGCCGTCCAAACCTTTTGGTATGAGTGAGTTAGGTATGATACTGTGTATTTTTGATATGTTTAATTAAAACATTTTTTTTATGTTTGCATTTGAGCTGGAGTATTTTTGCCAATTTTGGTTATTATAACTTTCACTCCAGTTTAGTTGCGAGTATCCCTTGAATTGGTACTAATATAGAAATAAAAGGCCAACAAAAAAGTGACAAGGGGATACCTGTTCCTTGGACAAACTCAGGGGTTCTTAACCCAGTCCTAGGGACACACCAAGCCAGTCTGGTTTTCAAGATATCCACAGTCAATATGCATGAGATTTTCACGTACATTCATTGTGAGTATCCTGAAAATCTGAGTGACCGGGTGTGTCCTGAGGAACATGGTTGAGAACCCCCTAGACTAACTTAATACATTTGTGACTGGCCTTTGAGAGCCATCGTAGTGGATGTTTTGAGTAAATTCAATAAAAATATGCAAGCATTATTGCAGAGAAACCCAACATAATCCCTGTGGCTATGACGAGAGAGACAAGTTCCTGCAGTCCTGATTTGACATACTGTTTACATTTTATAGGAGCCCAGCCAGTTGGGATGTATCCTATACGCCTTTTGCTGTAAGAGATCTTCTCGTTCAGGTGAAGTCTGCCTGCAGATGGGCTTCTTGTGGTGATTGGGATTTTTTTGTTATGAAGCATTCAAAAATAGATATGCAGTAGAGTACAGCTGTTATTTGAGTTCTTGTGTTGTATCAGTAAGTGGTGTAACCATATTAGCATCATGATCTTTGAACTAAAATGGGAAGAGCAGGCCAGCAGTACAAAAATAAGTGCACACATTCTCAATGGTGGTAAGGCATATGAAGTAGTTTATGGTGAGTTTCTTTCCTGTTCTGGCAAGTTTTGCTCATGGTTTCAGCCTTCACTGACTGCACTGAATCTTGTTTGGTTCACCCTTTTAGGTTACCAGCATTGTGGTGGAGCACTGTACAGTTATGCAATCTATAGCTGAGAAAGTTGTCATAAGGGCAGCAGCTGTTGTCTAAAGGTATAAGTGATGTTTTTTTACACTGGTTGGCTAAAGTGACAGCAAAGTTTTATCTGTCATTGCTCAACCCCTGTGGAAGGTCTTCCTTACACCACATCTCGGCTTGACACACAGCATCTGCCTTGTTTGTACTTTCTCTTTAAAATGATGTGGGAAAGAGTTATCTCTGTCATGTACTCTAATTAGCTAAATTTTTCTGTCCTCTAAACTCAGCTAGATTTCTCCTTTTCTCTTCCATAGTGCCAAAACTAAATGCCAATAGCTGGATAGATAATTAGAAGCTTGAGTACTTTAGGGTTTAAGTAGAGTATGTGTGAGCACTGGCTGTAGTCAGTTTGCCTTGGAAAGGTCTGTGTAATAATTTGGAACAGTACCAGAACTTTCTTTACCAGGATTACTCTGTTAGAAGATTAGTATCACTGCAGCCTAAACATACTGAAGGGCTTTAAGCCCTTAATGTGCGGTTAGCACATGCAAACAAGCATTGTCTGATTTTTGCCTGTTGGCGCGCACCAACCCATACATTGCCTAATTTTTAGATTTTTTTTTTTTTTGAATGGAGCATGTCATGGGCAGGAGGTGGGCATTCTGGCTGGCATGTTATTAGCACATGCTAACTGAATAACACAAGAATTAATGCAGGAGCACTTAGCGCCTTCTATATAGGAGGTGGTAAGGGCTCCCTTGTTAATTCTTAGCAGGTACCACATGCTAATGAGAACAGTGTACAGCTTGCAATTTAAACTACTCAAGGCCTTAAGCTCATTGTGTCAAGGTATAGTGACAGAAAACAATGCCTTTATTCATGCTTAAGTTAATGCTAGTTGTGAAATGGCTGGCTGACCTGCCCTGTTGTTCAAGCTGTGTGCATCAGAATCTGGTATATAATTATCAGTCAAAACAGGCATACAATAAATTGGCAGGGGTTTGGGAGGGAGAGGAAGAATGAGAATTTGTTCCATTGTTCCATATGTAATTTGGAGTTCCTTAGTGTCAGCAGCAGATGAATCCAGATACTTGTGGGATGTGACCATCTACCAGCAGGTGGAGATAGAGGTCTGAACTGAAGTACCTCATAGGATGGCATGCTCCTTGGCCAGTCAGTATTCTCTGTCTCCAGCAGGCAGATGGATGGTCTCACAAGCTCCTGGCCTCATCTGGTACTACCTGCTGTTCTGGGTTTCCAGTTTAGTGGAGGTGTGCAGGCTGAGCAGTCCCGCCTTTATGGGGTACATCTGGTCACCCCAGGTCCCTGCCCTACTCCTTCATCCTTCCTCCATGCTGTGGCAGTTCAGCTGAAAGAAAAGCGAGTCATGCGTTTGGGATCTTTGATTTTGAACCTTCATCTCACTTCAGGAGAGATACCGGTACCCCAGTATCAGGGCTATAGTAAGAGAGGATGACGCTCTGACTCTAGCTGCATTGGGACACAAACAGGGCTGTTGTCAGCGCCCTGGGGTGAGTCTTCTTTTTCTTACCTCTGCTATGGTGCAACCTGCAGTTTTAATCCCATTCATGGGGTGACTGCAGAGGTGTACTCGCTGCTTCCGCGGTTGGGCGGGGAGTGCAGCGACTGTTCTTGTCCCAGTGGGGTTACGGGCTCACAATGGTCTCCCTAGTAAGTGCCTGTGCAGACCTTACTGACTTGACTGTTCCCACGTGCGGGATGCTCATCTCATGGTACTAGTGGGGCTTCGGCAGCCATATTGCTAGCGCGAGTGCCAGGTAGGACAGGACGGTCTATTTTCCTTCTGTCTCTTTGGTGCTGGTCTTCCCGTACAGATCTGGGACTGTTCCCGGGGAGATCATCTGCGAGGGGGTATTCTATCACTTTGGCGCTGGATCTCTATTTCTAGTTAAAGAAAAAAGAATGAATTGGCAAGACAGCACATTCTGTTAGGCGCAGATGTGACTTCATGTTGGGTTTCTGCTGCCTACCGACCTCTTCACTTGGCTCCTGGCTCAGAGGAGACAGGGGAGGTGGGCTTGACTGAGGGAGATCTGGTTCTCTTTTGGTACTTCATTCTGCAGGGGCCTTTGAGATAGTTTGAGTCTGCATGGCTACAGGGAACATGGGGGCAAGTTGTCTCTTTGAGGCCACCAAACGCTGTCCCGAGGTGCACGGCATTCCTTCAGAGGAATTACCCAGGTGCTTTCTCCTGCCCTTCTCAGTGGCGGCTAGGAGTGTCCTAGGAGTAGGGCATGGTGGCTTAGAGGTGGTGGCTTAGAGGGTCTGCAACTTCCATGGCATGCCCTTTCCCACCATGTGCGGGAACAGTGGCATCGACCCAAAGTGGGCTTTGTTGGTGACAGCAGACTTTGGGCAGTCCTTGTTGTTGGGTGTGAGTTTCTGCTGTACCTTCAGGTTCCAGAGTTGCTCCTTTGCGAGGACTCAGAATTCACTATCATGGCAGTCTTCCAGGGAAGTTAGACTTTTTAGTTTGTCTAGTTCGTGTTCTCCCTTTGGGGCCCCGTTTGAGGGGGCTTGGAATCCCCTTACCTTTTGGTATGGGACAATTTAACAACAACAAAAAAAAAAAAAAAAAAAGAGGAAAGCACACTCTGGAAGTTTCACTCCCTTCAGTTGTGGCACTTCTGTTGACCCTAGAACACTTTTTCTATTACCTGTGCAGGTATTTCCTTTTCAACATCTTTGCAAGGTGTTTGATGTGGAGTCATAAGAACATGAGATCAAAAGCACTGCCATACTGGGACAGACCAAAGATCCATCAAGCCCAGCATACTGTTTTCAACAGTGGCCAATCCAGGTCACAGTACCTGGTAAGATCCCAGAACAGTTAAACAGATTTTATTCTCCTAGAAGATGCAGTGGATTTTCCCAAGTCCAGCTTAGTAATGGCTTATAGACTTTTCTTTTAGGAATTATCCAAACCTTTTTTTTAAGGAGACTTTTGTTTCTGCACTGGGGCACGATGTCCCTGTTTCTCCTTGTCTCCATGGTTTCAAGGGAAGAGTGGGATTTTCGGTGTCTGCTGGGGGTTGCCTCCAGGTGCTCCTTAAGTTTTTCTTCTGGAAGGTGGCTGGCTTTCTACCTGCTGATCTTAGGTTCACGGTTGATTTGGACCTAAGTTAAGATGCTGTGGAACTTGGTCATATTCAAATTGGCCATATTTTACCTCTCTCCCCCATAATCCTTATGTTACATGCCTGGGCAGTTCACTCTAGCTGCAATGGTATTGAACACTGCAATTGTCATCTCGCTTGCAGGACAACTTCAGCAACCACTGTTGAAGAGGCACCAGTCGTCGGGTGTCCTTGGGTCCCCAAGACCTTTCCTGTATTTCTCTCTTTTCCTCATCTTAGACACCTGGAGCAGTTACAGAGCTTCTTTCTGTTTGGCATCTGGCTTACTCTTTGCAGCGTGCACACGGAACCAGTGGTGGCTGATTCAGGTCTGCTACCTGATGGTAAGACAGCCATATTCTGCTATGTCTTCTAGCTCTGACTCTGACTCACTAGTTGGCTATGTTGGCTTCACTGTGCAGCCAGGTTTACAGGTTCTTGTGCATAGCCCCATCAGTCTCTTCTTGGTGCTCCCAGCGAAGCTATAGCTCTGGCCTAGGCACTGGACAGCTGGGGTTGTGGCTAAGTCACATTTAGCCACGTGCCTTTTAGAGCTACACTTTATTTGCAGCAGCTCTAGGGCAGGTGGCTCTAGGACTGGGTACTCCAAGTCTTTGAGTTTGCCATAGGGAAACCTTTACATTTCCGCTTCTCCCCATGATCAAGTCTTGGTTCTCTCCTCGGATTTTCCATATGGCACGACGCCTCTCTTGGTTCCAAGAGAGTAGTAGGCCATGTCCCACACACTTGACTGGGACATGCTAGAGCAGGCTTGTGGACTGTACTTCTTCCTTTCCGCAATAGATTTCTTTGGTGTCGCTATTCAAGCTCCCGTCCATTTCTCTAATGGTTCACCACACTGCAACGCTCCTTCTTTGGGATGCAGTTGAGACTGTCTCTAGCTCTGCTTGAAGGACAGGGCGTTCTTCCATTTTCATTGTAGTTCCCAGACAGGAGCTTCCTTTCCCAAGGTTTGGACATCCAAAGTTAACCAGTGTTCAAGGTTCAACAGCTTGCAATGGGAACCTTGCTGCCTGTCCTAGTTGGTTCCACAGACATTTTCTAATCTCCCTGAATCTCAAACAGCATGTTCCCTTTTGACCTCTCCTCAGAAGTTTTTCTGGGATTTGTAGTCTGGAGCCGTTTTTCTTTTATGGATATGTCTTTCGGCTTTTCCCATCTCCAAGGCCATTATCTCCACGGCAGGGTAGTTGTGGCAGTCTTCATTTGCAGGTCCGGTTTGCAGGTACATCCATTCCTCACTGATTGGCTGCTTTGCAACTCATCCTTTCATGAGAGGCTGCAAGTTTCCTCAGAGTGCTACACTTCTTCGAGCTTTTTGCCGAGTGTGCATTTTCACCAAGTGTCCATGCCTTTCACAGACTATCTTGGAGTATCTGTAGGTAATAGTCTGCTTCGGTGGCACGTGGACATTCTTCCTGTTGTGCCTTAGCACAGGATTTTTTTTTATACAAGTTCTGCTCTGCTTCCTTTTCCATGTCCTGCAGCCTGAGAGTAGGTGCTGGTACTGGACACTCTGGTATCCTGCTGTAACGTTTTTTCCATAGGTTGGATTCCTCTTCAAATCTTCAGAGGATTCTTCTCAGCTGGATCCAGCTCTTTGAGCCTTCCCAGGGAATCTCAGCCTGGCCTGATAGTGGCAATGCAGCCTTCTGCTGTCACCTTGGTAGTGTTCTGTCTCTCTGCAGGTGACTTGTCTGCACCTCGTCGGCGGCTTGGGTATTCTATGGTGGGGTGTACCAGCTTTCGGGTTCCTTTTAGGAGTCCGATGGCCACCCTTCTTCGGCATGGCCGAATGAGCGGTCGGGGCTGGCATTGTTGTCAGAAGTCCTTGTATGTCTTGCTTCTGGCATCGGCTGAGCAGAGGTCTTTGGCAGTCACACCTGTCATTCAAAGTTGGGTCTCTGGGCAGCAGGTGCGGTTTTCATCCAGCTGCTAGTTGACCCTATGTCTTAGTGACAGCTGTTTGGTCAGGACTTGGCGAAGTTGGTGGCAGATCTGGGTGCTCATGACTCAGCATCTTCCTGAGGGCCATTCTACCTGTTCTTCTGCTAGAATCCCTCTCAGCCTCGTCCGGAGGGTCCCTGTCATTACAGGACGACCTGGTTTATTTCAGTTACCGGCATCAGCCCCAGGACGGGTTTTTGGACCTCCAGGATTTGTCGTGTCGAGACCATACAGGTTTTTCCTTTAGGACTGGCATTGCACCCAGTCCCAGGATTGTTCTTCCTTGGTTGGTTTCTGCTTTCCTTCAGCCATTGATTCTTTCTGTTTACTTGCTGTTTGTCATGTGCTCCAGCATTTTTTTGGGTGGAGTGGCCCACAAGTTCCAGTGGTAAGATAGTTTGTTCTTGCCTTATTCGAGATCTCAAAAGGTACTGCGGCTTCCAAGGCTGCGATAGCCTCCTGGACTCAGCAAGCCATCTTGTCTCTGTCTCTCCTAGCAGGTAAACCTCTTCCAGCCTGGTTCCAGGTGCTTTCTGCACCAGCTCCCCTGGGTGGAAGCTGTCCTGTTCTCCCTGGAGGACCTATCTGGAGCGACGCATGGTCTTCCTTGCATGCCTTCTTCCTGCCTTCCGTTTGTATGGCTCCACTCGGTCGGATGCATCCTTTGGAGTATCGGGGCTTTCGCGGAAGCTTCATGTTCCCACCCTATTTAAGGACTGCTTTGATACATCCCACAAGTATCTGGATTCATCTGCTGCTGACGCTAAGGAATGAAAAATTATATCTTGCCTGATAATTTTCTTTCCTTTAGTCGCAGCAGATGAATCCAGATACTTGTGGAAGGTGGCTGGCTTTCTACCTGCGGGTCTCAGGTTCACAGCTGATTTGGACCTAAGCTTTTTTTGTTGGGTCATATCAGTTAGATTCTCTGCTGAACCACGTTGCTGCATTTTTTTTGCATCTGAGGTAGATTGTGGGAATTATTTTACATGTTACAGTTCTTGTTTTATCATTTTGCTCTGTGGGGAGGAGAAATGTGGTACTACTATGAGAATACTGACTGGCCAAGGAGCTTGCCATCCCATGAGGCACTTCAGTTCAGCGCTCTCTATCTCCACCTGCTGGTAGGTGGTCACAACCCATAAGTGTCTGGATTCATCTGCTGTGATTAAAGGAAAGAAAATTATCAGGTAAGACATAATTTTTTGTTAATGAGCGCATACCTGCAACATAGCCTGAGATAGCTAACTATAACCTTTTCTATGGGTTGATGGTGGGGGGGGGGGGGGGGGGGAATCCTCCACTAGCTATGTTAGGTACTAAAATACTCTTTTTGGGTCTTTATGTGAATAATTTCAGAATCTCCATGGAAGTCTGAAATGTACACACATTTAATTGGTACATTCAAGTAGCATTTTCATTTATAGGGCTTTATTTTACCAGAGACACTGTATATTAAACTGCAAAATAGACTTAAAAAAAAATAATAAACTAGCTTCATCACGTTCAACTACTTTCTAAGTTAAGTTGCTTGGAGCAAAAGCCAAGTTTGATGAAGCAAAGAGAAATTTTACATTGAGCTACCTATGGAGAACGCCATTACTAAGTTGGACCCTTCCTTTTCCCTAAAAAGCATAAGACTGGGAGAGACAGAACATTTTCTTAGCCATATTTAAAATAAATAAAAATGTTGTGCCCCTTGTGTTAGTGGAAGTCTTTTTCCTACCAGCTTATAAATCTTCAGTAGACCAAGGACTAATGATTTATCTCTGAGCATCCAGTGATGCAGCAGGTGTTTTCTTGACTTACACAATGCCATCACGGTTTATTTCTTAGACATGAAAGAAAGTTTCATTGTCTCTCTCTTCTTTCAGGATAGTGCCAAAAAGACTTCCTTTCTAGTGCTGCTGCAGCTTGAAATCTTTGGCCTTGATTGGTATTTAGTTGAAAATTTAGGTGCTTGTTGAGCTTTTGGGTACAGGGACCTCTATATGTTTTGGCTATTGGTAAATAAGAACCTAGAAATAGGATTTTAGCCCTAGGATATGAGAACTCCCTTCACATGTTTACAGCAGGCTGATGCAAGGGAGCTAGGCTTCAAGTTTATATGAAGCAATTTTGCTGCTTTCTCAGTCTTTTTCAGGATGTTCACAGTGAAGATTCATGACCTAGATTTGTAGGCACTATATCTGTTGCATACAAAAATCTCATAAAAATTCATGATGAATATCCTGAAAACCAGACAGGTTATTAGTATTTCAGAACTGCCTGGAGCAACACTGATCTACATGTTTGTAGTGGACCAAAGCACTTTCTGCCCCAGGTATCATACTGTAGATATGGAGTGGAGGGCTTTTAAAATCCTCTTTACACTGCAGAATTTCATCATGTTGGTTGTATATAGCAGTAGATAAACTGTAGGGATCCAAGACAAAAAGGGAAAAACCTTTTTCATCCATTTGAATCTATAGGAAAAAAAGAATCTTTTTCAAGTGAAGTGGTTGAGTGTCATCAAAACTTTAACTGTAAATATAGATCAAGTGTAAATTATGAGGTCTTGTGTTTTCCCCTCAGTACTTTGATTTGTACTTGTACCAGAACTTATATAACGTCACCAAACCTTCCTAATGCTCTTCTGTAAGTCACAGCAGTGATGGGTTATCTACTCAGTGGTGTTTTGGGGACCAGGTATGTTGCTATCCATCATAGTAACTTTCTATCGGTCTTTCGTTTCCATCCTTTCTCTTGGTCTGTGCTATGGCCTGCCTTGTATTTGTTTAAGAAATGAGAATTGTGACAACCCTAATCCTATATCAAAATTTCTCCTTTCATCCTAATCTCCAGGTGGCTGGAGAGGTCATCCACTTTTGACTGCCTTACAAATATGTATTGTCCAAGAGAGATCTGAGAACCTAAACTTTCAGGACTGCACCAGTGCTACAACTAATCAACAAACATATTAGCAGAAAAAAAATTATGGTCTGTATTATGGTCCTTTAGCTATATTTGAGGGGGTAGTGAATTAGTCTCCATCTTCCCACGTGGTTTTTGAAAATGTTGGAGACCATCAATGGCCAAGTTATCTCATAACAAATTGCTACTAAGATTCAAGATTTGAATGTTTTTATGGACACACATTAAATTCATAATTAATGATATTTAGATGCTGTGGTTAGATTCCATCAAATACAGCACAAACTCAGTATGAAGGTTTTATTGCCGTACTTCACTATCCTTCAGGTAGGAACCCTTTTTATTAAATGTGAGGTAAGTGCACTAATGTACAAAGCCTGCCTAGGAAAGGCAGGGGCTGTGCCCATCTGTCCTGCAGACAGGGCATGGGCACTGCATTTGAACATCAGCCCCTCCTCCCAGGGCGGATTTTGAAATGACCCTAGCGGTAGTATCGTAGTACTACCGCTAGGGGTTAGCATTTCATATTTGTCCTTGTGTAGAAGGCTGACCCCTAGTGGTAGTACTATAACTACTGCTAGGGGTCATTGGTGCCCTTTTGAAAGCTAGAGCCAGACAGGGCAGGATCAGAGCGGGACTGTACCTGCTGTTTCCCACTAGATGACCAGAGTATACCCTGACTGAAGTCCTGGGGAGGGCCAGGATGGATGGGGGGGGAGGGGAGAAGACAGCAACTTCACATTGGGCAACCATCCTACTTAAGTGCCAGTGGCACGGCTGTACTGCATACCATCTCAAGAGGTGGCATTAAGTGTAGGCCTGCTACTGAAACTTGTGACAGCTTGTATATAATATTGATTTGCATGCTAGCTGGGCCGTCCTCTGCTCTACCCCTGTCATGCCCATGACCCGCCCCTACCTCCATTAAGCAGCCAGTGCAGGTTTTTTTTTTTTATACCATGCTGGCTGGTTTTAAATGCACAGTAACTGTTGGTATGAATCTGTGCAGTTTTTACCATACAATAAAACCTGTGCTAGCTGCTTAGTAAAAAGGCACTTATTCTATAATAGTGATCCCTCAAACTTGTCCTGTTAAATTTGCATACAGTTTTCTCATAGGTATGTGTTGAATATCCTTACACTGACCAACTCGGTGTATATTGCCCATGACAGATTTGGGGAATTACTGTGAACTGGCATTTTTTCTTAACTGATTCTTATTCAGTGGGATAAAGAAATTGCTGACCTCCCTCACTCAGCTGTAGTCTTCTGTAACCAGCAATGAGCAGAAAGGATTCAATGTTGGACTTGTTTTGATCTTGTAATAAAAACAAATCACTATGGAGCTCATTTTCAAAAGAGAAAAATGTCCTGAAAATGGCACAAAAGGCAGATGGACCTATTTCTCACCGAAACCATCCAAAGTGTATAAAACAGGAGAAAACTGGTCTAAAGTGCCAGTACGTCTACATCAGAACAACTTCTAGAGGGGTGATATGGGAGTGTCATGGACGGTCTTAGGGAATGAACGTCTCCAGCTCATAATGGATAGCAAAAAGATTTCCTGCTGGTGGGAACAAAAATGTCTGTAATTAGACCTGCTTTAAAAGCGTTTAGGGGAAGAACCATCTTGTTGTTTGACCCATTTGTTATTTTGTGGAGTTGGAGAATAGAGAGGTAGGAGCGTTGGTTATTGAGAGAGAGTTGCTGAGTGCTGTGTTACATTTGTCTGTTTGCCCCCTTCTCAACCTTGTTCCCTTTACATTTTCCTTGCCTCCTCTGTTTCACCTCCCAAGTTCCTTCCCCACACCTGCTAGCCCCCCTAGCCACACCCATTCCTTCCCCTTATCTCTCCCCTTTCCCATACAACCCCCCTGACTCCGCTCCCTTACCTGCTTGTCCTCTGTCTCTGTGTTCCTCTATCTGTACAGTCGTTTCACTGTGCTCTGTGCTGCTGCTGCTGTGTGTGTGGACTGACTTGGTGGGAGGAGAGTGAGTGATTTGTGTTGCAGCTGTGTGTATGAGGATTGAGTGCTACTGTGTCTATGTATGAGGACTGTTTGCTGGTAGTGGGAGAGTGAGTGCTGGGTGCTGTGGTGAAGGGACTCACTAGGTGCAGTAGGGGGAGGTGCATAGTGCTTATTTTGGGGTAATTTGGTTGCACCTGTCAAGGTGGGAAATGGTGCACTGTAGACTCGCAGTTTGCTGGAGGTGGAAGAGGCTTTGGAGGAGAGGCCCTGCAGGACATAACCTCATCCCCGAGTATTCAGGCCCTGCACCTGTTTCTTTGACCTTACCAATGTCCAATGCCTCAACAGGTACCAGTTTGACAGGGCTAGCATCTAGCACCTGTGTGACCAGCTCCAACCCCTCACCCATGATCCATAGAACAATCCCATCCCTGTCCACCTAAAAGTCACCGCCTCCCTCTCTTTTCCTCCCACTGGTAGCTTCCAGTCTGTCCTAGCTGTAAACACAGACCTGACCCAACCCGCCATTTCCAATTGGTTCCTTGCTGCCTTCCTTACCTACCCTTCAGACTACATCACATTCCCCACTACCCCTCAGGCCTGGCAGAACAACATGGCTCAGTTCTATGGCATAGTTTTCTTCCCCTCTGTCATAGGCGTCATCAACTGCACATACATCACACTCGGACCCTCCCCCCAGGCACCAGAAGCCATATCTAGGAATAGAAAAGCCCTTCACTATGAATATGCAGGCTGTGTCTGATGCCCAGGGGGAGATTGTGGACATGTGTGCTCGATACCTAGGTTCCACGCATGACCCTACATACTACAACATGGAATCTACCGCATGTTTGACCGAGAGGAGATGAGATCACCGGTGGCTAAGCGCAACAGGGACCTGCCAACCCCATTTCCCCTCCTCCCATATATCTTCAGCACTGCCTTCATACAGGTGTCTCCACAACCCAAGATCCCCACCACACCTCCACAAGGTACCCAGACCAGCCAGTACAAACCCATGTCTCTCATTCTGCTTCCCCAAACTACGGCAGAGGAGGACTACAACAACCTCCTAGAATGCACTTTTGGCCAGCTAAAGAATAGGTTTCGATGTGTCGATCAGTCTAGAGGGGAGCTCCTGTACAGCCCAGAAAAGGTCGCCAATATTTTCATGGCCTGCTGCATGCTTTATATCCTGGCCCAGTGCAGAGGACAGGCCCTACAAGAGGTGTGCCACACAACAGCAGGCCCAAGATGACAAGGAGCCCCCACCATCACCAAAGCAGAGTGCACAACAGCAGGGGATCCGAGAGAGGGAAAGACTTTGACCAATTTTTAGTGAAGGTATGTGATTTATTTTGTACAACACACCTACCCCCACCCTCTTTGTGCACACACCCCCTTCCCCTATCACATACCACCACTGAAAGGCACTATGCCTATGTCCCCTTCCCCTCTTGAGGCAACACGGTCCCCACACCCACCAACAGCAGCTTCTGAGGAGATATCCCTCGCAGCAGCAACAGCAGCCACAGGGGAAAGACAGAGACAAAGGTGCTTGCTTTTTCAGCCTCCCTCTGGAAATCTGGCCACCTGGCTGGCTGGGGGTCAGGTGGCGGTGGGCTGGCCTGAGGCATTGATTGTCCTCCAGTGGCTATTGTGTAGGCTCACAGATCCCTGGCAGCTGGCGACCAATGTTTTCTCGTCCCTCATGCACTGCCTCTATTCATTTGCAACCTCCAGTGCCCAGACCCTTGGAAGCATCATCTCCAGTTTCCTTCTCTAGTACTCTGCCAGATCTTGGTTTTCAGCGAGAAGTCTGGTTGCCAGCCTTATCACCTGTGTTGGTGAACTCTCGCATCTCCAAGTGGCCTGTGGCTCCTCAGTACTCTCATCAGTCTCCCTGCCTCTGTCCCTATTTGCATTCTGTGGTGCACTTCTCTGTCTTCTAACCCTGCCCCCCCTTCCAAAAAGACAAAAACAACAACAACAAAAATAATACCCTTTTTCCTTTCCTGCCTAGCTCTGATAAAGGATAGGCTTTTCTAACTGCTTCTGGTCCTGTAGCATTCTATCTTTGTGGAAAGGTTCTGCCAGTCCTAGGCAAAATCAAAAACTTAGTCTCCCAAGTGGTTACAAATTTGCATTTTACATTGATGAAACTGCTGTAATTATTGGGAATATTTAGATTTATTTTCTAAAGGAAAGTTATATTCTAGTGGAATTTGAAAGTTAAATCAACTGAAAATTCTTTGATCAGACTATCATTTCACCGAGGACAAGCAGGCTGCTTGTTCTCACGACTGGGTTGACATCCACGGCAGCCCCCACCAACCGGAAGAAAACTTCGCGGGTGGTCCCGCCCACCGTGCATGCGCGGCAGTCTTCCCGCCCGTGCGCGACCGGTCCTGCTCAGTTTTTTTCTATTCCGCGCTGGAGAGAGACGTGTTATCGTCTCTCTCTCTCTCTGTCAGCCCCGGAAACCGGATCGTGGCCTAGCCCCGTTTTTTTCTCCTTTGCGTACGCGTTCGCGTATTTCTTTTTTGATTGTTAGAAAAAAAAAAAAAGAACAGCGTCCTTGTCGTTCTTAGCCGCAAGGGCGCTTCATTGCGGCCTTGTGGCCGCGCGGTCATTTTCTTTTTCGGGTGTGCTTTTTCACCGCCACCATCGACGACTTTGACTTCGCCAACGCGATTTTTCCGTCGATGTCCTCGAAGGTCCCTAGTGGATTCAAGAAGTGTGGTCGGTGCGGCCGGCAGATCTCACAAACCGATATGCTTGGTGCCTCCAGTGCCTCGGCCCGGAGCATAATACCAAGATGTGCACCTTGTGTCTCGACTTAAGGAAGTGGACACAGGTGACGAGGCAAGTTCTTCGGGACCGTCTTTTCGGAACTTGCGCCGGCCCTTTGACGGCTACGGCATTGGTGTCGACGGATGGATCTTCGGTACCGGTACCGATGTCGAAATCGGCGCTGACTCTAGGAGTACAGGTACCGTTGGCCCGCCGGCCTGCTGGTGACGGCGGGGGTGAGTGGCCGCGCGGGCAGTCGGCCCCTCCCTCCCTCTACCCAGGGCCATCGGGACCGAACCCTGTAGGATCCGATTCCTCGAGGCCGGGGGTTTCTACCTCCTCTTCATCTCTGCCGCCGAGCGCCGATGACGGGCACCGAAAGAAAGCTAAGAAGCACCGTCATCGGTCGCCCACGGCGCACGGAACTGCCAGCTCCGGCACCTCGAGGGAGGACTCGACGCCGAGGAAGCGGCAGTGCCGAGAGGAGCGTTCCCCCTCAGTTGAAGAGGTGTCGCTGCGCCAGTCCGCGGGTGCTTCGGTACCGTCTCCTGGATCCGAGCAGCTTCCGGCACCGGCACCCACACTGGCCCCCCTGCCTTTCCCGACAGCGGGCCTAGACGAGTGCCTCCGAGCCATCCTTCCGGGGATTCTGGAAGGGCTGATGCGCCAGGGTCTGCTGGCACCGGGGGTGCTTGCGCCCCCAGTGCCGTTGATGGAGGCGCCGGTGTGCTCTAGCCTGATGCCGAGGCCTTCGACGCTGCTTGCGGCGCTAGTCTCGACCGCCACGCAGGTGGAGTTGACGTCGATGGAGGGAGCTTCATCCACGCCGGCGCGGGAGTCCACCGCTCGAAGCCATCACTGAGGACGTGGTTCCTCGCAGTCGAGACAGGCCCGGTTGAGGTCTGAGCTGCAAGAGCTCATGTCCGACACCGAGGAAGAGGCCTCGTGGGGGGAGGAGAAGGACCCCAGATATTTCTCCTCAGAGGAGTCTGTGGGCCTTCCCTCCGACCCCACTCCTTCACCGGAGAGGAAGCTCTCGCCCCCGAGAGCCTCTCCTTTGCCTCCTTCGTCAGGGATATGTTTATTTGCATTCCCTTTCCCGTGGTCTCTGTGGATGAACCGAGGGCTGAGATGCTCGAGGTCCTCGACTATCCATCACCACTTCGGAACTGGCTGAAGCCATTATCTAACCCCACCATCCCCAAGAAAGCGGAGTCCCAATACAGGATCCACTCTGACCCAGAGTTGATGCGGCCTCAATTGCCTCATGACTCGGCGGTCGTGGACTCTGCTCTCAAGAGAGCACAGAGTTCGAGGGATACCGCCTCGGCGCCCCCGGGGCGGGAGTCTCGCACTCTGGACTCGTTTGGGAGGAAGGCCTACCAATCTTCCATGCTCGTGACCCGCATCCAGTCATACCAGTTCTACACGAGCATTCACATGCGGAACAATGTGAGGCAACTGGCGGACCTGGTCGACAAGCTCCCTCCGGAGCAGTCCAGGCCTTTTCAGGAGGTAGTCAGGCAGCTGAAGGCGTGCAGAAAGTTCCTGTCCAGGGGTATCTATGACACCTGTGATGTGGCATCCCGAGCTGCGGCCCAAGGTATAGTGATTTGCAGATTCTCCTGGCTGTGTGCCTCTGACCTGGACAACCGCACCCAGCAGCGACTGGCGGATGTCCCTTGCCGGGGGGATAACATTTTCGGCGAGAAGGTCGAGCAGTTAGTGGACCAACTACACCAGTGGGAAACTGCTCTCGACAAGCTCTCCCACCGGGTGCCTTCAGCATCCACCTCTGCAGGTGGACGTTTTTCCCGGGCCCAGCAAGCTGCTCCCTACGCCTACAGCAAGCGTAGATACACCCAGCCGGCTCGAAGGCCTCCTCAGGCACAGGGACAGTCCCAGCGCGCTCGTTCCCGTCAACAGCGTGCGCCTAAGCAGCCCCCTGCGCCTCCACAGCAAAAGCCGGGGACGGGCTTTTGACTGGATCCATGGGAACATAGCCACCATCAAAGTGTCCATACCGGATGACCTGCCGGTTGGAGGGAGGTTGAAAGATTTTCACCAAAGGTGGCCTCTGATAACCTCCGACCAGTGGGTTCTCCAAATAGTGCGGTGCGGATACACCCTGAATTTGGCCTCCACTCCACCAAATTGCCCACTGGGAGCCCAATCCTTCAGCTCCCACCACAGGCAGGTACTTGCAGAGGAACTCTCCGCCCTTCTCAGCGCCAATGCGGTCGAGCCCGTGCCACCTGGGCAGGAAGGGCAGGGATTCTATTCCAGGTACTTCCTTGTGGAAAAGAAAACAGGGGGGATGCGCCCCATCCTAGACCTGAGAGGCCTGAACAAATACCTGGTCAAAGAGAAGTTCAGGATGCTTTCCTTAGGCACCCTTCTACCAATGATTCAGAAAGACGATTGGCTATGTTCCCTGGTTTTAAAGGACGCTTACAGTCACATCCCGATACTGCCAGCTCACAGACAGTATCTCAGATTCCGTCTGAGGACACAGCACTTTTAGTATTGTGTGCTGCCCTTTGGGCTCGCCTCTGCACCACGGGTGTTCACGAAGTGTCTCGTGGTGGTTGCGGCGTATCTATGCAAACTGGGAGTGCATGTGTTCCCATATCTCAATGATTGGCTGGTCAAGAGCACCTCAGAGGCAGGAGCTCTTCGGTCCATGCAGTGTACTATCCACCTTCTGGAGCTGCTGGGATTTGTGATAAATTACCCGAAGTCCCATCTCCAGCCAGTCCAATCTCTGGAATTCATAGGAGCGCTGCTGAATTCTCAGATGGCTCAGGCCTTCCTTCCCAAAGCAAGGGCGCAGAACCTTCTATCCCTTGCCTCTCAGACCAGAGCGGCTCGGCAGATGTTGAGACTCCTGGGTCATATGGCCTCCACGGTTCATGTGACTCCCATGGCTCGCCTCCACATGAGACCTGCTCAGTGGACCCTAGCTTCCCAGTGGTGCCCAGCCACCGGGAATCTAGAGGATGTCATCCGTCTGTCCATCAGTTGCCGCAATTCGCTGCACTGGTGGACCATTCGGACCAATTTGACCCTGGGATGTCCATTCCAAATTCCACAGCCCACGAAGGTGCTGACGACGGATGCATCTCACCTGGGGTGGGGAGCTCATGTCGATGGACTCCACACCCAGGGTCTGTGGTCCCTCCAGGAACAAGATCTTCAGATCAACCTCCTGGAGCTCTGAGCGGTCTGGAACGCACTGAAGGCCTTCAGAGACCGGCTGTCCTACCAAATCATCCAAATTCGGACAGACAGGTTGCAATGTATTACATCAACAAGCAGGGGGGCACCGGATCTTGCCCCCTGTGTCGGGAAGCCGTCGGGATGTGGCGTTGGGCTCGCCAGTTCGGCATGCTTCTTCAAGCCACATACCTGGCAGGCGTAAACAACAGTCTGGCCGACAGACTGAGTAGAGTCATGCAACCGCATGAGTGGTCATTCCATTCCAGAGTGGTATGCAAGATCTTCCGAGAGTGGGGCACTACCTCGGTGGACCTTTTCACCTCTCAGACCAACCACAAGCTGCCTCTGTTCTGTTCCAGACTACAGGCACACGGCAGACTGGCGTCGGATGCCTTTCTCCATTGGGGGACCAGCCTCCTGTATGCTTATCCTCCTATACCTTTGGTGGGGAAGACCTTACTGAAGCTCAAGCAAGATCACGGCACCATGATTCTGATAGCGCCTTTTTGGCCCCGTTAGATCTGGTTCCCTCTACTTCTGGAGTTGTCCTCCGAAGAACCGTGGAGATTGGAGTGTTTTCCGACTCTCATTTTGCAGAACGACGGAGCGCTTCTGCACCCCAACCTTCAGTCTCTGGCTCTCACGGCCTGGATGTTGAGGGCGTAGTCTTTGCTTCGTTGGGTCTGTCTGAGGGTGTCTCCCGCGTCTTGTTGCCTCTAGAAAGGATTCCACTAAAAAGAGTTACTTTTTCAAGTGGAGGAGGTTTGTCGTCTGGTGTGAGAGCAAGTCCCTAGAACCTCGTTCTTGTCCTGCACAGAACCTGCTTGAATACCTTCTGCACTTATCAGAGTTTGGTCTCAAGACCAACTCAGTAAGGAATCACCTTAGTGCGATTAGTGCTTACCATCATCGTGTAGAGGGTAAAGCCATCTCTGGAGAGCCTTTAGTCGTTCGATTCATGAGAGGCTTGCTTTTGTCAAGGCCCCCTGTCAAGCCTCCTGCAGTGTCATGGGATCTCAACGTCGTCCTCACCCAGCTGATGAAACCTCCTTTTGAGCCACTGAATTCCTGCCATCTGAAGTACTTGACCTGGAAAGTCATTTTCTTGGTGGCAGTTACTTCAGCTCGTGGAGTCAGTGAGCTTCAAGCCCTGGTAGCTCATGCTCCTTATACAAAATTTCATCATAATAGGGTAGTACTCCGCACTCACCCCAAGTTTCTGCCAAAGGTGGTGTCGGAGTTCCATCTTAACCAGTCAATTGTCTTGCCAACATTCTTTCTCAGACCGCATACCCGCCCTGCTGAACGTCAGTTGCACACATTGGACTGCAAGCGAGCTTTGGCCTTCTATCTGGAGCGGACACAGCCCCACAGTCCGCCCAATTGTTTATTTCTTTTGACCCCAATAGGAAGGGTGTCGCTGTCGGGAAACGCACCATCTCCAATTGGCTAGCAGATTGCATTTCCTTCACTTACGCCCAGGCTGGGCTGACTCTTGAGGGTCATGTCACGGCTCATAGTGTTAGAGCCATGGCAGCGTCAGTGGCCCACTTGAAGTCAGCCACTATTGAAGAGATCTGCAAGGCTGCGACGTGGTCATCTGTCCACACATTCACATCTCATTACTGTCTCCAGCAGGATACCTGATGCGACAGTCGGTTCGGGCAGTCGGTGCTGCAGAATCTGTTTGGGGTTTGAATCCAACTCCACCCTCCAGGACCCGATTTGTTCTGTTCAGGCTGCACTCTCAGTTAGTTGTTCTTCGTAGGTCAATTTCTGTTATGCCCTCGCCGTTGCGAGGTTCAATTGACCTGGGTTCTTGTTTTGAGTGAGCCTGAGAGCTAGGAATACCCCAGTTGTGAGAACAAGCAGCTTGCTTGTCCTCGGAGAAAGCGAATGATACATACCTGTATCAGGTGTTCTCCGAGGACAGCAGGCTGATTGTTCTCACCTACCCTCCCTCCTCCCCTTTGGAGTTGCGTTTTGCTCATTTCTTTGCTTGTCATTCAACTGAGCGGGAACGGTCACGCACGGGCGGGAAGACGGCCGCGCATGCGCGGTGGGCATGCCCTGCGTGCGGGAACGCCCGCAAAGTTTTCTTCCGGTTGGTGGGGGCTGCTGTGGACATCAACCCAGTCGTGAGAACAATCAGCCTGCTGTCCTCGGAGAACACCTGCTACAGGTATGTATCATTCGCTTTCTGGTCATACCTAGAGAACGTTTTTTGATACAACACTTGGCTGACTCACTGGGACATATAGTCCCACCCCAGGATTTTCCAGTCATATATAGACAAGCCAAAACTCATTAACTTTACTCCTCAGTCACACACAGGCAGTCTTGCAGACTGTTAACCCCATCATAGTACACCTGTTCATACCCATTTCAATCAATCAGGATGACTTTTATTTTCTGTAATGTAGTGCTTTAATTTCAAGGCCAATCATCGGGAGACTTAAGGCTTGTCCTATCTGTCTTCAGCTTGCTAGTTTAAAACAGGAGCTCAGTAAAGTAAAGCAGGAATTGTATGCACTTAAAGCAGCTTCAATGACTGCACAGAATCATACCAACTTCTCACCACTACCTCAAAGGATAAAACCACCTAAGAATAGATGGTTCACGGTAGGCTCAGGCAGACTACGTTATGTGGCACAGAAGCATCCGCCCTCACAAGTGCTGCCCCTACAGAATTCTTTTGCTCCATTACAGCACGGTGATGTCCCTGAAAATAGAACTGAGGCGGAAGAAAAAGCAATGAAGGTGGAACAAAAAGATATGAAGGTGCCCAAAGAGAAAAGACACCCCCGAATCACTAATGTTGGAACTCATACCAGGAAACTGTTGCTACTAGGGGATTCAATTATCAGAGGCATTAACTTTGAAACACAGTTCAAGGGGCCTTGCAAAGTGAAATGCCTTCCAGGCTCTTCAGCTACCAGGAGTACCAAGCAAATCTCTATAATCAGAGAAGAAACTAAGGAATCAAACTCTGATGTTGTTATCCACCTGGAAACAAATGACTTGTCCAGTAATACCCCACTGGCCGTGCTGAGAGCTTTTCAAGAGCTGGGAGAGGGGTTAAAACCTTTGATACAAACAATAGCTTTCTCTGAAGTACTTACCTACCTTTGGAAAGGGAGAGAAAAGATTGCAAAGTACTGAGAATTTCAATAGCTGGCTCAAAGCCTGGTGTCACCAAGAAGGATTTAGGTACATAGGGGGATGGGGCAATACATGGAAAAACAAAAGACTATACTGCAACGATGGGCTGCCTCTCACTGTGGCAGGAAAAAAAATCCTTTGGGAGAAATTCAGGCAATATATTTCTAGGCATTTAAACTAGAAGGTGGGGGTAGGATATGGAGGCAGTTCATTTCAAGTGGTCACCCCCCAGCTAAAGCTAAAGACAAGATGCATCAGTAGAAAAGAAAGCAATGAAAACAACAATCTTAGCAAATCACTTCTTACCAACACAGCAGGAAGTGAGACTAAATAAGAAACTAAACAGAAGATAAAAATTCCACTGAAATGTAGCTGGAAAGCGATGACCACAAATGCTCACAGTCTAAGCAATAAAGTTCATGACCTTCAAGCCCTGATGTTGGAGGCAGACTTAGACGTTGTTGCAATCACAGAGACATGGCTCAATGATTCCCACGAATGGGATGCAAATGTACCACGCTATAATCTATTTAGGAAGGATAGAGATGGTTGTAAAGGTGGAGGAGTAGCTCTGTATGTGAGAAATGATATTGCAGCGATTGAAATGACAGGGGCCTGGGGAAAGGAAGAAGCGCTATGGATCATGGGTGTTGTCTACAGACCTCCGACACAATCGGAGGAACTAGATAAAGATCTGATCTCAGATATTCAATAGTTGGGAAAGAAGAGAGAGGTGCCGTTGCTGGGATATTTCAATCTGCCAGATGTAGATTGGAAGGTTCCATCTGTGGAATTGGAAAGAAATAGAGGGATTGTGGATGCTTTTCAAAGTGCTCTGCTCAGACAAATGGTGATGGAACCCACGAGGGAGGGAGCGACGCTGGATCTGGTGCTCAGAAATGAGGATAGTGTGTCAAATGTCCGAGTGGGTGCCTACCTGGGCAGCAGTGACCATCAAACAGTTTGGTTTGATATGACAGCTGAAGTGGAGGGCGGCCACTCAAAAGTCCTGGATTTCAAGCATGCTGACTTTAGTAAAGTGGGGGAATACCTGAGGAAGGAGCTGATGGGCTGGGAGGATATACGAGAAGTGGAAAGACAGTGGTCCAGGCTGAAATAAGCTATAAATATGGCCACAAACCTTTATGTAAGGAGAGTAAATAAAAGCAAGAGAAAAAGGAAACTGATATGGTTCTCCAAGCAAGTGGCTGAGAAAATAAAGGCTAAAGAGTTGGCGTTCCTGAAATACAAAGGAACACGGAGAGGAATACCAGATGAAACAGAAGCCAAGAGAGAGATACGTCTGGCGAAAGCACAAACGGAAGAACAAATGGCTAGAAATGTAAGGAGGGGTGAGAAAAATTTCTTCAGGTATATTAATGAAAGGAGGAAGACTAAAAATGGAATTGTGAGACTGAAAGATGCTGCAAACTGCTATGTAGATAATGATGAAGAAAAAGCAAATTTGCTAAACAGATACTTTTGTTCTGTTTTCACAGAAGAAAATCCTGGAGAAAGGACCATGATTGACTAGCAAAAGTACATATGAGAATGGAGTGGATATAGCACCATTCACGGAAGAGAGTGTGTATGAACAACTTAAAAAAACTAAAGATGGACAAACCCATGGGACCAGACGGGATCCACCCCAGGATATTGAGGGAGCTCAGAGAGGTTCTGGCAGGTCCTCTTAAAGATTTGTTGAATAAATCATTGGAGACGGGAGAGGTTCCGTGGGATTGGAGAATGGCAGATGTGGTCCCTCTTCACAAAAGTGGAGATAGGGAAGAGGCTGGAAACTACAGGCCGGTAAGCCTCACTTCGGTTATTGGAAAAGTAATGGAAGCGATGCTGAAGGAAAGGATAGTGAATTTCCTGGAAGCCAATAAGTTGCAAGATCCGAGACAACATGGTTTTACCAAAGGTAAATCGTGCCAAACGAATCTCATTGAATTCTTTGACTGGGTGACCTGAGAATTGAATCATGGACGTGCTATAGACGTAATCTACTTAGATTTCAGCAAAGCTTTTGACACGGTTCCCCACAGGAGGCTCTTTAATAAACTTGACAGGCTGAAGATAGGACCCGACGTGGTGAACTGGATTAGGAACTGGTTGACGGACAGACGCCAGAGGGTGGTGGTTAATGGAATTTGATCGGATGAGGGAAAGGTGAGTAGTGGAGTGCCTCAGGGATCGGTGCTGGGGCCGATTCTGTTCAATATATTTGTGAGTGACATTGCCGAAGGGTTAGAAGGTAAAGTTTGCCTATTTGCGGATGATACTAAGATCTGCAACAGAGTGGACACCCGGGAGGGAGTGGAAAACATGAAAAAGGATCTGAGGAAGCTAGAAGAATGGTCTAAGTTTTGGCAATTAAAATTCAATGCGAAGAAATGCAAAGTGATGCACTTTAGGGAGTAGAAATCCATGGGAGACATATGTGTTAGGCGGTGAGAGTCTGATATGTACAGACGGGGAGAGAGGGATCTTGGGGTGATAGTATCTGAGGATCTGAAAGTGACAAAACAGTGTGACAAGGCGGTGGCTGTAGCCAGAAGGTTGCTAGGCTGTATAGAGAGAGGTGTGACCAGCAGAATAAAGGTGTTGATGCCCCTGTATAAGTCATTGGTGAGGTCCCACCTGGAGTATTGTGTTCAGTTTTGGAGGCCGTATCTTGCTAAGGATGTAAAAATAATTGAAGCAGTGCAAAGAAAAGCTACAAAAATGGTATGGGATTTGCGTTACAAGACGTATATGTGAGAGACTTGCTGACCTGAACATGTATACCCTGGAGGAAAGGAGAAACAGGATTGATATGATACAGACGTTCAAATATTTGAAAGGTATTAATCCACAAACGAACCTTTTCCGGAGATGGGAAGGGGGTAGAACTAGATTGAAGGGGGGCAGACTCAAGAAAAATGGCAGGAAGTATTTTTTCACGGAGAGAGTGGTGGATACTTGGAATGCACTCCCACCTAAAAAAAATTTAAAAAATATTTTTCCAGCCTCTATGCCAGCCTCAAACATCATACCCAGTTCCATGACAACAGTATGCAGGTCCTTGGAGCAGTTTTAATGGGTACTGCACTGCACTTCAGGCAGGCTGACCTAAGCCCATTCCCCCCTACCTGTTACACTTGTGGTGGTAAATGTGAGCCCTGCAAAACCCACCACAAACCCACATGTAGGTGCCCCCCTTCATCCCTAAGGGCTATGGTAGTGGTGTACAGTAGTGGGTTGGGGGGGGGGGGGGTTAGGGGCTCAGCACACAAGGTAAGGGAGCTATGCACCTGGGAGCGTTTTCTGAAGTCCACTGCAGTGCCCCCTAAGGGGCCCGGTTGGTATCCTGGCATGTGAGGGGGACCAGTGCACTATTAATGCTAGCTCCTCCCACAACCAAATGGCTTGCATTTGGTCGTTTCTGAGATGGGCGTCCTCTGTTTCCATTATCGCTGAAAATCGGGGACGACCATCTCTAAGGTCGATGTAAATTTTGCGGTTTGGGCGTCCCTGACCGTATTATCGAAATGAAAGATGGACGCCCCTCTTGTTTCGATAATACGGGTTTCCCCGCCCCTTCGCCGGGACGTCCTGTGAGGACGTCCTCTGGAAAACTTGGGCGCCCTGTTAGATTATGCCCCTCAATATCAACCGGCTCATCTTTATCCACATGTTTGTTTACCCCTTGTTTAGTGAAGGGAAATCTTTCCTTACCAATGTTAGTTTTGTCGCATTAATCCATGCTTTTGAATATGCTCTGTTTTTTTTTGTTTTGTTTTTTTATAATAGTCCCTACCATTTTACCTTGCACTAACAGGCTCACTGGCATATAATTTCCCAGATCATCTCTGGAACCTTTTTAAAAAAATCGGCGTTACATTGGCCACCCTCCAATCTTCCGGTACCATGCTTGATTTTAAAGATAAATTACCTATTACTAACAATAGTTCTGCAAGTTCATTTTTCAATTCTGTCCGTACTCCGGGATGAATATCATCTGGTCCAGGCGATTTGCTACTCTTGCGTTTCTCAAATTGTGCCATTACCTCCAGGTTTATAGAAATTTAATTCAGCTTCTCTGACTCATCAGCGTTGAATACCATTTCTGTCACCAGTATCTCTCCCAGATCTTCTGTGTTAAAAAGTTTTTACTATATGTTTTTGTCTCAAATACAATCTTTTTTTTTTTCAAAGTTCCTCTTATCAGCGCTTTACATTTGACATGCCATTCCTTATGCTGTTTATTATTTTCGGTCTGATCCATCTATTTTCTGAAGGATTTTCTTTTAGTTCTGATAGCTTCCTTCACCTTACTTTTTAACCATGCCAGCTGTTGCTTGGCCTTCCTTCCTCAGTTTTTAATTTATGGAATATAACTGTTTTGGGCTTCCAGGATGGTATTTTTGAACAGCATCTACACTTTATGTAAATTTTTGACCTTCACAGTTTCTTTTTTTCACCATTCTCATTTTATCATGGTCTCCTTTTTGAAAATGTATTGGATTTCCTGTATGTACTTACTCCAGAGCCAAAATCAAATGTGATCATATTATGATCACTGTTATCAAGCAGCCCCAGCACCATTGCCTCCTACACCAGATCATGCAGTTCACTAAGGACTAGGTCTAGAATTTTTTCCTCCTCTTGTTGGTTCCTGTACCAGCTGCTCCATAAAGCAGTCCTTGATTTTATCAAGGAATTTTACCTCCCTAACATGCCGTGATGTTACATTTACCCAGTCAATATCGGGATAACTGAAATCACCCATTATTGTGTTCCCCAGTTTTTAGCCTCCCTAATTTCTGATAACATTTCTACATCTGTCTTTTCATCCTGACCAGGTGGACGATAGTACACTCCTATCACTATCCTTTTCCCCTTTACACACGAAATTTCAATCCATAGGGATTCCAAGATGTGTTTTGTGTCCTCAGAATTTTCAATCTATTTGATTCAAGGCTGCCCTTAACATACAATATTACCCTTCACCAATTCGATCCACCCTATCACTATGATGTCATTTGTACCCTGGTTTGACAGTGTTCCACTGGTTATCCTCCTTCCACTTGGTTTCAGATTTCTGTTATATCTAATTTTTCATTTAGTGCAATATATTCTAACTCTCCCATCTTATTTCTTAGGCTTTGATGGTAATAATTTGTAATCTTTTGTCTGATTTTTTATTTAAAGACATTGGTCTACTATGTTCTCTATTGGTATACCCTATCTTCCCTGTTTTGATAATATCTTTGAAAGATATCTTGTTCCGAACCATGTGCTTTGAATGACTATTGGCCTTCCCCCTCAATCTCCTTTTTAAAAGTCTATGCCAGCAGCCTGGTCCCACCCTGGTTAAGGTGGAGCCCATCATTCTAGAATAGGCTCACCCTTCCTCATAATGTTGCCCAGTTCTTTACATATCTAAAACCCTCCTCCCTGCACCATCGTCTCATCCATGCATTGAGACTCCAGATTTCTGCCTGTCTCTTCGGCTCTACACTTAGAACGGGCAGCAGTTCTGCAAATGCTATCCTAGAGGTTCTGGGTTTGAGCTTTCTTCCTAAGAGCCTAAATTTGGCTTCCAGAACCTCCCTTCCACATTTTTCTCTGTCATTGGTACCTACATGTACCAAGTCAACTGGCTGCTCTCCAGCGCTGTCTAAAATCTTATCTACTTGATTCATGAGTGAGGTCTGCAACCTTTGCACCAGGCAGGCAAGTGGCCAGATGATCCTCACGTCCACCAGCCACCAGTTATCTACATGCCTAATAATCGAATCACCAACTACAACAGCCATCCTAACCCTTCCCTCCTGGGCAGAAGCTCCTGGAGACACATCCTTGGTGTGGGAGGATATTGCAACCCCTGGTCCTGGCTACAACATTACTTCAGCTTCACGAGGGTAACACTCTCCTTTTAGAAGACCTTCCTCCTCCAAGGAAGCACAGGGGCTGCCAGACTGGAGGTGAGACTTCTGTACAACTTCCCTTTAGGTCTCCTCTATGTACCTCTCTGTCTCCCTCAGCTCCTCCAAGTCTCTACTCTAGCCTCAAGAGAACAGACTTTTTCTCTGAGAGCTGGGAACTCTTTGCATCAAGCACACAGATATAACCTCTCACCAACTGGGAGATAATCATACATGTAACATTTGATGCAAAAGACTGGATAGTACCCCTCTCGCTGCTGGACTGCTGTCTGCATATTAGTATTATAGAGCTTAATTAAAACTTCTTAAGGTACTAGGGATATCAGATGAATATAAAGAGCCTTAAGATTATATGGTATAATATGTAATTTATTTAGGGTTTGCTTCTCAAACTAATTAAATGTATTTAAAATAATGAATACTCTCCTCTTGTTGACCTAATTAGAGTAATTGACTATAAATGAAGAGTTGAGCTAGGGGCGGGTGGGAGCTAAAGAGGGAATGAGGACTAAACTAAGTCCTGCTATGCCTTCTATAATCTTAATGCTGTGGCAGAAAATTCAGGTTTTAAAACTATAGGGAAAAGGGTATGGAGAGTAGTTAATACATTTTGCTTAAATTTTTTTTTTTATTCTAACTGTATTTATCAGTAACCTGCAAATCCTCTTTTAAACTTAATCTTTTGAGTTACCAAGCACAGAGCAAAATGTCACCCAGAGAAATACCCTCTTCGGCAGTGATTTTCGACACACTTACAAGGCACAAAAATTGTCAAGGCACACCCCTGGAATCTAACCCATATCCGCCCATCCCCGCTAAGATGCATTCCATCTCCACAAATAATCTCCTCCATCCACACCCGTATGTGTAACCTTCAGAAGTAGTTATTTCATTTAATTATGCTACTGAAATACGTTATAGCACCAATATACATGCTACTGGGAAACTGGATCTAGATGGACTGCTACAGATTCTTACACAGACACCACATGCCAGCAGAATCCTTCACCTCAGTTGCAGATGTAGAACATGACTCTCACCTTATACAAAATAGGGAACCACAAAAGACATGCAGACAAAAACTGAAAGCAGAGATACTGGACCATGCACAGCAGAGAAATAGAAAGAAATGCATGTCCTCCTGTACAGAGCAAAATAAAGCCGGCATATGTAAATTTTCAACACGGAAGTAGTTCATAATGTTTCCTACCTTTTTAGTCTGGTAATTTTATTATTCCAGTCATCGAGTTTGGTTTTGCTTTCCTCTTAACTCTGTTTCCAGGGTTTCCTTTCCAATTGCTATTTCTTTTCTCATTTCCTGCCCTGTGTCTGACACTGATCTTTCACATTCAGCTTTTTTCAATTTCTCTGCCTCTTTCTCAAATCTGTCTTGTTTTCCCTTTCCCCTTCATGTGCAGCCTGTCTCCCCATTTTCCCTTCATGTGCAGCCTGTCTCCCCTCTTTCCTTTCCTTCCCTTCCCTTATGTGCAGCATGTCTCCCCACTTTCCTACCTATATTTCATTCATTTCCTTCTGTGGTATTCTCTCTTCTATTTCTTCTTTCCCCACACGTCCTGCCACCTCTCTCCTCCCCCCCACCCTCAACTCCAGCACCTCTTTCCCTTCACTTCTGTCTTCCTTGCCCACCTCATTGGATCTCACTCTTGCCTAACTGACCTCCCAGTCGCTCTTCCTCGTCCCCCCATGTAGAATCGCTCTCCCTCATTCTCGCACTCCCCCAGTCCCAAAGCCCCAGCACCTCTCCTTCATTCTTAATCCCCCAGACCAATACCTCTCCCTTATCTCAAACCCCCAGCATTTCCCCCTCTTTCTCAAAGCCTGAGTCCAACTCCTCTCCCAGCATCTCAAACCTCCAGCCCAGCACATCTCCCTCGTTCTTAAACCCCCAGCCCAACACCAATACCTTTCCCTTGTTCTCAAACCTCCAGCCCTAGTATCTCCCTTTCATTCTCAGCCCCCAAGCCCCAGTCCAACACCTCTTCCTCATTCTCACACTCCCCCAGTCCAGCACCTCTCCCTCATTCTCACACTCAACCAGCCCCAGTCCAGCACCTCTCCCTCATTCTCACACTCAACTAGCCCCAGTCCAGCCCCTCTTCTACATTCTCAAACTCCCCACCCCTGCATCCCACTTTCCAAATTCTCTTTCAGGTTTCCCGCAACAGGCCCTGCAGTTTCCCTTCTCCATCATCTTGCCCCCCTTTCCGATTAAATTTTCTTTTTGTGCTGGCAGGGTGGGACACAGTTGAGGGACAGAAGTTATCAGAGGAGGTGGGGTACTGGTGAAGGAAATAGGCAGGGGACCTCAGTTTTTGAGTTTGAAGGTAGGATGCAGGTGGGGAAGGCACAGTTTGGGACTAAGGCAAGAGGTGCCAGATCGTGGACAGGGAAGAGAGTGTGAGATGGCAGACCATGGGGAGAGAACTGGCCCCTGAATGTGTGTGAAGGGTTCGCGGTATGTGTGGGCAGCCGAATGCATGTTGACTATCCGGGTCCTACCCCCATAGGAAGAGAACAATGCTCAGAGGGGGTGGGACCCAGCAGACAAGAACAGAACAGGTCAGGGTGGGGACTCCATTCCCTACATGATGAAGCAGTAGTGGCTGTCAAAAACAGAGCTGCACTATATTTTTAGTTCTTTCAGTATGTGTGAAATACAGAGAGTCTGAGAAAATCCATGGTTTACCCAGGCCCCCCGTGGCACACCTGGGGAGCCTCTATGGCACACCAGTTTCAAAAATGTTGCATCAAGGAGAATGCTTCAAACAAATCTTTTGAAGCTAACCCAGTAATCAGATTGCCCTTAGTAACCTTTGCAAATATTCTACTTCCTCACATGTTAATTAACACCTAATACTAGGTCAGTAGCAGTGCTACCTCTCCAGCAGGCAAAGAACAGAAAATTTCTTTTAGGACAAAGTTTGAGCCTTACTACTTTCCTTTTTAATACTCTTGGCTGCTAAGTGTCTACCTCTAGAGAAAGTTTGTTTAAAACTATGAGGAAAAGGCTTCTACATTATGGAAACTAGTTAATACTCTCTTTTTTATTTTTTTCTAAGACTGAACAAGGCTGTGCTATGCCTTCTAGAGTCTGTTAATGCTGTGGCAGAAAATTCCAGTTTTAAAACGATGGGGAAAAGGGTATGGAGACTAGTTAATAAAATTTGCCTATTTTTATTCTAGCAGTGTTTATAAATAACCCACATTCCTCTTTTAAACCGAGTCTTTAAGTTACCAAGCATAGAGTAAAATAATGTCACTTACCCAGAGAAATGCCCTGCCACTGTTGCTGCCTCCTCAGCATGTGGCTGGCTGGGCTGCTGGGTCTTGCCTTGACCTCTGAGTCACTTGCCATATCAAAAGTCACCTGCATATCAAAAGTGGAGGAAATGTGTTTGTTGTACGACTTAACCTGCTACTGTGCTGCACCCTTCCTTTATAAACCCCTCCATGGGCACCTCTAGCACACACATGATATTGAGTAATGCCACTCTTGTGCAACCCAAAGAAGACTGCCTCTACATGCAACATTGCTGGAGCCAATGGGTATGGGACACTGTGTACTGGAGAGCCCAAAGTGCCAGCCAGCCAGCCACACAGGCATGTAGCCAGAGAAAGGAGGCTTGTGGAGGAGTTGAAGAGTGAACAGCGGCAGGAGCACAGAGGTGGGGAAAACAGACATGTGCACTGGTTGGTGATGGATCAAGGTGGAAGGGGGGGAAGAAGACACCAAAATAGGACAGATACTGGGGGGCCCCAACCTGCCCACTAGTGGCTCCTTCCTATTGAGTTGGGTCATAGCCCCTAATAACCTGTCTTTACCATGTCTTCTGGTGTGTGTTCTCAATCCCTCCCCCACCAACTTGAGAACCTGGGCTACATGTAGGGGTGTGATCAATCAGGCCCCCTCCCCCCCATGCCCCTGTAACATAGTAAATTATGACAGATAAAGACCTGTATGGTCCATCCTGTACATGGGGACCTCTACCTGGCCACAGCGGGGGAACAATATACCTAGGATCTTTAGCATGGGACACCTGTGATGAGACCCAGGTTCCAGCCTCCAGCATGGAGCGGGACTTGGCCACCAGTATGACGTGTCCGCCAGTGCTTCTGTCATAGAACATGCAGCCCCATCAACCCCAGCTTCCCCTCAAAAGATCTCAGGTGGCAGCATTGGTACTTGAGAAAGGCCAGAGAGTTTACCCACTGATGACTACAGTGAGCAGTGGTGAGGTAGGTGGCTACTCTGGTCCATATTGTTATCTACATTGCTGTTACTATACTATCAGAGTTTTATAGACCGCTAATTTTCCTAAAGCATTTGCAGCAGTTTATAGTATGAAAAAAAGAAGCTCCAAGAGTAAGGAGGAATTAAATTGTATTTAAAAAAGCATAATAAAAACACAAAATTAACATTAAAAACAGAAAACGTTAAAAGCAAGTCAGAGTTGTTGCTGAAACAAGTTTTTAGCATTGTCCTGAAAAAGAGATAGGAAAGTGCAGACTTGAGGTTCAGAGGTAACTTATTCTGTCCCCAGAGAAAGGAAAAGAAGCCTTGAAGATAGATTTAAATCAAATGGTTTTTTTTTTAGAGAGGAAAAAAAATCTAATTCCAAGGTTCTTAAAAGTAATCAATAAAAATAGAATAAAATAAAACAGAAGAAAGAAAATAAGATTATTCTATTTCTATTGATTACCTTTAAAAGTGGACTAACATGGTTACCACATCTCTCTACTCAAGGTTCTTAAAAAAAAAACAAGCCTTTGGAATTTAAACCAGATATTGATTTAAATGTTAAGCAAGGGATTTTAAAAGATACGTTTATGTATCAGCAACCAAAGACAATATGTTATCAAAATGTCCCGTACCACTTCTGTATCAGTTGTAGATGATGTAACAACTTAGTTGAAATCTGAGAATAAAGTGAGTTATAGTAGTCCCATTGTGGCAACAAAACTGCTTGAGCTATAATTCTTTCACTAATAAACATCTTATTGCCCAAGGGGATCATGTGTTGGCTACTTCCTGAACGGGCGCCTCATGTCTGCTCTTCTACCCCCTACAAATCTGCACTAACAGTATTGCACTCAAAGTGTTTCTTATACTGTCCAGCCTTCCTCGCAAGGGCTTTGTTGCAGATTGGTGGAATGCCGATCAAAACATTGAGACTGCAGAAGGAGCACTCTAACTCCAAGATGGCGGCAGAATCGATGGTGTCTCCTGTCCCTGGGCCCACTCTGGTTGTGAAGCTCTAGGAGGTCGCTATCCAAGAGATAACCCGACATATGTTGGGAATCCTTGATGATCGGTTAGCGAAACTGCATGCAGCGATCAAAGATGTAAAGAGTAGTGTGGATACCCAGGTGAGTCGTCTGCAGCGAGTGGAGTTAAAGGATTTCCCACCAAGAGGATCATATGCAGAAAATTGCCGGCCGCCCTGGTCCTAGAGCTGGAAAGCTGTTGCAAGGCCCTCAAGGATCAGGTAGAGGACAAAGAGAATAGGGGATGATGCAATAACATCTATCTAATTGGGGTGCTTGAGGGTGAAGGATAAAGAACTGCGGGATTTGGTGGCGCTTTGGATGCCCCAGGAACTGGGCTTGGAATTGGATGGGCCACTCTTGAAAGCGAAACAGGTGCACGTTGTTGGAGTCTTCAAGGAGGATCAGATTAAGCCCAGACCAGTTATTGCCCGAATTTTTAACTTTGCAGAGAAGGCACAGTTAATGACATGCTACAAAGCTAAGCGGGTGATATCTTACAAAGGTTCTCAGCTACTGATTTTCCAAGACTTTTCTGCCAAAGTCAGTGAGCAATGTAATCTGCTGTCCCCCTGTTGTACACAGTTATTCCAGAGGGGCATACGCTTCGCTCTACAATATCCTGCAAAGGTTCGGATCAATCATGATAAATCTCTTCACATTGGAATCCCCAGAGGCCCTAAAAGCTTTTTTGGATGAACACCCTGCTTGAGAACTTTGTGTGGTCAAACCTTTGCCAGAGGTTGGGTGGCCTCCTTGGCACACCCCCCTCACCTGGATCCGGGGAGCCAGTATACATCTATGACTTACTCCTGTAGACAGCCTTGGTTTGGACACTCTGTGGCATTATGAGGGGGTCAGCCTTCATGTTGGGACTTGAGGACCAAGGTCCCGTTCACCATAATCTCTATTAGTGCCTGGAATGCATGTTGTATTGTACTTTTGATCACTATGTTTTGGGGTTTTTTTCAGCAAGCTTCTGTTTTTCTTTTACATAAACTGCTTTTGGGGGTGGGGGAGGGATGATGTCAATTCTGCGAGGTTTGGGTGGGTATAGAATGAGTTTGGGGTGTGTATGGAAATTGCTTGTTGGGTTCTGCTTGTGCTGGAGTGTGTGTATGATTTGGTTGAGAGGTGGGGAGGGGGAGGTTATTAGGCGGCCAAGCTTCACTCATACTCAGGTTCATAGTGAGGGTGGCATACACTTTTCGGGTGGGTTTAGCTGGGAGACCCAATCGATTGCTTGTTCTGATACTGGCGCTTTGGACTGGACTGCTCTGGTGTGTGTTACTGGCATCACCTGAGCTGAAAATGATCACCTTGAATGTGGATGGCATTCATTCCTCTGAAAAAGAGAGCCCGTATATTGCAATCCCTTAAGAGAGATCATGTGGACATCGCTACAGGAAACGCATCTGAATGCCTCAGAAAACCTGAAGCTTAAGTGAGATTGGGTGGGCAATCTCTATTACTCTGCATTTAATAACAGGCAGAGGGGTACAGCCATTTTGTTCCATAAGAGGCTAGTCTTTGCCCCACATAATCTTTATCAGGACCTGGAGGGCAGATGTGTCCTGGTGGCTGGGAGCTTCAGGGGGTGAGGGTAGTTGTCTGCAGTTTATATGCCTCTAACGTGTATTCTTACAAATTCTTTGCCCAGTTACGGGTCAGACTTTCCACTTTTGTCAAGTACCAACTAATCATAGGGGGAGACTTTAATTCCACCGGTGACCCTACCATTGACTGTAAACCACACAAAAAGCTGGCCAAAGATCAGGAGGCCAGAGGGGTTAATTTGCTTGTTAACAATTGTGGAGGACATTACAGACCTGCAGGATTATACATTCTATTCTCACCCACATGTGGCACACACCCGGCTTGACTATATTCTTTCTCAGGCGCTTCTAGGTAGAGTGAACACAGCCTTTATTGAAGCTGGGGCCCATTCAGATCACTCTTTAGTGGGAATCGCACTTCATATGGGGCAGGTGCTTGCATGGACCCCTGTAGATGGCGCATGAAACCCTCTATCTTCAGGAGGAATTCTGCTAGTATTCACAAAGGGCTTGGCAGGATTATGTAGCAGAAAATACTATAGAGGAAGTGGGTGCTAGAACATACTGGGAGGAAACTAAAGCTGTCCTTAGGGGCAAAATTATAGCTTATACTTCTCGACTCCATAAGAACAGGTTGTATGATATTGTAACCTTATCTAACAAGTTAAAAGAAGTTCAGAAGACTTTTCAAGCCTCCGCAACTGCTTCCTCTTATCAGGATTATATGCAAGTGAAATGCCAACTGCAAGATGCCCTAGATCAACATGCTAGTTATAGTATATGACTATATATCGCTGGGGCAATAAAATGGGGAAGTTGGCTTCTTTGGTGATGCAACGCTGGGGGAAAAGCTGTATTATTCGGATAAAAGGGGAGAGAAGGAACTTGTACACTAAACAGGAGGACATAGCTCAGGCCTTTGTTTGTTTTTATGAATCTTTGTACAACTCGGGTCATTTTGATGAACAGGCCTGCGCTTCCTTTTTTGCAGTCCTTGGACCTCCCTGCATTGTCAGAGGCCCAAGTGCAGGAGCTTAATGCTCCCTTTTCAGGAAAAGAGGTGCAGATCATCATTCGGGGGCTTAAACTGGGTAAGGCTCCAGGAGCGGACAGTCTTGGCTCTGAATTTTACAAAATCCTGCAGGATTTGCTTGTCTAGACTTTTTTGGCTATGTGTGATGACCTGCGTACGACCCAGGAATTGGGCTCTACAATGAATCATGTATTTAGTACAGTTTTACCAAAAGTGAGGAAGGTTGCAGAGCTGGTGGGAGCCTACCACCCCAGCTCGTTACTTAATCAGGATGTAAAAACACTAGCTTCCCCAGTTGGTTCACTCAGACCAGGTGGGCTTTGTCCCTGGCCGTTTTGCATTGGCTAACATTTTGAAGATTCTTCGGATCCTTTACAAGGGGAGGACCATTCTTGGGAATGCGATTCTGGCCAGCCTGAATGCTGAAAAGGCCTTTGACAGGGTGATCCTGGAAGTATCTATTCTGGATCCTGGCAAGATTCGATACCAGGGGACCTTTTTTGGAGTGGGGACAGGGTCTCTATAAGAATCCCTCTGCCCAAATTATTCTTAATGCCTCTCTTTCACTGGTGCTTCATCTGGGTAGGGGCACACAACAAAAATGCCCACTCTCTGCTTCTTTTTGTTCTTTCTTTGGAACCACTGGCGGCAAAAATTCAACAGAGTGGAGATTTGTTGGGTGTCCGGCTAGGAGAGTTTGAGTACCACATAATTATTTGCAGATGTCATGCTTCTGATTTATAGACCAGGCAACTGTTAATCTGCGCTGAGTTATGCTGATTATTTGTGAGTTTTGGACCTTTGCAGGTTATTAATTTTGCCAAGTCAAAGGCCTTGCCTATCTCTCACCCTTGTCAAAGTGTTCAAATGACCAGTTTTCCCCCTTCCTTGGTGGGGGTGGGGATTAAATACCTTGGTGTTTTTCTAAGTGCAAATCCTACTTGGCTATATAAAAAGAATATGTGCGACAAGTTGGAAGCTATTAAACAGATGGAAGGATCTTCCTGTTAACTTCCAGGGTAGGGTGGTCGTGCTTAACATGGTGCTCCTTCCAAAATTGTTGTATCCTCTCCAGATGCTACTGTTGTTGGTCACCCCACAAGATGATAGGCTTGCTGGTTACTTTATTTGGCAGAGAAGGGGCCCTCATATTAGTTTCTCTAAGTTAATTTTGGATTGGAGCTTGGGTGGGGTCTGCTTGCCTGACCTCAGGATATATAATGTTGCTATGTCGATGGTGGAGCCATGAGCTCCATACCCACCAGTCTTTTTTTGCCCCTGGGGGACTTTTAGAATGGCTGGTGTACGCCCTATTCGGCTTTTAATGTAATCAGCAAAACTATTTTAAACTAGGGGGGATCTTTAAAAGGTAACACATACTTGAGGGCCTTGAGCAGAGCTTGGTCCTGGTGGAGGTGTACTGTAGGTGGGGCTCAGGGTGTTGATCCCTTTTTGACATTACAAGGGAATATCAACTTCCCGGCTGAAATGGGCTCCTCTCCCTTTGGGGTTTGGTGTGACGGGGATAAAACATATTTAGGAGAATTAGAGTCAATTGGGGATGGCCATTTTCCATCCTTTGATCAGCTCAGATCCCTTCCTAATAAATGTTTTTTTGCATTCCTACAGGCCTGCCACTATTACTTATCCATGATGCAGCAGCAGGACCACATGATCTCTTTTACCACAGTGGACAAGGTGTTTCACCAATTGCCACCAACGCTAAATAAGCTCTCTCAGTAATACCAAATTTGTAGGGGTAATAGGGGAGCTCCCCATTTGGACTCTCTTGCCCAGACTATCTCCGTTAAACACCTTCAGCATTTCTTTAGATAAGTATTGCCACACTGGGACAGACCAAAGGTCCATCAAACCCATCATCCTGTTTCCAACAGTGGCCAATCCAGGTCACAGATACCTTGCTAGATCCCAAAAAAGTTCAATACATTTTATGCTGCTTATCCCAGAAATAACCAGTGGATTTTCCCCAAGTCCATTTAATAATGGTCTATGGACTTTTCTTTTAGGAAGCCATCCAGACCTTTTTTAAACCCCACAAAGCTAACCGCCTTTACCACATTCTCTGGCAATGAATTAGTTTAATTACACGTTGGGTGAAGAAATATTTTCTCCGATTTGTATTAAATTTACTACTTTGTAGCTTTATCGCATGCCCCCAAGTCCTAGTATTTTTTTGAAAGTGTAAACAAACGATTCACCTCTACCCGTTCCATTTCACTCATTATTTTATAGACCTCAATCATATCTCCCCTCAGCCGCCTTTTCTCCAAGCTGCAGCGCCCTAGCCGCTTCAGCCTTTCCTCATAGGGAAGTCATCCCATTCCCTTTATCATTTGTTGCTCTTCTTTGTACCTTTTCTAATTCCACTATATCTTTCTTGGGATGCGGCGACCTGAATTGAACACATTATTTGAGGTGCGGTCGCGCCATGGACCGATACAAAGGCATTATAACGTCCTCACTTTTGTTTTCCATTCCATTCCTAATAATACCTAACATTCTATTTGCTTTCTTAGCCACCGCAGCACACTGAGCAGAGGGTTTCAACTTATCAACAATGACACCGAGATCCCTTTCATGGTCAGTGACTCCTAACGTGGAACCTTGCATTACATAGCTATAGTTCGGTTCCCTCTTTCCCACCTGTATCACTTTGCACTTGCTCACATTAAACGTCATCTGCCATTTAGACACCCAGCCTCGTGAGGTCCTCTTGTAATTTTTCACAATCCTCTCACGATTAACAGCTTTGAATAGCTTTGTGTCGTTAGCAAATGTAATTACGTCACTAGTTACTCCCATCTCTAGATCATTTATAAATATGTTAAAAAGCAGCGGTCCCAGCACAGACCCCTGGGGAACCCTCACTATCTACCCTTTTCCATTGAGAATACTGACCATTTAACCCTACTCTGTTTTCTATCCTTTAACCAGTTCTTAAACCACAATAGGACACTACCTCCTATCCCTTGACTCTCCAATTTCTTCTGGAGTCTTTCATGAGGTGCTTTTTCAAACGCCTTTTGAAACTCCAGATACACAATATCAACCGGCTTACCTTTATCCACATGTTTGCTCACCCTTTCAAAGAAATGTAATAGATTGGTGAGGCAAGATTTCCCTTCACTAAATCCGTGTTGGCTTTGTCTCATTAATCCATGCTTTTGAATATGCTCTGTAATTTTGTTCTTTATAATAGTCTATACCATTTTGCCTGGCACCAATGTCAGGCTCACCAGTCTATAATCGGATCCCCTCTGGAACCTTTTTTAAATATCGGCGTTATGTGGGCTATCCTCCAATCTTCTGGTCTCTCTCCCAAAACTTCCTCGGTGAAGACTGAAGCAAAGAATTCATTTAATCTCTCCACTGTGGCTTTGTCTTCCCTGATTGCCCCTTTTACCCCTCGGTCATCTAGCTGTCCAACTGATTCGTTTGCCGACTTCTTGCTTTTAATATACCTAAAAAAAAAATTGTATTATGTGTTTTTCCCTCCAGCGCAATCTTTTTTTCAAAGTCCCTCTTTTCCTTCCTTATCAGCGCTTTGCATTTGACTTGACATTCCTTATGTTGTTTATTATTATTTTCAGTCAGTTCCTTCTTCCATTTTCCAAAGGATTTTCTTTTAGCTCTAATATCTTCCTTCTCCTCACTTTTTAACCATGCTGACTGTCATTTGGTCTTCTGCCCTCCTTTTTTAATACAAGGAATATATTTGGCCTGGGCTTCCAGGATGGAATTTTTGAACAGCATCCACACCTGATGTACATTTTTGACCCTCACAGCCACTCCAAGATTTTGTTTTTTTACCATTCTTCTCATTTTATCATAGTCTCCTTTTTGAAAGTTAAACGCTAACATATTGAATTTCCTGTTTATCCTCACTCCAAATCTAATATCAAATCTGATCATATTACGATCACTGTTATCAGGCAACCCCATCACCATTACCTCCCGCACCAGATCATGTGCTCCACTAAGGACTAGATCCAGAATTTTTCCTGCTCTTGTCAGCTCCTGTACCAGCTGCTCCATAAAGCAGTCCTTGATTTCATCAAGGAATTTTACCTCCCTTCTATGCCCCGGTTACATTTACCCAGTCAATATCAGGGTAATTGAAATCACCTATTATCATCTTGTTGCGCAGTTTGTTAGCCTCCCTAATATCCAATAACATTTCTACATCTGTCTGTTCATCCTGGCCAGACAGTAGTACACTCCTATCACTATCCTTTTCCCCTTTAGATATGAAATTTCAATCCATAGGGATTCCAAGATGTGTGCTGCTACCATACGGAGCAGAAGATTGACATATTATCTACAATGACAACTAGATCTTTCTTCAGTACTGGCCCCCAAGGTGAACCCTAGCATCAGGTAGTTGCCAGAGCTTAAAGAAAAATATTTTACTAAGGGCATTAATCTTTATCAAAGGACAATGTAGAGTCTAGAATTACAGCTAGCACTCTAGAATGGTCTTCAATTTTTTTTAAACTTTCCCTGAAGACAATGTAACTATTATATTTGGAACTTTAGCTATTTTGCCAGACTAGAGTATCTTTGTTTTTTGTTTGTTCAGTTTTAAGAAATGAGTTGTAGCCCAACTATCTATTAAAGAAATATGGTGTTTAATAGATTGTAACGTGCTGTCAAAACTTTCAAAAACAGGGCCCCTTGAGAAAAATATCATCTGCGTAAGATAATACACAGATTACGTAGTTTGCAAAACAGTCACCTAAAGCACTCAAGTACACATTGAATAGTGAGGGGGAGATTGGAGGGTTCTAACTAGATCTACCACCCCTCCCATTAACACTATAAGACCTATTCTTCAAAAATTGCTTGAACCACCCAAGTCCTCTTCTGGTAATACCCACTTTTTTAATTTAAAAAGAACAACTATATGGCTAATAGTGTCAAATGCCACTGATATGTCAAACTATAGCAGGAAGGCTTGTTTTCCTTTACTAATACCATATCTTATTCTTATAAATGAGAACAAGAAGCAATGTTTCTGTACTATGCTGTGTTTCATAAAATACGTTGAAAGTTTTAAAGAATGTTTGAAGTTGTTCATTTACTAAATATTCTAAAAGTTTAGCCATCCAAGGGATGCTTGCTATGGGGTGGTAATTTTCACCTTTTGTCAGATCTGCACCAACAGATTTGGCCAAACTTCTAGCCAATCAAAACCTTAATCCCTACATCTATGCAGACGATGTTATGATTTACATTCCATTCAAACGTGATCTAAACGAAATAACCACCGAGATCAACCAAAGCCTCCAAATCATGCACTCCTGGGCGGATGCATTCCAGCTAAAACTCAACGTCTTGTACTCGCCTCACAACACAACAAAAACAACTACTCCACCATAACCACACCATACTGTTCTCTCCCTGTCGCACAAAATCTAAAAATGCTTGGAGTCACCATTGACCGAAACCTCACACGCGATGCTCATGTGAAGAACACAACAAAAAAGATGTTCCACTCCATGTGGAAACTCAAGAGAGTAAAACCTTTCTTCCTGAGATATATCTTCCGTACCCCGGTACAGTCAATGGTAAGAAGTCATCTGGACTACTGTAATGCATTGTATGCTGGCTGCAAGACCATCAAAAACCTCCAAACAGCCCAGAATACCGTCACCAGACTCATATTTGGAAAAACTAAATATGAAAGTGCTAAACCCCTTAGAGAGAAACTTCACTGGCTCCCACTCAAGGAACACATTGCATTCAAGGTCTGCACGCTTGTACACAAAATCATTCATGCAGATGCCCCAATCTACATGTTAAACCTTGTGGACTTGCCTCCCAGAAATGCCAAAAAGTCATCCCGCAAATGTCTCAATTTGCACTTCCCTAGCTGTAAAGGACTGAAATACAAGCTGATACACGCCACCACCTTTTCCTACATGAGCACGCAGTTGTGGAATGTATTACCCACAGCCCTGAAAGCGATTGATGAAATAACTAACTTCCACAAATCTTTGAAGACACATCTCTTTAACAAGGCCTACAAAGAGAACCCATAACCTTACACAACTACCTCACCAAACAAATGTAATAAATAATAATAAAAGACTGTGGATAATGACCTGTTATCAACAACACACTAACAAAATTAAGTCAACCACTGCAAAACTTGCACCAGAACCTCACTTAAGAAATCAGATGGGCATACATCTAACATGCATTTTTTTCTTTGATAAGCAATGAAGAAATCTGTGAACTGAATCAGGAGCCACTTGTTCAAAGGGAGACTGGTTCCTAACCCCCCTCAGGAAGGCGGGATAGGAGCCCCCTGTATAAAGTGCTGTGGTGGGCCACCCTAGTTCCACAGGCTGATGAAGGCCCTAAGACAACTGATGTCATCTTATCTTGGCAAAACAGAGATCCACAGTATGAAGGATTGTGATGGGAAAGGGGTGGGGCAGCTGAGAGACATACAGTGCCTGTCTCTGCTGCAGGACCCATTGGGGATCTGTCCTGTAGCACAGCATTTGATATTCAGGGAGAACTGCTCTGATTGTGCACACAGCCATCCCTTTTCATACTCCCTTCTGTAGTCTCCCTTTCCTAGTATATTGAGCAGCACACCACCAGTCAGCCTGGCATGTCAGGCTATCAATACATTATGCATAAAGTAGAGACACAGCCATTTGTATGAAGCATATCAAAATGTATATGTATGTACAAAACTTGGGGGGGGGGGGGGGGGGGTTGTTGCTCCTTGCTGAGCCTCTGGAACAGGATCTGCTGCTGTGCCCCCATCTCCTGCTCCATGACCAACTTTGGTCCACCCATATACTGCAACAAATGCCACTTGCTGCAGTCAGGGGGTCTGCCTCAGTGAGCTGCCCAGCTGTGTCCCCCTTCTTGGGCAGGAGGGGGGTTGCTGCTGTTTCACCTCCTCATCCCCCTCGAGAGGGGCATGCTCTCCTCCTCTTCAACCTCCAGGGGGGTGGTGTTTGGCACCTCCCATTCCCCCAAGTCATATTCAAGATTGGCCTCTGCCTCAGAAGTTGTTGGATGATCCTGGGCGTCTAGCTAGGGCAGGATGTGTGTAAAAAGCTTTGCACTTTAGCTCTGCACATCCTACATGGCTTGCATAGTGGGCCTGAAGGCTGTTACGAGGCAGGTGTGGGCAGTAGTGGTTACCTGGAGGATATATCTGTGGTGTGTCATCAATGAGATGACATAGCAGGGAAACCCATAGCAATGCAATGCAGGATGGGTTGGCAGTGTACAGGTATTTTGTCAGCTGCTTGTTTGGTGGAGGGGTTAGGGTGGTGCATTCGATTTCCACTGCAAGGGTTTATGGCAAGGATGTACGCTAAGTGCGATTAATAAAATTGATCTTGCCCAGTGCCTTACCTTACCAGTTACCATTATGTTCTTCTTCTTCCTCTCTGGTCATTGTTACTGCTAAGGGAGTTCCTGATCGTCTCTTGGCACAGGGGGCCGAGGAGCATGCTTATTGGGAAGCATGATGAAAAGCAGCGCATGCTTACCAAGGCTTCCTCTCTCACTGCTGCCCACTGCCCAGCCACCACCAGTAAGTCCCTCCCATCTTCTTCTCAGTTCCCCCCCCCCCCCACCCAAGACATCTTCTTTCTGGCTCCCTCCAACACGAGGTCTTCCTTCTCATGTCCCCCTTCCCTCCTTAAGATCAGGGTCTCAACCTCTCCACACAGCTTCCTACCTGCAGACCTGATTTGTGAGCCCTCCTGCCTTCAACCCCCCCCCCCCCCCCCCCCCCCCAAAGGGCTGTGTGTTGGTCCTGATTTTTTTTTTCTTGGGGGGGGGGGGGGGGGGGGGGGGGTGAGGACAGGAGGAAACAAATGTAGTCACTGTGACTGCACCTCTTTTCTCTCCTGCCCTCACCCCAGCCTGTGTGCTGCCTGCCTGATCTGTGATTGATAAATGCCCCCAGTCCTCTCCCCCTCCACACTGTGTGCTGCCTGTGAGGCATGCAGCACAGTCTTGGGGGGGGGGGGGGGGGGGGGCAGCAGGGAAGAGAGGTGCCGTCACATTGACTACAACTCTCTGCCCTCACGCCCCCCCCCCCCTTCCCACACACACGTTCTTCCTGCACAAACCAGTCAGTGATCCTCTCAATCTGTATCTGCAAGCCAGGAACTTCTTCTGGGCTGCACTGCATGTGTGTGAATGAGTCATGTATGAACTCTCACATTAATCTCTTGTTCTTATGTTGGATGAGATCACAGAGTTTCAATACACTTGTATCCACTTGCCTCCACCTACCCTCCTCTCCTCTACACATTAATTGATTTGTTTGCTTTATTTTTTGTCTACTAGATTGTAAGCTCTTTGAGCAGGGACTGTCTTTCTTCTATGTTTGTGCAGCGCTGCGTACACTTTGTAACGCTATAGAAATGCTAAATAGTAGTAGTAGTAGTAATCACAAAGTTTGTACTCTGTGTGGCTCACAGTGCAAGAAGGTAAAAACTAATGGCCCAGCAGCTAACACCCCCCCCCCCCCCCCCAAAAAAAAAAAAAAAAAAACCCAAACAAACCAACCTCTCTTTGGTTTTTAAAAGGGCTGTGAAAATCCCAGGCACCAGAAGCAAATTACATTTCTAGTGACTTGGGATTTATCAAGTCTTGTAATTAAATGTTGTAAGTGACACTACAGAGAACAGATGAACATACCTTTTGGTAGGTTCAGTGTTTGATAAGGAGCTAATTTGCATCATACATTTTTCTGGTGAGGCTGCCCTAGGTAGAGAGGGCACTATGCGTGGTCTGTCTGACCACTTGCATTCCTTACTAGGGGTAGCATTTTTAATCAAGATACAATCACCCCTATTTTCTTCCAGTCGGTACTTCCATACAATATTTACTTCTCATCAGCTTTATCTCTGTTTTGTACAACAAATCATTTAACTGTAAGCAAAACAATAATAAACACTTTATTTTAAATTGTATAGTACATAAATATGCTGAAAGACAAGCTGTGCTGTCTGTGAATTATTCCCCATAAAGGTAGCCAGCCATAGCCTTGAGTGCAGTAGTATAGCAGGACCACCTCCCATCCACTAGGGCTGTAGAATTAGGTAGTACCACTCCTCTAATGCAGATGTTAGACTTGACCTAAAGTACATCCCCTGACAGAGACAGCTTCTTCCAAAGATTTTTGCCAATGGCTTAAAACATCAGTTCCAAAAGCACATGTCATCTGCTTAGGTCACGACTGGAGCTTCGACTAAACAGTGTCCTCTCTTCTTGAGAAAGACCATTGAAAAATGGATGTGCCACAGCCTCTTTAAGTGTAATCCTCACTGAAGGGTCATGTTCCAGCATCCTTCTCATCAAACTGAATAACTGTATATGCTCTGTTGAGTTGTGAAGCATGTAACTCTAAAAGAGAGAGACACAAAAATTAAAATTCGTACCTATCACATTGAAACAAATTCCTTCATTGTTCCACAGTATAGACACAGAGTGGGGCTTAAGCCTGGTTAAGCAAAAAGGTCATTTTTCATGCAACAGTACAATAGCAGGAAAAAAAAAAAGAGCAAATGCTTCCTCTCATCTGCTCTATCACTACTTATCCAAGACAGTTCTTTCTGGGTAGACGGTCATGTAGGAACTCCTATTTAGTTCACAGGGCATTTTACCAAACAGTTGGCATTTAAGTACCACTTTTTGTGTAATATATATAAAGTGCATTAGGGGGCATAAGTCCTTACATCAGTGATTCCCAATCCTGTCCTGGGGGAACCCCAGCCAATCAGGTTTTCAGGATATCCACAATGAATATGCATGTGATGGATTTGCATGAACTATATATACCCAATGCCGACACAGCAATTATTTTCTACATTCAATCAGGGAATGTAGTATCAACATCTCACAATATTTCAAGACCTCAGTGGTAACTCGTTTAACATAGGAATACAGCCCTATGACTTACCCACTTTTAATACGAGAAAGTGCAAAGTGATGCATGTGGGAAAGAGGAACCAGAATTATAGTTATGTAATGCAAAGTTCCATATTAGGAGTCACCAACCAGGAAAGGGATCTAGGCATTATTCATTGATGATACGTTGAAACCCTCTGTTCTGTGTGCGGCGGCAGCTAAGAAAGCAAATAGAATGTTATGTATTGTTAGGAAAGGAATGGAAAACAAAAATGAGGATGTTATAATGCCTTTGTATCGCACCGCGGTGTGACCGCACCTCAAATATAGCGAAGATACTTACCTGTAGCAGGTATTCTCCAAGGACAGCAGGCTGATTGTTCTCACATGAGGGTCGATGTCCGTGTTGGCCCAGGAATCGGCATTTTGCAAGCAAAATAAAACAGTTCTGCCAGAGTCTTCTGGCGCATGTGCAGCACGCATAAGCGGACTGATTTTCCACCCGTCGCATGAGCATGTCTCGTCAGTTAAATCAAAAGCATATAAGGAAATAAATAACTCCAAAGGGAAGTGGGCGGAATTGTATCAGTCTGCTGTCCTCGGAGAATACCTGCTACAGGTAAGTATCTTCGCTTTCTCAGAGGACAAGCAGGCTGCTTGTTTTCACATGTGGGGTATCCCTAGCAGCCAGGCTCACTCAAAACAATGAACATTGGTCAATTGGGCCTTGCAGCAGTGAGGACCTGAAACCATAAACAGCCTGGAACAGAACAAAAATGGGTCTAGGGGGGTAGAGTTGGATTCTAAACCCCGAACAGATTCTGCAGTACTGACTGCTCAAACCGAGTGTTGCGTTGGGTACCCTCCTGAAGGCAGTAATGAGATGTGAATGTGTGGACTGATGACCCCGTTACAGCCTTGCAAATCTCTTCAATAGAGGCTGACTTTAAGTGGGCCACTGACACAGCCATGGCTCTAACATTATGAGCCGTGACATGGCCCTCTAGAGTCAGCCCAGCTTGGGCATGTTAAGGAAAATCAATCTGCTAGCCAGTGCATTTTCTGATGGCGACTCCCCTCCTGTTGGGATCAAAGAAAAACAACTGGGCGGACTGTCTGAAGTGCTTTGTCTGCTCCAAGTAAAAGGCCAATGCTCTCTTGCAGTCCAAGGCATGCAAACTGCTTTTGCCAGGGCGGTTATGAGGATGGGGAAAGAATGTTGGTAAGACAATTGACTGGTTCAGATGGAACTCCGACACCACCTTCAGCAGGAACTTAGGGTGCGTGCGCAGGACTACTCTGTTGTGATGAAACTTGATATAAGGTGCATGCACTACCAAGGCCTGAAGCTCACTGACTCTACGAGCTAAAGTAACAGCCACAAAAAAAACAACCATCCAGGTCAAGTACTTCAGATGGCAGGAATTCAGTGGCTCAGAAGGAGCTTTCATCAGCTAAGAACGACGTTGAGATCCCATGACACTGGTGGAGGTTTGACGGGGCTTTGACAAAAGCAAACCTCTCATGAAGCGAACTAAAGGCTGTCCAGAGATAGGCTTACCTTCTACAAGGCAATGATAAGCACTAATCGCAATAAGGTGAACTCTTACAGAGTTGGTCTTGAGGCCAGACTCTGATAAGTGTAGAAGGTATTCCAGCAGGGTCTGTGTAGGACAAGAAAGAGGACCTAGGGCCTTGCTGTCACACCAGATGGCAAACCTCCTCCATTTGAAAGAGTAACACTTCTTCGTGGAATCTTTTCTGGAAGTAAGCAAGACTCGGGAGACATCCTCTGAAAGACCCAAGGAGGCGATTTCTAAGCTCTCAACATCCAGGCCGTGAGAGCCAGAGACTGGAAGATGGGATGTAGAAGCGACCCCTCGTTCTGGGTGATGAGGGTTGGAAAACAATCCAATCTCCACGGTTCCTCGGAGGACAACTCCAGAAGAAGAGGGAACCAAATCTGACGCGGCCAGAGTAATCATAAAACTTATACTCTTAAACATTTTTCGGATTGTAACACTGTGGGCGTGATTTATATAATAATATGTCCTTGCAATTTATTATACGTAGGTAAAACCAAAAGGGCTATTAAAATAAGGATAATAGAACATAGGAGTTGTTTAACAAGACATGTATAGAATACCCCGTTGGTTTCACACTGGGCTGAAAAAAAAAAAACCATACCATAGAAGACTTTAGATTTTTTGTATTCAAAAAGATACAAATGTCGTGGCGTGGAGGCAATATGGATGTTAAACTGTTGAGAGAAGAACAGCGAACAATATACACTCTTGGAACAGTCATACCAAACTGACTCCATACAGATACGGATTTTAGTTCTTTTTTGTAATGATGTTTTTTTACACGTATATAACTGATGTATATACATGTTTTTTTCATTGTTTATTTTTGTCCATTTTTCTTTTTTTCTCATTTTTATTATTGTTAATTTTTTATTTTTTTCAGTTATATTTTATTATGCACAACTATTTTTAAATTATTTTTTTCACAAAGTTTTTTAATTTTGAAATTGATTACACTTAATTTCAATAGGTTTAGGTTTTCAATGACTTATTTGGTACAATTGGGTCTATTTTTCTGTATGTTTTTTTGAACATTTTGTTATTTAGATTATCTTGAATAGGGAAGCGTATATAAATTCATTTTTACGATACGTTTTGTTTTTTAAATTGATCATATTTTTTCCATCTTTTCTAAGAAATAATATTCCTTTTTTTTGTGTGTTTTGTTGAATTATTAATGGTTATTTTCTCATTGACCTCTTTTATTGAATAATTTTTTGAAAAATAAAAATTATATATATATATATACACATACATGATTTGCTATACATATTTTTAAATTTAATATTATATATATTTGATGAATTTTTAATATTTTTTCCACATATACACGTGCATTTATTTGGATTTCATTATCCATGTTGAACCTTTTTTTTTTTTAGAAATTACAGAAATTAAATTAATTTTTTCTTTCTATACGTTTTATATACAGTTATTTTATTTTTTTTATTAGTCTGTATATACAATCTTATGGATGCTTTTATTTAAGAGCATTAATATATTTTTATTTTTTTATATATTTTCAGTAATATGATAACATTTTTCTTTAATATTATGTTTTATCATGCTGTTCCACCATGTGTCCGTGAATTATAGGGTTTAAAATGTTTTTTTTTACTTCGTATACATTATATTTAGATGTGAATTGGATTATATAGCAATGTATTTAAATTTATAGATTTATATATAACTGTCTAAGACAGTCGGGCATTCTCCTGGGTGCGTAACACAGGAATAGGCCCCACAGAGGTATCGGATCACGCGATTGTGTGGCTGGAATTGGAGGTCCCAGAATACTATCAACATACAGGGGGATGGAGGTTCCCGGGGTATTTATATGGGAACAAAGAATTCACACATTACTTACATACAAAATGGGAGGAGTATGAGAGATTTAACAAGCAACATGCAGTCAAGCCAAAGCTTTACTGGATGGCCTCCAAAGCGGTTATATGAGGGGACATAATAGCTTTTGTTCAAGCGCGTAAGAAAAAGCAGGCTAGGGCAATCTTACACTTGGAAGCTCAACTCCAGAAGAGCAAAAAAAAGTACATAAAGGCCCCGACCGCAGCAAAAAAAGAACAGTACTTAGTTGCCCAAGTGGCTCTTAATACTCTTATTCATAGTCAAACCACGAGATCTTTGCTATATTATAAGTGTAGATTGCAGCAGTTTGGAAACAAAGCAGGTGCCATGCTAGCAAGACTGATCAAAACAGGCAGGCCAGGACGGGTGATTACTTCAATACGGGACCCTAGAGGAACGACAAGGCATAAAAGTGAGGATATAGGGCAGGTATTTTACGATTATTTTAGTACGCTTTATGGGGAGACACGGGGGAAGAACATAGAACCATTAGCAGGCTATTTAGAGCGGGTAGGACTCCCCAGACTCAACACAGCATATCGACACACTAAATAGGCCCATTACTGGAAAGAAATTGCAGGATACCATTAAGGCACTGGCCCTGAGTTCAGCTCCGGGGCCAGATGGATTTATGGGAGAATATTATAAGGTCCTTCCTAAACCAGGGCTGGAGGCAATGGGGACATAATTGGAACAAGTGATTGAGGATAGGGAGTTTCCACAATATGCGAATGAAGCCCTAATCACCCTGATACCCAAACCGGGGAAGGATGGAGCACTCCCAGGGTCCTATAGGCCCATTTCCTTGATCAATGTCGATGTAAAGATCCTGGCTCGCATACTTGCCTCTCGCCTGGGACAATTACTCCCAGATCTTATAGGAGAAGAGCAAGTGGGATTTGTAAGGAATAGGCAAGCAGGAAGCAATGTTAGATGTCTCCTCCTGGCGATGGCAAGGTGTCAGCGAGAACAGGAATCAGCACTGATACTTAGCCTGGATGCCGAGCAGGCGTTTGACAAGGTGGACTGGGGCTACATGTTTGGATTATTATCTTACATGGGAGTACAGGGGTGGTATGGAGATGCGTTAAGGGCATTGTATAATAACCCCCGAGCAGCAGTACTGGTAAATGGAGTGAAGGGGGAGTCTTTTGCGATTAGGCAGGGAACCAGACAGGGATGTCCCCTTTCGCCCCTTCTCTTCATATTGGCAATGGAACCCCTGCTCCGCGCGCTACAGATGGACGGGGAAGTGAGGGGGGTCCTGCTGGAGGGTGGCATAGTCAAAGCCCTGGCATTTGCCAATGACCTCCTTGTGATCACCCAGCAACCGGAACACTCAGTAATTAGGGCTTTACAGGTGGTGGAGGATTTTGGGACTCTATCAGGATATACATTGAACATCCGGAAATCTAGGGCACTGGAGGTGTTGCAGGGAGATACTATCAGGCAAAGGTTGACGCTGCCTATGGAGTGGGAGGAGGAGGCTATAAAGTACCTAGGAGTTACAATCCCTCGAGAGCTCCCACAAATATATGAGTGGAATGTGAGAAAGCTGTTGAATGACACAGGGTTGAGTCTGCAGATGTGGCAGGGATTTCCCATTTCACTCCTGGGTAGGATAGCTCTTTATAACATGGTGATAGTGCCCAGGTGGTTGTACGTGTTCCAGACCCTGCCATTATACCTGTCTAAGCCAGATGAAGAGAGACTAAATAAAATTCTGCAAGCCTACTTGTGGGCGAAGAAAAAACCGAGAATAGGACTGTCAACTTTATTCTTGCCGGTAGAGTTCGGAGGTTTGGGACTGTTGAACTTACGCTATATGACCATTGCCAGTGGACTAAGACATGTGAATGACTGGCTCAGATGCACACAATACTTTACTCCAACCTCCCTGGAATTGATGGAGGTGAAGCGGAGACATATTGGCTATCTGTTGCACAGGAAAAGCAAGGGAGAGACTAATTTACTGGTAGAAGTGCAATTGTTGCCGGCGGCACAGGCGGCGTGGCGTTGGCTCTGCCGGCACCATGGGTTTTCGGCCCGCGTGACCCCCTATCTCCCAATTTGGGGTAATTTGGAATTTCCACCGGGGCAGAGCCACGCAGCCTTTAAGCGATGGAGGAGCAATGGACTGGAGTACCTCCTACAGGCAATAGATGAAAAAGGGCAAATCAAGTCATGGGAGGAGCTTAGAAACCAGTTTTCTTTGAACCCATCAGATTGGTTCCATTACTACCAATTAAAGCACTATATAAATAGCCTTCCACAAGAAGCATTGACAGAGGATGTGCAGGAGGAGCTGGGGTCAGCACTCTCGCTGGGAGCACAGCAGAAAGTCCCGCTAACGTATTACCACAGACATCTAAAGGACATGGCAAAAGAGCCAGACTTTGAGACGTTGTCACACAGAGCTGGAAGCCGAAATTACGGCAGCCATGGTACGGGAACACTTATTAGGCTATCGCAAGAATACAGATCAAACATACTACTGGGAACTTCAATTTAAATTTACAATGAGAGCCCATATCCCCCCAAGAAGGGCGTTTCACATGGGTCTGTCGCCAGATGCAGCGTGCCCCAAATGTAAAGGGGAAGGTGCAACTCTGGGCCATATGTTTTGGGGCTGCCCGCGAGTGAGAACCTTTTGGAGAATGTTGGCTCAGCAGACTGCCGTCATCTGGGAGATACATTGGCAAGTTGAGGCCAAGCTTCTGTTTGGACACCCCCGGCTGACGGGATACCTGCCAAGGGGATGCCGGGCGTTTGTATCAAGAGCCATAATGGTGGCAAAAAGGACAATACTACTGGCATGGCTGTCTGTGGAGGGCCCTACACTCCCTCAGTGGAGAGGACAGATGATCCACTTGTTGCGCACTGAGAGAACAAGATTGGGAGCTCGGAGGCCGCAGATTATGAAAACATTCTGGCATTGCTGGACTCCTTTCTGGCTGACTTTGACACCCCAAGCTAGAGGGCAGATAATGAACATGTGATAGGGAAGTGGAAGCCAAGTAATCACTGCGTGGGGATGTGGACTATAACAGTGATAGGAAAGAAAAGAAGGGAGGGGAGGGGGGTAAAGGGTGGGAGGGAGGGAGGGGGGAGAAAATTGTGAAAAGTTCTTTGGCAAAATACATGAACTTTTTAAATTTATTATATACGTTTTTTTGGTTATTTATCTCCCTTTGGGTTAGCCCATGTTATACCATTATGCATATATTCTGGATACACATTCCTTTGTTAGTTTCAAATCTTTTTTGGCGGGAAAATAGAGGTGACATCATTTCCTCTTTCGCTATAAATCTCTTAGAGTCAGTATTGTTCTGTTTTCGGTTATCCCATTCGGTATACCAGGTTCGACAGAGAAGGTTCGTGCACAGCTACATTGTATGCGATAAAGAGATACATTGTATGTGGTATGTGAATATATTTGATTGTTTGTACACCATGCTATTACACTCGGCATCCCTTCAAGCAGACAGGTTTTAATTAATATATATTTGTATATTCGTTTTAGACTTTTTGTTATGTGCCCACAGATAGATATGTATTTCCACCGTTTTAATATATATTTAATATATATTTAATATATATGAGAAATATATATTTTTTTACTATTTTTTTAATCTACATTGTGCAGTGATGGCAATAGAATAGCATTGTTTTTATATATAACCAAACCCCCTCCCCCTCTCCACCCTTCTACAGGCCCAAGCGGTCAAACCCATTCCACCAGGGGAAGAAGGGCTGGGATTCTATTCCAGGTACTTCCTTGTGCAAAAGAAAACAGAGGGGATGCATCCCATCCTAGACCTAAGGGCCCTGAACAAATTTCTTATCCGATAAAAGTTCAGGATGGTTTCCCTAAGCATCCTTCTTCCCATGATTCAGGAAAACGATTGGCTATGCTCTCTGGACTTAAAGGATGCTTACATACACATCTCGATACTTCCAGTTCACAGGAAGTATCTTCGATTTCAGCTGGGAACACAGCATTTTCAGTACCATGTACTGCCTTTTGGCCTGGCGTTTGCGCCCAATGTTTACAAAATGCCTAGCTGTAGTCGCAGCATCGCTACGCAGACTGGGAGTTCATGTGTTTCCTTATCTCAACGATTGGCTGGTGAAGAGCACCTCGAAGGAAGGTGCTCTGGAGTCCATGCGAATGACTTAAGGTGCTGGAGCTACTGGGGTTCGTAGTAAATTATCCCAAGTCCCATCTCCCGGAGGGCAATCTGGAGGCTTGGATTCCAGATTGAGGGTTATCCTAACCGGACAATTTGAAGAACCCACCGGTCGGAGGTTATAAGAGGCCACCCTTTGGTGAAAAAACATTAACCTCCCCCCAACCGGCAAATCGTCCGGTACGGACACGTTTACTGAGGCTATGCTGAACTGGAGCCAGTCAAAAGCCAGTCCCTTACTTTTGCTGGGGAGCCGCAGTGGCCTTAGGAGCACGCTGTTGACGAGAACGAGCGTGCTGGGACTGAGCCTGGGAAGGCTGCCGAGAAGCAGGAGTGTACCTATGCCTACCATAGGAATAGGAAGCACTCCTCTTCCCTCCAAAAAACCTCCTAGATGAGGAGGTAGTAGCAGAAGACGCCTGGCGGGAGAGAGAATCCATAGCATCATTGTGCTTCTTGATCTGGTCAACTAGATCCTCTACTTTCTCACCAAAAAAGTTATCCCCCCGGCAAGAAACATCCGCTGCTGGACCAAATGATCCAGATCAGAGACACGCAGCCATGAGAGTCTGCGCATCACTATACCTGAGCAGCGATCCTGGATGCTACATCAAAAGTGTCCCCTGACCAGGAATTTGACACGCCTTCTGCTGCCTGACCACCTGGCAAAAAGGCTCGGTCTGCTCCGGAGGGAGTGCATCATCCAAGCTGGACAGTTGCCTCACTAAGTTCCGCAAGTGGACGCTCATGAAGAGCTGGTATGTCTGGATCTTGGCAGCGAGCATAGCGGCCTGATACGTCTTCCTCCCCAAAGAGTCCAAGGTTCTAGATTCTCTGCCTGGGGGCGCCGAGGCATAGTCCCTAGTACTCTTGGCTCTTTTGAGGGCGGAGTCCACCACCATGGAATTGTGAGGTAGCTGAGACTTCATCAATCCAGGTTCACCGTGGATCCGATATTGGGATTCAGCTTTTTTCGGGATCACAGGATTAGACAGAGGGAACGACCAGTTTCGCATAAGGACTTCTTTCAGTACGTTATGCAAAGGAGCTGCTGCAGCCTCTCTAGGCGGAGAAGGATAATCCAGGACCTCGAGCATCTCAGCCCTGGGCTCATCCTCAACCTCCATAGGAAAGGGAATAGCCGCAGCCATTTCCCTGACAAAGGAGGTAAAAGATAGACTCTCCAGTGGAGGGAAAAGTTCAGAGGGAATCCCATAGGACTCGTCAGAAGAAAAGTATCTGGGATCTTCCTCTTCCTCCCACAAACGCTCATCTTCGGTATCGGACAAGACATCCCTCAGAGCAGTCCGAAACTGAGCCTGACTCGACGCTGAGGAACAGCGTCCTCGATGGCGGTACCGAGAAGTCGACGCCCGCCTGGACTGCAGTGAAGCTTCCTCCACTGATGTCGAAGGGGAGTCCACCTGGGTGGCAGCTGACGCCGATGCCGCAGGCTGCACCGAGGTCGGGGACCTCACCACAGGCGAAGGGCCAGATGCCGTTGCAGCAGATGGTATGGAAGGCGCAAGCACCCCCGACACAGAAGCAGACTGGCGCAGCAATCCTTCCAGAAGCTCTGGAAGCAGGGCACTGATGCGTTCATCGAGAGTCGCCATCGGACAAGGCTGCGGGGTCAGTAAAGGAGCCGGTGTCAGAATGTGTCGAGACTCGGGAGCAGGTACCGGGCTGCCAGAAGACAGACGCATTGACACCTCCTGTATAGAGGGGGAGCGATCCTCTTGGTGCCGACGCTTCTCGGGTACTGATTCCTTGACGCCCGGAGCTCCCGGCACCGTCTATCGAAGGAGAACAATGACGGTGCTACTTCGCCTTCGCTCGACGCCAGTCATCGAGACTCCTCGCTACCGATGAGGAATCCTCACGCCACCTCGGTCCGACGAAGGTCTGTCCCGGGGGGGGGGGGCCTGCATAACAGGAGGCCTCGAGGCAGGTGGAGACCCACTCGATGCCTCACTGCTCCCAGTGTGAGTTGGTCTTTCAGCAGCCTTTGGCTCCGCTCCCGACGTCGATACTTCCCTCGATGTCGACTCCGCCGACCTTGGTACAGACGTCGATGGACCAAGCCCCAAAACGCTTTTCTCATTGGGCTTCTCGAGACGCTCGGGTCCGTTTCTTCATACGAAGACACAGACTACAAGTGGCTGGGCTATGGTAGGGCCCAAAGCACTGGATACACCAGGCGTGGGTATCGGCACCTGAGATGGTCTGGTTGCACTGAGTATAACGTTTGAAGCCGCTGGGTGTCTTTGATGACGTGGAAGGAAAAACAGCTTCGGCGAAATCAAAAGATGCGATTGTGCCTGCTGACAGAAAAAGGGCACAAAAAATAAGGGAACAACCTGCGAAAAACAAAGGAAACTTTAGAAAGTGAAAAAAATCTAAGACACTACTGGGAAATTTTTTGGTTTTTTTAGACAATTGAGAAAATTAGAACAATAAAATGAAAAAACTCGAAGACTCTTTCCTGGGCCTGAGAAGAGCGCAGAGGAAAACCTACTGCACCTCAACGCGGAGAAAAGAAAACTGATGAGACGTGCTCATGTGACAGGTGGGAAATCAGTCCGTGCACGCGCACCAGAAGACTCTGGCAAAACTTTGTTTTATTTTGCTTCCAAAATGCTGATTCCTGGGCCGACGCAGACGTCAACCCACATGTGAGAACAAGCAGCCTGCTTGTCCTCGGAGAATGTGTTCAATTCTGGTCACCACATCTCAAAAAAGATATAGTGGAATTAGAAAAGGTAAAGAGAAGGGAGACGACAATGATAAAGGTGATGGAGACTACTTCCCTATGAGGAAAGGCTAAAGCAGCTAGTTCTCTTCAGCTTGGAGTAAAGATAGCTGAGGGGAGGTATGATAGAGGTCTATAAAACGAGTGGAACGGGTAGATGTGAATCGCTTGTTTAGGACTAGGGGGCACGCAATGAAGCTACAAAGTAGTAAATGAAGCTACAAATTAGTAAATTTAAAACAAATCAAGAGAAAATTTTTCTTCACTCAATGCGTAACTAAAATCTGGAATTCGTTGCCAGAGAAATGTAGTAAAAGTGGTTAACTTGGGAGGGTTTAAAAAAAAAGGTTTTGATGGCTTCCTAAAGGAAAAGTCCATAGCCTATTATTAAAATGGACTTGGAGAAAATCCACTATTTCTAGAATAAGCAGCATAAAATGTTATTGTACTGTGTTGGGATCTTGCCAGGTAATTGTGTCCTGGATTGGCCACTGCTGGAAACAGGATGCTGGGCTTGATGGACCTTCAGTCTGTCCCAGTATGGCAATACTTTTGTACTTGTTTTTTTTTTGTAATATTTGAATTTTAAGATCAAATATCTTCTACTTAACTTGCAGAGAGAGACCTGCAACCAACAAATCATATTTCGCCAATAGGCTGCATCAGGGTTAAACCTCTGTCTCTGAAATAAGATTTTTTTAATATAGAATTTTTTTTCTTAAGTAACAATACAGCAAAAGCTTTTAATCTCTGCATACCTGATTGTGTTTCCATGAAAATCAAAACGGCATTTGCTCTCAAGACACCATCAAATTAATTATATACTCAAAGCTTCATGTGACTCAACCCCCTCCAATGAAAAAGTCCTTCAAATTAAAGAAACCCAATGAATTTCTAAATTGGGTCCTCTAGTCGGAATACCCCCTTTGCCAGTCAGGTTTTCAGGATTTCCACAATGAATTTGCATGAATCGATTTGCATACACTGCCTCCATTATAGGCAAATATCTTTTATGCATATTCATTGAGGACATCCTGAAAACCTGACTGACTGCTCTAGGGAATATGGTGTTTAAATCAAAAATATATTTCTGTACCTTGTAGTTAAGCAGCCTTTCAAAATTACCACCCTCCCACCACAGCTCAAACTTATTTAATATCCTCCATTTTATATCAGTAACTTGATGACCCTTTTCAACCCAATGGGACACCAAGAGTGCCATCAAAACTTTAAAATTCTGGATTTATATTTAGATAGTGGTGTCAAGAGATCTACTACATGCGATTCTTCTAACATAGTCTATGTCATACAGTCCCCTGTGATTTATTGTATACAGGGCACATATCAAGATCAGATAAATTAAGACTATCTGAACATAAATCCAGAATTTCTAAGAAAGTTGGGTCAAAAAAGGTCATCATTACTGATATAAAATGGAGGATATTAGATGAGATTGTGCTGGGGTGGTTGGGTGGTAATTTTGAAAGGGTGCTTAACTATATGGAAAAGAAATGGATTTTGATTTAAACACCATATTCCCAAGAGGATTCAAATTTAGAAACTGATTGGGTTTCTTTAATGTGAAGGACTTTTCCAGTGGAGGGGATCGAGTCACATGACGCTTTACAAATATATAATTAAATCTGATGTTGTCTTGAGAGGAGATGCCATTTCGATTTTTATGGAGACACATTCAGGCATGCAGATGGAAAGCTTTTGCTGTATTGTTACTTAACATGATGTTTTTTTAATATAAATTTTTTTCTTATTTCAGAGACAGAGGTTTAACCCTGATGCACCCTACTGGTGAAACATGATTCATGCTGGTTGCAGGTCTCTCTGTGCAAGTTAAGTAAAAAAAACTATCTTAAAATTAGAAAACTGTTTAAAAAATAGGTAATAAAACTGTTACATGACAGATGAAGTGGGTAAGTCATAGGATTGTATTCCTATGTAAAATAAGTTATCACTGAGGTCTTGAAGTGTTGTGATATGTCTATACTGCATTCCCTGAATGTTGAAAATTATTGTAGTGTTAGTATTGGGCATATATAATTCCTGTTTGAGTGGCTCCTGCTTTAAAGATTTTGGAACCTTTAATTAGATTTATCATGTGATGAATTTGCATGCAAATTTATCTTGTGAATATTCATAATGAACATCCTAAAAGCCTGACTAGCTGTGGCTCCCCCAAGACAGATTTGGGAATCACTGTCTTACATAAATGTCAGCACTACATAAGGTATTTGTAAGAGGAGGACATGAACACTGTGCCTATGTATGCAGAGAAAAACCAGGAAGAAGTGAAGGACTAAGGCAACATCATCAAGGAATTGAGACCAGTGCTTCCAGGAGAATAAGGGGGTCTTTGCTAAAGGCAGGACTGTGGTTCTAGCTGCTCTGTGCTATCTCCCACAACAGCTGGTGTTGACGCTATGTTATGGTATATTTGTAGACCACCTTTCTTAAATAAATTCACCCTGTTATATTATACTGTTACATGTTATTGTAGATCACATCACCAAATATTATTTCACATTCTGCCCAGTGTACACATATAAGCAATTATGATATTCAGGTAAAGTTCATAAGAACATAACAGTAGCCATACTGGGTCAGACCAATGGTTCATCTAAGCCAGTATCGTGTTGCCAAACAGTGGCCAAGCCAGATCACAAGTACCTGGCAGAAACCCAATTAGAAGCAACATTCCATGCTACCAATCCCAGGGCAAGCAGTTGCTTCCCCATGTCTGTCTCAATAGCAGATTATGGACTTTTCCTCCAGGAATTTGTCCAAACCTTTTTAAAAACTAGATAGCTAAATGCTGTTACTGCATATTCAAAAGCATGGACTTAGTGAAGGGAAATCTTCCTTCACTAATCTACTACATTTCTCTGAAGGGATGAACAAACGTGGATAAAGGTGAGTCGATCGATATTGTGTATCTGGATTTTCAAAAGGCATTTGACAAAGTACCTCATGAGGAAATTGGAAAATCATGGGATAGGAGGAAGTGCTCTATTGTGGATTAAAAACTAGTTAAAGGATAGAAAACAGAGTAGGGTTAACTGGTCAGTATTCTCAATAGAGAAGTGTAGATAGTGGGGGGTTCCCCAGGGGTCTGTGTTGGGACCACAGCTTTTTAACATATAAATGATCTAGATATGGGAATAACTAGTGAGGTAATTAAATTTGCAGATGACACAAAGTTATTCAAAGTTGTTAAATCACAAGAGGATTGTGAAAAATTGAAAGGCGACCTTACGAGACTGGGCATCCAAATGCAAGAGATGATGTTTAATGTGAGCAAGTACAAAGTGATATATGTGGGAAAGAGGAACTCAAATTATAGCTGCATGATGCAAAGTTCCACATTAGATGTCACCAACCAGGAAAAGGATCTAGGAGTCATCGTTGATACTTTGAAACTTCTTTTCAGTGTGCTGTGGCAGCAAAGAAAGCAAATAGAATGTTAGGTATTATTAGGATAGGAATGGAAAATAAAATAGAGGATGTAATAATGCCTTTGCATCGCTCCATGGTGCGACCGCACCTTGAATACTGTGTGCAACTCTTGTCGCCGCATTTCAAAAAAGATATAGTGGCATTAGAAAAGGTATGAAAATGATAAAGGGGATGGACGACTTCCCTAGGAGGAAAGGCTGAAATGGTTTGGGCTCATCAGTTTGGAAAAAAGATGGCTGAGGGGAGATATGATAAATGTACATAAAATACTGAATGTAGTGGAACGAGTAGATGTGAAATCACTTGTTTACTCTTTCCAAAAATACTAGGACTAGGGGGCACGCAATGAAGCTAACAAGCAGTAAATTTAAAATGAATCAGAGAAAATATTTCTTCACTCAATGGTAATTAAACTCTGGAATTCGTTGCCAAAGAATATGGTAAAAGCAGTTAGCGGGGTTTAAAAAAGGCTTGGATAGTTTCCTAAAAGAGAAGTCCATAGGCCACTATTAAAACTGACTTGGGAAAATCCACTTCTTATTTCTGGGATAAGCAGCATAAAATGTATTGTACTGTTTTGGGCTCTTGCCAGGTACTTGTGACCTGGATTGGCCACTGTTGGAAACAGGTTACTGGGATACAGTCTGTCCCAGTATGGCAAAACTTATGTACTCACGTACATCCTCTGGCAAAGAGTTCCAGAGCTTAACTATTCATTGAGTGAAAAAAAGGGCAGAGACCGTAGAAGTCTGCCCAGCTCCCATTTTGTTTCCCAATTACCGGCGTCGCCACCCAATCTCCGTTAAGATTCCGCGGAACCATTCCTTCTAAACAGGATTCCTTTGTGTTTATCCCACGCATGTTTGAATTCCATTACCGTTTCATCTCCAGTACCTCCCGCGGGAGGGCATTCCACATATCCACCACCCTCTCAGTGAAAACAAACTTCCTGACATTAGTCCTGAGTCTGCCCCCCCCCCCCCCCTCAACCTCAATTCATGTCCTCTAGTTCTACCGCCTTCCCGTCTCCAAAAAAGGTTCATTAATACCTTTGAACATTTTTCAGAGACCTTTTGAATCTTTTACCCTGCCCATCAAGTTTCAAGTTTATTAGGGCTTGATATACGGCTCTTAAGGCAGCCATCAGAGTGGTTTACAAATATGTAAAATGGAATTACAAACATAAAAGAACTACAAATAGCATAGGATAGAGGAAAGAAGAGAGAGAAGGGAATTCAGTTATAGGACTTCGGTTCCATAAGTCAGCAGCCACCACACCGGTACTGCAGTTGGTCATGACATATGAGGTGTGTTTTAAGCTCCTGCTTAAATGTGCCAAAGGATCTGACTAGACAAAGACATGCAGGCAAGGCATTCCAAAGAGATGGACCAATTACACTAAATATGTGGGAGCAAGTGAAGGAGAGAGAGAGAGATGTGCTGGAACAATAAACTTTCCAGCTTATTTTCGAAAGAGAGAGACACCCATATTTCGACCCAAATCGGGAGATGGGCGCCTTTCTCTCATGGGCGCCCAAATCGGTATAATCGAAAGCTGATTTTGGGCGCCTCCAACTGCAGTCTGTCGAGGGAATGAACAAAGTTGACGGGGGCGTGTCGGAGGCATGGTGAAGGCAGGACTGGGGCATGTTTATCGGCCGAGAGATGGGCACCCTCTGCCAATAATGGAAAAAAGAAGGGCAGCAGTAGCGAGAATTTGGGCCGCTTTTTTTGGACCTTTTTTTTTTTCACGAAGTCCCCAAAAAGTGCCCCAACTGCCCAGATGACCACCAGAGGGAATCGGGGATGACCTCCCCTGACTTCCCCAGTGGTCACTAACCTCCTCCCACCAAAAAAAAAAGAACTTTAAAAACTTTTTTTTGCCAGTCTCAAATATCATACCCAGCTCCATCACAGCAGTAAGCAGGTCCCTGGAGCAGTTGTTAGTGGGTGCAGTGGACTTCAGGCAGGTGGACCCAGGCCCACCCCCCCCTACCTGTTACACTTGTGCTGGTAAATGGGAGCCTTCCAAACCGCCCCTAAAACCCACTGTACCCACATCTAGGTGCCCCCCTTCACCCATGAGTGCTATGGTAATGGTGTAGAGTTGTGGGGAGGGGGGAGTGGGTTTTGGGGGGGGGGGGTTTGGGGGGGCTCAGCACCCAAGGTAAAGGAGCTATGGACTTGGGAGGTATTTTAATTTTTTTAAAAACCTTTTTACAAGTGCCCCCTAGGGTGCCCGGTTGGTGTCCTGGCATGTGAGGGGGACCAGTGCACTACGAATCCTGGCCCCTCCCACGACCAAATGCCTTTGAGTTATTCGTTTTTGAGCTGGGCGGCTTCGGTTTCCATTCTCGCTGAAAACCGATGCATTTGCCCGGCACCAACCGCATTATCGAAACAAAAGATGGACGCCCATCTTTTTCGAAAATATGGTCTGTCCCGCCTTCGCGGACCCGTCCTCGGAGATAGTCGCCCATGGAGATGGTCGTCCGTGTTCGATTATGACCCTCTTTTGTATACTAGGACAAGGAGTTTGTGAGTGATTTCTATGGGTGATCGACAACCTGTTCTAATTTTAGAAAGGGAGCAACATGATCAAACTTTTTGGAACTGGTAATAAGTTGTACAGCTGCATTTTGAACAAGTTGAACATGATGAACGTCATGGTGCCTAATGCCACAGAGCAAGGAGCTACAGTAGTTCATATGTTTAATTACAAATGACTGGACAAGGACACGGAAAGCAGTCTGGTCAAGAAGGTGTCGGAGTGAGTAAATCCATCCCCTGTACTAAAAAATAACCCAACTTAACAGTAGGCCATGTTGATAACGTTCTCTCTCAGTGCTTATGGGGATTTCAATGCTATCAACCATATCCATTAATTTTTTTTGGTGCTATAATTGCTAAGCTAGCTTGACCTGACACTACACTTCTGCGGGAACCCTGCAGGTCCTGCAGGGGATCCCCTCCCCGCTAACCCCGTTCTTATGCAGTGTCTTCAGCAAAACCAATATATTATTTTCTGTATATGGCTACAAAGAAAGAACAGGAAATACGCCCAATTCATTACTTACTTCCAGTGGTTTGCAGTTCTCCGTCACATATTTTCCATCTGAAGTATTCTCATCCCAGATCAATGTCCCTTTGTGGAAATATTTCTGCTTCCTGCATATTAAAAATACATTTTATACATTTATTTTTATAATGAGAAACAGAAGACTTGCTTTCTTCAGTGGCTGAACCTTATCTCCCACCATCATTCTCTGAAATCGTATAGTCAATAACTGGGCCACTATCTCAATCGCTGTAGCTCAGACTTAATGGCAAACACAAGAAGCTATGCCCCCTTTCTCTTGATGTCCATACAATCTGCTGCACAATGGTAGATATCTGACATGGGAGCAAGCTCTAAACATTTGAGACTGGCTCCTTACCTGGTTTTTTGGATCATACTTGATGGGGCTGGTCCAAGGAACTTTTCCATCATTGCTAAGTGCTCACGATTGTCATGGGTCTATGAGACAAGGAGCTGTGATTATTCCCATGAACATAGAACCACTAGAAGAAAGGTTATTATAAGCCTTTCAAGAGAGTGGAGGCAGTAGAAGTCAGACTAAACTTGAGAGAACCTGCTCCTAAACAGGACTAATTACCATGACAACTAAGAAACACAAAATGTACAACTTTAACAGGTGATTATAAAATTGCCATGACACATACATGCACACAAGTAGCTGCTCAGAATACCTAACACCTACTTTTATATGATGCATGTACAGACATTCCCAAGACTGGCGAACAGAGAGAGATGAGATCAGCACATAGGGAGCAACTCTACAATAGGCACTAACATTTACATGCCAATTATGTGTGTAAATATTTAGAATAATGGCATTTATGTGCGTAACTGCCATAATTCCATCCAAGTGCTATCCTATAACTTACTCGGTGCATATCTGCAAGGGGTTCAAACTTATGCATATAACTTACAGAATACTAAGAGGGGCATAATCGAAAGGGACGCCCAAGTTTTGCTGAGGATGTCCTCGCAAAACGTCCCAATGGAGGGGCGGGGAAACCTGTATTATCGAAACAAGATGGACATCCATCTTTCGTTTTGAAAATATGGTCGGTGACGCCCAAATCTTGACATTTAGGTCGTCCTTAAAGATGGTCGTCCCTAGACTTGGTCGTTTCTGATTTTCGGCGATAATGGAAACCAAAGACGCCCATCTCAGAAACGACCAAATGCAAGTCCTTTGGTTGTGGGAGGAACCAGCATTCGTAGTGCACTGGTCCCCCTGACATGCCAGGACACCAACCGGGCACCCTAAGGGGCACTGCAGTGGACTTCAGAAATTGCTCCCAGGTACACAGCTCCCTTGCCTTGTGTGCTGAGCCCCCCAAAACCCACTATCCACAACTGTACACCACTACCACAGCCCTTACGGGTGAAGGGGGACACTTAGATGTGGATACAGTGGGTTTCTGATGGGTTTTGGAGGGCTCACATTTACCACAACAAGTGTAACAGGTAGGGGGGGATGGGCCTGGGTCCGCCTGCCTGAAGTGCACTGCACCCACTAAAACTGCTCCAGGTACCTGCATACTGCTGTCATGGACCTGAGTATGACATTTGAGGCTGGCACAAAGTATTTTTAAATATTTTTTTTGAGGGTGGGAGGGGGTTAGTGACCACTGGGGCAGTAAGGGGAGGTTATCCCTGATTCTCTCCAGTGGTCATCTGGTCAGTTCAGGCACCTTTTTGTGCCTTTGTCATAAGAAAAACAAAACCAAGTAAAGTTGTCCAAGTGCTCGTCAGGGACACCCTTTTTTTCCCAATATGGGCCGAGGACGTCCATGTGTTAGGCACGCCCAAGTCCCGCCTTTGCTACGCCTCCAACACGCCCCTATGAACTTTGGTCGTCCGTGCGACGAAAAGCAGTTGGGGACATACAAAACTGGCTTTTGATTATACCGATTTGGACGACCCTGTGAGGAGGACACCCATCTTCCGATTTGTGTCGAAAGATGGGCATCCTTCTCTTTCAAAAATAAGCCTGATAGTCACTTAAGCACTAACACCAGCTGTATGACTACTAAGTACTTGTGCCTAAGCACACACATGTGTATATAGCCTATTACACTAGTATTCTATAAAGGAAAATAGGTTCTTACTATCCTTTATAGAATAGGCTCCCACTGCATGCCCCCGGGAATCAAATTCTAGGTGTCCTCATTGTATTTCATAAAACACATAGATGCCAATTCCTATCAGCACTTACAGGCACAAAGGTACTCCTGTCTAGAGCAGGGCAGCTTTTTAGTAGGCTATTTTATGAGTAAAAGACACATATGTTGCCTATATAAAACAGGCCTAGAATATGCACCTATGTGTCCTGTTCTGAAATTGTGTGCACGTGGTGATTTTGTACATGTATAATGTACACACATATAACGCTTGAAATAAGTCTACGTAAACAAACTGGTATAATGCGCCCACGCATATAACACGTGCTATACTAGTTTATTTTTCTAAGACGTGCTAATTGCCAAACATTTGTTATTAAGGACTTTTCTTTTTAGGTTCTTGCAGGCATTATTACTGCACAAAACCTACAAAAAAATAACTAAAATGAAAAAGCCATTAAAAAACCCCAATATGTGCTAATTTTGCAATTAGCATGTCTTAGTAAAAACACACTGGTATAGCATGCAGAGGGATGTGCGTGGTTTGTAAAAACACATAATGCATGTTAAATGCATGAAAATACGGTATTCTTTGTAATTATATAGTTTTTCTTCTCGAAAAGAACTATTTATAACTGCTTTGACCTACAGAATTCAAATATTTCTTTCCAAAAAGCTACTTTCAAAATTCTTTTAAGCAACTTGTGTCACTTTGGTATTTATAGACAATGAAATCAAGCTAACAATATTACATAGTGCAATCAGTCAGGTACAGATGACAGATATTTCACAAGGGATCAGCAGCCATTAAATAGTACCTGAAAGAGTGTGAAACCTCGATAATATTCAAAGAGGATGCAGCCAATGCTCCACACATCACAAGGCTGTGCCCAGCCCAGCTCTGGAATTACAGGTAGAGAACATAATGTAAAGAACCAAAAACAGATTCCTAAGCTCGGAATAATATCTCATTCATATATCATGTAGTTTTATTTATTTTTTCAATTTTCTAGACAACCTGTATCAAACAATGCTACAAAGTGATTTTCAAAAATATAGCAAATCAATAAAATAACATATTAAAATAATCTGAAACTATGAAACTGCCTAATAAAAAGTAAAAAACAGAAAGACAATCAGTAAGGATAAGGGCATTTGATATACTGCCTTTCTGTAACACAACCAAAACAGTTTACATATTTTATCCAGAGCTTCTGGAATACGGCCAAGTCTTAAACTACATTTTGCTCCAATAGGATGGCATTCCAATTAACGGCCAATGAAGAAAGTGAAGTTACTTATAACAAAGGTTCTCCGGAGACAGCAGATAATGCAGCCACTCAGCTGGTAATGTCATCAGGCAAATTATCTAATGGATCTGCTCTCTAATGACCAGAAAATCCAGGAGCTCTCTGTGCATGCTGAGAGCTCCTATAAAAATGTAGCATTTCTTCTGCCTCTATTCTGTACCGAGGCTGGTATGCTTTAACTGCCAGGACAGTGGTAGGGATTTTGTGGATGCATTATCCTTCTGTGCATGGACAACCCTCCTTACAGACAAATAACTTTGATTTTCTGATGACAAACAGGGATAACACTGCGGAAAAATGACAGAAACCGCCACCAAAACCGTCTGAAAGCTTTCGGCCAAAACCAAAACCCATCACCTGGTTTCAGTTGAAACCAAAACAAACAAAAAAACTCAAGTTTGGCTGTGTGAATGTGAACCATTCAGGACCACCGGGGATCATCAGAGCTTGCAGTCTGGTTGACTGGATTGTTGACTACTTTTTAAAGCGTTGACCAACTCAGCTGAGTGGTTGAACTGACTGGATTGACTAATATGACTGGGATGACTTGTCAACAGTCAGTCAAACCAGTTATCCAAATTTTAAAGTTTTAAATTTAATGCTTAGTAGCTTCATTGTGTGCCCCTATTCCAAGTACTTGTGGAAATAATAAACAAGTGATTCACATCTACCTGTTTCACTCCACTCAGTATTTTATAGACCTTTATCATATCTCCCCTCAGCCGTCTCTTCTCCAAGCTGAAGAGCCCTAGCCTTTGTAGTCTTTCCTCATAGGAAAAATTGTCCCATCCCCTTTATCATTTCTTTCACCCTTCTCTGTACCTTTTCTAATTCCGCTATCTCTTTTTTGAGATGCAATAACCAGAATTGCACAAAATATTAGTGTGGTCGCACATGGAATGAAACAAAAACATTATAAATTCTCTCAGTTTTGTTCTCCATTTCTTTCCTTTATAATTCGTATCATTCTATTTGCTTCCTTAGCAACTGATGTACACCAAGTGGAGCTAATGGATCACAGCTGAAGAAAACAAACTAAAAAGCACAAAAATCATGGTGCTTTTACAGTGGCTGACTTTGTGCCAAACTTGGAGTTACAGTTGACATCATAAAACAGAAAGGTTAATTCCTAAGGACCTCATCATCTCAAATTTACATACACACTATTGATAAAATTTAGTATCAAATGCATTTACTTGGAGTAGTCTGTTTACCACATAAACTATTGTGCAAGATCATAACTGCATTACTTGCAATCGCTGTACAAAAAAAAAGAAGAATACAAAGAGTAGCCGCCCCCACCCCCAGACTACCTTGCAATCCTCTGGCAGTCCAGTAAGGGCAGGAGCAATGTGCCAGGCATGGCAGCGATTTTGAAAGCACAGCTGGAATGGGTAGGAGTAACAAGGGATCCCACCTGCCCCCAACTACACCCCTAGCCAGGGACTATAAGATAGGCCCAGGGGTCCCACCAGTTGGGAGGGGGGAGGGAAGCAGGCACTCAGAAGAGGGGATCCAGGAGAGAGGACACCTCCTCTTCAGGAGGAGGGGGAGGGAGACAAACAGGACAAAGCACAAATGTCAGCTTCCATGGAAAACATATGGTCATTTTCAGCTGAAACCAAACACAAGGCCGAAAATTAAAATAACCTTTCGGAAAAAGGATTTGAGGCCGGTTTCGGCAGCATAACCAAAACTGAAATTCAGTCAGTCTCTAAACAAGGCCACACCCATGCTCAAGGCTGTTGAGTTTATCTTGTTGCAAATGCACCCCCAGGAGATGTGCAGCTTGGGGTGGAAGGAGCTAAAAAAAACATCAAGCAAACAGATGTTGAAGATAATCAGAAGGTGCAATCTATTCTGGAAGACTGGTCAAGACAATACTGTTTGGCCAAAGTCTGACTTGAACCAGTTACACAGGTGACTATAGAGGTTGATGTCATTCATCAGGGCCTGGTATGTCTACCAAGTGGTAGCAGAAAACAATATAATCTAATATCCTATACTATATGTTTAGAATAGATGCCCCTGCCTGCTGAGATCAAATGATACAAGCAGTTAGGAATATTTTCTGTGCTCCTTGTGAACGTAGTACTGCAAGGTTTGCTTCAAGTCCAGAGCTATGATTAGCCTCTTCAGCACTGTGCATTTGTGGCTTTGGAAAGAAAACTAGTAGTATTACAGATTGACGTGTGTGGAGGTGGGGGGGGGGGGGGGGGGGGAATATCGGACACTGCCTTTGGCAGGAATTTTAAATATGTGCAAAGCACACCTCAGTTCAAGCAGAATTGGGTTGGGTAGTATACAAGAGCTTGAATCCCACCAATTTTCCTGGCAGAGAACATAGCAATACAGAAAAGGTCTTCTTCTGCTGGATGACAACTGGATTGGGAGGGGGGGGGGGGGGGGGGGGGGGGGCTTTGCATTCAAAAAGCCTCTTATAAATCTGGACACTGAAAGGTAATGGGGAAACAGGGCCCTCTACTACCTGGTATATGGTAGGCTGCTATAGAGATGGGTTCACAGTGAGATTATCTTCAACTGCCTTTTGGATGAATGGAGGAGGTATGACAGAAGACCATTTGGAGTGGTACTACTTCCCAGTGGGTTGCCTTCTGGTTGTTACGAGTATATCCTGGACCACCTGGGTTACAGGGATTAACTAGATTTGTCATTTAAAACCATGCTGAGAAATCTTAAATTGAGATTAAGTAGCTAGTCTCTGTGCTGCATTAGCAGGGAGGAGCAATTACCAGGAAGAATAGATATATACTTTAGTTGCTACAACTCACCTCACTGACAAACTTGCCATGGCTGATAGTGATATCGGAATTACAAGGACTGAGTCTCTAGTGATGTTCTGAATGGTCTTGGACATAAGTGGGATATGTGACAAGGCAGAGAAGACACTGAATCCATAATATGGAGAGTTTATCTGATTTAAATCTGCTCACAGCCAGCATTCTGGAGCAAAAGGGTAAAGGGTATTTTGCAATTTACTAGGACACAAAAGAAGTCTATGGTAGGGAATCCTAATTTCTTGAACAGACTGAGATTTATGTTCAGGCTTAGGGACCACTCATGCAAATTCAGGCAACAGTTGAGTTTGTTCACCATTTGGTTCTGGTTGCTCAGTATTTATGGAAACTGCCAGGCTCCATATTTTGACTGCTCAGTGGCTTTCTGAATGCCTGCAGATCTCAGATGACCTAACAGAGGGATGCTACCTGATGGGTCCCAGTGTGCAGAGGCAAAGGAGGTGGTCTCCACAACCTGTGATAAACACATCCGTAGTTAGAACAGTATAGTATTAAGGTGGTTGGAAGGAGCATCATCACTAAAGGTTTTTGTGCACTTTCGCCCATTGTACAGAATTCCAAAGGATTTATGATGATCCAATGTGACATTGGCTACTTATGTTTGTCCCATTGGAACTTTAATTGCCATTGCAGCCACATCATATGTTGCTTTGCAAGGGGACACCATTGGCTGTTGCTACTATGCGTCTCAAAACTTTGAGGCTAATGCAATCTGACACTTATCGGGTGCAAGAGATTCTTTGACCTGACACTTTCAGTGTGCAGATTTGTGTTTCCGGTAAGGTGGCCCTTGTTTCCGGGGGAGGGGGGGGGGGCACAAATTGAGGCAAGCACCTATGAATTCCATAGTTTCAGGAGGACGTGAGCATAGTCTTACATATTGAAAATGAAGCTAGGGAGTGAAAGGCATCTTGGTATATATGTGCTGACATCAACCAACCAGTTAATAAGCCAGGGGAAGACAAAAAGCTCCCTCTTGCTTAGGTATGCTGCTGCAACTATGAGGTATTTCCTGAAAACTGTAGGAGCAGATGAGATTCCAAAATAGAGCACAGGGTAATGGTAGTGTTGGTTCTGCATAACTTCCACTAATAATGGATAGGGGTGCAGGTGACCCTGCGACCGAGGGAAGTCTGCCAAGCATTGTGGCACAATTGGGGAGGAGAGAGAGTACATTAGTTAAGGAATTCATTTTGAATTTTCCATTTTTGGTATATGTGTAGGAGGTGTCTCAGATGTAGGATGGATCCGAGCCTGTACATTTTTTGAGGAGACTACAGTGTTTAAAGTACAACCCCTACTTCTCTCCAGAACTGGTATCTTTTCTACTACATGCACCTGCAAAAAGGCATGTAGCCCCATGGAGGAGATCCTCATAGCTGAGGTCCAGTGAACTGTATCCATTATCCCGGGGATATTATTCATAAGACCCACTTGTCTGTGCTGATCTTGCACTTCTCCACTGTACATTAGTCATCCACCAAATTTCAAGTAGTCAACTAGGATTCTTTTTGAGGATGGCTGCGATGTAAGTTGATTGTTGCTTCCTCTCCCTTGATGTTAGGAGGTTGTATACTTCTGGGATAGCCAAGAATATTACCGATGTTTACTCTGCTGGTATTGAGGGTAGTTAGAGGTTTATGAATAGCATGGGTAGGTTTTGTGAGAAACAGAGGGATTGGAGGGACAACACCCATAGTGTTGTGCAGTGGTCTTATCTGGTTCACTTTTTTGCTAAAGAAATTGTCTTCTGCATACTCCCCTTCATTGTATAACTTAGCACCTACATTAACATACTGAGTACACTTGTAAGTTGTAGAATACTAGCACTTATACACATAATTGTAACAATCAACATGTACATGCTAGTTTAGCACTATGTGGTATTCTATAACTTTAGCGCACAACTTGCTTAGTGCATAAATGCAAGGCACAGGCACATTTACACATATGACTTATAGAAATCTATAAGTTATGCACTAAAGTGCTACATTTAGGCATATATATTTATGCCTATTGAAATGGCATAGGTGGGCACACATAAAGGTAGGCACATAGCTGCAAATTTACATTAGTATTCTGTAACAAATTTGTGGTATTCCGTTCTAGAATTGCACTTACAGTGCATTTGCAATGCAATCGAACATCTTTTCTGGAGACTTTATGCACCTTTGGTGACTGTTGCTCTTCTAGCTAATAATATATAACAGAAAATCATAAACAGCATGGATTAGATGTGTATCATGCTCTGCTGTGTTTTGTAGGATCTGCCCCAGCTGAGCTTGAGATTCTAGTGTAACAAAAGACAAGACAAAGCTTGTTCCACTAGTCAGTGGCGATACTGCATAATTTGTAGTAGGTGTAGAATTAAGCCACCAGAAAAGTATTTCTCTCTACTACTTCTAGGATCCTAGACTGGTGAATATTGGATTAAGTTTGAATTGTGTGAGAACAGCCTCCACTGGTGTGGGAACCAAGTTTGGTCATATACCTTGAGACCAACTGTATCTTATACTTTTGATTTGGGTGGCATGGAGAAGGGAGATTTTGGACTTTAGGGTTTTATGGACTGATAGTGCTACCATCTCTCACTAATAAATTTCATTGTCTGTTCTCCAGAGTCTCTTGAATATTAAGAATTAGCTTAGATACTGCAGTAATATCATCTAAGAGTAATCCTCCTGATTAGGTTTGTTAACTGACACCTAAAGGAATGTGTCAGAGACGGATGTCGAGGCAAAAAAATCTGCTTCAGCATCAGTGACATGGCAGTACATATTCCAGCCATGCTTCCAGCTTGCTTCACCCGCTTCACTGTCAAAGGATTCACATTCCCTGGGTGGTGGTGGTCTGTCCTGGAGGTTGTAGGATTATAAAATAGGCTCTTCTGGCCTTGATGAATTTTTGTAAAAGTTACAGCAAGAATGTACAGCCTTGAAATAGGCGCGCAATGTTCCAGACCCACAGAAATCAAGGTTGGCATAATGTGATAGTCAACAGGTTCTTTGTGACAGCTGGGGGACAAGTGTCTTCCTTTGACTTGGCAAATGAAGTGCCAGCAGAATCAGTAGCTGCTTATCTTCTGGGATACACATGTAATGCGCTACTCCAGCTTTCAGGTTTGTTTTAAGAGAAAATCTGTTGAAGAATGGCTCAAACAGAGCTGCTTTATGAGAATGCTCTGTTACCTCTGGTGGAATGGAGGTGGTTAGCATCTCCAGATTTGTGCAGTGCACTGCCTGAGGACGCCAATAGTCCAGGACTGCAGGTTGCTGTGGTCACTGCAGTCACAGTGGCTGAGCATTAGCCCTGCAGAGGAAGGAGAGACTGATGCTGGCACCACGCTCATGAATAAAGCAATTAAAATTGTTGCTTTCTTGTGCCTATTGGGAATGCTGAGTTTTGGCGAGTTCTGCAGCCACGTCACGATTCTCACCACAGAGGAAGGAGAGATTGATGTTGGCACCACATTCATGAACAGAGGAATTAAAGTTGTGCCTATTGGGGATGTTGAGCTTTGGCGAGTTCTGCAGTCATGTCACAATTCTCTCCTGAATGTACATGTACTGTGAGGAATCCTTTTGGGTTAGCGCTTTTGTGTCAATTGATGTCAATACCTCCATACCTGCAGATAATCTTAATGAGCCTGGTGGGTTGGTTTTTCTGGAGACAAGTGCTTTTTTTTTTTCTTGGTGCTTTGCTAGAAGAAAACCCATTGGGTCAGAACTGGTCTTAAGAGTCCTAGCTGGCCATAAGATCTTAGGAGTTCCTTCTTCTAAAGGTTTGTTGTTGTTTTTTTTTTCTCTAAACAATGTTGGAGATCATTACTCATCCTTTTAATACAAGCAGATGAAAAAGACTGAAGAGTGAAGGGATGCCCAGAACAATAATCTGGATTTTTCTGGGCTTTTGTAAAGTAGATGTGCCAGGATAGTTCACCCGATGACATCATCTGCGTGGCTATATTTTCACTGCTTGTCATGAAGAAAGGGCCCTTCTTTCTGTTTCAAACAATGTAATTCTTTAAGAAGGGAAAGATGAAAAAAAAAAAAGTTCTTGCTGGAACACAGCTGGATACTGGCACTCAAATAGTGTAGAGCAAATACCATCAAGCAGATATAAGGTTCTTCTAGCTGAAGAAAACGCTCTTTAACCCTCCTAATTTTGTACCCACGAAGCACTCCTTTTCCACCATCTCTCCTGCTCCTAATCTTCCACCCAGAAGCACCTTTTACAATCTTCTATTCAAGAAGCCCTGCTAGTATACCATACCTCATCCTCCCTACTAATGTTCTCTATCTCCTACTTCAACCTCAAACCTAGGGAGCTCGTTCCACAACTATCAGTATCTCAACTTGCATTTTCCCCAAACCACAAAGCATTTTTAGGCTACAGCTCCTCAAAGGGGGTTCCCCTAACTGAAACCAAGTACTTGGTATGGACAATGTAGGATAATGTAAGATAAATATAAAATCCAGTACTGAAGACCAAGGAATGTTTGTAAATTCAAACTATTTTAAAGTACAGGCAAAACCCTATTCATGGTACAATCAGTAATAGGTGGGGAGTCTCACCCAGAATCACTTCAGGGGGTCTGTAATGACGTGTTGCAACAATTGTTGTATGATGCTCATGATCGAACGTGGCACTGCCAAAATCAGCAACTCTGATGCTGGAGTTCCTCACAGACTTCTCTTCACATTTCTGTACCATACAGATGGTGTTAATATCTCTAAACGTGCATGCTAGGTTAACAGAAAATATGTTGTGTTCTCCAAATTCAGAAGCAGAACAGTTTTTTCATAGTGTTAAGTTATGGAACATAGGCTGATTTTTTTTTATTTATTTAACAAGTAGTGAAAACTGAGCTCATCCAGGTAGGAATAAACGTTTCTCTCTACAAAGTGTTTTTCTCCTGTTGTGCCCAAGGAAAAAATCTTTGTATGTGAAATGCAAAACAATAAATACTTAAAAAAAAAAAAAAAAAAGAAATTGAACTAGATATATTTCATTTGACAGACTGTCTTTCAAAAGGTACCTTAATTTACAGCAGCCTATTTAAAAACAGACACAACATATAAAGAGGCATATTTTCAAAGCACTTAGCCTTCCAAAGTTCCATAGGTTTCTATGGAACTTTGGAAGGCTAAGTGCTTTGAAAATATGCCTCAAAGTCATTTAAACATCATAATCATAATACTCCAGAAAGAACATTCCTATAAGTTACTCACCTGTAGCAGGTGTTCTCCGAGGAGAAAAGAACATGTATTCTCAGATATGGGTGACGTAATCTGATGGAGCCTGGTGCAGATGCTACCCAGTGTATTACAGATTTAAGAAGCCTTTGGCAGCATCCCACCACATATGCGCGAGTGCCATCCTGCCCAGCGTGAGCGCATGGGCCAGAAGTATAATATCAAAGTTAAAATAATGCAACTCCTAGGGAAGGGAGGAGGAGATGGGAGAATAAATGTCCTGCTCTCCTCGGAAAACACTTGCTACAGGTGAGTAACTTTGCTTTCTCCAAGGACCAGCAAGACATTCTCACATATGGGAATCTCTAGCTACCAGGTTCACCAAAAACAACAAATAAAAGGACACAAGAGACTTGCAATGGAAGGCCAACTAGAAACCAATCAACCTTAACATGGATACAGCCTAGAACAGAAGAAAAATGGGCCTAGGATGGTGCAGTTGGATTCTAGACCCCAAACAAATTCTGTAACTCTATCTGACCAAACCAGTGGTCACCTTTAGTATTCTGCTCAAGACAGTAATGAGATGTGAATGTGTGGACTGAAGATCATGTTGCACTTTGCAAATCTCTTCAATGGACGCTGATCTAAAGTGGGCTACCAATGCAGCCATGGCTCTAACAAGACCCTCCAGAGTAAGCCCAACCTGGGTGTAAGTGAAAGAGATGCAGTTGCTGGCCAACTGGATAAAGTGCATTTAACAGTGGCTGCCCAATGCAGTTTGGGTGAAAGGAAACAAAAAGCTAGGTGGACTGTCTATGGGCTTTAGTCTGCTCTACATAGAAGTCTAAGGCTCACTTGCAGCCCAAAGTGTGCAGTACGCTTTTGCCAGGATGGGCATGAGGTTTTGGAAAAAATGTTTGAAGGACAATTGACTGGTTAAGATGGAATTCCAATGCCACCTTGGGAAGGAACTTAGGATGCGTGCGAAGAACTACTCTGTTATGGTGAAACTTCATTAAGGTGATTAGCTACTATAACCTGCAGCTCACTGACTCTGCCAGCTGAAGTGACCGTCTCCAAAAACAAGACCTTCCAAGGAATCTTTCCTGGAAACCAGCAGGTGGAAACCTCCAGTATCCTGGAGATAATTCAGGCAGTTGAAGAAATTAAATTCTATGCTCTAGCTATTAAGCTTCATTAATTTGGAATGATCTTCTCTTAAAAATCAGATCGATCCTAAACTTTCTAGGGTTTAGAAAGGCATTAAAAAACTAACCTTTTTAAGAAGTTTCTACATGTGATTATTTATGACTTTATGTAGGAAAATGTATTTTTTGTTACACTATTTTTGACATATTTTAGTATTGTTATTCACCGGATATTGCTGGTTCTCTCTCTCATTGTAATCCACATAAAATCCACTTGGTTAAATTATGGAATATAAGAATGTATGCAAAGTAAAATAAAGCAAAGTTCTCTACATCCATGCCATGGCTGGTGACTGACTGCCACCTGACACAAGGGGTAGGAGCCCGTACCCCCCTGCTTGTTGATGTAATACACAGCAACCCGATTGTCTGGATGAGAACAATTTGGTTCATCAGCCGATCTCTGAAAGCCTTTAGAACGTTCCAGATTGCCTGAAGCTAAAGGAGATTGATGTGAAGCTTGGTCTCCCTTTGCAGACCAGCGTCCATGTGTGTGAAACCCTTGTATATGAGTTCCCCAGCCCAGATTGAATGCATTTGTGGTCAGAATACTTGAGGCAGGTAGGCCCAAGCCTGAACCATGTCTAGCAGGGCTCCAATGAATTCCAACTGTTGCACCAGATGTAGATGGGACTTCGGGTAGTTGCTAACGAACCCTAGTAGCTCCAACACCTGAATAGTTCTCTGGCTGATAAGATACCCGAGTACCTTCCTTCAATGTGCTCTTGATCAGCCAATTGACACATGGACTTCCAAGTCTGCATAGCAATGCTGTGACTACAGCAAGGCATTCTGTGAATACTCTGGGAGCGGACGCGAGGCCAAATGGTACTACACAATACTGATAGTGGTTTTTCACCACTCAAAATCTGAGATACTTCCTGTGACTTGTGGGTGTAAGCATCCTTTAAGTCCAGAGAGTACAGCCAATCATTTGACTGAATCATGGGGAAAAGGGAGACCAGGGAAACCATCCTGAACTTTTCTCTCACCAAATATCTGTTCAGGGCCCTTAGGTCTAGGATGAGAAGTAATCACTCCATCTTTTTGGGCACCAGGAAATACTTGGGAATAGAATCTCTTCCCTTCTTCCCCTCTGATCGTAAAAGCTCAAGCGGGTGGGGCCTATAGAAGGGAGGAAAGTACCTCTGAAAGCACTACCCGGTGCCAAGAATTTAAACACAAACACTCTCATGGGCAATTTAGAGTCAGGTGACACCAACTGAGGATGTAACCATTCCAGACTATTTTGAGAACCCACTGGTCGGAGACTACAAGGGGCAACCTTTGACAGAAAAATTGTTGCTTCCCCCCAACTGGTACGCCATCCAGAACAGTCACTTTTACAGCGGCTATGCTCTCCTGGAGCCCGTCAAAAACTCATCCCCTGCTTTGACTGGGGTGCTGGCTGGCGCTTCTGGTGCCAAGGTCTGGAGCGGGGGATATGTCTGAAGGCAGATCAAGGGAGCCCTCCTCAGAGACCTCTTCTGGGTCCACAGATTCCCAGGAACGGTCAGTCTCAGACTCAGCATAATACTCCTTGAAAAGGCTGAACCTGTCTCTGCCTCAGGCGACTAGACTGGTTTCTAGGCTCAGAATATGAGCACCAAGGGGCAGGTCTTGACCTTGAGAACGGGGGGGGGGGGGGGGGGGGGTGCACTTCCTCTCCCGATGAGTTGCAGAGGAGCATCAACTCCATCGAGGTTGACCTTGTCCCCTTTGAGGGGTGTGTGTTGACATATGGGGAACAGACAAGGCACAGGTCTCCAGGACTGGCTGGGGTGGGACCATACCTGGCATCGATGCCCTTGAGACCTCAGCATCATGCAAGGCCAAGATTCCAACTCCTCCTGCAGCATGGTTCAAAACCATTCCCTGGAGGCAGGCATCAGTAAATGCAGGGCCAGAATTGGTTCAGTGACAGCCTGTGAAGATGCCAGTGCCGAATCGAATGGCTGATCCAGGCAGTGAGGAGAGTGACGCCATCAGTATTGACTCCACAGAGGTGCAACCCTCTCAACACCAACGCTTTTCAGGTATCGGAGGCACCAATGACCCAGGGCTCCTGGCACCGTGCTTCGATGGGGACTGATGACGGAGCTTCTTGACCTTCGCCTAATACACATCAGGGTACCTTGGTGCCAACAAGGATGATACTGAGTCCAGACATGTCCTTGGTGTTGAATCCAAATGCAGACCAGCCAAAGGAAGCCTTACTGGTAACCGAAATCGAGACAGGGGGAGAACTCCTCGATGTCAGTGTACCCCAAGTATTTGATGCAGCTCCTCCCGCCATATCGACAGACACCTCCAATGTCAATGGATCAGTCTTAGAAGTGCCAAAAAGTTTCTTGCGCAGGGCCTTTCTGCTCAGAGTTCTTTTCTGTATTTTTAAACAGTGAACACAGGCACAACAGACACCAATTGTGGGGGGATCAGTCCCAGAAAGGACTCTGTTGCACCTAGAGCATGTCTTAAAGCCACTAGGAGTTTTTTGTGACATCAGGGGGAAAAATAGCTGATGCAAAATCAAACGGTTCAATTATGAGACAGAGAAAAACCTCTCCTATAAAAAGAAAATATATCCCGACTGGAGCTCAGACCTAAGTTGTGAAACAAATTAAAGAAAACAAACTGGCAAAAAAAAAGCTAAAAAATAAAGGGGAAGGAAGAAAAACAAAGAAAATTAATTTTAAAAGCCCACATACCGTGAGGAAGGCATTCTGAAAAAAAATATATAAAGACATGCTGAGGACAGCTCACAAAAATGCAACCTCTCTGCTCTGCGGAAAAACAAAGACTGCTGTTCCCATGTGTTCACGTTGGGTGGAAAGACACAATGCACGGTGAGATGCTGCCAAAGGCTACTTAAAGCTATGTTTTAATGTTTATATTATTTATAGTCCACCTTTATCCAAGGCAGGTAAACATACACAGGCTAAAAATACAATCAACAAACAACTGACTGAACACAAACACACATTAAGCAATAACATCAATAAGTCATAGGCAATTCATGGTAGTTCTTAAGCTTGACTGGGTAGTGTCCACATTAGGATTTGTCGCATGACGCCACCCACATGTGAGAAACAATGTCCTGCTTGTCCTTGGAGAAAACTAGCTTCATCCCTCAATTCTCATGTCAGTTTATTCTAAAAGGGGAGGACCCAAAAACCCAATCTTCTTGCCTTAAATAAATGATTGTATGTTACAAATGAACAATCCCTTCTGTGCTCGGAATGACTCCTGCTGTTTAATGAGGTACCCCCCCCCCCCCCACACACACACGCACACACAAACCCCTTATAGATAAGGCATATATCAAATTTAGATTGCAACAGGGAGTCATAGTGTGCATTACTGTAGTAACATGGTTATAGCTTTCCATTCGGTCACTAAATGCAGTGTAGTGTTTCAATCTATATAAAAAAAGCCATACCAAGGCCCATCAAGCTCAGGATTCTGTCTCTTACAATGGCTAGTCCATGTCACAAGTACCCATCAATACCAAAATGCAGATCTATTTCTCAAAGCTTATTTCCATGGATACACAAAGGCTCTTGCCAATATAACTGGCTACATTTTTATTAATTTTTCCTTCAGGAACTTTTCCAACCTCTTTTGAGTCTCATTGCTGTCAACCATAACCAGTAAAACCATTTTGGTGCTATGAGTATGTAAAAAAACAGATTGCAAGACATAAAATAGCTGTACCTCTTAAGAAATCACTCTAGTGAGCTAAAACTCCCTTCTCTCAGTACTTTCATTAATACACATAATAAAGAGGGGGTAAAATGTAGCAACAACTCATTCCCTCTCCCCTCTTCAAAATTGACAATGATGATTATTTTTAAATTGCAAAGAACCAATTGAAATCAGTTAAATTCATGAGTGGTGTCTTGTAAAACATTCCCACAACATACATTGACAAAACATCTAATTAGCATGCAGGGCATTTTATGGCTCCTCAGGATCCAATTCTAACCTCATTAGAGATCAAAATACTCACCAAATTGGCCTATTCTCATCCCGTTTCAAAGCTGACCACTGTAACCTCAAATGTAATTCTGGGTAGAATCTGTCCCCAACAGCGTTTTTTTTTTTTAGGGGGTTCCGAGTACTGGCATCTTTTCCATTGTCTGCTAAAATTGACCCATGGTCCCCAAGTTTTAATGAAAGAGCTCAGGCTCTACACACCAATTCTGCCTTGTCATAGATTATGTGACTGGTTGCAGGGGGCCTGGCATTTATGGGATGCGTCCCTCAGTTATCACCCCACCCATGAAGGGTGGCCTGGCATTTGAGTACCAGCACCTTTTTCGCTAGAGAAAAAAAAAAGGAATGGTCCCCACTGTAGAGCCCGAAATTTATTTCTTGCCTTTTACTTTCCTTTACTTCCTGATACCTACTATGAATCTTACGTTGCTCCCTATTTAAAGGGTCTCATCTTCCACCAGCATTGCTCGTAATGCCTCATCTGCCACCTTAACATTTTGAGACCTGAGCAATACCACTTCCGATTAGTAAGTTTGCAATTTGTTTAGCAGGTCTTTGTGAAAATTCTAGATATAAATTATCTGGCCCGGAAGTTCTACAGCAACACACACACTAGCACCAAAGTTTTCTATTTTACAAGGTTGCTAATCATGCAACACTCTTAAACAGATGCAGCCCTAGGGAGTCAGGCCAGAATTACAATCCTGCTGCACTAGTCTGACCTGTATTATCTGCTGCAGGCAGAGAAATACTGGAATGGTCTACGCTGCACTACTCCTTGTAGTGGTAATGTTACGTGAATATTCAAATTTCTCTGCCACCCATCTGCTGGTATAGGGACACAACCCATCTTGCAGGATAAGGACGACGGTGTTTTATGATTAGAGGAAATTTATAAAATTGTCCTCCTGATATGAAAGTAAACTTATGGGCATAAAGCCAGCATGCATATAAGTTTACCCAGACCAAGCAGAGGTGTTCCCAGGTGTGGGCTTAGCATTTAAATACACTCCTTCAGGAGACCTATGCATACCAAAGAGCTCACATAGTTATATGCACAAATTCCTTGGGGTAATTTTCAAAACAGACATGCATATTTTTATTTTGAAAATTCATCTGTACCCACACAGGGAAAAGAGAGTGGGTCCCCCACCAACTTCAAAGAACAGTCTCTTTTTTGCGGTCTATGACAAAATATCACAGATACAAATACATACCTTTCTTTCATTATATGACGTGTTGAAATCAGAATTCACAAACAAAATATTTTCAGGCTTCAAATCAGTGTGGGTCAAGTGGTTATCATGTAGAACTAAGGAAAGAGAAAATATTACCCCCAGAAAGGTTCCAGAACCACTAAAAAGCAATGATAATCATGCAGCTCACAAGCTTATCTTACTTCAAATTCAAAGCTGTTTTAAATTTTGTTTGCACTGTTTTCAGCTATGAATACTGTAAAATTACGATTTACATTTCACATACAACTCTAGAACAGGGCTATAGCTAGTCAGGTTTTCAAGGTATCTACAATGAATAAGTAGCTCTTACTTCAAATTTCAGGGGTAAATCTATAATAATTAGCCCTATTACATTTAATATCCATACCAGCAGGGACTGTCTTTCTTCTGTGTTTGTACAGCGCTGCGTACACTTTGTAGCGCTCTAGAAATGTTAAATAGTAGTAGTAGTAGTAATATATCAGTCTTTTATACCAATAAAGAACTTAATATATACTTGTTCAATGATTCAATAATCATATTTTATCACTGTTGCATATTCATACAAAACATTGCAAATACAGTAAGTCACAGTTACAAAAAAAACACAAAAAAAATAAAAAATATATTCAAAGCATACAAACATTCAAAGCAGATGTCCGATTTTATCTTTTAGCAGTCCCAAGCATAGTAATGTGAATTACCACTTCTTGTAAGAGCCAATAAATGAATCAAATTGTTGTAATATTTCCTTCCAAACTTTATATATGTAGACGAGACTCTTTAATGTGGAAACAAGCTTTCACTTGCGACTGATCATACACAGGATATGACATCCGTATAGCGGGAGCTACTGCTAACTGTGGTGTATCTAATTACGATACGAGGCTGCTTAAGGTCTCCTGATGAAGTAAAGAAGGAAACACGGCCAGTGTTGGGACCAGAATATTATGGAGTTTCATCTGTCAGAATGCGTGGCACATTAATTCAGATGATGTGCGGCATTGAGTTAGCAGCTTGAAACCAGCTTTCCAATTCAACGGTGAACATTTCAGTTGGTACCAGATATACTCTTGAAGATATGCTGGGTGGAATGTCTGAACACTTACTTATGTGATGTGTGACGTCGAGATATTGGTTTGAATTTGGTCTTCTGATTCAGCTGTAAACACTTTAGTTCCGGAAATGGAGTGTTTGAGAAATTGATCAATCGCAAGTGAAAGCTTGTTTCCATATTAAAGAGTCTTGTCTGCATATACAAAGTTTGGAAGGAACTATTACAACAATTTATGATTCATTTATTGGCTCTTATAAGAAGTGGCAATTCACATTACTATGCTTGGGACAGCTAAAAGATAAAATCGGACATCATCTGCTTTGAATGTTTGTATGCTTTGAATATATTTTTTATTTTTTTGTGGTTTTTTGTAACTGTGACTTATTGTATTTGCAATGTTTTGTATGAATATGCAACAATGATAAAATATGATTATTGAATCGTTGAAGAAGTATATATTAAGTTCAATGAATAAGTAGGAGACATATTTACATATGTGTTTGAAACTCTGACTGTAGGGTTCCCAGTATGGGTTTTGGAAGCCCTGCTCAGAGTCCAGAGACTTAACAATGTCCTTAAAATTTAAGGTGGCACAAACAAACTGCAGACCAAAAGAAGGAATGTCCATCACCAGAATTTATTCACAACAACATAAATCAAAAATTGCCTTTTTAGTAAACAAATCTCTCTCATGCATATTCATTGTGGATATTCTGAAAACCCACCTGAATGCTGTGCGCCAAGGACTGGGTTGAAAAGCACTGCTCTAGAGATATGTAAAATGTTATGTGCATTTATCATCATATTTAGGGAAAGTGTAGAGTTGTTTTTTTTCTTAAAGAAGACTACATTCAATAAGTTGTAAACTAGCTTTCTAGGAGCTTTTTTTGTTTTAATAACACTTGAATGTAACTGCAGAAATAAAGGTTATTATTTATTTTTTTAAGGATCGAGTAAGACACCACTTGAACTGGTTGATAACTGGAAACCCTTCAAAATAAACCCCCAACCAAGTATTGCCCTCATCTATCAACCTTCTGAAACCAAACGTTAATCCCAACTAAACAAAGGCTCTGGTGGTTTATGTATGCTGAAGGAACTTACATTTCAAGGCATGGCATAGCTGATAGGCCATGTGTCGAACATGAGGAAGAGGATATGGCAGGAAGTTGTTGTCCTTCAAAAATTCAAATGTGTTTTTCCCCAGCAACTCAAAGGCGATACACATGTGGCCATGGAAATTGAACCAATCCGACATCAGGACACACATGCTAAGCCCAAAAGGACAACAAGGTTAGTGTTTTGTGTATCAATTCTACAGGCAAAGAGAAGATTCTCATGTCTTCCCTTCCTCTTCACATTAGAATAGGAGCGAGTACAAGGGGACAGCAGAACTTCAGTCTGGTACAAGCTAGCCTAAAAGGGGAATGCATAAATATATAGGGGTGGAAGCAAGGAAAGGATCGGACCATTCAGCCTTTATGCTTCTCTGGATTCTAGGACAGCAGCAGTGTGATACGAGGTGGTCCAAAGTAGGGGTGCCATGGGCTGTTATTCCAATCTGCTTATCGTTTTACTTCTTTTTACCCACCACCTCCCTAATAAAGTTTAGGCATTTCAGTAGCAGCCTGACATCTAAGATAACACAAATTACAAGCATATTCCAATATGGCAAATGGTATCAACTAAGTCCAAGCTAGCCCGAGACTCTGCTTCTCTTCTCATGTAGAAAGCAAATGCACTTTTCATTAAAACAGCAATAGTAACCTTGCAATTACTCCACTACAAATAAAGGCCTCAAGATCAACACTGCTCTTGACATGACAAGTGAATTTAGCCTCTGTAGATTCAGGGCTGAAAATACCTAAAATTTCACAAAGGGTACCTAACCTCCCTCATTGTGGAGAGGGAGAGAATATCTTACTGGGCTAAGAAGGGATTTTTGTCTCTGTCTCCATTCAAGCCCAGGTTATTCACTCTCTGTGGCCACCCACTCTTTTCTAGGATAAAAGGGGAAATTACCAATCTTGAGTTTTCTTCTTTTTGCATTACCAAAGCGAGCCAACCTTCAATTTCCTGTCCTTGTCATCTGATAAATTAACAATCACTTTAATGGTAATAGAAACACTTACAATTTGTTTTCCTTGTCTTTTTCTTTAATTTTCTTGAGAACGTTGATTTCAAGCTTGGCTGCTTCTCGATATTTCCCCACATTTCGAATTATTTTCAGTGCAACCTGAGTTTTGCCTCTATGGTGAGAAAAAGAGAAATTAGATGTTCTTCTGGACCCAGCAGTTTCCTTGTGCTCCTTTGGGCTTCTAGCCCAACTACAACTTGTCTTAGACACAAAAAAACCTTTATTCACAACTACCTAGATGTTTTCCCTATTCCTTTTTCAACCTTCAAAACTCAAGAGTACATAAAATGATGACACATGAAGATCATACAGCCTATCCAGTCTAACCAGCCATACAAACTACAAAGCTCTATAATCTCTTCCTCAGATCTTCTGGGCTTGTCCCATTGTATATGCCTTTCTATGCTTGAAGTGTTCCTAAGGGCTAGGCCTAAGGCCTGTACTTTGCTCAGTTTGGTTCTCACACGTTAGCCTACTAACTCAGCATCTTGTTGTTGACAATCATTGCTTTCTCGGGAGCTGAGAACTGACACTTCATAACATTTAGTTTGCAGCGGAGTATGTTTTTCATATAAGGTGGATGTAACCTTGGCAGCTGCTGACAGGCTGAGGACATAGTGTGAGGGCTAAGGAAGATAGACAGAGGACACAAGGGTATTGTTCTGGCTGTGCACACAGAACTGACACAGAACTCATAAGTAATTAACCAATGGCCACCAACTGTTCACTTGCAAACAAATCAGGAGAGACTGATAGAATACATGATCAATCCATATATGGTATAAGGCTACCTAATGGTTCTGGTTTATACTGAAATCACATGATTTCTGGGAAAATGTACCTTGTAACAGTATATATGTGAGGTCCGGGGCAGTATTAGCTGAGCAGACCTTGTCTTTCAGGATGTGCACTGGCTGATTGGCAACCTGCTCCAGGGAGAGAACTATTTTTTAGTTTTGGCTGTGTGAGACCCTTGTTGTGACCGTTTTGTCTGTTTGACCACAAGGGTTATTGTTCTTCTGTTGCCCTGCTGTGTTTATTAGGTGTTCCATTGCTAGAATGCTGACATATGTATTATCTGAATATACTTCCATGCTATTATGCTATTTATACTGTACTGACATTTTCATATTTCTGTTATATTATTGTTCTACGGAGCTGTTAAGCGTGCATATTTTTGTTTCATGTTAGTCCTATTACTAGGTTCCAATTTGCTATTTCCAAGTTTGCCTCATTGATTGTATTTATGCTTATATTTGATCATTTTTTTCTATTGTTATGTTGTTAAATTGTAAGTTTTATCTTAAACTGTACCTGCTGTATACGGCGCACTACAGGAGTTCTGCAAATTACTAGGACAGTCTTTACAGACCGGTGGCGTTTTAAAGAAGTTTTTTAATTTCCTCTGGTGGGGAAATGAATCCCCTACTTGTTTATTTTGATACTAGACCTAGACCCCTGAGGCAGGCGTTGTTAACACCGAAACACGGCCCGTGTCAGGTCTGATCTCAATAAAGGACTCCTATTGTCTCAGTCTTGAAGGCCCAGTTATGCTTTTGTTCTTCATAATGGCAGTTAATAAATCTCAGTAAATAAATAAAACAAATATTTGTCAGCATTGTAGATCCTGGTTTGGAGCCACAAGGTTGCAATGTGAAATCTCAAAGTCTGTGTTTAGGGAATTCTTTACTAAGTGTGAAGTTATTATCTACAGTAGCTGCCAACTAAGACATCTACAATCATTTCTGTTAGTGTAGCACTGTATTTTCTCACACATACACCTAATGTCATGTCTATAAAAAGGCCAATTACCAAATGAAATTGCTTAATCCACTGGACAAGTGGCAGATTTGGAGCGAGGTTAATGTTCCACACAAAAATATTGCATATCTTCCTTATTATAATATGTGATGTGGTTGGAGTCTGTCCTGTTTAGTGTTACCACAGCTGACAGCATAAGGGTAATTTTATCTAAAATTTCTCACATGTAAAAATAAAAAATAAAATTACCCCACAGATTTTGAGCATACTTTGAAGCAACTCTGATAAAGCGCGCTCAGGTGCAGAGAAGTGATTTACATGCATTTATAAAATATGCACGTATTTTACAACTGCTTCCGAACAGGCATAAATGTTTGCAGCTTTATTCTAGCCATGACTTCTGCAGATTTGGGGAGGAATTTTGTCAAGATATATAGATGCTTATTTGTCTTTTTAAAATAGGTGACCTCTTCTAAAGTTTCCTTCTGTATTTTTATATATTTTTCCATTAAAAAATTCTTTTGAAAAACACTCTAAAGATTAGAAAAATTATATACGAGATGACAAGTTCTGCTCTCCTGGGCATAATCCCTTGGACTCTATAAATGGCACGCAAAATTGTGTGCTACTCAGATGAGTGCGCAACTAAATTGGATAACGAGCCAATTAGTACCAACACCAGTGTCATGAATCAATTATTGGCATTAGCTGGCAACATTTTGGATTTGCATGCACACCTTGCTAAGTGCTATTCTATAAAGATCAACACGCAAATCTTATACCGTGGTCATTCACTAAAGATGCGCACAGTATTATTGAATACCGGAGATCTACACCTAATTTACACCAGATTTCAGTCAGTATAAATTCTTGTGACCAAAGCTTGGCACAGAAATTGGCTTTAAGCACTATTCTATAAACTGCGTGCAACTCGGAATGCTGTTTATAGAATAGCACTCCGCATTTATTGAATCTATTCCAGTATGTATACGAAAAGGAAATTCATACAACACATACCTTGCATGATCTACACATTCTACCACTTTGCCAAAAGTGCCCTCTCCAAGATGGCCAACAATCTCATCTGCAAGAAAGAAAAGGTGAGCTCGTAAGTCATAAGACACTGAAAGAAGGTAAAGTCTTCAATTTTACAATCGGATCTCAAAGGTAGGTCTCACTGCTATGCTTTCTAATGGAGAAGGTTCTATAGTCTGTGCCAAAACATTTACTTTCAGCCCTTCTAAGAATCATAAGCACTAGAGGCCCTCCTGAATAATAGAGAGATCTCATCTAACATGGGGATAGAAAGTAGAGAGGTAAAGTTTTACGAAAAGGTGGCTGTACATCGATCTTGAAGCCAATCGCCGGTCCGGCACACCAGATGACCATCCTTATCATCTTCCGCAATCCTCTCCCGTTTACTGCTCTGACGGCTTCTCTGTATGCACCGCCCCCCGAAACACCATCCGAATAATCGGCACGGCAGGCAGTTCAGATTGGCAGATTGAGTTGTCAGGCAGAGGTGGCAGTGATGAGGACGAGGCGGTGGATTTCGATTTTCCAGTTCCCAGCATGTCATAAGGCACACAGCATATATAATGATAGGGATATTGCAAGGGACACGTCAAGACAAACTGACTTTAAAAACAGCAAAAGAAAAAAAAAAGGAAAAAGGCAGCTCTAGGTTTGTAAGTGTATGGTGCCATTAGATACAGTGTTGGATGCAGTAGCCATGGTGCTCTCATTGCCTAATGGGAGAGCCAAGTACAAGACACTATGCTCTAAATCAGAATCAAACAATTAATAAAAGGGAATTCTCTCCTCCAGCACTGAAAGCAGCATCCAGTCTTCCAAAAGCCTATACAAATTATCCAATTAAAAAAGTAGTTTTAATGCAGCCAAAATGACTTGCTGTTTAGACAAGAGCACACACCTCCAAGGAGGTCAGAAGATCCTGCAGTTTCCCGATAGATTTAAAATGTGGTTCAGGATGGAAGGGTAGACTAAGTATGTCAAATTTATGATTATATTTAAGTGGCCAACAGATAAAGCAAAGGGAAAAAAAAAGCTGCTTTTATTCTGTTATAGCCCTGCCCCATTCTACATCTTCCAAAGGAGCACAACCAGTACACTCTCTTGCTCCATCTACTACTGCTTCTTTCCCAAACTTCTAAATATCACTGGTAGAACAGCAGCTGTCTTAATTCAATTCAGCCTGCTATAAACATTTCACAGGCATACAGAAGAGACACTCAAAAGTAAGGTAGGAGACAATTCTTAACCCTTCATTATGATCTAAGCACAGCTGAAATACAATACAACCATTATGTCTCTGTTGGATTCTACTCCTCACAGAGACTTTTACAGGGAACAAATCCTCTCCCTGTAAGAATTTTTTTGCAAAACTGGATCCTTCATCAGTGCTGAAGGTAAGAATGACCCTGGATTAATACACACATTCCATGAGGCTCATCTTAGTACTGCAGTAAGATGGCACTAATGAGGGCAGTGGCGGCAGTGTACAATAGTCATACATATGATACACAACTGTTAAAAGCAGCACGCTAATAAACTTGCTTAATAGAAAGAGAATTTGGAGCCAAAAGACCAGCCTTAAAACCAGATAAGTGTTATCGAAGGGGCCCTATGCCATCTGTATGAAACCTCTTCTTTAAACAGGTTTTCCAGTAGAAAACAGAAATACAGTTTGTCCCTGTGGCTCTGATTATACTTGACATGTCCCATTCTCATGTACCACAGGCCACCATCTAGCCAGGAGTGCCCCAACAGACTTGCAGACTCCTAGCCATTTGATTTATTTCATTTTGATAGATCACCTCTCACCAAAGGTATCACAGCAGTTTGCAACATCTTAATTTACAGCAACCTAGTACTTAAAAAAACAAAACAAAAACATACAGCATATATAAACAAATTATTTAAGTGATTTTATAATTAGAGATATCATCACTAGTTTACAAGATCCAAAATTTCCAGGGTAAATTTGTTTAAAAAATGAGAGAAACTGCATAAAATTGCTCACAGGATACTGTCCTCATGTATTAATAGACTAGTAATGAAGGCCCGTTTCTGGCACAAATGAAACGGGCGCTAGCAAGGTCCTCCGCTCCCCGACATAGGCCCCGCCCTCCCCTGGTACGTGCACGTCGGCCCCCCGCTCCAAAACCGGCAAGCCCCCTCTACTACCCTCCCCTCCTCTTACCGGAGTCCCAGCCGCAGAAGTGAAGGGCAAGGTAGTTCGGAGATTCTGGTGCCTTAATCCGTTCTGTTCGCTATGAGCTCTGTGCCCTGATTGTCTGGTCCCGCCCTTGCAGAAACAGGAAATGAGGGCGGGACCAGACAATCAGGGCACAGAGCTCATAGCGAACAGAACGGAAGGCAGCAGAATCTCCGAACTCCCTTGCCCTTCACTTCTGCGGCTGAGACTCCGGTAAGAGGAGGGGAGGGTAGTAGAGGGGGGTTGCCGATTTTGGAGGGCGGGCCGACGTGCACGTACCGGGGATGGGCCCTATGTCGGGGAGCGGAGAAGCGTTGCGCGGGTGGAGGCATGTGAGAGAGATGGGAGTGGTTTGGCGTTTTTGGAGGGGGGGTGACGTGACGCGTGCTTGGTTTACAGTGTATGGGAATGACGGCTGCGTTGGGGAGTGAAGAGAGAGATCAAGCAATGGGCTTCCTAGCTTAGTGTAGTTGTGGTCATTATGACCCGCCCTCGTCGTCATAACATTTTGACATGAGGACGGGGCAGAGTTAGATGGTTTGTAAAAGTGGTTACAGAGCTTCGAACTTACGAACCCTGAAGCCACAAAGTTTAGAACGTTGAGGTTGCTTTTTTATGTGCAGATGGGGCGTGGCTGAGGGCGGGTCTATGAGTGAGGGTGAGTGGTCCTCATAGCCTAGCCTACAAAGAGTACAGGAGTTCAGTGCTTCACTGCCACGGAGTGAGCTTCAGAACGTTTGAGGGGGGATTTTATTTATATAGATTCTTAAATGAGTCATTTCAAGCAGAATATATCTGGAGTTTGGAATGTACTGTATTTAATAGAAACCAGCAGACCCCACTATAGAGTTTCTCAGCCTACTTGCCACAAGTGTCGGAAGGCCAATTCTGCCAGACCATGTGGAGCTACACTTACATTTGATACGGGTTTACATCAATTGCACTGTATTTTCATGCAGCACAGAAGTGTGCAAGATCAATGACTTCACAAGCAGAACTGGAACAGTTATAATGTAGTTAAAGTTTTTTTTTTTTTTTTTTAAGAAAAACGAGAAAGAAAATGAAATGTAGAAAAGAAAGTTCTGGTCTCTACAATTTTTGGCCAAATCTCCCACAGTTCAGATTCAGACAACCACTGACTAAAACACTAACTTCTGCTAGGTGGAATCAATGATTGAAGACAAACCAGTCTGCAATCAAAATCTACAGCAGAAAAATGCTGCTTTCCAGTGGAAATCTAACCAACCATTCCTGGAGACTCCATTCAGATAAAGAGTATAAATAGAGCCAGATTCCTATTGTCACCTGACAGGGCACTGATGCTGTGATGTTAATTACAGAATCATTATTTCTCACATTCCAAATTCATTAATCATGAGCAATGTAACTTTCCCAATTACAAACTACCTTGCTTCACTGCTATATAAATGGTGCTCATCAAGGTATTCTGAAAATTCTAGGAATGTCCACAACTGGGGTAATGCATTCTGGTTACACTTCAGAAGTCAAAAGGCTGGTGGGTATGTACTGTTCCATACCACTTCTCCTCCCCAACTGCTCTCACTGTAAATGTCTCCCTTTTCCATTATCAGAAACTGGCAGGGGGCATCAAAGCAACAACTTCAAGCAGGACAAAGTCTACCTCATTTCCTGGTAGCAATTTTTGCAATTGGAGATACAGTTTCCTGCTCCTAAAATCTAGCAGCTTATAGAAAGAATCTCTCAGAATCCTGAACTTTAAGATGCATCTCTCACCCTATGGTATACGGGCCCCCCTCTGGGATTATAGGGCAGATATCTCCACTACATTTGTATCAGAAAGCCAAAGAAAAATCTCTGTTTTGTTTTCCTGTAAATAAACTCCTTCAATAAAGAGCACTTCAATAACACACCCCACTAAGGGCAGATATACAGGATTCTTAGTTTACAATCTGGAGTACCATACTTGTAATGTCATAAAACCACCAGTTTTGCCTAAAAATAAAATTTGACAGTGCCAGAAAGGGCCTGTTTCATATTTACAATTACTTCTCCCCAGATGACAGCAATATTCTATAAGCTGTCCTATTCAGGGTGTGTGAGCCAACAGGAAAAGATATTTAATGAAGGTGGCAACCACCACACAAACTGAAAGAAAATACCATACACAATCAAGAGTGCCTTTTACTTGTTAATACTCGTCAATATTTACTTTTTAATCTTTTAAATTCCTTTAACAGTTTCCCTGGAGGCTGCCACGTTAGCATCACAAATGATATTGCTAGTGCCTAACATTCCTACCAGGCTGGTGTTCCAGGATATATACTTTTGGCAAAGCTATGCAACTTAAACCCAGAACAAGAAACTAAGCCTCCGGTGCAATTCTGCAGAGCTTGAGCAGTATCTGCACATCAAGCTCAGGTAAATAAAGCCAATCGTGTAGATTTGCTTTGAGAAAGGAGGATGAAAGAGTGAGAGTATAAAGTTATAAATGAATCAGGTAACAAACCCGATCCTGGCATTCTCATGTTATAACATATTACTGTTACAGTGAAGCATCTTGCTTATGTCAATTAGACTGTAAACTCCATGAAGAAGGGACTGTCTCTTATGTATCTATACAGCACTGTGTACGCCTAGTAGTTCTACAGGAATGTAGAGAGTTGTTGTTGATTACAAAACAGAAGAACAGAAGTTCAGAGGTAGACAAATGTGGCAAAATTCTTTTCAAAGCAGGGGGGGTTAAAAAAACAAAACAAAAAACATGTGAGCTTCAGCAGCTATCAACAAATATTTCAAGTTTCATGACCCTTGCATTACACACACACACACACACAGATGAAGCAGACTGTGCCTCTGTGAGACAAACAAAATAAATACCATATACAGCAACATAAAGAACACAAGACAATAATACATATAGAGAAGTGTAAATGCTGTCTAATTAAGTTTTCTTGTAATAACTAGTCCTAGGCCTTTACTAAGTGCTCATGGAAATAGTTTCAAGCCACAAATTTCATAGGTGGTACTTAGAGCATGTAGGCCAGTTACTGGTATGGTTTTCCATGGTATTCAAATAATAATCGTGCCTCATGTCTAACCCCCACTCAACAACAAAATAAAGGATAGAAGGTACTCACCCGCATCATTCAGAGCTGAAATAAGAGAGTTATTAGAACCCAACATGGAACTTAGTCCATATGCTACTCACCGAGGATGAACTGCTACAAGACCTGGTTTTGCGTTTACGGCAGCGATGTTCACGTCGTTTCTTCCTCCTACGGTGTTCTCTATCCCTTGATCGCTGAGGATGATGTGACCTTGATGAATAGGAAGAACTATCGCTGTAGCAAGGACAAAAATCCTCTGATTTTTTCCTCTCGTTGGGATGCCTTTCATTGTGCTTATGATGGTAGGAGCCTCTATCATGACTGCAAGTGACAGCAAGGTGTCAATACAGTTCTTGAAGCAGAAGTCATGCATTTGTATTAAAAATTTCATGTCCTGCCTGCCTCAAATCTCCCACAAACTACTGCAACCAATTTTACCCTATGTCGTCTATTTCATTGGACGATTCACACAAGTTGCCTATTTTAAATCCCACTAATTTCAAATATTTTCCACATACTGTTTGCTTCATAGACTTGCACCACTATATTTGCAATCACTTGTTTAAAAAGAGAATTTAAGATAATTAAGCCTCCAAAAGTATTCTGCTTTTATTTCTAACCTCCATTTATTTTCAACTCTCTCTGCAGTACATTTTGGTAACTATAAGTAAGCCTGATCTTTATTTTAATATATTTTGTAGCATTTATGATAGTCTGTGTAAGGATGATACAATAAAATGGCAGAAAGGGCTAACAGGTCTGCAGACCATGAAAAGAAAAATTATGTCTTTCATGATAATTTTCTTTCCTTTAATCAGAACAGATGAGCCCAGAATTTGTAGGTTATATTCATCTACCAGCAGGAGCAGACAGAGGACACCAAACTGAACTCCGATATATAGGACAGCCAGTCAGTATTTCACTATCAAAGCAGAAATGGAGATATAACACTCCACAAACTTCTGCTTCCTCACAAATTCGAAGATCAATCAACCGGACAAACCCCAGCATAACTGTAAGAAACACACTGTGCCTAAGAACCAGACAGGGGTGGGATTTCTGTTCTGCTTAAAAAGGAAAGAAAATTATTAGGTAAGACAATTTTTCCTTCCATTACATCAGGAACAGATGAGCCCATAAATAGTGAAATGTAGCAAAGCAGTCCTCAAATAGGGCGGGACATGGATACCATAGCAGAAATGACCAACTCTCCAAAGGAAGCATCTTGCCTTGTTGAGACATCTAGGCAATAATGCTTTGAAAAGATATGCAAAGAAGACCAGATAGCAGAGTGACAGATCTCCTTGAGGGAAAAGGTTTGCAATTCTGCCCAAGAAGCAGCAATAACCCTAGTGAAATGTGCCCTCAGTGAAACTGGCAGAGCTCTGCCCAACAGAACATAAGCAGATGAAATGGCTTCCTTAAACCATCTCACAATGGTAGCCTTAGAAGCACCCTCATTAGGGCCAGACTACAAAAAAAAAAAAAAAAAAAAAAAAAGGATGGTCAGACCGCTGAAAATCATTGGTAACTTCCAGATAGTGCACTAGAACATGCCGAATATCCACAGTCCGCAAGGAGAGAAACTCCTGGCCAAAGTCCTTGTGAGAAAAGGAAGGCAAAACCACCAGTTGGTTCAGATGAAAAGAACAAACCTCACCATGGGTAGAAAGGAAGGCACCGGTCTAATAGTAACCACCATGTCCAAAAAATGAAGAAAGAGAGCCTGCAATTCCAAAATCCTTCTGGCAGAAGAAGAAATGGTGACTAAAAATATTGACAAGGTTTTCGCTCTTAAAATTTCCTTGTGAGTTGTAAAATATAAACCAATTAAATGTATTTTCTTCCAACCTGCACAACTGACAGATTTTTGGCTGCCAATTGCCCTGTGGTCCCTAGCATTTCCTCTCTTGAGCTTGTAAACATATTAACTGTATTCTTCTGCGTAATAGCTGCCGAGTCTTAAGTTTGATCAAAGTGCCTTACTTTTTCCTTAATTATGGCTTGTTTATAAATTTATATAGCTTCTCTCCCATTATAATGGACTAGAATGGGAAGCAATTGAGTTCATTTCTTTTTATTGTTTTCATGTATCCTTTTTTTCTTGCTTTTCCACTTTCTATACAAGCAGTGCTTTTTACTTGGATATTATTTTCAAATACAATTAACAAACAAAAAATACTGACTTGAGGTTGAGATCCTTCAGAGTCACCCGCCGAAGAGGTTCATAAGGGGCTGTCTGTAGAGACTTCAACATCAAGCTGTGATTTCATTCAGGGCAAGAAGAACAAAGAGGAGGCTTAAGATGAGTGACCCCCTTCAAAAAAACAAACACTGTCCAGACGAGCTGAGCTGCCAGGGAAGAAATTTAAGAGCCGACCAGGCGACCACAAGTGCAAGCCAATTTATTTATTTTCAGCACTTGAGATACCACAAGTGATCCCTGAGGCGACTATGCGGTTTACAATTTCTGTTACAGGTACTTTGCACGATCCCTAATGGGCTCATAATCTAAGTTATATATTGAGGCATAAACCTGCACCCGAAGAGTGCTGTAAGCAAGAGCTTTCTTCAAGCCTTCCTCCAGGAAAGCCGTAATCTGAGGCAATGAGGACTAAAATGGAGAAATAGCTCTTTCTGAACACCAAGCCTCAAAAACCCACCAGAATCTCGCTAAAGCGGCATAGGTAGAATGGAGTAAAGTCACAATAACATCCTCCGAGTACCCTTTCTTCCTCAACTTTGACCGCTCAATAGCCAGGCATAAGACCAAAGGGGGAGGGATCTTCCATTGGAATTGGGCCCTGAAAGAGAAGCCCCCAAACCCAAGAGAGATAAAAGGGCCAGTCCACCAGGAGGCAAACCAGGTTCGCATACCATGGCCTTCAGGCCCAATCTGGGGACACCAGAATCACATGATCAGGAACATGTAGAGCAGGCCGGACTTCAGCCATGGCTGTGTTAGTGCATCCAAGTCTTCTGAACTGAACTCTCTTTTTCTGCTGAAGAACTGCTGCACCTTCTAATTGAGCAGGAATGCCATCAGGTCCAACATCGGAGTCTCCCTTTTCTTGGTGATTAGGGCTAACACTTCATTTGAAAGCTTCCACTCACTCAGGTCCAGGGAGTTCTGACTCGGGTGCACTGAATGCCCAGATGGATTTCCCGCAACGTGAGCTGCCGAGAGCAGGGGTACATGCCTCTATGCCCAACAGCAGGCAAGCCTTCAGAGCCAGCAGAGTGCTCCATGTCCCCCCTTGCCTGTTGATGTAAGCTACAGCCATTATATTGTCTGACATGACCCTGACCAGATGTCTTTGCAGTGTCATCTCAAAGGCCAGCAGGACCAGACGAAGCACCCTGAGCTCCAGGCAACTGATAGGCCACAGTGCCTCTGACTAGGACCCGAGGTCCCAAGCATCGAGGTGAAGGTAGCAATAAAGACTTGTGTCTGTGGTCACCACCCTCCATGATGGGGTAGCCAACAGTTTGCCCTTGAACAGATTGGCTGCCAGTAGCCACCAAGACAAGCTCAGGCAGGCCTGATGAGACAGCGGAATTCACCATTCGTAGTCCTGCAACATGAGAGACCAGCAGGATGGAAAGGCATGCTGCAAGGGGCGCATGTGGGCCCTCACCCAGGGAATCACCTCCAGGGTGGCCATCATGGAACCCAGGACTAGAACAATCCCAGGTTCTCAGAAAGGGAGGCTGTAATAAGCGATGTGTTTGACCCTGAAACTACCCTCTCTGAGATCTGGAAAGAATATCTTCCCCTTCAAGATATTCAAGCTTCTGGGAAGGAATCAGATGACTCTTGGGAAGTTGATGACCTAGCCCAAGGGCTGCAGAAGTGCAATCACACGAGCAATCTCCTGAAAGGAGGAGGCCTGGATCAACCAGTTGTCCAGATACAATGAATCAAGATGCCCTCCCAATAAAAAAAAATAAAAAAAAGGCATCCACCAACAACGACGACTTTGGAAAAGGTTCTGGGAACAGTACAGAACCTGAAGGGTACTGATCAGCACTAAAAGTGATGAATGAAAATCACAAAACACAGAAAACACTGATGAAGCCAGATGGGGGTTGTGGAAATACGCCTCCTTTATGTTCAGGAATGTGATGAACTCTCAGGATGCCCGGCTGCTATGACCAAGTGCACAGTCTCCATACAAAAGCGTTTTATCCCAAAGTACCTGACCAGCATGGTCACTATACAAAAGCGTTTCACCCCAAGGGACCTGTCCGGCACCAATGAGGAGGATCCGCCTTCCTTCAGAACTACTAAGTATGTGAAGAAGCGACCCTGGCCTCTCTCAGGAGGGGGCACAGAAGACACTGTCCCCAAATCCTCCATATTTTACAAACTAGCCAGCACCGCCCTCCTCCTGCTTACAGCCTTGCCTGGGGATCCCATGAAAAAAAAAATCTTCAATTGGACAGAACTCTAATTTGTAACTGTCTCTGATGAGATCTAAGACCCACTGGTCTGAGGTAACTTTGGTCCACTCTTCCAAAAAACCCAGCAAGACATCCTTCTATCCTCTCTGTGGAAGAGTGGACCAGCATCCCATCACTGAGCCAGACGATAGGCAGGCAAGGTCTTGAGATTGGGTCAAAACAATTGCTTTTGCTGGTATCCTGGACTCTGAAAAGCCAGGGACTGGCCAGGTCTGTAACACTTAATGTCCCTTCAGCAAGGAGCACGATTGGGCCACACTAAATGAAGTCGGTGGTTATCCTCGGGTAAGCGCTGAGATTTTCAGTCACCCAAGTTTTTAACCAGCTTCTCCAGGTCTTCACCAAACACAAGCTCGCCAAGACATTGTTTGGAAGCAGCATCTACCGACCAATGACAGAGCCACAACAACCTACTGGCTGTCACCGCCAAGGCCATCTGTTTGGCAGAGGCCCGAAGGAGATTATAAAGGGAATCTGCCAAATAGGCCAGACCAATTTCAACAGAGGGCAGGTGCAAGGACGAGGTGACCTCAGCATCAGCCAGAGAATCAGCCACCTGCTGCAACCAACACACATACGCCCAAGTCACATAAGAACTACAGACCGTGGCCTGCAAAGGTAATGCAACCACCTCAAAGGAGAGCTTGAGAAAAGATTCCAACTTCCTATCCTGCAGATCCTTAAGGGCAATAACACCTTCTACAGGCAGGGTAGGCTTTTTCATGACAGCCACCTCCAGGGCATCCACCTTAGGCATCTGCAACTTTTCCAGTTTTTCCATGGAGATAGGGTAGAGGGGGTAGAGGTGAAACATAGCCTGGGCCACCTTCAAACTGGAATCCGAAGTGTCTTATTGTGCTGAAATAAGCTCCTGCATCGTCTTGTCAACTGTTTAGGCTTCTTAAGTACTAGCCATCACTGGGTGTGCCAAGGCAGGAGGCTGAGAGGCAGATGAGATATATTAAAGTACCTCCAGAGCCTTAGTAATAAAGGCAGGCAGTTCCTCCTTTATGGAACATGCTGATTACTGAGGAGTGGTCATCCTCAGACTGAAAAATTTCACCTTCTTCTAAGGCCTCTGGGATCTGAGATAGCGAAGAAGCCTCAGACAACCCCCATTCAACCCAGGAGGGGAAGAAGGAGAACCAGGGACCACCTCCACTCTTACATCCACACACTGCCTCTTGGCTGCTGGGTGTGAGGGAGAAGACCCTGCAGAGGGAGAGCACACTTCAGCAGGTACAACTGGTGGAGCAACCAGACAAACTCCAGAGAAAAGGGTGTCTGGGAATCCCCAGGGATGCCAAGAGGAGCTGAAGGAAGGCTTAACTGCCGGGAAATAGAAGCCAGTGCAGCCGAATCAGCCACAGCCATGCTGTTACACAAAATGGCCACCATTCCCACAGTGGAAAAGAGGAGGTGACAGAGCTTTCTCCTGAACGGGAACCCAGTTGACACACTGGTGATTTGGAGAGGCCCAACTGTCTGGAGGGTGAGAAACAATGTGTGTAGACCCCTAATAGTAGTAGTAGTAATACTGGTCTTTGTGCGTGCGTGCTTAGCCGCTACAGCTGCTATTGAACAGAATAGGAAAATAAAACCATGGCACAGCAGGGGACCCAACACCAATAATACATTTAAAGTGGTACTCAACCGAAGTGGAAGGTTTACTGTGTTAAGTCCCTGCTACCTGCCAGTTCTCAGAGACAAAAATCTCTCCGGTGCTCTTACAAAATTCAGTACTTTTGTCCCCAAAGGGATCAAGGCGGTATCACTATTTCTCCTTTGAATTACTTCTGAAAAGTTCCATTTTTTCAGCAAGGAAAGAGAATTACAAGGCAAAAAAAGAGGGCGGGCCTGGAACCACCAGTTGTCCCCAAGTAGGCATTGGCAGTAGCCTAACACCCCCAGGCTCAAATGAACTAGGAGCAGCGAGCCCAGATGAGAGCAGAAATTTGTAGGGGACCATCCACCACCTGCTGCACATAGAGGAATACTGGTTGAATGGCCTAAGGATGCCCTATATATCAAAGTTCGGTTTTATGTCCTCTATCTCCACCTGCTACTAGACAGACATATAGACTCATCTGTTCCTGATGTAATGGAAGCAGGAATTACCAGTGGGCAAGTGCTGGCAATGTGCAGCAACATAACATGATTACTTATGATTTATGCTTGGATCAACAAGAAAATTACCAATTTAATCTTATCAGTTACCAGATCAATTACACAGAACTGAAGAATGGGACGGGAAGGGCAAGCATAGTTGCTCTCTCTTTGAAATACATGGTAAGATATGACTGTTATGACTATTTGTAAAAAAGCAAAACAGAAGCAGCTTTCATGTTATCACACAAAGAAGAAACTCACCATCACAATAACTAAATAAAAATATGACTGCTGGCTAAAGAATAAAAATCTCATATCTCCTTACTTTGACAGAAATCTCTCTATATAAAACGCACCTCCAACGTTCGAATGAAGCCTCTGTTAGCCTAAAGTGAAGGGGGTGAGATCGCATTGTGTCTGCCCCGCCCACGCGTCAAACGTGATGACGTCGAGGGCGGAGCAATGACACTCATCCAATCGCAACGCTCGGCAGCGAAGCGTCAGGGAAGGAGGCGGCGCTCTCAACGTCTAGCCTTCCCTTCGCTGTGTTCCGCCTTCTTCTGACGTCAAGGATGACGTCAAAAGAAGGCGGAACACAGCGAAGGGAAACCTAGACGTCGGGAGCACCGCCTCCTTCCCTGACGCTTCGCTGCCGGAACCACGGAGGTACATTTAAAAACAAGAAAAAAAAAATAAAACCATTTTGGGGGGAGCGAAGAGGGTGGCCACAAAAGAAAAACAATGGGAGCGGGAGGGCAGGGGAGAAACGACACCATGGATGCGAAGGGGGGGGGGGGGGGGGGGGGGGAAGAAGAGGGCGGCCCAGGCTGGGACATGGGAGACAGAGGAGCATGGATGCAAGGGGGGGTCATGGAAGGGAGACAGGGAACTTGCTGGAAAAGGATGAATGGAGGCGGCAGGGGACAGAGGAGCATGGATGGGCATGGATTGGGAGGGCAGGGCTCAGGGACAGAGGGCAATTGCTGGAAAGGGATGAATGGAGGGGGCAGGGGACAGAGGAGCATGGATGGGCATGGATTGGGAGGGCAGGACTCAGGGAGAGAGGGAAATTGCTGGATAGGGATGAATAGAGGGGGACAGATGGGCATGGATGCATATGGATTGCAGGGCAGGCCTCAGGGAGACAGGGCAATTGCTGGATAGGGAAAAATGGAGGGGCCAGGTGACAGATGAGCATGGATGGGCATGGATTGGAAGGGCAGGACTCAGGGAGAGGGGAATTGCTGAATAGGGATGAATGGAGGGGACAGATGGCCATGGATGGATATGGATTGCAGGGCAGGCCTCAGGCAGAGAGGGGAAATGCTGGATAGGGAAAAATGGAGGGGCCAGGTGACAGATGAGCATGGATGGGCATGGATTGGAAGGGCAGGACTCAGGGAGAGGGGAATTGCTGGATAGGGATGAATGGAGGGCACAGATGGGCATGGATGCATATGGATTGCAGGGCAGGCCTCAGGCAGAGAGGGGAATTGCTGGATAGGGATGAATGGAGGGGCCAGGTGAAAGAGGAGCATGGATTGGAAGGGCAGGACTCAGGGAGAGGGGAATTGCTGGATAGGGTTGAATGGAGGGGACAGATGGCCATGGATGGATATGGATTGCAGGGCAGGCCTCAGGCAGAGAGGGGAAATGCTGGATAGGGAAAAATGGAGGGGCCAGGTGACAAAGGAGCATGGATTGGAAGGGCAGGACTCATGGAGAGGGGAATTGCTGGATACGGATGAATGGAGGGGACAGATGGCCATGGATGCATATGGATTGCAGGGCAGGCCTCAGGGAGACAGCGGAATTGCTGGATAGGGATGAATGGAGGGGCCAGGTGACAGAGGAGCATGGATTAGACTCACACTTTCACTCTGACTCTCAAACACTCACTCTCACATACACTCTCCCAAACACACACACTCCGAGGAAAACCTTGCTAGCACCCGTTTCATTTGTGTCAGAAACGGGCCTTTTTTACTAGTGTCTCTATAAATTTCACTGAATCATTACCTAATATTCCCTCTGGAATCCCCAAAATTCTCAAATTATTTCTCTGACTACTATTTGCATATTTGACATCCTTTATTTTGACTTTGCCCTGTTGCAGTATTACGTATCTTTTTCCTTCCCACTTACAGGAAATTATACATTGCATATCCACTGTTCATTTCTATGTTAAGCAGCATAAAATCTATTTTACTCTTTTGGGGATCTTGCCAGGCATTTACGACCTGTTGGCTACTGTTGGAAACAGGATACAGGGCTTGATGGACCTTCAGTCTTGTACCACTATGGCAACACTTATGTTCTTATGTAAAGACAGCACTGACAAGTCAAGAAAACAAAGCATCTACAAAAATTACACACACATTTGTCTTTCCATAAAGAAAACACTGTCACTGACAGATGCTCAATCTCAGCAAAGTAGAGATGAGTGACAGAGAAAAAAAAGAAAAAAAAATAGAGTTGGATACAATATGGAGGCCTAGGCATGAGCAATATTAATATGTACATAAACTTAAACCCCCCCCCCCCCAAAAAAAAAAAAAAAAAACTACACACATATACAAATTACATCCCTTAAATTTAGAGCTCCAAAAAAAACCACACACACATACAAATTACATCCCTTAAATTTAGAGCTCCAGAAGTTAATTTTGAAGTGCTAGATTCCGTTGAGCTACCATTTTTTAAAAGGACCATAAATTGTTCTGGGTCACATAAGAGATACCCAATTCTTCAATATTTGGTTAAGTTGTCACAGTGTCTTCTCATAAGAAAGGCTTTTCCTTCAATTCATCCACTGTTAAAATAAGATTTGGGAAAAGAGAAGGTGCTGTACCTGCCTGTGTCATTTGTAAGAGGAACAAGAAGGGTGTCCAGAAGATCCAGGACAAGTGGCGGTATCCAATATCATCCATATACACCACAGCTGGCGAATATTAAGGACACCGTTCCCAAGGAGCATGTCTATTTCCTTTGGACGCATCCCTTAGGAATACCAGAGGAGCTAGAAATGCTGCTTCAATTAACTGCATGAGATAAATTATTTCTCACCCCTTTTACATGAGATTATGAGGATTGGTGCTCAGGAGTTCAAGCTTTCCGCTTTCGCAGATAATCTCTTGGTCCATCTTGTGGATCCTCATCTCTCTTTGTTAGCACTGATGGATAGCTTTGCTGAATATAGAGGATTTTTCCTTATTCAAATTAAATCTAGACAAATCTGTGGCAATGCCCACTTTGGCCTCAGTCAGACATTGTTGAGAGGGCCCTTTTCCTTTAAAGTGGGAGACCATGTCTTTTCGCTATTTGGGAATTCAGTTGCCTTACAAAACTTCCTCACTTTGAGATGTTAACATCTCATGTCTCATGCTCTGATGCTACATGAGAAGCATTATGCCAAATATTCCTTTAAACAGAAAATGTTGGTTTTGGCCACTTCAGATGTGTATCTTCAATCTCTGTCTCAGAGTTTAATTCTTAATTCATTTTAATATCCTTCCCTGGGTCTTTTTGTTTGTTTTCTGTCTCGTACTATAGGTCTTTGGTTGGGTGGGGGGGGGGGGGGGGGGGGGGGAGTCCTTGTACAGTGGGTTCACAGGGGTGTTTTGTTTTTTAGCACTAGGAATGGGGTGTTTAGGTCTCTGTCTTACTTCTGTTTTTTTCTGGAGTGCTGTAAGAGTATAGATGCTCCAGACTTTGCTACTTTTCTGCATTTCTTTTTTTTTAAGGGGAATGGACAAGTGGTTATTTAAGACTTGCTGTATTGAACAAATGCACCCATGATTGTTGCACTGTTTTTTTCCCCTCTCTCTCATCTGTTCAAACATATTTGGAGGGATAAAATTGTTTGCAGTTTTGATTGTGTGTGCTCTGTTATTTGCATCTCTGGGTACACATCTTGTGAGCAGTTTTCATTTTGACTTGTCATCAATAAACAAATTGTTGAATCTTACATGAGATTATGGGTAAACCATAAAGGAAAGCCAAGGGCTAAGAATTCAATACTCGATTAACTGGGCCAATGGACAAGCATCTTTTGTCAACTGATGTTGATACTCCACAGCCTACGAAGACCTTGTCAGAGTCTGGAACACCCCCCCCCCCCCCCTAAGTTAAGAGGTCAGCCCACCCTGCCCCCTCCTACAGCTTCATTATCGCTGCTCCCTGGAGGGCCTCCTGCAATTGATTTGCTTCCTTGCATACAGTCTCCCCTCAAGGATGGGAAATGTCACATATCTCAATAAAGGTCTGTTCCTATGCCTACTGTTTTTGATTGTCCTTTTGTTGAAATGTAGGACGACTCTCCTCAGGAAGGTAGTGACCAAGATTGAGTGATGGTTGCAGTCTTCAAATTACACAACTTTGTGAATTTTCATGACAAACTGTAGATGAAGTACTCTACCATTAATATTGCCAATTTATCTTGAAATATGCTGTGGACAGATGCAAGCTCAAATTCTTAAATTACAGATTGCTGGTGTTTTGGCAATTAAAGACAGTTAAAGGAGTTTTGCTTTTTTGAAGATTAACCCCCCCCCCCCCCCCCCCCCCCCCCCCCCAAAAAAAAAAAAATTTTTTTTAATTGTTATGACATATCAGAATTAAGGGATAGGGGGAGCTGGTGACAAAGGGATGGAAGATACTGAATTGTTGGATTTGACTACTTTTCTGGAAACATTTCAAGATACCACTACTTGTGCCATCCTTACAGTCACTGTCTCCTCTGAGCTGGATAAAATTAGAGTAGTAAAAGGTTACTTTAGAAAGAACAACAAAGTTATTGTCAGATTATTCAAATATTTCCTGATGCTATTATCTCTGCCATAAATAGCCTACCACTGGCCTAACCAGCTCAAGGAGATATGCCTGAAGCCCCCAACAGTAGAAGATGACAATGCATCAAGATGAAGAGCAAACTTTATTAAAATAGCCCAAAGAGTGGTTAGTGCAGTGGACTTTGATCCTGGGGAACTGAGTTCGATTCCCACTGCAGTTCCTTGTGACTCTGGGCAAGTCACAACCCTCCACTGCCCCGGTACAAAATAAGTACCTGAACATATGTAAACCGCTTTGAATGAAGTTGCAAAAACCTCAAAAAGGTGGTATATCAAGTCCCATTTCCCTTTCCCCTATATCGGGGTGCTTCAGCAAATCAATTTTGGATGTTCTTTTTCTGGTCCTAATTGGATTCATTTGTGTAGATATATCTGTGTTGAGTATAGTTTTTAATTTGATTTACGTCTGATTAACAGTCCACTGCCCCTGAAGCAGCCTGATATAGGCAAAACATGGCCACTTTGGGCTATTTTAATAAAGTTTGCGGATAACCCGCCTCTCGTGTCACTACCATTTAAAGACCTAACAGGCCAATCCATCTCTATTACCAACTAATGAAGTACATAACTTCATAAGTATTGCCACACTGGGACAGACAAAAGATCCATCAAGCCCAGCCAAACCAGGTCACAAATACCTGGCAAGATTCCAAAAAGTTCAATACATTTTATGCTGCTTATCCCAAAAATAAGAAGTGGATTTTCCCAGAGTCAATTTAATAATGGTCTATGGACTTTTCTTTTAAGAAGCCGTCCAGACCCCGCTAACTGCCTTTACCACATCCTCTGGCAACGAATTCCAGAGTTAAATTACACATTGAGTGAAGAAAAATTTTCTCCAATTCATTTTAAATTAGTACTTTGTAGCTCCATTGCATGCCCTCTAGTCCTAATATTTTTGGAAAGAGTAAACTGAAGATTCATGTCTACCCGTTCCACTCCACTCATTATTTTATAGACCTCTATCATATCTCCCCTCAGCCGTCTTTTCTCCAAGCTGAAGAGCCCTAGATGCTTCAGCCTTTCCTCATAGGGAAATTGTCCCATCCCCTTTATCATTTTCGTCACCCTTCTCTGTACCTTTTCTAATTTCACTATATCTTTTTTGAGATGCGGTGACCAGAATTGAACACAATATTCAAGGTGCGATCGCACCATGGACCGATACAAAGGTATTATAATGTCCTCACTTTTGTTTTCCATTCCTTTCCTAATAATACCTAACATTCTATTTGCTTTCTTAGCCGCCGCAGCACACTGAACAGAGGGTTTCAGTAAAAGTACCATTTACTAGCTATTTGTGGTCACTAAGCAAAAAACGCAGCAAAAACAAAGACAAAGACATGTTGTATGCCAGAAAAACAAAATTCCCAAACTGCTGTTCTGGGCCATCACGTATCTGCTTGTGTTGCACCTCACCTTCTGGATCTGGATCTCCTGGGTGATTCCCAGTATGGGTGGTGTCTATGCCTTCTCTCTCTACTTTGGGACCTCCTCCTCCGCTTCCATGTGTGATTGTTGTAGCTTTCCTGCTCTGGAGGCCAATACATCTTTCAATGGTACATCTGAGACACAAAGGATATACCGCAATTAAACATTAGACTAGCTGGTAGATGGTGTACAAGCCCAGTGTGGTAAAAAAAACAGATAAATGAATGCGTATCAAACTTTAAAATGTATTAAACTTAATACTCCACCTTAAAAAATTGCATTAAAGTGAACCATAATTAAAATAAATCAAATATACGAAGTAAAACACAAAAAAAGAATCTCCATGCTTATCATATATTTTAACAACAAAGCCTTCAGAAAAGAGATAATTTGATTTTATAGACTGCACATCACTAAATACCTATGCAGTTTACAATATCATTCATGAATCAAGACAATTATTTAACATCAGCACATCAATACAGTATAACAAAAAAATATCTCAAGTTAAAAGCCTATGGAATAAGTATGCTTTAGGGGCCCTTTTACTAAGCTGCAGTAAGCTCTAGCACCTGCTTACCGTACCTTAAAATGTCTTACCGTGGGACACACCCAGACATCCTGCAGTAAGTTCCTAAGCTATGCGCATTACCCGGCACTATAAAATATGTCTGGGGGTGCTTCTGTACTAATCAGTTAGTGCAAAAGTAATGTAGCTGCGCTGATTAACACAGGAGGTCCGTGTGAGCCCTTACTGCCTACAAAATAGGTGTCGCTAAGTGCTAATGCCGTAAATTTTTTAATGGCTGGGTATTATTGGAAACATTAGCGCGTGGCCATTAATGCAAAAAAAAAAAAAAAATACTGCTGCAGTAAGGAGAAATTAGATCTTACCTGCTAATTTGCTTTCCTTTAGTCCCTCCGGACCGGACCAGGATTGGACTGATGGGTTGTGCTCGCCTACCAGCAGGTGGAGACTGAGAAAAAACTCTGACTCTAGAGAGCCAATAGGAGCCCTGGCCATGTGACCTTAGCCTCAGTATTTGAATAACAAAGCAGGAAAGAAAGAAAGACCTTCTGTGCCGTATGGAATCCTAGCAGCCACAAAGCACTCGGCAATGCCAAGTATCAGAGCTCACCAGCAACTCTCACCAGAGAAGTGGTATGGCCCGATATGTATTACAGCTCACCAGCAACTCTCACCAGAGAAGTGGTATGGCTCACTTGTACTAAAGCTCACCAGCAACTCTCACCAGAGAAGCGATATGGCTCACATGTAATATAGCTCACCAGCAACTCTCCCCAGAGAAGTGGTATGGCTCACGTATAATATAGCTCACCCGCAACTCACCAGAGAAGTGGTATGGCTCACGTATAATATAGCTCACCCGCAACTCTCACCAGAGAAGTGGTATGGCTCACTTGTCTTATAGCTCACCAGCAACTCTCACCAGAGAAGTGGTATGGCCCACTTAAGATTTTATATATATTCCATCAACTGAGCTTACCAGCAACTCTCACCAGAAAAGTGTTAAATCATATTTAAGGTTTTCTAGATATTCCAGCAACTGAGCTCAGCCACAACTCTCACCAGAGAAGTGGTATGGCGTATTTAAGGTTTTATAGATAGATTCCAGCAATTGAGCTCACCAGCAACCACCAGAGAAGTGATATAGACCACGTAAAGTTCTGTATATATATAGTATTGTTCCACGAATCGTAAAGGAATGAATACACTTCCTACTGAATACACTTCCTACTTAATAAAAGAAGCTAAAGAGTAGAGAGAACATGGGAGGGGCCTGGTCCGGTCCGGAGGGACTAAAGGAAAGCAAATTAGCAGGTAAGATCTAATTTCTCCTTCCTTAGCGTCCCTCCGGACCGGACCAGGATTGGACTGATGGGAAGTACCAAAGCAGTAATCTGAAGGGAGGGACCCTATGAAAACTGCAGAGAAATGTTCATGCTGCATAGGCCACCTGGCGACAACTAACATGTAGTGTGTCCCAATGAGCAAAATAAAATGAAACTAGGACTAAGTTGCCAACTTACCAATGTGCACCGAGAGCACCAAAAATCGCCATAGTAAGAATAGAGCCCGCTTCTGAAGTTGTGGAATATGTTGTAATACGCTGTGGAACTGCCCTCTCAGCGAGAAGAGAAATAGACATTCTCATTTCCTTGATCCTTCGCGATATAGCGGGTTAGAAACAATGAAAAACTTTTACGCCTACTGGCTAGAAGGACAAAACCAATAAGAAAAAACCGATTGGGAAAGGTGAAAACTTTAAACTACAGCAGACCGAAAAGAAGTTACCAGCCGTAGAAGTATTCCACACATAGATCTACTTGCTGCAATGGTTACTAGGAAACACTGCTTGAAGAGGAAAACTTTATAGAAAAAGTTATGGCTACTAGAAAACAGAACTTTAAGAGTCTGTTCACCTAGTTCACCTAGCTGGTGGACAAAGCGGGGGGTACAGATGCAGGACTCCTTTAAGAAACCGCTTTGACAGTGGATGCTGCATAAGCGTGCGGTTGTCAACAGTATCATGTATCATTGATAGAGCTGCCCAATGAACTCTAATGGATGAGTAAGACAGACAAGATTTCGCAAGATGCAGAAGACATTCCAAAACATGCAAAATGGATATTGTTTGTGGAATGAAGTGGCGAGAGGAGCACCACAGAGTGAACTGTCGCCACTTTGATTCATAGGACTTTAATGTAGATTTCTGTCTGGAAGCAATTAAAACTTGAAGTACTTCCTGCGAAAATATCAAAGATGTTGCGGACCCAGTAACCACGCCATAAATTTGAGTGACTGGGGGTCCGGATGTAGAAGGGTGCCTTGGTTCTGCGTAAACACCTAGTGAGATGACGGAAGAAACGCATAAAGAAGGTTGAAAAACCCCTGCTGGACGTTGGCATCTGTCCCTGCCCCCGTCAAGACTGTTGCTGAACGGAAGAAGCAAGAAATGTTTGTGAGCCTGAAGGCAAAAAGAGATAGCCCTGAAGTGTCGCAGTGAGGAAGTAAGGCTGAAAAAATAAGAGTCCATTCACCTAAATGCAGGGTGACACAACTAAGAAAAAATGAGTACAAACTCAAGAGTATACTCTTAACTCCTCCTTGGCGGATGACATAACCCATTGCCATGGCAAGGACCAACATAGCTCTCTCCGCCTTGTTTGTCAGTAGGGAAAACAAAATTCACCCGAAGGTAAAACGAATTGCTGAGGTCCCCCAGAAAAAAAAAAATATATACAAACAAGCTTCTGCCAAAAAGTGTACTGCACGAAGCATCCCAATGACAGAACTAAGGTTCTTGAGATAACTAGATGACACTTAAATAGCGCGATTGATGACCCTGAGATTCGCAATAGGATGAAGGAAAATTCCTTCTTGGGCATTAGAAAGTAAAATTGCATTCTGCAGAATAGAGCGAGGAAATGGCCGAAGGCCCAAGGTCACCAAGAAAAATATAAACTGGGATGTTTGCAGAGGAGACAAAAGACTGTGCGCCAACCTGACTAAACAAAGAGAAAATCAGAGATATCTGATGAGAGATCAAATGAGAGGCCTGGCTACAATCACCACCCAACCCAGAGACTGTAAGAAATGCAACACCCGGTGCGTGACCTGAGAAATCTGCTGATAAGACTTTCTCCAATTAGGCAGTCGTCTAGGTAAGAATGAAATGACCCTAAGAGCGCAATGAACATCCTCTTAGATCTATAAAAGAACGGAAGAGAGAGTACTGCTGAAAATGACCGGTTAATGCATAAGCAAAAAACTAGCCATTCTCTGGATCCTGAGGAGAAGAGGAAGGGTGACCAAGGACACCAGTTAAATAGGGCTACAAACTCCAACCCTATCTCTATGGCGTTCCATAGTTGGGTAAGTTCTGAATATAGAAAGTTCTGAATATAGGAGTCCACCAGCTATGGTAGTACGCTCCGGAAAGAAAAAAATTGTCCCAGTATGAACGTCCGATTCACCGGCCTGTAATTTCTTGGATCTCCCTAATCCACATACCACTAATCCACGTACCACGGTCATGCGTCCTCCCTCACTGAGATGTAGATTGTAAGCTCCTTTGAGCAGGGAACGTCCTTCTTTGTTAATTTGTACAGCGCTGCGTAACCCTAGTAGCGCTCTAGAAATGTTGAGTAGTAGTAGTAGTAGTAGTACTAGACTCACACCCAATAGATATGAATGTTGAGCTTGTTTCAGGTTAAAACACCGAACCTAGGCCCAGGGTCCCCAGTGTTCCTAGTGGTGAACAGCCATGGCAAATATTGTATGCGTTAGTTTGCAGAATTACTGCAAAGCCTTGCTTTTGCAGCAGAGATTTCTGTTCGATACTCTCGTGAGAGGTTTTTTTTTTTTTTTTTAACTTTAATGCTGTTCTGGCTGTAGAAAGGTGGACATTTGAGCTTCCCCAGAATGGCAAAACTTATGTACCTATGCCCATTAGATATGAATGCTGGACTTGATGGACTTTAGGCCTTACCCAGCATAACCATACTTATGTACCTATGGCATAAATACACAGGAAGTGAGTGAATCCCCTTCCAATTGAAAGAACACTCTGGAGTGAAGGCGCATAGAATGAAAATGAAAAAGGACAAACTTGGAAATTACCTGTAACGAAAAAAAATGAAGTTGTGCCACAGCCACTTGGTGAAGGCAGTGTAGACAAGACTGCATCTGAATTCAAGAAAGCTTGATATAACATCAGGTCTCTAAGGAAGAGGAAGAGATAGCAGATGGTATGTATAGGCATACTGGACCAAACCAGGATGTTTATAATCTGCCAATGCTGAACGATAGAGTAGAGACAAACACGAGTAGATGGTTTGAGGACCGTCCACTATCTTTAAGTGAAAGGATGACTTTATTCTCTAAGTGACCATATGTCCTGTAAAAACCAGAAGAAAGCTAAAATGAAATATGAGAGGCTTCAAGGCAGTTGGAGAAGAAGGGAAGACATGAATAAAGCATGACTGCTAAGGCAGCTGAGTGATTGGGAGCTTGGTAGACAGGACTGTCCCTCAGAGAATATGAAAGAGCTGATATATCCCCATGGCATCTGAACAATAAACTGTATGCCTCTAGAGAAGGCTTCGTAAAGTCGGAAAAAGAAAACACTGTATAACACTACAGCCATTGAGAGTGATTGTCTGTTAAGTTCTTAAAACACTATATAACATCATAGGCATGGAGTAAAATGCTTGAAAAGAACTAAGATATTATGGTCAGAATTGCAAAGTATCAATCAATTGACTCTTAGACAATGTAGTCCTATTCACCAGGGAATGAGAAAGACAGAAATTTACTCTATGCCTATAGAGAAAGTTTCTAAAGTTCTTAAAACACTGTATAATACTACAGCTATTGAGGAAAATGCTTGAAATGAATTATGATATTATGATAAGATGTAGATTTTCCACCAGGCAATGAAAAATGACTGAGCACCAGAAAAAACTAGTGTTAACAGCCCTGTGATACATAGAAATTTAAAAGAAGAAAAGCTTGTTATATATCCATATATGAAAGGAGCCCCCTTTCAACCAAATATTGCCTGCTGATGTGAAGAGCATTTTAGAATACGCCGTTCAGCACATACAAAAGTGTACACATCTTGGAGCCGAACTGCTCTATGAACTGCAGCCTTACCTTCAGCAGAGAGATCCCTGACTGATAAGATGGAGGGAGAAACAAAATGGCCGCCGTTCGCGCCACTGGCCCTGTGGCGATCGTCGACAGCGTGCCCGACACCTCCGAACAAGCGGAGCTCAGTGGAACGGCGAAGAAACAACAGCCGGCGAAAAAGGCCCCGAAAAAACCGGAGGCAGCACCGGACCCGAAGAAACCTTGAAGGGAGAGCAAAATTTACACGTTCCGGTTGCGTGAACTGCGCGACGCTGACCGACAGCAGCTGTTTGAACTTTTAAGCCATATCGGAAAAAACAGGTGGCCGCGCTTACGCGGTTCGCACCTTTCTTTTTTTTTTTTTCATTTGTTTAAACTGCCGCCGCCAAAACGCAAGAAAATGGAGGAAATTAAATCTGACGAGAAAAATCGCTGTTTAAAGTCACAGACACTGAATTATTTTCTTCTGTTTTTTTTTTTTATAACCCCTCAATCATAATAAAACACTGGAGCTGCCTGCTCGTTAGAAGTCTGGGGAAAGAAAGGCTGCTTCTTTGAATTTCCTTTTATTTGATTTAATTCTTTTAAAGCAGCTGCCTGTTAAAAGTGGCTGCCTCTCCCAAAGACGGTACACCTTTCCAGAGAAAGGGACGGCCCTTCCCTGCTAAGCCAGGGAGATGGGGAGGAAGAGGGGTGGACTCGAGACACCCGAGTTTAACACCCCCGAGGCTGTCAAAGAAAGAAGAGAAAGGAAACCCTGTCAAGCCTCTAAATAAGATTCCAGGCACAGAAGAATTATCACAAATATCTGTAATATCTAAAGAGAAAAGGAGAGAGACTAATGGGCTCACTTCCTACCTGCTGGGAGACTGAGAAAATACTGAGGCTAAGGTCACATGGCCAGGGCTCCTATTGGCTCTCTAGAGTCAGAGTTTTTTCTCAGTCTCCACCTGCTGGTAGGCGAGCACAACCCATCAGTCCAATCCTGGTCCGGTCCGGAGGGATGCTAAGGAAAGCAAAGTTACTCACCTGTAGCAGATGTTCTCCTAAGACGGCATGCCAGGTATGTGGGCAACATCATCTGACAAAGCCCAGTGCGGACGCCGACTAGCATACAGATGTTTCAGGAAAATTCTACAAGTGTTCCACTGCGCATGCATGGGTCCTTCAGTCAAGTAATACTAAAGAAATTCAACTCCTAGGGGAAGTGGGAAGGTATGTGAGAATACCTGGCCTACTGTCCTCAGAGAACATCTGCTACAGATGAGTAACTTTGCTTTCTCAGAGGACAAGCGAGCCCAGCTGTATTCTCACACATGTAAATCCTTAACTAGCAGGCTCACCAAAAACAACACTAGGACAATAGGGACTTGAAACACTGAGGCCTCAAAATCAACTAACCTGAAACCATATACATGCTAGCTGTGAAGGTGCAGCCTGGAATGGAAAAAACTGGGCCTAGGAGGGTGGAGTTGGATTCTAGACATAAAATAAATTCTGCAGGACTATCTGACTGAACCGGCTATCATGTCAGGTATCCTGCTCAAGGCAGTAGCGAGATGTGAATATGGGCTCTAGACCACTCTAGATAGAAGGCTAAGGCTCACTTGCAGTCTAAGGTATGCAGTACACTTTCGCCAGGACGGGCATGTGGTTTGAGGAAAAATGTTGGCAGTACAACTGACTAAGATGACATTCCAGATACCACCTTAAGAAGGAACTTAGGGTGCATGCGAAAACTATTCTGCTGAGATGAAATGGTGTAAGGTGGATCAGCTACTAGGGCCTGAAGCTCACCGACTGTGAGCTGAAGTGACCATCACCAAAAACACAACTTTCTAGGTCAGATACTTCAGATGACAGGAGCCAAGCAGCTCAAAAGGAGCTTTTATCAACTGAGTGAGAACAACTTTCATTCCAACTCCAATCAACTCTGCAATCTGCTCAGCATTCTTTGATATGCATCGCATCCACTCACTTCATCATCTGCTTTCACCTTCCTCACTACGCACTCTTCTTCTTGCCCTGGTAATCGCCCACCTAGACTACTGTAACTCTTATGCTGGTCTTCCGCTTTCACCTCTTAAGCACCTTCAACTCATTCAGTCTATAACTGTTAAGTTACTCCATTGTGCACATCACTTTGACTAAGTCACCCCTCTCCTTCGCTCTGAACACTGGCTCCCCATCTCCTCATGCATCCATTTAAAGGCAGTCTCCCTTCAGCCCCCACCTACTTGAACAACTTTCTTATACCGTATGCACTTGCTTGCACCCTCCATTCTTCCTCTTCTAATCTCCTTGCACTCCCCTCTCCACAGGCTCTTCATCTTGATATCTCCTGCAAGGCAGCCTTTAGATATTTTGGACCTTTCCTTTGGAACTCTCTTCGGGCACAGCTCTGCTCTGAACCTTCTCAGATGAAGTTTAAAACACTCATCTGTTTACAAAGGCTTTTGCCATACCCACATCCTAAACCTACCCTGTCCTGTTGCTCTGCTTCTTCTTTTCCTAGCTTACCACTGCTCTGCCTTTAATATTTGTGTATTGTAAACCACATAGCTGCCCTCACTGGCCACCTTGCAGTATATCAAGCTTGGAAAAAAAAAATAACATTGAGATCCCATTACACAGTGGGAGGTTTGACAGGGGGCTTTGACAACTGCAAATCTCTCATAAACCAAACAACTATAGGCTGTACAGAGATGGGCTTACCTCCTACATTGAAATGAACCCTTACAGAGCTGGTTTTCAAACCAGACTCAAGATAGGTGCAGGAGATACTCAAGCAATTCTTGTGTAGGACAAGTTAGAGGTTTTCAGGGCACATCCAGCCAGTGGGGGTTTTCTGGATATCCCCATTGAGGACTGGGCTGAAAACCTCTGGCTTGCCCTCACACCAGACGGCAAACTTCCTCCACAAACCTACCTTACAATTCCTTGTGTTGTAGTCAGGGCAGGAGTGATCACCAGTGGCTCTTGCCCATGTTGGCTCTATTCTCAAAATGGCTGCTGTGACCTCTTGTGGCAGGCTTGCAAGATTGCTGGTTCTGCTCTCAAAAAGGCTGCCATTACCTCTAGTAGCATGGACAAGAGCGCCTGGGGATCACTCCCACCCTAGCCTGCCAGGGTTAATAACATGGGCCTGAGGAGGGCACCTACAGGTGGGCGGGGGGAGGAGGACAAATCACAAAATTTTCAGCTTCCACCTAAAACACATGATCAGTTTTGGCCAAAACCGTGGCTGTAGCCTTTTGGCAAAACTGAATGCTTGGAATGCCCTCCCGCAGGAGGTGGTGGAAATGAAAATGGTAACGGAATTCAAACATGCGTGGGATAAGCATAAAGGAATCCTGTGCCGAAGGAATGGATCCTCAGGAGCTTAGTCAAGATCAGGAGGCGGGGCTGGTGGTTGGGAGGCTGGGATAGTGCTGGGCAGACTTATACGGTCTGTGCCAGAGCCGGTGCTGGGAAGCGGGACTGGTGGTTGGGAGGCGGGGATAGTGCTGGGCAGACTTGTACGGTCTGTGCCAGAGCCGGTGGTTGGGAGGGTGGTGGAAGCATGGAATGGCCTCCCGGTGGAGGTCTTAGAGACGAGGACGGTGTCAGAATTTAAGAAAGCGTGGGACAAGCATGTGGGATCCCTTAGGAACAGGAAGAGTTAGTGGTTACAGAAGACGGGCAGACTGGATGGGCCATTTGGCCTTTATCTGCCATCATGTTTCTATGTTTCTATAAGCTGACCAATACTTGTGCTTGAAAACACTCACTGAAGGTTCCTTTCTCATAGAATCTTGCTTCTGCACACCACAAGTTTGATTAAAATGCTGCATCTTCATCATTAAGTAGAGGAGTGTGGTAGCCGTGTTAGTCCACTCTTAAAGTTATCAATAGAAATCAAACAAAATAAAACATGGAAAAGAAAATAAGATGATACCTTTTTTATTGGACATAACTTAATACATTTCTTGGAAATAGAAAAGAGTATACATTTGTTTTAGCAGATGTTTTGGTTGCATGGTGGTAAAATACATAATAGTGTTAAAGCCATATACATTAGGTGCATGATAGTGTGAAGGCAGAAGACATTAAAGAACATTCCTGGATATCTTAAAGAAAGTAGAGTTACGCGTGTTGTTCTTTATGATATATTTTGTCGAAGAGATAAGTTTTCAGGAGTTTGCGGAAATTGGTCATTTCGTAGGCCGATTTCCGAGAAGCAATGAACGGTCCCAATCAAACTCCTCACAGTACTCAGATTGAACACAGTGAGTATGCCTGCCCTGGCTCAGTGGTACCACACCCATGCCCCAAAGGATGCTGGGGTACAGCCCTACCCTCAGATTCTGAGGAAGCATCCTCCCCCGATGTCAAGAACGGTACTACATGGGATGACGACACCTGTCGGGGCACCGGTGTCGAAGACTGCTCCACAGTCAAGGTAGGAGCCTCAGGAAGAAGCTGGGGCTGAGCTGTAGCTAGTACAAACATCCTCGATGCCTGAGCGGTATACAGCTGTAGAAGCTACATCTAGTTCCTCCATGAGCATGGCTCGGTACCGCTCATGAAATCAGCAAAGGCTGGGGCGCTGGGACAGTGACAACCTATGAAGGAGCTGGTGCTGAACCGGAAGCAGGAACCTGGCTGCCCAGAGACTGGCACATTGGCACCTCCACCATGGTGGGAGAGCGCTCCTCCCAGTGCCAGCGCTTCTCGGATACCAGCAACGCTGATGCCTCAGTGCTTCCAGCACCATGCGAAGAGGCTCAATGCTTGTGTTTCTTGGGCTTCCCCCGATGTTGAGCATCGCCGATGGTCCTTTAGTGTCGATGAGGACGCCTTTGAACCCATATTCATCCTTGGTGTCTGGTCTGATGCTGACCAGTCCCGGGGTCCATCAGCGACTGATGCCGATAGAGCAGGAATCCTCCGTGATGCCGGTGCACTCCCAGTGGTAGTTAATGTCTGGGCAGCCATCAAGGTCAATGCTTCCGGTGCCATGTTTGGATCAGCCACAGAGAAGCCAAAAATCTCTCCTGCTGACCCGACACGCCCTCTGTTACTCGACTGCATTTTCTACTCACCTATTCAGCCTACCTCTCTCTCTCTTTTTTTTTTTTTTTTTGGTTGGAGCTCCTTTCCCTTTATATGGTGATGGTTTTTAATTGTACACCGCTTTGATTGTTTTTAAAAGGTGGTATATCAAATGTCAATAATCTAAACTAAATTTTCAATCAGAGAGAACAGGATTTAGGATCATGGTTAGGCCCAAGGCACCTGATGCACAAGAGTGCGTGTCTGTTACCGAAATCACCCGATTACATTGGGCGCACCTCTTGAAGCCACTGGTGGTCTTCTTGGACATTGAGAAAAGAAGCCTGGGCAAATTAAATGCCTCAATTTTGGACTACAAAAAGGGGAAGTGCCCAAATCAAGGTCGGTGATCAGGCCTAAGCAGGCCTATCCAGGCGTGAAAAAAAAATAAAACTCGAAGGGCCAAAAACACTAAGGGAAAGTAACAAAAAGTGAAATTAAAGACGAAAATGAGGAGAAAATAACCACATAGGAAGCAGTGGTGTAGCCAGACCTGACATTTTGGGAGGGCCCAGAGCTAATATGGATAGGCACTATGTATATAGGAATGAGTAATGTTTCTTGGGATAGTACTAAATACCTTAGACTGCACTTCCCTCTACCCTCCATCTCTCCCTCTAGCCCAGAATCAGCCCTGCTCCCTTCCCCTTCATCCCTCTCTCTAGTCCAGCACTAGCTGCCCTTCTCTACCCTACCCCATCTCTCCCAAAAAGCCCAGCAATAGCCCTTCCCTACCCCCTTATCCCTCACTCTAGCCCAGCATCATTCCATCCCTATCCCCACATCCTTCCCTCTAGCCCAGGATCAGCCCTGCCCTTTCCTAACCCTCCACATCCCTCCTGGGCACTGTAGGGACAGTTTCCTGCCCCCAAAGAGGCCCTAGCTGGCTCCTAGCAGTGTCCACTGGCCGATGCAGCTGCTCCTCATTCCTGGCATCTGGGGCTGGATGAGTAGTCCAGAGTCCTAACTCCCTGACTCTTCTGCACATTTCTCTGGGGCTCACTGGTGTATGGTGCAGTGGCAGGAGGCCCGAGCCATGCCGGACTATTGTACGTAGGCTGTGGTGGCAGGAATAAGTAAGCAGAGGTGGGAACGGAGCGGAAGCGCGTGACCCCCCCCCCCCCAATGTCAGACCATTGTGCGCAGGCTGTGGGGGCAGGCGTCAGTGAGCAGAGGCGGCGGGAACAGAGGCAGACTGTGGGAATACATTGTGCACGGGCCACGGAAGGCAGGCATCAGTGAGCAGAGGAAAAATAAATTAATGGAGTGGAGGCACCCATCCCCCCCCCCCCCCCCCCCCCATGCTCAAATCAGGAGCACTAGCAGCAGCAAAAAAAGGAAGGCAGGAGGCTGCTGCTTGCTTCCTGGAGGCTGGAGAACTGGGTGGGAAGGCACCCACGCATGCAAGGTGGGATGCTACTAGAATTTTCTTGAAACATCTATATGCAAGTCAGTGTCTGCACCAGGCTCCGTCGGATGACATCACCCACATGTAAGAATACAACTGGGCCTGCTCATCCGCAGATAGAGAAAATGGCCTTAGCGTGCAGGAAAACCCCCAGCAGAGAATGCTAAGGCCACTTATAAAATGCTAGATAAACACAAGTAGAACTGTTTCTGACCAATGCAACAGTTGGAATAACCAAAAATTCTTTGAGTGCCTGATCTGGAAGGTACGTACATCAACACAGTAACTCATTCTACATTAGATTATTGCTTAAGCTTAAATAGCACACAAAGCATTTCAACTACAACTGGTAATTAATAGGCAATAGTTTTCCAACTCCTGGCAATAACTCTCACCAATTGCAGTTTAAGATAAGATTCTGGAAAACCTAGATACAGCGTATTACAGTAATCCAGGTAAGGCAAACATTTGGACTACCATACAAAGTCGCTCAAGTCTAATGCTGCACACGGCCCTCAAACAAAATAAAGTTTAATAAAGGAACTGCAAAACGTTTTGCCAATTTGTGGAGACATACAAAAAAAAACCCACCCAAAATGCAGCCTAGGCAGCATTACCGTAATACATCTAACCAGTCCCACGAGGTTACCGCGGAAAGTTGCGGCCACCATTTTGAGATTGGAAATGGCATCAACAAGAGCGACTGGGGATTACTCCTGTCCAGGCTGGTTCCAATCCCAAAATGGTGGCCACGACCTCCCTTAGCAGTCTGGCGAGGCAACTGCCATCTTGACTATGCAGTGGGCAGGCCCAGGAGCGACTCAGGATCACTCCTGCTCAGAAGAGGTCCTAGACTATAAAGGCTTTTCAAAAGGAAGGCCCTGGGACGACAGGTTTTCTGTCGGGGGGGGGGGGGCCTTGCGGTGGCAGCAATGGGGCTACAATTTAAGTTCTGGCCCAAACCGAGCAGCGAATATCAGCTGCAGATTTGGTTTCAGACAGAAACGACAGTCTCAATTTTGGTTGCCCTCTACTGTAAACAAGGTGGTTGGTTTTTTTTTTTTTTTTGGGGGGGGGGGGGGGATGGTGGTAATTTACAGAGCAGGGTTTTACAATTTATGTGTTCATTAGGGTCGTAACTTGCACAGAACAGCATTTATAACCGTAATCACTTTACTAACAGATTTAGCGCATGCTAAGACACCCATTATATTACTATGGGTATCTTATTTAGAACGTACTAAATCTGTTAGCGTGCCTTAGTAAAAGAGCCCCTTAGTGTAACCCTTAAACAAATTAGGTTTTCATAGCACGTTATATGATCCTTCATAAATACAACATCCAAATGTACCACATTCTGGAAAATTAAAAAAAAAAAACTGCCCCCAAAAATACCGAGCTCTATAAGTCGCAGCTGAAGGCTAACGGAGCTTGAGAGTCAGGAGAAAAAGGTCTTCCCAGCTGGAATTTCTAGTCTCTTGCAAAGATAGCCAGGACCCAGTTTATGCCAACCCTAGCACTTTAAATATACATTTCTACACTTCCAGTAGGCTAGTTACTGGCTTTCATACTGCAAAATCTAATGGAAGAACTGTATTACTACGGTGCTGAGCTGATTACACTAATTCTTACCCTTTTTTCATTTTCCTTCCTTTCTACAATTATAATTACCTTTCATGAAGCTTAATTTTATTTGTAAACTGCACAGAAACACTCTAGTGCAACTGGAGGTTATTAGATGCTGATAAATAAATACATGTGACTCACTCTGTGAAAACATGACTAAAGTCTACAGAAAAAAAAAGAAATTTTAATGAATTCTATTAGAGCAAACGATTTTCTACAACAGAATATTAGAAGACTGTAGATTGATAAACTAAGCATTGAACTCTAACTCAGTTTAGATGTTTGGCAGCCATGATTTGTTCCCAGAGTTAGTCACAAATTGGGAAACAACTATTTATAGATTTATAATAATTTATTTATGACTGGTCAAGAATCCGTGTGGCACTAGATAAGCACAAGCAAACCAAAAAGCACAAGTGGACCTTCAGGAACAGGATAAACACAGAAGACTCCCCCCCCCCCCCCCCCCCCATATGGCAAGAAAATAACATCAACATATAGAAAATTTCCATTCCAACTCCGCCCCTAACCATCTTACTGGGCTAGATGAGCTGTACTGGTTTTTTTTATCTGCCATCATTTACCACGCCGCTTGTTACAAAAATGTTTAAAAAAATCTTAGTTTAAAACCTTATTAGATAGCTAATACCTACCAGTCTTGTGCTGTAATCAGTAGGCCCAAAGCTACAAAGTCACACGATTTCGACTGTACTCACACTCTCACACGCCGAGCACCCCTTCTCACACGCATTCGGGCTTCACACACATTCGAGGATGGGGGAACCACTCTCCTCAAGCGCATACAGGAATCGGCCTCCCCTCCGCATGATCTGCCATCTGTCCCTCAATCTTCCACTCTCCTCTCCTCCTTGTCCGCGGTACGGCTCCTCTCCTTCAAACCCTCAACCTCCCCAACCCAACCCAACCCGACCCGACCCGACCAAACGAAACTAAACTCAACTCATACTCATACCTGAGGTCGTCAGCTTTCTTTCTCCGATGCCCCGTCCCCTACACGCATTCCGTCTACATCCTGTAGCCTTGCCGGAAACAGGAAGTTACGTCAGAGGAGAGCGCAGCATATATCTAAAAATCTGAATTTTTATTGTAGAAAAAGATAATAAAGCCGCTATCCATTGCGACAAAGTACGTTTTGTGACTGGTTGAGGGAAATGCCGCTCCTGTACAGAAAGAAATAACTGAGATGGCCAGGGAATGCTGTGCAAGTAAATGGCAAGTGCTCGCACACAATCTAAAATATGCAATCGACGTTGGTTAGCATTAGTATGAGCAGTTGGACAGAATACTGCAAGTATTATGGATTGATTTAAATAAAATGGAGACACCACCTTAGGAGGAAATTGTGGGTGTGGTAGAAAGAGTATCTTATTATACACTATTTGAGTATATGGTTCATAGGGTACCAGCGCTTGAAACTCATCAATACAGCGTGCTGACGTGATTGTAATCAAAAACAGCTTTTTCCATGTGATATATTCAGGGCAGCCACACTCGCTTTCTAACAGAGGTAATACAGCGAACGAAGCTTATACTTATGATGATGACCAAGGACACACTGACACTCTTTGACAGTCACACCCACGTAGCAGTATCAGACGTCACCTGATCTACAGGCGCATGCGTATGGCGATCTCTACGAGCCGCCAGATTGCTACGTTATTCGTGGAGGTTGCCACACCCACGTGCCTGTAGTTGACCCTTTCGGAGAGCGCAAGTGTGGTGGTTGGCTGAATTATTGAAAAGCGAGGCTGGGAGAACTTGTTGCATGGTGCTGTTTGCCATCAACGCCGTAAGTGTTAATGTACCTGGGGTTATTTTATTTTAAATTTACGTAAATTGGGGTAGTTAAGGGTAGACTAGGGACCAGCATAGATTATAGAGCATGAAATTAAACTGCTTTGAATATAACTTCAGCTAAATAAAAGGTCTACCTTATATGCATGAATAGTGACAAAGTTACTGCTTATATGGATTATTAGTTTGATAAAAAGTATCACTTTATTCTTTTTGTTTTTATTTTTTAACATCTGTTCCTATGCTGTAAAATTCCACCACTTTATCCATGTATAATGAGTATAGCAATTTAAATGAATGGAACCACTGAATATTCAGTGGCGTAGCCACAGGTGGGCCTCTTAGGGCTCAGGCCCACCCAACAGTAGCACACATTTAGCGGTAGTTGGTGGGGATCCCAAGCGCCACCGGCTCAAGAGTTTCCCCTGATGTTAACGAAAATGCTACTCTCCACATACTAGCACCTGCACATGCTCAGCTTTCAGTGCATGCCTGCTGCAGACTGCCAAGGTGGAAAGAAGCGTTTTCCCACTAGCTGAGATATTATTTTTGTGGTGGTGGGAGAGGGAGAGGGAGAACACTTGGTGCCCACCCACTTCTTGCCTAGGCCCACCCAAAATCTGTTGTCTGGCTATGCCATTGAGCATAAAGTGGTGCAGAAAGAAATATCTTAAAATATTAATAGTAAAATGAATTTATAAAGGGAAAGAGAGTGTCAGGTTCTGTTGGCTGTAGTTATTGTTCCTGCCCAGATTATACTTCTCTCCTGGTGGCAGGCCCCTGTACAAACTGCAGTGTTTATGGTCTTAACGTGCATAAAGGAATTAGTGTGTACTAAAAGCCCATAAGTCGTGCGCTAATTCCCTTAATGTTTGTTAACTTAAGGCCATAAATAACACTTCTTGATGAATTTCCCCCTTAAGCAGTTGTACAATGCAATGACTTAAATTTTCTTCCACTTTTCTCTTTTAAATTTTCTTTCTTTTTATATATGATCTGCCTTGCTTGCTTGAAGACTTCTATATTTTGATGTAGTAAAAAAATGCAGTCAATTAAAGCACACACAAATTCAATATGTGGTTCAAACAAGGTAATATCCAAAATGTAAAACAGGAAAAAAACCTCTACGAAGAGAAAGCACAACAGGCAAAAGTAGAGGCTGACAAAGGACGAATCACCAACAGAGATATAAAACCAGCAGTCTTTATTAAAAATTAAAGAGAGAGACCCGACACGGGCCGTGTTTCGACACACGCAGGTGTCTGCATCAGGGGTCTAACTGTCAGTTCTATAAATAGAGAATAATAATAAAACAAGAAAAATAGAAAAATATGAAAATATAAACGAACATAATTGTGTCTAAACATGGAAATATGATAATAAATGAAAATATTTAGTTAAAACCAACATTACTAATCAACTTAAACATAGGTATAATAAATGGCAATAATATTTGGTTAGAACTGATATAAAAGATAAATTGAAACACAAATGTTATGAAAAACATAAATACCAATACCATCATATACATAGTGGACATATGCAAAGTAATGCAAACGTTATTCTTGAGGGGGAATTAGATTGAACTGTTAGTACAGAATACATTAGAGGGTCTGCCAGAGAGACTCCTTTATGAAGTATGTATTCTTCCCAGTTAATATTTCCAAATTAATAAAGTGCCTTTTGCTTATTTGGAAATACTAATTGGGTAGAATATATACTTCAGTAACAAAATTAAATGAAATAACAATTTCTGAAGGTTATGGGTACAGGTGGGGATGGAGGAGATTACTTGTGGGGACGGGAAGGGATGGGTGAAATTTCTATCCCTGCACAGCTCTCTATTTGGAAGGTGAGATGTGGGGGTGGGGAGTTTGAGAATGTGAGAGAGATGCTGTATTGGGGCTGGGGATTTGGGTTTGAGAGGGAGAGAGAGATACCAAATAGGGATGGAGGGGGAAGGTTTAACGTGTGAGTTGTTGAGTGTCCGATTACTTCCGCGACAAGGTGCAAAAGAGAAACCGCTCGCCTTCTTTCCTGCTCGAAAAGTACCACCTGTTCCTCTGATCCCATCCCCACCAACTTACTTAACACCATCTCTCATACTGTCACCCCGTCCATCTGTCATATCCTCAACTTCTCTCTCTCCACTGCAACTGTCCCTGACACCTTTAAGCACGCCGTAGTCACACCTCTCCTCAAAAAACCATCACTTGACCCTACCTGTCCCTCCAACTACCGCCCCATTTCCCTCCCACCCTTCCTCTCCAAAATACTGAGCATGCCATCCTTGATCCACTTCAATCCGGTTTTCGCCCTCTACACTCGACAGAAACAGCACTCTCTAAAGTCTGTAATGACCTGTTCCTTGCCAATTCCAGAGGCCACTACTCCATCCTCATCCTCCTCGATCTATCCGCCGCTTTTGACACTGTCAATCATGATCTACTCCTTGCCACACTGTCCTCATTCGGGTTCCAGGGCTCTGTCCTCTCCTGGTTCTCCTCCTATCTCTCCCACCGCACCTTCAGAGTTCACTCCCATGGATCCTCCTCCACCCCCATCCCGCTATCTGTTGGTGTTCCCCAGGGATCTGTCCTTGGACCCCTTCTCTTCTCAATCTACACCTCTTCCCTGGGTTCCCTCATCTCATCTCATGGCTTCCAGTACCATCTCTATGCAGACGACACCCAGCTGTATCTCTCCACACCAGACATCACCGCGGAGACCCAGGCAAAGGTATCGGCCTGCTTAACCGACATTGCTACATGGATGTCCAACCGCCACCTGAAACTGAACATGTCCAAGACTGAGCTCATCGTCTTTCCACCAAAACCCACTTCTCCTCTTCCTCCACTTTCTATCTCAGTGGATAACACCCTCATCCTCCCCGTCTCATCTGCCCGCAACCTCGGAGTCATCTTCGACTCCTCCCTCTCCTTCTCGGCACACATCCAGCAGATAGCCAAGACCTGTCGCTTCTTCCTCTTCAACATCAGCAAAATTCGCCCTTTCCTCTCTGAACACACCACCCGATCTCTCGTCCACGCTCTCATTACCTCCCGACTTGACTACTGCAACTTACTCCTCACCGGACTCCCAGTTAGCCATCTATCCCCCCTTCAATCTGTTCAGAACTCTGCTGCACGTCTTATATTCCGCCAGAACCGATATACTCATATCACCCCTCTTCTCAGGTCACTTCACTGGCTTCCAATACCCGCATTCAGTTCAAGCTCCTCCTTCTTACCTACAAATGTACTCAATCTGCTGCCCCTCACTACCTCTCTACCCTCATCTCCCCTTATGTTCCCACCCGAAACCTCCGTTCACAGGACAAATCCCTCCTCTCAGTACCCTTCTCCACCACTGCCAACTCCAGGCTCCGCCCATTCTGCCTCGCCTCACCCTATGCCTGGAACAACCTTCCTGAGCCCCTATATCTAGCCCCCTCCCTGCCCATCTTCAAGTCTCTGCTTAAAATCCACCTCTTCAATGCTGCCTTCGGCACCTAACTCTTACCTTCAGGATATCTGGACTGCCCCAAATTTACTGCCCCCATCGTATTGTATTGACCTTTAGATTGTAAGCTCTTTGAGCAGGGCCTGTCCTTTTATGTTAAATTGTACAGCGCTGCGTAACCCTAGCAGCGCTATAGAAATGTTAAGTAGTAGTAGTAGTGGTTTGCCTCTTGCTGCACTAGGAGGCCGATGCTCAAAGCAGGGCACTAAAGCTTTCAATGCAAAAGCCCATAGTAAAACAGCGCAGAAAAATAGCTAAGTGATGCTCAAGTGAAATCTTATGTAAATGATATGTTCAGTTAATTGGCGCTGAGAAACCAAAAGCACGGAGAGGATAGTGCCTAGCCTAGCACATGCAAACAAAGGGCATGCCTAGACAATCTGGAAGTGCAAGCACACAGTGGCACTGTTTGTCTGTGCTTTTAAATGAGCCTTTCAAAAATTGTGCTTTACATTTTTGAAAGGCTCATATTTAAGTGCAGAAAAACAGGCACCAATGCATACTTTCACTTTTGGTTTTGGTTGGGTTTGTGCATACACATGGTTCTCATTAGCAGTGCTCAGACTTGCATGGGCAAAAAGATGAAAACTCAACAAACCTTCTCCTTAAACTGCTCCTGACCTGGCCCTTTGAGCATTTTGTGCACTATTAATGTGCGTGAAAATCAGGTGCTAATAACTTTTTAATGCTGGCATTAGTTCTGAGCATTGGCCCCTAGGAGACATTGATTCCTCAGACCAGCGTTAACCTTGAATCCATATGTTGGGGTTGCCTGGGAGCTGCCTGAAGGAAAAGCGCAGGGCCCATCCTTGAATATCTCTAATGAGAGAGCTCCCATCTCTTCCTGAGCTGCAGATCTTGTGTGTGTCCAGTAAAGGCCATCTCCTAGACTCCTGAAGTGCACTTGTTTATGAATGGACTTGAACATGCACTGTACATTCTCACACTGACTGCCTTGGAATATGTAAATGTATGACCTTTCTATGTCCTATAGCTATATTTTACTGTGATTTTGAAAACAGGATTTTTTTTCTTTTAACCACTTTGAAAGTAATTTCTTAAAACATTTTCTGTGTGCCAGTCAAATTCTACATACGGAAATTACTTTATAAAAAATGTGTCGATGTACGTGTAAGTACACATCAATGTTTTCTCTAAGCTACGCAATCTTACACCTTCTCTCTAGAAGTTGTGTACCAGTCCTGGCCTGCTGCACATCAGTTGTACTGGAACCTGTCCCATCTCCCTCCTGCTGCCACTCTGGCTGCTGCTGCCGCCGCTACAGACCAGCAGCAAAACAAAGGCAGCCACCACAGGGCCGCACTGTGCATATTCATGACTGCTGGTCCCTACTCCTCCGATATCGCTTCCTGCTCCGGGGCAGAACTGGCAGCTGCAAACCTGCACAGTGCAGCCTGCAGTGTCTGTCTGTCGTTTTCCTTCTGCTGGTCTGGAGCAGTAACAGTGGTGGGGGTGAGCTCAGACGCTGGAAGGAATGGTCAGAGAGAGGGGACAGATGCTGGAAGGAAGGGGGGTGGCTTTGGGCTTTTAAATATTTATTTATGATTTTATGTGAGGAATAAAGTTGGACTTTGATTTTCATCAATCTGCTGTTTTGCTGTCCATTTTGGATTTTGCAGACCGTTTCTCACTTGTTTGTTGGGCAGACTGGATGGACCGTACAGGTCTTTCTCTACTGTCATCTACTATGTTACTATCTAGCTTATTTTCGAAAGGGAAGGATGCCCATCATCCAACAGAAATCGGGAGATGGGCGTCCTTCTCTCAAGGTTGCCCAAATCGGCATAATCAAAACCTGATTTTGGGCATCCCCAACTGCTTCCCGTCGCGGGGATGACCAAAGTTCCCAGGGGCGTCGGAGGCGTAGTGAAGGCGGGACTGGGGCATGCCTAACAGAGGGGCGTCCTCAAGCGATAATGGAAAAAAGGGCGTCCCTGACGAACACTTGGCCGACTTTACTTGGTCCTTTTTTTTTTATGACCAAACCACAAAAATGTGCCCTAAATGACCACCGGAGGGAATCGGGGATGACCTCCCCTGACTCCCCCAGTAGTCACTAACCACCTCCCACCCTGAAAAAAACAACTTAAAAACTTTTGTCTTTTTTTTTTTTACAGTATGGATGAAGGACCTCCTTCATTATGCCTCTGTCCCTGCGACGGCAGTTGAGGACATCCTTCGCTATTTATTTATTTAGATTTTGCTCACACCTTTTTCAGTAGTAGCTCAAGGTGAGGATGTCCTTTGATATGCCTCTGTCCCTGCGACGGCAGTTGAAGTATATGGCAGTTGAGGATGTCCAAAATGTGGATGTTTATGAGAAGGACATCCATGCCTGGATGTTTCTGTGAGAAGGATGTCCATGCCTGCTATGCCTCTGACACCCCCTTTATTTATTTGGATTTTGGATCACAAGTAGCAGCAGTGGGATTTGAACCAGCCACCTCTGGATTGCAAGACCAGTGCTCTAACCACTAGGCCACTCCTCCACTCTACTCCCTTGAAATTTGGCCATTCCTGTGGGGGGGGAGGTATGTGTATGTCAGCGGAGGCATAACGAGGGCGTGGATGTCCTTCTTTGGTCAGGGATGGCCAAATTTCAAGAGAGTGGAGTGGAGGAGTGGCCTAGTGGTTAGAGCACTGGTCTTGCAATCCAGAAGTGGCCGGTTGAAATCCCACTGTTGCTACTTGTGATCCATAATACAAATAAATAAAGGGGGTGTCAGAGGCATAGCAGGCATGAACGTCCTTCTCACAGAAGCAGCATCTGTTCAGTACTACCAGCAGTGGCAGCCTCAAACAAGTTTGGCAGACAAACAAGAGCCAGGCAATTGGGAGATGCATGCTCCCCGGTGACCCAGCCAGCAAGTGGGAGATGCCAGTTGGGTCACTGGGGAGCAGGAAAATGAAAGGGAGAGTGTGTCGGAGGAGATGAGAGGAAAGAATGCTAAGATAGTGATGGGGGAAGGGAGAGAGAAAGATAGGAGGAGGGGTGAGAGAAAGAGAAAAATATGCCAAGATGGTGGGAGAAGTGCTGGACCTCCAAAGAGGAGGTGGAACAGCAGTGAAGTAAGAGAGAGGAACACTGGCTGGACCCATTTGTGGGGGGGGGGGGGGGGGGTAGGAGGAGGGAGAGATGCTGGTCTGACAGGAGGAAGAGATGCTGGTATGTTGGAGGGGGGCATAGGGACACAGATGATTTATGGAGTGGAGGAGTAGCCTAGTGGTTAGTGCAGTGCACTTTGATCCTGGGGAACTGAGTTCGATTCCCACTGCAAGTTCTTGTGACTCTCGGCAAGTCACTTAACCCTCCATTGCCCCTGGTACAAAATAAGTACCTGAATATATGTAAACCGCTTTGAATGTAGTTGCAAAAATCTCAGAAAGGTGGTATATCAAGTCCCATTTCCCTTTCCCTATGTTTGACAGGGCAAGAATAGGAACACTGAGGGGGAGATGCTTAAGAGTGGCAAGATACGGGTAGGGTGTATAGGTGGACATAGAATGAAAAGAAATGGACAAGGAGACTCTGACAAGACAGTTAAGAGAAGACAGAGGAAAGCAGAAACCAGAGACTGGGACCTTCTGTTTAATGATTAGAATGTCAGTTTTTGGAATGTACATATGCTAGAACTGGTAAGTAGCTCCAGTCCCACAAAGTTGCTGCAGCACAAAAAGTTACTGGCCATTCATCAATCAAGGAAACAGATTTCCACAACACTATAGCACCCCAGTAACTGTGAATCAGACCCAGTTAGCTGGCCTCATGGACAATGGCTCTAGCATGACTTTTTTATGACCAGAGCTAGTGCCGGAAGATGCTATTCTACTAGGGAGCACTGCAGTGGTAGTGTTAGCCAAGATCCAGAGAGACTATACCCATTGTTCGAGTATTCCTGGATTGGGGTACCAAGCCTAGATACAGAGAAGTAGTAATAATGAAAAACATGCCAGTACCAATGCTGTGTGGGACCGACATGGGTCTAACAAACATTACCCTCGACAGCGGAGATAGCATTTCTGCCATGGTGATCTATAGTCAGGCCCAGGCGGCCTAATAAGAGGGAGCAGCAGAGACCACCTCTTCAGTTCCAGATCCTGAGCCCGTCCAGGTGAAACCAGCTGACCAAACGACAAGAGGAGGTGCTCCACTGCTTCCAGCAGAACCAGTTCCTGAGGTGACCAAGACAGTGAGTATGGGAGAGCCTAACTTATTTGACACACCTATTGATTAGGCTGTGTTCTGCCCTGGTTTTACAGCCTGCCTCACTGACACAGACTACTCAGTAATTACTGTGGATTCTTTTGGATTCGTATTTGGTAAATGAGACTTTTATTAGAGGTTCATAATTGTCTAAGATACACAATGATTAAGCTATATAACTGAAAAGAAGCAATATCTATCTATAGTTAAAAAGAAACAATCATTACATCACTGGTCCCTACAGCCAAGCAAAGCTAGGAGTTTCTAGACCAGGAAAAGAAGCAATATTACACTATAATATACATATGCCCATCACTGATCATTACATCATCCAGGCTTTTTACGTCAGCTGAGAGAAGCCCCTTTTTCAGCCAGGCCGGAGTCTCATGACCAGGAGTCTGTTTCTATGCGATGCGTCCATCCATAGATGAGCTTCTGGTTTCACTATAAGAGGCCCCCCTTTTTTATTAGGCTTAGAACTCATGTTCAGAGCTAAGGAAAATTACAGAATGCTTGAGAATTTCTCTGTTTAGGTAAACAAGCCATACTGTGGGAATGTGGTCATATGTTTCTCAGTCCAGGTGGCCAGTCTGAACTCGAAACAGGCTCCACCTCTCCCTTCACATACCAAATTAATTAGAGCTGTGTCTTATCTTTCACACAAACAGATAGAGTTGAAAAGCAATCTCTAAAATCCTTTTTATTACAGACTGTTGACCCTGATTTGTCAGAGTCACCAGTAGAGAGCCTTCCAGTTATAGATATTGATACAAGACAGAGACATGCTTTTCAGGAAGCACAACACTCTGACCCTGATCTGGAAGCCCTGTTCCAGAGGGCTAGTCAGCTAGCTGATGAGACTCGTAGACACTGTATCCTTTGGAAAGGGGGCTTGCTGTACAGATCCCATTGGAACTGAAATGCTCTTTAGTGCATTCTTAGAATTATCTGGGCAATCCACTTTGAAATGTCCTGTACGCCCACACTGGTAACAAGGACGTTCATGCCTAAAGTGTTTGGAATTTTGGGGAACACTGGAGGGTTTGCTATGTCTGAGGTTACAGGAATACTTGGCTTAGGGCCCTGGCTGCCCTTAGATCCTGGCTGTTACGGATATGGATGGCTTCTCTTTGCCAACCGGTGACGGTTAACCGCAAAGATGTCAGCCAACTCAGCCACCTTCTCCGTAGTTCTCTTACCTCTGGAAGAGAATGCTGAAGAAACTGCTGCAGAACCATCAGGTTTTGGCAGTCCTTAAGTGTTTCAACTTTGACTCCACAGAGCCACCAGTGGTGCTGGTATCGTAGCTAAATCACAAACTCGCTGTATCATCCACCCCCTTTTTGCAAGGTCCAGAACTTTAAGCTGTAGGTCTCAGGGGTAATGGCATAACATTTCAACAAAGCTTTGCGCATCTTCTTAAACTGGGAGCATATCTCCATGGACAGTCCTTGGAATGCCTGATGTGCTCTACCAGTGAGCCTTCATCCCAGATAGCGCAACCAGTCTTTCTTGGGAATTTCATTGAGGCGGGAAATTTTTTCACAGCAGTTATATATCCATCAGTGTCACCTTGGGCATCATCAAGTTGGACCCAATCCGGGCTATGGATCCTGCATCTGTCCTCGGTGCAGAGTTTGGGCTGGAGTTTTGGATATGTGCTATTTCCATGTCCAACTTCAGTTTCTGCAGCTGGAACTCCTGCTCCTCACGCTGCTGTCGTTCTTCCCATTCCTCTCGCCACTGTTGGTCCAGCCTCTTGCTCTACCATGAAGAGCTGCTGGATCTCAGTTGGTGTGGCCTCCAACCCTGCCAACTCACGGACCTCTGCCCACAAGGAGTCTGCTCTCTCCCCAGGAGAACTCTGCATAAGAGGTCCTGCCACACCGCCTTGCTGAGATCATCCAGGTGCTCTTGTGTTAGGTCAGGCATATCCGGTGTCTGAGGGCCACTACCAGTCAACATCAGCACGCTGCTAACCTAACACTACCAAAAAAAAATTGAACGGGAAAGGGACCCTGTTACTGCTGCACTTATTCACTGTGCTCTGTGTCTGAAGGTTACACATAAAAACAAACTGAACCACTCAGTGGATGGTGACCCTCACCCCATGCACTGAACCTGTCAATCCCACCATGCTGCCACAGAAAAAAAGGGACCAAGGTCTGTCATGAAACGCCTAGCCACCCACCTGAGTTTAACTCTGTGGCCACCTGGAGAGTCTGTCCTCAGCACTGCTCAGGCCCGCCTGCACCTGGGCACGTGCTTTACACTAGCACCCTCCTCCCACCGACTGGGTCCCGCTTGCCTGTGGGCAAGTCTCCCACTCTTGTTATTCCCCAGTGATTTCTAGGACACTGGGGTCACACTCCCAGGGTCCCACAGTTCCTATAAAGCACTCACAGTACCTCCTGGCTGAATTTTGAACTCTAGGGCCAATCAGCTCCCACAGCATTAACATTTGAAAGAATCTGGCCAATAGTAGGGTAAGGATACTTTTTCCTCAGGGTTTGAGCTAAAAAGAAACAGTCTTTTCTGCAACAGCTTAAAAACAAACAGCACCTGCTTGTTAAACGAGAAATACACTGCACAAAAAATATTATTAGAATTCACAGACTTGAAAATCCCGTTTTGCCACATGTGTGTTAATGCATATTAGCACACGTGCTGTGATTGGTAGTGCGTATAAAGGCTTTATCAGGAATCAAAGCGGCAGCCTCACAGTTCAGTGACTATAGACTTGTAAATGAGCCACAAAAGCTGCTTAGCTAAGATCTGATTTCCAAGAAATGAGACCATTGGGTTCATTTTCGAAAGAGAAGGACGTCCATCTTTCGACATAAATTGGAAGATGGATGTCCTCCCAGGGACATCCAAATCGGTACAATGGAAACCCGATTTAGGACGTCCTCAACTGCACTCCGTTGCAAGGATGGCCAAAGTTCAAGGGGGCGTGTCAGAGGCGGGACTTGGGTGTGCCTAACACTTGGACGTCCTTGACCCATAATCGAAAAAAACAAGGATGTCCCTGACGAGCACTTGGACGTTTTCACCCGGACCTGTTTTTCTTATGACTAAGGCGCAAAACGGTGCCTAAAATGACTAGATGACCACCGGAGGGAATCGGGGATGACCTTCCCTTACTCCCCCAGTGGTAACCAACCCCCACCCACCCTCAAAAAAACATCTTTAAAAATATTTTGTGCCAGCCTTAGATGTCATACTCAGGTCAGTTTTACAGGGTGCAGTGCACTTCAGACTGGCGGACCCAGCCTCATCCCCCCCCCCCCCCCCACCTGTTACGTTTGTGGAGAAAACAGCGAGCCCTCCAAAACCCACCACAAACCCACTGTACACACATCTAGGTGCCCCCTTCACCCGTAAGGGCTATGGTAGTGGTGTACAGTTGGGGGTAGTGGGTTTTGGGGGGCTCAGCACACAAGGTAAGGGAGCTATATTCCTGGGAGCAATTTATGAAGTCCACTGCAGTGCCCCCTAAGGTGCCCGGTTGGTGTCCTGGCATGTCAGGGGGATCAGTGCACTACAAATTCTGGCTCCTCCGATGACCAAATGGCTTGCATTTGGTCGTTTCTGACATGGACGTCTTTGGTTTTGAAAATCGCTGAAAATCAGAAACGTCCAAATCTAGGGACGGCAAAATTTAAGGATTTGGAAGTCCCTGAGGGTATTTTCGAAATGAAAGGTGGACGTCCATCCTGTTTCGAAAATACGTGTTTCCCCGCCCCTGGATTTGGACGTTTTGCAAGGACATCCAAATCGCAACTAGGATGTCCCTTTCGAAAATGCCCCTCTATGAGTACCAGAAAGTGAAGCTCATCCCTGGAGGAGCCCATTGTGTGTTTTATTGAAAGTATATAAGGAAGCCCAGCCAGATACACCCTTGGTGGTATATCTGGCTGGGTGCACTTCTTTAGTGCAAGTTTCTCTACTTACTCCCATGTTTGGTTCATGTTTCACACCTGAACTCAGTTCCACAGAGGGTTTCTGTTCTTCCTGTTGTTCTTTTTCTGTGCTTTTCCTGCTGCATGATTGGTTCCTATCCTGCTTGTGTTCTGCCTTGTTCAACCCTGCCATAGGCCTAGCCCCTCTGCCCATATTTTCATCCAGGGGCAGGCCCTTACAGTTTGAACCAGCCCAACACCAGGGGCTAGATCAAGATGGAGGCAACAGTGGAGACCTGCAATCCCTAGCAGAAACGTTGCAAGATATATAGAGGAAGCTGCAGGCTCATCAGCAGAAGCATGACATTCTCTAGCCATCTAGTCAGGACCAAGGACAATGAACTACACTGCACTGCCCCAGAACCTCTTACTCTACTAGTACTGAGAGGTTTGATGGTGCCAGGGGAACTGCAGGGGTTCATCCATCAGTGCAAGCTTTGGTTCTCATTTCATCCATACATGTCAAAGTAAGCTTTTTAATAATCTTACTAACAAAGAGAGCCCTGGCACGGGCCATATCCTTGCTGGAACAGGGCAGCACTGTCCTGAACAACCTAGAATACTTTCTGACTGCCCTTTCCCATGCTTTTGGAAACCTGACTGTGTCAAGCATGATGACACTCCAACAGGGCTGATGAACATTGATGGAGAATTCAATAGAACTGTGGCACTGGGCTAATGACCTCAATTGGACTGAGTTGGCTCAACATGTTTATTTATGATGGGGCCTGGAAGCTACTATTAAGAATGAGTTGGCACAATTAGATCCTCTGGGTTGCCTGGAGGAGCTATTCATGTTGTGTGTTTGCATAGAAAGACACCTATCAGAATTCATCCTGGAAAGACTTGCTGAATGGATTGAATTGAGTCATAGTATCAAACCTCTAGATGAACTTATGGCAAGGGGTACCATGAGGTGGTGCCTGTGAAGAGAGGAGAGAAGAAAAGATGGCACCAGGAAGGATTCTACCTCTATTGTGGCCTTCCTGGGCATATGTGAAATACCTGCAGAAGCAGGTTGTTTTATCATGAACAATACCAGGAGGCTGAGGGCTGCAGCAAGTACAAACTCCCACCCCCCTGACTAAACTTTGTGATGGATTCCCAACCCACTCATGTGGTTGCCCCTATCCATTTTTTTAAATAGAAGGACAAGAAAGTTCCAAACTATGCCATGACTGACTCTGGAGCCTCAGTCAGTTTCATGGAACTTAATTTTGTTCAGCAATTTTTATATGCATTTTCAAAAAGTATTTCTATCAGTCACCATTGCTTTCTGATAACCATAAGTGCTACAAGAGTTAGGATAGTCTCTATCAAATTCCAGTAAGAGAGAAAGGGATTACTATTGCTCAGGTTCTGTTATGCTAGAAACAATCTCTAATAGTGACTATGAGCCATTATCACCAGGAGTTAGTACGATTTGATTTGATTCATGCACTGCATTTTGCCATAGTGTTAGGGATGACCTCGCTAGAACAGCATGAATCCTGTATCCAGTAGATAACTCATCAGATCACCTTTCCATATCAGTTTGCCCAATCTGTTTGTCCAGAGACTGCTGCTATGGAAGTACAAGATTGCACAACCACTAAGGAGGAAACTGTGTGCCTACCAGAAAAATACATGTAGTATCAGGAAATGCTTGCTAAAGGGGCCACAGTCACTCTACCCTCTCATAGATAATATGACTGCCCAATAAACTTGCAATCTGAGGCAGCAGTTCCATTTGGTAGAATTTAGTCCTTTTCAAAAACAGGTCCTATGGTAGTATTTGGAGAGAATCTAAAGAAGGGATTCATCAGACTTTTGTCTTCTTCAGTGGGAGCCCCAGTCTTTTTCATGCCCAAGAGATTACTGGGCACTAAATACTATGACTATCTAGTATCAGTACATGATGCCTCAAAGCAGTCCAGATTTTCACAAAGCTTGACCTTCAGGGGCCTACAAACCTTTATCATATACAAAAAAGGGATGAATGGAAAACAACGTTTTGCATCCAATATAGACATTTCAAGTATCTAGCAATGCTATTTGGCTTAAGAAATGTCCCTGCTACCTTTTAACACCTGGTCAATGAGATATTCTGGGTCCTACTAGATCAATGTATGATGGCATAACTAGATGATATCTTGATCTTCTCTCAAGACTCAGCATACCACAACCACCAAGTTTTTCTAGTATTGGAATGACTGAGGAAGCAGAGATTATATACCAATCTGGAAAAATATGAAGTTGACAGGAGATTTATTGAATTTCTGGGTTAAGATCTTTGCTGTGACAGAGTGGCTGATCCCAAAAGTCAAGGTTATCCAGTAGTATTTAGGATTTTTCCAACTTTAATTAATGTTTTATCCATAGATTCTCCAAGGTAACTGCTCTACTAACAGACATCCTGAAAAAGGAAACCTTGTTCAAATGGGGCTGAGAGCAACAGTAGACATTTGTTAGCCTCAAGATGATGTTCTCACCCATTTTCATCCTAACATATCCAGATCCAGAAGAACTCTTTATAGTGGAAATGGATAAATCCAGAGGGGCGCTTGGTGCTGTACTTTCCCTGTACTTGCAACTGTGATATTGGAGCTCCCTTAAGTACTTTTTGTAAAAAAAAAAAAAAAAACACCATTCAATTGCCTATATTTTTCTGTGATGTAATATTTCTTATTCATAATGACAGTGGCTTCTCCCTTATCTGCAGGTTTAATTATGGTTGTATTATCATTCTTGAGGTTATTGTGCCAATTTTTCTTTGGTAGGAATTTTTTTGTTTGTTTCTTCAATTTCTCAATATCATGCAAAACTAATTTTTCATAAGTATAAATCAACTGATTTACACTGCCCAGTGGATTCCAACTTCTTTCACATTTAACTATGGAGAGATCCGTATTATCAGTACTAGTAGTTGCAAGGGAATCAATAATTTTTAATTTATGGGTGAAATAATTCTACCTTAAGGGTCCTTTTACTAAGGCACGCTAACAGATTTAGCATTTGCTAAATAATAAGACACCCATAGGAGTATAATGGGTGTCTTATCATTTAGCATGCGCTAATCGCTAGTGTGCGCTAAATCTGTTAGTGTGCCTTTATTAAGAACAGTCGTTTCAACTTTTGTTAATGACTTACTCTATCTGATAAACTGACAACCTTATCCATCATGGACTAGATTCTATATATAACACCTTAAAAATTCAGCACCAAAATTAAATTCACTTAGGCGTATTCTGTAAAGTACGTTTTAATTTAGACATACTTTATAGAATAAGCCAAAATTTCCACGTGGTTTATAGAATATGCTGAGCACCAGTCCACGCAACTAAATAGTCATGATCAATTATCCCAAGTAAAACCTGGTGTAAAACCCGATGCCTAAATTAGGCATGGAATGGGTGTATTATAGAAAAATGCACATAGATTTGTTTAAAATGCCCTTGACCTGCCCATTCCACCCCATAACCATGCCCACGTTTCAACCTAGAATTTACACGCCCCATGTTACAGAATATGCTTTGGAAGTAGTACGCGTACATTCTAATGCCAATTAGTGCTGATAATTGGTTGTTAGTGTCCCATTATAAGCGCAGATTAGCTTGTTACCTGATTAAGGTATATGCATTGTTATGGAATATGCTTCAATTTCCACACAGAAATCTCTGCGCAATATATAGAATCCAGGCATATGTTCTCAAATCTGTTAGAAATCGGTCTTGAGGTCTGTTGAAACTTAGGCTCCTCTTTCCTTTCCCTCTTCCTCTGTTGGGAAAGCGATGTTTCTCCATACGGGGTTCTGTACTGGACTCTCTGATATTGATTTCCTTTTCCACAATCTGCCTATCTGAATAACCTAGTTCTAGATGTTTGGTCTAAGGAGTGTTAAAACTTAGCCAAAGGATCAAAAAAGTTCCTCAGAATCACTTCTGCTTCTCTTTTTTTTTTTCTTTCATAACTTGGACTACTATCACTGTTTTACCTAAAAAACCTATCTTTAGAGTTAAAAGCCACCTGTTTCTTAATGGGTTTTTATTTATTTACCACATTTTCTTGCTGTACCACTAAAGATGACACCTTATTTTGTGCCAAGAATAAATTGTGCCATTCTTATAATCTAGTTCATCTCTCTTGAACTTATCATATTTCATCTGTTTGACATTTTCTAACTGTTCTAAATTTTTATTGTAATCATCTAAATGCATATTAAACTAGAGATCGTTTATCTTTTAAATATTGCAGTTCTTGATCTAATTTGTCCTTGATTTTACCTGACTTCTTTACTCATTATTTGGTCTTTTGATGATATACCACCCTTCTAATGGGCAGTCAGAGCAGTTTGCAAATACTAGTTAGTCACAGAAACATGAAAGGGAATACAAACTCTTAATAGGAAAGCAAGAGTCAAAGTGGGAGATGATTAGATATCTCATCATCTACCTGTTGTAGTCACTGCTCCTGTCATCATGGAAAGGCTGAATACTCCTGGAAAGGTGAGGGGAAAAAAGGTAAGTTTTTAAGCAAAGCCTTAAATTTGGGGTAAGAGGGTTCATTCATTTCACAGTGTGGTCGGAAGTGAATTCCAAAGGGAGGGGGAGATACAGATGAATGCTTTGTGTTTGGTTGAGCCAAACTGGGAGGAGAAGATGGGATAGAGAGATGATGTTGGTTAGCTGAGCAAAGATATCTAACAGGAATGTAGAGCATGATTATAGATGCAAGATAGGGTGGAAGTCCAGTATGATGTTTTCCTGTTTGATTAAGGAGAAGCATTAAAATCTAAAGTTCATTTAACATTGCTTCCCAGTCCTTCATGAAATTTTCATCCTCATCAAACGTTTTTGGAGCTTTTTAGAATCCTCAGTGCTCTAGTGATCCTTTTATCTCTAAAAAATGTCAATCATGCTTAATTTAATGGCCTTGTATTCCTCTGTTTGTGTTTCAGTCCAGTCATATTTGTGTCCTGGTTTCTTGCCTGTGTTTTCTTCTGTTCCTGTGTACTACACTGCCTCTTCTGGTTCCAGTCTCCTGGAGCTATTGATTGGTGGCGACCAGCACTGGATGGCTGAACCTAAAGGGAAGGCAGCTGCTTCAGGCAAAGCACCACATGTTCCTCGCTTTCTTGTGGTGCCCTGTCCCATGGTCTCTCCTGCTTCGATGTTGACTTGCTTTCATCCTGATAAGATTGTTACCCCAAGAAATTTGTTGGTGCATGAAGGCCATGCAGGCAGGCTCAAGTAGTCTACCACATGTGTCTTCTGGTGCATCCAGAATAAAACTGAGAGAAAGAAGTTGGATGCAGCTATTGATCATGAAGTGAGCCCCTCTTCCAGAATTTTATTCAATTTCCATCAGCTGGATTAAAGAATAACCCCACAATCTGGGTTGTTCTGGGTGGATTGACCACAAATAACTTGTATATATTTGTATTACCAGTCCAAATGTAAGATTAGATTTGTGGAGAGCCCCAGTTGCCTTACTGTAAGTATAGCTCTCAATCATGTTGCCAACTTTAATCTCAGTGCATGCATCAAAGATGTCCATATATACCAATCTGAAGTATAGAAAGAAGCTCTTGAGTTTTAGTTAATTAAAAAAATCATTATGAGGGGTGGACAAGTAGGGTGTTTGCCCTGAATGCCAAGTAATCAGTGAGCATGCAAGTCAAACAGGTAGGGGGTGCCAAAACATTACTTTTCCTTGGCACCTTTTTTGGAACAACTAGAAAATCCCAAAGAAGATGAAAAATATCAGTATGGCAACATAGAGAATTTTAACATCAACAAAACCTGACATGGCCATGTTTGACAAATACCTGCATCAGGGTTATACATATATAATTAAAACTATGATAAAACATTATTAAACCTCTCCGAGGGACACCACCTTGCAGTGGTGGAGGGGCTTCGGTGTTTCAGTGACTCAGAGGGCTATGCTGAAGGGTTACCCATATCAGACAGGCCTCTGAGGAGAAACCAGACAAAGAGTGTCCCAAACTAGGGAGAGTGGAAAGATGGCGACCTGAAGCTCGTATGCTCAACGTCCCAGCTGTCCTCTGAAGTTCTGTCTCTGTTTACTTGAAATTTCCTCTCTGCAACTGCAGTTACCTTAACTTGAGAGGAAGGGGACAATCGGGGGTCAGCCGCCAATGGCCAGAGTTTTGTCCACTATGCAGCAAGTGTGGGACTGCTGCGTGACGAGCTGCCCACAGATGACTGGGTTGGTGAGTCCTTTGATTAGCGCCAGCGAAGGAGCGTCGACACTCTTGGACCTGGAAACAACTTAATCGCTCCTGAATCATTTAACCACCATGTCCAAAGGAGTGGAGGAGTGAGTTAGGAGTCCATGCTGAAACGGAAGTCTTTTACAGCTGAACCCGAGTCAGCGGTGCCACTCCTAAACCCGTAAGAGCTATCAGCGTGGAGTTTTTGGCTCCCATGGAGGTTACATTGAATATCATCTGGAAAGCGCTCCAGGACCTAACGGTGGTAGTAGATAACCTTGCTTCAGATATAATCTTATTAGTGAGTTACATGGATAACCTAATCGAACCCTTTGAGAAAACAAAATTGATACAGCAAATGAAGTTCTACAGGAGTAGGAAACAGTTAAGATTTTGAAAATGATAATAGACCAGAAATTTGAACAAAATGAATATTATTACAGATGATTAATATTGAGATTGTTGTTTTCCCAGAGTTCCGGGTACGACTCCTAAAGATTTCCTCAGAAATATTTCCTGAAAATGTTATTTTCCTTTGTAATGATTCCTCTTAGCAATATAAATTATTACTTTAGTAATATTAATTCAAAAGGAGTGAAGCCTGTGAAACTGGGATTACCTTAATCAGTGGGAACTGGATTAGAGACTCAAGTGTTTGCATTGTTAAATAATTTCTGATTTTAAAAGAGAAAAAATGAAATTAGGTGTATTATTTCTACTAATATTGGACAATAAGTATGTTTCCAACGAAATAAATTGAATATACACCGTTTTGGGTTTGAAGAAGCCAACCAGACGATCAATGTGGAATAATGATTCAGATAAATAATAACTGGGGATAATGTAATACCACGTTTTTTCTGTTTACTGTTGTTTAATTGATCTCCTTGTCTTGTTTCACTCTCCCTATTTTGTGGTCTAAGGAAGACAAATACCTGATTGAAATAATTCTTGTGTATTACTTTCTCTGTATTCCTGGCAAGTTATTTTATTGCTTGTAAATTTAAATTCTTATAAATAAAATTAAAACATTAATTAAAAAAACAAATATATTTAAAAATGAGGTGCCAATTTGTCCAGTGACTGTCATGCCCAAATGCTTCCTTCATGCCTGTGCCAATGACATGTGAAAATCTCTGTGCCCCAGACCCATGAAGAGTAAGTAAGCCTCTGTCAGATTGATACCATATAATTTAGCCCTGGTTTGTAATCTTTTGAATTAGGGACTGAAAATATAAATAACACTTCTTCTGCAGAAGCAGGTGCTGTTTAGTAAGATTAATGAGGCAATTCTATAAATGAATCCCTAGAAGTACGTGCAGTGGTGTGCTGGTACATTTTTAACAATGCACCCTCTCTCCAGCCATAGCCAGCTCTGCAGTTTGGGGTGGGGGGCAAAGAACACCTCTCTCTCTCTGCGCCCCCCCCCCCCCCGGTGGGTGTGCTAGGCATACCTTTGTTGACAGGGATCTTGAGCCCTGCCAGCCAAATAAATGGACTGCCGCTGCTCTCCGCTGCTTGTTTCTGGCTCTGAGCAGAATGCCAGGAGAGCATGCGCAAGAAGTCCAGACATGCTGCTCAGAGCCAGAAACGAGCAGTGTCAGTCTGTTTGGCTGGCAGGGCTCGGCATCCCTGCCAGCAAAGGAAAAGGGAGATCAGGAAGGGGCCTGAGGGAGCCAGTTTTTAAAGTAGCTATGGGGAGGGGGGGGAGCTCCCAGTAATTATTGAAGGGGAACTTACCTGCACCCACTTTTGCATTTTGCAGCGTGTTACTTCTTGTACCGGGGACAACTGTCTCTTCTCCAGGACTTCTGCCCAGTTCCCAAAGATTTTTTTTCTCTGTATGGCCATCATGGCGGCCTAATTAAGAATCCCATCTGATATTGAGCTGAGGTGGCCGACATACCTTTGTGAGCAGCAGAAGGAGGTAACTTGATGTGATCAAGGTGTTATAGAGATATATTATATGCGCTTGTACATTTATCACTCTATTTAGCTCAGGCCTATAGCCCTGAGAGAAGTGCAGAGCAGGTGAACATTTGCAGCAAGTCTAATTAAGGCCCATTCACCTTCAGCAAATCTTAGAAAGTGGGGCCAATTCACAGTAACCAGAAATGTTAGACATTACAGCATTCAAAAACTCCTTAGATCTTTGTTGAAAGTGGGAGATGTGTACTGAAGATGGGGAATATGTCTTCAACAGTTAATCAATAGGTGCTGACATTTTTCACCAAATAAAAGACATTCTTATAAGAGGATATAGCTTAGCTGGGGAGTTTAAACTGTTGTAGATTCAAGTATTCAGCACTGGAAATAGCTATTTAACGCAGAGCAGCCTTTGCAGTAATATTATAGGTCAAAACAGCTATCAGCTCCTGGAGAAGCAGATCTGTTGACTGAATTGTGGTAGATAATCTGTGTTAGCCAATAGGAACATATTAACTCTAGTTGGTTGAAACAGATCGATATTGATAAAGCACATATATTTTGCCTTTGATTTATGCTTTTTACCAGCACTTTCAGACCTCTTTGATGTTAGAACAGAATTGGGAAAAGCAGACTGCCAGATGCAGCTGTCAGCAGAAAAAGACTATAAACCAGCTCATTCTAATAATGCAATTATAAGACATGAATCAGGAGTAGCACTGCCAGCATCAGTTTCTCTCTTATGGCATTGAAATGTGTCACCCAGCCATCCACTTCAGTAGTGGCAGCATATATATTTCTAAGGCAGTAACATTTTATAAAGTGCATTAAAGGACACTAAACAAATCAAGTTTTTTTTTTAATCATGATCTTTGAGAGTAAAATCTTCCAGTTATTTTGACTTACCAGAATTAACATGATTAAGATAATAGTTAATCAGACAGCTTTCTCCAGGTCTTCAAATTCCAGAGCCTCCCTTTGTTGATGAGTTGGTGGCTGGTGCAGCTGTGCATTGTGATGTCATGTTACCACAGTTACATACTTTCTGATTCATAAAACCCCCTCTCGACACCCAGAGTTACCATGTGGACTGTACCGTCACCCAGCAAGGAGTTGTCCATGTGTTGTGGGGATGGGGGTGGGGGTTAAATGAAATATGACTGTTTTGATTGTGTGGGGTTGCTGACAGGCGTAGAGGGGCATTTTTAATATGACATCTATATCCAACTTTGGACTTTTTGCTGAAAGCATCCAAAAATCAAGTGGTGAACATGGCCATTTTGAAAAACGTCTATCGCTTTGTTTCGAAAATGGCTATATCCTAGTAATTTTCTAGACATTTTGTGCTTCGTGTGGCTATCTTTTTGGACCATTTTTGGGAAAATAAAAAGTCCAAATGCAAATTCCACAAAATCAAGCCATTGGGATGTAGGAGGAGCCAGCATTCTTAATAGACCGGCCACACAGACATCCCAGCAAAGCAGTGGGGCACCCTAGGAGGCACTGCAGTGGACTTCACATAAAAGGACTTAGTTACACATCTCACCGTTACCCCCTTATATTGTATGGGGAACCCTCCAAAACCCACCAAAGACTATACTCAACTATACACCACTACAGTACCCTTTATGGCTGCAGGTGTCACCTGTATGTGGTTACAGTAGGGTTTTCTTTCGGGGGGGGGGGGGGTGACACTTTCCTTCACAGGTGTAACATTTAGAGTGGATTATGAGCCTAGATCCCCTTCTCCATAGTGCACCTCACTGACCACTAGGCTTCTTCAGGGACCTGCTTGCTGCTGTAATAGGACTGATCTTAACATCTGAAACTGTCATAGAGGCCGGTATGTACTGTTTCATTCACATCTTTGGGGGATGGGAGGGGGGTCAATAACCACTGGGGGAGTAAGGGGGGGTCATATCTTTATCCCTCTAGTGGTCATCCGGTCATTTAGGGCACTATTTTTGTGGCTTAGTTATTAAAACAGATCTAGACCAAAACATCTAACTTTTAGCCCTGGATGTTGTTGTGGTTTGTTCTATTAAGGCAGAAAAATGTCCAAGTGTTAGGAATGCCCAAATCCCACCCTGACATGCCCCTTTGTGATTTGGATGCACTGCAGATGAACAACATAGAAAAAGGTCTAAAATGGGTTTCAAAAATAGCAATTGGACATCGTTGTGAGAAAAGCATCCATCTAATGGTTTATGCCACTTTTTGGACATTTTTCTCTTTCAAAAATTATCCCCTTAGTTTTTCCAGGAGATCCCTCTGCATGCATAGGCATGCCACTCTGTTGTCCCTTGCAGAAGTTGGGTTCACATCAGCTCTTCTGAATATTAGAACATGCTTTCCTTTAGTGTAGACTTATAATTCTGGTAGATTTCAGTTGGTTTAAAGAATTAATTCTTTTATTTTGATTATTTCCCATTTTTTGAATAGCTTCTAGGGAAGACCTAACCTTCTGTTTAGTTCAGCCCTGGATTACCCATTAAATAAAATAAGCACGTGCTTAGGGCACCAAGGGAAAGGGGGGCACTGCAGAGTTTTGTCCTCTAGCTATCATGCCCTTTCTTTCACTGCCATCTGCCCCACCATTATCCAGCATGAATTTCAGTGTTTTTCTTTTACTTAAAAAAAAACAACTTTTTATTTATCAATTGCTTTACTTTTACAACCAAGCAAAGAACACTTGTACAGAAAAGTAAGATTCCAAACGATAATAACAACAAGGAAAAGAAAACAAAAAAGGAAAAAGACAATTAATTATATATTGGAAATCAAACTCAAGTCCACAGAGAGAGGGTCTTTTACAAAGCAACGGTTAGCCCAATGCGGGCTTACTGCACGCTAAAACAGAACTACCGCTGGCCCAACGTGGCTGTCGGCAGTAGTTCCAGCTGGAGTGCTTGCCATTTCCGGCGCTCTGTGAAAATCTTTTCCCCTAGGGCTGTGCTAACCCAGCGGTAATCAGGCATCACCAAGCGCTGCCCAGTTACTGCAGAAGCCCTTACCACAACCTCAATGGATGGCGGTAAATGCTTCCCACTGCATGGCCATGCGGTATAGGTTATCTTACCATGTGGCCATTTTGTTAGGGGCTTTTTACCTGCTGCGGTAAAAAAGGCCCTGGCATGTGGGAAAAACAGCCCCCTGCCACTACCGCAGGGCCCTTTTTCCCGCAGCTTAGTAAAATTAAAAGGAAAATGAGAGAAGGCAATACACCTGACATGTTAACAGGATTCCTAAATTATCAAAAAGAGAGGACTGGGAGAAGAGGCACAGTGGTCTGGAACTCGGAGAAGAGAGGGGGGCATGGAACTCGGAGGGAAGGGGAGGAGAGGGAGGGAGGGGGCGTGCCTAGAACTCAGAGGAGAGGGAGGGCCTCGAACTCGGGGGACAGGAGGGGGAGGGAAGGGGGCAATTGTATTCTCACCTCCACTTTCTGTGGCTGGTTGGTGCTGGTTTCCCTCCCCTCTCATTGATCCGCCCTCTGACATCATCGTGAGGGCGAACCAATGGGAATTGTGTTACGAACCCAGGCATCCAGACGTAGAACGTTGGAGGTGCAAATTATTATATAGGATGTCTTGTTTTATACAATAATGATATTATTAGCACTTACTGAGTCTTAATAACTTGTCAGTTAAATAATGGAAAGGCCGAGGGGTACCTTTGTTGGGCTGTACTTTGGGCATCAGCTGGCCTTAATCCAGCCCTGACCTTTGTTTTAGTTGTGGGTTTATTTTTCTCCTCACTGCATTTTTAGGCATGGCTAGCTCATGTCTTAGGCAGGAGACAACAGCTCTTTAAGGCCCAGATGCACAAAACCTAATAAGCCAGCAACATGGTTTTTATACTGATTCTAGCCAGTTTAGTGAGCCAGCTACACTGGCTTTCATACACACAGTTTGTCTGCATATATGAGAGCCATCTGTAGCAGGTTCAAAGCAGCCATGCTTAGCAATTGGCTGATCTGTGCATGCTCAGCTCGCTGACTGGCTTCCTCCATATCGCATGCAAATGAGCTGGGTCGCAAAAGCATTGAGCAGCTCATTTGCATGCGATTTTCTTTGGAAATCCCTCTGTATTTTCAAATTGGTGATTCTTACCGATTTGAAAATACAGACAGATTCTTAATGGGGAGTTTTGTGCGTCTGGGCTTAAATCCTGCTGGATCTTCTCCTTTCTTAGACAGTGTGCAGGGACCAGGAGGGGAGGGGATGGACCTAGAGCACACAGAGCAAAGAGCCACTCTGCTACCTAATCTAGCCCCTCTATAGCAAGGAAGAGTTCCTACTCTTTAGAAAATGACATGGGGATGGGATGGAACCCTTGAAAATGGGGCAGGGACAGGGATGGAGCCCACAAGAAGAGGGACACACTTTGTCCCCATGTCATTCTCTATTTCGAAGGCTGTTAATGAATTGGACAGTTATTTATGTTCGAGTGATGCAGACGATGTTTTCATTGTTTTTTTTTAAATAAGCAAAAGTGCTGGTCACAACTGGCAGAATTTGCACGGGGGATCTTGTGTATTCCTGCTACCAGCACATCTGCACGAAGGACTGTGGAAGACAGGAGAGCTACACTGAATCCTGAGATTGCTGATGACTTATTATTCATTCACAGATTGAAAATAATAACAGTGCTTCTTAGGGCATATTTCTCCCTCGCTAGGGCATGCAGAACAGGTTGTATTTTGTATCCCTGGGACATTTTAATAGGATGGATTACGGTTCCTTGAAGCAGTAGAAGTCAGCTATTTTGGGGTTGGAAGAGTAAAGGGTGGTGGGGGGGGGGGTATATTATTGTTGCTCATTATTATTGTTTTCTATTTGTGATTTATAAATTTTATTTATTTATTTATTTATTGCATTTGTACCCCACATTTTCCCACCTGGCAAATTACTTAGATTATAAACCTTCAAGGGATAGGGAAGTACCTAAATGTACTTGACTTGAGCCACAACTAAAAGAGAGGTATTAAGTTGAATCTTTTGTAGCAGAGAAATGTGTGGCACAGAGATTATTTTCATAATGTCTGTAAAATGTATCCTTGAACTGAAGTTTGTTTTGTTTTTGGATCCCTAACCAAATGCCAATTAGGTGGTTTAAACTTTGATAATGATACTCTTTATATAACAATAATTGTCATACTCAGTGTATTTTTTTTTTTTAGCAAAAAAGGTGCTGGTACTCAAATGCTAGGCTGCCCTTCAGGGGTGGGGTGATCACTGAGGGACCCACCCCACAATAGTCAGGCCCTCTGCAACCAGTCATAGAATCTATGACAAGGCAGAATTGGTGTGTAGAGCCTGAGCTCTTTCATTAAAACTTGGGGACCATGGGTCAATTTTAGCAGAAAATGAAAAAGGTGCCGGTACTCAGTACCCCCTCAAAAAAAGCCCTTGTCATACTCTTTATGTAACAATAACTGTCACCTCTTAACCTACCACCTACTAAAAATAATTCACTGTAAGCCACATTGAGTCTGCAAAGAGGTGGAAAAATGTGGGATACAAATGCAATAAATAAATAAATAAATATTATTACAGTACTTCTGTATATGTATTGGCTTTATCTACTTTTATATTTGTATTTTTTAAACATTTTCTTAGATGATATGATGCAGATATGAAAATAAACTCTGTGTCTTGGTTTCCCTTAATCAGCTGTGTAAGAGCAATCTGATTTTGTCCGCAGGGCCTGCCCTCTACAGTGGTCTGATGTAATGATATCCTTTTCATCTTCTATTCTAGGTGTGATTTCCCTCCTGAAAAGAGCCAATTAAGCTTCTCTTGAAACATCACAATGGCTGAACACATGGGCTATCAAGCAGGGCTTCTCAATCTAGTCTTCAGGACACCCCGAGCTACTTGGGTTTTCAGGATATCCACAAGGAATATGCATAAGACCGTTCTGCATGCATTCTCTCTTGTATGCAATCTATCTCATGAATACTTATTGTGGAAATCCTGAAACCTGATTGGCTATTTCCCAGGGATTAGTCTACACTGATATCAGCCACAGTGTTTCCTGATTGTTCAATATCATTCAGAGAGCCACAACACAGACATAGTTCTAGTCCAAATCAGGTGAAGTTGAATTCTGTTGTAGATAGGTCAACCAGCTTTACTGAAGATTGTATAATTATGGTACAGCCAGAGACCCCCCCACTGGAATGGTGGTGGGCCCAGTCACAGAGCTCAGGCCAGTACAGACCTTGGCTGAGTCAGAAATCTGATGGCTGACACAACTGGGAGTTTACTGGAAAAGTATGGCCTAGTTGGTAGCCCACATTGAGGCCTAAATAAGCTAAATTAGGAAAAGTTAATAGATATGGAAACAAAATGGAGGATTTCAACACAAAATGGAAGCCCATATCTGTTACAAAGTGGAATTTTCTCTAATGTAAGTTAGAAAAACAAGTTGAGAAATAAGTGAGTCATAGCAGGTGCAAAGAAAATAGGGAACTAGCTGTTCCAGAGAGGAGGGAGACTTCCTGTGAGCAGGATTGTGGTCAGCTGGTCAGCTGGTGTGAGAAAGGAAAGGCGTAGCAAGATAGAAGCTACTCATTAGCATGAGCCAATCAGTGACAACCATGACATTAGCATAGATCCAATCAGGTATATCTACTGTCATATTATCCATATCCTGAGGGCACCTATAAAAATCAGGGTATTTCCTGGTTTGAGTTAGAGAGAATAGGGTTGCCACTCTCTCTCCAAGGGAAACCAATGTGTCCAGCAGAATTGACAAATTACCTAATTGCTTTCCCTTGTAAAACCTCTAATTGATAAAAGAAATTATAAAAGATTAGCAAATAATTAACACCTGTTTGCAGCTTATCATATTCCTATAATTAATTGTACATGCCTGTTGTCCATCACTGATTTGACTTGTACCTTGGCAAATAAACTCCTCATTCCAAATGATGATTTGTGGGCTTCACTTAATGATCAAAGGCTGTAAGTATAAATGCATTGTATAACTTGTAATCTAAATCCAGTTTGTCATAAGGCTGGTATCTTTTCCTTAGATCTAACATCTCCCTTAGAGGCAATAACTCCTTGATTACCCCAGTACTAGTGTTATTTAGAGATGGAGTCAGATTAAGGTCACTCTAGCCTTCTTGGGGGGGCTTGGGACCCCTTAATTCTCAACATTGGTGACCCCGGATTGCTGATCTAACACAATAGCCCCCCAATACTGTCCTTCTTTCCCTAATTTTTGAACGCAGTGGGGATGAATATTTGCGTTCAAACTTTCGTTTCTGTCTTTCAATATTCTGTTCTGTTCTTTCTCACCCTCTTTTCTTTCTTCTACCCTGTCCACCTTTTTTGATTTGCGTGATGTGCGCAAGAGTGTGCTTGCTGTGTGATTGGTGCATAACAACGAATCCAGGCGACTGCGATTTGGAGTTTGCTGACTGTTTATATCACGCTCAATTCTTTGGATTGGTCTTGATGCGAGCATTCTGGCTCAACGATCCTTAGAGGTTGCGCGTTCTCTTTTTCTCTTTCCTGTTCTCTTCTCTCCTCTTTTATACCCCTACATTCTCTGTATGCTTTCTGCCTCACTACAGATGTTCTGCCTGCTTCAGACGCGTTTCTGTTCCCTTCCCATTCTATTCTCGGTTTTCCTTTCCCTTCTGACTTCCTTTGTTCTTTTCCCTTGTGCGGTTCCTTCGCCGCCTCCTTTCTGTTCTTATTTCACTTTTTCCTGTGGTTATCTCCTCGCCACTTGCTCTTCCGTTATACTTTTTCTATTACTGTCAGTGAACTCTATAACCTTCGCATCTCCTGCAGTGCACTCTATGCTTTCTCCGCTCCTTTCTCCGTACTTGGATTTGTCATCTGTTCTTTGTCTGCATCTACGCAGACCATCTGTCATTGTCATTTTTGACCCGGTGGTTTTACCCTGGTTTGCACCACTAAAATTCCTTGAAACACTATGCCTGTTTCTCTGTTCTTCAAAACTGACAACTCAAAACTGACAGCCCCCACCTTTTCACTTCTGCTTTCACTTGCCTATTTTGTGTAGTTATCTTATGAATGTCTACTAACCCTATTCTTCTGCTTTAATTTCACTGGACTGGCATATACCCTGGTGAAAAGTGCCCATTTGAGGGGTACTGGGAACTGGTATTCAGTCCGCTCCTTTTCTAACCCCTTCCTCTGGTACTCTTCTGTTTTTCTGCCTTCTTCCTCTGTTCTCTTATCGCTTTCTCCTTCTGCCCTGAGCTGGCACATTTGTTTTTCTGTTCTTGTCCTTTTGTGAGTCTGTCTAACGATTGTTCTTTTTAGGCTATTCGGTGTATGTTGAAGTTGATCCCTGTTATGTTTCCCTCCATCCCTACCTGTAGATCTTGTGTTCCTACTTTTGTCTGCGCTCCTATTCACTGCAGTTCCCTGAAATCCTAAAATCATTCTGTGTGTTTTCTAAACTACTCTTCAAAACTGACAGCCCACAGAACCCCCCCTTCCTTCCTGTTATACAGCTTTAGGCTTGATAAACCACACTTATTTCTATGCCCGTCTGCATTGGAAACTCCCGTCTGAAACTTTCATGATATTATAACTCTCCACTTGAGAAGTCCCGGTCTGTATTCTGTCTCTGTTCCCCGCAGCCACTTTAGATGCTTCCGGGTTTAATGTTCGCTGCATAGACCCCGTCTCTGCCACTTTCGGCACCTTTCTGCCATACTCACTATATATGAAACTGTTACTATGCTCTAAGCCTTCTACTTTTGTATTTTGTCTTTGCTAAAAGTCCCAAAAGTCCTGTACTAATCCTGACAGCTGCCTGCCTTAAGCTCCCGTTGTTACTGCTTCTCTGAGTGATTTTGCCACCTCCTTTTCCTGGACTCACTCTCTCCTGTCTTATCCATTATACAGCATTCTCCTGTCTCCCGGCTCTGTGACTTGTCCTAGTAGCTGTTATCACACCCTTTTAATTTATAATTTCTTTTGGGACAATGTTATATTTTTAATTAATAATGCTTCAGATTTGTCATTTATTTTCCTTATTTATGTCTTGGATATGCTTTGGGCTCTCACTTTGACGCCCCATACTTGGGATACACCTCACGGCCCTCCTCTCTGATGCTCTACCGACTCTTGCACCTTTTTATTTTCTTCCCTGCCCTCCTCTCTGATGCTCTCCTCTTACATAATTTATTTATTTTCCTCCTTCCAATTGCCCCTCATATCAAAAGTAGTAACATTTAAATGTGTGGCCCTCCGTAGATTATTGTTATTATATTTAGAATTGATATTTTTAACAGTAATTGTGTGAGTCCGTTTTTGGATTAGGACAAACATATGCTGCATTTGTTTAGCTGTGAGGGGATAATTGACGTGATAACCCGTTATGTAGTTTCATGATAACATGACTTTGTATGTTTTTTGACTCCGGAATCTAGCTTACGGCATTGTTTCTGCACGGCATGATTAATATGCACTTATTTCCTGTGGAACTGCTTGCCCGTAACTTTTCAGGATGCAAGGTAGACTTTAAACTACTGATTACCTCTGCGAAGAAAAAAACTTGGATTTTCATTTTTAGTTAAGATTGCAAGACTATGTTCGAGTTCTATAAATTAATGGTGTGCGACATTGTTTTCAGTTCAATCATATCTTCAGTTTTCTGCAAGTTTAACCTTGTTTTATGGCACATTTTCTCAGCATGCATAATGATATTCTTGTGTATTGGTACATATTATTTTAAATCACTTATCTTTTGATAATTCAGTTGCCGGTTCTCTAGCTTCTTTGTATGATTTACTTGATATTCCTATTTTGTTGTACGGCTTTTCTTCCTCTGATATGGGGAACATACTAAGTCGTTTGTTCATTGGTTCGCTCTGCTTTTCCATCAAAATCATTTTTTTTTTCCCTATTTGACATTTGCTTTTGTTCATTTCTAGCTGGTGTAATCTGAATTCACTTTTATTTTAAGGTTTCCTGTTGTTGACAATGCCAGCCGATGTCCTTTCTCCCAAACGGTGTATAATCTCATATATAATTGCTGAGGTTTTCCTGAATTTGTAGTTTGATATAGGGCTTTATTGTGACATAATTAGGAAACATATCTTTACAGTTCGCTGTTTAAACACTATGTAGATTTTATCCTGCTCTCGTTATAACCTAGCCACTATGCTGTCCCCGCCCATCAGCTTCTATTGCTTGCACTATCTATTTTACTGTTTGTATTATGCTGCGTTAGACAGGATCTTATTCACCCTTTAGATAAGATTCTCGTAGGCTTTGGATCTCCGATACTCATATAGTTCTGGTTTCTTGTGCTCTATTTTAATGGTGTGCTCGTTTAAAAGAGATATAAGTTACAGCCCTTGCACCGTACTATCGTGTTAGTTTTTTTCCGGATACCTTTTAATACTTTTTAATCTTCAGTGAGCCTGACTATATTATAACGTTATCTACAGGAAATACTGCACTTCCTCGCTTGCATTGTGGTTTTCGTCCTCCGAGTGCATACAACTTGGACTGGCTTATTTTTAACACTTGCAGTAATGACTTATGTTATAATGTTTCTTAATGAATATTTCCACGTCCTGAGAATGACAATCACTTTTAAATGATATGGTTCCATAAAGAATTAAATTGTGTAAGTCTTTATAACAAGTTTTCTGTTTTTACGGATCCAACACAGAAAGTCACATGAAATTACAATGGATTATTGTTACATTAAGAGCTAGATAACCCCTTGTATAACTTATATGATAGTACAAGTATTATGTACTATATAGCAACATTTCTTTGTTTTTACCTTAATAGATATGCATATAAAATATGTTTTCCCTTTCCTGTTGAGAAGATGATGGCTGCGTGCCATGAGAATACAGTGTTACTTAACTTCTTCAGCTATTTCCTGTTGGTTCTTTATAACCCCACCTTCTCTTTCCTTCTAATGCTGCAGCTGTCCTGTTTGTCATCATTTAGACATATTATTTCAGTCACTGATTAGTATGTATGTTTTATGCCGTATCGTTGGAAGTTCTTGGTGTACGAATCACATGCTTTAATTTGTTTTCCCCCTTCCACCTGTTTAGGCACAAAAGCTTAAGAATTTATTATCATATATGCTTCTCTTATATTTTCCTGTTTAGATGCTACTTCCAACCTATCCGGTACCCGCCCCAATATGCATTTACCTTTATTTCATTTAATTTAGTTTAGATACAGATTCTTTCTTGCCAAAATAGCTTTGCTTGAACCCTCTTAAGTTTTACTTTCATGATGGCAGTGCTGGTTCGCTGCTCATCTATAATCTTTCTATACATTTCTCCTTTATTTTCATAAAGGATGTTAACTATAAAAGAAAATATTAGGCTGCTTGTTTAATGTTTTACAATGTCAAGTATTTCTCTGCCTTTTGCTGCCTTGCTCGATTTGGATGATTGATTTCACACTGCTTGCCCTACCTCCCTTCCTGTCAGCTGTTCCGCTCTATTGCTTTAGAGTTTCCCCTTCATTGTTCGTTGTGTGGCAATCCTATTATATACTGTATAGTGATTGTGCCGTACCCGAAGAGCGTACATGTTTTTTTTATAGTTTTTTAAGTTTTTTCTCCCTCCCTCTCCTCCTCTCTCTTCCCTCTAATTTTGCCTTTTTTTTTTTCCTTCCTTCTCTCTACCTCTGGCTTAGATTTCAGGGATTCTTTCTAGGAACATGCCAAAATTTTTTTTTCCATACAATAATTGCAGCGCTTGTCCCGTCCGTTCTGTGGCAGCTGCACAACTTATTTCTTGTCTATTTCTATCTAAAACTGTCCTTTTCACTCCTGATCTAATTAGATGAATGAATTTGTGCCGTTTTTGCTTTTGCATTAAAGGTTTCTTTACTGTCAACTGTTCTGTTTCAATGCTTTTAAGTTTTTTTGCTTCAGGGGTATTTCCCTGGGATATGTTATACTTTTATTATCTTCTTTTCTCTATGTGTCACGCTATAATTGGGCTTGATACCGATGTCCGGGACTTACATCCATTCGAGGGCCACAAATCCTTCAATGGATGACAGTATCCTAATTAGTAGGTTTTGAACAGACTTCCATTCCATTTTCGGAGTGGCCTGTGGATTCGGCGTTATTGCCCACCTAGGGGTTACTTGTATAGATGACCGCGGGGTTAATAAAGAGACGTCTAACGACTTTCGTTGCGATTGTGTACAGGTTGACTCGGGCATTCAATATTCTTGGAGGGTTAGTTTTACACGGGAAGTTTTCCTAACTTTTCAACGTTCTAGACTGGTTAGTCATATACGAGATGTTTCCTAACCACAAATTTTTGAGTGGGTTGTTGTACACGAGAAGTTCTCAAACCACTTAGTGGGTTGTTGTACACGAGAAGTTCTCAAACTACAGGTCCTTTGGGGTGATTAGTCGCACACGAGAAGTTCAATCGTACACGAGAAGTTCAATAATCAGCGGAAACCCATTGGACCGCTGCTCTTCGATTCATGACACCTTATTCGCTGGTTTCGTGAGTCCTTTTCGGGAGTGTTTGCAATGTCCCTTTTTGGGGGCTCTACCATGTATACGGGATAGTTCTTGGCTGGCTGGGAAACCGGGTTTCTTAATGCCTTTAGAAGCACACTCTGGAGAGTAGTTTTCATTAATTAGGGGTAGAGTAGTATAAATATATAATAGCTGACACTAGGTATTTATTCACTTATTCACCCACTCTTTGGGTACATCCCCGTTTGCTGTTTTTATTTCTCTGTTGGAGTACATTAATAGATGCGTGAGTATGATTATGTTATGTCTCTGCATGTTTTACTAGCTGGATAATCATCGCATGTTTTTGTAACTTGTTAGCACATTATCATTTCTAGGTCTCCCTGCTATCTCTGAAGCTGCCTTTTGAACCACTAACCTTGTACCAAGTTCTAGGTCTGGTCAATATATATATTATTATTTATCTAGTTCATTTTTTTCCTATAGCAAATTACAGGTCTGGAGCTTAATTGTAGACCACTTGCTCATTAGGTCCCGTTATTATACATATTGGGTGATGTTGTTCACTACCCATTATATCATATCTTCCTCTCCGCACCCAATACCAGATACTGGTGATCTGACATCTATTCAGATCTCTGGTAAGAACTTTCCGTCCGAAACAAACCTTTTTATTTTGCGGTTGACCTCCCTATGCCACCGAGAGTTCGGAAGGGCATAGTGATCCTGCCAACTGTTCTCTTTCTCAATTGATTTTCTACGCTGGGAATTACATTGCATGAATCGTGAGTATATTTTCATTTATTGTATGTGTTACTATTAAGCTTACCGTTATATACTTTCATAGCCTATTGGATTAGCTCTAATTTGAATGTTTTATTTTACCAAATTTAGGATTAAGATTTTGTCCTCAATACCTCTGTATGTGGGACAATAACTGTGTCTGTGCATGAGTGTGGTTTTCCTTTTCTGTCTGTGTGCTGTGACTTGTGATTGGCTACTGGAATATTTATTTTCATATTTTTTGTTTTGAAACCCTAAACAACTCCTCAACCGTGCAAAATTCCAATGCTAGGTTTTGAACTACATTTAAAAATATCTTGCTTCCTCTTCTGAGCTTTAAGTTTTCTACGTATCAAGATTAGGTTACTTTTCTAATTTTATGCCTATATGTTTCTGTGTGTCCTGTGATAAATGGCATATATTAAACCAGCCAGTTCTTAAGGAATCATTTCTTTAGTTTTAAATTAGTGCTTTAAGGTTACTCTGAGAGATTGCCTATCAACTGCAGTGGTAGTAAATCTCAAAGGAGTGTTTTTGTTTTTTTCAGGATTGTATATTATTTCATTTAAGCAATGTTTGTTTGATTGGTGACATGATGTTAAATACCTGATTGTTTTTGACTTCTGGTAAATTGCTTTCACCAGAAATGCAAGCACTTTTTAGTTTTGATTTTATAGGTATGCGTCCGTGTATGTGTTATTTGAAAATTGCATAATTATTCCAGATATTTCCAATGATAGGTTCTATATTATATGTCATCTAAAACACTGTTTATTTGTGACGTTGTTTAAAATAACTAGTGCTGATGTTCACTTCCTGGCTCTTTATTGGGGATGTGTTCCGTAATAATGAATTAACTGTTTTAATTTTCCTTTTCACGTCTTATCTACTACTCTCAAACTTCCTTCCCTGCCTCTTAAAGATTTATAGTTTTAAGATATATTATTGTATAGAGTTCCAGCATTTTTGGTTCTCCATAGGGTTTAAAGATTAACCCTTGCATAACATAACTAACTGGTAAATCCGAACTAAAGAAATTCAGGTTGCTATTATTTTAGAATTATGTTCAGATAACACTAGCTACAATTGCCAATTTCCTTTTTATTGAGAGCCGTACCTCTGGAACCAGATAAAGTAATTAACTTGTTTTCCTCTCCTGAAGTATTAATTCTATGATGACTTATTACACCAGCATTAAATATTTATATAAAAATTTCAACTTACTGTTTTTGTCTGATGTTTAGCCCTATTTTCAGTCACCATAATATCCAATGCTTGCAGTGAGCAGTAAACACAAATTGGACACAGGAAACACCGTTATTTCGTGATTTCCTTAAGACCTATTGACAGAGATTAACCCTTGTAGTTCTTATTTTTTCTAGAGTTCATCTTTACAAATGCTTTGGACTCAGTATATGATACAGGAATTCATTACGTGTTTCAGATTTTTAATAACTACATGGGTTTTTCTATGATTCTGTGTTATCCTTGCTACTCTTTGTTTAGAATTCAATTTACAATGTAGGCTTACAAGCTGTTCCATTTATCATACTGGTCTATATGAACATATCCTACTGGTCAATTTGTGCATTTATTGCATTAATAAAAATTGTTATTATATTCTTGATTTTTGAATGTTACTAAAATGTCTAAAAAAATGCTCCTACTTCTTGTCTTCTGCTTATAAAGCGGCTCCTCCTCTGTATTGAAATTATACATTAAATTGTAAATTGATTCCTGGGAATATATAAGCTTATTTTTAGCTATCCCTCTGAATGTGAATCTTGATATGCTGTCATGATTTAGGGCCCAAATTGTGAAAGCATTGAAAGGATCAGTTTAAAATTTAATATAATTTTCATTTTTAAAATTGGCTCCGAACTATTACAGAGGACTATAGGTTATTGCCCTTCTCATTTGACCTATTTAAACCTTGTAAAGGTCACGTGAGGAGGCCTCATAGAAATATATAGTTTTGGTGTTGACTTTTCTCTATCTCTCTAAATATCATATTAAAGGCTACATTTTCCTGGAGCAGACTCTGACCACAATGTTTCCTCAGACTCTGCTGACTTCCTGTGCCAGCAAACTCTAATCTGCAGAGGAAAAATTGTTTTCTACTTGCAACTTATGAGTTTATATATTGAGACTATGCTCCACCTATTGGAACACCAAGGAACTAACAAGGCATTCTTTGACTTTTCTTTCTAATGCTCCTGTGCTAAGATTTAACTACTAGGCATTACTCGTATCTCATCTGTATTTATTAAGTCCTGTAGGTTAAGTGAAGACTGCAAATCCAACTTCTACTACAACTGACCTTCTCCAATGAGAAATTTCTTTTGTCCAGATGATGTCATTAACTTAGACCTTCTTGGTTATGCTCTTAAATATTCTGCTGTATTAAATATTTTTGCAGACTCATCTGTTCCTGAACCTACATGTCACTTTACGTATGAGCTCTCTATTACAACAGACAGCGACCGTGATTCCAGAAGATACTTCCATCACCTGGACTAGTTATGAGTTTTCAATTCCTGCACATTAGACTTCCGCTCTGATTATGACTATTTCCTAAGCTACCCTTCTTTCTGAATCATCTAGCTCGTAAGTCCTGCTGGCCTCCTGCAACTGAGGGCTCAACCCTTGGTGAATGTTAGTCATCGCAGGTGAAGATTCCATACCTACTGGCGATAGATTGCAACGCATTGCCTGTGCCTTTTGACTATTTTTGTGCACCATAATCCTGACCCTCCATACATCCATAACTTGAACAATCAACATCATCTCTATATCTTAATTTTTGTTGTTTTTTGTACTCTTTTCTTTTGTTCCATATACTTAACCATTATTATTTGATCATGTCTTCGTAATAATTACCAATCTGTCTTGCACATTATGCAAGCCAGAAGTGGGGATACATTCTGCAAATGCCACTTCCTAGTATTAAGACTGTCACTTCTACTGATTCCTTGCCCAAGTTGCTGTGAAAATCCAGCCCTGTTAGATCTTCCAGATCTCCGTCCAGATTCTTCAGCGCTTCCACCGCCTCAACCATGATCAAAGAAAGAGAATTCAGAACCAACTGATACTTCATTTGAGATTTACAGTTGCTGTTTATGGACATTATAGATTCATATTTTGTTTTATTTTCAGTTTATTTTCAGTTTAGCAGTAATCCTGTCTATATATTGAAAAGGTTTTATTTTTATTTTCCTATTATTTCCTTTATTGTTCTAAATGTTTTTCTAAGAGTTTCCCCGTTATTTCTGTTTATGTAATTTAAATTGAAGTTGATATTGCTCAGATACAAGGGTAACATCAAACCCTAATACTGGCTATGATATCATAATGTAGGTGTAAACCCTGTTAGTATCAACCAGTTATGCAATTGTTTAACTTTGGTGTAGGCTTGCTTAAGCTGCATGTCTTTCTGTAGGTTTGACTAAGCTCCAAGTGGGGTAACGGATATATAAAATGTTTCCCATACTTTCAGGTCATTATGCATATGTCAAGATTCATGCATGACCTTTGTTAATATAAATTTTCCTAGGATTAACCATTTTTGCTGTATAAGGCAACCTCATACTTGCTATCCACTTTTTAGTGCTCATGATTGGATGCTAATGATGAGTAATAGTAAGGTCTAGGCATTCCGACCTGTTTAAGGATTCTGAATACCTACAACCTAAAACAGCCTGCAATCAGAGTACTAACCGTATATTTGTTGAGCCACCATAACAATGCTTAATCAAAACCACTATTCCTTCCGAGGACCACTGAGATACATACATTAGATTATCTCCCCATGCACTATGCTACAGATACAATAGAAGCCATAGAAAGACCTGAAAGTATTTATTAGCATGATCCACCTGAAATTGCTATTACCCATATACCTATACTTCATGAGATTTTGTAGATGAACTCATGAATTTGTCCCATTCATAAAACCTCTCTCACTACAGGTTTGAGTAAGTCTCAAGAGAGATGACATCAGGATTAAGCCCAAGGGATTGGGTAATATAAAGGGAATTCCATATGCCCCAAATAATATATCACCTGAGAATGAAGTTTCCTGTCTTGCACCATACCTTCTAGCAATTTGTAGGACCAAAACTCGCCCTCTCGTTTGATAGCTTGCTACCTTCTGGAATGGATGATGACAAGCTTGACGAGCTTTGTGTCACCCCTCCTCAGAGGGGGTGACAAGTGGGGAATGTATAATTATGGTACAGCCAGAGACCCCCCCACTGGAATGGTGGTGGGCCCAGTCACAGAGCTCAGGCCAGTACAGACCTTGGCTGAGTCAGAAATCTGATGGCTGACACAACTGGGAGTTTACTGGAAAAGTATGGCCTAGTTGGTAGCCCACATTGAGGCCTAAATAAGCTAAATTAGGAAAAGTTAATAGATATGGAAACAAAATGGAGGATTTCAACACAAAATGGAAGCCCATATCTGTTACAAAGTGGAATTTTCTCTAATGTAAGTTAGAAAAACAAGTTGAGAAATAAGTGAGTCATAGCAGGTGCAAAGAAAATAGGGAACTAGCTGTTCCAGAGAGGAGGGAGACTTCCTGTGAGCAGGATTGTGGTCAGCTGGTCAGCTGGTGTGAGAAAGGAAAGGCGTAGCAAGATAGAAGCTACTCATTAGCATGAGCCAATCAGTGACAACCATGACATTAGCATAGATCCAATCAGGTATATCTACTGTCATATTATCCATATCCTGAGGGCACCTATAAAAATCAGGGTATTTCCTGGTTTGAGTTAGAGAGAATAGGGTTGCCACTCTCTCTCCAAGGGAAACCAATGTGTCCAGCAGAATTGACAAATTACCTAATTGCTTTCCCTTGTAAAACCTCTAATTGATAAAAGAAATTATAAAAGATTAGCAAATAATTAACACCTGTTTGCAGCTTATCATATTCCTATAATTAATTGTACATGCCTGTTGTCCATCACTGATTTGACTTGTACCTTGGCAAATAAACTCCTCATTCCAAATGATGATTTGTGGGCTTCACTTAATGATCAAAGGCTGTAAGTATAAATGCATTGTATAACTTGTAATCTAAATCCAGTTTGTCATAAGGCTGGTATCTTTTCCTTAGATCTAACATCTCCCTTAGAGGCAATAACTCCTTGATTACCCCAGTACTAGTGTTATTTAGAGATGGAGTCAGATTAAGGTCACTCTAGCCTTCTTGGGGGGGCTTGGGACCCCTTAATTCTCAACAAGATGCTGACAGAGGGGGAGATGCACTAAACTCCACGGAAGAGCCCTTCCCTTACTGATTCCTTAGCGAATCGGTAAGCAACGGGAATGCATCAAGGAAATCGCATGCAAATAAGCTGGTCGCTGCTAGCTCATTTGCATGGGATTTCCTTCCAAGCCAGTCGGCCAGCTGAGCATGCACAGAGCAGCCAAACATTATGCTGGCTGCGCTGCACATGCCAAGGGCGTCCTTTATGGACGTCCTTTAGCTCCGTTAAAACTAGCCCAAAAACAGTTGTGCAGACAGCAAATACTACAACTTGCCAGCAGAAGAGCTCACCACCACTCCTCTCTACTTGCTGCTTGCCGTGGTCATCTGCAGTCCAGTTTCACTTCCTAGTTGACAGCAGCCAATCAGCTGAATCAAAGTCAGCCCTATGAGCTCCCTCCTCCAATCCTTAAGCAAAGCAAAGGAATGGTGGTGGTGGACGGTCTGGTCCTCGCTTTTATTTTTGCCTGCAAGAAGAGTCCTTTTTTTTTTTTTTTTGCAGCTGCCTCGAGCTTAAGCTTCTTTTCAGCTTGCGCTCCCCCCCCCCCCCCCCCCCGGATCGGGATGTGCGAGGATGCAAATCAAAACTTTTTGGACATCCCTCCCTCCAGGTCTCTCTCAGCCAATCACAGCGCGTTTAGCTGTTACCAGTATCCCTCCTAGACCGGGGCTCTGGGGTGGCACAGACTCCTCAGCCTGGGGATTTGGTATCTAAGGCAGCTGTATATGTTTTCTATGCCTGAGGATAATGGGTGATGCCCAGTAGAGGTTTCCCCATTTTGTGGTAACAAAGCCATTTCAAAATAAGGTAAATTGGCATTTGTTAAACCACAGGATAATTGTACATTGAGGAACTATTTTGTAAATGCCTTGTGCCCACATTTGTGCAGACTTCGCCTTCTGAATTTTCCACCAATTTTGAGTGTGAAAGTATGCATGTACTTTCACTTTGAAAATTACCCTAACCGCATTTAAACCTAATAAATTGTGTGAATCATTATTCTAAGGAAAATATATGCATAGTTTTGAAAATCTAATCTCAGGCATGTATAATCCATTTATCCCATTTCAGGTCCAAAGCAGTTTACTATAAGAGTTTACTATAAGAGAAACCAGTTATACCACTGGGAATTAATGCAAAAGTTTTTATGTGACACCCAACAGATCTGGGGTTTCTAGCCCATTATAAACCATAAAGTTGTATTGCTATGTTTATCACCCTCCTCTCACCTATCCACCCCCATCATGTTAGACTATCTCTGAAATGCTTTGATGTTCCCATGCATACCTCCTACCCCGCCCACCACCCTTAGACTGTCAATGAAATGCTTGGATGTTTTACTTATATATACTGTCATCTACCACATTTGCTTATTTCCGATCTGATGAAGAAGGGCAACCTTCGAAAGCTAATCAAGAAATGTATTAAGTTATGTCCAATAAAAAAAGTTATAATCTTATTTTCTTTTCCATGTTTTATTTTGTTTGATTTCTATGTGCTTAGGGAAAGAAAAGTAGGAAAGTGGACAATGGCAAACTGTTTCAAATGTATGCTGCTTGAAAAGAGAGAGAACTTTCCAGAATTTACTTAAATTGAGTGCCCTTAGCTGAGGGAAAATTTAACAGGCAACGATCTGAAAAACAAAACTTTCAATTAGTTGATGAGACAATTAGCAGATTAGTGAAATAACTAGGGCCTATAAAGCAAGCTACTTTAAATGAACCTCGAGCCTCAGGAACATCACAAGTCACAAATGTGTCCTGTACGACACATCCTTAAGTGATCCAATCATGCTGTTCCTCCCCCCCCCCCCCCCCCCCCCACACACACACTTCTGTGACATCAGGAAGGGAAGCCAATGGATGAGGAGGAATTTTGGCATCCCAGTTTGCTTTGTGGCTGCACCAGGGCACAAAGCAAACTGGGATGCCAAAGCAAACTGGGATGCACCAATTACAACCCTGTTGTGCCTGTACTGAGAGTCAATGAAGCCATATCAACTGTCTTGTCCGCAAGGAAGGTGAGCCCTTAGGTCCCGTAAGGCCCCGAAGGACCTCAAAGGACAGCCGTGCAACCCCAAGTCTTCACCCGCGGCGACCGCCGTTCACCAAGGGTTGAGCCCCCAGCTGCAGGCGGTCAACGGGACTTCAGGAGCCGCGGGGTTGACGGACTGACCTGGACTGGAACCAGGAGAGAAGCAGGCAGATGGAATAGAGAGTCCACAAACAGGCAACAGATCTGGGCAGGCAGCTAACAGCGTAGTCAGAGTCAGGCAAGAGATCAAGGCAGGTGGCAAGCAGAGTAGTCCGAGTCAGGCAAGAGGTCAAGGCCGGCAGCTAGCAGAGAAAACCAGGAAACAGTCCAAAATCAGTAACACCAGGAAATCAACGGAACACAGGAACCACGGAGACTGGCCTCGGGTAACAGAACCTGAAGCAACCTCCTACCTCAGGCTCATTCCTTAAATACTGTTCGGCAGTCAGCCGCCCAGCCCCCGTAGACATAGCCGGCCAATCAGAACTTAGTTATCGACAGAACCCTTCTGATTGGCTCTGACCGATCTCCCAGGTGGATCTATCATGCTGGCCTTCCAGTCTAACTCCTCTGAGGCGGAGCTTGGGGTTCCCGCGTCCAAGAATGAAGAAGACGCCGGCCATCGCGCCTCGGCGCCATTTCCCTTACTGGCGCAAACACAGCCCCCGTAGCCGGCGATCGAGAGTCCAGCAGCCACGATCTCCGGCCCCGGACTGGGCGGCCATCACCACGGCGAGCCCCGGCTCCCCTCCGTGGCCTCAAGAAAGCCGGCCTTCGTCGTGGTGGACGCCGGCTCCTGCTTCCCGCGGAGGAGCAGCCGGAGGGAGCGACGGATGTGACATCAACAAAGGAGTAGCCCTGTCATACCTTTTTAATTTGAAAATCATTCTTGGTGCTGTATTTGATCTTTTTCCATAATTTAATAGAGCCTATACAAATGTGTGTTCTTCAAGGCAAGCCCATCCCCAACTCCATGTCTTTTCACTATGGGCAAATATATGATTAACGGCACATAACAGTGGCAGGTAGCCATGGGCGGAGTTTGGGTGGAGCATGGGCAGGGCAAATATTTACATACCTAACATTGAATATTATGAGGTACACACATATCTCTGAAATCTAAGCATGAGCATTTACACCAACTCCCTGGCTGACATAAGTACCCACACCTAAATGCATATGTATATGCATATATTCCTGGTTATTCTACAAAGGAAAGTAGACACAACTTGTCCTTTATAGAAATGCCCTCATCATAGTCGTGGAGGGGCATAATCGAACGTCGCCGGCCAAATAGTTCGCCGTCGATCTATTGTGGCGGCGGTGCTACAGCTGGCCGGAACCGTATTATCGAAAAAGATGGCCGGCCATTTTTTTTCGATAATACGGTTTAGCCCGGCCAAATGGCTTGGATTTCGCCGGGTTGGAGATGGCCGATTTTGTTTTTCAGCGATAATGGAAAAAAATGCCGGCCATCTCCAACCCGGCGAAATCCAAGCCATTTGGTCATGGGAGGAGACAGCATTTGTAGCGCACTGGTCCCCCTGACATGCCAGGACACCAACTTGGCACCCTAGACATGTGGGTACAGTGGGTTTTGGAGGGCTTCCATTACCAGCACAAGTGTTACAGGGAGGGGGGGGATGGGTCTGGGTCCGCCTGCCTTAAGTGCACTGCAGTACCCACTAAAAGTGCTCCAGGGACAGGACTTGTTGCTGCTGTATAAGCTTGGCACACCAGTTGACACCTGAAGACTAATCTCTTTGAAAAAGTCCTTTATTTAAATAAGCACGTTTACTCACAGTTAACTGCAGATCAGAGGTTGTGCCCCACTGGCAACCAGTCTCCCTGGTACTGAAATTAGCAGTAGGTCAGAGCTGGCAGAATGCTGTACAATGCCCTCTTTCAGCCACATTCAAGGTAAGAACTAAGTTCTCTAACGTGGCTAACACATGAAAGGGATCTAAAACTGGCTTACAAACATGGCCACTACCTCATGGACTAACGGAAGTAAAACAGGGCACACTCTGACCCAGTTAGCAGGGGGAAAAGCACCATGGGAGTACAGCCCAGTACCCTACACCCACCACAATGCATTGCTGATGTGACTCTGCAGTGCACCTAACAGAAAAGGTGTCACACTCACAACCAGGGAAAGGCGGGAAAGGCTGTCGGAGGATAGAACACATTCTGCTGTCATGGAGGTGGGTACAGCATTTGAGGCTGGTATACAGGCTGGAAAAAAAGGTTTTTAATTTTATTTTTTTAGTGTGGGAGGGGGTTGGTGACCACTGGGGGAGTATGGGGAGGTCATCCCCCATACCCTCCGGTGGTCATCTGGTCAGTTAGGGCACCTTTTTGAGGCTTGGTCGTGAAAATAAAAGGACCAAGTAAACCTGGTGAAATACTGCTTAACGCCGTTTTTTTCCATTATCGGCGAAAGCCGGCTATCTGGTAGCCACGCCCATACCCACCCATGTCCTGCCTTCGCTTCGCCGCCGACATGCCCCTTTGAACTTCCGCCGGCGAGGCGACGGGAAAGCGGCGATGCTGTCAAAAAAGCAGCTTTCGATTATACCGATTTCGCCGCTTTTCCGAGATCGCCAGCCATCTCCTGATTTATGTCAGGAAATGGCCAGCGATCACTTTCGATTATAAGCTGGATAGTAACATAGTAGATGACGGCAGAAAAAGACCTGCCCGGTCCATCCAGTCTGCTCAACAAGATAAACTCATATGTGCTACTTTGTGTATACCTGACCTTGATTTGTTTCTGCCATTTTCAGGGCACAGACCATAGAAGTCTGCCCAGCACCAGGCCCACCTCCCAACCACCAGCCCTGCAGTCTTCCTTTAGCTCTGTCATGCTGCTTTCCTCTCCCCATCTCTCCTTCTCTGTCCTATCTATGATTTGTAGTTCCTTTCATTTTAGTTTATTTTTTTTAGCCTGTCAACCATTTGGATTGTCCCTATTGAAAGGTAACATATAAAGCACCAATAAATATAAACCTGACAGTCTATTGCCACAATGAAGCATTGTTATATCCTCGAAAATGGCTTTGAAAATGACCCTCCCTGTGTTCACAGAATGTTTGTGATAGGCTGCTGTAGATAGCACCCTGATACACTGAATATTTTCCAAAGTTCTGTTGCTTTCGAACCTAGTGTATTTCTTTGGTATTTTGGCATGTCCCCCACAGAGAGGCATATGTACATTACACACACTTTTTTTTTTTTTTAAGCGTGCTCCATCCTCACTTCAAGGTCTCTTCCATGGGGCTTACAGGTTCTTTTTCTTTATGAAAAAGATTGGGTGGCAACACCAGTAATTGGGAAGCCAAACCAGTGCTGGGCAGGCTTCTACCGTCTGTGCCCTGATCGTGACTGAATAGATATGGATGGGCTGGAGTGTAAATTTTAAGGGGCTTCGACTTTAGCTTCAGAACTTTTAGTACAAATGGCAAGGACAAATCAAGCTCGAGTATACATATAAAGTATCGCATACCATGTGAAATGAGTTTATCTTGTTGGGCAGACTGGATGGACCGTACAGGTCTTTATCTGCCGTCATTTACTATGCTACTATTTATTTATTTGTTACATTTGTATCCCACATTTTCCCAACTATTTGCAGGCTCAATGTGGCTTACATATTGCCGGATATGCGATTGCAAACTCCGGTGTAAACAAATACATAGTGATGTAGAGATAGATAAAGTGCATGTGGTATTGCCATGTGCGATAGGGTAAAGTTCTTTTGGTGTAGCCACATAGTGACGTCATGCAGAGGACAAACATAGTAATACCAGTGGGCAGGAGTGAAAGTTTCAGGACTGACCTAGAACCTTGCTCATTAGTCTGAGGAATTGTCTTGTTATGAAGCCTATATCTGTCCCAAAGTCTGCATAGCCAGAACCTCTGTCAGCTTGCATGTCATTCATTCCATCCAAACTGCTGAATGCTGCCTGGTCTTACGGAGGTCACATCCAGAGCTGCCAGTTCTAATGCTGCCTCCTGGCTTCTTGGCTGGCTGTTGACTCATTTCATATTCTAAGGTTGGTATATCATTCAGAGGAGTGGAACAGCTTTAGGCTTGTTGCTGTATTGGTTTCCATAGCAGCAATCATATGCTGCGAGTTTCCTGAAATGGGAACAGCTGAGAGAGGCAGCAGTGCTGAGCCCGGGGACTAACTCTACTCTCCTTGAGGGGACAGAGGGCTTGGGGAACAGCTGGGGGAGGTAAGTCTCATCACGCTCTACCTGGATCCTATCTCCCAGCCTTATACTTCTAATCATTGCTTTCCTTCCCAAATCATGACACATTGTACAGGATATGGTTTCAAAGGTTAAACAACATATAACTGGTGAATGTCAAATTTCTCCTTATGTTCATTGGTATGTAACTTGAGCTTAGCTTGCTTACACAGAATTAGTTACAACAGTTTGCTGATGGTAGCCAGGCAAACAGAACCCAGAAACCCAAAGCTGGCACCTACCAGGAGAGGACATCCAGCTGCTTCATAATCAAGTTCACTGGTTTTCCAGGAAGGGAGGGGGTGGAGGATAGCAGAAGAATTTGCGGCAGGGAGAAGTGGTGAAGAGATGGAATGAAGGGATTTGTGATAAGGGAATACTTGATAAAGCAAGGAATGATGGACAGATTTCAGACCAGCATTGGTGGTAGTGCAGGGGAGGGGGGAAATGTGGGAAAGGAGCATGAGGCACAGCTGGCACAGAGTTTAGAACAGAGGAGCACAAGTAATCAGCATCATCAGACTTTACTAGAGAGTATTTAGGGAAATGAACACAGGCAAACAAACGTAAGAGACCCCTACCTTGAGTTAAAATTCTTTGTCACTTCTAGCTGGGTTCACGTGGAGGGGCTTAATTGAATGGGGCGCCAAAGTTTTCATGACAGCGTCCTCACAGGACATCCCCGCGAAGGGGCGGGGAAACCCGTATTATCAAAACAAGATGGGTGTCCATCTTTCGTTTCGATAATAAGGTCGAGGACGCCCAAATCTCAACATTTAGGTCGACCTTAGAGATGGTCGACCAAAATGTTGAGATGGGCGACTTTAGAGATGGTCGTCCCTGGTTTTCATCCATAATGGAAACCGAGGATGCCCATCTCAAAAATGACCAAATCCAAGCCCTTTGGTTGTGGGAGGAGCCAGAATTTGTAGTGCACTGGTCCCCCTCACATGCCAAGACATCAACCGGGCACCCTAGAGGACACTGCAGTGGACTTCACAAATTGCTCCCAGGTGCTTAGCTCCCTTACCTTGTGTGCTGAGCCCCCAAAATCCCACTCCCCACAACTGTACACCACTACCATAGCCCTAAGGGGTGAAGGGGGGCACCTACATGTGGGTACAGTGGGTTTCGGGTGGGTTTTGGAGGGCTCACATTTACCACCACAAGTGTAACAGGTAGGGGGGATGGGCCTGGGTCCACCTGGTTGAAGTGCACTGCATCCACTAAAACTGCTCCAGGGACCTGCATACTGCTGTCATGGGGCTGGGTATGACATTTGAGGCTGGCATAGAGGCTGGCAAAAATATTTGTAAAGTTTTTTTTTAGGGTGGGAGGGGGTTGGTGACCACTGGGGGAGTAAGGGGAGGTCATCCCCGATTCCCTCCGGTGGTCATCTGGTCAGTTTGGGCACCTTTTCATGACTTGGTCGCAAGAAAAAATGGACCAAGTAAAGTCGGCCAAGTGCTCGTCAGGGATGCCCTTCTTTTTTCCATTATTGGCCGAGGACGCCCATCTCTTAATCACGCCCCAGTCCCACCTTCGCTATGTGCTGACATGCCCCCATGAACTTTGGTCATCCCCGCGATGGAAAGCAGTTGAGGACGCCCAAAATCGGCTTTTGATTATGTCGATTTGGGCAACCCTGAGAAGGACGCCCATCTCCCGATTTGAGTCGGAAGATGGGCGCCCTTCTCTTTCGAAAATAAGCCTGTTAGCTTCATTAGATTTGTCCAGGTGGCCTTAACTATTAGGCAGACTAGGGGACAGTGGCCTCTGGGGGGGGGAGGGGTAAAGAGCAGTTGTAGTCAAAACAAAATAGGTCCTGACAAACCCTCAGGGTGTACTGATTGTAAGCTCTGTTGAGCAGGGACTGTCTCTTCATGTTCAAGTGTACAGCGCTGCGTATGTCTAGTAGCGCTATAGAAATGATAAGTAGTAGTAGTAGTAGTACTTTTACCTGAGAAAGAATGGACAGTTTTCAAATAGAGAAAATCCAACCAACTTGGTACTAAGGTCTCCCTCCTGCCCCCCCTCAAAAAATCAAAAAATCAAATAATTTAAGAAAATGGAGAAAACATACCTCAGTGGAAAATCTCTCAGTATCCAGAACATACCAGAATGGAGCTTCTTTCTATCACTGGTCTTTAAAAAAAAAAAAAAAAAAAACTCCATTAAAAATACAAATTACAAAAAATGAAAATAATTCTAAAAATCTTGTTCAAAAAGGGCAAAAGTGGAGACCAAAAGTAACACAGATTGTGAGGAGGTGAAAATAGAGTCCCCAATGACTCCAAACACTATTGTATTATTTTTCAAGTGTGCAAGATGCAGAAACAAAGGGCCCAATATTCAAAATGTTTTAAATGGCCAGGAGAGGCTCCTTGCTATTTAAATTGCCTGTCCGAGGCTAACCGGGCATTTGAAAATGCATGGGTAGCGCCCAAGCCAAAAGCAGCTGTTTTGGGTGGAGCCAGCAATTAGCCAGTTAAGTGTCGATATTCAGTGCTTGACTGGCTAAGATAACTGAATAAACAGGACCACATAAAAGTCATCCTATCTTTATGCAGTTCTTCATAGCCGGTTAAGTACTGAGTATTGCATTTAACCAGTTATGTTTTCGCTGGCTCCATATACCTGGAAATTCAATGCTGGAGCCTGGACATGGCCCAACATTGAATTTCTGGGTATAACACCGACAGCGGTTAGCAAACTTCTGATTGCCGCCAGCTGATTATTGGGCCCAAAGTTGAAAAACAATCCAATCATATTCAGGAGCAGAACCCAAATTGTAACCCAACAGAGGCATCTGTTTTATAATGTAGATCTAGCAGAATTAGAAAAGGTTCAAAGAGAGCATCCAAAATGATAAATGGGATGGAACTGCTCCCATATGAGGAAAGGCTGAAGAGGTTAGGGCTCTTTAGCTTGGAAAAGAGACAGATGAGGGGAGATATGATTGGGGTCTACAAAATCCTGAGTGGTGTAGAACAGGTAGAAGTGAATCGATTTTTCACTCTTTCAAAAAGTACGAAGACCAGGGAACACTCAATGAAATTATATGGAAATACTTTTAAAACAAATAGGAGGAAATATTTTTTCACTCAATGAATAGTTAAGCCCTGGAACTCGTTGCCGGAGGATGTGGTAAAGGTGGTTAGTGTATCTGGGTTTAAAAAAGGTCTGGACATGTTCCTGGAGGAAAAGTCCATAGTCTGCTATTGAGATGGACATGGGGGAAGCCACTGATTGCCCTTGGATTGGTAGCATGGAATGTTGCTACTAATTGGGTTGCTGCCTGTCGGAAGCAGGATAGGCTAGATGGATCATTGGTCTGACCCAATATGGTTATTCTTGCTGCATCAAGGGAGCTTGTACACCCTTCACTAAGCTAGCATGGCTTCCAAGATCTATAATATCACCTGGGTGCCCAAATTCCAATATAGAATTCTAGCATAACTTGATATCAGTGCTTTACATTTAGGTGCCCATAGTTACATTAGCCATGTAACTGAAGGCATCCAAATGTAGCGAAAGGGACACAAAATGTACAGTATTCTGTAAGGTGTGGATGTAAGTGGGAGTCCCACCTATGCACCTTCCATGCTCTGCCCACGTGAACATTGTTTGCATTTACATGTTATGCCACCTTTTTATGTATTTCATTTATTTTACACACATCCTAGAGTCAGGAGTGGTCCCAGAGGACTGGAGAAGAGCAGATTTGGTCCCTCTACACAAAACAGAATTAAAGAAGAGGTTGGGAACTACAGGCTGGTAAGTCTGACTTCTGTGGTAAACTTTTTAAAACCAAAAATAGTAAAGTTTTTGGAATTGAATGGATTACAGGACCCGAGCCAGCATGGTTTCACTAGAGGCAGGTCTTATCAGACAAATCTGATTAATTTCTTTGACTGGATGACCAGAGAGTTGGATCAAGGGAGAGTGCTAGATGTGTTGTGTTTAGATATTAGCAAAGCCTTTGACAATGTTCCTCATAGGTGACTAATAAATAAACTGAGTGCCTTCAGTATGGGCCCTAAAGTGACTGACTGGGTTAGGAACTGGTTGAGTGGAAGGCGACGGAGGGTAGTGGTAAATGGGAGCTCATTCTGAGGAAAAAGGTGTTACCAGTGATGTGCTGCAAGGTTCGGCTCTTGGGTCGGTTCTTTTTCACATTTTTGTAAACGATATTGCTGAAGGGCTGTCTGGTAAGGTTTGCCTCTTTGCAAATGATACCAAAATCTGCAATAGGGTAGACACCCCTGATAGTGTGGATAACATGAGGAGGGACTTAGCGAAGCTAGAGGAATGGTCTGGAATTTGTCAGCTTAGATTTAATGCTTAAAAATGCAAGGTCGTGGATCTGAACTGCAAAATCCTAAGGAAATGGTACAGTTTAGGGTTTAAGAACTTTTGTGCATGAAAGAGCAGCAGGACTTGGGTGTGATCATATGTGATGATCTTAAGGTAACCACACAGGTAGAAAAAGTGACGGAGAAAGCTAGAAGGATGCTTGGGTGCATAGGGAGAGAAATGACCAGTAGGAAAAAGGAGGTGATGATGCCCCTGTATAAGACTCTGCTGTGACCTCATTTAGCATATTGTGTGCAATTCTGGAGACTTAATCTTCAAAAAGATATAAACAGGATGGAGTCGGTCCAGAGGGTGGCTACTAAAATGTTCAGTGATCTTCATCATAAAGCATATGAGAACAGACTTAAAGATCTCAGTATGTATACTTTGGAAAAAATGCGGGAAAGGGGAGACATGATAGAGACATTTAAATACTTACATGGCATAAATGAACAGGAGGTGAGTCTCTTTCAATTGAAAAGAAGTTCTGGAACGAGGGAGCATAGGATGAAGATGAAAGGTGATAGACTCAAAAGTAACCTGAGAAATTACTTCTTCATGGAAAGGGTTGTGACTTCATGGAATGGTCTCCCGGTGGAAGTAGTGGAGAGGAAAACAGTATCTGAATTGAAGAGAGCTTGAGACAAGTATATAGAATCTCTAACGGAGTGATAAGGAGAGTAGATGGTATGGATGGGCAGACTGGATAGGCCACATGGTCTGTATCTCCTTATATTTTTCTGTGTTTCTATAGAATAGCACTTAGGTGTTTTGCTGCAAATTAGAAGCATAAGTGTACACTGACCCGTGACAGTATTCTGGACACTTACATTTTCACGTGTTGCATAAATGTAGGCAACACTTGGAATTTATTTATTTATTTATTATTACATTTGTACCCCGCGCTTTCCCACTCAAAGCAGGTTCAATGCGGCTTACATAATAATAATATAGATTACAAAGTGTTGATAGAGAAAATATTAGTTAATTATAGCAGAGTAATAAAAAGAGATAGGTAGGTAGAGATGGGGAAGGGTGAAGGGAGTATGAGAGGTATGAGCAAGGGGTAGATAAGCATTGGAGGATGGGGGTGGGGAGGAGGGAGGGGGATGGGACACGGAAAAAGCATAGGGAAAAATGCTTAAATGGCAACTGATTGAGAGGAGAAAGAAGCCAATAACACATTGCAGGTCTCCTGCACTAACAGGTGCTAAATTTGATCTCTTACAGTTGGGGGAGAGAGGGAGGGGGAAGACATTGGACTGTTGTGTTAGAATAGTACTGCTCTACTAACCTACTGATGCTTTCTCATGTTTTTTCCAATATGTCCCCAGGATTGTTTGATGGGTGATGCAAGGTTCCACGCTGGAAAAGGAGTGGAAGTATCCTTCAAGGTTCAGGCATACACCAGCAGTCATTTATGGTCTTTTGGCTTTCCTGTGCTTGATCAGGCCCCACACACCTATGCCAAACTGCACAGTACCACAAGGTGCTATTTTTGTCATGCGGTAAAAACTCCGACATTTGCCTTGTTTATAAATTCTACAATGAGTTGGTTCACTCTCTCTGAGGAAAATAGCATAGATAGAGGCCTGTTGATGGTGTAGATGAAGCATTTTTATCTGTAACTCCGGAGCCTGTTCTGAGTCTGTCCTGTGTTCCTCTGAAACCACTTTGCTGTTCCATTGGAGAAACAAACAATAGGAAACTGGTCACTGATCAAGTCTCTTCCTACTTCCAGAAAAGACAGTTACATCTGTGGATGTTGCAAGTTGTTTCTGCTGATTGGTCCCAAAAGCTCACATGGAGATAAATTGCACCAGTTAGAGGTCTGCTTGCAATATTTCAGTCAGGGACTTGATGGGATACATATAAAGATATTTTGAAACCTTCTTTGTATTGGTGGAATGAGAAGTTTGTGAATGAAAGCAGATTGTATATTCAGAAATATATACCATTTCTACTGTGCTGGGACTACTACCTCCTTGTTCACACAAAGAATTGAATGTCACTCTTCTTGACAGATTTTGATTTTTGCTTTCTTAGTGTCTACCAGTGGTCAGTCTGGCCTTGTTACTCAAAGGATGAATTTGTGATATTCCTTTTGGCTAGTTAAGAGGCTCCTAGAATCATCCATGGACAATAAACAGTAAACAGGATAGAGTGAATGAGAAGAGGAGTTTATGGTTTCTTGTGTGTCCTCTGAAGGAACACTGTTTCTTTCTGCTTCCTCACCACCTCCCTGCATAAATGTCATATCGAAGCTGCGGTGGGTATTACAGCTTGCCCTCACGCTACAGTGGGAATGGATGTATTCAGTATTCTTCCAACTCTGGCAGGAGATCACCTTGCTGGACCTCAAATGACCTTGGGAGCAGCAGAGGGGGCTTTGAGATATTAAGACCTATTCCATCAGACCTGGGGAGGAGCTGTGATGAAGGGTTGCTGTCTTCACAAGCATCTTTTCGTGCCAAGGTAGGAATATTCAGTGGAGTGGCATCTTCTCTGGAACTTTTATTTCCCCTTCCCAGTTTTAATATCCCTCCAGTCATTCCTATCTTCATGGAGACTTACTTTCTGTATTGTACCCATTTCTATACTCCAGGCCCTTTAGTATTCCCTGTTTCTGTACCATGGGATCACAGGTATTCTCTACAGTATATAGGCTTCCATATCTGAGAACCTTGGGTGCCTCCCTGTCTTTTTAAAACACTACCATTAGTGGCAGATTTAGACAGTAATACCAGTTCTAGAGCTGATATAAATTTCCACACTAATATTTTTCAAGTGAATGTGTAAATTATACTATTTTATAATCTACATGCATACTGGCATGCTCTGCCTAAACTCTACCCTGTGCTCCCCTACAGGCCAAGTACATGTTGTCATTCCATACTTTTGCACTGGTTGATATTTTCTAAGAGGTCATTTATACATGTAAGTGTCCACATCCACGTCGAAATGACTAAGATACCACCAAAGTGGGCATGTGCTTTGTAGCCCTTAAATTCCATTCCCTATTATAAAATTATCCTCATAATCTATAGGTCCAAGTGGTAATGTGCAAATGGCAAGTGTAACTTTATCCTATAGCTATCCATTTAAAACTTATATGTGGATTTTCAAAAACAGCCCTCTCAGGATCACTGAAAATACATAAACATATAGGGGTCAATATTGAGCAGCACTTAACTGGGCAGTGCTGCTGAATATCCGTTATAACAGTCCATTCCAAAACCAAGCACTGCGGAAGCGGTCTGGGGTGGAGCTGGAGAGGAGTCGGCACTTATGCTGGCACACTATATAGTACTGGAGCCTGCATAGCTAAGTGGCGAGATAGGGCAGCCTTTTGTGCAGTCCTGTTCTTGGCTGATTACCTATGCAGGTGCTGGAACTGAATATTGGTCAGCACTGCATAACTTCTGGGTCACGTCCACTGAGTTGCTGATTTGTTCCTTCCCCCAATCTCCCTAATCACTCCCATTGTTCGTCCAACCATTCCCCACCCCAAGATTTGATTTCTCTTCCATATCCTGCTTTCTGATCCCGTCACTTCACTCTCCCATCCCCCCATTCCAATTCTGATCTCTCCCCTTCCTATATCCCCTAGTCCTGTTCTCCCCCCTCCCCTATCCCTCCCTTCTCCCAGACCGCTCCCTTGGAATACTGTTTACCTCTAGGACTTACCTGGATGAGATCCCTGGTAATCTAGTGGGACAGGACAGAAGTTGTCTAGTTCTGCTCCTGCCCTGTATAAGTCTGGGTCAAAAATAGCAGCACTGACTCCTAGCAGTAGTCTTGCAGCACCACTGCTATGATCAACCTTTCATATAAGGGCAAATTGAAGTATTTTTGCTTTTGTGTGTGAGCCTAACAGAATTCACTGGAACCAAGACAGCAGGGCCTGGAGCAGTGCTACAGGCAGGAAATGCAGGCAGCAGGGTCAGAAGTGATGAGGCATGGGGAAGTAGGAGGATTTTCTCTTGTTTGTATGTGGGCCACTGGCACAAAAAGAGATCATGTAGTAGCAACTTGAGTGGCAACTGGCAAAAACACAGTAAGACATGAAGGGCAATACATGTGGGTATCTGGGTATGCATTGCTTTAGTGGAGCTGTGCCTGTAGCCCTTCTCCCAGTCACGTGGAAATTGAGGGAAACCAGACGCGGGAAGGTTTGTCTTTAGGAATACCAGCTTTTCCACTATCTCTGGTGGATGATATAAATTCAGAGTCTACCACTGAGAATATTTATTCAATGTACACACTGGCTGGTGGGCAGTAAAGGGAATATTGAGCACCCTTGTTCAAGCCTGTCCAGACTGCAAACTTGTATATCAATAATGACAATAAGTCTGTGGTCATGATCTTGATGGGCTCTCATTTGCAGCTGACTGATGCCGTTCTTTGTTGCATACTGCTGTAGCTATGGCCTATGTCAACAAAGATGGTGGTTGTAGTGCCCACATGGGACTAGCAAATAAAGATGGGGAGAAAGTGGTAGCTGACAGTGTGCCTATTCTTTCCCCTGCTAATTCTGTCATTCCTTTTCTTCTATATGAATCACCAGCTTATCCCTCCCACCATTATTCTTTTCAGTATGTAACCCTACAACCACAGTCAGATAGCCTGAGAGATTTTTACAACATGAGTGACTTTGCAGTGACACTGGGAGAAAAACAGTGCTGTTTCATCCTCTTCCTTTCTCTCTGTCTAAGTGCCCGGTCATGAGATTTTCTGTTTTCCTTTTCTTTTTTTCATGTTTTTCACATCACTTTTTTCAGACTAGCACTTTTCTCTCTATCCTCTGAATACAGGACTGAAAATGGTGCTCTGCTGCGACTCTACTTCACTTTCCTAGTCAGGTACTGCTGACATCATATTCCATTGGATCTGGGGATAGGCTTGTTTGACTGCTTATTAAAAGGTTTCAGCATGATTGGTAAAGGCTCTGGTGCTTTTGCCTTTTCTTCTTCATAAAGTGCCATCAGTTTATCTGCTCTGTTCCTTCTCCATGGGTCTAATTTGAACCAAAAACAAATAGAACACATGAGGATTTGGTTTAAACCAGTCCCTTGTCTATTCCATTCATTTAAATGGCCTCATTCGTCATGTTTTACCATTCATCTGAAACAAATGCAATGTCCCTATTTTATATCTATATTATTGAATTTATACTCATCCTTTTAAGCTTTTGAATCAGAAATAGTATCTTGAACTTAATATACCGTTCCATAGGCAGCCAGTGCAGATGGAACAAAACTGGCATAATATGCTCAAAATGTGGGGGTTCTCATAATCAGTCAAGTATTGCATTTTGCACTATTTGTAGGGACTTACATAAGTACATAAGTATTGCCATACTGGGACAGACTGAAAGTCCATCAAGGCCAGCATCCTGTTTCCAACAGTGGCCAATCCAGGTCACAAGTACCTGGCAAGATCCCAAAGCAGTACAATACATTTTATGCTGCTTATTCTAGAAATACAACAGTTGTTGAACAAAACATATATGCAACAATATGTGTCTTATTGGCTATGGAGGTTATCTCATATCATTCTTAACGACTGTGTATATCCATGTGTCATATGACTCACAAGTCCATAATTGTAATCATCGAATCCCTCCAGCCAGCCAGTAGTAACGTATACTGTTTAAATATTTAATTCAAACGTACTACTGTTTCGAAAAATAAACATTGTTGCACATATAAGAACTTGTTGAGCTTCAACTATAGAAGACAACATATAAAACCTGGAGCATCCCTCCAGCCAGCCAGTAGTAACGTATACTGTTTAAATATTTAATTCAAACGTACTACTGTTTCGAAAAATAAACATTGTTGCACATATAAGAGCAAATAATGCACCAATCAGACTTAACTTAACTTAAGGGCTCCAGGTTTTATATGTTGTCTTCTATAGTTGAAGCTCAACAAGTTCTTATATGTGCAACAATGTTTATTTTTCGAAACAGTAGTACGTTTGAATTAAATATTTAAACAGTATACGTTACTACTGGCTGGCTGGAGGGATTCGATGATTACAATTATGGACTTGTGAGTCATATGACACATGGATATACACAGTCGTTAAGAATGATATGAGATAACCTACATAGCCAATAAGACACATATTGTTGCATATATGTTTTGTTCAACAACTGTTGTGTATTCATACAAAGTCTCTTAGGAACAAAACGTAGCCATTAATTTTATATTTGCATATTCTAGAAATAAGCAGTGGATTTTCCCAAAGTCCATTTTAATAATGGACTATGGACTTTTCCTTTAGGAAGCCATCCAAACCTTTTTTAATCCCCGCTAAGCGAACTGCTTTTACTACATTCGCTGGCAAGGAATTCCAGCTGTTTTTGATTTGACCAATGTACAGGCCATTACAGTAGGCTAGTTGTGATATTATCATGGCATGGACTGCTGTGGTCAGACTCGTCTTTTCAATATATGGAGAGATATTTCATAACTGCTATAGGTGATGGAGACAATTTTTAAAGGTTGTTTGAATTTGCAGGATCAGAGTGAGTGATGAGTCTAGCAGTATCCCAAGATTTCTGACCTGTGATTTTAGGGGGAGTTCATACTACTTCCCAAAAGGTATTTTCAAATCAGGTATTTGTCCACTGTGTTTGGTACTGATTCTGGATATCAACCCCTGACATGGGTTGGGTTCAGAGGTAATAGATTTGACCACATCAAGCAATTATTGTGATTGATTAGACACACTCTAGATCCTCAAGGCTTTATTTCAACAGCCAGCTCGCTGTAGTACTTGAGGCCTTATGTTCCAGACATGTAGAGCCTCATTTTACATAGAGCATAGAGATTGGAATTCAGACATCCAGGTCAAGATGTGCTCAATTCCAGTGATATTTTAGAAAAGTATCTACTGACGCAGAGCCTTTTCAAAAATACCTGCAGGAATGCAGAGTATTTGCTAGCACATGTTGTGGGAGTAGCCATTTTACAAAGATACATGTTGAAAAAATGAATGGCATAAACCTGGCAGTTTCCATGTGGAGGTGTTGACACACATGTAAGTGGTGATTTCACAGCTATCACATGTAGTGGTGATAGATGTAGCTGTCAGCATTACCGTGTGCAGTTCAGAGCCTAACCTGAGAGTTAGCCTAAGGATCCAGGGCCTACACAGAGGCCTCTGGGAGATCATGGAAGCAGCTGACATTCCTCCTCCCTCCCTCCCTCCCTGGTGATGTCAGTATAGGTAGATTGAATGTCTCCTGCCTGTGGGGCTTAGTTTGCATGTTTTAACACTTGTGCTTCAGAGCAACAAAGGAAACCAGGACCGGTGCTAAAGTATAACAAAAGACTGAACCTCCAAAATAATTCACACCTGCTTAGTAGTAATCAGGAAACATCAAATCAAACAAACCAAATTATAACACAGACACACTGCCAGGCCACTTTTCCGACACTGCCACCGCCGCTGCTGCTCCTCCCGATGAGCAACAGTGGCTGCGGCAAAACAACAAATAAAAGCAGGCAGAGGGCCGCAGCAGCCTTCAGGCATGCGCTGTTGGCTCTACTGATCCCTGTCCCCGGAACGGGAAGTTGGCCCCATGCCTGCTTTTATGTTTCAACGATTTTTATTATTGATGACAAAACAATATAATAACATTGAACAACCATCTAGCAGAGTCCCAAATACATCCACAAAATACATCTTGAGTGCTCCTATAGCATACACGATGTCATCAAATTATAATACAACACTTATAGGGAGGAAGTTGCATAGTGCCACCAATTACAAACGATACCCAATTAGAGATCAAATTTCCAGATGCAACCAAAATGAGCCTTCCTTTAACAAAGTTCCTCCCTCCCTCTCGGTTGCCGTTTCTGAGAGACACGCTCGGCTTTAAGATTTTTTCTGTCCAAATTCGGAGGTATTGGATACATATACATTTTACTCTATTTACATTCAAACACTGACCCCTGAGGCAAGCGTTGCTTAACGCCGAAACACAGCCCATGTTGGGTCCTTTATTAATAAAATACTCCTGTTGTCTCAGTCTTGAAGGCCCAGTGTTGCTTTTTTTGTCTGTGTAATTTCTATGTATACTGGTTACCCTCTCTGTTTGGCTTGGAAATGGATAGGAAGCCAATGAAGTGACTTGAGGAGAGGGCTAATATGAGCATAATGACACTGGCGGAATATTAGTCGTGCAGCAGAATTCGGAACAGATTGAAGAGGAGAGAGATGGCTAAGTGGGAGACCTGTGAATTGGGATTCCTGTCCAGACTCTGCCTATAAATATGCCTACCTGTAGAACATGTGCTATGTAAGATATATGCATATTAGTTACAGAACAGTGCTTAGGTCTGACCATGATAGGGGTGTTATTTCAATACTGTTATCCCAGTTCTGGGATATCTACCCCTTTGTAGAATACCAGGGGTCTTTTCAAGTTTTGTCGAAAACTTGAAAGTTCAGCGTGAATGAGCAATATGAAGACTCCTGAAGCAGGCTCACTGCCGAAACACGGCATTTTACCATCATTTCAAGTTTCCTCATTTGTTCCTGGTCAGCCTGGTCTATTTCCTGGTCAGCCTGGTCTATTTCCCACTTCCTTCTTCTCTCTGTCAGTATACCGTGGGATCTCAGTTTTTCTCCGCCTTGGTGGACCTTCACTGAGCCTATTTCTATATAAAATATCTTTGTCCAAACCACACCCGTGTTGTATTATTGCGTCCACTGCTCCTGACAAGTGGACCCGGCCCCAAACAAAGGAACCCAGAACCAGACAAAAGCAAAAGCCTATTTCTGTCCTCTGGGGAACATAGCCTAACAGTAGCTACTCCATTTTACAAACCTATACATGTAAGTGCCACCACTCAATTAATGAGGCCACAATTTTAGCGTCATTTAATTTTGGAGGTGGACATAAAGGACTAAATTCAGTAAATGGTGCAAAAAAAAAAAATCCACACAGGCGATAGTCAATGAGTTGCATGCCATTTATAGAATAGCGCTTAGAATCAAATTCCACACCGATTTTTTTTTTTTGGTGCAAGGATTTACACCAACTGAAACCTGGTGTAAACCCTAGCGTGTAAGTTAGGTGCAGATTTCCTGTATTCAGTAATGCTGCATGCATAGTTAGTGAATGCTCCTGACCTGCCCATGCTCTTCCCATAGCCATGCTCCCTTTTGAGTTGCACACTAAAAAATTTGTGCACGGACCTTTACAGAATATCACTTAGCAAGATGCATATGCAAATCCAAATTGTAGCCAATTAACTCCAATAATTGATAGCAGCCAATTATTGGTGATAATTGGCTCATTAGCCAATGTAGCTGCATGTGCATCTCAGAGTAACACACAATTTTGCATGCATAAATTTGTACGCCATTTATAGAATCCAGGGGAAAGTACTTAAACCCCCAATGTAAAGTTCTACCTGAAATGAGCACTTTCTATTCTTTCAGCAGGGGCTAAGAATGCCTGTCCATCCGGGGACAAAATACCTCTCTGAGAATTTTACAGAATGGGATGAAATATGGCATGAGGGAAAAATAGATAAAAAGAAATGAGTTTGAAAATGGGCTAAATCAGACTGGGGTTCAGGGTTTAAGGGAAATAAGCAAATTTCCCCCCCCCCCCCTCCCCACACACACAAAAAAATGGCCCAGTGCATTGGTATCAGAGAAAGAGTTCAAGCTTCTGTACCATTAAAACTTAGAGTGAAATGTAGAAGAGAGATAACGGCAAAGTAGTTTAAAAGGTAGTATTCCCTAATCTTCCAAACCTCCAAACTTCCCCCTTTGAGGTGGTCTGAAATTCAGGATTGCCGAAAATCTCTAGCCTGGAACTGGGTCTCTCTGTAAGGGGGTAAAGGGGTCATAGATTTGATATACCATCTTCCTGTGGATACAACCAAAGCAGTTTGCATATATTATATACGGTTACTTTCTCTGTCCCTAGTGGAATCACAATCTAACCCCCCTGTTTACTAAGCCACACTAGCGGCTGCCCATTCAAAGTAAACGGGCTGTGTCAGCATTAGTGCACTGCAGTCACTAGTGTGGCTTACTAAATGAGGCTGTACGTTTTTTTCAACGTGGGAAATAGGAGGATTAAGTGACTTGCCCAGGGTCACAAGGAGCTGCAGTGGGAATTGAACCCAGTTCCCCAGGTTCAGCCCACTGCACTAACCATTAGGCTACTGCTCCACACCTGTGATGCAAAAGTACACAAAAAGTATGTAAAGCTGCTTATTAGTTTTGAATTTAGCAAAAACGAGCTTGCGAAAGGCTTTGTAGGCTTGTTTTTACAATAGGTTAATATGACCACTAGGTGATGTTATCATTTTTGATGGCTGTCCTATGGCTAATTGTCATGCAGAAGTTTGCTACTGAGTTAATTTACATCTGTAGCAAACAGATGCAATTGTGACCCCAAATCAGCCTGGGCATGAGGACCCTGGCCATGACTGTTCTCTCCTCTCAGTCTCTCTTCCTCCTCCCCTCCCCATAACCTGTGCTGCTCCAGACTCTGGCTGTTCTCGGTGCAAGCCCCTGCCTCAATTTATATAAACAAATTCCAGTAGCCCTATGTCCTCTCAGGTCTACCCTCTTAAAGGCACAGGAGCTCATGAACTGGAAGCTATTATATTGTTGATCTGCAAAATTGTACACATTTAAGATCTCAGAGGCAGAACTGCACTCTTTGTTTACATCAGCAGCCCACTGGGATGGGAAAAGGATATTTATGCTCCTCCCCCAACCCTTCCTTTGTAGCAAACTTTCCTGGAAGAAGTACAAAAATGTTTTCTGTGAATTTTAATTTGAGTTTTTTGTTTTCTTTTCAGAATTCCCTTAAGTTTGCAACTGGACAAGCAGACCCCAATTACTCCAACAGCCAGTGTCGAGAATATAGCTGGGGGTCTCTCAGCCCTAGACAGTCGAGCAGACCAAGGTCCACAAGCCCCCTGCGTGGAATCCACTGCTTTGAGAGTGGAAGGTACAGATATATTATATTAGTATTATCATTTTATGCATTCTTTTATAAAGTGAACTAAGACTATATACATTGTTTATTGTAAAAGTCTGATATTACTCATCTCAAAAATTATAAGCGGATTACAAAATTACATACATAATTAATAAAAATAACAAAATTAAACATCACAATCTGACATCAGTAATACTCTACTACTACTTAACATTTCTAAAGCGCTACTAGGGTTACGCAGCGCTGTACAATTTAACATAGAGGGACAGTCCCTGCTCAAGGAGCTTACAATCTAAAAGACAAGTGAACAGTCAGTCCGAAAGGGGCAGTCAAATTGGGGCAGTCTGGATTTACTGAACGGTAAGAGTTAGGTGCCGAACGCAACATTGAAGAGGTGGGCTTTAAGCAAAGACTTGAAGATGGGCAGGGAGGGGGCTTGGCGTAAGGGCTCAGGAAGGTTGTTCCAAGCATAGGGTGAGGCGAGGCAGAATGAGCGGAGCCTGGAGTTGGCGGTGGTGGAGAAGGGTACTGACAGGAGGGATTTGTCCTGTGAACGGAGGTTACGGGTGGGAACGTAAGGGGAGATGAGGGTAGAAAGGTAGTGAGGGGCGGCAGACTGAGTGCATTTGTAGGTAAGAAGGAGAAGCTTGAATTGAATGCGGTATCTGATAGGAAGCCAGTGAAGTGACCTGAGGAGAGGGGTGATATGAGTGTATCGGTTCTGGCAGAATATAAGACGAGCAGCAGAGTTCTGAACGGATTGAAGGGGGGATAGATGGCTAAGTGGGAGGCTGGTGAGGAGTAAGTTGCAGTAGTCAAGGCGAGAGGTAATGAGAGCGTGGACGAGAGTTCGGGTGGTGTGTTCAGAGAAGAAAGGGCGAATTTTGTTGATGTTAAAGAGGAAGAAGCGACAGGTCTTGGCTATCTGCTGGATATGCGTAGAGAAGGAGAGGGAGGAGTCAAAGATGACTCCGAGGTTGCGGGCAGATGAGACGGGGAGGATGAGGGTGTTATCAACTGAGATAGAAAGTGGAGGAAGAGGAGAAGTGGGTTTTGGTGGAAAGACGATGCGCTCGGTCTTGGACATGTTCAGTTTCAGGTGGCGGTTGGACATCCAGGCAGCAATGTCGGATAAGCAGGCTGATACCTTTGCCTGGGTCTCGACGGTGATGTCTGGTGTGGAGAGATACAGCTGGGTGTCATCAGCATAGAGATGATACTGGAAACCATGAGATGAGATCAGGGAGCCCAGGGAAGAGGTGTAGACTGAGAAGAGAAGGGGTCCAAGGACAGATCCCTGGGGAACATCAACAGATAGCGGGATGGGGGTGGAGGAAGATCCATGAGAGTGAACCCTGAAGGTGCGGTGGGAGAGATAGGAGGAGAACCAGGAGAGGACAGAGCCCTGGAACCCAAATGAGGACAGTGTGGCAAGGAGTAAGTAATGATTGACCATGTCAAAAGCGGCGGATAGATCGAGGAGGATGAGGATGGAGTAGTGGCCTCTGGATTTGGCCAGGAACAGGTCATTACAGACTTTAGAGAGTGCTGTTTCTGTCGAGTGTAGAGGGCGAAACCGGATTGAAGTGGATCGAGGATGGCATGAGAGGAGAGAAAATCAAGGCAGCGGCTGTGAACAGCGCGCTCAAGTATTTTGGAGAGGAAGGGTAGGAGGGAGATGGGGCGGTAGTTAGAGGGACAGGTAGGGTCAAGTGATGTTTTTTTGAGGAGAGGTGTGACTACGGCGTGCTTGAAGGTGTCAGGGACAGTTGCAGTGGAGAGAGAGAGGTTGAGGATATGACAGATGGAGGGGGTGACAGTATGAGAGATGATGTTAAGTAAGTTGGTGGGGATGGGATCAGAAGAGCAGGTGGTGCATTTCGAGGAGGAAAGAAGGTGAGTGGTTTCCTCCTCGGTGATGTCAGGAAAGGAGGAGAAAGAGGCCTGGGTTGGTTGGTTGAGGGAGAGGGTTGACGGGTGAAGAGGAGGAGATGGCTTGGTAGTGAACTCAAGGTTGATCTTTTGCACCTTGTTGTGGAAGTAATCAGCCAGTGATTGATGAGAGAGCGAGGGGGGTGGGTGGGAGCGGAGGGCACTTTGAGGAGGGAGTTAAGGGTGGCGAAGAGGGGACGGGGGTTGGAGCTGAGAGAATTGGTCAAATGGGTGTAATAGTCCTGTTTGGCAAGGAATAGGGAGGAGTGGAAGGAGGATAGCATGAATTTGTAGTGAAGGAATTCTGAGTGGGTGTGAGATTTCCTCCAGAGGCATTCAGCAGAACGGGCGCAGGAGCAAAGATAACGGATGCAAGGGTCAGCCAAGGCTGGGGATAAATAAAACAACATTTAAAATATATCAACTAAACTACAACCAAGGTTCCATACCTGAACAGAGGTAATAAGCCATCAAACTTAAACAACTCTAAATCTTAATCATCAATACAATAAGGTTTATGCTAGAAGCTTCTTGGAAGAGAATTGTTTTTAAAATCTTTTTAAAGGCAGGCATAGGTCTCGAGGTGCGAACCTGAAGTGGTAGTTCATTCCACAGCTTTGATCCTGCTACATTGAAAATCATCAGTCTGTATGCCTCAAGCCTGATCAATCAAAATGATGGAATGTTCATGAATGCTGAAGAGGAGGGTAGAATTTGTGAAGGCTGATGTATATGCAGGTTAGCAGAGATACTGCTTGTTAACACTTTAAACACAAGTAATAGAATTTCATATCAAATTCTATATTCTACTGGTAACCAATGTAAACGTATAAATGTAGATAAACCATGGAGCCTTTACAAAATAGACAATAAATAGATGCTTTTTATTTTAATTTTACATAGGCAACTCGTTATGAAATTACTTCCATTTTGTATTAGTATGTAGCTATCTTAAGGAGTAATTTCATAACAACTCAGATACATAAATAATGTACATATACTTTTTCCTATGCAGTCATTGACAAATTTTCAATAGAAGTGTACTGAATTTATGCAGTGACACTTAACCTTGCTCTTTACCACATACAGAATTCATTGGTTAATTTATGCATATACATGCATATTTTATAAAATATGTGCATAAATAACTAACCACTCCCAAGTCCCGACCGTTGTGAATGCTTCCGCTTAGACTGGGTAAATTTATGAGTTTCTGGGCTGTACATATAGGGCTAGATTCTATATATGCCCCTGGATTCTATATAGCACTCCTAGAAGTCCGCGCTGAACTCCAAGCGTGTTCTATAACAATGTACATAGCTTAACAAGCTTAGGGCATCTTTTCTTAAGGCATGCTCACGTTTTTAGCATGTGCTAAAATTGTGGGAGTGCTAAATGTTAGAGACGTTCATAGGAATGCATTGGCGTCTCTAATGTTTAGCGTGCCTACAATATTAGCACGTGCCAAAAACATGAGTGCACCTTAGTAAAGGACCCCCTTAATAAACTATTGAGTGCTGATAACAGCACTTAACAAGCAATAATGAGCACTAATTGGCACTGATTAGAACTTATGCGCACAATTCGCTCAGCATATTCTGAAATGATGTGCAGCAAACTTCTAACACATGCAGGCAAAAAGTGGCATGGTTATGGGCAGGAAAAAGGGCCTTTCATGGGTGTTCTGAAATTTATGTGCGTAGTTATAGAAAATGGCCCAGTGCGCCTAAATCTACACGCTGAGATTTGCACTACATTTTTATTGGTGTAAATGGAGGTGCGCAGTTTTAGGTGCTGAGATATCAACTAAGCGTATTCTACATACCACACATAAATCTAAGTGCCACTCAGTGGTGTACTGGAGCCGGCTCTGTCCAGCTCGCAAGAGCCGCTTCTTAAATTTTGACAGCTCTTGCGAGCCGGTTGTTGTTGGGGGCAAGCCGGCTCCAATATGGGAGGTAAGCATGGCAGGAGGACGCCATCACAGGCCATGCTTACCTCCCCTGCCGCTCCGAAACATGTCCAACAATGTCCTTCACCCCCACCCTCCCCTCCCGCTCCCATCCGTCTTTTTTAATTACCTCCATTGAAGCGCGCGCTATTTAAAGCCCTGCTGCGTGCTGCCCATCTCCAGGCTTCCCCTGCTTGCTTCGGATGATGTTCGTGCCCTTAGTCCCGCCTTCTGACGTCATTCTGACATCATTTCCTTTTTCCACGAAGGCGGGACTAAGGGCACGAACATCATCCGAAGCAAGCAGGGGAAGCCTGGAGATGGGCAGCACGCAGCAGGGCTTTAAATAGCGCGCGCTTCGATGGAGGTAATTAAAAAAGACGGATGGGAGCGGGAGGGGAGGGTGGGGACGAAGGACATCATTGGACATGTTTCGGAGCGGCAGGGGAGGTAAGCATGGCCTGTGATGGCGTCCTCCTGAAGGACATCGTTGGACATGTTTTGAGCAGGAGGGAAGGGCAGGGGAGGGAGGAGAATCGCTGGGTATGGATGGGTAGAGGGGGCAGGGAAGAGAATTGCATGGATGGGTAGAGGGGGGCAGGGGAGAGACTTGCTGGGCATGGATGGGTAGAGGGGGCAGGGGAGAGAAGAGAATTGCTAGGTATGGATGGATAGAGAGAGGCAGGGGAGAGAGGAGAGTTTCAGGACATGGATGGAGGGGAAGGCAAGAGAAATTCTGGACATGGATGGAGAGGAGGGAAGGGAGAGAGAAGAAATGCTGGACATGGAGGGAAGATAGAGGAAGGAGATTAGATGAGGGAAAAGGAAGTGAGGAGAGAAATTGCACATGGATGGAGAAAATAGGCAGAAGCTGGATCCACTGTACAGTCAAGTCTGCGGAGGACCAGAAATGAAGAAGAAAGGAGGAAAGAAAAGAAATAAATGGAAAGGAAGCCCTGGAAACGGAGTCAAGGGAACAGATAGAGAGCAGCAGAATCAGATACTGGGCCAGCATGATCAGAGAAACAAAGTCACCAGACAACAAAGGTAGAAAAAAATAATTTTATTTTCATTATAGTGTTTGGAATATGTCCACTTTGAGAATCAGGTGCTGAACGTTAAAAGTTTATATTTATTTACTTATTTATGACATTTTATCCCATATTAAACATGAATTAGATTGGAACCTGGGATCATTTAATTTTTTTTTTCCTGGAGAGAGTAATGCATTGCCAGCTCTGCAATTTTGGGGGGGCGCAGAGGTGGGTGGGGGGCACAGTGGTGGATGGGGGGTGCAGAGGTGGATGGGGGGGCGCCGAGGTGGACCGGGGAGAGAGCCTGTTGTAAAACATTTACCAGCACACCACTGGTGCCACTTATAGAATATGCTTAGTTGGCACAGATTTCCACGCCAATTTTTTTTAGATGCTATATATGGAATTTTTCCCATAGTGCCAAAAAAATCATTGCCAAAAAAACACTATTTTATAAGCCGTATTTAAAGTTAGCTGTGGTTTATAGCATGGGCATAGTCAGACTTCGGTGGGAGGGGGGTCCAGAGCCCGAGGTGAGGGGGCACATTTTAGCTCCCCCGGCGCTGCCGACCCCCTGCCATTTTTGACCTCCCCACCACCACCACCACCTTTGACCCCCCCAGCACCAACCCTTTCGACCCCCTCTTCCCCCCGCCGTCAACCCTCCCCCACCGTCGGGTACCTTTGCTGGCGGGGGTCCCCAACCCCCGCCAGCCGAAGTCCTCTTCTCCGGCGCAGCCGCGTTGTTGATCTGCAAGGGCAGGCTTCTGTTTCTGTGTGTCTGACGTCCTGCTGATTGTCCTGCTGATGTCATTGCTGATTGTCAAAGACTTCCCTATGAAGAAATACTAAGGAGGCTAGGGCTTTTCAGTTTGGAGAAGAGGTGGCTGAGGGGAGACATGATAGAGGTATATAAAATAATGAGTGGAGTGGAACAGGTGGATGTGAAGCGTCTGTTCACGCTTTCCCAAAATACTAGGACTAGGGGGCATGCGATGAAACTACAGTGTAGTAAATTTAAAACAAATCGGAGAAAAACTTTCTTCACCCAACGCGTAATTAAACTCTGGAATTCGTTGCCGGAGAACGTGGTGAAGGCGGTTAGCTTGGCAGAGGTTAAAAAGGGGTTAGACGGTTTCCTAAAAGACAAGTCCATAAACCACTACTGAATGGACTTGGGAAAAATCCACAATTCCAGGAATAACATGTATAGAATGTTTGTATGTTTGGGAAGCTTGCCAGGTGCCCTTGGCCTGGATTGGCCGCTGTCGTGGACAGGATGCTGGGCTCGATGGACTCTTGGTCTTTTCCCAGTTTGGCATTACTTATGTACTTATGTTCTGCTGACGTCGTTGCTGATCTGCAAGGGCAGGCTTCTGTTTCTGTGAGTCTGACGTCCTGCATGTACAGAAACAGAAGCCTGCGCAGCCACATTGCTAATCTGCAAGGGCAGGCTTCTGTTTCTGTGAACCTGGCTTCTAAATCTTTCAGTCTGTTATCCTTCTCACTTAATTTAGCCATGGTCTGTTTGTATTTCTGCAACATCTGAAATTACTAGTCACACAAAATAGCTTCATTTCTGAAAATAACTCCCAAATGTCCTCCAGGGTAACCTTTTTGCCCCTGGGCATAACTGGCTCCTGTTCACTAGGACCTGAAATAACTTTAGGGGAATCAAAGTCCTAATGCAGGAAACATCACCTGTTCTGGACTTCCCCATTGTCAGCCCACTTCCAGAATTCTCTTCTAGATGTATTGCTGTCTTAAGGCTGAATCTAAATCCTGGCTCTCCTCAGCTTGGCATCCCTCCCCTTTATCGTTTGCCAGCTGCAAAGCTCTTTTGGATCATCATCTGGGCAGAATTCAGGTTGGGGGAAGAGTTGAGCAGCTATCAGAGCTCAGAGTAATGTTGAACTCCATAAGGAAGTGCTCTGTTTCTCCCATTTCAGCATCTTGTATAGGTGTGTTAGGGATGCTGATCAATCAGCCCCCGGATGACTGGCTCAGGTGCCTGAATGGGCTTCAGTTGTTTCCCCTTCCCCATTTCAGACAAGAGTTGGGAAAAAAGATTTGCTGAGGGAACAGCAGATTGGTTATTGCTGTATCAAGAGCATTGTACTGGATAAGACATCATCTGAGATTTGGACAAGACGTTATTTGAGATACATGTAGGAATCACATTCACTGGAGTAAAATCAATGGAGATAAGAGAACATTAATGTAAAGCAACTGAGATATATTGAATGCTTATTAAGGAATGATATATGGGATTATTGCTGAAAAAAGTGTATTAAGTGGAATACCCTAAAGGGATTAAATATCAGAAGTATTAGATAGTTCAAGAGCTCCATGGTTGTTTGACCCTATGTGACTGAATGAGGAATGAATGATGAGGATGAGATGAGTTAATATGATTTAGGAATTTTCAATAAAGAGTGAAGTAGTTACTTGATGATTGATATTGTAACTAGATTGTGATAGTGATTTGTAATGAATAAGCACTAGAGATTTGCATACATTGAAGAAGTTCGTTTTTATATGCTATATATTGTCCTCAGAATCTCTAGTTTCTCGCTGTTTTCCTTTCAATGTTTTTATGTTCTTTTCCATTGATATATTCCTTAACGATACTTTGAGTTGATTTGATTTGTTTTGTATAACTCTTCACAATGTAATCCATAACCGAATTGGAACAAAATGAAATTTCCATTATACATAATGTATTGTAAGCCACTTTGAGCCCGCAAAAAGGTGGGAAAATGTGGGATACAAATGCAATAAATAAATAAAATAAAAATGTAAGTCTTTTTTATGCATATTCATTAGGGATGTCCTGAAAATCTGGCCTGCTTGTAGCCTTGAAGGACTGAACTTGGACAAGCCTACTTTAAAGTACTATGTAACATATTAACATTAAAATGGTTATTGTCGTCACTAATTATATATGGATATATTCTTTTCAGTGCTCTAACAAATGGTGCTGACTGTTCCGGGAGATGTTCCAGTCCACCAATGAGAAGGAGGCATTCCCTATCACGCCTTCCATCGTGGTCCAGAGAAGAAACTGACTGTGTCCAGTCACTGGCTCGGAGAAAGTGGAGTGGGTCTGACCTGGACCTGCGGGCATCTTTGTCAGACAGTGCCCAGAAGAGAGCAGATCTGGTGAACCAGCTTCGAGAGGCACACAGCAAGCTGCAGGGGCAATCGAAGGAGCTAAAGAAGCGTGATAAGGAGCTGGAACTTAGCCGAGCAAAGCTAGAAATGCTATCCCTTAAGCAGAAAGTAAATCTTGTCCTGCTTTGCTCACTTTGAAGTTACTGTGAACATTTCATGCTCAAGTCTCAGAATCAGAATCCAGTTAGATATTGCCATGCTGCAGTGCATATGAGGGCTGTGCATTTGTTTTGAAATGACACATAAAACACAATGAAACCGGGCTGGTTTTTGTTTCATTTTCCATTTTAGCATGCATTATTTGTAAATAGCACATGCTAAAATGGAAATGAAAACTAATATTAAATGAATGGAGGCTCCTCCCCTTCTAATTGAAATAACCACCCCTCCCCCAATGTGCATACACTTAATTCATGCTGAAAATAGTGCAGAAGGAGGGCGGTGGATATAAAAGATGCAGTTCACATTGTCATTGTTAGTAGACCATCAGGCTTATTTTCGAAAGAGAAAGACGCCCATATTTCGACCCAAATCGGGAGATGGGCACATAGGCGCCCGGTATAAGAGGCTTGGGGAGACTAACCTGCTTATAATCGAAATAGAAAAACGCCTATATTGTGACCCAAATCGGGAGATAGACATTTATCTCACAAAAACGAATAAAGCGGTATAATCGAAAGCCGAATTTGGACGTTTTCAACTGCACTCCGTCGCGGATGCGGACAAAGTTGATGGGGGCGTGTCGAAGGCGTGGTGAAGGCGGAACTGGGGCGTGGTTATCGGCCGATCAGAGATGGGCGCCTTTCGCCGATAATGGAAAAAAAATATGTGTTTTTAGCGAGAATTTAGGGCACTTTTCCTGGACCCTGTTTTTCCACTAATAAGGCCCCAAAAAGTGCCCTAAATGACCAGATGACCACTGGAGGGAATCGGGGATGACCTCCCCTGACTCCCCCAGTGATCACAAACCCCCTCCCACCACAAAATATGCCGTTTCACAAATTTTTATTTTCACCCTCAAATGTCATACCCACCTCCCTGGCAGCAGTATGCAGGTCACTGGAGCAGTTATTAGGGGGTGCAGTGGACTTCAGGCAGGTGGACCCAGGCCCATCCCCCCCCACCTGTTACACTTGTGCTGGTAAATGGGAGCCCTCCAAACCGCCCCCCAAACCCACTGTACCCACATGTAGGTGCCCCCCTTCACCCCTTAGGGCTATAGTAATGGTGTAGACTTGTGGGCAGTGGGTTTTGAGGGGGATTTGTGGGGCTCAACACCCAAGGGAAGGGTGCTATGCACCTCGGAGCTGTTTTTCCTTGTTTTTTTTTTTTGTAAAAGTGCCCCCTAGGGTGCCCGGTTGGTGTCCTGGCATGTGAGGGGGACCAGTGCAGTACGAATCCTGGCCCCTCCCACGAATAAATGTCTTGGAGTTATTCGTTTTTGAGCTGGGCGCTTTCGGTTTCCATTATCACTGAAAAACAAAAACGCCCAGCTCAAAAAAAGATAAACGTCCATGTTTTTCGAAAATACACTTTGGTCCGCCCCTTCACGGACCCGTTCTCGGAGATAAACGCCCATGGAGATAGGCATTTCCGTTCGATTATGCCCCTTTAAGCCTCCCCAGCCGCAGTGGATTGTTGGATCAGCTGTTTTTCTCCAAGTTGGGAGCCCGAGAGTAGACCAGTCCTGAGTCTGACTTGTCTTCTTTGCAGACAGTGCTGCCGCCATCACCGCTGAGTGCCGCCATGCCCATGCCCAGTTCCACCCTCCCGGGGATACTCGTCAGTCTGTCACCAGCAGTGTCCCTCCTCCTCCTCCAGTCCTCCTCTTTTTGCCTCCACTGTACACTGCCGATCCGCCTTCGGTTCGGTTCGGGCTTGCAATGTTACGTCACCGATCGTCTCAGGTCCGCTCAGCCAGTAGTCAGGCTCAGCGCCTCAGCTTCCCTGCTACGAGAGCTCCCGAGTCCCGCCTCCCATCCGTGATGCAATTATGCAACACTTCCTGTTCCGCATAGGTGGGAACGTGCAGGAGGGGCCATTACTGTAGGGAAGATTAAGAAGAAGACTCAAGGCTGAAGCTGAACTGAAGGCTGGTAAGAAAGTGACCTGGTTTTGCTGCACAAACAGCTCTACTACTCCTAGATTAAACTGCACTGCTGTCTGCTGCTTGCTTCTTGCTTGGAACAGAACAGCATTTCATTGATAAATTCACTAGACTGACTGATTCTGGGCAGGTCACAGTGTTTTTCAATCAAGATGATGTTGCAGGGAAAGATCAAGTGGACATGGCATTACTCCTCCCTTCCAACTTAAAGGTGTGTGGGAAAAGGGGTGGGGTCTGGGGGCTCGGGCAAGGAGTGGGCTATCATGGTAATTTCTGGTGTTGGAGGGTGGGGGGTCCAGGTGGCCTACATGCACCACCAGGGATGTTTTTGGACTTGTTCCCACTTCCTTCCTTCCCAGACCCAGAAATTGTGGCATGCAGCAGCGCACGTTGGATTTCAGGAGAGGTAGGTGCTGACTCTGAAGCTCTTGTCAAAATAAAAAAAATAATATTTTGTTTCATGCCGATCTCTTTTGTTTAAACATAACTAACTAAATGGGCTATAAGCCCCTAATGCTTTTGGTTTTCCTATATTTTGTTTGTGATGACTGTGATCTCATCTCAACTTTATGGATACAGGAATTTGTCCATTATTAACCCTCAGCAGGACATTTCAAGTCCATTTTTGATATTTTGGACATTTGATAGTGTGGAGTTTTTTGGGGTGCTAGATGATGTTGTGCCAGGCCTACACCTTATAGTCCGATCATCTTGGGCTGGCTGGGTGGTGTTACTGAACCCCCTTTTTTCTCTATATGCTGAAAGATTCACATTTAACTGTGGGTGATAACTTGGTCCTGTATCCTGTTTTATACACAGGTTGTGTGAGACTGTGGCTTTGGAGTTTCAAATTAATTACTTGCAAGCTTGAGTGCATCAGTAGTCATAAAGATGACTTATACTGTGCCAAAATTGAAATTTGAAAACTCTTATCTCTATCTGGTCATTAATAAAAGGAGCTCATTTTGAATACTATCCACCCTGTTACACTTGTGGTGGTAAATGGGAGCCCTCCAAACCGCCCCCCAAACCCACTGTACCCACATGTAGGTGCCCCCCTTCACCCCTTAGGGCTATAGTAATGGTGTAGACTTGTGGGCAGTGGGTTTTGAGGGGGATTTGTGGGGCTCAACACCCAAGGGAAGGGTGCTATGCACCTCGGAGCTGTTTTTCCTTGTTTTTTTTTTTTGTAAAAGTGCCCCCTAGGGTGCCCGGTTGGTGTCCTGGCATGTGAGGGGGACCAGTGCAGTACGAATCCTGGCCCCTCCCACGAATAAATGTCTTGGAGTTATTCGTTTTTGAGCTGGGCGCTTTCGGTTTCCATTATCACTGAAAAACAAAAACGCCCAGCTCAAAAAAAGATAAACGTCCATGTTTTTCGAAAATACACTTTGGTCCGCCCCTTCACGGACCCGTTCTCGGAGATAAACGCCCATGGAGATAGGCATTTCCGTTCGATTATGCCCCTTTAAGCCTCCCCAGCCGCAGTGGATTGTTGGATCAGCTGTTTTTCTCCAAGTTGGGAGCCCGAGAGTAGACCAGTCCTGAGTCTGACTTGTCTTCTTTGCAGACAGTGCTGCCGCCATCACCGCTGAGTGCCGCCATGCCCATGCCCAGTTCCACCCTCCCGGGGATACTCGTCAGTCTGTCACCAGCAGTGTCCCTCCTCCTCCTCCAGTCCTCCTCTTTTTGCCTCCACTGTACACTGCCGATCCGCCTTTGGTTCGGTTCGGGCTTGCAATGTTACGTCACCGATCGTCTCAGGTCCGCTCAGCCAGTAGTCAGGCTCAGCGCCTCAGCTTCCCTGCTACGAGAGCTCCCGAGTCCCGCCTCCCATCCGTGATGCAATTATGCAACACTTCCTGTTCCGCATAGGTGGGAACGTGCAGGAGGGGCCATTACTGTAGGGAAGATTAAGAAGAAGACTCAAGGCTGAAGCTGAACTGAAGGCTGGTAAGAAAGTGACCTGGTTTTGCTGCACAAACAACTCTACTACTCCTAGATTAAACTGCACTGCTGTCTGCTGCTTGCTTCTTGCTTGGAACAGAACAGCATTTCATTGATAAATTCACTAGACTGACTGATTCTGGGCAGGTCACAGTGTTTTTCAATCAAGATGATGTTGCAGGGAAAGATCAAGTGGACATGGCATTACTCCTCCCTTCCAACTTAAAGGTGTGTGGGAAAAGGGGTGGGGTCTGGGGGCTCGGGCAAGGAGTGGGCTATCATGGTAATTTCTGGTGTTGGAGGGTGGGGGGTCCAGGTGGCCTACATGCACCACCAGGGATGTTTTTGGACTTGTTCCCACTTCCTTCCTTCCCAGACCCAGAAATTGTGGCATGCAGCAGCGCACGTTGGATTTCAGGAGAGGTAGGTGCTGACTCTGAAGCTCTTGTCAAAATAAAAAAAATAATATTTTGTTTCATGCCGATCTCTTTTGTTTAAACATAACTAACTAAATGGGCTATAAGCCCCTAATGCTTTTGGTTTTCCTATATTTTGTTTGTGATGACTGTGATCTCATCTCAACTTTATGGATACAGGAATTTGTCCATTATTAACCCTCAGCAGGACATTTCAAGTCCATTTTTGATATTTTGGACATTTGATAGTGTGGAGTTTTTTGGGGTGCTAGATGATGTTGTGCCGGGCCTACACCTTATAGTCCGATCATCTTGGGCTGGCTGGGTGGTGTTACTGAACCCCCTTTTTTCTCTATATGCTGAAAGATTCACATTTAACTGTGGGTGATAACTTGGTCCTGTATCCTGTTTTATACACAGGTTGTGTGAGACTGTGGCTTTGGAGTTTCAAATTAATTACTTGCAAGCTTGAGTGCATCAGTAGTCATAAAGATGACTTATACTGTGCCAAAATTGAAATTTGAAAACTCTTATCTCTATCTGGTCATTAATAAAAGGAGCTCATTTTGAATACTATCCACCCTGTTACATTTGTGGTGGTAAATGGGAGCCCTCCAAACCGCCCCCAAAACCCACTGTACCCACATCTAGGTGCCCCCCTTCACCCATAAGTGCTATGGTAATGGTGTAGAGTTGTGGGCAGTGGGTTTGGGGGGGATTTGGGGGGGCTCAGCACCCAAGGGAAGGGAACTATGGACTTGGGAGGTATTTTACTTTTTTTTAAAATTGTTACAAGTGCCCCCTAGGGTGCCCGGTTGGTGTCCTGGCATGTGAGGGGTCCAGTGCACTACGAATCCTGGCCCCTCCCATGACCAAATGCCTTGGATTTGTTCATTTTTGAGCTGGGCGCTTTCGGTTTCCATTATCACTGAAAAACGATAACGCCCAGCTCAAATCCGCCCACATCCGATGCATTTTCCCGGCACAAACTGTATTATCAAAAAAAGATGGACGCCCATCTTTTTCGAAAATACGGTCTGGCCTGCCCCTTCACGTACCCATCCTCGGAGATAGACGCCCATGGAGATGGGCGTTCGCGTTCGATTATGCCCCTCTATATATGCAGCAACATGGTATGTGAGACAGATCTCAAGATATGTTTATCGGGCCGAGTTTATAACATTTGGGTTAAGTTAGGAATAATTTGAGGTAGACAAAATCTAAACAGCTGACTAAGTGCATACAAGCTGACCTGCCACAATAAATTCTCTAGGGGGTAATTTTAGAAAATATTTCCATGGATAAGTCAATATTTTGGGGCCCTTTTACTAAGCAGTGCTAAAAAATGGTCTACCCTATTCCCAACGTGGAGCTTTATTACATGCTAAGGGCTTTTTTTTGTAGGTTCGCTCTACAGCGAGCTCCTGTTTCGCTGTCGCTTCTTTAGGAGCTGAACCCCCGATATTCGAGCCCGCTCTCTGTGTCAGCCACTTTTTTGCTTTCCACTATTGCCGGGAATCTTAATTCCCTTACCTCTAATATTAACAAGCTGTATGAGGCACAGCAGTTTGCAATTGTGTGGTTAGAATTGATATTCTTTGAGCAAATGTTCGGTACATAAGATTAATTAAACTATAGCAATCTTTGCTTTTTTCCAGTGCTGTTTTTTTGACTGTGTCCCTCTGGTGTGGTATACCACCTGCCTCTACATTGAGGCATTCCTAGGAGCTGATCTGGGGAGTGGATAATGTTTATTTGCATATTTTATAAGATATGTGTAATTGTGCTTATAGGGACCCTTTTACAAAGCTGTGGTAAATGCTTTCTACAGCAAAAAATGGCTCACCGCAATGCACGCTGAGGCACCCCACATTAATTTTGGGATGTATGCGTGCTACGCCCATGCTAAAAACGTAAATTACTTTTTTAGCAATAAGGACGAAGAGCGAGTGTGTTCTGTGCTAATTGATTAGCGCAACTAGATTGCCATGCAACGATTAGCACATGCTTAGAATGTAGACCCTTACCATCTACATAATAGGTGGTGATAGGGGCTTGTGCATGAATAGCAAAATTTGTACGTGGTCATTAATAATGAAAATAGAAAAATCAGCCATTTTACCCCAGTGGTAAAAATGACCAGTGCTAAGGTCACTTTTTACCGCTGTTTGGTAAAAGAGCCCCATAATAAAGTGAGAAATTTGTATGTAACTAAATGGCAGACATAAATGTGTGTGTGGACTTTCTGTGGAGTAATTTGCAATATGCATGTTGTTCCATAGAAATTTGAAGTATGTGCTATCAGTTATGTGCCAATTATGCACGTGATTCATTAGAATAATATCATATATGCACATATGTGCACATGTATACGTGTAAATGCTAAAATTCTGCCTAAACACTGTTCTGTAACTAATATGCATATATTTTACATAGCACATGCTCTACAGGTAGGCATATTTATAGGCAGATTCTGGACAGGAATCCCAATTCACAGGTCTCCCACTTGGCCATCTCTCTCCTCTTCATTCTGTTCAAAATTCTGCTGCACGAGTAATATTCCGCCAGTGTTGTTACGCTCATATTAGCCCTTTCCTCAAGTCACTTCACTGGCTTCTAATCCGTTTCTGCATACAGTTCAAACTCCTTATATTGACCTATAAGTGCATTCACTCTGCAGCTCCTCAGTACCTCTCCACTCTCATCTCTCCCTTCATTCCTTCCCGGGAACTCCGTTCACTGGGTAAATCTCTCTTATCTGTACCCTTCTCCTCCACGGCTAACTCCAGACTCCATTCCTTTTATCTTGCTGCACCATATGCCTGGAATAGACTTCCTGAGCCGGTACGTCAAGCTCCATCTCTGGCCGTCTTCAAATCTAAGCTAAAAGCCCACCTTTTTGATGCTGCTTTTAACTCCTAACCCTTATTCACTTGTTCAGAACCCTTATTTTATCATCCTCACTTTAATAGTCTCTTATCTCTTGTTTGTCCTGTTTTGTCTGTCCTAATTAGATTGTAAACTCTGTCGAGCAGGGACTGTCTCTTCATGTTCAAGTGTACAGCGCTGCGTACGTCTAGTAGCGCTTTAGAAATGATAAGTAGTAGTAGTATGTGCCTAACTTATAGAATATACTATGAATTACATGAACATAGCTGCACACACCTAACACCTGCTCTATGGCTAGTGTGAATGGTCACACCTAACTTTTAGGTACATGTTTTCGCTGATATGTTGGTATTCTATAAATGAAAGTAGAGGCCTACATTCCTTTATAGAATCGGCAACTATCAGTCACCCAGTTATAGAATTACCCCCTTAGCATTTTTGGCTTTTAAATAGTTCTTTATTAAATAACATAGTTGCGTAATCATCAGAAGTGATTTAATTCGCAGAAAGTCTTGAATATTAAGATGTACTGTCATCCTTCTTATGTGTAGAATGCTTCTGAAACACCTCTAGTTCCTACCATTTTGGAGTATTAATTTATAGTGTGTTGCTCCCATCTAAGCACATCTCTAAAAACATCAATTCTCTGTTTCAATTTTTCTGTTCTGATTTCAATCTGGCTCCATAGAAACTGGAGGGCTCCGTAGCTCATCTTGAGAAGGAGAAGGAATGGCTAGAACTGTCTCGCTCTGAAGAAAAGACTCAGAGAGGGGAGCTGCAGGAAAAGTAAGAATATGAGCTGCAAACTGAAACTAGAAAATGTGAGGAATTTGTTTTGGAGGTTAGAAACAGAGAAGGAAAACTGGGAAAGTGGTAGGAGATGGTTAGAATGGAGTAAGAGCTAGAAAATTCAAGGGAATAGACAGATAGCACAGATGAAGGAACTAGGACACTAGACATAGAATTGACTGTCTAGGATAGTGAGACAGTGAATTAGATCAATTCTAAATAGGCATACGAGAGATAAAGTAGAGAAATGCGGTTGGGACAGTGTCTAGAGATGAACTCGGGCAGTGCTTCTCAGCCCAATCCTTGGGGCATACCCAGCTAGTCAGGTTTTCAGGATATCCACAGTAAATATGCAAGAGATATAGTTCCATGCACTGCCTCCTTGTATGCAAATCTATCTCATGCATATTCATTGTGGATATCCTGAAAAAACGACTGGTTGAGTGTGATCCAAGGACTGGTTTGAACTTGGGGGTGCATTGGGATAGTATCTGAAGATGGAAAAGCGGACGGAAGTTGCAATAATGTCTGGAGACAGATAAGGAGTGGCATTTGAGACAGTGTCTAAAGATAGAACAGCAGGAGCTGAAGGAGAATAGTAGCTGAGGAGGAGAATTGGCTGGAATAGTATTGAAAGTTTGAGCAAGAAGCTGCAGTTAGAATAGCATCTAGAAATGGATCAGGGGTTTCAGTGGGGATTATGTCTAGAGAGGGACTAGGGGTTTACAGTTGGAATAGTGTCTAAAGACAGAACAGAGGCTGAAGTTGGGATAGTGTCTAGAGATAGAACAGGGCCTAGAATTGGTATACTGTTTAGAAATGGAGCAGGGGCTGGAGTTGGACTAGTGTCTAAAGATGGAGCAAAGGTTGGAGTCGGGATAGTATCTAGAATTGTAACAGTGGCTCAAATTGGTATAATGTCTAGAAATGGAGCAGGGTCTGGAGTTGGACTAGTGTCTAGAGATGGAGTAGGGGCTGGATTTGGAATAGTGTCTAAAGATGGAGCAAAGGCTGGAGTTGGGATAGTATCTAGAATTGTAACAGTGGCTCAAATTGGTATAATGTCTAGAAATGGAGCAGGGTCTGGAGTTGGACTAGTGTCTAGAGATGGAGTAGGGGCTGGATTTGGAATAGTGTCTCAAGATGGAGTAGGGACTGGACGGTATAATATCTAGAGATGGAGTAGGGTTGAACTTAGAATAGTGTCTAGAGATGGAGCAGGATCTGGATTTTGAATAGGGTCTAACAATAGAACAGGGGCAGGAATTGTTTTAGTGTCTAGAGATGGAGTAGGGGCTGGATTTGGAATAGTGTCTCAAGATGGAGTAGGGGCTGGAGTTGATATAATATCTAGAGATGGAGTAGGGTTGAACTTAGAATAGTGTCTAGAGATGGAGCAGGATCTGGATTTTGAATAGGGTCTAACAATAAAACAGGGGCAGGAATTGGATTAGTGTCTAGAGATGGAGTAGGGGCTGGATTTGGAATAGTGTCTCAAGATGGAGTAGGGGCTGGAGTTGATATAATATCTAGAGATGGAGTAGGGTTGAACTTAGAATAGTGTCTAGAGATGGAGCAGGATCTGGATTTTGAATAGGGTCTAACAATAAAACAGGGGCAGGAATTGGATTAGTGTCTAGAGATGGAGGAGGGGCTGGACAGTAAAATTTCTAGAGATGGAGCAGGAACTGGAATTGGAATAGTGTCTAGAGATGGAACAGGGTTGCAGTGGGATAGTGTCTAAAGATGGAGCAGAGCTTGCTGTTGGGCGCGTGGTGCAATCATTTAGTAAGAATATTATTCTATAGCCTGTTTTTATTATCAAAACATGCGTGTCTAAAAATCTCTGCTTGTTTCTTAGAATTATAAATTTGGAGATGGAAGTGGTGAAAGCAAAATCCTGTTTGGATACCCTAAGTCACAGTTCTCTCTCTCTGCTTCCCAGCTGGGGTCCTTCCATGGTAAGAATATTGGAACAGACATCAAAAGGTTGTAATAAATGTGGTTGAATGGGTTTTCTGAGGTATCTTACTTAGACTCGGCTTCATCTCTCCTTCCTTTGGGCAGTTGAACCTGAAACCACCCAGTTTGTTAGGTGATGCCTTTGAGACCTTTCTAGCATGAGTGAGTGTGATTACTTGTGAAAAAATCTCATTCACAGATACATTAGGGGAGGTTGGAGTTTTGAACGGCAAGGGAAGCATAAACAGGTGTGATGGTTGTCGTTGCAGTCACCATTTACTTTTGCAGACAGCGCACAGTATTTCTGTGTCGCTACTGTTATATGCACACGTTCACCATGTGGCTGTATTTGCATGCCCATTCTCACCATTACTGTGCACACATCACCTTTCAGTTCTGCACATGCTCACTTGCATTATGGGCTGACCATTCTATGGGACCCTTTTACTAAGTTATGGTAGGTGCTAAAGTGTGTCTAAAGCAGCTTAAAATGGCATACCAAGGGACACGCTCAGGTACGTTAACCGCACACTATGTATTGTTTATTGTTAAAATTAGTAAAAAAGGCCCGTTTCTGACACAAATGAAACGGGTGCTAGCAAGGTTTTCCTCGGAGTGTGTATGTTTGAGAGAGTGTGTGTGAGAGTGACTGTGTGAGAGAGAGAGTGAAAGTGCGAGTGTGTGTGTGTGACAGAGAGAGAGTGAGACTGGGTGCGAGTGTGTCTGTGAGAGAGAGTGTGTGTGATTCTCCTCTCTCCCCTGCCCCCCTCCAGCCACCCAGCGATTCTCCTCGCTCCCCTGATTACCTCAGTCGAAGTGGCTGCGTTATTGAAAGCCCTGCCCATCTCTAGCCTTCCCTTCGAGTTTGTTCCCTCAGAGTCCCGCCCTTGCAGAAAGAGGAAATGATGTCAGAAGGCGGGACTCTTAGGGTTCGAACTCGAAGGGAAGGCTGGAGACGGGCAGGGCTTTCAATGACGCGGCCGCTTCGACGGAGGTAATCAGGGGAGCGAGGAGAATCGCTGGGTGGCTAGAGGGGGGGGGGGCAGGGGAGAGAGGAGAATCGCTGGATGGCTTGGGAGAGACCTGTGAAGTGACGCATGCGCGGCACTTCGGTCACAGCTCATTTATATAGTAGGATCTTATACTCTGCATTATCTCATAGATTCTAAGTGGATAACAAAAGTTTACAAATATAATAATAAAACACCATTCCATTAGACAAACATCAAAACACAACATAAGAAAAAAATAAATTCAATTAAAATATACCCTTGAGTACAATAACACATCTTCAATTTTCCATTGTCTGATGCACATAGCTGAGCATAAATCAATGTACAGATGAATGTCCCTATAACTTTGAATGGCAAGGGAAGCAAAAACAGGTGTGATCAACACCAAAAGCTTGCTGAAAAACAGTTGTCTTTTAACATCTTTTTAAACACCGAAATGATCTGCAGAGAACAGACTTGGTACGGTAATTCATTCCATAATTTTGGCTCTGCTACATAAAAATTATTTGCCCTACATTCCTCAAGTCTAATCAATCGAAATGAAGAGACATCAAAGTAATAAAGCAGTAGTCGAGCACAAAGTTCGCAGTGGCTGATGCAAATACAAAGTAGTAAACAATAGTTGAAGAAATAGTATTTGTCAAAACCTTGAATACAAGTAATAAAATTTTATACCGAATTCTAAACTCAACCGGTAACCAATGCAAATGCATCAGAACTGGTGAGATATGATCAAACCAGGACTTTTTTTGTGGGGGTACTTGGGGGTACTGAGTACCGGCACCTTTTTCATTGTCTACTAAAATTGACCCATGGTCCCCAAGTTTATGTGACAGAGCTCAGGCCCTACACATCAATTCTGCCTTGTCATAGATCTGTGACTGGTTGCAGGGGGCCTGACCTTTGTGGGGTGGGTCCCTTAGTGATCACCTCACCCCTGAAGGGTGGCCTGGCATTTGAGTACAGGCACCTTTTATGTTAGAAAAAAAACGCACTGGATCAAACAGAATCTGGGCCGCAGATTTTTTTTGAGGGGGTATGTCAGGGGGCAGAGAGTGGGCATTCTGGCACTAATCAGCTCAGGTACATTATCGCAAGCTAACTGGTTAGCACAGGAAAACCGTGCGAGCCCTTGCTTTCTACAAAATGGGTGACGGCAAGTGCTCACACAGTAAAATATTTTAGTGCCGTGCGCTAATGCAATATTAATGCATAACCATTATTACAAAAAAAAAAATACAAAAAGGCCATTTTTACAGCTTCGGTAAAAATGACCTTAGAATGGGGGAAAGGCCACTTTTTGCTACAACATAGTAAAAGGACTCTATGACCTTGGCAAATGCTGGAGAAATGGGAACAGCTTGCACACAGTTGATTGATGCTGCTTAAAATCTTTCCTTTCTCCTGTCCTTTATCTACTCACCCCATTTCCTATTTTTCACATAGATTGTTGTGTGGGGCAAAAATTCTTACAGCATTACACAATTGGATAAGTCAGTCTCTTACGGATTTAAACCACATCTACAAACCCATTTTTGAGACTTTAAATACTTCCCTTAATTTGCCTCTGATTTTTATTTGTCTTGCTTATTCGTCTTGACTAGATTGTAAGCTCTCTTGAGCAGGGACTCTCTCTTATGTCTATCTGTACAATGCCATGAGCACCTATATAAATATGTAGTAGTCATAATGGTGTAATGCATGTGTGGGTTTCTGCGGAAGACGACGGCATGTGCGCAGCAGCTGTTACTGGTGAGATGAACATCTGTTGCTTGTATGTTATTTACAGGGAAAAGATGACTTTAACCAGGAGCTAAATGCTGTTCGGGAACATCTCCATTACTACAGAGACCGTGTAAAAGTTTTAGAGAGAGAACGGAACGAAGCCATCCAGCAGCTGAAAGTGGTCAAAAAGGTTTGTCTTGTGAACATTCTCATTGCCTTATTTGCTACTTAATAGCAATCCACGTATTCGGCATACTGTTCCATGTCTTGACTTTGTACACTTGGGGCCCAACATAAGTATATACGTATTGTCATACTGGGACAGACTGAAAGTCCATCAAGGCCAGCATCCTGTTTCCAACAGTGGCCAATCCAGGTCACAAGTACCTGGCAAGATCCCAAAACAGTATAATACATTTTATGCTGCTTATCCTAGAAATACTGTCAAAAAATTAGGCGTTCTACTTATTATGTTTTCAAAACTCAGCAAACATATGCAAAAATAAAAAGTAGAGAAGTGAGTGTCACCCAGTACAATACAAATTGAATCTTGGGGATGTCTCATATATTATCATTTGGCTGTGTGTATGACAAAGTGCTCTTGTCTGTCAGCCATAACAGTCTTTAATCATTGACTACCCCCTCCATCCAGATTTGGTGAAAATATATATTAGTATGGAAAGTACTTAGGGCACACACTTATAAAACAGTAGGAAGGTATCTATTTAGACTACCACTGTTTGATTATCAAAATAACTTATCTTGTGCGTCTTATGTATATATTGAGGAGCATCCAGGAACCTTCGTTATCCCGACAGGACCTGTTTCGCCAGATTGCTTTGTCAAGGGATAATCCTGCAAGACCATCAATATACAACAAAAAATTAATTAATTTGTAATCTCTAAATACATTCTTCCTAAAAAACTAAGCTCGAGACTTACGGTTTCAACTTCCTGGTATGCCTTGTGCTCACTCTGCATTAACATGAAAATGGCGGCGGCGTTCTTTTAAAAAAGCCGGCACCGGAACTCCTATGTGTTTCCTGTACGTAGCTGGTAGCGTGAGCATCGACAGTAAATTAGCTACACGCTCTCATTTGGAACCTTACAAAAAACACCCTCAATGCATGTATGTGTTTAAACCTCCTGGTTCAATTGTTCCTAAATTGAAAATCCAATAGGATTCACGCTGTGACAATTTTCTGTTGCGATCGCCTCCCCTCGGATGTGAAGTCACATGTTCTATAACTTGACATTTAAGCATGTCTACTGTGTGACTTTTATTAATGCAATGTTGCACTAGCGGAGCACCTATGTTTCTTGCCGTAATTCTAGATCTATGTTCGGTCATACGTGCGTTGAGTGACCTACTGGATTTACCTATATAAATTTTGTCACAAGGGCACCGAATACAATATACGATATGTGTCGTCTGACAAGTGGTATGGCTATGTAATTTGTGTGTATGATTCTTGTGGCAAAACACATCTGATTCAATGGTTAGCTCACACGTTTTGCAACTCTTTTTGTTACATTTAAAATGACCATATTTCTCAGACTGCCCGCCTTCGTTCGTCACCGGTAACATTGCAGGACTCAAGATTTCTTTTAAATTCTTTGCCCGGGAAAAAGCTGTCCTAACTCCCAGCTCTTTAAATCCCAGCTCTTTATCCTAGAAATAAGCAGTGGACTTTCCCCAAGTCCATTTTAATAATGGCTTATGGACTTTTGTTTTAGGTAGGTATCCAAACCTTTTTTAAACCCCACTAAGCTAACTGCTTTTACTACATTCTATGGCAACGAATTCCAGAGTTTAATTACACGTTGTGTGAAGAAATATTTTCTCTGATTAATTTTAAATTTACTACTTTGTAGCTTCATTGCATGCCCCCTAGTCCTAGTATTTTTGGAAAGAGTAAACAAGCTATTCACATCTACCCATTCAATTCCACTCATTATTCCATAGACCTCTATCATATCTCTCCCCCCCCCCCCCCCCAGCCGTCTTTTTTCCAAGCTGAAGAGCCCTAGCCGCTTTAGCCTTTCCTCATAGGGAAGTCATCCCATCCCCTTTATTATTTTTGTCGCCCTACTCTGCACCTTTTCTAATTCCACTATATCTTTTTTGAGATGCGGCGACCAGAATTGAACACAATATTCGAGGTGCGGTCGCACCATGGAGCAATACAAAGGCATTATAACATCCTCATTTTGTATTTTCCGTTCCTTTCCTAATAATACCTAACATTCTATTTGCTTTCTTAGCTGCCGCTGCACACTGACCAGAGCTTCTAAATGTAAGCTCGTAAGGGGCCCTTTTACTAAACTGCACTAAAACGTGGCCTGTGCTATTTTTAGCATTTGGGTTTCCTGTGCGCTGGGGCCACTTTTAGCATGGCTGAAAATAGCTACAATTTCCCAATGAGTGCTTGGCCATTAGCAGGGGAGCCCTTACCACCACCTATTTTGTAGACAGTAGAGGCACCCATGGTAATCCTGCGATAATCAGTCAGCATGCGCCAATGCCCTTGCACTAACCAATTAGTGCAGGGCATGTCTACTCTCTGCCTTCAAACACACCCTCATGCTAAAAAGTAAAATCTATTTTGTAGCAAATAGATCCCAAAACTACTGGAGGACTCCTGAACACATCTCACGGTAGTTCCAATTTAACCTGCAGTAAGCAAGCATTAGCATAGGCGCCGACTTCGTGGATGCTGTGGGTGCTCGAGCACCCCCAATATTTCACCCTTTGTCCCTCCCTTTGAATTCCAGGCCCCTCCCTCCGAATTTTAAAAGTCATCATCTTACCTCGTCGGGGTTACGGCAGCAGCAGTGGTGAAAAGCATGCAGGCTTGGCGGTTAGTTCAGTCTTCCCTTCTCTCTCTCTCAGCTCTGGTCCCTGGAACTCGGAGGGAGGGGGGATGACCCTGGAACTCCTAGGGGGCAGGGGGATGACCCTGGAAGTCGGAGGAGGGACCCTGGAATTGGGAGGGAGGGAGGGGGACCCTGGAACTGGGAGGGAGGGGGGCCTGGAACTGGGAGGGACTGGAACTCAGAGGGAGGAGAGGCCTGGAACTTGGAGGGAGGGGGAGGGGGGACGAGGGAGGGGGACAGGGGAGAGGGAGGGGGAATGGGGAGGGGGAAGGGGCAGAGGGAGGGGGATGGGGAGAGGGAGGGGGATGAGGGGGAGGGGGAGGGGGGAATGCACCACATGTAAAAAAAAATGTCAGCACCCCCCGATCATTTTGAAAAGTTGGCTCCTATGTGCATTAGTGCATACCGCAGCATAGTAAAAGGGCCCCTAAGTTAGGCTCCTAAATTTGTGCCCTACTTTCAGCCAAACTTAGGAGCATAAATGTTTCTGCTGAAAATTCATCTTAATGTAGGAGCTGAAAAATTATGGTGTGGGGGGGGTGGGGGGTGGGTCAATATTCAAACCTGTGCCCAAATTTGTTTACATGGTTGGATTTTGCTCACACCTTTTTTTTTAGTAGTAGTTACTTTCAGGTATTTCTCTGTTCCCGGAGAGCTTACAATCTAAGTTTGTACCTGAGGCAGTAGAGGGTTAAATGACTTGCCCAAGATCACAAAGAGCAGCAGTGGGATTTGAACTTGCCACCTCTGGATGTCAAGACTGGTGCTCTAACCACTAGGCCACTCCTGTGAGCAGCATTGAGGGAGGGGGCCCTTTTACTAAGACACGTAGGTGCCTACACGTGTACAATGTGTGTCAAATTAGAACTATTTCCCAGCTACTGCGCGCCCTGGGTGTTTATTCTAATTTTGACTCGCATCCAAAACTCAAAGCAGAAAAATAATTTCTGTTTTATACTGTGTACTGCTAACTGGGTGGTAATCAGCAGTGTATGTGCTGATGATTACCGCCCAGTTAACGTGTGAGACCTTACCGCTAAATCAATGGGTGGCGGTAAGGTCTCAGGCCCAAAATGGACGTGCGCTGATTTTAATTTGATGCACGTCCATTTTCAGCAAAAAAGGCCTTTTTTTGCAGGCGTGCTGAAAAATGGACCTGCGTGCATTCCAATACACGTGCCCACACCAGAGCAGGTCATTTTTTGGCACGCTTAAGTAAAAGGGACCTTGAATATCCAGTTTTTTTTTGTGGCTGGCTTAAACTTAATTGGCAAAGTTAATATTCAGTACTGACTGGTTAAGTTTATAGCAGCCAAAAATAGGATTGCTGTTTATGTGGTCCGATTTGGCTGCTAAACTTAGCTAGCGAAGCACTGATATCTGTGGCTAGCCAGTTATATTGCATAATATAGGCAGTTAGCCAGTATGAGGGGGATTCTATATATGGCGCCTAAAAAATCCACATGGAAAACATTGCCGAATAAATGTACTTAAGTGGTGCCTAGATTTAGGCACGGTATATAGAATATGCAGCACACCGACATAATAGACCATACAAAACCCCCCCGAACAAAACAGACTAAAACCAGAACAGACCACGACAAAAAAAAACCTCCCAAAAAAACCCCACAATAAAACAACCCAAGACAAAATAGACTCTTAATCAAGCTGGATTATGTTTTCAAGCAGATTTATGATTCTCACTAGATACCAAGTGTGGATAGTGAAGTCAAGTCGTAGGCAGGTGCCAGGACTTTCAAGTGACAAGCTGTGGACTTTCTCAGTAATTTATGGCTCCTCCACTTCTTTGTACCCTTCAAATTCGCACCATTCAAAAATAAATCTATTTCATCAGGCCCTTTTGTCAGGAGTCTATTTTGTCAGGGACTTTTATGTCAGGAACTTTTTTTGTTTGGAGCTTTTTTGTTTGGTTTCTTTTGTCTGGTTTCTTTTGACCTGTTTCTTTTGACCAGGTGCCAGAATATGATTAATTGACATTACAGCGCCTAAAACTATACACCTCCATTTACACCAACAAAAATGTGGCGTAAATCCCTGCATGTAGATTTATGAGCACTGGGCCTTATTCTATAACTACATGTGAACACCCATGAAATGCCCATTTCCCCACCTATAATAACTATGCCCCTTTTTGCCTTTGCACATTAAAATGTAGGTATAGTGCATTATAGAATTCGCTTAGAGAGTTGTGCGTGCAAATTCTCATGATTGTCAATTGGTGCTCATTATTGTTTGTTAAGTGCTGTTCACAATGCTGATTGACTTGTTAAGCCAATTAACTTACGTGCGCTGTTACAGAATATGCTTGGATTTCGGTGCGAATCTCTAGGCACACTATTATAGAATTGGGAGGGAGGTTATGCGCTAAGCACTAATATTCAGCGAAGATAATCAGCTTTTTCACACTGAATATTAGTGGTTAGCTGGCTAAGTGCTATTTAACTGGCTGGGGGGTGGGGGGCGGAGTGATTTAACTGGGCAGGAGAGGATTCTGACTGGTTAAATTGCTTGTGCAGGGCTGCCCACTAATATTCAGCAGCATTTAACTGGTTAATGCTGCAGCACTAACTGCTATAGTGAGAGCTGGCTATTTTGTGGGTGCAGAATCGGCATTTATTTATTTACTAGTAAAAAAGGCCCGTTTCTGACACAAATGAAACGGGCGCTAGCAAGGTTTTCCTCGGAGTGTGTATGTTTGGGAGAGTGTATGTGAGAGTGACTGTGTGAGAGACAGAGTGAAAGTGTGAGTGTGTGTGTATGAGAGAGAGAGAGAGTGAGTCTGGGTGTGAGGGTGTTTGTGAGAGAGTGTGTGTGTGAGAATGAGAGTGTGTGCAAGTGTGTATGTGAGACACAGTGTGAGAGAGAGTGTGTGTGTGTGGGTGAGAGAGAGAGTGTGTGTGAGACACAGATTCTCTGTGAGAGTGAGTGTATGAGACCAAGCGAGTGTGTGAGTGACTGTGTGGCACATAGAGAGTGAATGTGATACAGTGTGAGACAGAGTGTGTGAGAGTGAGAGTCAGAAAGACATTGTATATGAGAGAGAGAGTGTGAGCCGTGCCCTCCCAATCCATGGCCATCTGTCCCCTGCCCCCTCCATTCATCCCTATCCAGCAATTCCCCTCTCCCTGAGTCCTGCCCTTCCAATCCATGCCCATCCATGCTCCTCTGTCACCTGGCCCCTCCATTTTTCCCTTTCCAGCATTTCCCCTCTCTGCCTGAGGCCTGCCCTGCAATCCATATCCATCCATGCCCATCTGTCCCCTCCATTCATCCCTATCCATCAATTCCCCTCTCCCTGAGTCCTGCCCTTCCAATCCATGGCCATCCATGCTCCTCTGTCACCTGGCCCCTCCATTTTTCCCTATCCAGCATTTCCCCTCTCTGCCTGAGGCCTGCCCTGCAATCCATATCCATCCATGCCCATCTGTCTCCTCCATTCATCCCTATCCAGCAATTCCCCTCTCCCTGAGTCCTGCCCTTCCAATCCATGCCCATCCATGCTCCTCTGTCACCTGGCCCCTCCATTTTTCCCTTTCCAGCATTTCCCCTCTCTGCCTGAGGCCTGCCCTGCAATCCATATCCATCCATGCCCATCTGTCCCCTCCATTCATCCCTATCCATCAATTCCCCTCTTCCTGAGTCCTGCCCTTCCAATCCATGCTCCTCTGTCACCTGGCCCCTCCATTCATCCCTATCCAGCAATTCCCCTCTCTGCCTGAGGCCTGCCCTCTCAATCCATGGCCATCCATGCTCCTCTGTCCCCTGCCCCCTCCATTCTTCCTTTTCCTGCAATTCCCCTTTCTTCCTTCCATGACCCCCCCTCGCATCCATGCTCCTCTCTCTCCCATGTCCCAGCCTGGCCCGCCCTCTTGTTTCCCCCCCCCCCCTTCGCATCCATGCTGTTGTTTTTCTCCTGCCCTCCTGCTCCCAGTGTTCAACTTTGCTGCCCACCCTCTTCTATCCCTCCAACATCCCTTTTTTTTTTTTTTAAATTTACCTCCGTGGTGGCGGTTTCGGCAGCGCAGCGTCAGGGAAGGGGGCGGCGTTTCCGACGTCTAGCCTTCCCTTCGCTGTGTTCCGCCTTCTTCTGACGTCATCATTGACGTCAGAAGAAGGCGGAACACAGCGAAGGGAAGGCTACAGACGTCGGGAGCGCCGCCTCCTTCCGTGACGCTGCGCTGCCGGAACCGCCACCACGGAGGTAAATGTAATATACTGAAACGCACCGTGCGTGGGTGCGATCAGTTTGTTTGTTTTTTTTTCTGCCCTCGCGATCCGTTTATTTTTCCCCGCCCTCGACGTCATGATGTTTGACGCGAGGGCGGGGCAGCGAGTCTTGGTCAGTGGCTTCACCACCACGAACTTACGAACCATCTGGGAGTCTGAGTGACTTCAGAACGTTGTCCTCAGAACGTTGAGGGTGCGTTTTATTATATTAGATTAGGATTTATTTACCACCTTTTTGAAGGAATTCACTCAAGGCGGTGTACAACTTAGATTGTGAGCCCACCCTCCTGGGACAGAGAAATATCCATGGTACCTGAATGTAACTCACCTTGAGCTACTACTGAAAAAGGTGTGAGTAAAATCCAAATAAATAATAATAATAATAATAAGAAGAAGAATAATAAATCAAACATGAGCAATAGACAATTACAGCAGTAAACTCATTCAAATAACAATACAAAGTATGAGTATACTACTTATGGTGATTCTACAGTCCGTTCCTGAACAGAAGCTGATAATATTTACTTGAGTTAATGGATAATGAGAGACTCCTGAGGCAGGCCTGTTGGCCGAAACATGGCCGGATCAAGTCTGTAATTTTGACAATAAACGTTTGATTTGGAGAGCATTGTCCTGCCATTTGTTACGTCTGTGGCCGTGACCACCCTCAGACTTACCCTGTTTCTGGGAGTCAGTGGCTGTGCTGGCTTCTGCTTGTCTCTGTGTCTGTCTCTGTCTTAGTTTCTCTCTGGCTCTGTGTGCTGATTGCCCTACTGAACCTCACCTGTGTGGGCTATGCCTTTTCCAAGATGGCTGCCGCCGACTCCTCTATGCCAGTATCCAAGATGGCTCCCGCTGGGCTGACTTCTCTGTGTGTCAAGCCTCTGTTTGGATGCAAGGTGATTGCTGCAACTGTGCCTCTGGTGTGGAAGGGCTTTATTAATCACTTAGAGACTACAGCCCTGGCCTTTGCATTTCATTTAGGGCCCTGGTGTATAGAGTGCTCTGTACACTGTTTCAGTGTTTGCTCTGTGTGAGTTTCTATGTTTGACTAGATAGCTTAGGCACCGTGTGGCTTGTTAGCCTGTGTATAGCTTTGCTAGTGCTCTGTGTTTGTTTCCAGTGCATGACTTGTTAGCTTGGGCACAGCTTTGTTGTTAGCTGGTGTATAGCTTTCAAGTCTCCTGAGTGTGCTCTGTGTATGTTTCTTGTGTATGACTGGTTTGCCTGGGTATAGCGTTTCTATTAGCCTAGGTACAGTTTACTAGTCATTGTGTTTAAACCTGCCGACTGCCAGAACCCGGACAGTCCCTGCCGGTCGGCCTTGCCTGCGCCTAGGTGCCAGGGGGCACTCCTGGATCTTCATTCCTGCTGTTTCTGCTTGCAAGTTCCAGTTCCGGGTTTTCCTGTAAGTCCTACCGGCTGCCAGAACCTGAGGGCTCAACCCTCGGGGAAAGGTGGTCAAGCGTAGGTGAAGCCTAGGTCCAGTGTGTTCCAGTCCAGCGGGTTTCACTCCTGTATGTTCCAGTCCTGTGGGGCCCTCCAGTGTGTTCCAGTCCAGCGGGCCCCACTCCAGTGCGCACCCGTCCGGTGCGTTCCAGTTCCGAGTGTTCCTGTGTAGAACTCCAGTCCGGGGTTCCAGTCCAGTTTTGTCTCATCTCTACCTTGGAGGTGATCTTGCCTGCCACTGCTGCTCCACGGTAGTGGCCCATGGGCTCACGAACCCAGTGCTCCCGGGGAAGAAGCCTGACAGTATGCCAAGGTCCTCGAGCACGCGACACCATTCTTTTGAGTCACCTTTGCTGCTTTCTGTGTGATTTCAAGTCTGCAAGGGCTTGTGTTCTTCTGTTTATACATCAATATTTAAAAATAGCTATATTCTAATGGCAATATTAGCACACAGCCTTTAATGAAAAAAATAGAAAACTGGAGTTTTTATGGCCATGGTAACAATGGCCTTAGTGTGTGACAAAGGCCCATGTAAGAAAGCGCTAAGGCCACTTTTTACCACAGTTTATTAAAAGAACCTCTAAAACCATAAAAGATCAGAGCCCAAGCTGGTGTCCCCTATTTTGTCAAAGAATAGATCATGTGTGACCCTCTCTTTTGTTCATTTCTCCATCTCTCATTCCTGATCACTTTCATTCTTGGGGACATCAGCTATCTTCGCCTCATAATCAATGTCTCTTCATTCAGAACATTGCCTTTATTTACAGGGACAAGAGATGGTCATCAGCCAGACTAACAAAGCAAACCAGAGCTTCACAAGTTCTCTCCAAACTTATCGAGACCTGCATGATGAACTTTGTGATCTTCGCATGTCCTACAGCAGCATGAGTGTGGTGAGAAGAACAAGGCGTCTCTTTGTTCCAACTGATATGTTTGTAGCATACAAAGAGAGTTCTGCCATCTTCTAGAGCAGTATTTCCCAAGTCCAGTCCTGGAGTACCCCTTACCAGTCAGGTTTTCAGGATATCCACAATGAATATGCATGAAAGAGATTTGCATATAATGGAGGCAGTGTACGCAAATCAAGTTCATGCACATTCATTGTGGATATCCTGAAAACCTGACCGGCAAAGGGTACTCTAGAACCGGACTTAGGAAACACTTTTCTAGGGAACCTGCAAACCAACATATTGACCAAGGATCTCTCATAAGGTTAGTATGACAAGAAAAGCCCAATGTGACATGTTCGAAGACAATCAAATGTCATTAACATGGCATGGATGTGCCTTCATTTGGAAACAAAATGACAAATGGAACAAAATAAGCTTGTCCAGTTTTAAACCAACCCCCTCCCCAAAAAATACCCATAAAATTGTTTTGTTTTTTTTTATTTATTTTGTTTCATTTTTATTTTCAGTGTGCATTATTTGCAAATAACGCATAGTTTAAAAATGTTAACAGGAAAAAACAAAAGGGAAAACATATGAGAAAGAAACAAAAACAGCCAAAGTTCCCCCCCCCCCCCCCACTCAGAAATGCAATGTGACTGGTGTGTGCATCCCTATGACACAGTGTCTGAAAAGTTATGCCACCTCACATTGTGTTGTTTCATCAGTAAGTGGAAGTAGCTGCTCTATAATGTAATTGATGCACTCCAGACAGGATTCTGATGATTTGGCCTAATGCAGTATGGCACCTGTCATATTTCTTTGATTTATGGTGTTACGGGCCTATGTGTTTTATATCTACAGTCGTCCCTGTTGTGAAATGATTATTTCACGGCAGCTCACTTTTACTGGCAGGAGAAGGAGCTGCTCTCTTCCAAGGTACTGAAGCTGAAAGAAATGGTGGCAGATCTGAGCATGAAGCTAAAGGCAGCAGTTTCCGACCGAGAGAGGCTCCTGCAGGTACTCCAGAGGAGTGGGGTCCATAAAGGGGTGATAAAAGAAATGTGGAGCTGATTAATTACCTAGTTCCAACAGGGAGGCTTTGTGGGCAGTCCTGGTTTTGAACTTGCATCCCAAAGCAGTGTGATATTCATAGTTCTTCTACCCACTGAAATCTATGCTGCACAACCCATAATGTACCAGGATGGGGTTGTCAGAAATCCAGGACTGGCCTAAACTCTCCTTTCTGGAGCTGGGTAACTTGACAGGCCCAGAAATATGAGGAGGAAGATGAAATGTCCTTGGTGTACATTATGTAGTACACATACATACAAACTACACAAAGTCTGATCCTCCCAGTGACTCAAATGAGTGATTCTCATACGGAGTGTCTTAGGGGTCATTTTACTAAGCCGCATAAATGTCTATGTGTGCCCAATACGTGCCAAAATGGAGTTACCGCCCAGCTACCGTGTGGCTCTTGCGGTAATTTCATTTTTGGCGCGCGTCTGATAAGCGTGTCTGAAAAATATTTTTTATTTTCGGCCGCATGTATCAGCCACACGCCAAGTGGCATTTGACGTACGTAGGTCATTACCGCCCGGTTACCATGTGAGTCTTTTCCACTAGGTCAATGGCTGGCGGTAAGGTCTCAGACCCAAAATGGACGCGCAGCAATTATGATTTTGCCATACGTCCATTTTCGGCAAAAAGTTAAAAAAGCCCTTTTTTTACAGGCGCGCTGAAAAATGGATCGGCGTGCACCCAATACCCATGCCTACACTACCGCAAGCCATATTTCAGTGCGCCTTTGTAAAAGGACTCCTCAGTCAGAATGGAGAGTTCAAAGCAGCAGACTGGATGGAAACTGGATTTAATGAGCATCTGTATAGGGTAAATTTTCAAATGCTTAGTTGGAATCTTCATGCATAAAATAACGAACTGCACTGGTAAAGTAGCTGAATGTGCTTAAGCAGATTTTCAGTCACCTAAAACAACACATCTGCTTTCATAATGTGCACAAACTTGATCATCAGGTGTTCTGGGCTAGAGACCTAGGTTTCACATTTCAAGAGAGATGTTCCAGGTGGCATGTTCAAGAGAAGAGGTGCTTGTTTGTGGTGGAACATTTCTGGGGAGGGGAGGGTTCTGGAGTGGCACAGAGTGTGAGGAGAGGAGTTCCATTGACATGTTCCAGGAAGAGAAGAAAACTCTGAGTAGCATGTTCTGGGAGTGGAGTTGTTCCAGGTGACTCATTACTAAGGACGGGAGAGTTACGAGGTGGGACATCCTAGAGGTGTGAGGGGAGGAGGAGCTCCAATGGCATGTTCTGAGAAGAGAGGAAAGCACCAAGTAGCATGGTCTGAGAGAGGGGTAGTTCCAGGTGGCACATTCCTGAGGAAGGGAGAGTTTCAGCCTGGCATGTTCTAGGAATATGAGGGGAGGAGTTCCAATGGCATTATTTCCAGGAAGAGAAGAAAAATCTGAGTAGCATGTTCTGGGAGTGGAGTTGTTCCAGGTGACTCATTACTGAGGAGGGGAGAGTTATGAGGTGGGACATCCTAGAGGTGTGAGGGGAGGAGGAGCTCCAGTGGCATGTTCTGAGAAGAGAGGAAAGCACTAAGTAGCATGGACTGAGAGAGGGGTAGTTCCAGGTGGCACATTCCTGAGGAAGGGAGAGTTTCAGCGTGTCATGTTCTAGGAATGTGAAGGAAGGAGTTCCAATGGCATTATTTCCAGGAAGAGAAGAAAAATCTGAGTAGCATGTTCTGGGAGAGGAGTTGTTTCAGGTGACTTATTACTGAAAAGGGTAGAGTTCCATGGTGGCACATTCTAGGGGTGTGGTGGTGGGGAGTTCCAATGGCATGTTCCAGGGAAGAGAGGAAAACTCTGAGTAGCATGGTCTGAGAGAGGGATTGTTCCAGGTGACTCATTCCTGAGGAGGGGAGAGTTCTGGGATGGTACATTCTAGGGGTGTGAGGGGAGGAGTTCCAATTGCATGCTCCTGGCATGTTCCCAGGGTGAAAAAAAAAAGTTCTGAATAGCAGGTTCTGGGAGAGGTATGGTTCCAGGTGTCTCATTCCTGGGTATGCTTGTTAGATGTGTTATGCATTTCCAAATTTACACATATATATTTAGCTGCATGATAACTTGATTTTCATATTAAAATTTAGACAACTGGCTTGCGTTTGAAAATCATTTGGAACACCCCAAATCTCACCCTATTTTTGGACAGCTAACTTTGTCTGTATAACAATTTATACATCCAAAACTATCCATCCAAGAGGCACAGATTTTTAAAAATAAAAAGCACTAGTTCGTTTAGTGGCATCACATAAGTGCTTTTGAATATCACCTCGAGTGTTTATTCTTAACCTCTCAAACATAGCAAAGGAAGAAAATCTCTCGACCAAAATAAATGCAGTGAGGAATGGGGGGTGGGGAGGTTGTAATATAAAAAGGCATGAGTGGATGCACCTACAAATGAACTACTGAACACACTAATTGAACACTTAGCGGGCAGATGTCAGACAAAGGTTTAATCTACAAAAACTACAGAAAGAGACCCACAAAGCTTTTGAATGATCAAGAAAGGATGCTTAGGAAAAAAGGAAAGCAATAGTTTTAAAGAATTTTTTAAATCAATGAATTAATAGGTGATAACAAGTTTATTAATTGGTTTGTACTTGGTCTTATTTACAGGAAAAGGTAGATTTGCACCAACAGGTGCAGGAGCTCAGCCTACAGTTAGAACATGCTCAGAGAGGCAAGGAGGGATTCAGTGACCAGATGTCAGACCTCCACGTGGAGCTGGTTGATGCCAAGGCACAAGCAAACCGGCAAGACCAGGAGACAGTTCAGATGAAAGAGGAGCTGCTGATGGTCAAAGCGGTAATAAAAACTCAACCGTGCTTCCAAAACTGGGATTGAACCTCCAAGATCCTGTTAACAGAGATATTGCTGATGGCTAAAAGGATCAGAAGGAAGGGATCCCCAGAAGCTTAGCCAGTGGTGGGAGGCAGGGCTGGTGGTTGGGAGGCGGGGATAGTGCTGGGCAGACTTATACGGTCTGTGCCAGAGCCGGTGGTGGGAGGCAGGGCAGGTGGTTGGAGGGCGGAGATAGTGCTGGGCAGACTTATACGGTCTGTGCCCTGAAAAAGACAGGTACAAATCAAGGTAAGGAATACACAAAAAATGGCACATGTGAGTTTATCTTGTTGGGCAGACTGGGTGGACCGTGCAGGTCTTTTTCTGCCGTCATCTACTATGTTATATAACAGTGTAGTACAAACAACTTATAACCTTTGAGAAACAAATGCATATAGAAGGAAGGAAGGTCACATTTAGGGGGACTACTAAGCAGATCTAGGTAATTCAAGCACACAAACTTCCCTCTGGTTCAGCTCTCTATGGTAGCCAGGAGGAATAAGGCCATTAGAACTCAAAGTATATGACAATTGGCATTCTTTGATCCTAGCTACAATGTTCTCCTTGTATTCAAAAGACTTGGGACAAAGCCAGGACTGTCCTGTGGTGGGGATGGTTATTCCTGTGACTGTGAGCCCAGCCATGAATGAGACATGGTAAACATTTGATTCTCCTGGCATGCTCAACCACCTTTCTGCTTTTGCAATAAACACATCATGATGGAAATGGAAGTCGCTATTGCAGCGCAATAGTTACCAAGCCAGCAATACTGTGACATCGGAGATCTGAGTCAAGTTGTTGTATGTCATCTTCAGCTTAGGTTAGATGATAAAGAAATTGAAATAAAGTTCCAATCAGCTTTTCTTGGTAGCATTTTACACTGAGTCTGCTCCACACTGGGGGTGCCTAGTTTTGCAGAGAGTAGTTTGTTCTATCAGTCTGGTAATAGGTTATGGTTATAGGGTTCATCAGCTATCCTCAACAGGAAAGAGAAAGCCCATTGTAATAGGAAATGAGAGATGGAGTTAAGAAAAGATAAGGTGTTTATAGACATATTGCAGACTATGGAGATGAAGTCACTGAGCTACTAAGTAGTAAATTTAAAACAAATTAGAGGCAATATTTCTTCACTCAATGTGCAATTAAACTCTGGAATTCATTGCTAGAGAATATGATAAAGGCAGTTAGCTTAGCAGGGTTTAAAAAAGGTTTGGCTACCTTCCTAAATGTCCATAAACCATTATTAAGATGGACTTGGGAAAATCCACTGCTTATTCCTAGGATAAGTAGCCTAAAATCTGTTTTGTTCTTTTGGGATCTTGCAGGTTCTTATGACCTGGATTGGCCACTGTTGGAAACAGAACACTTAGCTTGATGGATCTTCAGTTTGTCCCAGTATGGCAACACTTATGTTCTTATGTACTTGTGTAAGAATAAGATAGGGAAGGGAATAAATGGGGAGAGGTAAAGGGTAAAAAAAGAAGGAAGAAAGCAAACATCTCCAGTGTTTGTGAATTTTAGAAAGCATTTCCCACATGTGAAGCATGTTTTATGCATGGGAAGTAGCTGTTCTAAAATAGCAGTGTAGGTGTATATGTATGAAATACATGTCCTGACAAGAGTCTGTGTCCTCTTATGTGGATTGCGTATAAGCATACCCAAAGGTGGCGTTTAGGCAGAGTTGTGAAGTACAGAATACACGCAGAAAGCTACTGGGGATTATTAGATCTACTAGGGTTCAGGATGAGGATGAGAAGGGCTTAGTGACTGTAACAATAGAATCAACATGGTTGGGGGGAATAATCTTTCTGTAACACTGGTTTGCATCATAAAACATACTGGTGGGGAAGATACTTCTTATCCTGTGTAGACTGGTTAGATATTCATTGCTTTTTCTAGTTAATTCAGTGAATCTGAAAGATGTCAGACTGACAGTACTGAAAATTGAAGTCTTCCATTTATCCACATAGCAGGTACTGCATGTTCATCAGCAGAGATACCTCTCCCCACCTTATAGTTTGAGCCCTGCTCTGGAGGGTAAGGATTGAAGTTCAGTTTTAGTGCTGAATTGGTCTAGTCTTGTTTTACTGACTGGGGCATCCATTCACCAGGAAATGAATTGAAATCACTGATCATTTCAGATAGGTCACCAAATAATGGTGAACAGTTAACAACTTATGCTCATTACAGGTCTACCTGAGCCAGATTTGAGGGAGCCCCTTGGAGTGAAAGACTTTGTAGCCTTCCAGATCTACACATTTCCTGTACAAAAGCATTGCCATACTGGGTCAGACCAAAGGTCCATCAAGCCCAGTATCCTGTTTCCAACAGTAGCCAATCCAGATTACAGGTACCTAGTAAGATCCCAAAAGAGTAAAAACAGATTTTATGTTGCTTATCCCTGGGGTAAGCAGTGGATTTTCTGAAGACCATCTTAATAATGGCTTATGGACTCCACAACACAGTGTCAGTTCCATTAAATTGTTGGGACTGAGCTGGATTTAAATCATGTCTATGCCAGTTGTTCGGAGTTCTGGTTTACTAGCTCTGAGGTGAGTGCTATCTCTTGTTCCCATTAGGTCAATGAGAAACTTTCATCAGAGTTAAGTCAGTCCAGCCAGAAACTGGAGGCATCCCTCGAGCAGCTCCATCATCTGGAGGCTGAGAAGAAAATCTTCACCAATCAGATTGCAGCCCTGGAGACAGAGCGCACTCAGCTGCTTGGTGAGAAGGAGGTGCTGATGTCTGCGATGGAGGGAGATGCTAAAAGCCAAGAGGACAGCATGCAGGCTGTGCATGACAGCTCCAGAAAACTTTGGTAAAACCACTGGGATGGCGCAAATAAGGTGGAGTGAGGGGGTGGGAAGAGGTAGGAGGTCAGTAGCTAGGAGTGTGGAGGAAGATGAATAAGGGAAAATCTAGGACATAGAAAAAGCCAGGGATCAAAAGGAGGAGGTGGTCTGTCAATAGTCAGGTTAGTATGTTCAAGTTTCATAGTTCTATTTGTTTTACACGCCAGCTGTGACATTTATCTTGTCCATTTATGTTCTGTGCCGCTGTCCACAGAAGCAGTGGTGCTGAATATATAGATTCAGTGGTACCAGTACTAGCTATATGGATAGTGGTGATACTGAGCTGCTCTGCAGATAACTCTTGACACCCTTTATGTTATCCTAGCTTTATCTGCATAGCGGCTAGATATAGCTGACTCTCCATAGTGCCAGGGCAGAGTGTGGCAGTTTCACCTAACTGCTGGATAGTGCTGCTGAAAACTCAGGGTCAGGGTTCAGTCTGAGTACTCACCCAAAGACAGTTCCACTATATGGACAAAAGCTTTTGAATATCTCTAGTCTCACATGGCGCATGGTGCATGTGGCAACTTCCGATGTGAAGCTGAACTGCTGCTTCTTGTGTCTCATATGTTTTAGGGCATTACAGGAGGAGAAACAGGCTCTGCAGACCCGCTGTGTGGAGCTGGAGACTACACTACAACAGATGCAGGATACACCTTCTCAGCTGCAGGAGGAGCAACAAGTTTCCCAGTATTGGAAGGACAGATGGCAACAGGCAGCTGTGAACCTGAAAACTAAAGAGGACGAGCTGGAAAAAGCACAGTTACAGTACCAGAGTGTTTCAGCAAAGGTGTGACATTGCTGTGAAATCCCATCCTCCGTCCACCCCAGCTTATCCTGTATCGTCCAATTCTAGTGCCTTCCATAGTGCTTTCCATTCTACTCCACAAACATTTCATCCCAGACACTGTCACTACTGTGCAGTAGTCCCTGCTCACTTCTCTCCCTCTGCACTACATTCCTCTCACCTCCCTTCATGTTTTCCAGAGCCAGTTTTCCATCATGCTCGGCACACATGCGATTCACACTCTTCTATTCACTCTTGCTGTTTTGAAGGATCCATAAATTGCATACCAGAGGTCCAAATCTTCTCCTCTGTTCCTGTCTTTCAGCACACAGAGCTGCTAGAGGATTGTGAGATGCTTCAAGCTGATGTAGAGGAGCTGTCTGAGCTGAGAACTGTCGTACAGAGGTGGGCAAAAGATCTCCACACTCATTCTCAACTACAAAAGTAGGAAACAGCTTTTGAGTTTACTCACATATTGTACAGGCAAATTTATAAAAGCCCATTTACACGGGTGAAGCAATGTTTAATCTGTTGAAAAGCGTTTCAAAATTGCCATTATAGACATATAATTTTATCACTGGTCTCATTTTATGCAATGAGACCTAGTTACTAATAACTGGGGATAACAGTAAAATAATATGTCTTAACAGCCCATGCTGATAACTCCCTCCTTAATTAAAGAAAAAAGAAAATGACTAGAAATTGAACTCACTGCCATATGTAATAAAAGGCAAACAAGTCATCACTGGTTGGCTCTTAGGCATTGGTGGAATGAGGCATTATGATATTTATTTATTCATATATTTGTACCCCACATTTTCCAATCAAGTTGTCAGTTCAATGTGGCTTACAGTTTATTTCATATAGACAAGTTGCATTGCTGTTTGGAGTAGACACTGACTTTGTTCAGTGACTATTAATGATTAAGTATCGTGGTGTGATTGGTTGGTGTTCTGGCATATCAGCCCTGGTTATCAGAGACTGAAACTCTTCACACTAAGGGGGAAAGTTATCAATGCAAGCTATTAAGACATATTATTTTACCATTAACTCATGCTATTTTAGCATACTATTTTATGCAATGAGACCTAGTTATTAATTACTGGGGTTAACAGTAAAATAACCGGTCTTAATGGTAGCCCATGTTCATAACTTTATCCTTTAACAAAATTCCGTAAACCAACTATACAAAAAATAAAACCACTGCAAACATATGGGGCCCTTTTACTAAGCTGCGGTAAAAGGGGCCCTGCGCTAGTGGTGGTGGCTGTTTTTGCCGCGTGCTGAGGCCCTTTTTTACCACAGCAGGGGAAAAGGCTGAAAAACGAAATGGCTGTGCAGTAAGATTACCTATGGAGGTGGCGGTAAGGGCTCCTGTACTAACCCAGTGGTAACCTATGCGGCCCGATTACTGCTGGGTAACTACTGTGGTAAAAAATAGGGACCTAATTTTCCCTGGCGCCGGAAATGGCACATGCTGGGGGTGGAACTACCACCGGTGCCCATGCTGGGCTAGCGGTAGTTCCAGATTGCCATATGGGAGGTGCTGTTTCACTATTACATTTTGAATATTGAGGGACAGGCAAGCTCTGCAGCTGTCCAGCAGGGGCCTAGCCAAACAACAGATTCTGGGTGGGCCTAGACAAGAAGTGGGTGGGCACCAAGTGTTCTTCACCACCACCATCACCACCTCCACCACCAAAAAAATATCTCAGCTGGCGAGAAAACGCTTCTTTCCACCTTGGCTTACCATCAAAGGGAAGTCTTCAGCTGATAGAGCTTGGGATCTCCACCAGCTACCACTAAACGTATGCTACTGTTGGGTGGGCCTGAACCCTAAGTGGGTGGGCCCTGGCCCACCCAGGCCCACCTATGGCTACGCCGCTGCTCTCCAGTGAACCTGCCTGTTCCTAGTGATAGAAAACACAGTATTGAAGCACCGCCCCCTACTGGCAGCAATGCAGTTGGAGGACTCCCATTCAGCTCTTTGCAGCATAAGGTGCAGCTAAAGACTTTCCTTTGGTCTTTTGTGTTTGTCCAGCTTGAAGGAAGAGAATGGGGACCTAATGAGACGATTAGGAGAACACCATCAGATTACTCGGCTGCTCCAGTTACAGAGCGATGTTGCAGCAAATTCAGTAAGACTTAGAACATCTGTCAATTACATCTATTTATTGGGGAGGTTTTACACTTCAATTTCTCCATTTCTGTTCTCTCTATGCATGAATAACACAAACCCTGTCCTGGAATGTACTTGTAGGCTGCACAAGTGGGATCTTAAGTGCATAACAGACATGCCATTTCATAAATGCTTATTTCTGTCTTGAAAGGCAAAAAATGGCTTTTTAATGTTGCAGGATTCTGGAAGGAGTTGTCACTGCCCTTAACTGAATTGGAATTAGGGATGGGCAGCCCCCAAATGTTTATTTTGTTTTTGTTTCCCATATCATTTGCAGCATTGTTCATTTTGATTTCTTTTGGTTAGTTTTCATTTTCATTTCAGGGGCAATGTTGTCAAGGGTAAACCCTCTTTGCATACTATTATCGGCAAATGAAAAAAAACCCCCACAAACGTGAAAATTCTGTAAATTGGCACCTCATTTTAGGCCAAGGAAAAAGAGAAAACCAAACACTTCCATAGATCACAGCATGAAAGTTCAAAGAAGGTGGAAGTGACCAAAAAAGAAGGATCCAGGAGAAGTAACGATAAAGTTTTATTCAACTGCCAGATATACTACTACTACTTATCACTTCTATAGCGCTACAAGGCATACACAGCGCTGTACACCATACACGAAAAGACAGTCCCTGCTCAAAGAGCTTACAATCTAAATTAGACAGGTAAACAGACAGAACAAGTAAGAGGTAGGGGAATTAAAGAGGAGGGGATAGAAGGGTACAGGCAAGTGGGTAGTGGTTAGGAGTCAAAAACAGAGTTAAAGAGGTGGGCTTTTAGCCTGTATTTGAAAACGGCAAGAGACGGGGCTAGACGTACATATTTCAAATTATAGTGGTGCACTACATGGATGGATCCAACGCGTATCGTGTTTCAGTGCTTAGGAGTTCTGTCATATAGTGCATACCAAACAAATCTTTAGAACACAGGTTCAATGTGAGTGAGAAAACCTCCAGTAAGGAGACTAAGCACTGTATATGATTCAGGAAGCACACTGTGCCATCAAAACTGTATGAACATAAGAACAGCCCTACTAGGTCAGACCAATGGTCCATCTAGCCCAGTATCCTGTTTCCAGCAGTGGCCAATCCAGGTCACAAGTACCTGGCAGAAACCCAATTAGTAGTAACATTCCATGTAGAACCCCAAAGAATGGAAAGATTCTGGAATCCTAAAGAGTAACAAGATTCTGGAAACCAAAGGAGTAGCAACATTCCATGCTATCAATCCCAGGGCAAGCAGTGTCAAGCAGTGGCTTGCGTCTATGCACTATCTACCAGATTCTATATATTACGTCTTTCATTCCATGCCTAAATCTAAGCATATTCCATAAAAATGCGAGTGACTTAATTGGCTTAACAAGCGAATCAGCGTTGTTAACAGCACTTAACACACAATAATGAGCATTAATTGGCAATAATTAGAATTTACACATATAAGTCGCCAAGCATATACTGTAATGAAGTGCGCCTAAATTCTAAAGTGCGCAGTCCAAAAAGGGCATGGCTATGGGCAGGGAAATGGACGTTTCATGGGCATTCCCTAATTTACGCGCGCAGTTATAGAATATGGCCTAGTCTGTGTAAATCTATGTGCATGGATTTACAACAAGTTTTTGTTGGTGTAAATGAGTGTGTGTAGTTTTAGGCGCTGGAATATTAACTAAGCATATTCTGTATACCACAACTAAATCGTGTAGAAAATGCTTAGGCGAAAATGATTTCCGTGCAGATTTTCCAGGCGCCATATACAGAATCTCCTCCTATATGACAGGACTACTGATGAAGGCTAAGTGCCGAAACAAGACCTGTGTTGGGTCCACCCATGTGGTGCACCCGTCGTAATTTGGAATTGTATATCTGGCACTGTATTTAGTTGAATAAAGCTTTTTATTGTCACTTCTCCAAGACAATACTTTTTTTAGGTCACCTCCACCTCATTTTAGGTGCCACAAAGGGGCATGCTGAGCATCAATTCCATAATGGATTATGGCACCTAAGCCATTAAAGAATATTAGCAACAGTGTGTACCAAGGGTGGGGCGGTGGGGGCGGTCCGCCCCGAGTGCACGCTGCTGGAGGGTGCAGAGAGCAGCCGCGCGCCTGTTGGCTCCGCTGGTTCCCTGCTCCCTCTGCCCCGGAACAGGTTACTTCCTGTTCCGGGGCAGAGGGAGCAGGGAGCCAGCGGAGCCGACAGGCGTTTGGCTGCTCTCTGCACCCTCCAGCAGCCAAGAATGCACCCGGGGGGGGGGGGGGGTTGATGCGCTGGGGAGGGGGGGGCATTACACCAGAGGGGGGGGGGTGTCGTGCTGCACTCTGAGGGATGGATGCCGCTGCACCCGGGGGGGGGGGGGGGAGGTGCGCAGCGGCGATCCGCCCCAGGTGGCAGCCGATCTAGGATCGCCACTAATTACCACAAAGCTGCATTGGCACACCAAAAGTTAGACATGCCTACTTATGATAGGTCAATGCTGGTGGAAGCGGGTGTGCCATGCTATGCACACAATTGAAAGTGTTCTGTAATTTACATTCATCACTTGGTAACAAGCCCATGACACACCCATGCTCGTAAGTTGTTCCGCCAGCTGTGATAAACGGGGATCCAATACCTTTACAATTGCATCTGTGATGTTGTCGCGGAGAGCCGCAGAGGAAAGCATTGGTGAGGCTGAGGCAGACTCTGCCACTTTACCTTCTGCTCCCTTGGTCTTCCCTCTGTCTCTTTTGTGCCCTTTACTCGACATCCACTTGCCGTTCCACACAACAAACTGGTTCATACACTTACTGGCAGTTTAGGATGAATTTTTCAAGGAGTACCATGCAGCAATCATTGAGAATTAAGGCAGATTCTAAGGGTGTTCCAGAGCCTCACAAATGCATGCGTCTGCTCAGGCTCACAGCATCACATGACCTCTGAGGAGTTGTTTTTATATATACCTTGCCACAATTTGCCTTACTCTCTTTTGTTTCACATATGGATTTATTAGAGCGTTAAGGTGTTCCTCTTTGTTTTTTGTTACTTGACATTTCTTATGTCATTGCAAATGACAGCCCATCCATAACTGGAATATAAAATGGCGAAATGTCCCTGAGTGGTTGTGAATGAAGGCTGATGGTTCCAGTGAAGCTGAAGGAAACTTCTAAAAAAGAAGTGATTATAAATGTGTTTGTCTTCTTTCTCTAGGACATGGATTCAAAGATGTTAACAACTGAGCTAGAGGCGCTTCATAAGGAGATGCGACAAACTCAGTAAGGGTTTCTTCTCTTTCAAGAGACTTGATCTGAGGAGTTGGGAAGTGATTGATCAGAGCACTTGAACTGCAGCGTGATTTGCAATAATTCTGCAGTGGTTGCCCAGTTCTGTTCTGCTCTTGTTCATGCCTGAGCATGGCTAAGAAATGCTTTCCCTGCCAATCAATGATCTCCTGATTTTAAGCCTTGGGCAAGCTGGTTAACCTTACATTTCCTCGGGTATAAAGTTGAATTTTGTAGGCCTTCCAGAAACATGAAAATGTAACTTACCTTGAGCAGAGTGGAGGAGTAGCCTAATGGTTAGTACAGCAGGCTTTGATCCTGGTGACCTGAGTTCAGTTCTCACTGCAGCTCCTTGTGATTTGGGCAAGTCACTTAACCTTCTGTTGCCCCAGGTACAAAAAAAGCTTTGATTGTGAGCCCTCTATGGACAGAGAAAATACCTGCATATAGTCTGTACAGCACTGCATTTGTCTAATAGCACTATAGAAATGATTAGCAGTATCTCCTGAGGAAAGTGTAATCTAAGTCCCCTTAGGAAACAGACATGGGCTAATTTTTCCATTGCTGAGCTACTCTAGCAGCAGGGGAGGAGGACAGTTATATTCTAACCCCCTAATTCTATAAACTTTAATGGCCAATTTTACACTTATCACACCAAGATTTGCTTAGAAGTTATAGAATAAGGGTAGTTGTGCATGTAATTGAAGAGCTTAATTAGCTGCTAATTGTCATTGATGACCAATTAGCTATAATTGGTCTTAATTGGCCCTAATGATACTAATTAGCAGTGGCAGTCTTACCATTAGGTCACCTGAGACAGGGGCCTCAGGTGGCACTCTTTTGGACCAGCATCCACTCCCACGCTCGCCACGCTCTGGCATCACCGCCTCCCCTGCCCTTCCTTCCCCAAATTTACCTTCTTTTCTTGCTTTCCAAAAGTCAGGTTGGCAGCGGTTCCTATACGCTCTCCTGCAACCAACCCCTTCTCTCTTGTGGCTCGCCTCTCTGACATACTTCCGGTTTCCTTGGAGTTGAGGGCGTGCCACAGGGTAGCGTATGGGAACTGCTGACGCCCCGACTTTTGCAAAGCCAGAAAAGAAGGTAAATTTGGGAAAGGAAGGAAGGTGGGAGATGTCAGACTGGGGGAGGGGGCAAAGCTGAGCTAAGCCGGGGGGGGGGGGGGGGGGGGGGGGTGGAGTTGAGCTGGGTAGACCATCCTCTCACCTCAAGTGGCAAACTGTCTTGGGCCACCCCTGCTAATTGACAGCAATGGAAGTAAAACCCAGACTGGCTCAATCTGTCCTCCTTTTTCTGGAGCCATTTGGTAACCCTAGTAATCGGTTAACACGTGGCAATGCAGTTGCGCTAACCAATTAGTACTGAGCATGCCTACTCTCAGCCCCCAGTTCTTTAAAGTATTTTTTAGCACATGGAAAGTGTGCACAGATGCCAAAACTACCACGGGACGCCTAAGTGCGGCCTGCGGTAGTGATTTTTAACCTTCAGTAAACACGCGTTAGTGCTTACCGCAGCTTAGACAAAGGGCCCCTATGTGCGTAAATCATAAGTCAACCCACACTCTTCTCATGAGCATGCCTACTCTACAAGAATATGCTGGCTTGCATTGCACACACTGTTAGGGGTAGCCTCATTTTATACAGGCCTTTTACATGCATAGAACAGAGGTTTGCGGACACAAAAGGTTTATGAAATTACCCTGCAAAAGCGATTTTGAACCAGTTGTCAATATTGATCTGCTTCAGATTTATGTAGCTGAACAGGTGAAAAGGTTCAGCACAGTTTGGGTCTCTACTGACATCTTCTCTGACATGAGGTGTTGCTATTCTAGCTTGCCACAACTGCATTTGTACATGCCTTTAAATATGACTTTTTTGGGGCCTCGTCATGGTTGAGAACAGACTACAGTGTTGTGGTAACAGTTTTTTTTTGTTTTGTTTTCATTCTGAAGTACCAGGATGAAGGAACTGGAGATGGAGAAATCTACCCTGGAGACACAGCTTAGGAAGCTGAAGGTAAACCTTTTGCCAGGGGACATTTAGAAGGACACAGAGGGCCAGCCCTGTTCAACTCCAAAGCAAGACCGTATTGAGGTATAGCTGCGATTGTGTGACTCACCCACTGACACCCCATTGCCCTGCCCAGCTTGCCTCTACCATTGAGAGGAAAGATGCTGGATTGGAAGCAATTGTTGTGACCCTCAATATTTGCACCCTGTGCAGCTGCATCACTCATACAGAGTTCAGAGACCCTGTGGTGGGAGTTGTATTCATAGCTACTACTACTACTACTTAACATTTCTAGAGCGCTACTAGGGTTACGCAGCGCTGTACAGTTTAACAAAGAAGGACAGTCCCTGCTCAAAGGAGCTTACAATCTAAAGGATGAAATGTCAAGTTGGGGTAGTCTAGATTTCCTCAATGGAGGTATAATGGTTATGTGCCGAAGGCAACATTGAAGAGGTGGGCTTTGAGTAAGGATTTGAAGATGGGCAGGGAGGGGGCTTGACGTATGGGCTCAGGGAGTTTATTCCAAGCATAGGGTGAGGCGAGGCAGAAAGGACGGAGCCTGGAGTTGGCGGTGGTGGAGAAGGGTACTGAGAGGAGGGATTTGACCTGTGAGCGGAGGTTTCGGGTAGGAACGTAAGGGGAGATGAGAGTAGAGAGGTAATGAGGGGCTGCAGATCAAATGCATTTGTAGGTAAGTAGGAGAAGCTTGAACTGTATGCGGTACCTGATCGGAAGCCAGTGCGTGACTTGAGGAGAGGGGTGATATGGGCATATCGGTCCTGACGAAAGATAAGACGTGCAGCTCAAGGGTGACACCTAATGGTCCATGAATGCAGGGTACCAGAACTAGTGAAATTTGCAATAAGGGTCAAAGGTAATATATATGCATAGTCTCCCTTTTAAACTACCTGCAGGTACATAGTATTCATTGACTTTTGAACATGTATTTTGCATGGATACATTTCTCATGGAAAACAGAATATGCAAACTGAAATACAATTTTTGTGTTATTTTCCAAAATTGTCCAAAACATGACCCCGAGAACCCCTTGCCCAATGTGATGCTGTGGAACACCTCAAGTCCTTTTAGCTGCATGAAGGAGGCACTTTTCAGACACCCCTGTGTATTTGCTGTCTCAGAGGCCTGCCTAAATTCTTCACACTAAGGGGGAAGTTATCAGTGTGGGCTACCATTTACACATATTATTTTACCACAGGTCCCATTTTATGCAAAGAGACTTAGTTACTAATAACTGGGGTTAACAGTAAATTTTAACAGTCACCCATGCTGATAAGTGCCCCCTTATTTAAAGAAAAAGAAATGAGTAGAAATCGAAATCTTTGCCATATGTTATAAAAGTGAGTCAAGTATAGGACAGTCGAGCCAGTGTAGATCAACCAACAAAGGGGATGCTCTATCAAGCTTTTACACCTCAAAAATCATCTTAGTGATTGGAGGAAGTGACATCATGGTAGTGGATGGAAGCCTAAAATATGAGCTCTGGTGATTAAAAGTGTGCAGTCTCCCTTATAAATTCCGCTGTTCAGGGAATCAAAGTTACTTTTAATGATTGTAAGAGATGGCCACGTGAAAGCGCTTGGAAAAATTTAAGTATGTGACTTGCAAAAGGAGCACCAGCCGTCTTCTTGGAGAGATTGGGTCATGGATCATGGGGACAACATGGCGTCTGACAATTCCAACTCTGAGGAGGACATGCACATGGCACTTGAGTTGGGTGAAGCAGATATCTCTCGAGCAGACATACAAAGGTGGTTTTGAGAGCTTAAATCAGACATCGCTGGAGTTCGATCAGTCATGCGGTACATATTGGCTGAGAAGAAACAGGACCTCCATGATATTGCAGCCCATGTGGAGGAGGTGAAGGAGCGGCTCGACTCTGTAGGGACAAATATAGATGCTTTGCGAGTGACACAAAAGCAAAGTGCTCCAGAAAGGGCTGAACTGTTTGATGCAATGGAAGATTTGGAGAACCACTCCAGGCAGTCTAATTTACGCTTTAAAAGCATGCCTGAATTGAAACAGTTTTCAAACCATGAGAGGATGATCCAGGAGCTCTATGCATTCATTTTGCAAGCTGATTCCCCAGATGTGCTGGGGTGTGGAGCTTGCACAAATTAAGCTGGATCAGGTGCATCGGAGCCTACTACTACTTATCATTTCTAGACGTACCAAACTTTGGTTTGAAAGAGCAACTACTGTGGAAGGCAAGAGCATAGAAAAAAGTGGTATAGAATAACTGTAAAGTATAGATTTTTCAGGATTTGACTAGGTGCACCTTGCAGAGACAGACTTTTGTGCTGTTACACAATGTCTTCAACAAGCTAGTTTACGCTACTGCTGGCTTTTCCTGTTTGTCCTACTCTTAACAGTTGGGGTGGGGGGAGGGGGGCTCCAGAAAGGTGACTACTGTAAAAGAAGTATGGCTTGCTTTGAAGGACCATGATTGGGCCAGTGGCGTAGCCACAGGTGGGCTTGAGTGGGCCAGGGCCCACCCATTTATGGCTCAGGCCCACCCAACAGTAGCACATGTTTAGTGGTAACTGGTGGGAATCCCAAGCTCTGCCAGCTAAAGATTTCTCCATGATGGTAACGAAAACGCTACTCTCCACAACACCGGGCTCTGCGCATGCTCAGTTTTCAGTGAATTCCTGCTGTCAAGGTGGAAAGAAGCGTTTTCCCACCAGCTGAGATTTTTTTTTTTTTTGGGGGGGGGGGGGGGGGAGAACACTTGGTGCCCACCCAATTATTGCCTAGGCCCACCCAAAAATCTGTTGTCTGGCTACGCCCCTGGATTGGGCTAATCTCCCTCTCAAAGAGGTGTCTCCTGCTAAGCTGGAGCAGCCATCAGGTGGTATTATATGGCAGAAGGTGAACCCGGCACAGAGGGGCTCTCCGCATCCGCCTAACAGATGAGTACTGATGCTGCTCATTGGATTACAATTTGCTCCTGTGCTTTTTAGGTCCGCAGATCCAGTTGGACCATACTTTTTTTTCTTTATGCACATACTGTTTGACGATAGGGAGATGAGTATGTTATGAAGTGCTTCCTCTGGGCTGTGCTCACGTCACTCACCTCACTTGTAATTTCCACTGGCTCACTCTAGGGTCAGTCGGAGTTTGGCGGGATTGGGGAGGGGGTGGAGGGCATGGTTTTGAAAGGGGGATGGTTGAGGTTCTGGAGCATCTGTTACTGGGCGGGGGGGGGGGGGGGGGGGGGGGGGTCAATGAATTACTATTAGTTCGTGGAATGTAATAGGCTTAAAGATGGGGGTAAATGTGGAGGGGCATAATCAAAAGGGAAGCCCAAGTTTTGTTGAGGACGTCCTCGCAAAACATCCCAATGGAGGGGTGAGGAAACTCGTATTATCGAACCAAGATGGACGTCCATCTTTCGCTTTGATAATATGGTCGGGGATGCCCAAATTTTGGTCATCCTTAGAGATGGTTGTCCCTAGACTTGGTCGTTTCTGATTTTTGGCAATAATGGAAACCAAGGATGCCCATCTCAGAAATGACCAAATGCAAGCCCTTTGGTCATGGGAGGAGCCAGCATTTGTAGTGCACTAGTCCCTCTGACATGCCAGGACACCAACTGGGCACCCTAGGGGGCACTGCAGTGGACTTCATAAAATGCTTCCAGGAACATAGCTCCCTTACCTTGTGTGCTGAGCCCCCCAACCCCCCCCTAAAACCCACTACCCACAACTGTACACCACTACCATAGCCCTTTTGGGTGAAGGGGGGCACCTAGATGTGGGTACAGTGGGTTTGTGGTGGGTTTTGGAGGGCTTGCTATTTCCTCCACAAACATAACAGGTAGGGAGGGGGTTGGGCCTGGGTCCGCCTGCCTAAAGTGCACTACACCCACTAAAACTGCTTCAGGTACCTGCATACTACTGTGATGGACCTGAGTATGACATCTGAGGCTGGCATAGAGGCTGACAAAAAATATTTTAAAATATGTTTTTTGAGGGTGGGAGGGGGGTTAGTGACCACTAGGGGAATAAGGGGAGGTCATCCCCAATTCTCTCCGGTGGTCATCTGGTCATTTCGGCCACCTTTTTGTGCCTTGGTCGTAAGAAAAACAGGACCAGGTAAAGTCATCCAAGTGCTCGTCAGGGACGCCCTTTTTTTCCCATTATGGGATGAGGACGTCCATGTGTTAAGCACGCCCAAGTCCCGCCTTCACTACGCCTCCGATACACCCCCTTGAACTTTGGCCGTCCCTATGACGGAAAGCAGTTGGGGACGTCCAAAATCGGCTTTCCATTATACCGATTTGGACAACCCTGGGAGAAGGACACCCATCTTCCGATTTGTGTCAAAAGATGGGCGTCCTTCTCTTTCGAAAATGAGCCAGATAGTATAATATTAAGTGAATTAAGAAAGATGCTCCTGCTTCCTCCTGCATCTCCTTAGTGACCTGCTACCCAGGGGCCCACTATATCATGTTCTTAAACAAACCATGGGTTACATGTGCTTGTGTCTCTCGGTAGCTCACTGTGATATTGCAGCCCATTGGAAACAGTCCATAGGCCCTTCTGTACTGGATTGGACCCATCGAGTCCAGATGGTTGCTGAACTTGATAAACTCATGGACCGTAGGAAATGGTGTTATGACAAAGATGCTGATGAATGGACATATTTGTAGATGATTCTCCAGGACTCGGGAGGGTTAACTGCCTGTTGCTGATGGTTTATGCATAGGGGGGAGGGGTGGGAAGGGGATTGGGGGATTTGAGGTGGGGTTGGAAAGAGAAGTTTGTGTTTTATACTGTTTTGTCCATATGCTGTTAGTGTTTTGACTGCTCTCCTCTTCATAATTCTTTAATGAAAATGTATTAATACAAAAAAAATCATCTTAATTTTGAGCTAGTTGTAGTCATTTCATTGACCTGTCTGTCCAACCTACATAAAGCAGATTATAATAACATGTAAGAGCCCCCCTCTGTTAAGTAGGAAGTAAATTTTAGGTTTAATAGACCATAAATAACAAAAAATATAAAACAACCAACAATAGTCAAAAATAAAAACAATAATTATGATTTTTTTATATTGTAATTTTCATTATTTAGTGCAGTATAAGGCCCCTTGTAATATGAGGCCCTAAGCTGTAGCTTTTCTAGAGGATCTTTTACTGAGGTGCCCTTGCCTTTTTGCTCATGCTAAGAATTAACATGCGCCAAATGCTAAGACACCTGTTATATTCCTATGGATGTCTTAGCATTTAGCGCACACTGATTTTTAGCGTGAGCTAAAAACTCTAACGCACCATAATAAAAGACCCCCCCCCCCCCAGTTTGTACATAACTCCGGCCCTGGATGGAGGCAATAAAGAATGCCACATTTTACTCTTTCTCTCTCCTATCAGCTGGAGAATGGTTCTGTCCTTCAGATTGAACTGGACGCTTGTAAACAGGAGCTGGAACTGGAGAGGAGTCGCAGCGCATCCCTACAGCATGAGACTCAGATGCTACAGTCCAAAAACTGGGTCAGTGATACACTAATGAGCCAGGTCACTTCCAGCTTCCATGTGGGTTTTGGGTCAGTACAGCAGTATGAGCTTTTTATTAGAACTGCTGAGTAGCACTGGATAGACATTGCAACAGACATTTTGGATCATTAGTAATCTTGCAAAATAGTAATAGAATGTTTGCAGAGTGGAGAAAAAAAAAACCTAATGGTTAGTGCAGTAGACAGAGAACAAAGGGAACTGGGTTCAGTTCTCACTGTGGCTGCTTGTGAGCCAGGGCAAGTCACTTAACCCAACCACACTAGTGGAAAACAGGTCCTAAATACCGTATGACTCAATCAAAAATAAATACAACAATTAGCACTAGAAAGGTGGCCGGAGGAAAAGACTTCAAAAATTGCAAAAAAAACTTTCAGCAACATACACAGATGTGGCAAAAAAATAGCTACTTTTAGCGATAAATTAATCATAGGTCAGAAAAACCTCCTTAGCCACCCTCTTTATAATTTTATATATTTCTAAATTAAAAATTTTTTTTGTTTCAAACACTTAGAGGGGCATAATCGAAAGGGGCGCCCAAGTTTTCCTGAGGACATCCTCGTAGGACGTCCCGGCAAAGGGACGGGGAAACCCGTATTGTCGTAATAAGATGGGCGTCCAACTTTCGTTTCAATAATACGGTCGGGGACGCCCAAATCACGAAATTTAGGTTGACCTTAGAGATGGTCATCCTTAGAGATGCTCGTCCTTGATTTTCGCCGATAATGGAAACTGAGGACGCCCATCTCAGAAACGACCAAATCCAAGCCATTTGGTCATGGGAGGAGCCAGCATTCGTAGTGCACTGGTCCCCCTCAAATGCCAGGACACCAACCAGGCACCCTATGGGGCACTGCAGTGGACTTCAGAAATTGCTCCCAGGTGCATAGCTCCCTTACCTTGTATGCTGATCCCCTCAACCCCCCTCCCAAAAACCCACTCACCACAACTGTACACAACTACCATAGCCCTAAGGGGTGAAGGGGGGCACCTAGATGTGGAGGGTTTTGAAGAACTCACATTTATCACCACAAGGGTAACAGGTAGGGGGTGATGTGCCTGGGTCCGCCTGCCTGAAGTGCACTGTACCCACTAAAACTGCTCCAGGGACCTGCATACTGCTGTCATGGAGCTGGGTATGACATTTGAGGCTGGCATAAAGGCTGGCAAAAAGTTTTTTAAGGGTGGGAGGGGGTTGGTAACCACTGGGGGAATAAGGGGAGGTCATCCCCGATTCCTTCCAGTGGTCATCTGGTCAGTTTTGGCACCTTTTTGAGGCTTGGTCGTAAGAAAAACTGGACCAAGTAAAGTCGCCCAAGTGCTCATCAGGGACGCCCTTATTTTTTCTATTATCGGTTGAGGATGCCTATGTGTTAGGCACGCCCCAGTCCTGCCTTCGCTACATTTCCAACATGCCCCCGTGAACTTTGGTCATCCCTGTGACGGAAAGCAGTTGAGGACGCCCAAAATCGGCTTTCGATTATGCCGATTTGGGCGACCCTGGGAGAAGGACGCCCATCTCCCGATTTGTGTCGAAAGATGGGCGCCCTTCTCTTTCGAAAATAAGCCTGTTATTGTACTAAGATTCAACTCATTTCACTGAGACATTATTTTGAATCCTACTGGGCTTTTTTCTTATTTTTGAAGTGCTTAATAATGCACTTAATAAATTTCAATTGAAAGCAGCCAAAAAAAAATGACAAAAGTCTGAAACTTTTCAGTAACTCTTGGCCATATCCATGAGTGAGTTGGATTGCATATCTATAAATGAATGGGATCTCTACAGGCACCCGTTTCACTGAGGTTTCTTCAGGAGATCCAGTCCAGCTGTCACCTAAAACATAAAGAGCCAGCATAGTAAAAAAAAAAACCAGAATAATTTAAAAAAAAGGAACTTCTCTTCATGTAGGATAAATCACAGAGTTATATGGCTTACTCTTTATATGCAGTGAATGAACATGCTGTCCGCTGAGATGAAACAAATGGTGTTGCCGTCTTTTTAACCGCCCGATTTCACAAAGCAAGGAACATTAACAAGTGATGTCCACTGTTCTCAACTGATATGATTGGTCTAAAAACTCTGAGTCATTCAACATTATAAACTTATCTTATAAAGATCTTCAACAAAATCATCAAGAACATCTATCACTCCAACAAATGTCAGACTTCCACTGAAACACTCTTCAGTAATGTTGATAACATGCATAAAATTCAATGATCCAGCCTCTGACTCAGTATGTCCACCACCATGGTCATATCGGGCTCCAGCTGGTTTCACCCTCCACAGGCTTCAGGGCGCAGTAATCTACAATATAACAATACAAAAATACAAAAATGTATATGGGATTTGTATCGCCCAGAACTGGAGCTATGGATTTTAGTGCCTGAGGTAGACAAGCATTTTTGTGCCCCCTTCTCTCTCCTGCCCTCACTTCTCTCTTCTTCCATTTCCTCCACTGTAATTCCCAGTCCTACTTCCTTTCCCTTCCCCCTCTCCTCCCTTCTTCAATTCCTACCGCTCTAATTCCCAGTCCTACTTTCCTCTTCTGCCCCCATTCCTCCTTTCTTCCATTCCCTCCACTCTAATGCCCAGTCCTCCTTCCCTCTCCTGTCACCACATAAGTACATAAGTATTGCCATACTGGGAAAGACCAAAGGCCCATCGAGCCCAGCATCCTGTTTCCAACAGTGGCCAATCCAGGTCACAAATACCCGGCAAGATCTCAAAAATGTACAAAACATTTTATACTGCTTATCCCAGAAATAGTGGATTTTCCTCAAGTCCATTTAATAACGGTCTATGGACTTTTCCTTTAGGAAGCCGTCCAAACCTTTTTAAAACTCCGCTAAGCTAACTGCCTTTACCACATTCTCTGGCAACGTATTCCAGAGTTTAATTACCACTTCTCCTTTCTTCCATTCCCGCCATTCTAATCTCCATTCCTCCTTCCCTCTCCTACCCCCACTCCTCCCTTCTTCAATTCCTGCCACTCTAATCTCCACTCCTCCATCCCTCTTTCACTTCAATCTGGAAAGAGGAGGCGAGCAGAACTTTATTTTTTTTTTTTTTTGCTGCCAGTCCATTCTTAAACATGTTAATTTTCTACCAGTAAGGGCTTTCCCCCAGATTCTATATAGTGTGCCTAGAGATTGGCACCAAAATTGGCATGGGTTCCATAACAATGCATGTAATTTAACAAACTTAACAAGCTAATGAGCGCTGATAGCAGCACTTAACAAGCAATGATGAGCACTAATTGGCACCGATTAGAATTTAGGCGCACAACTCACTAACTATAACGATGTGTGCTGAACTTCTAATGCTCGCAGGCAAAAAGGGGCATGGTTATAGTTGGCAAAATGGGCGTTCTGTGGGCGTTCCAAAATTTATGTGCCTAGTTATAGAATATGGCCCAATGCGCCTAAATCTACATGCTGGGATTTATGCCACATTTTCGTTGGTGTAAATGGATGCGTGTAGATTTAGGCACTGAACTATCAACTAGGCATATGCTATAATCGGCACATAAATCTAGGCACCGATTATAGAATTATGCTTAGTCAGCACTGATTTCAGCACCAATTTTTGTAGTTACCATATATAGAATTTCCCCCTTTGTGACCTGGGCAGATGCCCCATTTGCTTACCTCTAATTGCAACCCTGATATGACTGTCATCCCCTGCAGCAGGCACTCTTGTTGCTGAAATGTAATTGTGTCAGGCAGGGCATGCTTTAGGGGTTGAGGGAAAGTGTGAAAGAAATCAAGGCAACCATCCTGCACAACCATGGTATCTGAACCAGCGGCGTAGCCAGACTTCAGCGGGAGGGGGGTCCAGAGCCCGAGGTGAGGGGGCACATTTTAGCCCCCCTCCCGGCACCGCCTACCCCCCCCCCACCCACCACCACCACCACCAACAACAACTTTGACCCCCCCCCCCCCCGCCGATAACCCTCCCCTGCTGCCGCCGTCACCTACCTTTGCTGGCAGGGGACCCCAATCCCCGCCAGCCAAGGTCCTCTTCTTCCGGCACAAGGCTTCGTTCTGTTTCTGAGTCTGACATCCAGGACGTCAGACTCAGAAACAGAACGAAGCCTTGCGCCGGAAGAAGAAGACCTCGGCTGGGGGGGGGGGGTTGGGGATCCCCTGCCAGCAAATGTAGCCCACGGCGGCGACGGTGGCGGTGGGGGAGGGTTGGCGGCAGGAGGGGGGTCGAGAGGTTCACATGCAGGGGGATCCAGGGCCAAATCTACGGGAGCCCAGGCCCCCGTGGCCCCACGTAGCTACGCCACTGATCTGAACCCCTGTCATTTCTTTGTAAGGTAACCTGTGCATCAGTTGGGCACTTGTCAATTCTATATACCTTCAGTTCTAGAATAATTGTAGTTTTATAACAACCATCTCATGATATATAGTTGTAGGAGCTCAGGTTTGTTCTGTGATTCTTACCTTGGAGGTGTGCTCTAAGGAGCAGCTGTGCGATATTCCTGCGATGGGTTGCTGGCTTCTAACTTTGGCATTTCCTTCCTTCTCAGAGTAATCCTGGAGCTGCTGGAATGGGAATCGATCTCTCTCCATCTGCTTTGGAAAGGTGTGTTCTGAAATTCCAGGCTAGTCTTCAAGTTTTACACTTTACCCCCTAGATTCTATAAACGGTGACTAAAGTTGCGCACACAAATCAGCACGCATATCTGATTTGCGCATATAACTTAATTGCTTAGCAAGCCAATCAGCACTGATAATTGGCTAACAACCAATTATTGGTGTTAATTGGCCTTAATTGGGATATACGCATGGATCATATTCAATAACGGTCCGCGCATCAATCCTAATGCACTTAAATTTTGAGGGCATGGCTAGGGGCATTTACACATGTAAATATAGAATTCAGCTGAATTGCACGTAATTTAGGCACTGGCATTTATGCCTGCTTTTAGCAGTTAGGCTTGATTTATGCCGTAAGTGCTAGTTTAAAAAGGAAGCAAACCCTTTATAGATTAGCGCTCAGAGTGTAAAATTTTCCGCAATGATTTTTAGGCGCCTGAAATCGCGTGCAAATGAGCTAACAGTGAGCAGCTCATTTGCATGCGATTTCCTTCATGCATGCCCGTTTTTTTCCAATTCGCTAAGGGATCAGTAAGGGAACGGCTCTTTCCGTTGAGTTAGTGCATCTGGCCCTGAGTGTTGCTCTGTTATAGAATGAGGGGGTGTGAGTCAGGGGCTTACCTAGACCTTGAAGTGGGGAGGGATCCAGATCCCAAAGTGAGGAGGAACATTTTGGCCCGCCTCCTTGCCACTCCCCCCCCCCCCCCGCACCACAATGCCACATGTGGGGTCCCAAACCCCTGCCAGCTGAAGCATATCTCCAGCAATGCTGTCCTTACATTGCCTGCCCTGCTTCCCCTCACATTATGCATGCTCGATTTTAATGAAATTGAGCATGTGACAAGAATGCATGTTCAATTTCATTAAAACCAAACATGTGATGAGAGGGAAGCAGGGCAGGCATTGTAAGGAGAGCAGCACTCTAGAAATACTTCAGCTGGCACCCCCACCAGCCAAACCAGGGGCCCTGGATCCATTTGGGGGGGGGGGGCTCAGGCCTCTGGCCCCCATAGCTATGCCACTGGTGTGAGTACAATTATATAAAAGGGCACCTATATTATATAAATTTATGCCTGCATTTACATGTCCCTTTGCATGTCTAAATGCTGGGAAAATATCACCTACATCTGTAACTGGCCTAAGTGTTATTCTATAAGGGTGAGCGTAAGGGTTACGGCATGTAAATCCAAGGGAGCATGGGGTGGGGCATAGGCGTGTCTCCCACTTACACATGTAATTTATATAACACTGTAAGTCATGTGTGCCCTTGCCTCATTTTACCCACCTGCAGTTACACCTGAGCTATGGCTAGTGCAACTGTGTGGTGCATAAAGTTTTGGCACCAATGTCAACTTATCCTAGTATTGTGGAACAGAATTTGGGGGCCCAGATGTCATTGTATATTAGGGGCTCCCTGCACTGCATCAGTGAGGCACCCACTTATGGAATTACCATCCTAGCAGGCACCTATTCGGAGCCTATTCTAGACAGGAAAATAGGTGCCTACTTTCTTTTATAGAAGTGATTCCCAAACTGGATTCTGCCGAAGACTAGGATTCCACAAACTCTTTTCAGGGGTTCTACAAGTGAGGAATTTGGTGGCATGCTTCAGCCGTCAATGCCGGCACTTCTGCATATGCTCAGTTCGGTTGCATGAATTAAGCATGTGTGGGAGTGCCAGCTTCGGCAGCTGTCGCATGCTGCTGACTTCCTCACTGCTCAGGCAGCACGGGCATGGACTTCTTTGGCTAAACTAAATCAAAGGTAGGCCCCTCAAAGCAGCATGAGGTAGTCAGGGGAAGGGGAGAGATGCTGGATTGAGAGTGTGGCGATCTGAGAGAGAATGGGAAATGTTGAATCAAGGGTAGAGTGGTGGGAAGGAGAGAAGAGAAAGGGAGAAACATTGGACCTGGGGTAGGGAGAGGGGAGAGAGACTCAAGATGCTGGAGTACGGGGGAGGGCAGGAAGAAAGAGAGATGAGACTCAAGAGGTGGAGGGGAGGGGAGCAGAAGCTGGATGGGACTTGGGGGGGCGTTCCTCCATCCTTAGTTTATGAAAAAAATATTTTAGGGGTTCTGCCATTGAAAAAAGTTTGCACAGAGAGGGTCCAAAGTACAGAGCAAGTCCAAATATCAAAGAAAAGCACCAGGAGCCTTCAAAATCGGGACACAATTTCTTTATTCGTACACCTTGAACATCAAATCCTTCCTAAATGATGTGACACGGGCCGTGTTTTGGCACACAGCGCCTGCATCAGGGGTCAGTCAATGGAGTGATGATTTCTGGGAAGAAGCAAAGCTTTCTTCTATAATGATGACAAGTTGGATGATTGCCCATTTCTTACAAAACTAGTACGCTGAGTAGTCTGATGAGACTGGAACCAGATCCGTCCCTTTAAACTTTGATTAGTGAATTGACCCATGACCATGATCCATGACCCATTCACACCAACTGCTCAACTCTGCAATCCCTACCCTATAATATTCTCTGGATTTGTCACGTGCTTTTATGAATTCAGATACAGTCCTCATCTCCACCTCATATAGCATGTCACTGATGCTCCAATCAAACTCTGCCCTCAGCACACCCAAAGCAAAAGTACATAACTTTTACACAGGTCGGTATTTTATGAGGTCATTTACACTCATGTGTTGCCATTTATGTATGTAACTTATTAAAATATTGACATTTGAGTGTATTGTTCACACCTAAAACTAGACACCACCTTATTAAATTATTTATTTATTTATTTATTTGTTACATTTGTATCCCACATTTTCCCACATATTTGCAGGCTCAATGTGGCTTACACAATACCATAAAGGCGTTTGCCAAGACCGATAGGGGACAAGTACAAAAGATGTTATAATGGGAGAGGGGAGATAAAATTCTGTCAAGCTGGTAGAAGGGTTTGATAATGTCCGATACGATCTTTGATCCCTTACATGTTTTTTTTTAATGTATACCCCGCCTAAATACTAAGTGGTTTACAGCAAAACAATCATAATTAGAAACAAATAAACAACATAAAATATAGAAGAAATGAATTCTAATACAACTGCGCCTGCACTGTTGAGACCTCAAAATCATCAGACATTAAAAGCCTGAAGAAAAAAAATGTCTTTAAATCTTTCTCGAACTGCCTGAAAGCAGTACAAAATCTCAACCTCTTTGATCTCTGTCCCTCAGGTCAGGACCCAAAGGGAAACAGTCAGAGGTGAAGAAATTGCAGCATCAACTTGAAACGGAAAAAGCATCACAGAAGGAAAAAGAAAGTGTGATATTGACTCTGACAGAGGTGAGAAGCAGATACGATTGTAGATGTATTCCAGTTCTTTTTTCTAGCAAAAAAGGTGCCGGTACTCAAATGCCAAGCCACATTTCAGGGGTGAGATGATCACTGAGGGACCCACCCCACAATAGCCAGGTTCCCTGCAACCAAACACAGAATCTATGACAAGGTAGAATTGTCGTGTAGAGCCTGAGCTATTTCATTAAAAATTGGGGACCAGGGGTAAATTTTAGCAGACAATGGAAAAAGTGCCGGTACTCAGTACCCCCAAGTACCCCCTCAAAAAAAGCCCTGAGGTATTCACTGTTCCCTTTAAGCTGAGTGAGAGTTCTTCCAACTGCATTGCTGCCAGTGGGAGATAGTGCTTCAATATTGCGCTTTCAAGTATTAAGGATAGGCAGGTTCCCTGGAGTCCTTCACAGTTTGTCTGTTCTCCTCACTATTGAAAATGTGATGGTAAAACAGCACCTCCCCCACTGGCAGAATTGTTTTCTGTATTAAGGTCTGACAGTTTCTTGGGTTTTCTTTGATATGTTTTAGGGATATACCTTGAAAAAGCCTTGACGGCGAAACATGTGTTGGTGCATTGCCCTATTTTTTCAGCTTTAAAGGTTATCAATAGAAATCAAACAAAATAAAACATGGAAAAGAAAATAAGATGATACCTTTTTTATTGGACATAACTTAATACATTTCTTGATTAGCTTTCGAAGGTTGCCCTTCTTCACCTTCGAAAGCTAATCAAGAAATGTATTAAGTTATGTCCAATAAAAAAAGGTATCATCTTATTTTCTTTTCCATGTTTTATTTTGTTTGATTTCTATTGATAACCTTAAGAGTGGACTAACACGGCTACCACACTCCTCTACTTCAGCTTTAAAGAAACTGATACAAGCTGTTATACTATTGTACCTCTCACCTGTTATGAACTATTTATAAAATTGAGAAAAGAAAATTTTTTTTATAAAAAAAACCCTAAGAAAAATGGATATATATTAAGAAACCACACATAAAACAGTGTGATGGTGATTGATGAATCTTTGGGTCCACTTGTAAAACTCCGAAGAGATAACATTCAGTAATATTTATTGAGCAGTATTTTCTACATGATTCTATTACTGATAAATTTATAATACGATTGAGGGCATTATTCTGAAGCGCTCATAAGATGTTATTATATAGCTAGAGCTCAGCATGCTGCATCTAGACAAATAAATTGTGGTTCCCAGTTAGTGATAGCCCAAAAAGAAGCACAAAGATCTCTCAAGAATGGAACAAGTCAGCTTTATTGATGACCCGACATGGACCATGTTTTGGCATGAAACAATGCCTGCCTCAGGGGTCAATCACGTCTTCACAGACAGCATCTGCTGTGAAATAAAAACAAATTCATGAGATAGAGCAGAATCACACACATGTGTAAATTCCAGTTTACATTTCCACTAACTTCACGTCTACATGCCACAAAATGCCAAGATTCCAAGGGGATGAGCTCCAGGTTTGGTTTGGCATTTACACCAGTCATTTAGCAGAGTGAGTACTTGCGCCTAAAATTAGGTGCTTAACTGTGTACTTGCACTAGTATTCACCAAATTCTATCAATCTGCTCTTTCCTTGACCCACCAGCGCTAAATATACTTCCTTTGTCATTAGCAAACTTGATTATTGAAAGTCATTATACCTTGGTCTCAGAAGAAATGATATCAGGCACCTACAAATAGTTCAAAATACCGCTCTCAAATTTATTACGGGAGAAAAGAAATTTGACCATGTTACTTCATTTTTGAAAACAGCCCACTGGCTTACTACTACTAATCATTTCTATAGTGCTACTAGACAGATGCAGTGCTGTACATGTCATGTGCAGGTACTTTCTCTGTCCACAGAGGGCTCACATTCTAAGTTGTTGTTTTTTTGTGTACCTGGGGCAATGGAAGGTTAAGTGACGTGCCCAAGTTCACAAGGAGCTGCAGTGGGAATTGAACCCAGGTTGCCAGGCTCAAAGCCCACTGCACTAACCATTAGGCTATTCCTCCACTGTTGGCTTCCCTTGTCTCACTGTATCATTTACAAAATTTTACTGTTAGTTTATAAACTCAGTTAGTCTGGTAAACCACCATATCTCTCTTGTATGTTGATCCCATATTCAAATACATTGTGATCATCATTCAAAATCTTCTAATTGTACCACCATTGTGCAATATTTATTTTTGTTACATTTGTACCCCGTGCTTTCCCACTCATGGCAGGCTCAATGCAGCTTACATGGGGCAATGGAGGGTTAAGTGACTTGCCCAGAGTCACAAGGAGCTGCCTGTGCCTAAAGTGGGAATCAAACTCAGCTCCTCAGGACCAAAGTCCACCACCCTAACCACTTGGCCACTCCTCCACTCCATGTGTGCATTATATATGTTGTCAAGTTATATGCGTAAAAATACGGTACATGTGATGTCAAGGCAGATAACAGAGTAAGGGGGGAGGTAAAGTTGGGGAGGTGGCCTTTGAAGACTAGAATCAGGATTTTAAACTGAATGTGTAAGGGGAGCGGTACGGTGAAGGTCCGCCAAGATGGAGGAACACTGAGATCCCACAGTGAAGCGACAGGGAAAAGAAGGAAGTGAGAAATGGACCGGGCTGACCAGGAGCAAACGAGGAGACTTCAGATGCTGGTATAACGTTTATTGGTGAAGTCTCCTCGTTTGTTCCTGGTCAGCCTGGTCCATTTCCCACTCCCTTCTTTTCCCTAAGGAGACTGGTAGCCAGCGTTAAGGAGTAGGGTGACATGATCAAAAGATCTAGAGTTATGAAGCAGATGAACATCAGTGGATTGAACCAGTCGCACACGCTTGAGAGAACTCAAAGGCAGACCGGTGTAAAGTGAGTTACCAGACTGAGAAGTGCTGGGTATAATTGAGAATTTAACATATTCCTCTAGGTGTGTATTGCATTTGTATAATGCACCCCTTACTGGCTGGGTGAAGGCGAATGTATTTGTGCCTTCAGAGACCTGGAGACTGAATAAACTCCTTTGTTCTTCCTTTTAGGAATTAGAAGATATGAAATGTAAAAAACCTGGAGATATCAAGGTAAAATGTTATCATCTCACTGGAATCAGTACAGATAATTAATGTGGTAAACAGGTAAAGAATCATGCAGTAAGTTTCAGATGGAGTTTCAATTCCAAATGCTTACTGGGAGATTATTATTTTATCACTGAAGAAAAGCCAATTCTTCTCCACTTCCTTGGTTGAGTGTATAGTACAATAAAGTAGAAGGGGTTTTCAGAGAATCAGGTCAAAATGTTAAATGACACGCCCACCCGGTATCTTTCATTATACACACAGTAACACCCTCTGCAACAATGGGCAATTCACTATTGTGAATTATCATAATTTAGCACACATTAAATATAAGGTCTATTATTCTCAGTGTGGCCTGTTTACTAATCATGCACTTAACTTGCATTAATGCACTTTAACTCATTAACGCATGCCAAGCCCTTAATTTCCAGGCTCAAGAAGAGTAGAAAACACTATGAAACTATTTCCTAGATATCTCCCTAGATGTGGCTCCACTTCTCTGTCTGAGGACTTTAATAATGGAAAGCTGAATGATATTGTATTTTTTCCTTATGTTATTGCTCTTTTTTTTTCTTTATTTAGCTGTTTAGTGTCTCCATTTTTCTTGTCAAGTTTAATATATGGAAGAATTGTGAAAATGCATAATTAAAAAAATGTTAAAAAGGAAAAGAAAATACCAATGAGTCTAAACTCACAGTGATGTGAAATACCTTCCCCTCTTCTTTCCACCATTATTGTATACATGTCACACTGATCTTTAATCAAAATGTAATATTAAACAAAGGGAACCTGAGTAAACACATAACGCAAGGGCCGATATTCAGACTCTGGGAGTTAACCAGGTTGCCTCTCGCGGTCAGCGCTGAGCTCGGATATTCAGTGGTAGGCCGTTTCCAGTGACCGGCATTGAATATCTGGTTTCTTTTTGGACGGTTTCAACTTAACTGGCCAAGTCAATATTCAGTGCTGGCCGGTTAAGTTGAAACCAGCCATAGAGAGGCCTACTATTTTAGCGACCCAATTTGACCCTCAAACTAAGTCAATGATACACTGAGTATTAGCAGACAGTCGGCTATATCATGCAACAGAGCTAGTTATTTATTTATTTATTCATGACATTTATACCCCACATTAACTCAAAATAGACTCAAGTTCAATGCGGCTTACAAACAAACAATAAAGTGAATAAAACATAATAATGTACAGATTATAACACAAATTACAGTAAGTTCAAGAAGCAAATTAATACATGTGCAGTAAGTAACCACTGATTTAGACTATCTCAAGGACAAACAAATAATTAAGGGTGGATAGGTGAGAGCATAATTAGGCAGGACTAGATGGCACCTAAAAAATCGGCGCTAAAAGCATAATTTAGGTGCAAATTATAGAATGCACTTGATATTTCAGCGCCTAAATCTATGCGCATCCATTTACACCAATGAAAACATGGTGTAAATCGTGGGGCGTAGATTTAGGTGCAGTGGGCCATATTCTATAACTAGGCACCTAAATTTCAGAACGCCCACAAAATGCCCATTTCCCCACCCATAACCATGCCCCTTTTTGCCTGTGCGCATTAGAAGTTCAGCGTACATCATTATACTTAGCAAGTCGTGCGCCTAAATTCTAATCAGTTAGTGCTCATTATTGCTTGTTAAGTGCTGTTATCAGTGCTCATTAATTTTTAAAGTTTGTTAAATTGGCTGCATTGTTATAGAATCCATGCCGATTTCGGCACGGATGTCTAGGCGGCTATAAAGAATCTAGGAGTAAGCGCTGACTATGAATATTCAGTGGGAGATAACTGGCTATCTCCCACGAATATTAAAGGATAACTGGTTAAGCGTTATTTAACCAGCCAGGAGCCGTTCCTGGCTACTTAAATAGTGCTGAATATCGGGCAGTCTTTTTAAGAAGAGCACAATGCTCGGGGTGGGGGGGAGGGTTGGCTCATGTTGGGGGAAACACTGCTTTTGGAGAGGGAGAAAGGGAGCTGGTCTTTTTGGAGGGGTACAATGCTCTTTGAGGAAATCCAGGAGGGAGAAGGCCAATGATTTTCAGGAGTGGTCTGGAGAGAGGGGGCTGATGCTCTTCGAGGGTTCAGAAGAGAGAGACAAAGCTCTTCGGGGGGAGGTAGAGAAGATAGACTACAGTACAGGGCCGCTGAGAGGTGGGGTAGGGGGGACAAAATTCCCCGGGCCTGGGCCTCCAAGGGGGGCCCGGCGCCGCAGTCCCCTTCACCCACCCCCTTCCATCCACCACCGGGCTGGCCCCCCTGAATTCAAATCATAGTGCCTCACCTCGACCTCGCTCAATGTGAAAGAAGCGCAGCAACGGCAGTCTGCAGATCGCCTAACTTTGGGCCTTCCCTCCCTGTGCCCCGCCCTCGTCTGACATAACTTGCGCGAGGGTGGGACACAGGGAGGGAAGGCCCGAAGGGAGGCGATCTGCAGACTGCTGCTGCTACGCTTCTTTCACATGGAGCGAGGTCAAGGTGAAGTGCTATGATTTGAACTCAGGGGGGCCCGGCCTGGTGGTGGACGGAGGGGGGCAGGTGGAGAGGGGCTGGCAGCGGGGGCGGGGCCCCGGAGGCGGCCTTGCCCCGGACCCGGCCTAGTCTCTCTGCGGCCCTGCTGCAGTACTCTTGAGGCCACTACCCTGCAGTTACCCGGGTATTGGCCACTATTCAGTGCCAGTATCTGGATAGATAATTGGACAAAGATAGGACTGCTTTTTATGTGGTCCTGTCTGTGCAGTTAGCTATTCAAACATCATCAATGCCCAGATAAGTGTTGGCTTCATTCAGATTCTGCAGCCCGGACTGCCCTTGCAGATAATGTGGGGCTGTCTGTGTCTCTGAATATTGGTGGATAGCCAGGCACAAGTGATTTCACCAGGCAGAAGCCTCCTCTGCCCAGTTACATTGCTTTGAATATCAACACTGTGTCCTTAGTGACAGGAAAATATCTAAGGAATCTGAATGTACTTCACCCTGAGCTACCACTGAAAAGATGTGCGCTAAATCCAAATACCCCTCCCCCTTTTAAATAATCAGCCATGAGCTGGCAGAGATTTTGATTAGCAGTTGAAGGTATGTCATGTCAGTAGCGTTTCAGATTAGCGTTTGTAGGAAAGACAATAATTCAGGTCTGCCACTTCACCTGGACTGTGCAATGTATCCTGTTGACTCTTGGGTAGAAGGGTCCAACTAATGCATAATTTGAAATTCATTATAGTGTTTGGATAACTCTCAAATAGAAGGTTTTTTTTTTTTCTGTTTCAGGCCTCATTGGAGGAAGTGGATACAGAATTAGTTGTGGTCCGAGAAGAGCTACAGAAGGTTTGGGACATGTTGAAAACACGAGATTCGGAACTGGAAGAACAACAGCAGGAGCTGGAATCTGCTAGGGACCAGGTACAGCAGTGCTTTTCAACCCTAGCCAGTCGGGTTTTCAGGAGTAGCACAAAGAATATGCATGAGAGAGATTTGTAAATATATGCAAATTTATTTCATGCATAATCATTGTGATAAGAAGCAAAACAAAGCAGACCAGCAAATCTAGAAAAGTGCAATTTATTCAAATGAAGCACCCAATGTGGCCATGTTTCACCTCAACAGGCTGCGTCAGGGGTAGGGCTGGTAATTTGAACATATATAATTAAAAACAAACAATGATATCAATAATAAATAATGAATAATCATAAAAATCAAATAAATATTGTGAACCGCCTCTAGGTTTTCAGGTCCACTGGTATCTCCATGCTGGGCACTTTACAACGGTCTCTCATGCATCTCTGACTCGTAATAAATGTCCATTTTGTCCAAAAGTTATAAAGTTCAAGTGAACAATCCCAAAAGTCTGTCCAACTCCTCCTCCCCTCAGTGTACCCGGCTATTTCATCATACAGTCCGGGCTGACGGCAATTACTCTGCTGAGCTCTGACCTCAAGGTACTTCTTTCACAGTTCTGCAGATTTATTTCCCTTTGTTCACAGTGCTGCAAACTTATTCTCCCTTCTGTCGGTCACAAGTCACTGCACCTTTTCCCCCCCTTCCTCTTCACAGTCCAATCCTTAACTTTTCTTCCCCTCTAACTTGTACTGGAGAAGAAAGGACCCACCTCCCTCACTTGCCAGATAACTAGCTCCAGGCAACCATAGTAACATAGTAAATGACGGCAGAAAAAGACCTGCATGGTCCATCCAGTCTGCCCAACAAGACAAACTCATATGTGCTACTTTTTGTGTATACCCTACTTTGATTTGTACCTGTCCTCTTCAGGGCACAGACCGTATAAGTCTGCCTGGCACTATCCTCGCCTCCCACTACCGGCTGGCTCTGCCACCCAATCTCGGCTAAGCTCCTTAGGATCCATTCCTTCTGAATAGGATTCCTTTATGTTTATCCCACGCGTGTTTGAATTCTGTTACCGTTTTCATTTCCACCACCTCCCGCGGGAGGGCATTCCAAGCATCCACCACTCTCTCCGTGAAAAAATACTTCCTGACATTTTTCTTGAGTCTGCCCCCCTTCAATCTCATTTCATGTCCTCTCATTCTACCGCCTTCGCACCTCCGGAAAAGGTTCGTTTGCGGATTAATACTTTTCAAATATTTGAACGTCTGTATCATATCACCCCTGTTTCTCCTTTCTTCCAGAGTATACATGTTCAGGTCATCAAGTCTCTCCTCATACGTCTTGTAACGCAAATCCCTTACCATTCTCGTAGCTTTTCTTTGCACCGCTTCAATTCTTTTTACATCCTTCGCAAGGTACGGCCTCCAAAACTGAACACAATACTCTAGGTGGGGCCTCACCAATGACTTATACAGGGGCATCAACACCTCCTTTCTTCTGCTGGTCACACCTCTCTCTATACAGCCTAACAACCTTCTAGCTACGGCCACCGTTTCGTCGCCTTCAGATCCTCAGATACCACCCACATAAGTCTGGATTGGGCTAGAGTTTCTCCTGCAGAGCAAATGAAAAAGGTAAAAGTCATCACCCTCCTGGTAATCGCTCACAGTACCTCAACTCCTCACTGTCCCTGAGCCAGCGCAGAGATCTCCATTCTCTCTGCCTCTCCCTTCTCCTCCATTGTGTCTCCTTTATCCCAGTCCATTAACTCAGACTCTTCTTGATATCCCAGCTGATCCTCATTCTCTTGATTGGATTCGATCTCCCAATCTTCCCCTCCCCCACCCTGCTGCTGGGAGTTGTAGTTTTTCCCTCTCTGCTCTCTCTCCTGTCGCAAAGAATTCTGGGTGTTACATGCTTCCCTCCTTCCTCGGTCGCTTACACGATCCCTCCCCACTAAGGGGTGGACCCTAACCCCACTGGAACTCTGGGACTTGTAGTTTAGAGGTCTGGAAGGGACAGTGTTCTCTTTGTAATTGCTCAGAGCTCTTGGCTTCTTCCGGTCACTAGGCTTCTCACAATATAAAATCAAAGCAAACATCAGGGGTAGGGCTGTTAATTTGAACATATATAATTTAAAACAAGCAATGATATCAATAATAAATAATGAATAATAAAAATCAAATACATATAAAATCAAAGCAAACATACCATTTGAAATTACACAAATGTGTGTGACATATATGTTTGCTTTGATTTTATATGTATTTGATTTTTATAATTATTCATTATTTATTATCGATATCATTGGTTTTTTTTTTAATTATATATGTTGCTGGTCTGCTTTGTGGTGTTTCCTGCCATGATTATTTTCAGATCAAATCATCTCTGTACTTCTGTAAGCATTATGGTAATACTGAAAACCACAATCTCCTAACCTCCAGAAGTTTGAGAAACAGTGGCTTAAAAAAACATACGGGGACAATTTTCAACCCATTCTTGGCTCAGGCCCACCCAACTGCTCTCTTCGCCCCTCTCCTCCATGGAATCCCAGCATCTGCGTTCCTGTCTCTGAATCCCGTCCCTCCCTGGTGTCCGTACATGTGTCCTAGGTGCCTGCAGTGATTCATTCTTGATGCTTTTGCTGGCCCTGCAGGTTTCCATCTGCCATATCCTGTCTTCACTGATATCATTGCCTGTTTCCTGTCTGACAGAATGCAGCAGATGGAAGCCTGCGGGACCGGCACAAGCAGCGAGAATGAATTGCTGCAGGTGCCAAGGACACCTGTACCAACACTGTGGAGGGAAGGGGTTTAGAGATGGGAGCGCAGATGCCAGGACACCACGGAGGAGAGGGAGGAAGAGAAAAGTGAGCACTGTAGCTGGGTGGGCCTTAGCAGGACTGTTTTAAAGCTGCTCACAGAAGCAGGCTGAATTAGAACTGAAATCCAACGATGGACCATGTCTGACCACTGGCATTGAATAATTGGGGTTTTGTGCCTCTCCTGTCTGATTAAATTGTTTTCAGTATTGACCCCTTAGTGGTCATCTTCTAACATGAAAGCTATCTCACTATCACTCATCTTTATATAAGACCAGGTCTAAAGGTATATGCCCAATAACTGGATGGGCCTTGCGGTCATTATCTGTTCCCTCTCATATTCCACCATGTCAATATTCAAAATCATGTATCCAAATATTGTCCTCCATTATCCAGACAAATGGATTAGGTGGCAACTGGTCGCAGACAGTGAATAGCGCTATCCAGATAGTGCCACAGAATTTCCCAATACACTGCCTTCTGATAATATCAGGGTGGTACATGGGCAGAACTGGCAATTGTTTGGAAAGCAGCAATCTTCAGATTGCAATGTGTATAATTACCCAGACAAAGTTAGGACTAGCTTTATCTAGTTAAGAACAGTATTTTGGAAAGGATGTCCAACTCAGGGGCAGATACACAAAAATTACTGGGCCAGCACCGTGTGTTTTTGACCTCCACGGTATTCAACAGGTGATGCAGAAAGGGGTTCTGTGGGCTGTTTTCCATCTGCGGTGGCAGCCAACAGGAATCACATGCAAATGCATGCAAATGAGCTGATTAGACAACACAGCCAACTCTCGTGTTCATATGTCCGGATCAACTGCAGTCCTTGCTGGTCTGTCAGCGCCTCCCCAGATTTAAGCTCCCCATAAAATCAGCCATTTTCAACAGTATTTTTAAAAAAATGGAGCCATTGGCCACCCTCCTCTCTCTTTCTTCTGTAGGCTCCTGTGACATCCTCCTCAGAAGGACAGCTGCTGTGCCTCTCCCCCTCCCCGCTTGTGCCACTGATGTTTGGAAAACAAAAAGCTACACACGGTTTTCGTACACGCAGCTTATATGCGTATATGAAAGTTGTAGCAGGCGCTGCTCTGAGCATTCGCAGAGGAGCCACGCTTAGCTGTTGGCTGTTCTGCGCATGCTTAGCTGACCAATTGGCTTCCCTCTTACCGAGCTGCTTGCTGTTTTTTACAAGCAGCTCATTTTCATGTGATTTGCTTTATGAATCACTTGGTATTTCCAACTTGGTAATTTTTACCGAGGTGGAAATACCAGGCAGTTCTTTCTGGGGACCTTTGTGCATCTCCCTCTCAGAGTAAGGACATTTAGAACAGGATCTGCCAACGTACAGCCTGTTCTAAAATACATGCGAAATAGACATCCATGTGCTGTTGACATGTATTGTGTAGTAGTGACTATACAGTTGATGGCGACTAAATGGAATTATAGAGAAGCCCCATCTGGCAGGACATTTTTAAGAAGCTTATGGAACACCTCATAGTGAGCAAATTAATGGCTCTTAAGCATCATAATGTAAAGGCTCAGGGGAAGATATGGGGGTTATATGAAGCTTGGAGTAGGAGAACAGACATTCAAGATAAGTAATGCAGGCTCGAGGTAAGATTGAATCTTTTGGAGGGGAGGGGGCAATAGATAAAATTGAAAACTGTTCCTTTTCTTTATTTTGTGTTAATTCTGTATATGGTTTACTAGAGGGAGGAGGATCTAGTAGTTGATTTGAGCATTATAAATGGAAGGCATAAGAAGGTGGGGTGACAGAGTAGGGAATAATGATTCAGCACCATTATTAAGTAAGTTCTACTTCGTTTGGCTGGTTTTGACATTTATATTGATATGTTACATTGAAATTCAATGATACAATAGTATGTTCTTGAAACATTTCCAGTGGAATCTACAAAATGTTTTCCATAACCAACAAAAAAAAAAAGAAATACAATAAAAAAAAATTCAAATGCAGAGCACAGATTTTTAGTTATGTTTGGTCACAGTGACAGGGACAGTGTCTGGTAAGGCCAGGGTGCCAGTTCTATAACTGGGCACCATCTTTTTGGTACAGCGATGCTGCATGGTAAGATCTTATCCTATAGTCACACGAGGGAGCCCAGATTCTCTTACCCCCCCCCCCCGATATTCAGCTAGCGACGGTCAGCATTTTTTAAAACGCTGACCATTGCCAGCTACATTAACCCCCAATATTCAGTGCTTGGCCATGAATGGACACCGGCACTGAATACTGGGGCTAAATGTGGGCGGGCTGGACACCGAAATGCAGGCCCAACCGATATTCATCCGGGGCCCACATAGGAGTTATGCGGCCCAGCTGAATATCGTGCCAGGAGCTGCATAATTTTTTTTAAAGGTTCCCCCTATTTCAAGTTTATTTAGGATTTACTATCCCATCCATTAAGCATATGTCTAGTCAGCTTTCTTACTAAAAATTACATTAAGAAAGAAACAAAAAAATATAGATCACAATTACAGAGAATAACAGCCCATGACCAAAAAAGGGAGGAGGATAAAACTACAAAATTGATAGGATAGGACGGAAAAAGGGAGAGAGAAGAGCTTCAAAACTGTGTGGTCCATCAGATCCAATCTCTGTGCTAAATTAACTGCTTTTATCACATTCTATGACAATGAATTCCAGAGTTTAATCACACATTGAGTGAAGAAATATTTTCTTTGGTTTGTTTTAAATTTACTACTTAGTAGCTTCATTGTATGCCCCCTAGTCTTAGTATTTTTGGGAACAGTAAACAAGCAATTCACGTCTACCCCTTCCACTTCACTTAGGGTCAGCGGCGTAGCAAGAGCGGGGCAGTGGGAATGGTCCGCCCAGGGTGCATGCCACTGGAGGGGTGCAGAGAGCAGCCGCACGCCTGTCGGCTCCGCTGTTTCCCTGCTCCCTCTGCCCCAGAACAGGTTACTTCCTGTTCCGGGGCAGAGGGAGCCAGCGGAGCCAAGAGCTGCGCGGGTGCTCCCAGCAGCCAAGAATGCACCCGGGGGGGGAGGGGTTGATGCGCTGGGGGGTGTCATTGCGCCAGGGGGGGTGTCGTGCTGCACCCAGGGGGGCGTGCACATCGGCGATCTGCCCCGGGTGGCAGACGACCTAGGATCGTCACTGCTTAGGGGGTCCTTTTACAAAGGTGCACTAGTGTTTTTAGCGCTTGTTAAAAATAAGCACGCACAAAACGTTAGAGATGCCCATATATTTCTATGGGTGACTGTAGCATTTGGCGCACACTGAAAACGCTATTGTGCCTTTGTAAAAGACCCTCTTAGTATTTTATAGACTTCTATCATATCATTCCGCCATCTCTTCTCCAAGCTGAAGAGCCCAATCCTCTTTAGCCTTTCCTCATAGGGAAGTCATCCCGTCTCCTTTATCATTTTCGTCGCCCTTCTCTGTACCTTTTCTAATTCCGCTTTACCTTTTTTTGAGATGCAGTGTCCAGAATTGCACACAGTATTCGAGGTGCGGTTACACCATAGGGCAATACAAAAGCATTATAACATTTTCATTTTTGTTTTCCATTCCTTTCCTAGTAATTCCTAACATTCAATTTGCGTTCTTAGCCGCTGCTGTACACTCAGCAGAGGGTTTCAAAGTATCATCAATGGTGACACCTAGATCCTTTTCCTGGGCGGTGACTCCTAATTTTTTTGTCTCTGCAGTATACTGAGTGCAGCACAGAGAAGCAGAGATTGGAACAACTTGTGACTTCCTTGAGCGAACAACTGGCTGAGAAGTAAGAACCCTGGAGGTCAGGCCTGGCACATGAATGTATCAAAGTTCTGCTCTAGTTGACAAATTGCTCCATTTTTTTCTCCCCCAGGGTATTCCCATATTAGAAGATAGAGGTGGTGGAATTGAGATATCCAGATCAGCACCTGCTCAGTTCTGGTGTTATTTTAGAAGGAATATCTGCCAAAGCTAAATCTTACAAATATACATATTACCCCCCCCCCCCCAATTCTATAAAAGTAGCCAAAAATCTATAAAAGTAGCCAAAAATTGTGTGTGTAATTTAACTGAATAACAAGCTAATTGGCACCAATAATTGGCTTTTAATATAGATAGATAGATAGATATTAACAAGCAGTTATTGGCACTAATTAGATTTAATTCACATTTATGTGGCATGGGGTCTGCACCTAAAATTTATGAGCGATCTGAAAAAAAGGGGTGTGGAAATGGGAGGGTCATGGGCATAATGGGGGCATTCCTAAAATTAACGCACATTGTTATAGAATAATGGGGATACGCACCTAATGTAGGCATGCACATTTGCACCACATTTCAGTTGGTGCAAATAGCCACACCTAAAGTTATATAGTGCATTGCAGTAATCCAGTCTTGATGTTATTATGGCATGCACAACTGGGATAAGATTTACCTCCCCAATGTAAGGAGAGAGGCAGCATAGCTGTCGCAAATAGTAGAAGCAGCTCTTAAAGGTCATTTGGATTTGGGGAATCAGAGTAAGTATTGAATCTAATTGTATTCCAAGGTTCCTGACTTGTGATTTGAGGGGGAGTTCGTACTTCCCCAAAGAGATTTTGATGTCAGATATGTATCCACTTGTGTTAGGGACCCAGTGAAGCTCAGTTTCTCTTGGGATCAAACAAAGTTTGTTGTGTTTAGCCCATTCTTGAATTGATGTTAGACAGGTAATCAGTTTATTCAAGGCTGTAGGGAAGTCAGGTTCAATGCACATCATCCGCATAGATGTAGAACTGAGTGTCCATTGACCGAATCAGCTCAGCTAGTGGCTTGAGGTAGATATTGAACAGAATAGGTGACAGTATCGATCCTTGTGGCACCCCACAGGTCAGTGCCTATGGTGGCAATGAGTTGCTGCCAAACTTTATGGATGAGCGATTTAACATCGCACCAGCACAGCGCTGAAAGTAACAAAGTAGGGCACTGAATACTGAAAAAGAAAAGAAAAACATAATTAACTATTTTGATATTTCGAAAAAACTATTTCAGAGTCAAAACTCAATAGAGTTCCACCATTGTTACTATCCTGATGGGAGCTTCGGTCACTTTCAGCGCTGCTCTGGTGCGATGTGAAATTGCTCGCCAGTTAAGTACAAGGGCTGCTGTCTTTGTCAATCATTTTCTTTTTATTGTTGAACTTAGTGTAAATAAAAAATAAAAATTTTATATCCACAAAAAGATCACCACAGCTCAAGGGGCAGATGATTATTCTATATTCAGTGCTGCAGATCTGAAATAGCTGGAGGCTATAGGAGATCTCATAGCTGGTTCACTTTGGTTTATGATGCCTCAATGCTGAATTTATTTTGTGAATGTTTTGTGAATTTGATACATTCTATATAATGTGTTCTTTCAACCATTGATGCTCATTTAAAACACTTCCCCTACCTCTTTTTACAATTAAATAACTTTTTTTTGGAGTGTTGGATTTTTCCCTTTTCTTGGTGGACTATCCTGCTTATAATCGAACGAGAAAAACGCCCAAGTTCCGACCTAAATCGGGAGATGGACGTTTATCTCACAAAAACGAATAACGCGGTATAATCGAAAGCCGAACTTGGACGTTTTCAACTGCACTCCATCGTGGAAGCGTACAAAGTTGATGGGGCGTGTCGGAGGCGTGGTGAAGGCGGGACTGGGGCATGGTTATCACCCAAACAGAGATGGGCGCCTTTCGCTGATAATGGAAAAAAAGTATGCGTTTGTAGCTAGAATTTAGGGCACTTTTCCTGGACCCTGTTTTTTCACGAATAAGGCCCCAAAAAGTGCCCTAAATGACCAGATTACCACCAGAGGGAATCGGGGATGACCTCCCCTGACTCCCCCAGTGGTCACTAACCCCCTCCCACCACAAAAAAATGATGTTTCACAACTTTTTATTTTCACCCTCAATTGTCATACCCACCTCCCTGACAGCAGTATGCAGGTCCCTGGAGCAGTTGTTAGGGGGTGCAGTGGACTTCAGGCAGGTGGACCCAGGCCCATCCCCCCCCTACCTGTTACAATTGTGCTGCTTAATGCTTAGTCGTCCAACCCCCCCAAACCCACTGTACCCACATGTAGGTGCCCCCCTTCACCCCTTAGGGCTATAGTAATGGTGTAGACTTGTGGGCAGTGGGTTTTGAGGGGGATTTGGGGGGCTCAACACACAAGGGAAGGGTGCTATGCACCTGGGAGCTCTTTTACCTTTTTTTTGGTTTTTGTAAAAGTGCCCCCTAGGGTGCCTGGTTGGTGTCCTGGCATATGAGGAGGACCAGTGCACTACGAATCCTGGCCCCTCCCATGAACAAATGCCTTGGATTTATTCGTTTTTGAGCCGGGCGCTTTCATTTTCCATTATCGCTGAAAAACAAAAACGCCCAGCTCACAAATTGTTGAATAAAACATGGACGTCTATTTTTTTCGAAAATACGGTTCGGTCCGCCCCTTCATGGACCCATTCTTGGAGATAAAGGCCCATGGAGATAGACGTTTTCGTTCGATTATGCCCCTCTATGTGAGTTTCTGCCAGGTACTTGTGACATGGATTGGCCACTGCTGAAAGCAGGATGCTGGGTTAGAAAGACCATTGGTCTGACCAAGTATGGCTATTCTTATGCTCTTATGTAAATGCCACAAGTTATACATGGATATCTTTCTAAAATAATGGCCTAAATCCAAAGCAAATTTTTTTCACTGGAACAGAACTGGAGTAAAACTTTGCTACATCTGTCCCAGTACCTTCATTAGACTGAAGATGGGAACAAATTGAAGGTATGGTTTTTAATTTTCTATAAAGCCCCACCGTGGCCACTCTCAGGTTATACCCTGCAGAAGACCTATATTAATGTACATGAGGCTTTATAGAATATCAGTAGTAAAAGTGCAGTTTTAGTTAAAAAGTGGAGTTTTGTCTGTGTCAACTAGAGTGAAAGCTCCATTATGTGACTCTGTATAATGCCGTTTCATTCTTAAAATCTTAAAATATATATGGTCATCCCTACCTATATATACTGCCTAAAATTCACAAATCCTTAGATAATCCACCAGGTAGACCCATAGTGTCAGGCAATGGTTCTATTCTCGAACCACTGTGGATTTCTTCCTTAGACCGTTCGTCCCACAGATTCCATCATACATACATGACACCTGTTTATTTTCTCAGAATCTGCCTTTGTTAATCAAGCAGCGGAAGCAGTGGCCCGTCTCATCTCTCTGGACAAAGTTACATATGCCCTCCAAATATCTAGCTTTCCCAACCTTGAATCTGCTCATGGCAGTTCAGTACAGGCTCAGCCGTAGCTAAGTCTGTAATTAAAGAGGAACCCAGTTTCAATTAGTTAAAGAGATATAGTTTATTAGTATTAATTAGCATTGATACATTACCCAATAATGAGGATACCAGCAATTCAGTCAATCATACAGTGGAACAGAATCACACGACACATCAGCTCTCAGTGGTACTCTGTCTCTCTCCTCCATCAGCATCTGCATCTGCCTCTGTATCTGCGTCTGTCTCTCTCTCTCTCTGTCTCTCCTTCTGCGTCTTACACTTCTCGGGGTGCTTCCTTTATACTGTCTCAACCCAATGGATTCCAATGGGATCCAGCTTTGTCAGCAGAACTTGCTATCCCTTATCAGTTGATAAGGAACCGATAAGGGTGACTTCATTAGGTCCCAGGTTCCAACTATACACAAAAGGGGTGCAAAGCACAGGTGGCGAGATGACTTCATCAGTCATTCTGCTCTTCTCAGCTATTCTCAGCTCCCCCTCCCTCTGAGTACTCTCTAACTACGTACATCTACCCCCTTATCTACTTTCATTAGCCCAAAACATCTTTCATGACTCTTCACTGATGCCAGTCCCAGGCATGTTTATAAGAGCAAAGGACCCCCTCCCGTGCCAGCTCCCTGAGAACTCAGTTCAGCTTGTGCTGCAGAAAAATGTATTTTGTATCAGAGATGACTTTGGATTTTTAAGAGAAGCCCAGCTCTTATTATGAGCCATTTGCTTGTAGAGGCCTAGCTCTTTAGCCTGAGCCATTGACCTGTATTTTACTGAGAGCAAAGGGCGGCCATATATATACATTTCCCCTCTTGCCGGCCCTCTAAAAAGGGCCGGCACACCTGACTATGGGTTTGGCCATCTTTTCCAGAGGGCTCATAGAATCCTGTGTGGGGGGGAAGATATATATCTGAAGTGGGAGGGACGCTCTGTCAAGACATGGGACTGAGGCCGTAGTGAAAGTCAAGCTTTCAGTACATAGATATAAAACTTCTATGCTGTGTCCCTCTTAAGGTAAAACCACCCAAAAAAAAAAAACCTAACTATGTATTCAACAGCTACTCTTTTGGAACAGGTAAAACCTGGGAATATGAGAAGTCACATAAGCTTAGGTATCATACAAAGGAATCAATGAGGTTGAGTGTATATGATTGCAATCAATATGTCATTATTACAAAGCTGATGTTGGGAGGCAGGAGAAAGAAATTTTTCAATCAAAGTTTATCATTAGTCAAACTTTGAATGTGTAAATATAGCTAAAAGTGGTGTTAATAGGGAACAAATATTTCATTTTAGCATTGAAAAAGGATTAATATTGGCCAAATAATGAATAACTACTGCAAATTCAGGAGCATTATAATTACAAGTATTGCAAAGGCTAAGCTATGGGTGTTATAGGCCTACATTATATATGAAGGGCCTGCTGCTTAACCTGCAGTAGTCTTATAATTATGGGCAGGATAATAGTTTTGTAATTATCTTACTGCTAGGTGTAATGGATCTAGATCATACATGAAGGCACTGTTGAGTTATAGTGTTTTTGGAACATACATAGGAACATAATCTTCTTGTTCCTTTATACAAAATATGAAGCAAATATGTGTTAAAGAAATGAATTGATCTGCTTCACTTTCTCTTGATGAGTAAGAAATCATCAACAGTAGAAAACAGTCTGCTTAGTTACTATTTGAGGTATAGTGATGAAAGGTACAACAGTTAAAAAATAGAGAGAAAACAATCTAAACCTGTCTATACAAATTAGCAAAATGTAACAAACTAGAAAGAAACATATGATAGTTCAATTAAACAGCATAAGCAGAATAAATATCTTCCTTAATAAAAGAGGTGTACTTGCGTTACAGGCATTAAAGTAAAAATAGGAAAAATAAATAGCAGTGGTCCTACATTTATGGTGGAAATGTAGTTTGTCTTGTACTGAGAGTAGGAACAAGGAGGCTTAAAACAAATCTCTGAACATAGGGAATAATGCACCAGATAACAGTATCAACACCTGATTTAGTAGTTAATTTTGTCTGCTAAGGCAAAAAGGTTTTGTAATGCCTTTATAATGGAACCTATCAGTGTCAGTATTACTGGGAATGTAAGTATAACAATGATTTCTGGTTTTAAATTGATCAAGTACCCCTCTTGATAGTGACAATAGAGGATGAAAAACCAAGGATGCCACCCACTTTAATCAATGCTATAAGTGGCATACCAAAAATATACAGGTTCTCTGTTAGAGGGTCTGATTGTTGGATGTGTAATCTGTTAATTTTAATTTGTCCACATCCCTGAAAACTTTCAAAGTTATCAAACATGGACCTAATAGATCTGGTAGTCCATGTATCAAATATAGGGTAACAGAAAATATTTAATCTAGTTAAAGGGTCTCAGTTAGGATCATCATCCATTCCAGGATCCCAATTTAGGGGGTGAGTGGGACAGGTACCGTTCAGAGGCTCATTAGAGTGAGCACCAGCCATTTAATAGCTAGGCAGGTGTAATGCAAAAAGTGTGGAATGTAAAGTCAAAAGAAAATAATAAAACAAAACAAATGATGATTGGTATTGTCAGGAATTATAAAATTAAATAGAATTAAAAAGGGCAAGTCATGATTAGATATAGGGTTTCAATTAAAACAGAGTAAATCAACTGTTGGGGTATCTAGGGTGGATTTTTGTGATTATTACTATGTATACTGAAGAAACCTGTGAGTCTTTTCAAATGTATAATAGATTAGTCCTGGAACCAAAATTAGGAATAATAGAAGTACAACAAGTCCCAATATAGTTGTTGGAGTACAAAGTACAGTGTCCTCTTGTGGGTAGGTGGACTTGCATCACACGGTTCCACTGGAAAAATGGCAAGTGCAGTAGTAGGCTCTCTTTGATGAGAAATGTTCCGTTCAGGTAAGTTGGTAACCATCCTCTGCTACCAATATGTTTATTTTCTCAGAATCTGCCTTTGCTAATCAAGCAGCGGAAGCAGTGGCCCGTCTCATCTCTCTGGGCAAAGTTACATATGCCCTCCAAATATCTAGCTTTCCCAACCTTGAATCTGCTCATGGCAGTTCAGTACAGGCTCAGCCGTAGCTAAGTCTGTAATTAAAGAGGAACCCAGTTTCAATTAGATAAAGAGATATAGTTTATTAGTATTAATTAGCATTGATACATTACCCAATAATGAGGATACCAGCAATTCAGTCAATCATACAGTGGAACAGAATCACACGACACATCAGCTCTCAGTGGTACTCTGTCTCTCTCCTCCATCAGCATCTGCATCTGCCTCTGTATCTGCGTCTGTCTCTCTCTCTCTGTCTCTCCTTCTGCGTCTTACACTTCTCGGGGTGCTTCCTTTATACTGTCTCAACCCAATGGATTCCAATGGGATCCAGCTTTGTCAGCAGAACTTGCTATCCCTTATCAGTTGATAAGGAACCGATAAGGGTGACTTCATTAGGTCCCAGGTTCCAACTATACACAAAAGGGGTGCAAAGCACAGGTGGCGAGATGACTTCATCAGTCATTCTGCTCTTCTCAGCTATTCTCAGCTCCCCCTCCCTCTGAGTACTCTCTAACTGCGTACATCTACCCCCTTATCTACTTTCATTAGCCCAAAACATCTTTCATGACTCTTCACTGATGCCAGTCCCAGGCATGTTTATAAGAGCAAAGGACCCCCTCCCGTGCCAGCTCCCTGAGAACTCAGTTCAGCTTGTGCTGCAGAAAAATGTATTTTGTATCAGAGATGACTTTGGATTTTTAAGAGAAGCCCAGCTCTTATTATGAGCCATTTGCTTGTAGAGGCCTAGCTCTTTAGCCTGAGCCATTGACCTGTATTTTACTGAGAGCAAAGGGCGGCCATATATATACACACCACAGATATGATCAACATACTACAGGAATATAATGGCACCTTGACAGATACTATAATGGTCACACTTGACATAGAATCTCTTTACACTAATATTCCCCAGTTTGAGGCTCTTAGGATAATAGAAAACACACTTCAGAAGAGAACTACGCATAAAAGAATTCCTAACCACCTTATATTGACCTGTGCCACCCTCGCACTTACTAAGAATTATTTTTTGTTTCAGGATACTTACTACCAACAGATCAAAGGTACGGCCATGGGGTCCACCATGGCCCTGGACATCACCAATTTATATGTGGGTAACATTGAACATGTACATTTAAAATCAAGTATCTTCTCAGACAACATCAAGATTTAAAGAAGGTACATAGACAATGTCTTTATTCTGTGGCATGGAGACAAGGAGACACTATATTCATTCTATACCTGGCTCAACTCCAGGGATCCGAATCTGAAGTTCAAAATGGAATTCAGTGAAGATACTGTACATTTCCTAGATCTCAACATTTCAAAGGGACCATACTTTTTTAAGACAACAATCTATCGGAAACCCACCGATAGAAATGTCTTCTTGCACTATACCAGCCATCACAATCCTTCCCTTAAAAGAAACCTACCCTTGAGCCAGTTTCTTCGTTTACGTAGAATCTGTTCAGACTTCGAAGATTTCAATGCACAATCAGAGACCTTAAGTAAAAGATTCCTTAACAGAGGTTATCCCACAAGATGTGTCCAAGAAGGATACAGAAAAGCAATATCTAAGGATAGATCCACTTTGTTACAACCAGCTCATCATCGGGAGATACCAGATATCGTATGTACTCTCAGATATTCTCATCTTGCGAGAGACATACAAAAAACGATATTGACATATCTTGAATGGCCTTGAGTGTTTTAAAAAGAAAAATCTCATGGTGGCCTACTCAGGGGATAAGAACCTGAGAGAACATTTAGTGCCTTCTCTACTACCAGCTCTTGTAGAACATCAAGCCACTTTAGGCCATCACCACTGCAGAAAGTGTAGTGTATGTAGTCACTTAATGGACATGTCCATATTTACACATCCCATTACTTCTAAAAAATACCATTTGAATCACACTTCAGACTGCAACACTTCATGTGTGATTTATCTCATTCAGTGCCTGTGCCCTATGTTATACATAGGAAAGACAATAAGAGCAATCAAGACTAGGGTAATAGAGCACAGAAGTTGCATTAACAGAAAAATAGAAAGTGCATCTCTTGTTAACCATTGGATAGGAGCAAACCACAGCATTTCAGATCTTAAGTTCCTGGTTCTTAAGGCATTCTTTGCTGATAAAAGAAGAGGTAATATAGATGGCCAGTTGTTGAGAGGAACAGAGACTGATTTTTGAAATGGACACATTAGCACCCAAGGGTCTTAATAATGACTTGGACTTCACAGTTTTTCTGTGAAAGTTTTAATTTTATCTATTTCAAAATTTTTTCTCTCTCTCATAGAATTTATATTTTCTAATGTATATACAGTATACCTTTTATAGACTCCATATTCAATATGTAGATTTGATTTATCCTATTAGGTTAATCTCTCATCAAGATATATTTAAGAATCTTTTTCATTCTACATTAGATGACCTTTATTTCAATGGTTAGATGACATTTTGGTTTATTTATATATAGTTTGGTAATTCATTGGTTTATATATTATCTGTGGTCACATATATGCCCAAACTCCATACAGTAACTATTTCATGTTAAATATTAGGTCTCTATATTTTTATCAGTAATTTTTAAATGTTCTCTATTAAGTATTTCTATGGATTTATTTTGAGAACCACTGGTATCATGTTTCTTATTCCTTTTCCCCTACATTAGTATTTTTAGTTTATCATTTTTTAATTTTTGAAATTAACATAAGGGTTTCACCCTCAAATATAGTTTTTATTCTGGACGCCTATCCTTATTCGTGCTTTTAAAATATGTTTGTTTTATTTATTTATTTTCAAATGGTCGCTGAGGAAATGGACGTCCATTTTGATTCGGCGTGACAGTATTTTATCAATCTGTATTAATTAGAATATGACTTCTATTGGATTTTTATAAAGCTTCATTATTAACATTTTAATTTATTTATTACAGACGACTCTTTTGAAGAGAGGAACGTCAATCTTAAATCAGATCCTGTTACATCATCTCATTTACATCTGGCGACATTATCGGCACTGTTAAATTTATTTTAAATTATATATATAAAGATTATCCCTTGACATTTAATTATTGAGCTCTTTGACTTAATTAAAGATTCGATTTGAGTGACCGTTTTTTCATATCAGCAACATAATAATCATTGCACTCTGACCATTATAGATACTGATTCGATGAAATGGACGTCCATCTTATTTTGACCTTATCTTATTTGCATCTTATGACCCTTCCTTCCTGTCTATTTGGCGCCAAAAAGAGTATTTAACTGCTGATCCATCGGGCAGACATTTATTACTTCTGAAATTTGGAGCAGATATGCTCAGCTTTTCACTGCTTCTTTAAATAGAGTAGGTCTTTTTAAAGGTAAGCTTTTTTTCATTTTTCTTCTCTCTAAATTGTTTTTTTGATATAATTCTTTTTTTGTTGTTACATTTGTACCCTGTGCTTTCCCCACTCATGGCAGGCTCAATGCGGCTTACATGGGGCAATGGAGGGTTAAGTGACTTGCCCAGAGTCACAAGGAGCTGCCTGTGCCTGAAGTGGGAATTGAACTCAGTTCCCCAGGGCCAAAGTCCACCACCCTAACCACTAGGCCACTCCTCCTAGTTCAGAGCGCCTTATTTTCTGGTTAGCGTTTTTTGGTACAAGTAACGAGCAGCAGATCAAGACACGATATATAAATAATTTTTTTTATATAATCTCTATTACAAATAATTTTTATTTACAGACACATATAAATATCAAAATTACATCCATTTGGATATTTATTACGATATCTGCTTTTATCTATTCAATCTATATACCGCTTACAATTCATCAACTATATGTAGTTCTCATCATTTTGTACAAGTGTTTCACATGAGAAATTACGTTCGTTCACATTACGAGTAATGTCTTTATAAATTCCCTTCTTTGATGGGACCTCGGGACCCCACGCAAAACTACCTAGAGGATATTTATATATTTTTTTCTCTCACAGTCCAAATTTGATATACAGCACACCTGGTAGGTTATCTAGAAATCAAATTAATATCTTGTTTAATCTCATTTTAGACCAACATATACTGAGAGCTTTTTTCCACTATTAGATCAACAAAAGTTTGTCAAATTTTTTTCATTATTGATGCAAACAGGTGACTTTTTGAAAGAGAAGGACGCCCATCTTCCGACACAAATCGGGAGATGGGCGTCCTTCTCTCAGTGTCACCCAAATTGGCATAATGGAAAGCTGATTTTGGGTGTCCTCAATTGCTTTCTGTCGCAGGGACGACCAAAATTGATGGGGGCGTGTCAGCACCGCACTGAAGGCAGGACTGGGGCGTGATTTAGAGATGGGCGTCCTCGGCCGATAATGGAAAAAAGAAGGGCATCCCTGACGAGCATTTGGACTACTTTACTTGGTCCATTTTTTTTCACGATCAAGCCTCGAAAAGGTGCCCGAACTGACTAGATGACCACCGGAGGGAATCGGGGATGACCTCCCCTTACTCCCCAAGTGGTCACCAACCCCTTCCCACCCCCCAAAAAACATTTAAAAACATCTTTTGCCAGCTTCTATGCCAGCCTCAAATGTCATACCCAGCTCCATCACAGCAGTATGCAGGTCCCTGGAGCAGTTTTTAGTGGGTGCAGTGCACTTCAGGCAGGTGGACCCAGGCCCATCCCCCCCACCTGTTACACTTGTGGTGGTAAATGTTGAGCCCTCCAAACCCACCTAAAACCCACTGTACCCACATGTAGGTGCCCCCTTCACCCCTTAGGGCTATGGTAGTGGTGTACAGTTGTGGGAAGTGGGGGTTGGGGGGGTTGGGGGGGCTCAGTACCGAAGGTAAGGGAGCTAAGCACCTGGGAGCAATTTGTGAAGTCCACTGCAGTGCCCCCTAGGGTGTCCGGTTGGTGTCCTGGTATGTCACGGGGACCAGTGCACTATGAATGCTGGCTCCTCCCATGACCAAATAGCTTGGATTTGGTCGTTTTTGAGATAGGCGTCCTCGGTTTCCATTATCGCCGATAACCGGGGACGACCATCTCAAAAACAACCATATTATTGAAACGAAAGATGGACACCCATCTTTCGTTTCGATAATGCGGGTTGCCCCGCCCCTTTACGGGGCCGCCCTGCGAGCACACCCTCATGACAACTTGGGCGCCCCGTTTGATTATGCTCCTCTAAGTTTTATTTGGTAAATCCGCCTTACACGTTTCTGTTCAACTATAACTCATTACACCATATAATACTCTTATTTAACACTTTTTTGTCCTTACAACATTGATTTATTTAATCTCAAGTTGTACGTACTTAGAAAAAATCCTTTAGTTTCACGTTCCATTTCAGTGATTGTATATTGTATGGTGTCTGTCATTATGTTACTTTTTTAGTTCACTATTCTTGCATTTCTTTATGTATATTGTGTACCGGTGTCTATTCATAACCAGAAGTGACCATTTTTACGCTACAAACATGTATGTTATAAGTGTTTGGTTTAAACGGCTACAAACACCATATGGGAATTTAAAAGAATTTGTGGATTATAGTAACTTATGCCTTTTTTAACACATTTCGTTCAGATACAAGTCAAGCCGATGTGATACTTTTTACTTATAATAACATCGTGTAATATATACTGTTGTGCTACCTAGATGGTTCAAACCTTTATATATGTATTTTCCTTGTCCATATCGATGTATGTTTTTACACAGAACTTAAATAATTTTAACCAGACACTAATATATATATATATATTTCTATATATGTACATCTTTACATCTCTGTTCACTTTTTAATATGTTTTGATGTTTTTTCTCTCTATATTTGTACATACATATTTTTTGTTCACTTTAGAATTTCTTTTGATATATTTATTTTTTCCACCTTTGTAATTTGATTTATATACTCCTTCATATGTATGTTTCTACACAATATTTGAACATCTTATTTTAATGTTTTTGTTTAACATCAGTTTTGTCATTACATTTCCTGTTTTAACTCTAAGTTTTTTAATATGACTGTTTTCGACTCCTGAGGCAGGCCTGTGGCCGAAACACTCTACTGTGTCAAGTCTACAATAAAGTTTATTCATCTTATACCACCATTACCACAGCTTCCTGGAATCAATGGTCCACTTCCCACTTTTTTGCCTATATCTCTATATAGTGCTGCATACATGTGGTATGTGCTGTGAACATGAAAGTGAGAATATTAATACAACTAATGATATACCTTGTTGAGTTCTAGCCATCAGTCCACATTCACTGAAGTTTCTTGGTCTGATTATCCTGTCACCAGAGCTCTGTTACACGTGAAGGGGCATTTTTGATATGATGTCTAAATCCGACTTTGGATGTTTTGCTGAAAATGTCCAAAAGTCAAGTGGTGAGCACGGCCATTTTCAAACCTGAAAAATGTCTATCTTTTTGTTTCGAAAATGGCCATTTCCTAGACGTTTTCTAGTCATTTTGTGCTTAGTGTGTCTCATTTTTGGACCACTTAAAAAGAAAACCAGCCAAGTGAAAAATGCACAAAATCAAGCCATTAGAATTTAGGAGGAGCCAGCATTCTTAGACGGACCACAAAGACATCCCAGCAGAGCAGTGGGGCACCCTATGGGGCACTGCAGTGGATTTCATGTAAAAGGTCCCAGGTTCACATCTCACTGTTACCCCCTTATATTGTATGGGGAGCGCTCCAAAACCACCATGAACCTACTGTACCCAACTGTACACCACCAGTACAATAGCCCTTATGGATGAAGGTGTTATCTATTTGTGGGTAAAGTAGGTTTTTTGTGGGTTTTGTGGGGCTGACACTTTCCGTCACAAGTGTAACTGAGTAGATTATGGGCCTGGGTCCCCTTGTCCACAGTGCACTTCACCGACCACTAGGCTACTCAGGGACCTGCTTGTTGCTCTAATAGGACTGGCCATAACATCTGAAACTGTCATAGAGGCTAGTATGTACTGTTTCTTTCACATGTTTGGGGAGGAGGGAGGGGTCAGTGACCATTGGGGGATTAAGAGGTTGTCATTCTTTTATTTCTCCAGTGGTCATCTGGTCATTTAGGGCACTTTTTTGTGGCTTAGTCATTATTAATTCTAAGAAAACAGAGAAGGTGACTCAGAAATAAATAGATGATGATGCAGTAGTCTAGAAGATTTATTGGCCAACAAAAATGACTCAACACGGCCATGTTTCAGCCCATCTGCCTGCCTCAGGAGTCTATTCATAAAGAACATCAAAAACAATTAATCACAATGGTGAACGTAAAATTGTACATAAAAGATATACAAAATAATGACCATACAAATATACAATGGTATCAATAATGACTATAAAAATATAACTATTTAAGAGGATATGTAAAATGACACAGATATTTAAAATGATAACTAATGACAAAGGCAATGTGCATGGTTCCTGTTTCCCATAATCCTTATCTGGTGCTTGTTTAGGTCTTGGTATGGTGCTTCAGTTAGCCAGATTTTCAGTAGGATCCCTACAGCTTCCAAACCCATCCTCTGAGGATTCCCAGAGTCTCCTAAGATTCCCATGCAATTCTGAAGATCATTTCTCTGATTCTGAAGTACTCATTTTGAGCCTAATGTGTAGCTCTAGATTTATGTGTGCACTTCCAAGCAGTGCTGCAGAGAGGGGGGGGGGGGGCAAGATTCCCTGGGCCCAACCTCCAAGGAGGACCCAGCACCGGCAATCAAGAAAGACTACTCTACCAGCCACGTGTTCTTCTTCCTGCCATGTTTCGCCTATGTGGAAACAGGAAGTTACCTTATAGGAGGTGGGATGTGGCAGGAAGAAGGACACGTGGCTGGTATAGCAGTCTCTCTCAATTGCTGCTGGGGGGGCTGTGGCAGTAGTGGTGGTGGCAGGGGGATGTGGCAGCAGTGGTGGAAATGGGGCCACTTACATGCATAATTTATAGAATACTGTAAGTTACTTGTGCCCATGCAGTATTTAGGCGCTTACAGGTCTATGGTATAACTCTGGGCACATAACGGTAAGGTGCACTGATATTGGGTTACTCTAGTATTCTATAATGGAGTCTGGCATCCATGTTCCGTTATAGAATACACACCCACCAAGCAGCATCAGGACACTTAAAAGGAAGTACCCACCTGTAGAATTGCCCTATAGTGACAAAATATCAAGCTTATCTGAATATATGTTGGTGATGCTCCCAGAATACTCTGGCCTCTCCCAAATATTTTATTAATTTCTAACCCACTTATTCCTAAGCATGTTACACAAATACATACATACTAAAACAATCATATACAAATACTTAAAAACCAAAAATCACATCAATTAAACCACTCACCCAACCACCATCCCACTTCAATACTAAATACAAACAGATAACATTTGGCTAGACATTGAGTTGTCTGTCCAAAATGAATCCTTTAGCCAGCACAGTTTGCACTGGGTGCTGATCACATAAATGTTTTTAAATTTCCACCTGTAGGTTTTTCCCATTGATAACGAATGGGGGAAAACACCTTAGTGAACAGGCCCTAAGTCTGAATGAGTTGTTGAATTTTTTTTTTTAGATACTGTAGTTGTTTATTTTATTGTCTTTTACTCTTTGCTCTCAATTCTTTTCTTTATGGTCCTACTTATTTTGTGAATCATCTTGAATGATATTATTTAAGGGTGATATAAACTTGTATGTATAAATAAAAAAGCTAATACAAAGTTAGCGCTGATTTTCTAGCCCAGACTTGCAGAGTGTTCAAAGCTACAATTTTTTTTTGTGCTGACCAGTGTTTCTTGATTGATCCCCCTAATTCTCTAAAGTTGGGTGCCCATGTTTATGGTTTTTGTTGTTGCATTTGTACCCTGTGCTTTCCCACTTGTGGCCGGCTCAATGCAGCTTACATGGGGCAATGGAGGGTTAAGTGACTTGCCCAGAGTCACAAGGAGCTGCCTGTGCCTAAAGTGGGAATTGAACTCAGTTCCCCAGGACCAAAGTCCACCACCCTAACCACTAGGCCACTCCTCCACTAGCACATGCAAGTTATACAATAGGATCAGTTGCATGGGTTCATTAATTTAATAATGAAGAGCTAATTGGTGTTAATGAGCAGTAACAGGTCATAAATGGCCTTAATTGGCACTAATTGGAATCAATTAGCAGTTACGCAAGCAACTGCCCTTAGTTGCTTTTCTATGTTGTTTGTGCAAAATCTGTCTCACTCAACTTCTAGGGGGTGTGGAAATGGGAGGAGCATGGGTGGGTCAGTGGCATGCTCGGGACTAGGGCCCACAGGTTATTGTGCATGTGCACTTATGTTAACCATTGAGCTAGCATTGATGCTCATGTCTAAAATTCTGCACTTAAATGGACACTTACGCTAGTATTCTGTGATCACAATTACATGGGTGTCTTTCTTGAATTTACCCCACTATGTTTGAAATGTGGCTCCTCTTAATGGAGCAGCTTTATGTTGGTGCTGAAAATGAGTAAAGATGGGCAGAGGGGCAAAAACAGTGCAACAGAAACAGTTAAAACCTTATTACAAAGAAATCCTTTTACAGTATTAGAACCTGCCCCTATAACCATTTTAAGTGAGAACCAGAATATCTCTTGGTATTCACCTTAGCACTTGAATTAATGCAATGCTATGTGCCCCCAGGAATCAGAATTTAAGGCACCTCGGGCAGCTAAAAGAGATGGAAAAGACAGAGATGGACATTAAACACTCTTCATTGGAACTAAAGGTAACACATAAGGGAGACAATTATCATTCTATACACGGAAAGCATTTGAAAGTGTGTGGGCTGATGAAGGGGTGGAAACAGTGGAATGTATGTCTGCATGTTGCATGCATCAGTTGCATGCAGTGTGTGACACATATGTACAGTCTGCTTGGGTGGGGTATTTTATTGGTGAAGGGTATATGGTTCATTTGTAATACATAGGCCTCTCACAGAGGCTATTTCTTTTTGCTGTACAGATTGTGTGGGTTAGGTGTGTTGCCATTGTGTATTGGGAGGTAGATGGGCTGTTTGGATCAAGGAGGTTTGATGGACAGGAGATGGCGTGATATCACAAGGCCCAAGCCTGTCCACCCAAGAAGATCTTAATTCTCTCCAATGCAGTTGCCGCCATCTTGGTACACCCAAAACAATGTACTTGATAGGGCGACAAGCTCCGCCTACTGGTTTCAGGCCAGCTAATGGACCTCCTTGTTCCTGCCATTTCCTGTTAATAAAATCTCCTTGGTTTGGATAAATGTGTGAATGTTCTATCCTGTTCATACTTATAAATTGAGTGTAAGAATAAAATCCACTTCTGTAGGTATAATAGCATTTTACCCATGAGTGTCATTGCTTTGATTAGTTTTGACAATTTGCGTACCTTTACCAGTAGAGGCAGAAGTGTCAGGGGCAGAGCAGGGGTACAGCTCAGAGAGTCATGAGTAGGTTTACCTGGGGAAGGAGGAAGTGTGAAAAGCAGAATGGGGTGGACATCAGAGAAGCATGAGTAGGTTTGGATATTCAACATTATGTATGTATTTTCCAATGAAGAAACTGTGTATTGAAGAAGCAGGTGCAATCTCTAATAGTAATTTTACTGGAGGCAGCAATCAGAGGAAAAGCTTGTGCAGGAAAAAGCACAAATACAACCAAGGAGAACAGGTACTCCACAAGTTGTCAAAATAAACAAACACAGTAGGGAGGATGAAAATCAGGGATGAGGAAACCTGGTTCACAAAAAGAATCATTTAAGTTAAAATGAGAAGAAAGCAGTATATCACTATTAGAAATAGCTACTATTATCTGAACTGTCACAAGTTTTGATGTGAAGGAAGAGAAAGCAGTCCCTTAGCCAACGATTGTATCATAGTTCAACTGCTCTTCTTAGAAAATTGAGAACCATGCAACTCATTGTTTCCTATGGGACACAGCCTGTTTGATGTTTTGATCCCATGCTGTGAAGTGTATCTGCTGTTACTGGGAGTCAAGTACCAGGAATTTTAGCAGTTGCCCCAGAAAAGAAAGCATCCTGAGGTTTGTTCCACTTGAGGTGCCTACAACATCTGCTGAGTTAACTTCAAGAACCCTAAAACTAATCAGGCATTACTCCTGGGATCCTGGTGACTTGTATGTATTAATAAAATCAGACATATACAGGGCTGGCCCTACCACTAGGTGAAAATAAGCAGTCACCAAAACCACCAAAATTTGGAGTGGGGGGAAAGCTTGGCCAGTGAGGATCCCCCATATCCTACCAGCTGACTCTGCCAATCCAGGCAGAGCAGACAGAGGCTATATTGTGGGTGAAGCATGGAGAGGCATGAAGGGAACATGGAGAGGTATGGGTGGTGCACGGAGAAGCATGGATAGAACATGGAGAGGTATAGGTGGAGCATGGAGAAGCATGGGTGGAACATGGGGAGGCATGGGTGGAGCATGGAGAGATATGGATAGAGCATGGAGAGGCATGGGTGGAGCATGAAGAGGCATGAGTGGAACATAGAGAAGCATGAGTGGAACATGGAAGTAAGGATGGAGCATGGAGTGGCATGGGTGGAGCTGTACTTAACACATACATATTACAGAATACTGTAAGTTATGCAGACCCCTACTGCATTTATTTGACTGCAGTTATGACTGGTCTATGGCTGGTGTAACTGCAGGTGTGTAAAAGTAAGGTGCAGTCATGCCAGATTATGATAGCATCTGTAATGGAATCTGGGTGCCCTGATGGTACTAGGTATTATAGAATAGACTCTTGCTGAGTGGCATCGGGGCACCTAAAAGGGGTGCTCAGTTATAGAACTGGACCCTATCTGGACACCAAGAAAAAAACAAATGACATCACCAACTACCACCCAGTTGCATCTATCCCACTGGCAGTCAAACTAATGGAAGGCTTGGTAACCAAACAACTTAATGATTACATAAACAAATTCACAATACTACACGAGTCACAATCAGGATTTCGCCCCCTAAACAGCACCGAAACAGTACTACTTACTCTCCTAACTAAATTCAAGCAGGAAATAGCAATAGGTAAAAAGCATTCTCCTCCTCTAATTTGACTTGTCCAGTGTGTTCGACATGATGAACCATAATATAATACTCCTAGATTACTTCGGAATCGGTGGAAACACTCTCAAATGGATCAAGGGTTTCCTAACCACCAGAACATATCAAGTGAAATCAAGTACAAACATATCATCACCTTGGAAACCAGACTGCAGAGTACCGCAAGGATCCCCATTAAAATTGATCCTTTTCAACCTCATGATGACCCCACTAGCCAAGGCCTTATCCATCCAAGGCCTTAACCCATTCATCTATGCTGATGACATTACAATATACATCCCCTACCAGGGGTGTAGCTACGGGTGGGCCTGGGTGGGCTCAGGTCCACCCAATTTCAGCTCTGGCCCGCCCACCCACTCTTTCTCAAGGCCCGCGCCAGCCCCAGCTCCCATTGCCGGCCACTGCTGCTTTTCCTGATGAGCAGCAGGGCCGGCGCTACAAATAGAAGTGCTCAGCTGACTGAGCTGAATGCTAACGCGACGAGAAAAAATGTTTTTTAAAAAACGCAGCACCGCAGGCAGCCTCGCATTGGCTGCTGGCTCTGCAGGCTCCTCCCGTCTCTTACGGGGCAGTGACGTAAGAGACGGGAGGAGCCTGCAGAGCCAGCAGCCAATGCTTCGAGGCTGCCTGCGGTGCCGTGTTTTTTAAAAACATTTTTCTCGTCGCGTTAGCATTGGTGCTTAGCTCAGTCAGCTGAGCGCTTCTTCTTTTTGTAGCGCCGGCCCTGCTGCTCATCAGGAAAAGCAGCATTGGCCGGCAATGGGAGCTGGGGCTGGTGGGCCTGAATCGGGAGAGGGAAAACGGATGGCAGGATGGGGAGAAAGAGGGAAAATGGAAGGATGGGGAGAGAAAGAGGGAAAATGGGAGGATGGCAGAGAAAGAGGGAAAATGGAAGGATGGGGAGAGAAAGAGGGAAAACGGGAGGATGACAGAGAAAGAGGGAAAACGGAAGGATGGGGAGAGAAAGAGGGAAAACAGATGGGAGGATGGCAGAGAAAGAGGGAAAACGGAAGGATGGGGAGAGAAAGAGGGAAAACAGATGGGAGGATGGCAGAGAAAGAGGGAAAACGGAAGGATGGGGAGAGAAAGAGAGAAAAAAGATTGAAGGATGGCAGAGAAAGAGGGAAAAACAGATGGAAGGATGGGGAGAGAAAGAGGGAAAACGGAAGGATAGGGAGAGAAAGAGGGAAAACAGATGGAAGGATGGCAGAGAAAGAGGGAAAACAGAAGGAAGGATGGGGAGAGAAAGAGGGAAAACAGATGGAAGGATGGGGAGAGAAAGAGGGGAGATGGATGAAAGGATGCAGAGAAAAAGGGGAGAGACTGGAAGGATGTGGAGAGAGAAGGGACACTGAACAGAAAAGGGTAGAGAGATAGACACTGGATAAAAGGAGGGAGAGAGACATTAGATGGAAGGATCAGGAGAGAGGGTAGATGGGTAGAAGGATGGGGAGAGAAAGAGGGAAGACGCTGGATGGAAGGGTAGGGAGAAAGAGGTGACACGATGGAAGGATGCAGAAAGAAAGAGGGGAGACTATTGGAAGGATGGGGAGAGAGAGGGGAGACACTGGAAGGATGGGGAGAGAAAGAGGAGAGCTGCTGCATGGAAGGGGGAGTAGTGAAAGATTGGAGAATAAGAGGAAGGGGCATGGGGAGAACAAGGGTGAGAAAAAGATGAAAAGCCATAAGTAGATGAAGGAAATTAAAGAATGGATAGTAAGAATGAATTAAATCTGGACACAGAGAGAGGCAGAAAAATATTGAAGAAAGCAAAGAAAAAGGAGAGAAAAATTACAAATGGCCAGGAAACCCTGGCAGAAGAGTTAAGCGAAAACGAAGGAAAGCAGAATCTAGAGACTGGGAGCAACACAATGAGAAAAAGTAAATGGCCATACAAAAAAGGTAAAGAAAATAATTTTATTTTTAATTTAGGATAAAGTAATATGGTACCTGTGTTAATAAAGTTTCAGAGACCAATACTTCCTTCCTTAAGTCAGGAGAGGATACCGTAACAGCATTATACTGACCTGAGGCAGGAGGTTTTGGCCTCTGAAAGCTCACTGAAAAGGATTAGGCTATTAAATAAATTGTCTGAAATCTGATGCACTGAAAAGCAGCACTTTACCCTGTGTAACAAATGCATCTGAGTGTGACTAAATTTTGCCCTGGGTGGGGGGGGGGGGGGGGGGGGGGGGGGTAGAGAGAAAATTTTGTGCCCACCCACTTTGGGTTCAGGCCCACCCAAAATTGGCAGTCTGGCTACTCCACTGTCCCCTACAAACACGATCTGGCAGAAATCAACAACGAAATCAAGTTCAGCCTAAACATCATGGACTCATGGGCAAATGCATTCCTACTAAAACTCAACACAGAAAAAACACATTGTCTCATCATCTCATCCCAATACAATACATACAAACCCACAAACATTAACACCCCAGGTTACACCCTCCCAATCTCAGACAACCTGAAAATTCTCAGAGTAACAATTGACCGGAACCTCTCACTAGAGAACCAAGCGAAATCTACAATAAAGAAAATGTTTCACTCAATGTGGAAACTCAAACGCGTGAAACCATTCTTCCCAAGGGAAATATTTCGCAATCTGATACAATCAATGGTACTAAGCCACGCAGACTATTGCAATGGAATTTATGCAGGCTGCAAAGAACAAATCATAAAGAAACTTCAGACCGCCCAAAATACAGCAGCCAGGCTTATATTTCGAAAAACGCATTTTGAAAGTGCCAAACCCCTCTGAGAAAAAACTGCACCGGCTCCCAATCAAAGAACGTATTGCTTTCAAAATCTGTACAATAGTTCATAAAATTATTTATGGCGAAGCCCCAGGATACATGACAGACCTCATAGACCTACCAACCAGAAACACTACAAGATCAGCACGATCATACCTAAATCTCCACTACCCAAGCAGCAAAGGACTCAAATACAAATCAACTTACGCATCCAGCTTTTCCTATTTAAGCACACAACTATGGAACGCACTGCCAAAAGCAGTAAAAACAATGCTCAATCACCTACATTTTCAAAAAGCACTAAAAACAAACCTGTTCAGAAAGGCATACCCCACCGACCCAACATAAAACCCTGGGTACCTGCGACATAATGAAACCAAAGACCGTAATTGGACATTTCCTAACTCTTACTCTTCCTCTCAAAGTTCCCCCAATGTATTTTCCATACATGAACCTTATTCTACCACAATATCACCTTGTATTTGTTCATACCGGAACTGGCAAATGCCGTAACAGTACTTTGTAAGCCACATTGAGCCTGCAAATAGGTGAGAAAATGTGGGATACAAATGTAACAAATAAATAAATAAATAGTGAGTGATGCTGAATATCCATTGCAGAGTGAGGAGTGTCACCACTGTTGGAATGGTGATATTTATCCAGCTTTTAATCTGTCAAATTAGGACAGTAATTTTTATCTAGGTTATATGGACAGCAGTATGAATTTCACAATTGTTAGGTAGCTGTGGCATGCCTGCTCTGCTTGGATATTCAGTGCCACTCACTATATGGATAGTGCCACTTAAAATCCATGACCAGCACTGGCTAAACAAAAGATCTGGAGAACAGCTGCAGTTATCTGGATATTTCCCTTTGAATATTGCATTGCAGGTTCTTCACTCATTCTCATTTGTCCTGTTTCTGCAGCCAGTGACTGTACCATACCACACCACTTTTATTTTTCAGAAGAACTGCTATTCTGAACTGGGAATCTGAATTTCTTTGGCTGAATATCTGTTTCAAGTTCAAAAGATACCTTCAAATAATGCTTCTGGTTCTGTTCTGGATTGGGCAAATAAAAAAGTTTATTTTGGTTTGTGGTACCAGTTCAGGTTGACATTTTTTTTTGTTACATTTGTACCCTGTGCTTTCCCACTCATGGCAGGCACTATGTGGTAGGCAATGGAGGGTTAAGTGACTTGTCCAGAGTCACAAGGAGCTGCCTGTGCCAGGAATCAAACTCAGTTCCCCAGGACCAAAGTCCACCACCCTAACCACTAGGCCACTCCTCCACTCGACATCATGGTTATAGGAATTCCTCTTTCTCATTGCACTCAGGGCTGTGTTGAAAAAAAAAAACCAGACCCTAGAACAGTTAAGAAAAATGACTGATTGCCTTTATTGCATATATTTTTCAGTTTTTAGCTTAGTCAAAAGTTGTTGGGCTAGAGATAAAGCAGAGTTGCTCAGATAAAACATTACCTGCCAGTGCATTCTGTCTGGCAAGACACTGCTACTCATATGTGTGTGTTGCTCATTGTAAATGCAGCAGCTAAAATGCTTTCACTGTCAATATGACATTTCTTTTCCAGCTGGCAGAAATAGAGGTTTCAAAAGAGACTAAATCAGCTGAGACTAAGTGCCATGTGGTTCCATGGTCTCCCCAGAGAGTGGGGCGCCAGGAGAAACAAGCCACAGTGTCTCAAAAGAAATGTTCTCGATGTGAAACCTTTTTAGAACAACTGGACAAGAAGATTCAAGGTAAGGCTACCACCTCATTTAATCCCTCACTCCTTTCTGCCTTTCTCTTTTCTCATAGATGCTTTCATTTTCTATGTGAGTATACTATACACTCTTCTGACCAGTGCCGGCCTTACCACTATGCAGACTAGGCATTTGCCTAGGACAGCAGGCTTTGGGGGCAATAGCAGAGCACCAGCACAGCTGGCATAGACAGGCAGGCCTTTGAGCATCTGCACATGCTTGCCTATCCAACATCAGAGTTCTCCCAAGTGAAAGGTGGCAGGCATTGAGCATGAGCAGATGCCAAAAGATTTGCTGCTGACTCTGGCTTTTAAGGGCTGCCCTGCTGCTGTGTTTGCTGGCTATGCTGGTATTGCACTGTCACCCCCCCCCCCCCCCCAAACCTCTATTTCCTTTAGGCTCCTGTGGAGGTAGGGTGATAGGAGGCAACAGCAGTAGTGACAGGAGGAAGGGAAGAAGGGAGAGGATGCTGGAAAGGGTAGATTTGGTCCGGCCTTGAGAATCTTCTTTCTGGCCCCTCCTCTCCCTTCAGTTTCTCTTCTATCTCCTTCCCACCTAACCTTGATGATGATATTGCTTCACACCCCTGTGGTTGCTTCATGAACCCTGCTTGTAATTGATATAAACTACTTCAACAGCAAAGAGCCCTCTCCAAGTCTGCCCTCTTAAAGGCACAAGGGCTCATGGGCTGGAATCCATGGCTATACTGCTGGCCTGCAAACCCCTGCACCTTTAAGAGGACAGACTTGTAGTTTGTTTACTTCAGTGAGTGGCCAACCAGTGGATGCCCAGTCCCCAAAAAGGGCAATCCATTCCTGATGCTGTACTCTGCATTTCATCCCTGATGCTGGACTCTTTGGAGGTAGAATGCAGGGGGGGGGGGGGGAAGAGGAGGGAGATACTGGACATCTAAAAGGTAGAAGAGAAAAGGAGGGAGATGCTTGACATCTTGTCGGTGGAGGGAGGAGGTAAGAGATGCTGGACACCTTGTGGGGAAAAAGGAAGGGGAAATGCTGGACTACGTGGGAGAGAGACTAGGGAAGTGGAGATGCTAGAGGGGGAGAAGGGAGTAGAGAAGGGGAGGTGCTGGAGTATGGGGGAGTATGGGTGAGATGGGGGTGCATGGTTGATGGTTCATGTAGGGCATCAGATACACCAGGGCTGGCCCTGCATCTGATGAAGCCTCCCATGTTATATGGAGTACGGTGAAAGAAGAACAAAAGGGTTTCTAATATGAACAACTCCATTACCTTGCTGTAACAATCCTGTATTTTGGAGTTCACCCTGAGACTAAGATGGATTTGCTTTTATTAATGTAGCTCTGATCTCATCTTCTTTTATAAGGAGAAGTATCACTTGGGTACTTGCTCTTGCCACATCAGTAAATATTTATGTTACGATTTCTTGAGACCTACATTGATTGTGTTACTGGCACAACAAGGATGTGTTTTTTTTTAGCTGGCAACCACAGTTGAAATACATTCCAGAGGGACGTAATAAGTAACTAGCTAGACCTGAGAACTGAAAACAGGTCAAAGAAATGCCCTTTAGCGCCATATTATGGGCTGTGCAAGTGATGTGCCCACATGGGGTGAAAATATAGACAGGAGCAAAAATTGATGCCAGACAACTATCTTCTTTCATTGGCAGTGGCAAATTGGGGGGGGGGGGGGGGGGGGGGGGCACCAGTGGCCAAATGACACAGGGTGCAATTATAGCTCAGTATCTTCTTGTGCTCTTTGTCTTCTTTCAAGCAAATTAGTTGCACATCTATGTGGCTCAGAGTGGAGAAGTAGCCTAGTGGTTAGTGCAGTGGACTTTGATCCTTGGGAACTGGGTTCAATTCACACTGCAGCAGATGCCCAAGGATTTGCTGCTGTGCTGGTATTGCACTGTCTCCCTCCCCCCAAAACCTGTATTTTCTTTAGGCTCCTGTGGAGGTAGGGTGATACAGTGGCGTAGCTACATGGGGCCTGAGGGGGCCTGGGCCTCCGTAGATTTGGCCCTGGGCCCCCTGCCTACGATCCCCTTGAACCCCCCTCCCACCACCAACTCTCCCCCGCTGTCGCCGCCCGCCCCGCCTCCGCATCAGATACCTTTTTTGCCAGCCGAAGAGAGTCTTCTTCAGCTCCCAAGTAGCGCCTTCATTCAACGAAGTTCCTGCAATCAGCTGTTTCGACGCCTTACGTCCTGCACCGTGCATGTAGCCCCATGCAGGACGTAAGGCATCGAAACAGCTGATCGCAGGAACTTCGTTGAATGAAGGCGCTACTCGGGCGCTGAAGAAGACTCTCTTCGGCTGGCCAAAAAGGTATCTGATGCGGCGGCGGGGCGGGCGGTGATGGCGGGGGACAGTTGGTGGCAGGAGGGGGGTTCAAAGGGATCGTCGGCAGGCCAGGAGGGGGGTCCAATGTGGCGGCGGCTCATGGGGGAGGGGGCAGCAGCGGGGCGGCTAAACAGTGCCCCCCCACCTCGGGCTCTGGCCCCCCCCTCCTGGCGAGGTCTGGCTACGCCCCTGGGGTGATAAGAGGCAACAGCAGTAATGACAAGAGGAAGGGAAGAAGGGAGAGGATGCTGGACAGGGTAGATTTGGTCTGGCTTTGAGAATCTTCTTTCTGGCCCCTGCTCTCCCTTCAGTTTCTCTTCTATCTCCTTCCCACCTAACCTTGATAACATGGAGGGCCATAGTCGAACGGGGCCGGCCATCTATAAGGGCGGCCATCTCTAACACCGGCTCCGTCAAGCGGCGTACCCGAATGTATTATCAAAACAAGAAGGCTGGCCATCTTTTGTTTCAATAATACAGTCGAGGCCGGGCAAATCTCTTAGAGATCACCGGCATTAGAAATGGCCGCCATTGGTTTTCGTCGATAATGGAAACTAATGGCGGCCATCTCAAACTCGGCCAAATCCAAGGCATTTGGTCATGGGAGGAGCCAGCATTTGTAGTGCACTGGTCCCCCTCACATGCCAGGACACCAACTGGGCACCCTAGGGGGCACTGCAGTGGACTTCACAAAATGATCCCAGGTACTAGCTCCCTTACCTTGTGTGCTGAGCCCCCCAAATCCCCCCCAAAACCCACTACCCATCACTGTACACCACTACCATAGCTTTTAGTGATGAAGGGGGGCACCTACATGTGGGTACAGTGGGTTTTGGGCAGGTTTTGGAGGGCTCCCATTTACCACCACAAGTGTAACAGGTAGGGGGGATGGGCCTGGGTCCGCCTGCCTGAAGTGCATTGCACCCACTAAAACTGCTCCAGGGACCTGCATACTGCTGTCAGGGAGCTGGGTATGACATTTGAGGCTGGCATAGAGGCTGGCAAAAATGTTTTTTTAATTTTTTTGGGGGGTTGGGAGGGGGTTGGTGACCACTGGGGGAGTAAGGGGAGGTGATCCCCGATTCTCTCCAGTGGTCATCTGCTCAGTTGGGGCACTTTTTTGAGGCTTGGTCCTAAAAATAAATGGACCAAGTGAAGCCGGCAAAGTGCTCGTCAGAGCCAGCCTTCTTTTTTCCATTATCGGCCAAAGCTGGCCATCTCATAACCACGCCCCCGTCCCGCCTTCCATACCCTGCGGAAACGCTTCCTTTAACTTTGGCCGGCTCTGCGACAGAAAGCAGTTAGAGCCAGCTAAAATCAGCTTTCGATTATACCGATTTGGCCGGGTTCAGGAGATGGCCAGCCATCTCCCGATTTGTGTTGGAAGATGGCCGGTGATCTCCTTCGAAAATAAGCAGGATAGTAACACAGTAGATGACGGCAGAGAAAGACCTGCACGGTCCATCCAGTCTGCCCAACAAGATAAAGTCATATGTGCTACTTTTTGTGTATACCTGACCTTGATTTGTATCTGCCATTTTCAGGGCACAGACCGTAGAAGTCTGCCCAGCACTAGCCCCGCCTCCCAACCACTAGCCCCGCCTCCCAACACCGACTCTGCCACCCAATCTCCGCTAAGCTTCTGAGGATCCATTCCTTGATGATGCTATTGCTTCACACCCCTGTCCTTGCTTCATGAACCTTGCTTGTAATTGATATAAACGATTACCAATGTGGTTAAGCTAGATAATATGAAGGTTTTCCATTTCCCAAAAATATTATTCATCCACCCTGTCCAGGTGTTGTCTACACCAGAATTCTCAGCAAGCTCATCCGCTAGGGTAGTAAGTCCTTGCAAAGCCTTGGTTATAGTTCCATCAGATGCAGTATTGTTAGGAATAAAAGTACAACAATGTCCTCCGAGCATGACACAAACGCCTCTTTTTTCTGCTAATATCATGTAAAGGACCATCTGGTTTTCCCTTGCCATCCGGCTGGTAGCATCCAACTGAGAGACAATACCTTTAACTGCATCTCGAGTGTAACATAGAGGGGCATAATTGAACAAAAACGTCTATCTCCATGGGCGTTTATCTCCGAGAATGAGTCCGTGAAGGGGCGGACCGAACCGTATTTTCGAAAAAAATAGACGTCCATGTTTTATTCAACAATGTGTGAGCTGGGCGTTTTTGTTTTTCAGCGATAATGGAAAATGAAAGCGCCCAGCTCAAAAACGAATAAATCCAAGGCATTTGTTCGTGGGAGGGGCCAGGATTCGTAGTGCACTGGTCCCCCTCACATGCCAGGACACCAACCGGGCACCCTAGGGGGCACTTTTACAAAAACAAAAAAAAAAGGTAAAAGAGCTCCCAGGTGCATAGCACCCATCCCTTGTGTGTTGAGCCCCCCAAATCCCCCTCAAAACCCACTGCCCACAAGTCTACACCATTACTATAGCCCTAAGGGGTGAAGGGGGGCACCTACATGTGGGTACAGTGGGTTTGGGGGGGTTGGACGACTAATAAGCATTAAGCAGCACAATTGTAACAGGTAGGGGGGATGGGCCTGGGTCCACCTGCCTGAAGTCCACTGCACCCCCTAACAACTGCTCCAGTGACCTGCATACTGCTGTCAGGGAGCTGGGTATGACATTTGAGGGTGAAAATAAAAATTTGTGAAACTTCATTTTTTGTGGTGGGAGGGGGTTAGTGACCACTGGGGGAGTCAGGGGAGGTCATCCCCGATTCCCTCCAGTGGTCATCTGGTCATTTAGGGCACTTTTTGGGGCCTTATTCGTGAAAAAACAAGGTCCAGGAAAAGTGTCCTAAATTCTAGCTAAAAACGCATACTTTTTTCCCATTATCGGTGAAATGCGCCCATCTCTGTTCGGCAGATAACCACGCCCCAGTTCCGCCTTCGCCACACCTCTGACATGCCCCCATCAACTTTGTCCGCATCCGCGACGGAGTGCAGTTGAAAACGTCCAAAATCGGCTTTCGATTATACCGCTTTATTCGTTTTTGTGAAATAAACGTCCATCTCCCGATTTAGGTCGGAACTTGGGCGTTTTTCTCGTTGGATTATAAGCAGGATAGTAACATAGTAGATGACGGCAGAAAAAGACCTGCACAGTCCATCCAGTCTGCCCAACAAGATAACTCATATTTGCTGCTTTTTGTGTATACCCTGCTTTGATTTGTACCTGTGCTCTTCAGGGCACAGACCGTATAAGTCTGCCCCGCACTATCCCCGCCTCCCAACCACCAGCCCCACCTCCCAACCACCGGCTCTGGCACAGGCACAGACCGTATAAGTCTGCCCAGCACTATCCTCACCTCCCCACCACCAGCCCTGCCTCCCAACCACCGGCTCTGGCACAGACTGTACAAGTCTGTCCAGCACTATCCCCGCCTCCCAACCACCAGTCCCGCTTCCCACCACCGGCTCTGGCACAGACCGTATAAGTCTGCCCAGCCCTATCCCCGCCTCCCAACCACCAGCCCCGCTGGTGATAAAACACTGTTGGTTATAATAAATGTAGTTAATCCAATCAACATTCTTGTTAATAGTGGACCACCAAAATAATGCAGATTCAAAACCTGCAGCAATTTGGTTAAGAGCTTTAAATTCATCTGGCAACCCCCTGGGGACTCCTATAGAATCTATATAAATTTGGTAATCAAATGAACCCTGGATGCTCCACCTTCTCCTAGTGGAAGAGGGGGCATCAGGGGATCATGATGCTATGGTGAAGGGGACTACTAGCTGCACCAAAGCACATTGTCCTTGCCAATTGGGAGGTAAAACAGGGTATAGAGTTTTATTGCCACAATACCACCATATATCAGCTCGAGGACGAGAAAAACCTGAAAAGTCGAGGTGTTCAATGGAGGATGAACTGGAATTACATAAAGATAAGTCTCCTACGAGATAGGGATTGGCAACCTCTGCCCTTTGTAAACAAGTTTCAAATATTGTCACCTTGTGCAAGTGTCATAAACACTGGAGGTACCCTCGCACCCTTAGGTAATTCAGGAAATAATAGACTAAGGGAAAGACAAGATACTTCATTAGTTTTGCTACCTTGAAGTAATTTTAGCATGCATATAGTTCCATTATAATCATTCATAAAATTCAAAGGAAAGGAAACAGCCAATGGCTTGGAGCGAGAGGAGGAGCAGACATAACAATCAGACAAATTCAAACCATATCCAATCCATCCACAAATTCGTGTCACCATAACCAGTTTCAAAAGCAAAAGTTTCTTTTAAGCTGGTTACGTTGTGAACCCTGATGGGGATTTTTGTTTCAGTGGTTTGGGGTACCAAGCGATTATTCTGGTTAGTATTGGGTGGTGAAGGAGAGGTGACTGTAATGCAAACGCGGCCAATAGGATCCGTGTTAGTAGTATCTATTCCTATGCCAAATGTGCGGTTCATTGCCTTATACATCCCCTTAAAGGTGATGAGCACAGGATTGCACTTCCCTATTTCACAGGTTTTGGGGTCAATCGATTGTCGAACAATGGTGATATTTGTACGTAGGGGATTATGCCAAGCATAATGTCCAGTGGTTGAATAATTGGGTCCAGTGTACCACCATACATTTGACCATTGTGTACAAGGAGATGCATAAGTACTCATTTCAGTATAAGCACACAGATTAACACAGAATTTAGGATACCATCTCTGCCACTCTAAAGATCCACAAGAGGCTATACTGCAAACATCTAATTCAGCGTAACTGTCTCATCGATTACATTAAATTTTATGGTAGTCTTAACTGGATAGTGCCCATAAGCGTAGTATCTATCCACCTCCTGGGGATCTAAATTGTTAGGGCTGTCAACAACATCCTGGGAATTGGCAACTTGTAATCGACAGACTTTAACAAAGATAACAAAACAAATAAACATATAGTTATACATCCTTATAATTATCAATATTAGTCACAAAAAATAATGCAGTATTTTTCAAGAATCATCAAGATAAATGCTAAAACAAAAAGTACACAGGAAAGCAAGTCCAAAAATATTGAGGGTACATTCACGAGCATCCATCTACAGTTGAATCAATATCGTTAGTAATGTCCTGATTCTGGAGAGGTTGGAAAGTCCTTATGTCTTTAAGATGTACCCAGGAAGTGTGATCTTGCAATTTTCCTGCGGTGGCAAATAATACCTCAATGCGGAAGGGTCCAATGTAAACAGGATCCTTCCAAGTCTTGTGTGTGTAACATTTGCGATGAACCAATGCTCCAACTTTTAATGTGTCAGATCTTGGAGGGTCAGCATTATCAACTCTTTCAGGTCATATGACACAACTCTTTCAGGTCATATACTGTTATAAGACATCACTCTTTCATGACACTATAAAATGTAGGTAAAATTATCATAGGTGGAAGACATAAACAGTGGCCTATCATACTCTGTCTATGCTATGTCTGATAAGAAAGGTGTTGGGATTATCTGGTTGAGTGCACAGTGGCTCTTTGGAGGAAAACAAGAGTTGTGGAAAGAGAATGTATTGTTTTAGATTACATTTTAGTTGCTGATTTGTTTCTGAGGTGCATTTTTCTTTAGACTGTACAGGAAAAAATGTAGAGCGACAGGAGGAGCAGAATCAGGTTTTATCTGTGCTGTATCAACTGCAAGAACTCTTAAAGGTAAGTGAATACATAACAGTACATCCATGGCAAAATGACACATGTGGTGGCACATGTGACAATATGTGCCCCCATGGGCATTTAACTATGTGTGAGTAAATTTGTAAACTATGGGATACATTCTATATAAGGCACCACAAAAAAGCTATTCTACAAAATGCAGTTAAAATTAGGCGCAGTTTATAGAATAGCACTTATGCCTGGAAATAGCACCTAACTTAAGGCGTGGCCATTTGCATCAACTAAAATGTGGTGCAAATACCCGTAAATTTAGGCGCAGATGCCCTTCTTCTCTAACTACACGCGTAACTTAAAGGAACATTCCCAGTCTACCCATGACCTGCCCATGACCCTCCCATTTCCACACACCCCTTTCTTGCTTTCCGCATAAAATTTAGGCATGGATTCTGTACCTAAATTTACACGTGTACATTTCAATTAACTCTAATTAGTGCCAATAATTGCTTGTTAAAGTCATTTATTGGCACTCATTATTCAATTAGCTCTAGTGCCAAGAATTGTTTGTTAAAAAGCCATTTATTGGCACTAATTTGCTCATTATTCAATTAAATTGCGCACGTATATTGGGCGCGTGTCCAAACTTGCATGCATAACTTTTAGCAACTTTTATAGAATTAGAAGGTATACTCTTTCAGTTTCTAGAAGAAACCATGTTTTAAAAACACAGATCACTTTTCACACTGTGATGCCCTATCGGTCCTTGCAGTTAATGTCGTTCATACTGCTATAACCAGAACTCATAAGATGTGTGGGTGTATTATGGAACACTGCTAATAGCGTGCTTCTCAAGGGCTTTGCAGAGGAACAGCTTAATGTAATAATGATTTTGCTTATACCGTTGTAATCAATAGAGTAGGTGCTCAAGTTAAATCTTCAGCCTTGTACCCCTTCTCTATTAATTTCAGGTCCCTACCTTCCCCACCCAAGATTTTGATAATTAAATTCAGACCTATCATGATTGGTTCCACACCATCCTGCCTAATCCTGTAAAAATGCATTATTGGACATCATCAAAAAGCACTTATACATCTGGCCACTGTTGGAAGCAGGTTACTGGGCTTGATGGACCTTCGGTCTGGCCTAGAATGGCAATGCTTATGTTCTTATTTCATTTTAACACATGAATTTGCTAATCCTACTTCAAGAACATGTAACTAAAATAAAGAATGATGCTCTCAGTTCCATCTGTCTGATTCATGTAATTTCTAATCACTCAGAGCTTGGAAAGTAAAAGTTTGGTTACTGTGTTTCCCCTAGGAGTTGTTGCTTTTATGAGTCTGTGCTGCGGACTGTGGGCGTAGGTGCGGTTTATTTCAGCTTTGGGTGTACTAATGAGCTTCATCTGCACCTTTCAGGGTCTGACTAAAAGAGTGGATTTGGATGCCCGAGTTACCCAAAGCCTCCAGACAGACAATGAGCGTATGAAAAGGCAACATCAGCTGGTAACAGAGCAGGTGAGAGTGTTCCCTCTTCTCTCTCCAATGCCATTTGAAGCATTGCACACTGGGTGGTTACATGAGTCACATCTGTGTGGGCCAAAACATGATCTATCTTGGGGCAGTGAGGATAGGAAGGTAGAGGTGAGACAATATCACCTCTCTTTTCTCATTAGATTTAGCATACACCTTTGCAGAAGTAGCTCAAGAAGAGTTACTTTAAGATATACTAGGTATATCAATATTCGAAAGCACTTACCATATCCAAATAACAGCACCTGATATCCAGATAAGTGCTGCTGGCTGAAATATTCAGAGGACTGTTTGGATAGTGCCCTGATGATCCTTAATAGACCACTTCGGCACTATGCAGATAGGATCAGGATGGAATGAGGCAGAGCCAGGGAAGTTCTGGAAATTATCTGAATAGTAGCAATATTCACTGTGCTATCCAGGTAACTTAGCCACAGTTAGAAGGCTTCTTAGATAGAAGGCTGTCCTGAGTTATCCAGATGAGTTATCTGAATAGGCCAACTGAATATTGCTACTGTCCAGTTAAATTTATGTTTTATTAAAACTTGATATACCACTAAATCTTTATAGTACATAGCAATTTACAATAAAAATAATCAATAATAAAATAACGGAAAGGAACTCCACAAACTTCAAATAGAAAAGATACATCACACATCCAAGACCCAGTCAATCCAACACCTGTAATACAGAGTCTAAATCTTAATATATTTTGCAGATTTTGCAGTGCACTCCCCTCAACAGCCAGATGAACCCCAAATGCCACTCTAAAAAAATAAGGGGGTTCTTTTACTAAAGCTTAGTTCGAGTTATCTGCTGGATGGACCTGGGTCCTGTGGGGTTCCCACGGAACGTAAACTGGAGCTTTGCTTTCCCTCCATACCTCAGCATAGTAAAACATTGATATATAATTAGAGACATGCTATACATATTAAAACATCATAATAGAGAGGAAAAGGAGGTGGGAAATATAGAAAAATAAAATGGGATAGCAGGAGTTGAGATAGATGAGGAAAATGTATGTGCAGCAGTGGCCTAGCTAAGTGGGGCCACGGAGGCCTGGGCTCCCCCAAATTTTGTCTGGACCCCTGGTTTTTCTGGCGATGGTCCCCAACCCCCACCAGCTGGAACCTTGTCCAGCGTCGGTCTCCAGCATCGCTGTGTTCCCTGCCCTGCTCTCTCTTCCTCCTCATGTCCTGCATACCTCCTTTTAGTGAAATTGAGCATGCTCAGTTGCACTTAAAGGAGCATGCAGGGCATGAGGAGGAATAGAGAGCAGGGCAGGGAACGTGGCGGCACCAGAGACCAGCACTGGATAGGGCTTCATCTGGCAGGGGTTAGGGACCCCCGCCAGCCAAAGTATTTGCTGCTGTGGGGTGCAGCAGGGCGGTGGGGGGAGGAGCGGCAAGGCAGTGGGGGGGGGGGGGGGAGGTGGGGGGGTGACAAAATAAAATGTGCCCCCCCACCTCAAGGTCTGGCCCCCTCCCACAATGAGGTCTGGCTACACCCCTGATTTGTGCAGTTAGAAAAGGTGCAACGATCTCAGCTATATTATGTGTGATGAGTGTGTCATTGTGCTGTATGTGCAGCCAATCTTAGTCCTTGTGTGTATGTGACTGGCAAGTTATCAGCCTCTCTGGACTCTGGTTATGGGGAAAGGTGTTGGTGGACTTTTTCAAAAGTTTTGCGCATGTCAGTTGGCAAGGAGGAAAAGTTAGATCCAGCAACATTTTAAACTTTGTCCATGTTTTTCCTTCATTTATTTTGTTTTTCGAATAAATGAAACAACATAAACCACAAATGTAATGGGAAATAAACAAATTCAGTATAAGAAGAATCTCCTGAAACAAAAGCAAAAACAAAAAGGACCACTTTTCTGTGTACACCCTTAAAAGGGAGGTCTGTGTGTTTCCTTTTCTCAAGGGATGCTGCTTATAACTGCTAACTCTTGCTCACTTGTTCAGTACCCATGTTTTATCAGTCTCACCTTGGTAGTAATTCCCTTATCTCTTATTTGTCCTGTTTGTCTGTCCTAATTAGATTGTAAGCTCTGTTGAGCAGGGACTGTCTCTTTATGTCCAGTGTACAGCGCTACATATGTCTAGTAGAGGTATAGAAATGATAAGTAGTAGTAGCAGTAGTAGAAGGGAAACCAGGCATTAAACAGGTTGTGGATGATGAAATTCCTGGCTGCATTTGTCGCCAGAGCTAGGTCTGTTCGCAGTGCTAATGTTTACCAGGGACTAATCTTGTGCTTTTTTTTGCCAGCTGAAGAGCTTGTTTAAAGAGAAGCAGCAGCTGACAAAAGCATACAACAGGCTGCCATCCAAGCAGAAGAGAGAATCTTCTACAGAAGAATGGATGAAAAAATCCCGAGTGGTTAAGGTAACATTAAGGCCCCTCTGTTTCAGGTGCATAGAAAGGGAGGAAGATGGAGATGTCTGGATTTTTCCTTGCACTCCTTTTTCAGCTTCTCTGGAAATGGAATAGGGGACAGAAGCTGGGTAGTGATAGTGGTTGATCCAGAGAAATCAAAACAAGGCCCTTTTATTTTTCTTCCTGACAACACATCCTCATTCTGCAGCAAGTAGGAGGCACTGCTGCTAGAGGAGGCATTACAAAAAAAAAAAAAACGATTTTGGCATCATTTGCACACGTAAATTAGGATGCACATACACCTGTACACAAAAGTTTAGACACCCCGTCAAATTGTATAGTTCAATAAATTCCGAAAGAGTTCTTTTACTTAAGATTAGCACATGTTATCTTCCCCAAGACCCATTTTATTCTTATGGGTCCTGCTGCAGATAACATCCGCTAATCTTTAGTAAAAAAATCCCCTAGGTGAACTGAAGCTGAGACATCCGCCATATGATACAGTTAAACATGACATCTTTTGGCAAATTTGAATGCATAATTATTATGTATTTGCAGTTTTTTACAGACTCAAGATAATAAAACAGTGAATGACAGGTGCTAAAGTTTGGACCTCCTTTCAGTTAGTATTTTGTAGCACTTCCTTTGGCAGAAATAACAACTCCTAAACATTTCCTGTTTCCTGTAACCAGTCTTTCTATGCTTGCTTTTAGCTCAGAAATAATCAGGTCTCCTTGCATGTACTACATATTTGAGATTGCTCCACAGATTTCCAATAATACTTCAGCATGGGAACTGTGGAAGGTCATTCTCATAGGCGGTCGGTGGCCCAACTGTTTGGGGAGGCTAAAGGGGGCGGGGTTAGGGGTGGGGCCAGGGGTGGGGGTTACATCCATAATTGTCTGACAACACACAGAAAAAAAAATAAGTAAAAATAAAATAATCACAATGAATACCTTTTATTAAATTTAGATATTAGATATGTATCATATGTCAAAGAATAAAGTGGTTGCTCAAAGCATATACTAACCACAATTGCTCAACTGCAAAACACTATGCACAACTTTGTGCAAAAACACATTCAGAACCGTACTGTACCATAAATATTACACTGGGCAGACCCTAATACACCAGCGCTGCGTATGTCTATTAGCGCTTTAGAAATGATAAGTAGTAGTAGTCAGGGGCATATCTGCGTGGGGCCACAGGGGCCTGGGCCCCCGCAGATTTCGCCCTGGACCCCCCCCTTCGCTGTCAACCCTCCCCTACCGCCGTCAGCCCTCCCCCGCCTACCGCCGTCACCTACCCCCGCCGAGGTCCGCTTCCTCCAGTCCGGTGCCTTTAAAAGTATTACTTCAGCTGGCTGGGAACCCCCAACCCCCGCCAGCCCAGCCAAGGTCTTGTTTTAAGAAGTTCTTCCATCCTCGTGCTATTGAAAACTGCCTGCCTGCATCCCTTCCAGTTTCGGACTGAGTCTGACGTCGCAGCACGCTGTACGTGCAGGACGTCAACGTGCTGCGATGTCAGACTCAGTCCGAAACTGGAAGGGATGCAGGCAGGCAGTTTTCAATAGCATGAGGATGGAAGAACTTCTTAAAACAAGACCTCGGCTGGGCTGGCGGGGGTTGGGGGTTCCCCACCAGCTGAAGTAATACTTTTAAAGGCACCGGACTGGAGGAAGCGGACTTCAGCGGGGGTAGGTGACGGCGGTAGGCGGGGGAGGGCTGACGGTGGTAGGGGAGGGTTGACAGCGGTAGGGGGGGCAGCGGCCGGGGGGGCTATAATGTGCCTCCTCACTCTAGCCCCTGCCCCCCCTCCGCCGAACCTCAGATACGCCCCTGGTAGTAGTAGTAGTAGCAATATACCACCATACGGAAAATGCAGACCATCAACAATATGGAATTTGACTTTTTGGCCCACCATTAATAGAAATCAAAATCCAAAGCATATCATAACAAACCAGAGAAGATGAGGAAAAGGAGAAAGAAGAACAGTGGCACAGTTGCTAAGAATGTGATATGAGGAAAAAGTACTAAGTGGCAATGCATGGAGACAGTGGTGGATATGTTGAGCTGTCACCTATTGGAGGTAGTAGAGATATATGTATTCAGCAAACAAAGAACATCATTAGTGGTGGGGAAGCAAGGATAAAGCTAGAGATCATGAGTCTCAGATGTGTACCCTGTGTCTAGAGAGAGAGGAAAATTCTGGAGTCCCTACTTCTAAGTTAGATCCAGCTTGAAAGGTGATATAATGGAGACTGTACTTGCCTGTCACTCACAAGGCAGGTAGAATCCTCTTTTGACGGTTGCAACGATGCTGATGTCAGTGAAGAAAAAGGCACTACAGGCTCGTCTCCGGCTCCAGCTTCTCTATTCTCTCTTCACACAGTGCCCCGCCCTCACGATGATGCATTTCCTGTTTCCACGAGGGCAGGACACTGTGTGAAGAGAGAAGGGAGAAGCTGGAGCCAGAGACGAGCCTGTAGTGCCTTTTTCTTCATTGACATCGGCGTCACTGCAACAGAAAGTTAAAGGTTAAAACACGGGGGGAGGGCTGTGCTGGTCAGGGAGCCGAGAGCGGGAAGGAGAGCTGCCTGGCAAAAGTGCTGCATTTGTGAGGGCAGCAGCAGCAGCCAACAGAAGTCCATGCAACTTCCATTTCTTAAGTTTTATCTGACAGTTGACCTTGCTCACTGGAAGCATTTAGGTATTTTTATATCCTTCTGGGCTTTGTAGGAATGGATTATCTTCATTTTCAAATGCTCAGACAGATACTTAGAAAAGTCCATAGTTTTTGAAAGAAGACAGAGCACAGCACAATCTGAGATGTGACAAGTGTTGAGAGTATTTTTCAAGCAGAAAATTGTGTTCACATGACTATTTGAAGGCCTCATGGGCCTTATTAACTGCTTTTAATAAAAGATAGTAAAGAATCTACTAGAAAGGTATTCAAACATTTGCACCTAACATATTCATATTTTCAATCAGTTAAAATCAGCAAATGAATAGCAATTATAAGTTAACATTTGCAAAAAGATGTGTCATGTTTATGCACCATACAGAAGCTGTTGCAGCTTCTGTTATTTACTATTTAGCATTTTACTACTATTTAGCATTTCTATAGCGCTACAAGGCATACGCAGCGCTGCACAAACATAGAAGAAAGACAGTCCCTGCTCAAAGAGCTTACAATCTAATAGACAAAAAATAAATAAAGTAAGCAAATCAAATCAATTAATGTGAACGGGAAGGAAGAGAGTAGGGTAGGTGGAGGCGAGTGAATACAAGTGGTTATGAGTCAAAAGCAATGTTAAAGAGGTGGGCTTTCAGTCTAGATTTAAAGGTGGCCAAGGATGGGGCAAGACGTAGGGACTCAGGAAGTTTATTCCAGGCGTAGGGTGCAGCGAGACAGAAGGCGCGAAGTCTGGAGTTGGCAGTAGTGGAGAAGGGAACAGATAAGAAGGATTTATCCATTGAGCAGAGTGCACGGGAAGGGGTGTAGGGAAGGATGAGTGTGGAGAGCCAGTGAAGGGTCTTGAGGAGAGGTGTAGTATGAGTAAAACGACCCTGACGGAAGACGAGACGGGCAGCAGAGTTTTGAACCGACTGGAGAGGGGAGAGGTGACTAAGTGGGAGGCCAGCAAGAAGCAGATTGCAGTAGTCTAAATGAGAGGTGACAAGGGTGTGGATGAGGGTTTTGGTAGAGTGATCGGAAAGAAAGGGGCGGATTTTACGGATGTTGTAAAGAAAGAAACGACAGGTCTTGGCAATCTGCTGGATATGAGCAGAGAAGGAGAGAGAAGAGTCAAAGATGACCCCAAGGTTTCGAGCTGAGGAGACAGGGAGAATGAGAGAGCCATCAACAGAAATAGAAAACGGGGGGAGCAGGGAGGTGGGTTTGGGGGGGAAAATGAGAAGCTCGGTTTTGGTCATATTTAATTTCAGGTGGCATTGAGACATCCAGACAGCAATGTCAGACAAGCACGCTGAAACTTTGGTTTGGATGCAAGGTGAGATATCAGGGGTAGAAAGGTAGATTTGGGAGTCATCAGCATAGAGATGGTAGGAAAAGCCATGGGTTGAGATTAATGAACCAAGGGAAGAAGTGTAGATAGAAAAGAGGAGGGGACCAAGAACAGAACCCTGAGGTACGCCGACAGGCAGAGGGATAGAAGTAGAAGAGGATCCACCAGAGTGAACACTAAAGGTGCGGAGGGAGAGGTAGGAAGAGAACCAGGAAAGGACAGAGCCCTGGAATCCAAGTGAGGATAGGGTATCGAGAAGTATGCTGTGATCGACAGTGTCAAAAGCAGCGGAAAGATCAAGAAGAATGAGGATGGAATAGAGACCTGTGGATTTAGCCAGTAATAGGTCATTGGAGACTTTAGTAAGTGCAGTTTCAGTTGAGTGGAGAGGGCGAAAACCAGATTGTAGTGGGTCAAGAATAGCATGTGAGGAGAGAAAATCAAGGCAGCGGCGGTGAACAGCACGCTCAAGTAATTTGGAGAGAAAAGGAAGGAGGGAGATGGGTCGGTAATTAGAGGGACAAGTAGGGTCGAGTGAAGGCTTCTTAAGGAGAGGTGTGACCACAGCATGTTTAAAGGCAGCAGGGACAGTCGCAGTGGAAAGTGAGAGGTTGAGAATGTGACAGATAAAAGGAATAAGAGCAGGAGAGATGGCATTAAGAAGGTGGGTGGGAATGGGATCAGAGGAACAGGTGGTACATTTTGAGGAAGAAAGGAGAAGTGTAGTTTCCTCAATAGTAACTTCAGGAAAGGAGGAAAGGGAATGAAGGGAAGGAGAGAGAGGGGAACGGACTAGTGGAGGGAGAGGTGGTGAGGTAGAGAAAGCAAGGTTTATCTTTTGAACCTTGTTGTGAAAGAATTCAGCAAGGGTCTGAGGAGATAATGAAGGATTCATTGAAACATATAGCTTGACTAGAAGGTACCTTAACTGTTGCATACAAGTTTTTAGAAAAAAAGCAATACTAATAAAAGTATGCGGCACACTGAGGTTTACAGGGAGTGTGTTCTAGATGTGTTTTTTGCCAGTCCTTAAAAGTGTACTCATATTCCATATTTTAGATTGGCAATACTAGGGCCACCGAAGGGAGAGGAGGCAAAATTCCCCAGGCCTGGCCTCCAAGGGGGGACCTGTCGTCATCCAGCTTCTTCTTGATTCAGGGTCTGTCCGTCTCTCTCCTGCTGCTCATGTGTGCTGGGACCCGGATGATTTCATTAAAGCAATAACCCGGGTATCCAAGTTATTGCATTAATACAGTCATCTGGACTCCGGCACACAGAAACAGGACACGACAGACTAAGGAAGGTAAGGGGTGGGGGTGGCGTCCCGAATGTGTGTGTGTGTGTGTGGGGGGGGGGGGGGGGGAGGGCGGTCTTGCCCAGTCCCGGCTGTGTCCTTCGGCTGCCCTGGCCAATACATAACCCAGAAAATCTCTCTGTCAGCACGTACATTTGCTTTGAGTCGGCATATATTTTTCAGCTAACATCTCCTGTAGACCTCAGATTTGGAGGACTGCTTGAAGGAAAAATTGTGCTTACTTCTCTGGCATTCAAATTGTAAAAAACTTGAGTTTTAGAAGATGGCTCCCTGCAGTCTTGTAATTACAAAATCTGTCACTTTTATATACAGATGGCACCACTTACACATGCACCCCCGGATTCTATATATGGCTACTAAATTTCTGCATGCAAATTAGCATGCATTGGCAATTTGTGAGTGCAAATTAATTGATTAATGACCCAGTCAGTGCCAGTAATTGGATGTAAACAACCAAATATTGGCATTAATTGGCCATAATTGTGATTTATGCATGCATCGTATTCTATAACAATGTATATCGTGCATAAATTCAAGAAAGCGTGGCCGGAGGTGTTCTGCGGGGGGAGGGGAGGTCATTCCCAGCATCTACATGCATTGTTACAGAATAGACTTGATCAACGCCTAATTTAAGCACTGGTATTTACATCTGCTTTTTCAGCATGCATAATTGCCAGCGCCTTAAGTTATTTATTTATTTGTTACATTTGTATCCCACATTTTCCCATATATTTGTAGGCTCAATGTGGCTTACATAGTACCGGAAGGCGTTTGCCGGCTCCGGTGAGAGCAAATACAAAGTGATGTTGTGGTAGGATAAAGTTCATGTGGCACAGTCACATTTAGGGAAACGTACAGCTGAAGATTTGAGTTATGTCCATTACGTACTTTAATTTTGTTGTGTCGCAGAGATCAGGCATTTAGGTTGGATCGGCAGGGTATGCTTTTTTGAATAGGTTAGTTTTTAGTGATTTCCGGAGGTGGTCGTGCGTCATTTTCAAGGCTTTTGGTAATGTGTTCCAGAGTTGTGTGCTTATGTAGGAAAAGCTGGATGCGTAAGTTGATTTGTATTTGAGGCCTTTGCAGCTAGGGTAGTGCAGATTTAGATATGTTCGTGTTGATTTTGATGTGTTTCTAGTTGGTAAGTCAATCAAGTCTGTCATGTATGCAGGGGCTTCACCGTAGATTATTTTGTGAACCATGGTACAGATTTTGAAGGTAATGCGTTCTTTGATTGGGAGCCAGTGTAGTTTTTCGCGGAGGGGTTTTACGCTTTCAAATCGCATTTTTCCAAATATAAGCCTAGCTGCAGTGTTCTGTGCGGTCTAAAGCTTCTTTAAGGTCTGTTCCTTGCATCCCGCTTAAATTCCATTGCAGTAATCTAAGTGGCTTAGTACCATTGATTGTACCAGGTTGCGAAATGTATCCTACAGGAAGAATTGTTTCAGGTGTTTGAGTTTCCACATTGAGTGGAACATTTTCTTTGTTGTGGATGCCACTTGGCTCTCTAGCATTAAGTTACGGTCTATTGTAACGTCAAGGATTTTCAGGCTGTCTGAGATAGGAAGGGTGTAGTCTAGGATGTTGATAGTTGTGGGGTTGTCCGTGTTGTGTTGGGATGAGAGGATGAGACAATGTGTTTTTTCTTTATTGAGATTTAGCTAAATGCATTTGCCCATGATTCCATGATGTTTAAGCTGAGTTTGATTTCATTGGTGATTTCAGTCAGTTTGGATTGGTACGGAATGTATATTATGACATCGTCTGCATATATGAACAGGTTGAGGCCTAGGGTGGATAAGGACTTGGCTAGTGGGGTCATCATTAGGTTGAAGAGGATTGGTGATAGTGGTGATCCTTGTGGAACTCCACAGTCTGCTTTCCATGGTGATGATATGCTAGAGTTTGATTTTACTTGGTAGGTTTTTGTAGTTAGGAAGCCCTTGATCCAGTTAAGTATGTTTCCACCAATCCCGAAGTTATCTAATAATCTTATTAATATATTGTGATTTACCATGTCGAAAGCACTAGACATGTCGAATTGGAGGAGAAGGATGTTTTTGCCTATTGCTATTTCCTGCTTGAATTTGGCTAGGAGAGTGAGTAGTACTGTTTCAGTGCTGTGGAGGGGGCGGAAACCTGACTGTGATTCATGTAATAATGAGAATTTGTATATATAATCTGTAAAGTTAGGCTTCAAGTGTACAGCGCTGCGTACATCTAGTAGCGCTATAGGAATGATAAGTAGTAGTAGTAGGTACCATTTATGCGCTTAGCTGCTATTTTATAAAGAATAGCGCTCAGCACTTAAATTTTTCATGGCAATTTCTCAGCGTCATTATAGAATCTAGTCCATAAGCAGCAAAATTATATTTTTTTGTGTGCATTTAGCTCTACCTACCCATGCAAACTCCATGGTTATGCGATTCTTTTTTTTAAGTACATTTTATTTTGAGTGGCTTCTCATGTTGTATGTGTTGCTAAATGTACATGCTGTTTTGGTGATGCTACATGCATTCTAGAAAAGGCTGTGTCCTGCAGTAGTGTGCAGATCAGCACACGCTAATCCCATGCTAAAAAAAAATAGTTTCTATTTTTTGACTTGGGAGGTATATCTGTGGGCAGAGAGTAGGCGTACCCTGCGCTAATTGGGTAGCGCGGGTGCATTGCCACATGCTGCCCAATTAGCGCGGGAGCCCATAGCACCTACAAACTAGGTGATGGTAAAGGCTCACACTGTAATAGCCAGACTCTAATTTGTAAATTAGCACGTGGCCTTTAATGGCACAAACAGAAGTGTAGCCATTTTACATCCGCACTAAAAGTGGCTGCAGTGCGCGGGAAACCCATATGCTAAACACAGCGCCGGCCACTTTTTAACGTGGCTTAGTAAAAGTGTCCCTTAGTGCTTGTTAGCATGCACACATGGCAAAAATAACGTGGAACGCTTTAGTATGTCTTGCATTTGAAAAGTGACCCCATAGTACTTTGTTGCTGACATGAGCCAGGTGACATTTAACAAGTTATTTTTACTTCATTATACTAATAGTTTATGTCTGTTCTTTCATCCGGATATTCAAAGTGGTTTAACTGGGCAGGGGAGCCTCCTGCCCACTTAAAACAAATGAGTCTGTGTATTGGTTGATATTCAGTGGCATTTAACCAGAAAGTTCTAAGCACGCCCCGCATTGTCTGGATAGTGCCGGGCTGGAGTCTTAACCAGTTAATGGTGACATTCAGACTGCTAACTGGTTAAGTAAGCAGATAAAATTAGGACAGCAAAAAAGCTGTTCTAACTTATCCACGGATCAAACCGAGCACTGGTCTGAATATCAGCTGTTACTTAGTTAGCTCCCGGGTAATGACCTGAGGGATTTCTGGTGCCCCCTCCCTCTGCCGCCCCCTCCCTCCCCCATCCATGAATACAGTAAGCCCCAGACCAGGCTCTCCTACCCCTCAAGTCCCATAGACCCCCCCCCCCCCCCCGGACCTACTTTTGCCATCCCTGGTGGTCTAGGGGATCCTGTGGGCAGGAGCTATGCCAACTTGCTCCTGTCCATCATGACTCCTTTCTCAAAATGGAGCTCAATGACTACTGCAAGCTGAATATTGACTGGTTTATTTTTATTCTTTCCAACCCAAAAGTAGTTAAAAAGAATTGCATATAAGGTGTCAAGAATGTCTTTCTGGAGCAAAATAACTAGCTGCAAATTTATTCAAATTTGACCAAATTTGGCATGGAAAAATTCCAGTGAAAAACAATTCTCAGCGTGTTTCTATGGGGCAAGCAACATAGAAAATGTAAAAGAGTAAAACATAGCAATTAAGGAAGTGCTTCTTTAAAACTGCCTCTCCCCTCTTCTGCACTCTCCTGATGACAAACACTGAAGCTACAAACTCTTGACAGTGGGAGTAATAGAGTCATTTTCAATATGCATCATATCTGATTTGGGGTCTGCTTTCCATCACCTTTGCAGAATGTGCTAGAAGCCATCAAATCTCAAGAAAAGGAGCAGGAGGAGCTTCAAGAAGAGAGGCAGCGTCTGCAAGAAAGCCTTGAATTGCAAAGTACTGTGGATGAAAGAGAAGTGCAGAACCTCCGATTGCAGCTTGGAGAGAGGATGGAAATGGTACTAGAGTTTGACCACTTTAATAGTAGAGTGCTTATAGACTTAGGGTTCTTTCTAATAAAGGCTTTAAGGACTTAGGGGTCCTTTTACTATGCCGCGTTGGCGCCTATGCGTGCACAATGCACGTCAATTTGGAACTACCAACTGGCTACCATGTGGTCCGGGCTGTAATTTCATTTTTTATGTGCATCCGCTACACACACCGGAAAATATATTTTATTTTCCAGCGCTGCACTAACCGGGCGGTAATCGACATTGTACATGCATAGATGATTACCGCCTGGTTAACATGTGAGACCTTACTGCTAAGTGAATGGGTGGTGGTAAGGGCTCAGACCCAAATTGGACGCACACCAATTTTTATTTAGCCGCATGTCCATTTTTGGCCAAAAAAACAAAGGCATTTTTTTTACAGGTGCGCTGAAAAATGGATCTGAGCGTGCCCAAAATATGTGCCTACACTAACACAGGCCATTCTTCAGCACAGCTTAGTAAAAGGTTAATGCGTGGGACAAACTACTGCGTGACTGCATTAAAGGGTTTGCTTGTTTCCGTATGTTAAATCGCATGTTACTGAATTTTTCAAAAATTTTCTATCAGGGCATGGCATGGACGGTGAGTGGGCGTTAAAGTGTTAGCACATTATTTATTTATTTGTTGCATTTGTATCCCACATTTTCCCACCTATTTGCAGACTCAGTGTGGCTTACAATATTACATCATGGCAGGCGCCAATCAAAAGTAGAGAAACAAGTGTAACATATTGGATATAATCAATTCAGTGAATCAAAAAACGGTCAAACTTTCAAGTAATTAGTAATGCATTGGAGTTCCTATTGTTGATTATTATGGTAGGCCTTGTTAAAGAGAAAAGTTTTTAGTGTTTTTCGAAAGTTGATTAAGTTGTGAATAGTTTTCAGATCAAGTGGTAGTGCATTCCACAGCTGAGTGCCAATGTAAGAAAAGCAGGACGCATGTATTAGTTTGTATTTTAGACCTTTACAGCTAGGGAAATGAAGTCCCAGGAATGTGCGTGCTGATCTTTTAGCATTTCTGGGTGGCAAATCGATAAGGTCTGACATGTAGGCCGGAGCATTTCCATGAATGACTTTATGAATCATAGTGCAGACTTTAAACATAGTACGTTCCTTAACTGGAAGCCAATGAAGCTTCTCTAAGGGGTTTTGCACTTTCATATTTTGTCTTTCCAAATATGAGTCTAGCTGTGGTGTTCTGGGCTGTGTGAACTTTCTTGATGATATGCTCTTTACAACCGGCATATAACGCATTGCAATAGTCTAAATGACTTAGCACCATAGATTGTACCATATTTTGAAAAATGCCTCTTGGGAAGAAAGGTTTAATTTTTCTGAGTTTCCACATAGACTGAAACATCTTAGTTATATTCTTCACATGGCTTTCAAGTGTGAGATTTCGGTCAATGATAACTCCGAGAATCTTCAAGGTGTCCAAGACAGGAAGGGAAAAGTTAGGTGTGGTTATGGAGGTGAATTTGCTTGTGTTATGTTGTGAAGTAAGTATGAGGCATTGCGTTTTTTCAGCGTTAAGTTTTACTTGAAAAGCATTAACCCATGAATGCATAATTTGGAAGCTTTGGTTGATGTCGTCCATAATTTCCATTAGGTTGTGTTTAAACGGGATGTAGATCGTCACATCATCTGCATATACAGTGGGGGAAATAAGTATTTGATCCCTTGCTGATTTTGTAAGTTTGCCCACTGACAAAGACATGAGCAGCCCATAATTGAAGGGTAGGTTATTGGTAACAGTGAGAGATAGCACATCACAAATTAAATCCGGAAAATCACATTTTGGAAAGTATATGAATTTATTTGCATTCTGCAGAGGGAAATAAGTATTTGATCCCTCTGGCAAACAAGACCTAATACTTGGTGGCAAAACCCTTGTTGGCAAGCACAGCGGTCAGACGTCTTCTGTAGTTGATGATGAGGTTTGCACACATGTCAGGAAGAATTTTGGTCCACTCCTCTTTGCAGATCATCTCTAAATCATTAAGAGTTCTGAGCTGTCGCTTGGCAACTCACAGCTTCAGCTCCCTCCATAAGTTTTCAATGGGATTAAGGTCTGGTGACTGGCTAGGCCACTCCATGACCCTAATGTGCTTCTTCCTGAGCCACTCCTTTATTGCCTTGGCTGTATGTTTTGGGTCATTGTCGTGCTGGAAGACCCAGCCACGACCCATTTTTAAGGCCCTGGCGGAGGGAAGGAGGTTGTCACTCAGAATTGTACGGTACATGGCCCCATCCATTCTCCCATTGATGCGGTGAAGTAGTCCTGTGCCCTTAGCAGAGAAACACCCCCAAAACATAACATTTCCACCTCCATGCTTGACAGTGGGGACGGTGTTCTTTGGGTCATAGGCAGCATTTCTCTTCCTCCAAACACGGCGAGTTGAGTTCATGCCAAAGAGCTCAATTTTTGTCTCATCTGACCACAGCACCTTCTCCCAATCACTCTCGGCATCATCCAGGTGTTCACTGGCAAACTTCAGACGGGCCGTCACATGTGCCTTCCGGAGCAGGGGGACCTTGCGGGCACTGCAGGATTGCAATCCGTTATGTCGTAATGTGTTACCAATGGTTTTCGTGGTGACAGTGGTCCCAGCTGCCTTGAGATCATTGACAAGTTCCCCCCTTGTAGTTGTAGGCTGATTTCTAACCTTCCTCATGATCAAGGATACCCCACGAGGTGAGATTTTGCGTGGAGCCCCAGATCTTTGTCGATTGACAGTCATTTTGTACTTCTTCCATTTTCTTACTATGGCACCAACAGTTGTCTCCTTCTCGCCCAGCGTCTTACTGATGGTTTTGTAGCCCATTCCAGCCTTGTGCAGGTGTATGATCTTGTCCCTGACATCCTTAGACAGCTCCTTGCTCTTGGCCATTTTGTAGAGGTTAGAGTCTGACTGATTCACTGAGTCTGTGGACAGGTGTCTTTCATACAGGTGACCATTGCCGACAGCTGTCTGTCATGCAGGTAACGAGTTGATTTGGAGCATCTACCTGGTCTGTAGGGGCCAGATCTCTTACTGGTTGGTGGGGGATCAAATACTTATTTCCCTCTGCAGAATGCAAATAAATTCATATACTTTCCACAATGTGATTTTCCGGATTTAATTTGTGATGTGCTATCTCTCACTGTTACCAATAACCTACCCTTCAATTATGGGCTGCTCATGTCTTTGTCAGTGGGCAAACTTACAAAATCAGCAAGGGATCAAATACTTATTTCCCCCACTGTATATACGGATTGAGGCCTTGATTGGACAATATCTTAGCCAGGGGTGTCATCATTAGGTTGAAGAGGGTCGGGGAGAGTGGAGATCCTTGGGGAACTCCGTATTCCGGTATCCATAGAGCTGACGTGTTCCAGTTGGATTTCACTTGGTATGATCTTATAGTTAAAAAACCTCTAAACCAATTGAGAACGTTACCTCCAACTCCGAAGTATTCCAGAATGTTTAATAATATTTTATGGCTTACCATATGGAATGCACTGAACATATCAAATTGTAGGAGTATGTTGTTGCCAGTTGCAATTGCTTGTTTGAATTTAGTAAGAAGAGTAGTTAATACTGTTTCAGTGCTATGGTAAGATCTAAATCCTGATTGAGAGTTATGAAGAATAGAAAATTTATCTAAGTAGTTATGAGCTGTTTGGTCACTAAACCTTCCATTAATTTGGTTATCAGGGGGATGGACGCTACTGGCCGATAATTGGTTAAGTCATTAGCTTTTTTCTTTGAATCCTTGGGTATTGGGGTGAATAAGATATTTCCTTTGTCCTTTGGAAATAGTCCCTTTTGTAGCATATAATTCAGATGTGTCATGGTGTCAGATATAAATTGTTGAGGAGTTGATTTTATAAGGTAGTTAGGGCAGATATCTAATTTGCAGTGGGACTTAGCAAACTTTTTAAGAGCTAGAGAGATAGAATCATCCAAGAGAATATCAAAGTTAGTCCAGGTTCTGTCTGCTGAGTGTTCACCGGGAAGTGGATCAAGACAGTCAAGAAATTTTATGTAGTCTGTGGAATTAATAGATAACATGAACCACAGCTTTTTAATTTTCTCTTTAAAGTAATTAGCAAGATTATCTGCTGAAGGGATATCTGTGCTACTAGAGGTAATCGGTGTGGTATCTAGTAGTTTACTAACAAGTTGGAAGAGCTTATGTGTATCCTTATAGTCGTGCCCAATTTTAGTTTTGTAATATGCTCTTTTGGTTCGTCTGATGGTATATTTGTATTTTCTTTGTAGATGTTTCCAAACGTTGAATGAGGAGTCATCTTTCTTTTTATTCCAAGCACGTTCGCACCTTCTAACTTGGGTTTTTAGTTTTTTCAGTTCTTCATTAAACCATGGAATTGAGTTTTTTCTGCATGAGGTTCTAGTTTGTAATGGTGCTATGTTATCTAAAATGCTTCTACACCTGTTGTCCCATTCTTGAATAAAGTGAATTGAATCCGTTTGAGCTGTCCAATCATCATTATAAAATTGTTGCCAAAATATAACCGGGTTAATTTGACCTCTTGTGGTATAGGATAGGCGTTTTTTAATATGGTGCGAGTTATTTTTTCACCATTGGAGGAGAAGATTTCATTTATAATGATCAGACCATGGTACAGCTGTCCATTTTGTAGATGTTAATAAGTGATTCAGGTCTGATGAGAATTTATATGTGATGGTGTCAAGTGAGTGTCCTTTAATATGGGTAGGTTCCAGATTTGACCAGTGAAGATCCCATGATAGGAAGAGATCCATACATTCACGTACATTGATAGAATTAGAGTCTTCAATGTGAAGATTAATGTCCCCTACTATAATAAGATTGGAGGTTGAAATACCTGTATTCTATATAAGGTCCATAAAGTGTGTTTGACAATCTAGCCAGTTTCCTGGAGGTCTGTAAAACAGGACAACATTAAGGTGGTCAATTAGATTTATATGATTAATTCTGACTGAGGCAATTTCGAGTTGGGGAAGGATAGATTTGGTAATGGTAGTAACAGTAAAGTGGGATCTGTGAATTATAGCTATACCTCCTCCTCTTTTTCCATTCCTTGTCCATTGGGTAATTTTGTACCCAGTGGGGCATAGGTCCAGAATTATTGGGTCTTTGGGATCACAAATCCAGGTCTCACTGATAAAAAGACGATCAAGACTGTCTGATACTATCCAATCTGTTATAGCTGTTGTTTTATTAACTGCAGATCTGGCATTTATATATCCCAGTTGGATTGGTTGGTAGGATTCGGAGAGGATCGAAGATGTATTAATTTTTATTAGTTGTCTATCCTCTTGGAATCTGGTCTTATTTTGTCCTTTCTTTCCTTTAAATTGTTTATAACCATATATAGTAGGTTTTCCTTTTAATTGGTTGTTATTCTTCTGGTGAGGAGTATTATATTTAGGTAATCTGCAAGGATTAATTAATGTGGGCGTGTTGTCTGCGGGAGTGATTGTTAATGCATGAGAGATTATACTTTTTAAACAGGTTAGTTTATTATACTTACTGCGGACTAAACCCTTAATTCTAGAAAAGTTGCTAAAAACTGCATTTGCAAATTTGGGCACGCACCCAATTTGTGCGTGCAATTGAATTGAATCACAAGCTAATTCGCACCGATAATTGACTTCTTAACAACCAGTTATTGGCACTAATTAGATTTAGTTGAACTATAGGCAGTAAATTTAGGTGTCCTTTTACCAAGGTGTGCTGAAAAATGGCCTGCAGTAGTGTAGTGTTTTGGGCGTGAGCAGAATTATTTTTCAGCGCACCTACAAAAAAATGTCTTTTTAAAATTTTTGACGAAAATGGACGTGTGGCAAAATAAAAATTGCCGTGTGTCTCACACGGTAACTGGGTGGTAATGACCTACGCGTGCCAAATGCCACTCGGTGCGCGTCAATATGCGCAGCAGAAAATAAAAAATTATTTTTTGGCTGTGCATATCGGACACACGCCAAAAATGAAATTACTGCAAGAGTCATGTGGTAACTCCATTTTGGCGAGCGTTGGGCGCATGTAGACGCTTACGTGGCTTAGTAAAAGGACCCCTCTATGCGCAAATTCAAAAAGGAGGTGTGGAAATGGGAAGGGTCATGGGCGCATTACATGGATTGTTATAGAATGAGGGGGGAATCCATGCCTAATTTAGGCACATACATTTGCACCAGATGGCCGCACCTAAAGTTAGCCCCGATTCCTGGGTGTAAGCGCTATTCTATAAACTGCGCCTAACTTTTAGCACAGTTTATAGAAAAGCACTTTTATCAGCACCGATTTTATTGGTGCCATATCGTACTGGACAATTTATTATCTGCATTTCCTTCGACCCCATGACGCCTGACTCACATCTACCTCATCCACAACATAACCTGTATTTGTTATCAGCCGAACTGGCAAATGCCTTTCTGGTACTATGTAAGCCACATTGAGCCTGAAAATAGGTGGGAAAATGTGGGGTACAAATGTAATAAATAAATAATTCGCCTTAACTGGCTAATGCATTTATAAACTAAAAACTAACCTGTTTAAAAAGGCATACCCTACCAATCCAACATAAATGCCTGATCTCTGCAACACAACAAAACTAAAGTACGTAATGGACATAACACAACTCTTCTGTTGTACGATTCCCTAATGTGGCTGTGCCACATGAACTTTATCTTACCACAATATCACTTTGTATTTGTTTACACCGGAGTCTGCAAACACCTCTCCGGTACTATGTAAGCCACATTGAGCCTACAAATAGGTGGGAAAATGTAGGATACAAATGTAACAAATAAATAAATAAATAATGCATCTCCATTTACTGCCTCCTAAATAGGGGGGCGTTAAGGGCTTCTTTTACAAAGCCATGATAGCGATTCCTGCGCGGCAAATGAGAGGACGCCCAAAGGAATTGAATGGGCTTCCTCTCATTTGCCGCACCAAGAATCGGTAGCGTGGCTTTGTAAGAGAGGCCCTAAGTGCATCTACGTTAATCAGGAGCAGGTGCCATGGATTAATTCAAGTGTTAATGCCCCTTCTTGATGTAGTGTTAATTTGGGGTTTACCATGTGTTAAAAGGCTGCATAAGTTTCATGACCTTTTCATAGACATGCAATACAAATCTCCACAGGAGAATCTCTCTATATGTGTACAATATCATTTTCATAGATATATGGCCGAGGGCAAATTTGAAAAGCATTTATCTGGGTAAATAATCGCCTGCATTTACTTTCAACTAAAAATCTGCATGGGTTTCTGTAATGTGTGCACTTTATTTATTTTTAAAATGTATAGACCTTACTATGCTACACAATAACATCTTTACAAATGAGACACTATTCTTCAAACACATTAGACAGGACATAGAATACAACACTGCAGAAAAAAAATAAAAATAAAACTAACATCAGTCCTTAATTGTTAGCAAAAGCTTGGGCGAACTTCTGAGCTTTTAAGCACTTTCTAAACTGTACAATAGAGCAAGTTTTGCACAGAACTTCAGGTAGGGCATTTCAGAGAACAGGTCCTTCAATATAAAAAATAGAAGAATGATACTCATCCAATCTGACCTGCCAAAAAGAAGGAACTTCCAAAAATGATTTACTGCTAGATCTCAAAGATTTAGTTGGCATGTGGATTTTCAAAGAACTGGCCACAATTAAAGGATCATTGTCATTCAGAGCTTTATGAACTAAAGCATTTCTGGGGGATGCATTTAGGTCAGGGGAGGAACACAGAGCACATACATGGAATTTAAAAAACTACTTACTGTACAACCTATAGCGATTGGTGGCATATAGATTATTTCAAATAAATAAACAAGCATACATTATTTTACCTCTCCCCCTCCCCCCCTTGACATACAAACAAATAACAGGTGCAGATTGCATAGGCCAGTGATTCCCAAACCTGGTCTGACAGGGACTATATTGTGAGAGAGAGAAGGCTACGCAACATACGTACTGGAATGATGACTAATGATGCACAACTCCGTTAAACATCGAACTAGAATTTTTTTTCCTCGGAGAGGGTTAATTTTGGCCCAATAATGCACTGTGAGGGAGTAGGTGGTACATGACCGGGTTCTCATACGATCACTCCTCACTGAGACGGAGAGTGAGCCACCTCAGGGTAGATAGAGTTACACCTGCTGAGTCAGATGGGTAGGCTCAGGCAGGGAGATGGTTAAATACCTTGAGGTAGACCAGATCAGAGAGACCCCAAGGCAAGAGGTCTCCAAGGGACTAGTGAGAGAGGCCCGAGTCAAGAAACCTCTAGGGAGCAGCCCTGAGAGAGTACCTTCCAGCATCGATAAAGAAAGAGAGAGAGAAGGCTACAGTACCTGAGAGGCGTGCCAGGCAAGAGAAGTAGCCGGAGCTAAGTGCTTTCCTTGGGTGGGAAACTGCACACAGTCAAGTCAGCCTCCAGGAGTTAATGATACATGGACAGAAGAGAGAACCTTGCGGTGTATTCCTAAAATGTAAAAGTTTGGGGTGTGCCCAGAAGGGACCTGAGACAGCATTTGGGCCTAGCTGGTATTGACTGGGACTGTATAATGGGAGAGAGAGGGGGAGGGGGAAGAGATAGAGACTCTACTTAAAAGGACTAAGCCTGTGAAGTAACAGAGCTAATTACAGCCTTTTTGGTGTACATAAATAAAGCACTTTTGACTTTTTACCTGCAACCGATGTGTGTGTGTGCCACATTTCTATGAGATCCTGAAGCCAGCCACGCTGCCATGGCTTGTGGCTGGCTGGCAGGTCTGTGGCAAAGAGGATTAAGTCTGTAAAATTCTTATCTTCCTTCACCTATCAGGCTGTTTCTGTATGGAACTTTTTACCACTTGAGATTAGGAAAACTAGAGACTATTCTGTCTTTAGAAGGTTACTTAAGATTTTTTAATTTTATAAATATGTTTTATCTGGTGTTAATTGAATTTATTGTATACTGATACTTCTGTTCTTATATAATTATTTGTAAATTGATCTTTGTTGTTTATTTGAATGTATGGTTCCATCGGTTTTTGTTGTCTTAGTATGAGCTACAGCGAAGTATCTTGCCACCTGCAGGTTATAAGCTTGGTATAAAGTAATGTAATAGCAAAGGCATGCGTTATTTGATCTTATTGTACATTTTTAACAATGCAAAGCAATTCAAGCAAAATAATAAGAAAGAACGCATGCAAATGAATGCAAAGTACCTTATTATTATGGAAATTGAATAACATAGCTTGTGTTTAACCTCACCAGCTGCATTATTCCTGCTTTGAGTGGAGGAGTAGCCTAGTGGTTACTGCAGTGGACTTTGATCCTGGGGAACTGAGTTTGATTCCCACTGCAGCTCCTTGTGACTCTGGGCAAGTCACCTAACCCTCCATTGCCCCATTTCCCTTTCCCTTCCCTTTGGGCTGGTATTATCTCTTTTCCCTGGGAGTATGGGGCTGCCATTACACATCCTGATGCCACCAGTGGGGTCTCAAAGAGGCTGTGTACAAAAGCCCACTAACATCTCAACCAGATAATCCCTGCCACCCCAATCCCCTTCCTACTCCTAATGGGGCTTTCCCTGGTGTCTAGTGGGTAGACAGGAGTGATCCTCAAGTACCTAGGTCCAAATGACATTGGCAAACCCTAGTGATATTCTTGCAGTATTACCACTAGGGTCAAGCTGTTTAATAAGGGTGCATGCCTACTAGACACCAGGGAAGGAACTAGCAGATGAGAGGGGATGTATTGCTCAGATATTGAGGGGAGGGTCAAAGGGTGGGAAGGTGCCTGGATTTTTTTCCTTAAAGAGATTGGGGGCCTGATCTTGAGCCCACTGTCTGAGTTACTGCAGCCAGAAATAGACATATTCCTGGCTGCCACAAGGTGAATTTATATTTGCTGTGGGAGTGACTAACCTGCTTTAACAACTCCCATGGTATCACTGTGGCAAAATACAGCATTTTACTGCAGCTTAGTAACTACTTCTCTTGACTGGAAATCTCTTATATATTCTTCAGAATCTGTCTGGGGAGAGGCTGTAGTCATGAAGATGTTCATAGTAATGGGTTTTAGCTGTTTCAGGAATAATGGCATATACTTTTGTTATAGGTGAGCAGCAGTTACATAGAAGTCCTTTTCCAGAAATATAGTGTGTTATGGGGGGGGGGGGGGGGGGGGTTACTGGAGCAATCCTTTGCCTTTTTAAACAGAGGTTATTGATTTATTTTCAGATTTCTTCAATGGCTTCTGAAATCAAGATGTTGAGAGAGAAAAATGAGAGCCTTATGAAAGGTAATGTTAAAAGATTTTAAGTGACAGTATTGAGATATCAATCAGTCAACTTCTTGAAAAAAATAACCATTCATTCTTAAAGAAAAATATCTCATATTCATAATAAAAATATCAGAATTTTATCAAAGTGTTACTAGATAAACAGATACGTCACTGTAGGATACAGTGACCAATTAATAGACATTATACAGGGAGAATTGGTAAAGAAGGTTCCCTTTCAGTGAGTGATGGATCCTTTGGAGGACTGTTGTCTAAATCTGGAGAGCTGCTGACAATGGAGGCAGCCCAGTTGGGGCTAGGTGATGAGCCACGTGATGTATTATGGGTCCATCAGGCATAATCCCCCACCCCCAACATCATAAAGAAGAGCCAGCCTCTCTGTATTTGAAACACCCTATACTGTGGCACAAAGGGGCATAGCCAAAGGGGCAGATCATCCACCCTTTAATGCCTCTTTGGTGCCACTGGGTGCTTAGGTGCTAGTAAGGATTATTTGCTATGCTTGGTACTGATTTTTATATCAAAGATGAAGAAAATTAATATTACAAACTTAAAGAAGTCTTCAGGTGCAGTGAGTGGACCAAGCTTGGTTCGGGAACATTTAACTCCACTTCAGAATTTCCTCAACTCTCAGGAGTTCTTTGAGCCCTGTAGTTCGAACCCTGCCACCTCCTCCGATGGGCTCAGAACACTCCCCATTTGAGGGAAGGGAACCTATTTTGAACCCTGGTACCCCAATAATCTTCTATCGACCTAGTTTCTGCATCAAAGTTGTTGGGGGGGGGGGGGAGGGAAGCGATAGGAAATCTCTTCCACAAGTTATATCTGTACTTGTTTCAGTTGCTCCCTCAGGAGAGCAAGGGGTGCTCCCTGCATCAATACTTTTAATAGATTTTTGGAAGATTGTTTCCTGGACTGGCTCCTTAATTTCAGGATTTATGGAAAATGTTGCCCTTCTTTTAAAGTTACTGTAGATAAACTGGGGCAGTACAAAGCTAGGATTCGACAGATGGAAGTGGCTGTTTCTAAGCTGGAATCCTAGTAAATGGTCCAGCAAACTTCTGGGGTTGCCAGTATCAAAGACAGTCTGTTGCTACATCGCCAAACTGAGAAAATGGAAAATCTGTTGAGGGCTAGGAACCTTTGGTTTCTTCAGTATTCCTAAAATACATCTTTAATCTCCCATAGAACTATTTAAGAACTATACGTCTGAAATTCTGAATTTTACCAATGTGGACAGCATTACTATTTCTGAATTGTATTGCCTACTAAAAGTGTTCTAAGAAATCTGATGGAGGAGGGTAAAAATGTTGACACTCTTGATACCTTAGCTTTCCTGGAATCCTCCTCAGATAATATTTTTAATAGAGCTACACTTCTTGTTTTATTTCTTAGCGAATCTAATGAGTTGAATGTGCTTAAGACTTATTAGCCTAAGAAAGTATTACCATTTTGTGGTCAGAAGATTTATTTATTTCCAGATCATGCAAAAGGTACTCAAATTTCGAGGAAGGCTTTTCTACAGTTTCGATCTCGTGTCTTAGGTTTCAGGTTTATTACAACTTTGATATACCACCCTAGAGACATAACTTTCAGGGAAGTTTACATTCATTAAAAATAACGGATAAAAAGGGATTTCCTTAAAAGCAAAGGGAGAAGGAAAAAGGATAGGAACTCCATTATCGATAGTACAGTAGTTAAAAATAGTAGAAATAAAGGAACAATGCAGGTAATTTCCCAGACAGTGCTCAGTAATCCCCATGGCAAAGATGGATCAAAAAGTGTCTTGAAAAAGGAAAGTTCTGAGAGCAGAACAAAAGGTTGAGTGAAATGGTTCTAACCAAAGGTGGACGGGGAAGGCTATTCTATAATGTTGGACCTACAGTGCTGAAACCTTAGTACAGTGACGAAGACCTTAATGTTCTGGAGGGAGTGTATGAGTCAAATATCAAGATAAATAGAGAGGAATACCTGGATTTTATGGACCATCAAAATAATTTTAAAAGTAATGTGATGAGTAATAGGCAGCCAGTGTTCCTCATAGAACAGAGGAGTAATATGCTCAAATTTCTTTGAGCCAGTTGATAGCCTTATTGCCATATTCTGCATCAATTGGAGGCATTTGAGTTCTGAGAGCCCGATATTTAGCCATAGAGAGGCACCCGCATAAGTCCCGTGGTCGGTGCTGACCATGGATATTCAATTAAAACAAATTAACCTGGGGATATATTATATTATGGTTTCTTCGAATTTATTGCTTATTACTCCAAAGGTATACAGAAACCTGTATCATTGAAACCACTCCACTAAATAATCAATAATGCATGGTATAGGGCCATGAACCCAAGTGAAAAATTTTATATTTAAAATAATGTGAATAGTGCTCAGAACTGGGCTCGTGAATAAAGCTGACAGGCAGCTAAATCACCACCACTTTCCACATCAATGCACCATCAGCCCTCCATTCCTACCTTACTTATGATGGAATATAATTTAATATAGATGTTATACTTAGCTCAACTCGGCTGGGTGCATTTATGGTGAAGCGCTCTGTACAGCAATGTTTGGTCCCAGTTCCTTAAAGTGCAATTGATTATTCATGGATATTCAATGCCAGGCCATTTCCGGTAATTGGCACTGAATATCTGTTTTCAGTTTTGGCTGCCAGAACCTAACTGGTTAAGCTGATATTCAGCACTAATCGGTTAAAGAAAGAACTGCTATTTATTCAGTCCTATTTAACTGTTTAAACTAGTGCTGAATATCGGCGCTAACTGACTATCCACCTTATAATCGAAAGAGAAAAACGCCTAGATTTCGACCCAAATCGGGAGATAGACGTTTATCTCACAAAAACGAATAAATCGGTATAATCGAAAGCCGATTTTGGACGTTTTCAACTGCACTCCATCGCGGATGCAGACAAAGTTGATGGGGCATGTCAGAGGTGTGGCGAAGGTGGAACTGGGGCGTGGTTATCGGCCGAGGAGAGATGTACGCGTTAGGGTGATAATTGAAAAAATAAAGGTGTTTTTAGCGAAAATTTAGGACACTTTTGTTGGACCCTTTTTTCACACGAACAGGTCCCAAAAAAGTGCTCTAAATGACCAGATGACCATCGGAGGGAATCGGGGATGACCTCCCCTGACTCCCCCAGTGGTCACTAACCCCCTCCCACAACAAAAAAATGATGTTTCACAACTTTTTATTTTCACCATCAAATGTCATACCCACCTCCCTGGCAGCAGTATGCAGGTCCCTGGAGCAGTTGTTAGGGGGTGCAGTGGACTTCAGGCAGGTGGACCCAGGCCCATCCCCCCCTACCTGTTACAATTGTGCTGCTTAATGCTTATTAGTCGTCCAACCCCCCCAAACCCACTGTACCCACATGTAGGTGCCCCCCTTCACCCCTTAGGGCTATAATAATGGTGTAGACTCGTGGGCAGTGGGTTTTGAGGGGGATTTGGGGGGCTCAACACACAAGGGTAGGGTGCTATGCACCTGGGAGCTCTTTTACCTTTTTTTTTGTTTTTGTAAAAGTGCCCCCTAGGGTGCCCGGTTGGTGTCCTGGCATGTGAGGGGACCAGTGCACTACGAATCCTGGCCCCTCCCACGAACAAATGCCTTGGATTTATTCGTTTTTGAGCTGGGCGCTTTCATTTTCCATTATCGCTGAAAAACAAAAACGCCCAGCTCACAAATTGTCGAATAAAACATGGACGTCTATTTTTTGCGAAAATACGGTTCGGTCCGCCCCTTCACGGACCCGTTCTCGGAGATAAACGCCCATGGAGATAGACGTTTTCGTTCGATTATGCCCCTCCATATCATGCAATATAGTCAGTTAATCGATATGTGCTATCCGCAAATATTCAGTGGAGATAACCGGTCATCTTCCACTGAATATTAGCGGTTAGCCAGCTAAACGCTTTTTAACCGGCCAGGAGCCATTCCTGGCCAGTTAAATAGCGCTGAATATCAGGGGTGAGAGTTTAGCTCCATGAAGAAAGTTATTGCAATAATCTAGGTTAGTAATGCCAAGGAGTGGATAAATATTTGAAGTGCTTCTTGCGTGAATAAATGATGTACAGAAAAAATAATTTTAAGTTTAAAGAATGAATATTGAACTATATTGGAGATATAAGAATGATAGGTAAGATTAGAATCAAAGATGACTCCAAGAATTTCTAGAATAGGTTCAAAATGAACTGGAGATCCTGCAATAGAGATATGGAGGTCAGAGCTAAGACAAACGGTATGGGAGAAAGATAAGACACAAGCTTTTTCAGGTTTTAACTTCAGTTTTGCAGTATAGATGTAGTTAGTTATGGTACGAAGTTTTGTATTGAGGTCAAGGATATTATGTTGATGGGCGTTCTCAAGAGAGGCAATGATCTGAATATCATCAATGTAATCATAAGGAGTGAGACCAAGCATCTGAATCAGAGTCAGAGGTATATATAAATGTTGAGTAGGAGCTAAAAGAGAACCTTGTGGAACACCACATTGAAGTTTGTAATGATTAGAAGAAGAGTTACACCAAAGGACATGATAGGATCTATCTGATTGATAATCTGAAAAACAGTTATAAACTGTACCAGAGATACCCAGATCAGTGAGTCGGTGGAGTAAGATGGAGTGATCAACCAGATCGAAAGCTGATGATAAATCAAGAGAATGACTATTTTGTCCTGGTCAAGATAATGGAGTATAGTAGTGGTAAGTCCCAGTAAGGCGGTTTCAGTACTATGCACTTTTCTGAATCCTGTTTGGTATGGATGTAGTGCATTGGTTTTATCTAAATAGCTGGAGAGTTATTATAAGTCAAGATAGTTACATAGTAAGTGACGGCAGATAAAGGCCTGAATGGTCCATCCAGTCTGCTCAGCAGTAATATTCATTATTAATTCAAGATTAAAATCAACAATGAATGTGATATTATATACCTGATCGTGGTCTCTTTTCGGTGTTTCTAGGACATAGACCGTAGATGTCCGCCTGGCTCTGTCCTTATGTTCCAACTTCTGAAGTTGCCGACAAAGCCCACTGCAGCCTATCTGAACCTGTCTTCTTATTTGTGGGACACAGACCATAAAAGTTTGCCCGGCACTGTCCTCACTTTCCAAATTACCAGAGTTTCCGTCAAAGCTCTCTCCAGCCTATCCTACAACCAGATGTTCCATGATTTTAGAGATGAATGATAACTGAGAGATTGATCAGTAGTTTGATTCCATGGTAGGATTGAGCTTCTGATCTTTCTGTTAGGAAAGATGCAAGCAGTTTTTCAGATAGTAGGAATGAGACCATAGTCAAGGCTTCTATCCACCACAGAGTGTAAAGGAAAAATGAGTATCAATTAATTTTTTAACGTAATGTGCAGGGAGGGGGTCTAATAGTGAAGTAGTTTTAGAAATAGAATCAAATGACTCTATAATATCAGCAGTAGATGGAAGGTTGAATAATGTCATAGAACTACTTAAAGAGGATCCAGAAAAAGATGAGGAAAGAGAAGTTGGAGAGGAGGAATTGGCGGGAGTAGAAGAGAGAAAGCTTGATCTAAGGGAATTGACCTTATCAGAAGCCCCTGGAGACACATCCTCGGTATGAGAGGATATTGCATCCCCTGGTGGGCAGGTCCTAGCTACAGAATTACTTCCTACTTCATCAGGTGACCACCCTCTTCCAAGGCAGCACAGGGACTGCCAGACTGGATGTGGGACTTCTCTACAATGTCCATGTAGGGCTCCTCTATATACTTCTCTGTCTCTCTCAGCTCCTCCAAGTCTGCTACTCTAGCCTAAAGAGGACGGACTCATTCTCTGAGAGATAGGAGCTCTTTGCATCGAGCACACACACTTAACCTCTCACCAACTGTGAAATAATCATATATGTGACAATGCAAAAGACTGGATAGCATCTGATATTATTGAATTGTTTAATTGTATTGATACGTTTAAATACTGTAACAGTCCTTAAAATATTTCTTTTTGTTTGACAGCAAAACTCAGGTTCCAGCAACAGATCCAAAATATTCAGAGCCTCTCTCAGCAGGGACGAAGAAGGACTGTAGCTGACCCATCGATTCCTAGACTTTGCAGCAGCTCTGATACAGAATCTGTCCAGACCTGCCAGAGTTATGAATCTGAGTCTTCTACCAGTGGATGCAAAGACTCATCCCTTCCTACTAGGGAGAGTCTATACCTAGAAAAACAAGTGCCAGTTTCAGAGACCAAGGTCTCTCAACATTCTCTGCTTCCAGAAGGAGCCCACCTCTTCAAAAACTCACCTGAGGAATCAGAGACTGTATCTGAAGTGCCAACTCCAGGAAGCTCTAGATCTACAACTCCTCCACACATGAGAGCTCTGTCACCTTTGTTAAGATTGAACCTCCCTACCTTACCAGCTAAGTCATGGAAAAAGACATCTTCTGACACATCTCCGCTAAGTCCTAGGAGCCAATCAGGAAGTGATGGATCTTGGGAAACGCAGACTTCACTCACTCCCAAATGCTCAGTGCTTCTCTCACCAAGACCTTTCCAGCCACAAAAACAGGAGTCTGCTTTTAAATTTGGAGAAAAGCCAGAATCTCCACGAAACTGACTGATGGACTAATGCAACCTAAGAATTCAGATGTATTGTCTAGTCATAGGTTTGATATTGCAGTTTCTTGATCATTGCCTCCTTCAGTAACATATGTGTTACCAAAGATTCCATCTGGGAATTGTGAAGAAGATGTATAGCACATGTAGCCCAGGCCTCGCGGTTCCCGCTAGCTCAGGTCCCACCCGGACCCATAAACAACATCCATGGGGGAAACCAAAACTCTCTTTCCAGTACTTAACTTTATTCACCAATGCCCTACGTTGGGCACCAGTTTTATGTAGCCCGGGTCTCACAACTAACTCAGCTCAGTTCCTTCTTCAGACCCGGGTCACAGAGAAAACGTACACACAATTTCTTTCTCTTGATGCTCTATTCACTCTCCATTCAGCTCACCACTTATACAGTCACAGTCAATAATCTACGAGCTGGGAGAGGGTCAATGGTCCAGAATACAGAACCGGGGTGTTGGGAGTATAATGGGAATTACAATGTCACAGGGGAAAATGTCCTATACCCGGAGTACAATTATATTCAATTATCAACCTCTAAAGCACTCCTTCCCAACATATAACCATTTCCAACTTATTCTTAAAATATTTATACTTTTTATTTGTGTATAATTTTCTACAATACCACCAATTTATTACAGCACTCCTTCATCCACCCACACTGCATTCACAATCATTCATTGTGCAGTCTTACAATCATAGAACATTGCTAATATGACATCATCACCTATACAAAATTCTTGATCTTATCAACTGAGGCCACTCGATTGAAGCACTGACAGATCACTTTACTCTCAGTGCAAGGCGCCTCCTTAGTTCACCAGGCGCTTAAAGCGCAAGTCATTGTCCCGCAATGTCCAACAGTGTCCAAAAAACCGCAATGCGGCAGTTCCTTGTAATCTAGCCTCGGGTGAGCGTACCAAATCTTCCTCTCCCCGCTTCTATGGCTATTCATTACCAATACGCTGTTGTGGGCTGCGTGAAGGCTACCGGAATAAATGCTAAAATTTCATTCATCAATCTTCCTTAGACGTCACTGGTTGGGAAGGAGTGCTTTAGAGGTTGATAATATAATGGGAATGCCAGGGTGTCACTTCTCTCAGTCCTGGAACACCCACTCTCACTCTCTTTCCAAAGATCACGCTGAACTCAAGTCGTTTTATGAAATGCAAATCAGTTTTACTGAAACTTCTGTAACTGGCATATGAACATGTCAAACCTTTAGATAGTTATAGTCCCAATCACCTACAGGCAGGATGAATTTATCCACTCTGCTTCACTCTCCAACCAGTCCCACTTTATACATATTTACATAGACTCCTGTCCTTTACCCATCCTTTCATGACAGGAATAAATTCAAGGCTGTTTCCACTCATACTGGTATCAACCTGAACTCAAGTAGGTACAGATACTTTAGGCATTCCTTCTTACACTCTGACCTTGGACATGTTTCCCCCCATCCCTGTCCTGTTTCCAGGCTGAACACCCCTTGTCACCTGTAGCTCAGACTCCTCCTCCAGTTGCCGCTTATAGAGGCAGCAATTACTCCTGCAGCCAGCCTGCATTTACTTCCCTCACTCCAGGATCCCCCAATGCTCCCAAGGGTCCAGGAGAGAGTACAGGCAACCAGAGGCCTCGCGTACCTCCTTATAACATCTTTTATTAAACCCAAACTCACTGTCCACAGGGAAACACTTTCTCTCTGCAACTTATTTCAGTACCACTCTCTTGGGCTGAGCTTCCTCCCACCCAGGGACATCCCAACTCTTCAGCACACTGGCAGGGACCTCCCCCCCCCCCCCCCCCCCCCCCCCCGCCCGGGCCTCCAGAAGGGTCTAGCACTGCATTTCCTAGTCATACCCAGATCATGGGGTATTACACACAGGATAACCTTCCCCAGGATTGGTTACTGAAAACTCTTGTTTTTGTTCATTGCATTGAATATCCAGTATTGAAATGGTCATACTTTTACTAATCACTTTGAAAAAAATGTAAACAAAATCAACATTCAGCTAAACACTACCTCCCTCCCCCCTCCCGATATTCAGCACTATTTAACTGGCCAGGAGCCGTTCCTGGACAGTTAAATAGTGTTTGGCTGGCTAACCATTAATATGCAGGAGGAGATAGCCAGTTATCTCTGCTGAATATTTGCCATTAGCACCAAAAAGTTAAAAGGCTATATCGTGAGATAACTGGCAATATTTAACACTGACCGGCTGTTTAGTGGGCAAATTGGACCAAATAAATAGCAGTCTTTCTTTGCCTGCTATTGACTTAACCGGCCAGTACTGAACATTCACTTAGCCAGTTAAGTTAGCACAGGCAAAAAAAAAAAATCCCAGATATTCAATATCGGTCACCGAAAATGGCCTGGCATTGAATATCCAAGATCAGTGTTGACCGCGGTACTTATGCGGGCTGCCTCCAACAGCCGAATATTGACCCCTAAAAATATAGAAGTATGTAGAAAAGGTGAATATATGTTTACCTTTTAAAAATGTACCACTTCATATAAGAGTAAAAGGAGCCCTCAGTGGTGTTGCTAATAAAAGGGCATATTTAAAAATGATCTCTGATCAGAGCAAAACTCCAGATGATGTCACTAAAAATCTTGTGCAAATCTTAATGGTATCTGATCCGATCTGATTAAAAAGGATGCCATGGTTGATCTCATTAAAACTATGGAATTACAGGAAAAATGTTTCTAAGACAATATAACTTTAACTTAGCAGGTAGTCAGTGTATACACTTTAGCTCTTAGGTCTGTAGCACTGCTCTATGTATACATTAAGCAGCAAAAGAGAGAAATCGTGTTCCAATAAAAAGTCTCAAACAACAACATTTTATGAGGCACTGTGACTTTAAATCAGCAGGCAGTCAACAGAATGGTGCAAGATGAATGAAAAGGTGGCAAAAAGGATGTCAAGTCCCTTACAAGTTGGTACAGTGAAGAGAAAATGGGGTCCAAAACAGGAAGGAGTCCAAGAAGTCACAGTCACATGAATGTAATTATAAAGGGTAGTTAAAACACACATTAAAATCTAGTCAATATCAGGTGTCACAAGACTTGACACAGCTATGTTTCAGCATAAAATCTTACATCAGGAGTCCATTCTAATCATGGATACTGTGAATCCAACATTTACATTGTAGTCAGGCAGAGAAACCAAAGGGTCCTCAAATTCAAGCAATAATAAAGTGCCAACTTCATGTCTCGCTGTGGAAAGCAACTGAGCTGCACCACACTCATCATAAACCGGCACAAGAGCTCTGGTTGATCCAAAGTCACAGTTCAACAAAGCACGTCAATGAAGAAAATCCAAGGTGGTGACGAAAGCTTCCAACTTGCTTGAAATGTTTGTTCTACTTTCAAAATCCCCCAGACAATGGGTGTTGACAGTTGCCAATTAACAGTGTGATGAAACTACAGTGTAGTAAATTTAAAACAAATCGGAGAAAATGTTTCTTCACCCAACGCATAATTAAACTCTGGAATTCATTGCCGGAGAACGTGGTGAAGGTGGTTAGCTTAGCAGAGTTTAAAAAGGGGTTAGGCGGTTTCCTAACAAACAAGTCCATAAACCACTACTAAATGGACTTGGGAAAAATCCACAATTTCAGGAATAACATGTATAGAAAGTTTGTACGTTTGGGAAGCTTGCCAGGTGCCCTTGGCCTGGATTGGCCGCTGTCATGGACAGGATACTGGGCTCGATGGACCCTTGGTCTTTTCCCAGTGTGGCATTACTTATGTACTTATAGTTAAACCAGACCAACTTGCTTGAAGAAAATTAACACTCAGACCAATATGAGTGCTTGATAAAAAGGTCATCACCGAATTACAGAAACACCAGTGCTCAATGCTCAAATTGAGCTCCCCATCATATTAGCATATACACAGCCAACTGTTCAGATTGGAAGCTTTCATTACTACCTTGGATTTTCTTCATTGATGTGCTTTGTTGAACTGTGACTTTGGATCATCCAGGACATGTGATTTGTGAGTCAACGGTATGGACAATTTATGAGTGCATTAGATTGTAGGTGGAGTCACTTCTGCAGTCAGATTGTTTTAATAATCTCTCTATATAAAACGCACCTCCAACGTTCTAATGAAGCCTCTGTTAGCCAACATTCTAAAGTGAAGGGGGTGAGATCGCATTGTGTCTGCCCCGCCCACGCGTCAAACGTGATGACGTCGAGGGCGGAGCAATGACACTCAACCAATCGCAACGCTCGGCAGCGAAGCGTCAGGGAAGGAGGCGGCGCTCCCGACGTCTAGCCTTCCCTTCGCTGTGTTCCGCCTTCTTCTGACGTCAAGGATGACGTCAAAAGAAGGCGGAACACAGCGAAGGGAAGGCTAGACGTCGGGAGCGCCGCCTCCTTCCCTGACGCTTCGCTGCCGGAACCGGCACGGAGGTAAATTTGAAAACAAGAAAAAAAAAAAAAAACAACCATGTTGGGGGGAGAGAAGAGGGTGGCCACTAAAGAACAACAATGGGAGCGGCAGGGCAGGGGAGAAACGACAGCATGGATGCGAAGGGGGGGGGGGGGGGGGGGGGAGAAGAGGGCGGCCCAGGCGGGGACATGGGAGAGAGAGGAGCATGGATGCAAGGGGGGTCATGAAAGGGAGACAGGGGACTTGCTGCAAAAGGATGAATGGAGGCGGCAGGGGACAGAGGAGCATGGATGGGCATGGATTGGGATGGCAGGGCTCAGGAAGAGAGGGCAATTGCTGGAAAGGGATGAATGGAGGGGGCAGGGGACAGAGGAGCATGGATGGGCATGGATTGGGAGGGCAGGACTCAGGGAGAGGGGAATTGCTGGATAGGGAAAAATGGAGGGGCCAGGTGACAGAGGAGCATGGATGGGCATGGATTGGAAGGGCAGGACTCAGGGAGAGGGGAATTGCTGGATAGGGATGAATGGAGGGGACAGATGGGCATGGATGGAAATGGATTGCAGAGCAGGCCTCAGGCAGAGAGGGGAAATGCTGGATAGGGAAAAATGGAGGGGCCAGGTGACAGAGGAGCATGGATGGGCATGGATTGGAAGGGCAGGACTCAGGGAGAGGGGAATTGCTGGATAGGGATGAATGGAGGGGACAGATGGGCATGGATGGATATGGATTGCAGAGCAGGCCTCAGGCAGAGAGGGGAAATGCTGGATAGGGAAAAATGGAGGGGCCAGGTGACAGAGGAGCATGGATGGGCATGGATTGGAAGGGCAGGACTCAGGGAGAGGGGAATTGCTGGATAGGGATGAATGGAGGGGACAGATGGGCATGGATGGATATGGATTGCAGAGCAGGCCTCAGGCAGAGAGGGGAAATGCTGGATAGGGAAAAATGGAGGGGCCAGGTGACAGATGAGCATGGATGGGCATGGATTGGAAGGGCAGGGCTCAGGAAGAGAGGGCAATTGCTGGAAAGGGATGAATGGAGGGGACAGAGGAGCATGGATGGGCATGGATTGGGAGGGCAGGACTCAGGGAGAGAGGGAAATTGCTGGATAGGGATGAATAGAGGGGACAGATGGGCATGGATGGAAATGGATTGCAGAGCAGGCCTCAGGCAGAGAGGGGAAATGCTGGATAGGGAAAAATGGAGGGGCCAGGTGACAGAGGAGCATGGATGGGCATGGATTGGAAGGGCAGGACTCAGGGAGAGGGGAATTGCTGGATAGGGATGAATGGAGGGGACAGATGGGCATGGATGGATATGGATTGCAGAGCAGGCCTCAGGCAGAGAGGGGAAATGCTGGATAGGGAAAAATGGAGGGGCCAGGTGACAGAGGAGCATGGATGGGCATGGATTGGAAGGGCAGGACTCAGGGAGAGGGGAATTGCTGGATAGGGATGAATGGAGGGGACAGATGGGCATGGATGGATATGGATTGCAGAGCAGGCCTCAGGCAGAGAGGGGAAATGCTGGATAGGGAAAAATGGAGGGGCCAGGTGACAGATGAGCATGGATGGGCATGGATTGGAAGGGCAGGACTCAGGGAGAGGGGAATTGCTGGATAGGGATGAATGGAGGGGACAGATGGGCATGGATGGATATGGATTGCAGGGCAGGCCTCAGGCAGAGAGGGAAAATGCTGGATAGGGATGAATGGAGGGGGCAGGGGACAGAGGAGCATGGATGGGCACACACACACACACTCTCTATCACACTGTGTCTCACATACACACTTGCACACACTCTCATTCTCACACACACACTCTCTCACAAACACACTCTCTCTCTCACACACTCACACTTTCACTCTGACTCTCACAGTCACTCTCACATACACTCTCCCAAACATACACACTCCGAGGAAAACCTTGCTAGCGCCCGTTTCATTTGTGTCAGAAACGGGCCTTTTTTACTAGTTTTGTATATTATACTAATTATTTAAGTAGTTTTGAAGGTTGAAATAAAGGTTTAATTAGTGTCAAATGATAATTTATTATGATTAATATTCATTGGAGAAATCCTGAAAACCTGATCTGGTGAGGGATGAGGTTTGACACCCCTACTCTAAGCAATACTAGCATAGAATTTTACAAGTCAGTGTCTGCCTTTGATACTAAATCTCTAGGATTAATATTAAAGTGTGTTCTGATAATGCCGGGGTGGGCAATCATGGGCTATATCCCAGTCGGGCTTTCAAGATTTCCACAGTGAATATACATGAGATCTATTTGCATACAATGGAAACAGTACATGCAAATCAACCTCATGTATATTTATTGTGGAAATCTTGAAAACCTGACTGGATTGTGGCCCTCGAGGGCCGTGGTTGCCCATCTCTGTGATAATGCTATCAAAACTGAAACAGCTAGAACTAGAGTTGAAAAATTATAAGTATGTTAATCCAAGCTGAGACCCTTTTACTAAAGGATGTTAAGCACTTCACGCACGATTAATGTGTGAGAACAGGCTACCACACAAAAGCGTTACAGCGTTGTGCAGTATTTTCTGTGTTATCGCACGCTAAACCATATGCAAATATTCTAATGATATTTTTGGGAAGTGATGTGGTATGCACTGTTCCCTCTTAAATGAGCAAGAGTCCTCCACTGCATTACTGCCAGTGAGTGGTGGTGCTTTAATATTTTGTTTTCAATTGCTAGGGATAGACAAGTACAACTGAGTACTGCAGAGCATGTCTCTCATTGTTGAAAATGTGATAGTGAAACAGCACCCCCTGCTGACAGGACTGTAGGTGGAGAACTCCTGCTCAGCTTAGAGGGAACAGTGGTGGCATGGGTGGGGAATGGGCATGTTTGTATTAATCAGCTAGTGCATTATGATCAGAACATGCTAACTGGTTAACGCAACTGTAACACAGGATCATTTATTCCTGGATTCTATATATGATGCCCAAACTTCTACACCCAACCACAGGGGCATCTTTACAGAGTGCAGGAGTAGCCTAGTGGTTAGTGCAGTGAACTATAAACTAAGGGGCACAGGTTCAAACCTCACTATCCAGCTTATAATTGAAAAAGAAAAACGTCTATATTGCGACCCAAATCGGGAGATAGACGTTTATCTCACAAAAACGAATAAAGCGGTATAATCGAAAGCCGAATTTGGACGTTTTCAACTGCACTCCGTCGCAGATGCGGGCAAAGTTGATGGGGGCGTGTCGAAGGCGTGGTGAAGGCGGAACTGGGGCGTGGTTATCGGGCGATCAGAGATGGGCGTCTTTCGCTGATAATGGAAGAAAAATATGCGTTTTTAGCGAGAATTTAGGGCACTTTTCCTGGACCCTGTTTTTCCACGAATAAGGCCCCAAAAAGTGCCCTAAATGACCAGATGACCACTGGAGGGAATTGGGGATGACCTCCCCTGACTCCCCCAGTGGTCACAAACCCCCTCCCACCACAAAATATGCCGTTTCACAACTTTTTATTTTCACCCTCAAATGTCATACCCACCTCCCTGGCAGCAGTATGCAGGTCACTGGAGCAGTTATTAGGGGGTGCAGTGGACTTCAGGCAGGTGGACCCAGGCCCATCCCCCCCCCACATGTTACACTTGTGCTGGTAAATGGGAGCCCTCCAAACCGCCCCCCAAACCCACTGTACCCACATGTAGGTGCCCCCTTCACCCCTTAGGGCTATAGTAATGGTGTATACTTGTGGGCGGTGGGTTATGAGGGGCATTTGGGGGGCTCATCACCCAAGGGAAGGGTGCTATGCAGCTGGGAGCTCTTTTACCTTTTTTTTGTTTTTGTAAAAGTGCCCCCTAGGGTGCCCGGTTGGTGTCCTGGCATGTGAGGGGGACCAGTGCACTACGACTCCTGGCCCCTCCCACGAACAAATGCCTTGGATTTATTCGTTTTTGACCTGGGCGCTTTCATTTTCCATTATCACTGAAAAACAAAAACTCCCAGCTCACAAATTGTCGAATAAAACATGGACGTCTATTTTTTTCGAAAATACGGTTCGGTCCACCCCTTCACGGACCCGTTCTCGGAGATAAACGCCCATGGAGATAGACGTTTTTGTTCAATTATGCCCCTCCACAACTCTCTCTCTCTTTTTTTTTTTTTTTTGTAAATGTCATTCCCTCCAGGACCTGAAAAATATCTACTGTACCTGAATGTACACCACTTCAATAGTCTTCAGGCTTGCAAGTGTCTTATATGTTTAGGTATAGTAGATATTTATCTGTTTCTGGAAGGCTCAGAATTATTTTTTTTTAACATAATTATTTATTACAAAATTTTTATCCCATACTGTACAGCAATGCTAGGCAGCAATTGAACCTGGGTCCCTTGTTTCACAGTCCATCAAACTAGCCACTAGGCTACTATTTATTTGACCTGCTTACTGTTTGTTCAGAATGCCCATAATATCTGCAGCTGACATAGAGCCCGGTTTTCCTTTCCAGTTTCATTTTCAGGAGAGAGGGAGGGGGACAGCAACCACTGGGGGATTATGGAAGGGTCATGCCTTAACCCCTGCAATGGTCAGCTGCTCGATTAGACCAACCTTTTGGAACTTGGACATGATTGAAACAGGTCTAGATAAAAATATCCTTCTTTTTAGACATGGAGATCTCTTCCCATTCAAAAATCCCTGGTACTTCAGTCTTTAATTTTGAGTAAATTAGATTATTGTGATATTGAGGGGCATAATCGAATGGGGCCGGCCATCTCTAAGGGCGGCCATCTGTAAGGACGGCCCCGTAAAGCGGCGTACCCGACCATATTATCAAAACAAGATGGCTGGCCATCTTTCATTTTGATAATATGGTCGGGGCCGGCCAAATCTCAACATTTGGGCTAGCCTTAGAGATCACTGGCAATAGAGATGGCCGCCATTGGTTTTCGCCGATAATGGAAACTAAAGGCAGCCATCTCAAACCTGACCAAATCCAAGCCATTTGGTTGTGGGAGGAGCCAGCATTTGTAGTGCACTGGTCCCCCTCACATGCCAGGACACCAACTAGGCACCCTAGGGGGCAGTGGACTTCAGAAATTGCTCCCATGTGCATAGCTCCCTTACCTTGGGTGCTGAGCCCCCCAAATCCCACTCCCCACAACTGTACACCACTACCATAGCCCTAACGGGTGAAGAGGGGCACCTACATGTGGGTACAGTGGGTTTTTGGGGTTTTGGAGGGCTCAATGTTTACCACCACAAGTGTAACAGGTAGGGGGGTGGGCCTGGGTCCGCCTGCCTGAAGTGCACTGCACCCACTAAAAACTGCTCCAGGGACCTGCATAGTGCTATGATGGAGCTGGGTATGACATTTGAGGCTGACATAGAGGCTGGCAAAAAAATGTGTTTACATTTTTTTTTGGGTGGAAGGGGGTTGTGACCACTGGGGGAGTAAGGGGAGGTGATCCCCGATTCCCTCCGGTGGTCATCTGGTCAGTTCAGGCACCTTTTCGAGGCTTGGTCATGAACAAAAATGGACCAAGTAAAGTCGGCCAAATGCTCATCAGGGAAGGCCCTCTTTTTTCCATTATCGTCCGAGGCTAGCCATCTGTTAACCACGCCCCCGTCCCGCCTTCAGTACACTGCCGACATGCCCCCTTGAACTTTGGCCGGCCCTGCGACGGAAAGCAGTTGAAGCCAGCCAAAATCGGCTTTCGATTATATCGATTTGGCCGGCATTAGGAGAAGGTCGACCATCTCCCGATTTGTGTCGGAAGATGGCTGGCCTCGTTCGAAAATAAGCAGGATAGTTTATTTGGGGGTGGCTAAGAATCTTTTAAAACAGTTGCAAACTATACAAATTACTGTCATTCGTTTGGACTTCTCACTACAAGTTTCTTCACATATTACTCCATTCTATGTAATGACCCATTGACTTTCAGTTGAGGGTCAGATTATGTTTAAATTAGGTAGTTTGTTCTTCAAAATATTGTGTGGAGTTATACCGGGCTATATGGTGACATTAATATGCAGGCCGGAATATAGGAGAATGCATTTTATATGATATTCTAATTTTTTAACATTTCTCAGCCCTGAAGGAGTTTGTTATAGGAAATTGTTTCAGACAGCCTTTACAGCTTTTTTGGTCACACCTTCCAAATGGGATTAAAGCCTTGTCTAGTTTCACTAGTTTTAAGAAGATGCTTAAAACCTATCTTTTTAGGAAATATGTTTTAAATACAGTGAATTAGTTATAATTTTGTTATTTATTCAATGTATGCTCTAGATGTTTGGTCTAGTTTTCTTATTGTAACCCTCTGCTCAGTGTGCTGCGGCGGCTAAGAAAGCAAATAGAATGTTAGGTATTATTAGGCAAGAAATGGAAATAAAAATGAGGACGTTATAATGCCTTTGTATCTCTCCATGGTGCGACCGCACCTCGAATATTTTGTTCAAATCTGGTCACCACATCTCAAAAAAGATATAGTGGAAATAGAAAAGGTACAGAAAAGGGCGACAAAAATGATAAAGGGGGTAGGATGACTTCCCTATGAGGAAAGGTTAAAGCAGCTAGGGCTCTTCAGCTTGGAGAAAAGATGGCTGAGGGGAGATATGATAGGTCTGTAAAATAATGAGTGGAGTGGAATGGGTAGACGTGAATCGCTTGTTTACTTTTTCCAGCAAGACTAGGGGGCAAGCAATGAAGCTATAAAGTAGTAAATATAAAATGAATCAGAGAAAATATTTCTTCACTCAACATGTAATTAAACTCTGGAATTTGTTGCCAGAGAATGTAGTAAAAGCAGTTAGCTTAGCAGGGTTTAAAAAGGTTTGGATGGCTTCCTAAAGGAAAAGTCCATTAAAATGGACTTGGGGAGAATCCACTGCTTATTTCTAGAATAAGCAGCATAAAATGTATTGCACTGTTTTGGGATCTTGCCAGTAATTTGTGACCTGATTTGGCCACTGTTGGAAACAGGATGCTGGATTTGAAGGACCTTCAGTCTGTCCCAGTATGGCAATACTTATGTACTTATGAATTATATTTGGTAATAGTAGACTATAAGTTCCGTAACTATAACTGTAACTGTAGTTTTTGGTCCTCCTTAGTCCTGCCCAGAACACACCCACAACATGCTTCATTGCTATTTTGACTAACTGTAGTGTGAAACATCCAGATTCTGACTTTCCAAAATTGGGATTTGAATGTTTTTAGTAGATGTTCTTTTTTTGGACATTTTAAGATGTCTATCTGCTTTGAAAATGAGCACCACAGTGTGATCATTAGCAGAAGATGCTGAAGCAATGTTCTAAGTGAGTGTGGAAAAAATGTTGACTAGTTTCTTTGGATGTGGTTTGTGAATGGAAATTAGAGTAGTATTGTTTTATTTATTTATTGTTTGCTAAGAAGATTTATTCGTGTAACCCCTCCCCCACTCCTGGGTTCAAATAGGATATAGTCTGAACCGAGTGTTCCACCCAGGGCAGAAGAAGGGCACAAAAAAAAACTTTGAAATAACAATAGATTAGTAAAAGTTTACTTTATTTTAATATGAACTTAAATGAACACAATAGATTTCACCCCTCAATAACCTTAACCTTATATTTCTTTATTTCCTATAGGTTCCTCTATTCTCTATAAGGCTCAACTTCAGAGAGACAGCACATCAGATAAGTAGCAGTTCAATTTCCTAAACGAAACTATAAACATGCATGCAAAAGAGTATATTCTAATATGAGTCCCTTATATAGAATTGATTCTTTGTTTCTTTTCTTCTTTTTCAGGTTTTGGGTTTTTCCTCCGGAGACTTCAAGGTAAGTATGCTATTTTTCTCTTTATTCCATAAAAGTTCAAAAGGATACTTTTATTTACATCCCCTCAGCTGGTTTTGTATCTTCTTATTCTGTCAATCGTTGGGTACCATAAGCTTGCTGCAGAGTTGAACCCTGACCAGGGTACAGGAACCAGGAACGTAGACACCTACTACTCTAATCTATAACAAAGCAATAACCCTAAAATCTAACTGATCCCCACAATACAGGTGCCTACTGCACACATTTCCTATCTAGCTTTAAAAGAAAACATATAATTAGTAATCCCTACTCTATTTACCTCCCCCCATCAGAATTTTAACCACATCAGCGTGTGCTAAGTAGTTCTTTAAAATTCCAGGGTTGAAATCTAAAAAAACCCTTTTTGTTTATAATCAATGAGAAACTTAAACTTTCAGGTTAGCTTTTCACTTTTTAACTCTTTCTAAACCATTTATGTTCCATAGAGTTCTAAAGTGCTATCAAGCTACCACTAGCTCAGGACCCCTTTCTCAGAGAGCCCAGAACACATTAATCTGAGATCCAGATTGAGGAATTTAATTCACCTACAATCTCAACTCACAGTCAGCCATCAATCTTTTTTTCTAAAGCCCTTTAAAACGCGGCGGGCTTTTAAATTACATGAACTACTTTTAACCTCTCCCAGCACACTCATATAACACATCTTTAAACATTTTTACTTAATTTTAACCCAAAGTTCTCTCTCAACTGAGCACAGCTCTTAAACACAGCTCTGCCCTGCTCAGCACTCACCTCCCAACTGACAAACCGTCACACTTAGAATCCTTACCCTAGCTCCTGCCCCAGCACGAGCTCAACACTCCAAACCCCACAGTACATAAACACAGCATTTTAAAATCAAAATAATCATTTTTTAAACATGTATACATAAACAGTTTGTTCAAATAATGTAAATTTTGTACCTTTTTCTTCTCTGAATCCTAGAAAAGCTCCTTTTTCATCCCAGCACGAGCCCCTCGCCGCTCCACTCTCGAGACAACAGCTGACTCGTGTCATCAGCTGTTCTTACTCCTCACGCGCTCCCCCCAGCGCGTGCCGCACTCTCTCCGCCGCAAACCGCCACAAAAATAAAATAAAATGTTGGGAGAGTGCACCGGAGCACTCTCCCCACCATCTCCGGTCTCACCCCCACCTTCGTTTAACTTCAGAACCGGCTCAGAGCCGGTTCCCTTTAAAATTAATAATATCCTGAGCCCTGCGTCGGATGTGTACGTCTGACGTCATTGCGTGACGTCAGACGCCGACGCAGGACCAATCAACGTTTGAACCTCCCCCCTTCGCCTTCGCTCCGCCTTTGCTCCGCCGAATCCCGCCGAAAACCCCAAGCCCAAAAACAACTCGAGGTCGAGGTCTGGCGCGATCGTTCTCCTCCCTCCACTCCAATGCGCCGCTGCCCGCCAAAACCGCAAATCAGCTGAACAGCTGATCGCCGCTCCCTTGGCACACTTCTCTTCTCTCCCGGTCCCGATCTCGGCGCACCCCAAAAAAAAAAACCCGTGCTGCTGCCAGATCTCCTTCCCGCTCCAAGTCCGACGCCCCACAATCCCCCGGTAAGTTTTAACTTTAACCTCTTATGGGTTACATTCGTAGTACTGTTTTTGCTGTGATTTATGTAGTACATATGTAGTACATATTTCTTCAACAAAGCATACAATGAAAACCCAGAACCTTACTAATCCACCGCTGAAAACCCACAGTCTACTATACCTAATAAATACCTTCCTTCTACTCTCTACTTCTTCCCTTAATTAATCTCCGCACAACAATTATTGTACCTGACATCCAGGACTAACTGTACAAACAAAACTATGTAAGCCACTTTGAGCCTGCAAATAGGTGGGAAAATGTGGAATACAAATGCAATAAATAAATAAATAAATAATAAATACAGAGAGTTTTTTAGAAGCTGGGGGAGGAGTTAAAACCTTTGGTACAAACGGTGGCTTTCTCTGAAGTACTACCTACTGTCCAGTGCTTTCGACATGGTCAATCATGGAATACTATTACACATACTAGAATACTTCGGAGTTGGAGGTAAAGTTCTGAGCTGGTTCAAAGGATTCCTGACCACAAGATCATACCAAGTAACAATGAACGCAGATCTATCAGACCCATGGACACCCGAATGTGGAGTCCCCCAAGGATCCCCCCTCTCACCAACCCTTTTCAATCTGATGATGATACCCTTAGCGAAATTACTAGCTAATCAAAACCTCAACCCCTACATATATGCAGTTGATGTCACGATCTATATCCCGTTTAAACATGATCTAAACGAAATCACCAATGAGATCAACCAAAGCCTCCAAATCATGCACTCCTGGGCGGATGCATTCCAATTAAAACTTAGCGCAGAAAAAACACAATGTCTTATACTCACCTCACAGCACAATACAAGCAACTTCACCACCATAACCACACCAAACTTCTCTCTTCCCATCTCAAACAATCTGAAAATTCTTGGAGTTACCATTGACCGAAACCTCACACTCGAAACTCACGTGAAGAATACAACAAAAAAGATGTTCCACTCCATGTGGAAACTCAAAAGAGTAAAACCTTTCTTCCCGAGATCCATCTTTCGTATCCTGATACAGTCAATGGTACTAAGTCATCTGGATTACTGCAACGCACTATACGCTGGCTGCAAAGAACAAACCATCAAGAAACTCTAAACAGCCCAAAATACAGCCGCCAGACTCACATTTGGAAAACCAAAATATGAAAGTGCAAAACCCTTAAGAGAGAAACTTCACTGGCTCCCACTTAAGGAACGGACCACGTTCAAGATCTGCACAATTGTACAAAAAATCATCCAAGGAGACGCCCCGACCTACATGCTAAACCTCATGGACCTGCCTCCCAGAAATGCCAAAAGATAATCCCGAAAATTTCTTAATCTACACTTCCCTAGCTGTAAAGGTCTAAAATACAAGCATATACACGCAACCTCCTTCTCTTACTTGAGTACGCAGTTGTGGAACGCACTACCAGCTGACCTGAAAACAATTGATGAAATATCTAACTTTCGTAAATCCCTGAAGACGTATCTCTTCAATAAAGCCTACAAAGAAGACCCATAGCTTAACTACACCACCTCATCAACCCACCCCAGCCTGAAAATCATCTTTCTATATCTATTTTCTTAGAACTTCCTTATCATCCTTATGCTCCTTGCACTACCAATTGTATCTGACACCCTGGAATGGCAATGCCATAACAGATCTCTGTAAGCTACATTGAGCCTGCAAATAGGTGGGAAAATGTGGGATACAAATGCAATAAATAAATAAATACGCTCCACCTTCGCTTACAACCTATGCTGTGTATTAAGAGGTTTCATTGTGTATTGTGTTGATATCGTAAGAAGTATAATAAACAACAATGGACATGTGGCTTGAGCAGAGTTGAAGGGAGATCTCCCTGGATGTTGGTTCGAGGTTCATCACCACCCGGATGGAGAAGCTAAGTGACTCTCTATATTTTTGCTGTGCACATGCATTGATATGTTGATGTTTCCTTCCAGTATTTTTTTTTAATACCTCAGGTGTTTTGTATAGCTTCCTCTGTTGTTGTTGTTGTTGTTGTTTTTTTTTTTTGCAGATATTTTTTCTCCAATAAGGAGTTGTTTTGCTCTGCAGTTGGTTTCAGAGGTTGACTGAAGCCTATGATGAAAGCCTATTAAGGGGTTGTCCATTTATATAGGTACCCTAGGCTTGTGAGACTTCCTTTATTTAAATATTTAAAGATTTGTTGCGTAATACCTAAGAGTGAGAGCAAATAGATTAGATTTAGTTTCTGTTTGGGTTTGCTCTTCAGCACTTTTTGAATTTTTGATAGTTCAAAGTAGTATAATCAGTGGCGTAGCCAGACAGCCAGTTTTGGGTGAGCCTGAGCCCAAAGTGGGTGGGCACAAACCTTTCTCTGCTCCGCCCTACCGCCACCTCAAAATATAAATACTTTAGCTAATGAGGATCCTCAAGCTCAGTCAGCTGAAGACTTTCTCTGAAGGTGGCCAGAACTCTCTTTTACCAAGCTTGGCAGGCAGCAGCAATGACCCTAAGCCACTGATGCCAGCACCCCACACATGCTTAGCTGTCGATGGCTCAAGGATGCTTGGGAGTTCTGGCTGCCTTTGGAGGAGGTCCTTAGCTGGGGATGTCTGGGAATCCTCACCAGCTATACAGCAAGGGTTAGGACTGGTGTTAGACCTGCTTGGGACCAGGTCAGAAAATAAAGGAGGGCTCCCCTCCCCGATTCCCTCTCCTCTTTGCCTCCCTTCCAATTTCCCACCTGCCATTACTATCACACCAACAGAACCTCACCAAATACAGAACAAGGGATCACAAATTAGAAATAAAAATATTTAGACAAAAATTGAAAAGGAACCCCAAGAAGTTAAATATAGCATTACTGCAACACTGGAGACATAAAACATGCATTTCCTTTTCTACAGAACACAATACAAAGACATTTCCTATGCACATTTCCAAAAGCTAACATATTCCATTTAAAACATTCAAAATAAAATGCTTTGTTTCTACCTTTGTTGTCTGGACATTTTATTTTTCCATCTTGCTGGTTCCAATTTCTCTTTTCTGCTTTCCTCTCTGCAGTCTGCTAATTCTTCTTCAAGCGGCTGTAGTCCATTTGTCTTTTCTCCTCTCTCCTGTCTGTTCCCTCACTATTCCTGCCTCTGACATGTTGATCATTCCTTTGTAGCTCTTTTCTGCCTCTCTCTCACCCGTCTTTGTCTCCTTTTTACTTTTCAACTACCTATCAAATTTCCATCGTCTTCTTTCACCCACTAGCTCTCCCATTCCCCATCTCTACTTTCTTGCTCTCCCATTCCCCATCTTACTCCTCCCCATCTCTACTTTCTCTTTTTATCATTAATCTACTTCCCATTACCATATTTCTACTCTCTGTGTAATCACTATCTCTCATTCATTTCCTTGCCCTCTCCCACAGGGTTCCACCATTCCCATCATCTTCTCCCTCCACCCTTCTAACCAGCATCTCATCCCCTCCCCACCCCACCCCACCATGGTAGCCTTATATTTTCCTGCCCCTTCTCTCTTCATTCCTGTTAAATAGTAATAGTAGTAATCCTCTCCTCCATGGCCCAGCATTTCCCCCCTCACCACCTACTGTGTACCTCTCCCTCCCTCTCATCCACCCTCATGTCTATCTCCCCCTCTCATTCCCACTGTCCAACATCTCTCTCCCCTTCCCATACAGCATATCTACCTTCCTCCCCTCTACCAGTATGTCTAACATTTCTCCCTTCCCTCCACCTCTATGCCCACCATTTTGCCCTCCTCTCCACCCCTATGTTTAACATTTCTCCCCCTCTCACCACCTATCCCCTCTCTATGCAACATGTCTCCCTCTCCTCCACCTCATATGCAGCCAAGACTTCTCCCTTCCTGACCCCTCCACCCCTTTACTGGATCTCTTCCTTCTTCCCCTTGCAGCTTCTCCTCCACCCAACATGCCTCATAATTCCATCTTCCCTCCCCCCCTGTGCAGCTGCTGTCCCTGTCTTCCCTCCCCCAATCCAACATCTTTTCCCCATCATCCCTTCCCCCGTGGCGTGCCGTAACTTTCACCTCATCTTCCCTCACCCTCACCCTCGCAGGCCCGCCCAGCAGCGATTCCAATCGCACGCAGCTTCTTTGGCTCGCACACGCTGCCTGCCGGCTGCCGCTCAAATCTCCTTGCAGCTACTAAGCAGCAGCGCTAACCCGGAAACTCAGAGGAGAGGCGTGTGCGAGCCGAAGAAGCTGCGTGCGATCGGAATCGCTGCTGGGCGGGCCTGCGAGGGTGAGGGTGAGGGAAGATGGGGTGAAAGTTGCGGCACGCCACGGGGGAAGGGACGATGATGGGGACCGGAGCCTCCAGAATCGCTGTGCTGCTGGGCGGGACTGACCCCAAATTGGGTGGGTCCAGGCCCACCCGGGCCCGCCCGTGGCTACGCCCCTGAGTATAATATGTCACAATATGTACTGTTATTTGAATATTTTTCTGTTTATATTTTCTATTGCCTATGTTGCAAATTGATCTTGTAGTACAGTGACTTGGGTGATTTTCTTCAAAAAGGTGATAAATAAATCCCAAGAAAGCAAGAAAAACAGCAATTGTATTGCATTCACTGTAAGGGACAAATGTAACTTGTTCCCAAGTCTTGCATTATGGAGACATAGAATTTAAAGCAGCAGTATTTCTGGCAAACAGAAGGTTCAAGATGTTCATGATTGATTTATTTTATTATGGAAAATACTGCAACCATAGGATCCTATATCTGGGAATAGAGTGGCTATTGTACCATTTCTTTAGAGAAGAAAGTGTTTGTAAACAACTTGAAAAACTGAAAGTGAACAAAGTTATGGGGCCAGATGGGATACATTCCAGAATACTGAGAGACTCAGAGAAATCCTGGTGGACCTCTTATGGATTTATTTAATAGATCTTCAGAGACAAGAGAGGTTCTGCAGGATTGGAGATGAGCGGATGTGGTTCCTCTTCACAAAATCGGGGACAGAGAAAAAAATGGGAAACTACAGGCCAGTAAGCCTCACGTCGGTAGTAGGAAAAATAATGGAGTTGCTACTGAAGGAAAAGATAGCTAACTTTCTAAAATACAACAGGCTGCAGGATCTGAGGCAAAATGTAATTTTTTACCAAAGGAAAATCCTGTCAAACGAATCTGGATAAAGGGTATGTGCTAGATATGGAGGGGCATAATCGAACGAAAACGTCTATCTCCATGGGCGTTTATCTCCAAGAACGGGTCCGTGAAGGGGCGGACCGAACCGTATTTTGGGAAAAAATAGACGTCCATGTTTTATTCGACAATTTGTGAGCTGGGCGTTTTGTTTTTCAGTGATAATGGAAAATGAAAGCGCCCAGCTCAAAACGAATAAATCCAAGGCATCTGTTCGTGGGAGGGGCCAGGAGTCGTAGTGCACTGGTCCCCCTCACATGCCAGGACACCAACCGGGCACCCTAGGGGGCACTTTTACAAAACAAAAAAAAAAGGTAAAAGAGCTCCCAGGTGCATAGCACCCTTCCCTTGTGTGTTGAGCCCCCCCAAATCCCCCTCAAAACCCACTGCCCACAAGTCTACACCATTACTATAGCCCTAAGGGGTGAAGGGGGGCACCTACATGTGGGTACAGTGGGTTTGGGGGGCGGTGTGGAGGGCTCCCATTTACCAGCACAAGTGTAACAGGTGGGGGGGATGGGCCTGGGTCTACCTGCCTGACGTCCACTGCACCCCCTAATAACTGCTCCAGTGACCTGCATACTGCTGCCAGGGAGGTGGGTATGACATTTGAGGGTGAACATAAAAAGTTGTGAAACGGCATATTTTTGTGGTGGGAGGGGATTTGTGACCACTGGGGGAGTCAGGGGAGGTCATCCCCGACTCCCTCCAGTGGTCATCTGGTCGTTTAGGGCACTTTTTTCCATTATCGGCGAAAGGCGCCTATCTCTGATCGGCCGATAACCACGCCCCAGTTCCGCCTTCACCACGCCTTTGACACGCCCCCATCAACTTTGTCCGCATCCGCGACGGAGTGCAGTTGAAAACGTCCAAATTCGGCTTTCGATTATACCGCTTTATTCGTTTTTGTGAGATAAACGTCTATCTCCTGATTTGGGTCGCAATATAGGCGTTTTTCTTTTTCAATTATAAGCTGGATAATCTACTTGGATTTCAGCAAAGCCTTTGATACAGTTCCTCACAGAAGACTCATGAATAAGCTGGGAGGGCTGAACTTAGGACCCAAAATGGTGAACTGGATTGGAAACTGGTTGACAGGCAACGGAGGGTGGTGGTAAATGGAATCTGCTCGCAGGAAAAGAAGGTGAGTAGTGGAGTGCCTCAGGGGTCGGTGCTCGGGCCGATTCTGTTTAATATATTTGTGAAATATATTGCTGAAGGGTTAGAAGGAAAAGTTTGTCTATTTTTTATAATTATTATTTTTAAAGATTTTTACTACAATTCCAAGAACAATCTTGTTACATTACAATTTGTCAAAAGGAAAAAATTACTTATTGTTCTATTCAGTCCATAATTTAGAGAGGAGGACAAGGCATAATACTCAGGATAATTTTCTTTAACTAATCTACTGTTAGAGACTTGAAGGGAAGTTCACATGGGAAAATCAAATAACAGACTATGGTGTAGATGACATTACCGTTTCTGGAATTGGAGAAGGAGTTATTACTGTCCTAGATTCCAGAAAAGAACTTAAATGTAATGGATCAAAGAAAACAGATTTCACTGAATTTAATTTCACTATACATTTGCATGGAAAATTCAACCATAAAAGGCCTCCCACCTGAAGAACAGGGGGGCGAAGTTTAAGGAAACTTTGGCGCTTCTTCTGGATTACACGAGATATATCAGGAAAAATTTTTATCTTATAGTTCAAAAAACTTTCCTTCCTATGACGGAAGAACAGTTTTAATATCCAGTCTCTATCCGGTTGTAGTACGAAAGTCACAATTAATGTTGCTGGTTGTAAACCCAAATTATCATCTTCAATAGTTTGCGTGAGGTTTAAAGTCTCAAAAACAACATCAGCCTCTTCAGAAATAGGTTGATCCGTCCTTTTTTTCTTATAAGGTTGTAAATAATATATTTTTGATACCGGAGGACAAGCTTGCTCTGGAATTTTCAATATTTCAAATATATACCTTTTAAAGGTAATTAGAGGTGCAACCGACACCTGTTTTGGAAAATTTATTAATCGTAATGTTTTTGATCTCTGTTGGTTCTCTAAGCTTTCTATTTTATTTTGCAACCACATGTTTTCTTTAATGATGTTTGTTTGAATTTGTTGACATTGTTTTATGTCTTTGCTATTAGTTTCAATTTTCCCTTCAAATATTGTGACTTTCTTTTCCATTATAGATATTCTTTCAAGGGGAGATTGAACTTGTTGCAAAACAGATATTAAGTTTTGGGGGAAATGATGTCTCTAAGCCCAGAAGAGCTTCCCATATAGTGTCTAGTGTTATGGTTGAAGGTTTATTTGGAAGAAAAGACTTACTCAGTGAGGTTACTTCAGGCAAAGAATCTCCAGAGAGTGCCAACTCCTTTTCTGCAGTAGTCTCACCAGAAACGCCGACGCTATGCTGTGGCACAACCAAATTCGGGAAGTGCTCTGCAATCCATTGCTTGGGTCTGACCCCATTGCAGGGGCTATCTCCGCCCCTGTGGAGCATGTATGCCCCTACTCTCTCAACCCTTGCTCGATTGCAAGCATTCGCGGTGGATCTCTAGTCTCGGGACTGAGAGATGTATCTACTTCAGGCAGGGGGAGCAGTTCACCTTGCGCCGCCTCCCCTCGCAGCGAAGACTCAGAGCATCCCAAAATCCCTGGAACAGCGAAGCGATCCATGGGTCCAATTGCCGGCAAAACAGGTTCAACGGGGCTTGCACGCTGTTTGCCTCGCCTTTTAGGCATAAGATCGGCAGAGTAATATAATCCAAAAAGGAAAAAGGAGTCAGCATGAGTCCAGGAGCAACTCGCTGTACTCCCTTCAGGCCGCCATCTTGTCCAAAGTTTGTCTTTTTATAGATGATACAAAGATCAACAACACATTGGATACCCCAGAGACATTAGAAGAGATCTACTACTATGACTACTATTTATCATTTCTATAGCGCTACAAGGCATATGCAGCGCTCCAAAAATTATAAGAATGGTCACTTAAAATTTAAAGCAAAGAACTTCAGAGTGATGCACTTGGGGTGCAGAAATCCAAAGGAGATGTACGAGATAGGAGGTGAGAGATTGATAAGCACAGCTCAGGAGAGGGACCTTGGGGTGATGGTGTCTGAGGATCTCAAGGTGACAAAATAATGCGACAAGGCGGTGGCCACAGTCAGAAGGATGCTAGCCTGCATAGAGAGGGGCATAACCAGCAGAAGAAAGGATGTGTTAATGCCCCTGTACAAGTCATTGGTGAGGCCCCACTTAGAGTATTGTGTTGAGTTTTGAAGGTTGTATCTTGCTAAGAACAAAAAAGACTTGAACTGGTTCTGAAAAAAGTTATGAAAATGTTATGGGGTTTGTACTGCAAGACATATGAGGAGAGACTTGACAACCTTAAGATGTATATCCTGGGGGAAAGGAGAGACAGAGATGATATGATACAAATATTCAAATATTTAAAACAACCCTTTTCCAGAGACAGGAAGGCGGTAGAACTAGAGGACATTAATTTAAGTTGCAGGGGGGCTGACTCAGGAATAACATCAGGAAGTATTTTTTCACAGAGAGGGTGGTGGATACCTGTAATGCCCTCCATCTAGAGGTGGTGTAGATAAAAACAGTAACCAAAGATATAAACAGGATGAAGTCGGTCCAGAGGGCGGCTAAAAAATTAGTAAGCGATCTTGAATGCAAAAATTATAGGGAGAGGCTTATGAACCTCAACATGTATACGTTGGAAGAGAGAAGGGAGAGAGGAGACATGATAGAAACATTTATATATCTCAAGGGCATTTATGTACAGGAAGAGAACCTTTTTCAAATGAAGGAGAGCTCTGGAATGAGGGGGCATATGACAAAGTTAAGAGGAATAGGCTTAGGATTAATCTAAGGAAGTATTATTTCACAGAAAGGGTGGTGGAGGTGTGGAATGGCCTCCCGGTGGAGGTGGTGGAGTCGAGGACTGTTCCAGAATTTTAAAAGGCATGGGATAAGCATGTGGGATCGCTTAGGAACAGGAAGAATTAGGGGTTACAGAGGATGGGCAGACTGGATGGGTCATATGGCCTTTATCTGCTGTCTTGTTTCTAAATTTAAAAATGTGTGGGATAAACACAAAGGAATCCTGTATGGAAAGAATGGAACTAAACAAACTTAGCTATGCTTAGATGCAAACTCCAGTAATTGAGAAGTAAAGCCACTGAGGGCCAGCTCAATATCGGGCCCTCAATGTACATATGTAGTGACTGTGACCACAATGAAAAGTTAAATGCAAAAAAGCTTAATAAATTCTTTATTTGACATTTACAAATACGCTTGCACCAACAATGATAAACATCATAAGACCACGCATACAAAGAAAGATAAAAGTTGATTACTTATGTCTGAATAATGAATTTAATAATAGAGAGAAATTCCACTCCAAACTGTTCTCCTTCGTACGAAAATACTCTCACAGTGTGATGATTGCACCTGTTTGCTGATTCAGCTGAATTCTGTCTCTTGCTTTTATCCGAAGTGCAGAAGAGTTATAGTAAGAGGTCATTTTAGTTGCCTTTTGGCATACTTAATATTTCCTTAGGTCTGCTCTTTCTCAACTATTAAAATACACTTATGTCTACATAGATTAAATGACTGTTGTGTCCTTCTTGTCATTGCGTTTCATTTGGTCCCTCTGTGGAAGAGTGGCAAAGTCAATCATAAAGAGATCCGAGCCCGTGATTTGCAGGTGTGCCAGATGTTAGGGGCATATGCCAGAAGGAGAGTTCTGTTTGATTAATAAAGTGCGGCATCACTTATAATAGTGAGAAAGCAAACATCACCCTTATTGCATATGATCAGGAGACAGGATTTGAAAAGTAGGCATATGGCTGCTGCTTGCAAATATTCTTTCTAAAGAATTTGAACAAGAATAAATCATTCTTATCTATTGGAAGTTCACGCCTCCCTTCAAACCTCTTGCTCTGAGATATTAAAAGCAGCGCAGAAAAACATAACAGTAGTAACGGTTGCACACTCGAATGCGTAGGCAGGCACGGCGTGCAGCACTCTTCGTATCACCTGCAAGAAAGCAGATGAAAACCATTATTAGACGACTTTAATCAGCACATAATTTTCCTATAATGACTACTCAGCAAATCCACACACTGCTGTTTGTTTACTGTAATGAACTTTAATTGTGTAAATGTCTGATCTACTGAATTTGTGACTTAAAATGGGTCAGAGGAAGGGTAAGTGTAAAAATCATTGGTATGTCCAGAGGCAAAAAGGTTATCTGAAAACTGCCCACCCTATCTAAGTAATAAATAAGGGGCCCTTTTGCTAAGCCACTTAAGCATCTATGCGCATCCAACACGTGCCTGTTTGGAGTTACTGCCCGGCTACCGCGTGGCTATTGCGGCAATTTCATTTTTGGCACACATCTGATATGCGTGTCTCAAAAATAATTTTTATTTTCTGGCATGCGTCCGCTATGCGCGCCAAGTGGCATTTGGCGTGTGTAGGTTATTACCGCCCGGTTAACGTGTGAGACCTTACCGCTAAGTCAATGGCTGGCAGTAAGGTCTCAGACCCAAAATGGATGCGTGCCAATTTCTATTTTGCCACACATCCATTTTCTGCAAAAATTTTAAAAAGGCATTTTTTGCAGGTGTGCTGAAAAATGGATCTGTGCACCCCCAAAACACATGCCTACACTACCGCAGGCCATTTTCCAGCGCACCTTAGTAAAAGGACCCCTAAATAAAGTAGACATGTTACTCCACTGTGCATGTACTTTATTGCACATTCAGCAGAGGCATTATTGGAGGCAGAGTTAGGGTGGGGATTATTTAATATGATGCCTGGAATTTTGTATTTTCAAAACTGCACAGTTACCTTAAGCAAAAGGTACCTGCTGAAAAGGCACAGGAAAGAACCCAAGGAAAACATTACCTGCAGACAATTTTCAAAGTATTTATGTTCTGTCCTCTGACAGCCTTGCACTAGTTTATAAAGAGGCATATTTTCAAAGCACTTTGGGAGGCTAAGTTCCATAGGTTTCTATGGAACTTTGGGAGGCTAAGTGCTTTGAAAATATGCCTCAAAGTGACCTTAAAATGTGTTTAATGCCTTTACTGTCATTCTCACTTCTAAGGATCTTCATTGCTGCAGTTCCCACTGTAAAGATACATGAGCAACGCATTGTGCGTAATGTAGTTCACAGGCAATGCAGCCACACTTTTCTGTCTGTATAAGAACTGTTACCATTGGTTTGTGCAGCTGCCCAGACCTCCTCTATTTCTCAGCCAAGCTTGGCTCCTTTGTCTACCTGCTATCATTTCCTGGTCATTCTTACTATCTCTGTCCTGAGAGGTCAGCCAGGTACGACCTTTCTCTCCAATCGAAGGCTGTCCTCTAGGACCACCCCTTGCTACCCGATGACAGGCTCTATCCCCATTGGTCTATTTACCCCCTCCTCCCTGGGCCTGTGTGAGCCCTTCTTAGCCTCTCCCTCCCCCTCGCCATGAGGCATTCTCTATCTTGCTTCAGACAGCACTTGTCCTGCTAAAACTCCCTGGAATGAACTTGGTTTTTTACCTTGAATATATCTTCCTGATGAGATATTGCACTCTCCAGTCACCCAGCTCTGAGCTACGCCTGCCTGCTTAACTATTCTCTCACCTCTGCAATAAAGCTGCCTCTCCTCAGATTTCTACCTCCAACCACTGATACAGCGCTCAGAATTACGGAGTCTCTGTGCCCTGGGGCAACACTTCTGAACATCTGACTGTGAGTAAATTATCTGTATTATTCAATAAAGAAACTTCAGAAAAGAAAGAGACTTCAGGTGTGTTCTGGTTTGCCAAGGTTATACTTCAAGATATTGAGACTCAGTAAGTTACCTGAGGTTTCTTGCGTCCAGTAGATGGGGTTATTGCTGCAGAGGACATTAATGGTGGTTCCTAGCATGGAACGATCTGCCACTGGCTCCTTCTGAGCAGTGAAATAGGCATCCTGTTTTTGTACTGAGTTGCTGCCACTGACGGAAGCCTGAATACACAGAAGGGAGGAATAGCAAAGAGAAGAACATGAGAAAACAGTTCTTCCAACATTTCTTATGAATGGCAGGGTTTGCTTCACTTGCATTACTGCTAGAAAAATTTTACATAAAATCCTTAGCTACTTGAGATTAATGAGAATAAAACTAATTTTGCTGTCACTGATTATGTGTGAAAGAAATGAATATTTAGAATAAAACCTTTGCTATACAGACATTCAAATATTTGAAAGGTATTAGCTTACAAACATTTTTCAGAAACGGGAAGGTGGTAGAACTAGAGGACATGAATTGAGGTGGCAGGGGGCCAACTCAGGAATAATATCAGGAAGCATTTTTTTCACGGAACAGGTGATAGATACCTAGAATGCCCTCCCACTGCAGGTGTTGGAGATGAAAACAGTAACAGAATTAAAAAATGCGTGGGATAAACACAAAGGAATCCTGTACAGAATGCATGGAACCAAACAAGCTTAGCGGTAATTAGATGGCAATACCAGTAATTATTATTTGTTACATTTGTATCCCACATTTTCCCACCTTTTGCAGGCTCAATGTGGCTTACATATAACCATTAATGGTGTTAGCCGATTACGATTTGAACAAATACATAGTATGAATGAATACAAAATGATATTGTGATATAATGAGGTATATGTATGGTAGGAAACAGTTGGGGGAACTTAGAGAGGGAAAAGGGCAGGGAAGAGATGAGTTTTCGGGCCCACCCTAAATTTGCCAGCTGGCTACACTCCTGATGTCTGCATCAGTCAGTATGAAGTCCTGTGTGAATTGCGGATGGTCTGAAAATGTAAGCTGTAAGCACTGCAGCGGCGGCAGGGGAAAGAGAAGGAAGCGGCAGTGATCTTGGACCTGCAGGAAGGAAGAAAGCGAACCATGCTGGATTTAGGGAAGGCAGAGGTGTGCTGGTGTGAGAGGAAGGGGCTGCAGGTAGGCAAAGGTGTGCTGGTGAGAGAGGAGGGGGCTGCAGGGAGGCAGAGGTGTGCTGGTGTGAGAGAAGAGGGCTGCAGGGAAAGGGTGCTGCAGAGACCCAATGGCCCGGGGGGGAGGGGGGGTGCCACAAACCGAAAAAGTTTTGGAACCTTCGAAAACTGTTACATAAGAAATAGACTCAATGTCCACGAGGACCCAAAAGATAGCAGGTAAAAACAAAGGAAAGGGGGGAATAGGTAGAGGTTTTAGTCCAAGAGTACTGGTCTCTGGGAACGAAGAGATGACATGAGTGAGAAAAAAAAAGACACTCACAGATACAAATGGGACAACAATATAAATTAGTGATGATAAAGTCATTAAAGCATACAGAATAAACAATTAATAGATTGTATAAATAATTTAGGGCTGCATCTCAATTAAAAATAGGTATGTTATTTATTTATTTTTCCCACCGCAGCTCCGTGTGACCCTGGGCAAGTCACTTAAACTTCCACTGCCCAGAGACACAGTAAGCAGCAGTGGGAAAATAAATAAACAACATACCTTTCATCACGTGATTAATCACAATTGCAAATTTTAATAAAAAGGCATCCCTAAAAAATGAAACCGAATGAAAAGATAAGAAATACAAAATACAAATTGAAAAATTACAAATGATCCTTTTACAAAGCGGCGCCATCGACCAGCCGCGTGCTGAATGTGAAGAAGCCCATTCAATTCCCATGGAAAGCAAAGCCAGTGCTGGGCAGACTTCTACAGTCTGTGCCCTGATCATGGCTGGCAGATTCAGCTTCAGTAACTGGAGAACAAGGCCAGTGCTGGGCAAACTTCTACGGTCTGTTCCCTGAAAATGGCGAGGACAAATCATGATCAAGTATATGTATATAGTATACATATACCTTATGATGTGAGTTTATCTAGCTGGGCAGGCTGGATGGACCGTGCAGGTCTTTATCTGCTGTCATCTACTATAGTACTATGTTATCAGGGTCAGTGGAAGTATATTGGGTGCCCTAGATAAACCTTTAGCCTTACATCCCCTCCCCCCCCCCCCCCCCCCCCAATGTTCTGGTTCCTAACCCATCAGCTTCTCCTCCAAGATTTTGCTAATTAAGCTCCACAGTCATTATCATCCTACAACAATTCTATAAAGGCACATGATTAGACATCATGGAGGAGATTCTATATACGGCACCTAAATAATTGGCACAGCAATCAGTGCCAATTCATATTCTATGAGCAGCGCCTAGATTTAGGCACGGTGTATAGAATATGCTTAGTTGATATCTCAGGGCCTAAAAGTACGTGCATCCATTTACACCAAAAAAAGTGGCGTAAATCCCGGTGCATAGTGCCTCTGTATAAGTCTCTGGTGAGTGCCCATTTGGAATACTGTGTACAATTCTGGAGACCTTCGAAAAGATAGAAACGGTGTGGAGTCGGTCCAGAGACTGGCTACTAAAATGGTGTTTTTGCCATAAAGCAAGGACATCCCTGACGAACACTTGGACGTTTTCACCCGGACCTATTTTTCTTACAAATAGGGCACAAAAAGGTGCCTGAAATGACCAGATGACCACCGGAGAGAATCGGGGGTGACCTGCCATTACTCCCCCGGTGGTCACTAACTCCCCTCCCACCCTCAAAAACATGCCAGCCTCAGATGTCATACTCAGGTCCATGACAGCACATGCAGGTTACTGGAGCAGTTTTAGTGGGTACTGCAGTGCACTTCAGACAGGCGGACCCAGGCCCATACCCCCCCTACCTGTTACATTTGTGGAGGGAACAGCAAACTCTCCAAAACCCACCACAAACCCACTGTACCCATATATAGGTGCCCCCTTCACCCGTAAGGGCTATGGTAGTGGTGTACAGTTGTAGGTAGTGGGGTTTGGGGGGCTCAGCACACAGGGTAAGGGAGCTATATTCCTGGGAGCAATTTATGAAGTCCACTACAGTGCCACCTAGGCTGCCCGGTTGGTGTCCTGGCATGTCAGGAGGACCAGTGCACTACAAATGCTGGCTCCTCCCACGACTAAATGGCTTGCATTTGGACATTTTTGACATAAACATTTTGGTTTCGAAAATCGCCGAAAGTCAGAAAGTCCATGTCTAGGGACGACCAAATCTAGGGATGTTTAAATTTAAGGATTTGGAAGTCTCTGATGGTATTTTTGAAACAAAAGATGGACGTCCATCTTGTCTCGAAAATATGGGTTTCCCCGCCCCTGGATTTTGCCATTTTGCAAGGACGTCTAAATTTTTCATTTTGCCGCATGTCCATTTTCGGCAAAAATGTTAAAAAGGCATTTTTTTGTAGGTGCGCTAAAAAATAATTCTGCACACACCCAAAACATGCATCTACACTACCATAGGCCATTTTACAGCGCACCTTAATAAAAGGACCCCTATATGACTTTGTATACATGAAGCACAAAAGGACCACGGATCTGCAATGCGCAGGTAAAAAGGGGAATGGTTATGAGTGAGGAAAATGGGTGTTTCGTGGGCGTGGTGAAATTTACGTGTATAATTACAGAATATGGCCAAGTACGCCTAAATCTATGCGCAGGGATTTACGCCAGGCTTTCGTTGGCGTAAATGGATACACATAGTTTTAGACGCTGATATATCAACCAGGGGCGTAGCCAGACTTCGGCAGTGGGGGTCCAGAGCCCGAAGTGAGGGGGCACATTTTAGCCCCCCTCGGTGCTGCCAACCCCCCCTGCCACCATTGCCAACACCCCCTGCAATTGTCAACACCCCCCACTGCCGCCAGCACCACCACCACCAACTTTGACCCCCCCCTGCCGACGACCCTCTCGACCCCCGCCCGCCCACCGTCGCCATCGCCGTCTGCTACCTTTGCTGGTGGGGGACCCCAACCCCCGCCAGCCAAGGTCCTCTTCTTCCTTCGTTCTGTTTCTGAGAGTCTGATGTCTTGCACGTACAACGTGCAGGACGTCAGACTCACAGAAACAGAGCGAAGCCTTGTGATCTGCAGGGCTTCGTTCTGTTTCTGTGAGTCTGACATCCTGCACGTTGTACATGCAGGACGTCAGACTCAGAAACAAAACGAAGGAAGAAGACTTCGGCTGGTGGGGGTTGGGGTCCCCCGCCAGCAAAGGTAGCAGACGGCAACGGCAGGTTGACGGCGGGAGGAGGGGTTGAGAGGGTTGTCAACAGGGGGATCCAGGGCCAAATCTACGGGGGCCCAGGCTGATATCAACTAAGTGTATTCTATATACCACGCCTAAATCTAGGCGCCGATTGTAGAAAATACTTAGTCGGCATTGATTTCAGTGCCGATTTTTTAGGTGCCATATATAGAATCTCCTCCTAATGACTTCGCATACATGAAGCACAAAAGGATCACATATCTGCTCTAGCAGTCACAGTGATGGATCACACTGAGGATGTTTCACACTAGGGGCCCTGTTTACTAAGCCATGCTGTAGGCGTGCTAAAGTTTTTAGCATGCGCTAACACTAGAGACACCCATAGGAATATATGGGTGTCTCTAGCATTAGAGCATGCAAATTTGTTAGCATGCGCTAAAAATGCTAGCATGCCTTAGTAAACAGGGCACTAGGTATTTACTACTACTACTTATCATTTCTATAACACTACTAGATGTGCGTATTTCAGTGTGATCCAGCACTGTGACTGCTAGAGCATTGCATTATGGAATATGCTTAGTGAGTCGTGGGCGTAAATTCTAATCAGTGCCAATTAGTGCTCATTATTGATTTTAAGTGCTGATATCAGTGCTGATTAGGTTGTTAAGCCAATTAAGTTATGCACAGTATTATAGAATCTGCTGGGATTTCGGCACGGATCTCTAAGCGTGCTATATAGAATCTGAGAGATAATCCAGCTTATTTTCGAAACAGATCGCCGGCCATCTTCCGACACAAATCGGGATATGGCCAGCGATCTCCTGAACCCGGCCAAATCGGTATAATCGAAAGACGATTTTGGCCGGCGCCAACTGCTTTCTGTCGTGGAGCCGGGCAAACTTCTAGAACACCCTATCCATGGCAGAAAGAAAAACACTCTTTATTTTAATGCAAAAACTGAGCTCACTTTGGGTTAATGAATGTGAACTTGTTCCCTCCATAGCCCACAATACAGTTGTTTTTATATAATGGTTACTGAGTCCCAAACATCTCCCATGAGCATATTTTTATTTATAGATGTTTGTCATCCATAAACTGTTCAGGGATTCGTTCCATTAAAAAAAAAAAAGACCTATCTAAATCCTTTGCAATATTACGTTCTAGGGAAATGCACAGTACATCTCACCTGCAGTGCCTGGTATTTCTTGCTGATAGAATCCAGGCTGGGCACCTTGTTCTTATCCATCTTAGTAACATAGCAGGTAGAAGGGTCGCCCTTGATACCGATCACACCCTGGAAGAAAGGAAAGAAGGATGTTGGCAAATACCAGCTGGATGGTTAGGTAGAGAGGGAGAAGACAGACAGCAGTAAAAAGAAGGTGGCAGTGCCTCTGTAAAAGTCTCTGATGAGAACTAATATGCAGCGCTGTGCTACAGCTCTCTGTTTTCGTCAGCACTGGTTGCAGAACACTCACTGAAAGGTGGCAGCAAGCCATGACTCACATTTGTGTAATCGTACACCACAGTAGCGGAGGTGTTGTCTTCATTCACATAGAAGGTCGCCACACCACCCTTCTTGTTGATAGTGGTTGTCTCTTGGGTTTCTTTGCCATTCTCATTGTGCGTGATTTGGAAAATCTAGAAATTAAGTGCATGCAAGTAACATATAAATTGAGGTAGGAAAAAACAATCTAATGATGCTGACCTAATAGACATAATAGACCGATTAACCTCATTGCTATGAATGAACAAGCACTACCACTTTAAACCTTATGTCAAAAATGATTTCTCTATAACTGATGACCTACCTAACATATGTTACAATACAATCTATTACTCAGGAACTTATATGCAATGCCATTATGTATTCTCTACTATGTATGTACGTACCTTATCGCAATACCACTTTAATCCTTATGTCGAAAACGATTTTTCTATAATTGATGACTTAACATATGTTACAATCCAATCTATCGCTCAGGAACCTATATGCAATGCCATTATGTATTCTTCTTTACCATGTATGTACGCACATTAATGCAATGCCATTTGTAATTCTGTTAACCGGAAATGGCAATCGCCATTACGGCAAATGTAAGCCACATTGAGCCTGCAAATTGGTGGGAAAATGAGGGATACAAATGCTACAAATAAATAAATAAATAAACTTAAACCTAAAGACAAAAAACTGTTAACTGCAGCAGAGGAGAACGGACTAAGTACAAGATGGTTTAAAGCCAGCACAGAAGAACCTGGAAAACAGACATATGCAGATCCTGTACCAGTGAAGACAGTTCTGCATTTCACGATGGAAACTCTGAAATACCATAACATATAGTAAAATCAATATGGTTACTTCTATGCCACGATTACCAAAATTTGGTTCATTGTAGATCTACAATAAAAGATACAGTACAATCTCGATTAAGCGACCTTTGTTAATCCGACCATCTGGCTTATCCAACAGACCCCTCTGGTGATGTCATCATGCTGCCATTAAGAAGTGCAAAGGTTCTCTTCCTGTTTTCCAGCTTCACGCACTGCCGATTAGTGTTAATACTCAATACAGTATTTTAAATATAGATACTCTGCACCTGTTCTTTATGCATAAAGTATGTTTTCCGTGCATTTTTTAAGGGGTTACCATTGTTTTCTGTATTATCCGACTTTTCACTTACCCGACAACAGCTCAGTCCCATTTACGTCAGACAAGCAAGACTGTACTGCACCAGTAATGTCTGGGATGTTACGATTGCAAATCAACCTAATGGATTTCCATACTAAATTGATGTCCTGCTAAAGACTAACATGGCAATTCTATAAATTGGCACCTCAGTCTAGGCACCCCAATGCCGAGTGCTTAGCACCAATTCTATAATGGCATCTTGTTGCCAAGATTCCATTATAGAATACTATAATGGAAGATGTAAAGGATTGCTTTTCAACCCTGCTTTGATCGATAATGAACTCTGAAATCTTCTGTCTTTGACCGAGAGTAACTTTCCTTGTAAGTACAAAAACAAGTTGGAAGATAAGAATTAATTTGGTATCCAAAGGGGAGGATGGTTCTAGTTTTTGGACGTTCAGCTTGGCCACCTGGACTTGGAAAACATGTGACCACGTTCCCACAGTATGGCTTCTTTACCTAAACAGAGAAACATTCTGTAATTTTCCTTAGCTCCTTAGCTCTATTAGATTGTAAGCTCTTTGAGCAGGGACTGTCTTTCTTCTATGTTTGTGCAGCGCTGCGTATGCCTTGTAGCGCTATAGAAATGCTAAATAGTAGTAGTAGTAGTAGTAGCTCTGAACATCAGTTCTGAGCCTAATAAAAAGGGGAGTTTCTTTCAGTGAAATCGGGAGCTCATCTGTGAGTAACGTACGTACTGCGCAGAGGACTTGTTCCTGGTCTAAAAAGCTCCTGGCTTTCACTGTAACAGGCCCCCCCAGCTGATGATAAGAGCCTGGATGATGTAAGGACCAGTGATGATTGTATGTATAGTGTATTATTGCTTCTTTTCCTGGTCTAAGAACTCTTAGCATTGCTTAGACGTAGAGACCAGTGATGTAATGATTGTTTATATAGCTAATCATTGTGTGTATATAGCTAACCATTGTATATATCTTAATCATTGTAGATTTTAGCACCTCTAATAAAGGTTTCATTTATCTAATATGAATCCAAAAGAATCCACGGTAATTATTGAGTAGTCTGTGTCAGTAAGACAGGCTGTAAATCCATAGCAGTACAAATGCTAGTGTAATTCAGCACTGATGTGCCCATGTTTAGGTGTCATGTCAATGGCAGGGTTAAGTTGGTGTGCCTAAGTGCTCCAAGTGACGTGTGTAACTGGGAGACACATCCATGGCCCACCCACATGTATGACCCCCCCCCCCCCCCGGCAGTTAGGTGCTATAGCACTTAGGCACTACCCTGTAGAATTCTGCCTAGTGCACACAGGAGTCCTTTTACCAATCGGCGGTAAAAGGACCCTTGTGGTGGCGTCAGCGTGCGGGCACCTTTAGGAGATAGCACTCAAGAAAAAGACCTAGGTGTCATTGTAGACAATACACTGAAATCTTCTGCCTAGTGTACAGTGGCGGCCAAAAAAGCAAAACAGGATGCTAGGTATGCTAGGAGAAGGATGCAAAATAAGGCTAAAAATATTATAATGCCTCTGTATCGCTCAATGGTGTGACCTCACCTTGCGTACTGCATTCAATTCTGGTCGCCATATCTCAAAAAATGCAGAATTAGAAAAGGTTCAAAGAAGAGCGACATTAAATTTCATTTGCCATTTGCCCAGTCTTCCAGTTTCCTAAGGTCTTCCTGCAATTTTTCACAATCCGCATGCATTTTGACAACTTTGAATAGTTTCGTGTCATCTGCAAATTTAATCACCTTACTCATATCTCCCCTCATCTGTTTTCCAACCTGAAGAGCCCTGACCTCTTCAACTTTTCCTCATACGAGAAGAGTTCCATCCCCTTTATCATTTTAGTCGCTCTTCTTTGAACCTTTTCTAATTCCGCTATATCTTTTTTGAGATACGGCTCCATTTCTAGAATTTAGCCCTAATTGTCTCCCAGAAATTTGCCCATGCTCTGGAAAGGGGTTGAGTACTCTATGTATGAACTCGTGTGGTTTATAAAATAAACATGCGCATCATATCTGTTCCCCACTCCTCCCAAACTGTGTTCCCAGAAATACCCAAATATGTGCCATCTTGTCAACACCCATACTAATATACGTGTATTTGACCATGCAGTTATGTAAGTGTTTGTTCATACATGTGAAACATGCTTTACACGTGGAAAAAAAGCTTTATAACATTAACCCCTTAAAGTTATATATGATTTAGTTTGATGAAAATCCACATTACTTTACATGGATGCCTTATTTGTTTAAAGTCATGTGGTCTATAGACTGCTGAAAACTAACTACAAAAAAAACGCATGAATGATATAGGTGGAAACATTATGAAACCAAAGCAAAAGAAAGCAGAATGATAAAATATCTAATGAAAAGTTTTCCATTTACACCAATTGTTGTGCAATTGAGCCCTTCCGCAAAGCGGGCACTTGCTTAAAATGTCTAACTTCTGTAATACTTTAAGTTACAGACGTATCTCCTGAATCTCGGTGTTAGCATTTACACCAGCTCTATAGTTGTTCCTTGTGCCTAGGTAAATATTCAGGCGATGGTGGTGAGTGTTTTAGCTGCCAAGCCCAGGGCATGACCACCGCCACCCCCGCACCCCCAGGATCATCGCCCACCCCCCCCAGAATCATCACCACTGCTGCCCCCCAAGATCACTGCCGCTACTGCCCCCCTCCACCGCAACTACAAATACCTAGACTGGTGGGGATCCCGAGGCCCCACCAGCAGAAGAGGTCTTCCTCCATCGCTGTTCTTCACTCCACCGCAATTGCCTGCCCTGCCCCTGTGGCTGCTTTTTCTCTCACATTGCACATGCTCAGTTTCAAAACTGAGCATGCGCGGCCTGAGGAGAAAAGCAGCCACTTGGCAGGCAATGTGGCAGAGTGAAGAGCAGCAATGGAGGAAGACCTCTTCTGCTGGTGGGGCCTGGGGAAGACCCCCGCCAGCCAAACCAGAGGCCAAGCCCGAAGCCCTGCTGTGTCCGCTCCTCCACAGCCTCCAAATGGGGCCCGGCACCGGAGTTTTCTTCAGAAGCAGGAGAGAGAGAGAGACCCTGGCGCCGGTGCCAGGCCCCCCTTAGAGGCCAGGCCTGAGGAATTTTGCCCCCCCCCCCCCCGTCCCCCCTCTCAGTGGTACTGGCTGGCTTTATGCCCAAATAGTCAATGTTAGGCCATGTCTGAGCACTGACATTGAATACCAGTGCAGACAACCGGCATTTATCTGGGTAAGGCCAATATTCAGTCCTTAATCAGATAAGTGAAAGCAGACAAAGATAGAACTGTGTTTTGTGCAGTCTGATTTGCCTGGTTACCCTATGCACTTAAGTGCTGAACATTGGAACTTAAGTGCATAAGTGCTGACTGCACCCCTGGACCTCATACAGCATATCTGGTTTCACCTTAAGTGGTTAGAGGAAATATTCAGCGGCTCTATCCAGTTAAGTGCTGCTGAATTTCCTCAGACAGCCCTCTACAGACAATGTAACCAGGCACATTTTTAAAAGTATGCATGTAGCTAGATAATCGATTGTTGTTGAGTTTATTTTTAAGTTATATTGTATTTTACATATTTAGGGCTTCTTTTACAAAGCTGCGCTAGCGATTCCCGCACGGCAAATGAAAGGAAACCCATAGGAACTGAACGGGCTTCCTCTCATTTACAACACAGGAATCGCTAACACAGCTTTGTAAAAGAGGTCCTTAGTGAATTGTTATTGCTGTAATTTTCCAGCTGAATTTTTTCAGCTCTTGTAAACTGCATTGAACTCTATCAAGGGGAAATAGCGGTTAAGAACACTACATTGAAATTGACATTTCAGGCCTGCCTAAACCATGCACAGACACGCCCCCTTCAAAACTGGGCAGGCCATTGATAGAAACGTGTAAGTTGCAGCTTTTTAAAAAAATTACTGCTTGCAAGCAGAGGGCCATTTACATGTAAACCCACGCTCTGCAAAAGTATTGTAACCCTTCTTGCATGACCTCCTAACCGCAAGATATTTCATAGCAAGATAAAAGGGGACTTAAGAGAGATTTTTAATACTGGACCCCAGCGAGTTGCATTTGCCATATTCCTAGGACTGAATAGTTCATATAATTAAATGCCTAATCTTAAATAAGCAAACCTCCTCACCTTCTCGGTGTGATCCTGAGTCAATTTGATGCCAATCAGAATGGCAGCAACGGTCATCAGGGCCAGCAGGACCACTACAATGGAAACAATCACTGTCTTCCTCTTTCTGTCAGACCAGGTTTTTGGGCTGAAGGAATAAACCTGAGGGGAAGGTACGGAAGGCACAATAATTAATTCATGTATTTCTTAAGATTTGGCTACTGTCTTTTTCAGTTCTAGCTCAGGGCGAGTTACATTCAGGACCAGTTATTTCCCCCTGTATTTTTGTATGCCTCAGGGCTCACAAACATGCCATCAGAAATGCAGGCTTGATCATAGTCATGGGAGGAAGACTGCAATATTTTGGTGTAATCCTGCTTTTTATACTCCCAGGTCTTCAGGTTGCAGTGGGATGTATGTGGCTTTGCATTGTAGGAGACAGTATGAGGAGCTTCACTTTCAGGTTTATGGTTCATTGGGTTTTGATATACCACCTTTACAAACCAGGTCAAAGCACTGTACAATCACATAAAATTACAAACAACTATAGGAAAGAAAGAACACACACTCACGACATAGTGACGAAATTAAACTAACACTCAACCCAATAGGGAAAGTTCTGCCAACATAGGGTTACCATATTTGTGGAGACAAAAAAGAGGACACAAAAAATAAAATGCCGTCCCACCCCAGCCCACCCCTGGCCCCACCCCAGCCACACAGTCACCTTGACCCCCCCCCCCCCCCCCAAGAAACCCCTGATTCTATAAGCAGTGAAAATACTGGTAAAAGTAACAGAAATGCATTTTCTTCCATAGTCTAAATACAAAATAAGAAAAGATGTATGTCAGCAATCGTTGTCTGGGGTTGGTCCTGGGTCCAGTTCACAGAGGCAGTGGGTTCCGCAATCCTGACAATGTACATTTCCAAAAAAGCAAACATCCATAAGCAGCATGTCCCATTTTCCTTTCCCTCCCATCCATGAGCAGCTTGCCCCTTCTCCTCATCATTCCCTTCTATCCATGTGCTGCATTTTCCCTTTTTCCTTTCCCTTCCCTCCCCTTCATGTACAGCATGTCCCCCTCTCCTCTACCTTCCCTCCTATCCATGAGCAGCTTGCCCCCTTCTCTCCCTCCCCTCATGTCCCCTCCCAGGCATACCTTGCAGCCCTGGTGGTTTAGTGGCCTCTGGAGCAAGGAAGAACTCCACTTTTTCCTGTTAGTTGCTGCTGACCTACCCACTGCTTCTTGAAAATGGCTGTTGAGACCTCAAGCGATGACTTCGCAAGACTTCCACGAATTCTCATGAGGCCTCCACTTGAAGTCTTGGCAGCCATTTTGAAGAAGCAGCGGTAGTGGGGAGGTCAGCATCAGTGGGTAGGAAAGAGTGTTCTTTCTTGCCCCAAAGAGGCCACTGCGCTACAGTAGGCTGGTGGGGGGGGGGGGGGGGGGGGGGTGGAGAAGCCAGCCACCCTAGAAACCCAGTCAAACAGGCTAGCTGGAAAAAAAAAAACATCCAGAACCTCGACAGTCCTCTGAAAAGGAGGACATGTGTGGAAAAATCCAGACATATGGTAACCCTATATGTGACTTGGATACAGAAAGTGAAAGTGCCTTGGTGCTTTGTAGCTTTTACTATATGAGACATGAAGTAAGGAATAATATATTGTAGAGGAATATATTTGAGTTATTCCCCAAGTTTTCCACGTCATCACTGTGACCCCTGACGCAGGTGCTAGTCACCGAAACACGGCCCATGTCGGGTCTTTTTGTCAAGGCTCATTCATTAAAGAACTGTGTTCCATTTTTAAAGGCCCGTGGTGCTGTTTTTTTTGTTTGAACCCTATATGTGAATCAGACTTTGACCTCAAATACCATGATACAGAAGATGAGTTTTGAGTAGCGACTTAAACTTGGGAAAATAAATTCCGCATGAATGTCAGGGGAGGAAGAACATTCCAATTATTCACAGCGGTGCTAAAAGAAGCACTACATCTGCTGGACCCAAGGCGAACAGGTTTCAGTTAATAAAGAATATCTTACTTACCTTGGAAGTTATCCCAGGGTGACTAGAGGTAATAGAAACTGGAAGAGTGTAAGAACTGAGGGGCAGTGGCGTAGGAAGGGGGGGAGGCGGGGGGGCAGTGCGCCCCGGGTTCACGCCGCTGGGGGGTGTTGGCTCCGCACTGGTGCACTGCCCTTTCTGCCCCGGAACAGGTTACTTCCTGTTCCGGGACAGAGAGAGCAGTGAACCAGTGCGGAGCCGACACACCCCAGCAACGTGCAGTCGGGGCGGATCGGCCCTCCCGCCCGTCCCTCGCCGCAGGTATGCGCTCCGGAGGGGGGAGGTATGCGCTCCAGGGGGGGGTGCGCTCCAGCAGGAGGAGGGTGCGCCGTGCTGCACCCGGGGGGGGGTGCGCAGCGGCGATCCACCCTGGGTGTCAGCTCCCCTCGCTATGGCTCTGCTGAGGAGTAAACAATCCAAACTTTTGATTTTGGTCTGATTATTTTTTCTTTTTAAAAAGCTACATGCAGAGGTGTCCCTTCTTTCTCCAAGCATAACTTTTCCATCGGAAATAATGGGGTAGATATTCAACTGGCAGTGGTGAGTATTTATCCCCAAATAGTCAATGCCAGGCTATATCTGGCCATCAGCGTTGAATACCCGGATTCATGCGGCCGGCTATCTCTTATGCAGTTAAATACAGTATTCATGGCCCCTTTTACTAAGCTGTGTAAGCGTCTACACGTGCCCAACATGCACCAAAATGGAGTTACTGCACGGCTACCATGTGGCTCATGCAGTAATTTCATTTTTGGCGTGCATCCAATACGCGTGGCTGAAAAATAAATTTTATTTTATGCCGCGTGTATCGGATGCGTGCCAAAGTGGCATTTGGCGCACACTTGTCATTACCACCTGGTTACCGCATGAGTCTTTACCGCTAGGTCAATGGCTGGCGGTAAGGTCTCAGACCCAAAATGGACACGCAGCAATTTTCATTTTGCCGCACGTCCATTTTCGGCAAAATTTTTTAAAAAGGCCCTTTTGTACAGGTGCACTGAAAAATGATTCTGCGCACCCAAAACCCGCACCTACACTACCACAGGCCGTTTTTTTCAGCGCATCTTAGTTAAAGGACCCCTCAGTATTTAACTACCTGAGCAACACTTCGTAAAAACAGAGAATCTGCAAACGTACTTGTGCTGTGCTATCAACCAGTTTAGGGGGTCTTTTACTAAAGCTTAGCTTGAGTTATCTGCAGCAGAGCCCATAGGAATGAAATGGGCCCTGCTGCAGATAACTCGAGCTAAGCTTTAGTTTCTTTGCCATTAGAAACAAAACTGGTTGATAGCACAGCACAAGCACGTTTCCAGATTCTATTAATGGGCCCTTACACTTTTAAAAGGTTATTTTTTCAATGTTTTGTTTATCACATTTTTAAAAATAGGTTATTCTTTGGCAAGGTCTCTAGAAGAAGCCGTTGCAAAACGGGTTCCCATTGGGACCTTAGCCTGCTATAGGAGAAGATCAAGGCGTTGCACAGTGAGCATAATAGGTATTATCGCCTGATGATGGATTCTCCGTACATTTTACTATATGCTGATTCAGTGGTGCTGTCAGATCTTCACACAGTGAAGCCATACTGCTGTGCGTCCAAAGTTAAGTGTTGTTTTATTATTATTTTTTTAAAGAAAATCCGCAAACGCGGAGAACTCAAAGGTCCCACGGTGCAGTCCAAAATGAAAAAAAGATGGACCACAGTAATCAGAGACTGGAGGGACATAAACCTGAGTAAACAACGTTGATTAATAAAAGACTTGACACAATGTTGTGCTTTGGCCGTTAGGCCTGCTTCAGGAGTCCGTATGGAAGGATGGATTCATGAACATCAATTATCCTGGTATGGTCAAATGCAAAATGGTCTTTATAAAGACCTTTGGTTATAAATAACGTATTTGTAGAAATAAAAGTCACTTGTGTCGAGTCTTTTATTAATAAACGTTTTTTACTCAAGTTTATATCCCTCCAGTTTCTGAATGCTGTAATCCATCTCCCACTTCTTTTTTTTTTGTTTTTTCATTATTAATTTTTGACACATTATTTGTTCGGTAGACGTTATAATTGGGAATTAAAGTTTTGATGCTGTTAAGTCAATCAAATAATTTTTGGAGGTTTTTCAGACCGATGATTATGTTTTGCCTGATCACATTGTTAAGTGGCTAGGTTCAAATTTGAGCCTTATTAGTGTTGATCTTGGTCTTTATGAGGTCTTTTCCTCCTTATTTTTGAAAAAAATTATACAGACTCCTGTATTTTCCTGTTTACAGTACTTACCATTGTTTATTTTAGATACTTTATATCTGCAAAGAGCAGTTTTACAGAGATAATTTTCTACAGGTATATCGAAACCTGAAAAAAGAGAAAATAAACTGTATCTTACGGGGGGAGTGTCCACCAAGTCAGTTTTGCTGCCTGTTTCCATGATCTTTGCTGGTTTCCTCCTGTAGTCTTCGCTGTCCGAATGTTTAGGAGCTGCTTCACTGCGGTGATGAATAAAGCTCTCAGATGAGTCTGAATTTATACAGACATCATCAGGAAATTGAGCAAAACAGGAAAATCCCAATACTAAATATCCTTATTGAGTAATTCGCTGTTTATTCAAACATAAGACTGATTAAAGAAGTGCTGATAAAAGTAAGATTTATATAACAAAAGCTATTGACATTCTGTACACTGCATTTCTTGAATTTATGCCAGCTTTCTGTAAATTATATGCCTAGCCAGCTTATTTGGACATTTGATTAATGAACCTTGCCACCTGGTTGTTATGAGACATAAGCCGAGAGGGATAAAATTTTGAAATCATAATATTGGGAGGGGAGTAGTAATTAATTAGAACGAAGAGGTTCATTTTATTCAAAGTGTTACACATCCCTGGCAAGTTGTGGTGTGATACACTTTAGAACTTCACACAAAACTGTGATGTCTTCAGCAGTGTTTCGGCATGGAGAATCCTGTTGTCTCTTGACCTCATCATGCTGGACAAAACTGAATTGTTACTAGGAGATGCTCTTCCTCCCTTGTTTCCCCATGAAATACAAAAATGCCAGTATCCTAGGGGTGTGCAGCTGGAAGTTTTCATATAATTTATGGCCATGTTGTCATTATGGGAACAATTCCTTTGCAAATAGTGCACACTGGGCCCCTTTCACAAAGCGGCGGTAAGCCTAACGCAGGCTTACCGCTTGCTAAAAAGGAAGTACAACCAGGCTACCACAGCAGTTTGGCGGTAGTTCCCACCCTCAGCGTAGAGTCATATCTGTAGCACCAGTGTGTACCCAGCGGTAATCACTGCCTGGTTCAGGGGTGTAGCAAGACACCGAATTTTGGGTGGGCCTGGGCCCAAGATGAGTAGGCAAAAGAACTCCACCCTGTCCCACAAGTGATTTGGTCTTTCCCTCTCTTGCCTGCATGCCATATGGTCTCACAAACATCTCCCCCCCCCCCCCTACATACCTTTTAAATAGCAGATGTTCACCCGTAGTGAGCTGCAACTAATTCACACTGCTCATGTTGGCCCCACAGCCTTCCCTCTGATGCAACTTCTTGTTTCCGCATAGGCAGGAATACATCAGAGGAAAGGCTGTGGGGCTGGTGCAAGCAGTATGTATCAGTTGCTGCTCGCTGCAGGCGAAGATCTGCTACTTACAAGGTATGCAGGAGGGACAGTTGTTGGGAGTTTTTGGCTGATGGGGCTTGGGTCCTTAATAAAGTTTTTCTGGAGCATCTCACCCTTTGTCTTGGATTGATCCCTTGAAGTTGTTTTTCCACCTGTTTTTTTCTGTGTTGGACCTTTGTGGAAATTTTTGGACCTCTTTTGTTTCTGGGGCTTGGGGATCCCTGCCAGCCACATCATAGGTGTGCTGCTACTAGCTACTAGGTGGGCCTGAGCCCAAATTGGGAGGGCCTGAGTCCACCTGGGCCCACCCTTGGCTACATCACTGGCCCAATTACTGTCGGGTTAGCGTGGGAGCCCTTACTGCCAGTTCAATGGGTGGCAGAAAGGGCTCCCCCCCCCCCCCAAAAAAAAATGGCTGCATGGCAAGTGCTTCACTAGCCACATGCCCATTTCCTCAAAAAAAGAAAGACCTACATTTTAATCGCTGCAATAAAAGAGGGCCTCGGCATGCGTCAAAAACACGTGCTGACACCAGCATAGGCCTCCTTTTGCCGCAGCTTGGTAAAGGGGGCCCACTGTTTGTAATAGAGAGTTGCACGGGGACAGAAATCCTACCCATCCCCGCCCGTCCCTGCTGGAATCTTACCCGTCCCCACCCATCCCCGCTGAAATCTTACCCGTACCCACCCATCCCCGCAAAAATTTAAACCATCCCAACCCGTCCCCACCCGTCCCCGCAAGAATTTAACCCATCCCCACCCATCCCTGTAAGAATTTAATAGTACATAAAAGAAAGTTCCAGTCAGCTCCCTTTCTGGATTTGAGCCACAGCACTGTAGGCAAGGACGGAACGGAAGTTGGAACTTGGAACACTCTGGTGCGCACATGTAAGATTTGTCTCTGATTCACTGGGATTGTGTGCTGAGAGGCCACCACATGCACGCGCCAGTAGGTCAGGTGACATCTGATTCTCGTGCCTGTGTTAGAGCTGAGGTCTGTGCACCAGCCTGGGAGCAAAGAGGATTAATAGTAACAAAGTAAGTGACAGCAAATAGACCTGAACAGTCCATCCACTCTGCCCAATAGTCACACTCATGATCAATTCATCATTAAATCAACGAGTGTGATATTATATACTTGATTATGGTCTTTCTTTCGTGTTTCTGGAACAAAGACCACAGGAGTCTATCTGGCCCCATCCTTATGTTCCAACTGCTGGAGTTGCCATCGAAGCCCACTCCAGCCTATTCATGTTCTCATTTGTGGGACACAGACCGTAAAAGTCTGTCCAGCACTGTCCTCATGTTCCAGCCACTGAAGTTGCTGTCTAAGCCCTTTCCAGCCCATCCTACACCAGATTGCCATGTATGAGACACAGAACATACAAGTCTGCCAGGTATCAGCTCTAGTTCATCACAGCCAGAGTCGCCATCTAAGCGTCACTTGACACATCCACACACATGCAGCCATTTAAGGTTAGCTTTTATATAACTTCCATTTTCTAACTAGAGATCCTCTGTGTTCATCCCACGCCTTTTTGAATTCCGTCATCATTTGTGACTCTACCACCTCCTTAATGGAAGACTTTCCACATTTATGCTGTTAAAGCAAGGAAGAAGAGGAGGAGGAGACAGCACTCAAATAAATTGGTATTCAGTAGATGAGAGGCTGGTGCAGGTGCAGCTTACACTTCCACGGGAAGCCCACAGAACTGGTTCCATCCCCGCGGGAACCCCGCAGGAACTGCCTCCGTCCCCGCGGGAACCCCGCAGAACTGCTTCCATCCCCGCAGGAACCCTGCAGGAACTGCCTCCGTCCCCGCGGGAATCCTGCGGGTTCCGCGGGATTCCCGCGGGGACGGAAGCCGTGCAGCTCTCTAGTTTGTAAAGAGTGTGCCTTCTTTGCAGAATGTACACTATTTGCAAGGAGTAGCACATTCATTCCATATAGGGGGAAATTCTAGAAATGGTGCTCAAAATTCGGTAGACTACTATCTCTAATAAAGGACTTACAGGAACCTGATCAAAGCAACACTACAAATATCTAATTTGGATCCTGAGTACATGAAAGATAACCAAGTTGTAAACAAGTTATGATTAATTACATTTTCTAGAGTGTAATTAATTGGAGGGAAAAGACCTCCAATAGGGAGCATATGGAGAAACCTTACAATCACACCACCATCATTAGTCATAAAAACCCTCCAATTTTCAATCACCCTATTAATACATACTTTCAATTTTGTATTTTTATTGTTTTATCTTTTGTTATATAGCTTGGAATTGTAAAGATATAATAAAAGATAAAAAGATAAAAAAAATCCTGATAACCTGACCTGTTGGCAGTCCTTGCGGATTGGAAGTGAATACCACTGGTTTAGAGAATTATGCACATTTAGCCATGCACCTTCCTTACAGATCCAAGTAAATTGATTCTCTGAGTCAGGGGCGTAGCCAGACATCGGCGGGAGGGAGGTCCAGAGCCTGAGGTGGGGGGGCACAGTTTATCCTGCCTCCCCCAGCCGCCGCCCCCCCACTTTCGACCCCCCCCCTGCTGCCGACCCTCCCCTGCCACTTTCGATTCCCCCTCCCCCCGCTGCCACTGCTTGGTACCTGTAAACAGATCAATGAAGGCACCGGAGACCGGCGCTGAAGAAGTCCAGCTGGCGGGGGTTGGGGACCCCCACCAGCAAAGATACCAGGCATCGGCGGCGGGAGGGGGGATCGAAAGTGGTGGGGGAGGGTCAGCGGCAGGGGCCAGGGCTAAATCTGTGGGGGTCCATGCCCCCATGGCCCCACCTAGCTACGCCCCTGCTCTGAGTGGCTGAGATTATTACTTGGCTGTGAATGTCCCAAAGTCAAGTTCAAATCCACTTTATTTTTGAAAGAAGAAAACAGATGGAAAAAGAAGAGAAGAAACAGTGAGTAGGGTTAACGCCGGTAAAAACAGGTAATGAGAAGGGTTCAGAGTTTAAAAAAAACAAAAAAAGAAAAGAAAGGGTGTCTGTGACACATTCCAGTTGCATATCTTAGTCCCAGTCTACTTTCTTTAATTAAGCTGGATAGCCTAAAAGCCCAGTGGTGCCATTTTGAAAATGTTGTAATGAATGAGAAGGTTAGAGTTGCTGACCTAGAAGTGAATGGAAGGCAAATATGATGTGCCAGATATTGATTGATTGTTAAAGAAGGTCAGATTTGAATTGATTGTTTATTACAGGAACTTGTACAATGACACAGTGAAGTGATACATGATGTCATGTCAGGAGGTTGCCCGAATAAACTACTTTTGGAGATACTATTAAGATAAGAGGCTATATAAAGTGTTTTAACAGTCTTGATATGAAGTATCATTTTTAATATTATATATGAGTAAAATAGCCGTTTGAAAAATGATGAACGGAAAAAATTGAAAGATAAAAAGGATCTATGAGAAATTCTGGTGAGAAACCAGTGGGAAAATGATCTGCTATGCTTACTTTCTGATGATCCAACTTTTATTGAGATATTAGGGCACTTTTACTAAGGTGCACTCGCGCACTAAAATTGTGGGTGCGCTAAACGTTAGAGACGCCCGTAGGAATGCATTGGCATCTCTAACGTTTAGCGCACACAAAATTTTATTGCACACCAAAAACGTGAGCACGCCTTAGTAAAAGACCCTCTCAATCTTGGAGAAAGGTTTTTGGATTGTGTTGATTTAATTCTCTCTCATTATCTACTCAATTTTTTTTAACTATAGGAGAGGGTGATTTTATAAAATAGGCACCTTTTATTTATTTTAAAAAATTATATCCCACACCATCTACTATTCTAAGTGGCTTACAATTTTACATGCATAATATTGTTTGCTTCCTATATAATAATTCTCACCTCCAGCGTTCTATGGGTCTTGCTGCCTGTGTTCGTGACTTCTTCGGAGTTGGTGAGCTAGGCTCCATAGCACAGGCTGACGTCACCATAGCCATTATGATGTAACCCAGGAAAAAAGAAAAAAAACACATGCATGCCTCACAGCTGATCCACCCCCCCCCCCAAAAAAAAAAAACCTGGCTCGCGCATATTTGAACCACCATACAGCTTGACAGCAAAAGAAAAAAAAGTGGCTTGAGCCTGCCTGACGCCACTGACGCGCTCAACAGCCGCCCTCCCGACTTACTGCAGTAGCTCAAGCCTGCCTGCCTCGCGAATTAGCCGCCCTCCCGGTTAATGAGTGACAAGGCCCGACCCAACGAGGTAAGTGAAGATGACTTTCGTAGGGAGGGTGCCTGGAACTGGAAGGGAGGGAAGGAGGAAGGGAGGGACGACAATCCTGGAACTGGGAGGGAGGGGGACCCTGAAACTGGGAGGGAGGAAGGGAGGGGGGACCCTGAAACTCGGAAGGAGGGAGGGAGACCCTGAAACTCGGAGGGAGAGAGGGAGGGAGGGGATGACCCTGGAACTGGGAGGAAGGGAGGGAGGGGGGACGACCCTGGAACTGGGAGGGAGGGAGGGGGGCCCTGGCACACACTCTCATTCTCACACACACACACTCTCTCTCTCACAGACACACTCGCACCCAGTCTCACTCTCTCTCTGTCACACACACACACTCACACATTCACTCTCTCTCTCTCACAGTCACTGTCACACACACTCTCTCAAACATACACACTCTGAGGAAAACCTTGCTAGTGCCCATTTCATATGTGTCAGAAACGGGCCTTTTTTTACTAGTATAGCATAAAACAAAGCAAATATCATAAATTCTGTAGAGTCAACATTACCAGAAGACATTCTCCCACAAAATGTTCTTTATAGATATGATGGGTCACTTCAGTGCTGTGCATTAAGAAGCTCTGCAGAGTTGATAGCCTGTTGGTAGACTTGTTCATAGTAGAGAATAATACGGGGAGGGTGGACATGCAATAATCGCGGGGACAGGGACAGAGCTTTTGGGAACGGGATGGGGACAGAGCCCGTGGGGACAGGGCAGGGATGGGGACAGAGCCCTCAAGGACAGGACAGGGACAGGGACATACTTTGTCCATGTCCCCATGTCATTCTCTAATGCAGATGACGATGTTTTGATTTTTTGGAAAAAGAAGCAAAAGTGCTGGCCAAAACTGGTAAAACTTGCATGGGGGCTCCTGTGTATTCTTGCTACCGACACATCTTCTGAGAGGTCATTTTCTATTGTGGGAAGGACCGTGGAGAAATATGATTGAGGTCTACAAAATCCTGAGTGGTGTGGAATGAGTAGAAGTGAATCGGCTTTCAGAGAAGTACAAAGATTAGGGGCCACCCAGGAAAGTTACAAGGAAATACTTTTAAAACAAATGGGAGGAAGTATGTTTTCACTGAATAAATAGTTAAGCTCTGGAGCTCTTTGCTGGATGTGGTATCAGGGTTTGAAAAAGGTTTGGACAAGTTCCTGGAGGAAAGGTCCATAGTATGCTATTGAGACGGACATGGGGAAACCACTGCTTGCCCTGGGATTGGTAGCATGGAATGTTGCTATTAGTTGGGATTCTGCCAGGTGCTCGTGACCTAGATTGGTCACTGTTGGAGGCGGGATACTGGGCAAGATGGACGATTGGTCTAACCCAGTTTGGCTACTCTTATGCTCTTATGTAGAGCTAGACTGAATCCTGAGACTTGTTGATGACTTATTATTTATCCACAGATTAAAAAATCATAACAATGCTTCATAGGGCATATTTCTCTCCCACTAGGGTGGATTGGGGTAGTAGAAGTCAGTTATTGTTGTGGTTGGCAGGGTAGAGGGTGGCAGCGGGGGACATTTATAAACAACAGTTGTACAGAATATTGTTCCTTTTTATACTTTAATAGAAATATTTAAATATAAAATCATAAGTGTTCAAGGCTTGTGCAGATGAGGAGACAGCCTATGGGAATGGGGTAGGGACAGGGACAGAGCCTGTGGGGACAGGACGGGGATAAAGCCCATTGGACAGGGCAGGGATGGAGATAGAGCCTGCGGGGACGGGGTGGGAACAGAGACAGAGCTCATGGGGATGAGGACAGAGCCCACAGGGACAAACTTTGTCCCCCTGTCATTCTCTAGTTCATAGCTTAAAAATGACAGATTGCATACAATCACCAAGGAGTCTGTTTGCTAAGCTGCGGTTAATGCTAGCACATGCATATCTTAGCTTAAAAGGGCTTTCCATGGGACGCACTGGTCTGTTGCTAAAAATTGGCTGGAAAAGACTAAGATTAATCTGTGCAGAGTGCCAGATTCAACTCTGGCACCTTGTTGGGCAGAGTGAATGAATCAACATTTACTATGTTACCATGAGAGCCTTACTGCCTACAAAATAGGTGTCAGCAGGTACTCCCATGGAAATATTTTTACATACCACATTTTTGCAGGCTCAATGTGGCTTACATAGTACCGTAAACGGCATTAACCAATTCCAGTATGAGCAAGTACAAGGTATGAACAATTACAAGGTGATATTATGGTAGAATGAGGTACATGTATGGTAAATACAATTAGGGGGAACTTAGAGAGGGAGAGGAATTTTTTTTTTTTTTTGTTACATTTGTACCCCGCGCTTTCCCACTCATGGCAGGCTCAATGCAGTGGGCAATGGAGGGTTAAGTGACTTGCCCAGAGTCACAAGGAGCTGCCTGTGCCGGGAATTGAACTCAGTTCCTCAGTTCCCCAGGACCAAAGTCCACCACCCTAACCACTAGGCCACTCCTCCACGTTAAGATATGTCCATTACGGTCTTTGGTTACGTTATGCCGCAGGTATCCAGGTTTTTTTATGTTGGGTCAGTGGGGTATGCTTTTCTGAACAGAACTGTTTTTAGTGCTTTCCGGAAATTTAGGTGGTCGAGCGTAGTTTTTACTACCTTTGGTAGTGTGTTCCATAGTTGAGCGCTTAAGTAGGAAAAGCTGGATGCATAAGTGGATTTGTATTTGAGTCCTTTGCTGCTTGGGTAGTGGAGGTTTAGGTATGATCATGCTGATTTTATGGTGTTTCTGATTGGCAGGTCGATGAGGTCTGTCATGTATCCCGGTGCCTCGCCGTAAATAATTTTATGAACTGTCGTGCAGATTTTGAAAGCGATACATTCCTTAATTGGAAGCCAGTGCAGTTTTTCTCGGAGTGGTTTGGCGCTGTCAAAACGCGTTTTTCCAAATATAAGCCTAGCTGCTTTGTTTTGGGCGGCCTGAAGTTTCTTTATAATTTGTTCTTTGCATCCCGCATAGATTCCATTACAGTAGTCTGCGTGGCTTAGTACCATTGACTGTACCAGGTTGCGAAATATCTCCCTCGGGAAGAATGGTTTTACGCGTTTGAGTTTCCACATTGAGAGAAACATTTTCTTTATGGTGGATTTAGCTTGGGTCTCTAGTGAGAGGTTTCAGTCGATTGTTACTCCGAGAATTTTCAGGCTGTCTGAGATAGGGAGGGTGTATCCTGGGGTTTTAATGTTTGTGAGTTTGTACAAATTGTATTGTGATGAGATGATGAGTCAGTGTGTTTTTTCTGTACTGAGTTTTAGTTGGAATGCATTTGCCCATGAGTTCATGATGTTTAAGCTGAGCTTGTTTTCATTGGTGATTTCTGCCAGATCATGTTTGTAGGGGATGTGTAATGTAACGTCATCAGCCTAGATAAATGGGTTAAGGCCTAGTGTGGATAAAGGCCTTGGTTAGGGGGACCATCATGGGGTTGAAAAGGATCGGTCATAGTGGTGATCCTTGTGGTACTCTGCAATCTGGTTTCCAGGGTGACGATATGTCAACATTAGCACATTAATGGAGGAAATAGAAAATAGACCATTTTTTGACTGCAGTAAAAATGGCCTTAGTGCACAGGAAAAAACCGTGTAAGAGCACGCTAAGGGCAACTTTTACTGCAGCTTGCTAAAAGTACCCTCTAAGCCATTTGTTACAGAGCACTGCCAGTAACATGTCTCTCTGACTTTCCACATAAGTGCCCTGTCACAAAATTATCCAGATGTGTGCAAATACTTTGTATCTGAAATAAATAATGGAGCTCATTTTCAAAACAGAAAAACATCCAAAAAGCAACACAAAGCAGCAGATGGATGGGTTTTTTGACAAAACGTCCAAATCGCTATTTTCAATACACATTTTAAAGACATGTTTCTATGCTGTTTCTCTGTAGTATGTCCAAATCACAAGGGGGGGGGGGGGGGTGTCGGAGCATATTGGAGGCGGGACTTGAGCTTTCCCAAAACTTGGACGTTTTTCTGCCATAATGGAACAAAGCAAAAACGTCCAGGGTTAAAAGTTAGACGTTTTGGTCTAGACCTGTTTCAATCATAATTAAATCACAAAAGGTGCCCTAAATGGCCAGATGACTAATGGAGGGATTAAGATATGACCCTCCCTTATTCTCTCAGTGGTCACTGACCCCCTTCCACCCCCCACAGATGTGAAACAAACAGTACATACCAGCCTTTAAACCAGCTTCAGATGTTATGGCCTGTCCTATTAGAGCAGCAAGCAGGTCCCTGGAGTAGCCTAGTGGTTGGTGCAATGCACTGTGGAAAAGGAGACCCAGGCCCATATCCTACTCTGTTACACTTGTGGTGAAAAGTGTGAGCCCTCCAAAACCCACCAAAAACGTAATGCATCCACATATAGGTGACACCTGCAGTCAAAGTATGACCACCTAAACTTCCGGAAATCACTAAAAACTAACTTGTTCAAAAAGGCATACCCTACCGACCCAACTTAAATGCCCGAACCCTGCAACACAACGAAACCAAAGCTCGTAATGGACATAAAATATCTATTTCTCGCTATATCATAAACTATCTCTTCCTCGCTACGATTCCCCAACGCATCTGTCACACCTGAACTTTGTTCTACCACAACATAACTTTGTATTTCTTCATACCGGAATAGGCAATTGCCTTTACAGTACAATGTAAGCCACATTAAGCCTGCAAATAGGTGGGAAAATGTGGGATACAAATGTAACAAATAAATAAATAAATAAGGGTTATTGTAGTGGAGTATATTTGGGTACAGGTGGGTTTTGGAGGGCTCCCCATTCAATATAAGGGGAACCTTTTATGTGAAGTCCACTGATACGGGATTGAATGGTAGATTTATTTATTTATTTATTTATTTATTTATTGCATTTGTATCCCACATTTTCCCACCTTTTTGCGGGCTCAGTGTGGCTTAAAATACGATATGAATGATGGAAATACAATTTGTTACAACTCAGTTATGGATTACATTGTGAAGAGTTATACAAGACAATCAAAGTGTTGTTAAGGAATATAAACACTGGAACCAAACCTTGACACATTGGAAGGAGACAGCGGGAGGTTAAAAGGGCATTATGTATGGTATACATATTTCTGTGAGTAAAGGTATGAGTGAGGTGAGACTACGGGGGATGAGAGTTCAGAAGTGGATGTATTGATGCATTAGTGAACAGTGAGTGTGGACTTTATGTGTTTTGCTTCTTTCCGTAGATTTTTTCAAAAAGATGGGTCTTCAATAGTTTGCGGAAGGAGGTTTGCTCGTGGATCATTCTCAGGTTGCGCGGCAGTGCATTCCAGAACTGCATGCCCACGTGAGAAAAGGTTGACGCGTGTAGCGTCTTGTATTTTACGCCCTTGCATTGAATGGTAGATAAATTCACACTAAACTTAGTGTCAACAATGAAATATTTAGTTTTTTGTTCAGCTGTGAATTTTATTTATTTTATTTATTGCATTTGTATCCCACCTATTTGCAGGCTCAAAGTGGCTTACATAGTGTTGTTAACATAGTTATTCCAGTATGTCAAATATGGTTAGTATTGTGTAGAGCTTAATCAAGGGAAGAAAGAAGAAGGGAGGGAGTTATCAGGGTATTTCTAGAAGGTGGGCTTTCATAACTGAATGCGTTGGTGAAGTGGATTAGTGGGGCTGTAGGTTTTCACTGTAGGCCTTGTTGAAGAAATATGTCTTCAGAGATTTGTGAAAGGTAGTTGTTTCATCGATTGTTTTCAGGTTTATGGGTAATGCGTTCCATAACTGCGTGCTCATGTAAGAGAAGGTGGTGGCATGCATCAGCTTGTATTTTAATCCTTTACAGCTGGGGAAGTGTAGGTTGAGAAATTTGCAAGATGATCTTGTTGCGTTTCTGGGAGGTAGGTCCACGAGGTTTAGCATGTAGGTTGGGGCGTCTGCGTGAATGATTTTGTGTACAATCATGCAGATCTTGAATGCAATGCGTTCCTTAAGTGGGAGCCAGTGATGTTTCTCTCTTAAGGGTTTTGCACTTTCATATTTAGTTTTCTGCCGTATTCTAGGCAGTTTGGAGTTTTTTAATAGTCTGTTCTTTGCAGCCAGCGTACAGTGCGTTGCAGTAGTCCAGATGACTTATTACCATTGACTGTACCAAGGTACGGAAGATGTATCTCAGGAAGAAAGGTTTTACTCTTTTGAGTTTCCACATGGAGTAGAACATCTTTTTCATAGTGTTTTTCACGTGGTCATCAAGAGTGAGGTTTCGATCAATGGTGACTCCAAGAATTTTCAAGTTTTGTGAGACAGGAAGTGGTATGGGACAGGTGAGACAGTATGGTGTGGTTATGGTGGAGAAGGTTTTTGTGTTATATTGTGAGGTAAGTACCAGACATTATGTTTTTTCTGCATTAAGTTTTAGTTGGAATTTAGTTTAGTTTTAGTTTAGTTTGTTCAACTGTGAATTTTAATGTTCAGTGTGTCACATACATGAATATTGCCTGTCAGGCATTTCACAACAGAAGAGAGGTTGAGAACCACTGTCTTGAACCAATAATGTACACCGTAAACAAGTCTTTACGTGAAGGTGGGCTTCCTGATTCATTTAAAGTGGCTACAGTTAGACCTTTATTAAAGAATGAGAATTTGGATCCATCAGAAGTTGAGAATTTTAGAACTATTTCTTCATTACCATTTTTAGCAAAGATAGTTGAGAAGGTTGTACTTATGTAATTGATTGGGTTTTTTGGGGGGGGATGAGCATCACATTTTAGATAATTATCAGTTTGGGTTCCATTCAGATCATGAAACTGAGATGCACTCACGTTTTTAGTGCGCGCTAAAATTGGGCACGTGCTAAACGTTAGAGACGCCCATAGGAATGCATTGGCGTCTCTAACATTTAGCACACGCCCTATTTTAGCGCACACTAAAAACATGAGTGTGCCTTAGTAAAAGGGGGTCTATTTGAGCAGGTTTTGATAAAGAGTCTTCATTCATTCTGCTATTGCTGGATATTTCTGCAGTGCTTGATTCTGTTAGTCATGCTTTGTTATTATACTGTTTGTCTTCTATCAGCATTGATGGGACTGTTTTGATTCAGGTCATTTTTTGAATCAACGGTGATATTTTGTTGTTAAAGGAAAGGAGAAATGTGCTTTGGTTGATTTAATTGCCGGTGTTCCACTAGGTTCTGCATTGTCTGCCTCTTTATTTAATATCTTGTTGAGTGGATTAAGGCTGCAATATAGATTTTATGCAGATGATATACAATTTTTTTATGTTGAGAAAAATGTAGCTGAGATTATTGATTTATGTTTGTATCTAAAAACCATTGGACAATGGATGAAGGCAAATCATTTGAGTTCGAATGTTGCGAAAACATAAATTATGTTGATGGTGAGTTATGCTGTTGTTGATGCCACTAAGTCGTTTTGTATTGATGGAATTACTAAACAAAAAAAAAAGGCACACAACTGCTTACAAAACAGTAGATAAAAAAACAACAAAGCAGTAGAATCAAATGCATTTATTGGAACAATACCCGACGTGGCCACGTTTCGCCCTCAGGCTGCGTCAGGGGTACAAACTATCAAAAGTGTATGGTAGGTTTTGTACTTTAGTCCTTTGCAGTTGGGAAGGTGCAGGTTAAGGTATGATCTTGAAGATGTGGACATATAATGAAGCACCTACCTCAGGGGTCAGAATGAACACTCTGAACAGAGTGTTTTGGATATTCTTACCAATTCACATTTGGTTGAATATCATTGTGACCCCTGAGGTAGGCGTTTCATTACGCCGAAACACGGACCGTGTCGGGTCCTACTGTACAAATATCGAATAAAGTATCTCTCAAGAACTAGTTCCTGTGGTGGAGTGTCTATTACCCATCCTCTACTCCTTTTTGATTGGATTGTCGAAGTGGAGGTTGTTTCCTGCCTGTTTGTGGCTCTCATACTCCTAGATTATCGCCAGAGCCATCAGCACCTTCTAAATAGGAAGCGGTAAGGGCTCCAGCAGTAATTGGCCATGCTGCAATTTTTAATTACCACACAGCCATTTACAGACCCTTTTACCAGTGGAGGTAAAAGGCGGCCTCGGCATGCAGCGATCTAGTGCACCGACACCACCAGAGGGCACCTTTTACTGCTGTTTGCTAAAAGGGCCCCGAAGTATTTCCTGTGATCGTTTCTTGTCTGTATCCGCATCAGCTAATTAGGCCAATGAGATCAGCATCAGCAAATATTTTAGATGTTCCGTATTTTCGAACAATTCATTTGATGTGTACAGGAATTCTATTTTTCACTTTGTAGGTCCCAAATTATGGAACTCACTTGAGAGTTTTGAGTAACTTGGCAGAATTTTAAAAAAGCTTTAAAGTCTGTGTTGTTTCAACAGACATTTGATTTTGCTGTAGTTTGATTAGCTCATAATATCTATGTTGACATAACGATACTTTGAGTTGATTTGATTTGTTTTGTATAACTCTTCACAATGTAATCCATAACCGAATTGGAACAAAATGTAATTTCCATTATTCATAATGTATTGTAAGCCACTTTGAGCCCGCAAAAAGGTGGGAAAATGTGGGATACAAATGCAATAAATAACTAACTAAATAAATAAATAAATATGTTTATGCTGACTGTTAGCAGAATATCTCTTTAAGTGTGGGTTGCTCTGAATGTCAGATTGTGAGTGTAATTGTGGCTTTGTTTTGTTATGCTTATATTATTATTTTGGAATTGTGTATGCTTTATTGGAAACCGCTTAGGATTTTAGATAAAGTGGTATATAAGAATTGTAAATAAATAAATAATAAACATTAAAGTATTTTACAAATAACGTAAATTTAAAAAAAACAATAATAAAATCAAAAAGTAAAAAACTAATATCAATAAATTATTACAAAGTCAAACTAACTGCAAACATCAGAGCACAAACTATAACCAATATATGCTGATTAACAAACTAAACCCCCTGTTTACCAAGTCACACGGCAATACCGACACAGCCCATTCAAAATGAATGGGCTGTGTTGGCATTAACACACCGACAACTGCTAGCACGGCTTTGTAAACAGGGGGGTAAATCTAAAACATCAGCTCTTAAGATGATTTGAAAGAACTTTGTGAAAGGAGATAATTATTAATACTACACAGATCTGCAGGCAGGGTGTTCCAAATAGATGGACTGACGTAATGGAATGCTCTGCTTCTGGTGGTAGTCAGACAAATCACTGCTAAAGAAAGAAGCTGAAATTGAAGCTCCTCCATCCAGCTTCTGCCCACCTTCTCTACCCCCTCCATCCAGCCTCAGTCCCCTCTCCTTTTCCACCCAGCTTCTGCCCTCTCTCTCTCTTCCCTCTTCCATCTAGCCTAAGCCCCCTATTTCCCCTTGAATCCAGCATCTACCTCCTGTATCTGCCTACCCTCACCCCTACCCCTGCAGCTGCTGCTGGTTCTCTAAACCAGCAGCTGTGGCAAAGCAAGCTTAAAAGTTTTCCCCCTCCCAACTTAGTAAGGAACTAACTTTCTTGTTCCAGGTTGCAGGGTGGTTTGTTATGCTGTGGCTTCAGCGCTTAGTAGCAGTCTAACACAGCAGTTCCCAAACTGTATGCTGAGGTTAGACTGCTACTCAGTGTTGCCAGGTGGAAAATTTTTTTCCCACCCAATCCAGCGTAAAAACAGCCCAAAACCCGCCCAAACTCAAACCCCGCCCCTGACACCCCCACCCCCGCGTCATCACCCCCGCCGTCATCAACCCCGCCCCCGCCGTCACCAGCCCCGCCTCCCCTGTCACCGGCCCGCCTCCCCCGTCATCGGCCCCGCCTCCCCCGTCATCGGCCCCGCCCAAAACGTCACTAACCCCGCCCAAAACGTCACTAACCCCGCCCCCCGCGGCCGAAAAAACCGCCCGAAAAACCGCGGAAAAGAAAAAAAAAAAGCCCAAAAAACCGCGACCCGCCGCGGGCAAAAATTTCCCGCGGCAGGTCGCGGAAAACCGCCCAATTGGGCGGTAAAACCGCCCACCTGGCAACACTGCTGCTACTGAGAGCTGGAGGAGTCACAGCATAAAAAACCATCCTGAAACCCAGAACAAGAAAGTTAGTTCCCTATTAAGGCGGGGGGTGGGGGGGCTCTTTTAAAAGGAACACCATGGGCAAGCTTGTTTTGTTACTGCTGCTGCTCATCTACAGAAGCAACAGCCGCAGCTTGGGAGGTGGTGGGAGGGAAGTGCAGAAAATATGCTGTGGCACCCCTGCAAGTATGCTGCAGCACCCTGGAATGATGCAGCACACAGTTTGCGAACCTCTGGAATAGCATGTGGTGTCGATTCCTGTACCCATCCTGGTGCGCAAGTTGGATGCATAACCCCAGTATTCTATAACATTGCACCCAAATTATCAGAATGTCCCTGGGACCTGCCCATGCCCCTCCCATGGTCATGCCCCATTTTGGGTTGTGCACTATGGGCTTTGGGTGCCCAGTGTTATAGAATAGCATACAGGTAGATGCACGCGCAACTCCTAATTGGTGCCAATTAATGGAAATAATTGATTGTTAACATCCAATTATTGCTTGTTAATGGCTTGTTGACCAATCATGTTGCACGAACATCTAAGGATCATACCCAAATTTGGGCAACCTTTATATAATCTAGGGGAGAATGCCTTCTACACCAAGCAAGCCAACACAGAGAGGGTCCAAAGTACAGAACATCCAAGTAGCCAAAAAGAAGCATTAGGAACCTTCAAAATTGGGGCACAGAACTTTTAATCATATAACTTTCCAAATCTCACTGCCGTCTCGACCCATGCCCCAACTACTTAATGAAAAATGCCCCAGAACGCTTTATCATAGATCTCACATCCCACCTAAACCTTCTGCTACAGCAAGGTTCATTCCCCACTGAACATGGCAAGATACTGCTTACACCAATACCGAAAAATACTAAGAAACCAGCGAGCGATGTCACCAACTACCGCCCCATCGCCTCCATTCCTCTACTAATTAAATTGATGGAAAACAGGGTGACCTCTCAAATCAACGACTACATACAAAAATTCTCCATTCTACATGAGTCACAAACAGGCTTCCGTCCAGCCCACAGCACAGAAACTGTCCTACTCACCCTAATATCCAAATTCAGACAAGAAATTGCATTTGGAAACAGCATCCTCCTTCTACAATTCGACTTATCCAGTGCATTTGACATGGTAGATCACAACATACTAACCAAACTATTGGACAAACTTGGAATCGGCGGTAACATTAATAACTGGATAAAATGATTCATCACCACAAGATCCTATCAAATTAAATCACCCACTGATATCTCATCCCCCTGGTCACCTATCTGCGGAGTACCTCAAGGATCCCCTTTATCGCCGATACTCTTCAATCTAATGATGATCCCACTAGCCAAAGCCCTATTCAGACATGGTCTAAACCCTTTCATTTATGCTGATGATGTTACTATATTCATTCCCTTTTGTTATGACCTGGTGAATGTGAGCCCTTGTGCCCTGACTGAGCACGGCGAAGATGAAGTGGCACCGCACTCGATCAGGCAGCCAGACAACCCCTAGCTTCACCTGGGGAGCGACCACCGTTCCCTGGGAGTTGAGCCCCCAGGTGCAGGCGGCCACCAGGACTTCTGGAACCAGCGGGGTTGCACAACCGCTGACCAGGCTGGCAGGCAGGCAGACACAGTCCAGGAGCAAAGAGTCAGTGAAGCAGCAAAACAGAGAACAATCCGAAAGACTGGGAAGGCAGCAACACAACGCGTGGTCCGTAAACAATCCAAGGTCAGGAACACAGGAAAACACTGGAACAGATGAAGACCACAACCTCTAAGCGAATAGAAGCCGAAGCATGGAAGGACTGGAAACAGGGCTTTAAATAGAGCAGGAATTAGGCTCAACCATGAGCAGCTGTTCCAAGATGGCTGCCCCCATCAGCAGAGGTGCCTACATCCAAATATGGGCTTCCTTCCGGACCTCGTTACTCCAAGATGGCTGCCCCCTCCTGAGCTAGCCAAGATGGCTGCTGTCCATGATCCAACCCGGATGACGGCTGCTAGGTTAGGAAACAGAAACCAACCCATCCTGGAGAAGTGTAGCAGAGCGTAACGCCTTTAAATCAAACCTAACAGAAATCTCTGATAGAATATCCACGGGCATGAACATCTTAACCTCCTGGGCCAACGCCTTTAGGATGAAATTGAACAAAGAAAAAACACAGTGCCTAATCCTTTCATCTCAGCACTCCACAATTCCCCCATCTAATCTCACCATCTCCGGCACTACAATCCCCATTTGTGAAAACCTGAAAATCCTTGGAGTGACACTAGACAGCCACCTCTCCCTCGACAATCACGCCACATCCACCACAAAGAAAATGTTCACAATGATGTGGATATTGAAACGCGTAAAACCATATCTACCCCAGAAAACATTCCAGAATTTAGTGCAATCCATGGTACTTACCCATGCTGATTACTGCAACAGTATTTTCTTAGGATGCAAAGCCTATATCCTAAAAAAAACTTCAGATCGCCCAAAATACAGCAGCAAGACTCATCTTTGGCAGATCACGTTTTGAGAGTGCAACTCCTCTCCGTGCAAGACTGCACTGGCTCCCAATCAAAGAATGTATCAATTTCAAAACCCAGACTTTAATCCACAAGATAATACACGGAGAATCTCCGAACTATATAATAAATCTGGTCGACCTTCCATCAAGAAACATGTCTATATCCTCACGAAAGTACCTCAACCTGCACTACCCCAGCTGTAAAGGTCTCAAGTACAAAGCTTATTATGGATCCAATTTCTCCTTCCTGGGCAGCCATCTATGGAACGCTCTCCCTAGACCTATCCGAGCAATCTATGACCACCTACCATTCAGAAAAGCATTAAAAACCCATCTATTCAAACAAGCCTACCCAAAAGACCCAGATTAATCTCATGAACCCATCTACCTTACATACAGTATACTGAAGAGAAAACGACATTGACCCAGAATCTATCTCCCACCTTACCCTCCTCTCTCTATCACCTGTCTCTACCTACCTACCCATCCATTTACTACCCATCCATCCTTCTATTATGTTATACTTAATTTCCTACTTTACATAACAAAATTCTGTGTTACCTATTACTATGTAAGCTGCATTGAGCCTGCTTTTAGTGGGAAAGTGCGGGATACAAATATAATAAATACATAAATAAATAAATAATTTGAATATCAATCTTTCTTTAATGACCCGACACAGGCCGTGTTTCAGCGCACAGTGCCTGCATCACAAGTCAATATTGTTAGTCCTATAAGACTGTGGAAAAAAACAGCTACAAAGCTTGATGCACAAAAACAGAAATCTATCCCCGCACAGTGCAGACTAAACAATTCTTCATGCTCCACACAATCGGAGCAAAACAGTCTTTCGCATTCTGAATACTTCTACACCAAGAAAACAAATAGGCAGGCGATTCTCAAGATCCAGCATGGAATAGAAAAAAGATGCAAATTGAACGTTGAGAAAAATAATGTGGTGAATAAATTATTTTTCTCAACATTGCCATTGGCGATTTGCATCTTTTTTTCTATTCCGTTCTACTTCTACACCAAGCAAAGAACCTTGAAAGTAATCCTAGCAGAAACTGGGAGCCATGCAGATCTGCTAGTGTTGGCATGATATAATTAAACTCTTTCTTTCCAATAATCAAATGAGCAGCCACATTTTGAATGGGTTGCAATCTGGAAAGACAATGCTTAGGCAGACTCTGATACAATGAATTACAATAATCTAGTCTACGGAGTGAAAGCAGATATGTGTGTATATGAATATTAATTAGCGATTCACATGTATACTCTGCATCTTGCAAAGTATATGTGTAAACCTCAAATTCCAACAACTCCATCCCCAGAAGCACCCACTTAAAAATGTTTAAAAGTAGGTGCAACATTCCTGCCTAAAGACTGTGCATACTTTTATATGTGTATCTGGCATTTCATTTTAAAACGACTCTCTAAATATAAAACTCAGTTCTTCATGTGGAAAGCCTATCTAAAATGACCTCCTTTATCTCATTAAAATTGTTTAATAAGGACTTCTGAAGCACCCTTATGAGCTCCTCCAGCACATTCATGTCTCAAAGGCTGATTGTTTACTCAAAGAAAAGGCCCTATTTCTTCACTCATTTCCTATTAGGTACATTCATCAACATTACACTTTACTATGAATCTCGTAACATAACAATTTCCCCTCGGTCATCTCTTTTCCAAACGGAAGAGCCCAAACCTCTTTAGCCTTTCCTCATATAAGAGAAGTTCCATCCCCTTTATTATTTTAGTCGCACTTCTTTGAACCTTTTCTAATTCTAGTATATCTTGTTTGTTTAATTGAAGTTATAAATTATTTACAAAAAGTAAATGAAAGCAAATGCAATATTCAAACATTAAAGGTAACAAAAAAAAAAAAAAAAGGAAAAATGCATCAAGTCCACATTAATGAGAAAAACTAAGATATTATAGATAATTTTAAAAATAGAATAAAATTCAATGTATTCAATTGCAGGCCTAGCATATCTAACAAAATAGCCCTGTATTGAACCAACATATTCAAATTCAAGGTAACACAGCTACCTTAATAGACAGGAAGCTTTCCAGATGATTAATATTATAGAATACTGAGAGTTACACGTGTAACTGTAAGGGCTGTGGATGTGGTAGGGGCATGGGTGGGTCAGGGGCATGCCCTATGCACTAAGGTTATACAATGCCGACAGTTACGCATGTAGCTGCAAGGGGTTGTGGATGTGGGCGGGGCATGAGTGGGTCAAAGGCGTGCCCAGCACTTATGCATAAAAATTATAGAATACTGACAGGTGGGTAGCAGCAAGGGGGTATGGATGTGGTAGGGGCATGGGTGGGTCAGGGACACGCCCAGCACTTATGCACTAAGGTTATACAATGCCGACAGTTACGTGTGTAGCTGCAAGGGGTTGTGGACGTGGGAGGGGCATGGGTGGGTCATGGGTGTGCCCAGCACTTGTGCACTAAGGTTAAGCAATGCCAACAGTTACTCGTTTAGCTGCAAGGGGGTGTGGCATTTGCATGCTACTTGTGCTCAGAGCCCGCAAGCACGTTGTTTCATGCGCTTGGGCCTCTGTTCATTGGGCAGTAGCAAATATGGGTGCTAGTGTGGCACTAATAGCCTCTACTGCCCGCGTTTGCTTCTGATCATCTGTTTCTTAGTCAAGAGTCTGCAAATTGGACATGCAAAATCTATTGTGGGTTTGAAACTAGGAGGGGCATGGGCAAGTCGGGGGCGGACCTAGCACTTGTGCACACAGGTTCTGGAATACTAACCATTATGCAGTTAAGCATGAGCATATACACCAGCCCTTGAGCTGGCGTAGGTACTCGCACCTAAAGTCAGGTGCGTAATTGTAGCCATATGCTAGTATTCTGCAACATGTATTGTGCACACAAATATAGAAATCATGCTTAGCGCACAAACAATACAGAGAATTACCCCAATTCCCCCGGATTCTGTATAAATACCCAATGTACCTGAATGTAACTCACCTTGAGCTTGTACTGAAAAGGTGTGAGCAAAAATCTGAATAAGTTTGGTGACTAAAGTTGCATGTTCAAATCAGCGTGCATTGCTGATTTGCATGTGCAACTTATTTGATTAATGAGCCAATCAGCATCAATTATGGCACAAAACAATTCCCAGAAAACATATATTTTGGAACAATCTATTTTGTGTGTCACCAATAAACATAAATTATATGAATTTTTGTAAACTTTAGTGGATCTTCAGAAGTCTGGCTAGCTAAATGCATATAATTTTTCAAATGCAAACACTGCCCATTCATCATTGATCCAAGTTTTATAGAAATTTTCTTCACTTTTAAGAACTCATTCTCTGAAAAAATGTGAAAGAAACATTAAGCTACTTAGGTTTCCAACTTGCAAAAATCGGAGCCTCTGCCGACATGGCTGGGCTTCGATTGCTTCATCAGGGTACAGGTCCGCTAAGAAACAGAATATCAAAAAGCAGAAATAAATAAAGGTTCTTTCCTCAAAGGTGACATAACTCCCAACTGCATCGCTCTGCTGCTGTAATTATAGAAATCAGCTGATAAACAAAGCACACTCTGATAGGCTACAAAAAAAAATACCCAATCAAACTAATGACCACCAGTTCAGCATTCAGTCCGTAAGGCTGCAGCATCTTCAATTATTAAATTCTGAGAGGGAGATATCAGGATAATGCTGGGGGGGGGGGGGGGAGAGGGCAGATATAGAAAGGGGAGGGGCTGTGGCGCCCACTGGACCATCAGGAATTTGAGGTTTCCCTTACGGAGGGGATTCCGGGGAACCTCAGATTCCCTGTAATGCTGCTGGCACAACCACAGGTTTAAATTATGCCAGCAGCAGGGTAAGAAGGAGACTGCAGTGGTCACAGGCTTTCTGTGCCCTTGAACTTTGGTACCATGACCCAGTGCCTCACCTGGCTCATGCCTTAAGCCTGCTGCCCTGCTTCTGAGATCTTACAAACAACATTAAGTGTAGATCTGTGCAAAACTGTGACAATAGTACATTGTATTATAGCTGCTGAAGGAGAAAATTCATTGAGCCCTTTGTAAATAGTCTCACATATGTAGCTATTATTACACATGGTAAATAAGAGAGTTCTTCCTGGTTGTTTCTCAAAATAAATCACATGGTTGTATTTAATCTTTGACACACGGAAATAAAGATCATCAAACAAAACCTAAGAGGAAAATTGTTGTTGACCGAATTAAATACATTTGTGATTCGCTTACTAAAGTTATGCTTTCTTCATTAGGTCAATGCAAAATGAACTATGAAAGTTGTTGACCAAACATACAGGTTGCATTACACTGATGTGTGGTGCTCTTTCTTTCAAAGCAGCTGAAAGTTTCTAATGTGGAACATAGGAGTCAACTTTTCAAAATTATTGGGTGTTAAGCCCAATGAAAATAACCCCTCCTTGGACACATACAAGGAATTTTCTCAATATTGGGGATGCTCAAGCACCCACAGCGTCGGCTCCAATGATGTGGAAGAAAATAGGTAAAACAGACAGCAGAACTAAATTACAGTTACAGCTAGAACTGCCAATAAATGAAGAAACCCATGTTCCTATGAAGTCCTTTAGGGGGTAATTTTAAAAGCTGTATATAGGTGGAAGTAGGATGTTAATTTGTTTGGTTTTTGTTCACATCTTTTTCAGTAAGAGCTCAAGGGGAGTTACATTCAAAAATACTGGGTATTGCCTTGTTCTTGGAGGGCTCACAATCTAAGCTGGTATTTGAGGCAATGGAGAGTTAAGTGACTTGCCCAAGGAGCAACAGTGAGATTTGAACTGGGCTTTGCTGGTTATCAGCCTAGTGTGCTCACCACTAAGCTATTCCTCCTCTCCACAAGAAACCACTGTGGGATTTGAACTGGGATGTTATCAACTTGCTTGCAGTGTCTGCAGGTTAAAATAGACATTTTGTGTATACTTTTAATTGTGCTACCAACAGAGTGGAGGAGTGGCCTAATGGTTAGAGCACCAGCCTTGCAATCCAGCAGTGGCCAGTTCAAATCCCACTGCTGCTTCTTGTGACCTTGGACAAGTCATTTAACCCTCCATTGTCTCAGGTACAAACTTAGATTGTGAGCCCTCCTGGGACAGAGAAATATCCAGTGTACTGAATGTAACTCACCTTGAGCTACTACTGAAAAAGGTGTGAGCAAAATAAAAATAATAAAACCCACCTTGTTAGCTGCAGGCTGCAGTAAGTGCTTTTAAGAAGTAAATTCTGCCACTTATATGCATTAATTTTGATTGTATAAGTTGCTATATGACCAAAGTATTGCATTTTATCTCAGGATGGAGCTTGGGGGTGTATCAGGTTGAAGATAAAAATTACATGGATAGCAGTGAAATTCAGTTGCTCTCCATCTAATTTATGTGGTGAAATCTGAGCACAGAAACAGTGGAAATAACTCCAAATGAATAAATTATTTACTAAAGTTATGCCAGCCCTTTCAGCATTCATATTTGACCACATAGTTCTGCTGAATATCTGTATGACTTAAAATATTTAACTTATCCATTTAAAGTTATAAATGGGGTGTCCTGTTGAATATTGCTCTTATTGTTTTTGCCTGTTTCTTGTCTGCCTGCCTGTCCAGATTTTAAGTTCAGTGGAACAGGCCAGGGGACTATCTATAGGGTGGTGCTGGTGATACTGGTGTGTTATGCGTGTGTGGGAGGGGAGTAATTTAATAAAACATTTTCCTCCTGGAAAACATGTTTTGCATGCTGAAAATGGCTGTTATAAAACTGGGCTGACAAATCCTGGTGTGCAGACACCAAATAGAGCACATATACTATTACACTACCCACAAGTAGGGACTTGGGAAAAATCCACAATTCCGGGAATAACATGTATAGAATGTTTGTACATTTGGGAAGCTTGGCAGGTGCCCTTGGCCTGCATTGGCCGCTGTCGTGAACAGAATGCTGGGCTCGATGGACCCTTGGTCTTTTCCCAGTGTGGCATTACTTATGTACTTATGTACCTCCTTTCAATTGTAGCTCGAGGTGAGTTACATTCAGCAACAATAGATATTTCTCTTTTTCTGGAGGGCTTACAATCTAGTTTTCTGGAGGGTTAACAGGCCCTTTTACAAAGGTGCACCAAAAAGTGGCCTGCGGTAGTGTGGGCATGTGTATTGGATGAGCGCTGGACCATTTCTCCACCGCGTCTGATTCTGTAAGCCACATTGTGCCTGCATGAGTGGGAAAATGTGGGATACGAATGAATCATAAATAAATAAATAAATAAATAAACTAAAACCACGAGTATAGTCTCAGAATTTTACTGCTTTTTAAAGCTTCTGTTCCAGTTGTGCGCACGGAGTGCATGTTTTTTAAAAATCTTTATACAATTAGCAATGACTAACTTTTCAAGTGGATGACCTAATTTGATATGAAACTCCTGCGGCAGGCCTTATCGGCCAAAACACAACTGTGTTGAGTCTCAATCATCATGACTACCTTTTAATAAACTGTTTTATTATTTGGAGTGTTGTCCATTCACTTCTGAGTCATCTTCGCTGTTTTGATACATACTGTATAGTCTTTGTTTCTTCTGTGTATACAAAGAACTAAAACCGAGCATGCACGCGACGTGGGAGGAAGCAGGGCAGCCAATGTGCAGAGAACAGTGCTGGAGAAAGGCTTCAGCTGACAAAGAGTTGGGGACCCCCGCCAGCCAAACCAGGGACCCCAGATCTAATTTGGGGGGCCCAGGCCCACAAGTCCCCTCATAGCTATGCCACTGAAAACTGGTTGACATAGAGGGGAATAATCGAACGGTGCCGGCAAAATAGATTGCCGGCGATCTATTTTGGTGGCACCAAAAACAGCTGGCTGAACCGTATTATCGAAAAAGATGGCCGGCCATCTTTTCTTTCGATAATACGGTTTGGCCCGGCCCAATGCCAGAGTTCGCCGGGTTTGAGATGGCCGTTTTTGTTTTTCAGCGATAATGGAAACTAAAAGTGGCCATCTCAACCCCAGCTAAATCCAAGGCATTTGCTCTTGGGAGGGGCCAGCATTTGTAGTGCACTGGTCCCCCTGACATGCCAGGACACCAACCGGGCACCCTAGGGGGCACTTCTAAAAATTAAAAAAATATATACAAATACCTCCCAGGTGCATAGCTCCCTTACCTTGGGTGCTGAGCCCCCCAAATCCCCCCAAAACCCACTCCCTTCAACTCTACACCACTACCATAGATCTTATGGGTGAAGGGGGGCATCTACATGTGGGTAGAGTGGTTTTTTTTTTGGGGGGGGGGTTGGAGGGCTCAACACTTACCTCCACAAGTGTAACAGGTAGGGGGCATGGGCCTGGGTACGCCTGCCTGAAGTCCACTGCAACCAACAAAAACTGTTCCAGGGACCTGCATACTGCTGTCAGGGAGCTGGGTATGACATTTGAGGCTGGCAAAAAAGGTTTTTATTTTTATTTTTTTAGTGTGGGAGGGGGTCGGTGAACACTAGGGGAGTACAGGGAGGTCAACCCCATTCCCTCTGGTGGTCATCTGGTGAGCTGGGGCACCTTTTTGAGGCTTGGTCGTGAAAATAAAAGGACCAAGTAAAACCAGCGAAATACTGATTAACGCCGCTTTTTTTTTCATTATGCGCTGAAGCCGGCCATTGTAGCCACACCCTTGTCCTGCCTTCACTACACCGCCGACACACCCCCTTGAACTTTCGCCGGCTCGGCGATGGGAAAGCGGCGATGGTGTCAAAAAAGCAGCTTTTGATTATACCGATTTCGCTACTTTTGAGAGATCACCGGCCATCTCCCGATTTATATCGGAAGATGGCCGGAGATCACTTTCGAAAATAAGCCCGATTGTAACTTTGGGAATCAGGGCCAAGCTGAGCCCAATTGTACTGAGTATTGGAAGACAGAACTTGAACTTTGCGGATTCCAGGACAGAGATAAGATGGTTGGACTGTCTTTTGGAGGGGCAGACAAGTGCAAGCTTTGAACATGCAGAAGTAGGCATTGGGTTTACTGCCACTTTGCAAAAGACCTTCTAAATTTCCCTAAGCTATATATTAAATGAGCAGCCGTATTTTGTAAATGTTGGAGGTGATTCATTTGCTGTTTATTAATATTACAATATAATGAGTTGCAATAATCAAGCAGAGGAATTAAAGTTGCCCGTGCAATTATTCAGAATCCCGATAAGCTCAAACATGATCTAATAACTCGGTTTATGTAGATAGAGTAACATAGTAGATGATGGCAGGAAAAGACCTGCACGGTCCATTCAGTCTGCCCAACAAGATAAACTCACTACTTTTTGTGTGTACCTTACCTTGATTTGTACCTGTCCTTTTCAGGGCACAGACCGTGTAAGTCTGCCCAGCACTAACCCCGCCTCCCAACCACCAGCCCCGCCTCCCACCACTGGCTCTGGCACAGACCGTATAAGTCTGCCCAGCACTATCCACGCCTCCCGCCACCAGCTCTGCCACCCAATCTCGGCTAAGCTCCTTAGGATCCATTCCTTCTGAACAGGATTCCTTTATGTTTATCCCACGCGTGCTTGAATTCTGTTACCGTTTTTATTTCCACCACCTCACGTGGGAGGGCATTCCAAGCATCCACTACTCTCTCTGTGAAAAAATACTTCCTGACATTTTTCTTGAGTCTGCCCCCCTTCAATCTCATTTCATGTCCTCTCGTTCTACCTCCTTCGCATCTCCGGAAAAGGTTCGTTTGCGGATTAATACTTTTCAAATATTTGAAAATATAGATGATATAACAATTTCTTCACAAGGGCCTTAATCTGGTATTTGTAAGCAAGTCTAGAGTCCAGAATTATACCCAGTTCTTTAGATTCTATAGGAGTTCTCATCATTTACACATGTATATCAGAAGTTATGGGACAATTCTATAAAGGGGGCTAAAAATTAGGCATCCAAAATTTGTGTGCTAAGATAGTATTCTATAATGGCATCTGGGTGCCTAGATTCTGTCAGAGAATAGAGCCTAAGTTGGATTTTGGGGGCCAAAATTTACACCATGTAAATGGCAGGTGTAAATGTCCTGTTTATCTGTAATGATTAGTTTGTAAGCTCTGTGGAGCAGGGGTTGTCTCTTACATGTTCAAATGTACAGCGCTGTGTATGTCTAGTAGTGCTATAGAAATGATAAGTAATAGTAGTAGCGTTTAAACGTTGGCACCTAGGCTCACAACTTAACATTAGACTATCAGGGCTCCTTTTACTAAGCGGCAGTAGGCCCAATGTGGGCTTACCGCTTGTTATACAGCAGCCTGGCAGTACTTCCCACCCTAGCATGCTGTCATTTCCAGTGCTACAAATATTTATTTATTGCACCCTTCTCCTCCATCACTAACTACTCCAGACTCCGATCCTTTTATCTCGCCGCACCTTATGCCTGGAATAGGTTTCCTGAGCCGTTACGTCTAGCTCCATCCCTGGCCGCCTTCAACTCCAGGCTAAAGACCTACCTGTTTGATGCTGCTTTTGACTCCTAACTTGTCACTTGCTCGTAACCTTTATCTTGTCTTCCTCTCTTCAATAGTCCCTTTTCCCTATGTGTCCTATCTGTCTGTCCTACCCTTATTTGTCCTGTCTGTCTGTCCTGATTTAGACTTTAAGCTCTTTTGAGCAGGGACTGACTTTTCTTCATGTTCAATTGTGAAGCGCTGCGTACGACTGGTAGCGCTATAGAAATGATTTATAGTAGTAGTGCCAGAGTGTAACCACCGGGTTAATGTGGGAGCCCTTACTGCCACCTCAATGGGTGGCGATAAGGCCCCCCCCCCCCCCCCCCCCCGAAATGGCCACATGGCAAGTGCTTTACTTGCTGCACGGCCATTTCCTGCAGGAAGGTGAGACTCCCCTTTTACCAACTGTGGTAAAAGGGGGCCTCGGTGCGCCTGTAAAACACGCACTGACGCCAGCACCGGCCCCCGTTTGCCGTAACTTGGTGAATGGAGCCTTAAGTTTGGCACATAAGTATGTGACCTGCCCAGCCCACATACACCCCCCCCCCTTTACAGTTACATGCTAAAGCATTTAGGTGCCTAACTGCATATAGGCGCTAATTTATAAGTTAGCACCAAACTTCCATTGGAGTTCCCCTGAATTGGCACCTATCTTGAGGTGTACTATATAGAATTAGGTGGTTATGTATTGTAACCAGGTCACCCTTCCAGGTGAGAGCCGGGGTTGACCCTGCTTAGCTTGGCTAGCTTTTTCCCGGTACGAGCTGCAACCACCACCTTGCTGCACTGCTTGTCCTAGTTTAACTGCTGCCCAGCTGACCTGCGCCCAGGATCAGCTCACGCCTGGGACACACAAAACTCCAGCAGTCTTATAGTTCTTGAAAACCACAGGTCTTTATTCTCTCAGCATCTTTTAATACAGCTTTAATCTTCAAGCAGTTTCTTCCTCAAGAATGCAAGAGTCAGTTTAGTTTTTCCACATTCAGCTTATTAACACAGTCCAATCTTAACTCAGAATATCACACCCAGCAAACCTTTGTCTTGCTCCCAATTGTAGCCTCCCCTCATCAGCACTATCTTCTACCCTTAGATAGTTTATGGGTTAGTTTCTTCCACCAGTGGCTTCCCCACTGGATTATTTTATCCTCTCCAAGTATGCACAGCTTGGGCCACACTCCCGCCACCAGAGCCTTTACCTTTCCTGAGGAAGTTTGAGCAAACCCTCCAACCTCCATGCATTCCCCTTTACCTTCTCCTTCTACCTCCTCTTTATTCCACTCCATCTCTTCCTCCCCAAGCTCCACCAGCTGTTCCCCATCTCCAGGATCAGACCTCATCTCCCAATCAGTCACTCCACCCTCCCCCTCCTGGGAGTTCAGCTGACCCTGCACTGGCTTCTGGGGAGTGTAGTTTTTCTCCTGCATTACAGCTTTCCCTGGCAGTTTGATCCCTAGATGGCGCCCTGTTCTCCTAGCTGGGCTGAATGAACGGGGATGATGCCGGCTGAAAGACCCACTATCCCCTTTCCCTCGCACCAGCCCTCCAGAGTGCTCACAGTATGAAAATGTTTTTTTTAATTACCCTTTAAGGGCTAGATTCTATATTTCAGGCCTGAAAATTCTGCACAGAAAAAAAAAATCTATTTTATAGAATAGGCTTAACTTTCCACACAGTATGTAGAATATGCCAAGCGCCTTTCCATGCGACCAAATTTAGTCATACCACATTTTACGTGGCGTAAATCCCGACACCTAAATTAGACACAGAGTTGGTGTATTTCTTGACTCCTAACCACTACTCACTTGCCCTGTCCTTTAACCTCACCTCTTTATTCCCTTGCCCTTAATTGTTCTGTCTGTTTACCTGTCTTATCTAGATTGTAAGCTCTTTGAGCAGGGACTGTCTTTTTTGTGTATGGTGTACAGCGCTGCGTATGCCTTGTAGCGCTATAAAAATGATAAATAGTAGTAGTAATATTCAATAACAATGGGCATAGATTTTAGAAATGGCCACGTCCCGTCCATGGCCTCCTTTTCAACGATGCAACTTAAAATTTATGCGCACCACATTACAGAATATGCTTAGCGAGTTCTGTGTGTAAATCCTAATTAATGCCAATTAGTGCTGATAATTGCTTGTTAACATCGAATTGACAGTGCTGATTAGCTAGTTAAACAATTAAGTTACACGCATTGTTATAGAATATGCTGTAATTTCCACGTGGAAATTAAGGTACAATATATAAAATCTGGCAGTAAATTGATAACTTATGAATTTAGGTAGAAACCAGGTATAACAGAGATGTTATCCGTAAATTATACATAGATGGCACCACTTGGATAAACTGCATTGCTGAAATTCTGTATAACTTTAAACAAATATCTTATTCATTTAAAGTTATGTGTGGATTGCTGAAAATTGGCTTTCCACATTTTTCTGGTATCTTCCAAAGCTAATAAATATAACAGAAACCTTCAAAACAATTTTAAACAAAAATGATCACTCTCATTATTCATATATATATAATTATTTTTTAAAATAAAATCCAATAAATTATAGAAAAATTTTTTATGTTGTGCTCAGTTTTTGGTGTATTGCTGTGGACTGATAATCCAGGCTTAGCAGGAACACCACCCTTACATCATAGCACATCCTACCTCCATCCTAATAGTATTGTTCAATAGATGGGCAAAGTCCAAAAGAATATAATAAACTTGATGTTCAAAAAATATATAAATAGCAATTACTTAACTTAAGTAGAGATGTGCAGAAAAAAATCTTCTTCCTGCCAAGTTCTTGTCCACTGCAATGCTTTTTTCAAAAAAATCCCTCTGTGCAAGATGTAAGACCATAAAGGTCACAGTTCAGCAGTTTCAATTCCCTACATGGGCCTTGTCCACTGCAATGCTTTTTTCAAAAAAATCCCTCTGTGCAAGATGTAGGGAATTGAAACTGCTGAACTGTGACCTTTATGGTCTTACATCTTGCACAGGGATTTTTTTGAAAAAAGCATTGCAGTGGACAAGAACTTGGCAGGAAGAAGATTTTTTTCTGCACATCTCTACTTAAGTTAAGTAATTGCTATTTATATATTTTTTGAACATCAAGTTTATTATATTCTTTTGGACTTTGCCCATCTATTGAACAATACTATTAGGATGGAGGTAGGATGTGCTATGATGTAAGGGTGGTGTTCCTGCTAAGCCTGGATTATCAGTCCACAGCAATACACCAAAAACTGAGCACAACATAAAAAAATTTTCTATAATTTATTGGATTTTATTTTAAAAAATAATTATATATATATGAATAATGAGAGTGATCATTTTTGTTTAAAATTGTTTTGAAGGTTTCTGTTATATTTATTAATTTAAAAATTTGAAACCGTTTTTCTAAGAACACCCAGAATTACGTTTGATCTTCCAAAGCTACCCAGACAAAGTGCACAAAGACCAATATTCAAAAGATTTATTTGCTGTCTGAATTTCTTAACCTAATTCTGTGTATGGACTTTCAGCTGAAAATTCACTCTATAAATTCAAACAAAGGGGACTTTAGAGGAAAGAAATATGAAACTTCTTTTGAAGGTAAAAGAAAACACTTAAATAAATGTTTAGTTATATTTCTTGGAATCATTTCAAGCATTCAAGTGCAGGCCATTCTTGATAGGTGTCACAAATAAAAAAAATTCTTCCTCAATCCTTGAGGTGTTTTGAGATTCCTTCCTCTTCTGCTCATTTGGTAAAGTCCCTAAAAGGATATTTACTTCTAAGCTCTAAAGCTGTGTTTTGGCAGCATTGAACAATGAGGAACTGAAAAATATGCACTATCCAGCTTATAATTGAAAAAGAAAAACGCCTATATTTCGACCCAAATCGGGAGATGGGCGTTTGTCTCACAAAGGCGCCCAAATCGGTATATTCGAAAGCCGATTTTGGGCGTTTCCAACTGCACTCCGTCACGGAAATGAATAAAGATGATGGGGGCATGTCGGAGGCGTGGTGGAGGCGGGACTGGGGTGTGGTTATCAGCTGAGAAGAGATGGTCGATTTTAGCTGATAATCGAAAAAAAAGGCGTTTTGACCGCGATTTTGGGTCACTTTTTTTGGACCCTTTTTTCTCACAAACAAGTCCCAAACAAGTGCCCCAACTGCCCAGATGACCACTGGAGGGAATCAGGGATGACCTCCCCGGACTCCCCCAGTGGTCACTAACCCCCTCCCACCAAAAAAAAACCCACTTTAAAAACTTTTTTCCCAGCCTGTATGCCAGCCTCAAATGCCATACTCACCTCCATGACAGCAGAATGTGTTCGATCCTGTCACAGCCTTTCCCTGGGTCAGATGTGGCTCTCGGGTGCAGTACAGGGTCACATCAGCATTGCATTGTGGTGGGTGTAGGGTATTGGGCTCCGTGATTTCATTAGCTTGTGTTACAGTCTCACGATGTTGGTAGTTGGTAGGCTCTTCTCCCATGGTGCTTTTCCCCCTGCCTACTGGGTCAGAGTGTGCCCTGTTGTGTTTCCTGTTGTAGTCCATGCGGTAGTGGCCATTTTTGTAAGCCAGTTTTAGTTCCCTTTCCTGTGTTAGCCACGTTAGAGAACTTAGTTCTTACCTTGAATGTGGCTGAAAGAGGGCATTGTACAGCATTCTGCCAGCTCTGACCTACTGCTAATCTCAGTACCAGGGAGACTCATTGCCAGTGGGGCACAACCTCTGATCTGCAGTTAACTGTGAGTAAACGCGGTTATTCCAATAAAGAATGTTTTCGGAGAGATTAGTCTTCAGGTGTCAACTGGTGTGTCAATGTTATACAGCAGCAACAAGTCCTAGAGGCCTGCGTGTTTGCAGGTCCCTGGAGCACTTTTAGTGGGTACCGCAGTGCACTTCAGCCAGGTGGCCCCAGTCCCATCCCCCCCACCTGTAACACTTATACTGGTAAATGGGAGGCCTCCAAAACCCACTGTACCCACATATAGGTGCCCTCTTCACCCCTAAGAGCTATGGTAGTGTTGTACATTTGTGGGTAGTGGGTTTTGGGGGAGGGGGGTTGGGAGCTCAGCACCCGTGGTAAGGGAGCTATGCATGTGGGAGCTTTTTCTGAAGTCCACCGCACTGACCTAGGGTGCCCAGTTGGTGTCCTGGCATATCAGGGGGGCGAGTGTACTACGGATCTTGGCCCCTCCCACGACCAAATGGCTCGGATTAGGACGTTTTTGAGCTGGGCGTTTTTAGTTTCCATTATCGCTAAAAAAAAACAAACGCCCAGCTCAAAAACGTCCATTTTTTCAAAAATACGGTTCGGCCCGCCCCTTCACGGACCCGTTCTCGGAGATAAACGCCCATGGAGATAGGCATTTCTGTTCGATTATGCCCCTCCACGGCTGTTTGGTTGTTGGGCTTGGAGATCCTCTTTATGTTTGAGCATAGGGAGAGACAGGGCTCAGGGCGAGAAAGAATTTGACTGTAGGAAGAGAGAGATGGTTATGTGACGGTACTGTTAGACCAAGTTATAACATAGTAAATGACGGCAGATAAAGACCTGTATGGTCCATCCAGTGTGCCCAATATATATATGTATACCCGAGTTTGAATTGTCCTTGCCATTCTCAGGGCACAGACTGTAAAGTCTGCCCATCAATGTTTTTTTACTAAAAGTTCTGAAGCTAATGTTGAAGCCCTTTAAAATTTACACTCATAAGTACATAAGTAATGCCACACTGGGAAAAGACCAAGGGTCCATCAAGCCCAGCATGCTGTCCACGACAGCGGCCAATCCAGGCCAAGGGCACTTGGCAAGCTTCCCAAATGTACAAACATTCTATACATGTTATTTCTGGAATTGTGGATTTTTCCCAAGTCCATTTAGTAGTGGTTTATGGACTTGTCCTTTAGGAAACTGTCTAACCCCTTTTTAAACTCTGCCAAGCTAACCGCCTTCACCAGCCCATCCATATCTATTCAGTCACGATCAGGGCATAGACCGTAGAAATCTGCCCAGCACCAGTTTTGCTTCCCAATTACCGGCATCGCCACCTAATCTCCGCTAAGATTCCGTGGAGCCATTTCTTCTAAACAGGATTCCTTTGTGTTTATCCCACGCATTTTTGAATTCAATTACCATTTTCATCTCCATCACCTCCCGCAGGAGGGCATTCCACATATCCACCACCCTTTCTGTGAAAAAATAATTCCTGACATTACTCCTGCGTCTGCCCCCCCTTCAACCTCAATTCATGTCCTCTAGTTCTACCACCTTCCCGTCTCCAGAAAAGGTTTGTTTTATCAAAGTGGTTTACAGTACATACATAATATAAAACAAAGCAAAGAAACTCTGGGGCCCTTTTACTAAGGTGCTGAGGCACCTACGCGCTTCCAATGCGCGTCAATTTGGAATTACCACCTGCCTACTGTGTACTCCGAGCGGTAATTCCATTTTTTACACGCGGAAAAATATTTTAAAATATTTTCTACAGTGTGGTGCTAACCGGGCGGTAATCGGCAGTGTACACGCGCTGACGATTACCGCCTGGTTAACGCGTGAGACCTTACCGCTAAGTCAATGGGTGGAGGTAAGATTTCAGGCCCAAAATGGATGCGTGCCAATTTTTATTTTGTCGCGTATCCATTTTCAGCCAAAAAATAGGCCTTTTTTTGCAAGCACGCTGAAAAATGGGCCCACGGGAGTCCAATACCCGTGTCTACAACAGCGCAGGCCATTTTTCATCACACCTTACTAAAAGGACCCCTCCAATAAAAGAAGTGGTATTGGCTACCCAGGCTACCCCTCATGACTATCTTGAAAAGCAATACCAAAAACGTATGTCTTAAACTTACAATAGGATTACTAAACATGTATATATAATGGAGGAGAATTCCACAATAGAGGGGCTGTAAAAAAAGAAAGCACATTGCCTATTAGATTCCAAGAGAGCTCACAAGACAGGGGCAATGAAAAGATGGAAATCAAATAGAGCACAAAGAACCTCGGTAGAGGTCCAAAATGTAACCAGGGATGGAAGATAAGAAGGCAATGTCATATGGGCCAGATTCAGTAGATGACACCTGATCTGTGCTAAGTGCCACTTCTATAAAGTTTGCTTTGAGCAAAGCAACCTTTATAGATTAGTGCTTAGTCTGAAAGTGGACAAATCTGAAAGTGGACAAAGCTATGGGGCCAGATGGGATACATCCCAAGCTGAGGGAGCTCAGAGAAGTCCTGGTGGAACATTTTAAGGATTTATTTAATAGATCTTTAGAGATGGGAGAGGTTCTGCGGGATTGGAGACGAGCTGATGTGGTCTCTTTTCACAAAAGTGGGTGCAGGGAAAAGTGGGAAACTACAGTGCGGTAAGCATTACATCAGTGGTAGGAAAAATAATGGAGTCGCTGTTGAAAGAAAAGATAGTTATCTTTCTAGAAGCCAACAGGTTGCAGGATCCGAGGCAACATGGCTTTACCAAAAGAAAATCCTGTCAAACAAATCTGATTGATTTCTATGACTAGGTGACCAAAGAACTGAATAAAGGATATGTGCTAGATGTAATCTATTTGGATTTCAGCGAAACCTTTCATATAGTTCCTCACAGAAGATTCTTGAATAAGCAGAAAGGGCTGAACTTAGGACCCAAGGTGGTGAACTTGATTGGAAACTAGTTGACCGACAGGCAACAGAGGGTGGTGGTAAATGGTATCTGCTCGCAGGAAAAGAAGGTGAGCAGTGGAGTGCCTCAGGGGTCAGTGCTCGGGCCGATTCTGTTTAATGTATTTGTGAGAGATATCGCTGAAGGGTTAGAAGGAAAGGTTTTCCTTTTTGCAGATGATACAAAGATAGCCAATAGAATGCATACCCCAGAGGAAGTAGAAACCATGAGAAGAGACCTCCAATAAACTAATGGTCAAAGATCTGGCAGCTAAAATTTAATCAGATACAACTTTTCAAGGTATTATAATAATTTCCAGGTATGTGTCTAATATTCAAATACTATGAACCTAAAGATACCTTATTAACAACTAAGGGCCCTGTTTACTAAGGCATGCAAGCAATTTTAGCACACGCTAAAAATTAAGCTAGGGACACCCATATATTCCTATGGGTGTCTCTAGTGTTAGCACGAGCTAAATTTTAGCACATACTAAAAACACTAGCGCGCCTATAGCACGGCTTAGTAAACAGGGCCTTATAGAGGGGCACAATCAAACGGGGACGGCCATCAATATGGGCGGCCATCTCCAAGGCTGGCCCCGGAAAGCACCCGAATGTATTATTGAAACAAGATGGCCGGCCATCTTTCGTTTCAATAATATGGTCAGGGCCGGCCAAATCTCAACATTTGGGCTGCCCTTAGAGATTGCCGCCATTGGTTTCCCGACGATAATGGAAACTAATGGCGGCCATTTCAAACCCGGCCAAATCCAAGCCATTTGGTCATGGGAGGAGCCAGCATTTATAGTGCACTGGTCCTCCTGACATGCCAGGACACCAACCAGGCACCCTAGGGGGCACTGCAGTGGACTTCACAAATTGATCCCAGGTGCATAGCTCCCTTACCTTGTATACTGAGCTCCCCCCCAAAACCCCCAAAACCCACTACTCCAACTGTACACCACTACCATAGCCCTTATGGGTGAAGGGGGGCACCTACATATGGGTACAGTGGGTTTTGGGTGGGTTTTGGAGGGCTCACATTTATCACCACAAGTGTAACAGGTGGGGGAGGGGGGGGGAGGGATGGGCCTGGGTCCGCCTCCCTGAAGTCCACTGCAGTACCCACTAAAAACTGCTCCAGGGACCTGTGATGGAGCTGGGTATGACATTTGAGGCTGGCATAGAAGCTGGCACAAAATGTTAAAACAAATGTTTTTTGGGTGGGAGGGGGTTGGTGACCACTGGGGGAGTAAGGGGAGGTGATCCCCGATTCCCTCCGGTGATCATCTGGTCAGTTGGGGCAATTTTTTGAGACTTGGTCCTAAAAATAAATGGACCAAGTGAAGCCGGCCAAGTGCTCGTCAGAGCCGGCCTTCTTTTTTCCATTATCGGCCAAAGCTGGCCATCTCATAACCACGCCCCCGTCCCGCCTTCCATACCCTGCCAAAACGCCCCCTTGAACTTTGGCTGGCCCTGCGACGGAAAGCAGTTGAAGTCGGCCAAAATCAGCTTTTGATTATACCGATTTGGCTGGGTTTAGGAGATGGCCGGCCATCTCCCGATTTGTGTCGGAAGATGGCCGGCCTTCTCCTTCGAAAATAAGCAGGTAAGTAATCATTATTACTACTTTTCAAAAAAAAAAAAATTTTATAACTAAAGAATATATGGTGCTCAGAGTGATTAAATGCATCACGCCAAAGGTATAAATACCTATTCAATGCACTCAATTTGAATGTCTATCATTGCACCAGGTGCCCTGACCTCCATCCTCTTATCAAGAGGTGCAATGTACCTGTTCAGATTGAAAAATATTTTATCAAACCAATCGGTCTTAATATACATTCAAACTATCACAAAATGTGTTAGATTTCAACTTGATATCATGAAATGTTCAATATTACATACTACTCAAATCTAATAATATTTTAAAGACATTAAAAAGTTCAAAATCAGTCTTATAGATGTTCCAAGAACAATCCGACAAACAAATTCAAGATCATTTATCTAGAGATGATGCATCCGATGCAGAGCTCAGAGTTGTTCAAATGCTTCCCAATGTCTTTGATGTGAGGTTATATGCTAATCCATATCACCTATACTCCAGCGGATTTAAATTTGTCAATAACAAATATTCAGCTTTATTTAATTACTATTTAAATACAATACATGCCTTAAAAATTCACATTCATCATAACCCAAACCATAATTATAGGTTATATGCTATACAAGTGATATTCAATCTTCAACTCCTGTAGCTGTTCCCAATGCAAAACTGCGTTTTGCCATCAGTGCAATCATTAGGAGAACAGAACTGTAAATCAAAGATATATTACTAACTCATTCTTAGCTATGCCTACAGTTGAAATCGCTATATGAAACCTACATTAACCTTAATTCAAAATATGCACATAAACCAATTCTCAGCTACCCACGGGAAAGCTATCCTAACCAGTGCCTGTTTTCTAGCAAAAAAGGTGCCGGTACTCAAATGCCAGACCACCCTTCAGGGGTGGGGTGATCACTGAGGGACCCACCCCACAATAGCCAGGCCCCCTGCAAACAGTCACAGAATCTATGAAAAGGCAGAATTGGTGTGTAGAGCCTGAGCTCTTTTACTATAACTTGGGGACCATGAGTCAATTTTAGCAGACAATGAAAAAGGTGCCGGTACTCAGTACCCCCTCAAAAAAAGCCCCGATCCTAACCCTCTCTTCCCCGCCACAGTAGAATGCCGACACAAGCGCACTAGAGTATACTCCCTTTAACTATTTCAAACTACCTACTCAAAAGCTGAAAGGTGATCCACTCAATCTCCCTATTCAAGACTTTTAGATTGACTGTGGCCAAATTAAATATAAAATGCTGTTCCTGTTGAATTAAAATAGCAGTAACATCCCCCTCCTACTGCAAATGTACTTGATTCAAAACAACAAAGCTTAAATCAATATCTAAATGGGCATGCAAGTCCCAACATTCAACCAAGGCCGCCTGTGTTTTATGGGTTCTTAAATTACTCAAGTGCTCTGCTGTCCTCTGTTTGACAATAATAAGTGGAGTGGAACGGAAAGATGTGAATCGCTTGTTTAGTCTTTCCAAAAATAGTAGTACTAGGGGGCACACAATGAAGTTATAAAGTAGTAAATTTAAAACAAATCGGAGAAAATATTTCTTCACTCATCGTGTAATTAAACTCTGGAATTTGTTGCCAGAGAATGTGGTAAAAGCAGTTAACTTAGCAGGGTTTAAAAAAGGTTTGGATATCTTCGTAAAAGAAAGTCCGTAAGCCATTATTAAGATGGACTTGGGGAAAATCCACTCCTTATTTCTAGGATAAGCAGCATAAAATGTATTGAACTTTTTCAGGTTCTTGCCAGGTATTTGTGACCTGGATTGGTGACTGTTGGAAACAGGATGCCGGGCCTGATGAAACTTCGGTCTGTCCCAGTATGGCCAAGCTTATGTTCTTATGTACCTTACATTTGATTTGACGTACATATACTTTTGGCACAGGCGTTGAATCACATATATAACCTGAATTGAATTGCAATCTGTGTGAAATTGTAACTTAAATTCATCATGACGTGTGTGTTTATTAATAGCAGACAGTGTGGTTATGGCTGAGTCGAACCACGGAGTGGAGTAAGTTTATGTTCCACGAGCCCTGACGAAGTTTGCAGAACTTTGGCCACTGTCAGCCATGGAAAAGAGAGATTTGATGATATGGAGAGTCGATGCATCTTTAAAAGCTAAGTAAAGAACTCATTTGAATTTTGCATATACATATATGAATAAAAAATTGGGGGGAGGTTTTTCAGCCAATGATGACTGCATGAACTCCCGGAATTGCTTGGCTCTGTAGCCAATAAGGAGTCAGTTGAGGCTTTTCCTCCCATTTGTAATAAAATCATTAAGAAATTGAGAAAAATGTATAAAATTAGATAAATTTAACTAACTAAAAAGTTGATGTACACTTACTTGAAGAGGATTATTTCAAAGTTATGTATGATCTAGGTTATCCTCGTTAATCCCTATGTACATATTTGTAGAGGATTCTAATAATATCTGCAATACACACATTATTTTTTTTGTACATCATGTTGAGCTTCATTTAGGCAAGTAACTAAGGAGTCCTTTTTACTAAGCTGCAGAGTGATTAAGTGGCTTAGCCACTGTTGGAAACAGGATGCTGGGCTAGGTGGACCATTGTCTGACCCAGTATGGCTATTCTTATGTTCTTCACATTTATTTCATGGCAGAAAAAGAGAACAACAGGACACAGCCAGCAGAGGGCTCTATAGATTCAATTTTCAACTGTTTCAGGGAAACGTTTTGAGTATTTCACAACAAAATATTTTGTTTATTTATTTTGTTATATTTGTACCCCACGCTTTCCCACTCATGGCAGGCTCAATGTGGCTTACATGGGGCAATGGAGGGTTAAGTGACTTGCCCAGAGTCACAAGGAGCTGCCTGTGCCTGAAGTGGGAATTGAACTCAGTTCCTCAATTCCCCAGGACCAAAGTCCACCACCCTAACCACTAGGCCACTATATAGGAGATCCATATTCAAACAGCAGTTATATGTTTTACACTGTGTTAAAAGTATACTGCTTTTATTAAAGCATCCAGGGGTTTTATGGAGGTAATTTTATAAAGCCGTTGTCAATGATTAAATTGTTTCTTATACTACTACTATAAATTACCAACCATTGTAAAAGTTTGCACCATGACATGATGTGCACTTTGCTGGTAGATGCACACAAGGGTGGAGTTTGCAAGTATGGGAATAGATTATAAAGGGAAATGGGACTTGACATACTGTGTTTCTGAGGTTTTTTGCAACTACATTCAAAGCAGTTTACATATATTCAGGTACTTATTTTGTAGCAGGAGCAATGGAGGGTTAAGTGACTTGCCCAGAGTCACAAGGAGCTGCAGTGGGAATTGAACTCAGTTCCCCAGGAGCAAAGTCCACTGCACTACCCACTAGGCTACTCCTCTAACTCCTAGTATACTAGTATTAGTATACTAAAGTATACTAATCTACTGAGTTCCTAAAAAATGATAGACACAGACATATAGACAAGTAATGTTTTTTTGGAAAAAGTCCCAGTATCAATTAGAGGGCCCCTTTTATGAAGCTACAATAAAAGGGGTCATACGCTGGCATCGGTGCGTGTTTTTGATGCACGCCAAGGCCATCTTTTACCGCAGTGGGTAAAAGGCAGGTCTTTGTTTTTTTCAGGAAATTTCCGTGTGAAAAGTAGCATTGGATATGACGTGCACTGGGGGTGGGAACTACTGCCGGGCTGCTGTGGTAGGCTGGCGGTACTTCTGTTTTAGCGAGCGTTAAGCCCGTGTTGGGCTTACCGCCACTTTGTAAAAGGACCCCACAGTGCGGGGATTCTGCCAAAAGAGACTAGTTAACTTCCCAATGCAAATCACATATAACTAAGAGACTTTAAATTATTTCTCCTCTACATAGAAAAATATATATTTATAGTGGACCAATCAGAGGTGGCTTACTCCAAACAACTCATTTGTAGCACTGGAGAATCATGTCCAACGTAATTTGTCATTGGTCCTTTTTTTTTAAGTTTTTACTTTTTATATGTTATTGTGAACCCTCCAAGAACAGATACAAACCTACTGTACCGAAAGGTACACCACCACAATAGCCATCATGCGTGCGGGTATCTTATAAATTCAGTATAGTAGGTATTTCTATGTTCCAGGAGGGCTCACATATTTGCAGTGGCGTATCAAGCTGGGGGAGGTGGGGGCGGTCCGCCCCGGGTGCATGCCGCTGGGGGGTTGCCACGCGCCTGTCTGCTCCGCTCGTTCCGTGCTCCCTCTGCCCCGGAACAGGTTACTTCCTGTTCCGGGGCAGAGGGAGCATGGAACAAGCGAAGCAGACAGGCGTGCGGCACCCCCCCCAGCAGGTAAAAATGCACCCAGGGGGGTGTCCTTTCGCAGGGGGGAGGTGTGTCCTTTCATGGGGGGGGGTGGCCTTTCGCCGGGGGTGAGGGGGTCGCGCTGCACCCGGGAGGGGTGCATCGGCGATCCGCCCCGGGTGTCAGCCACTCTAGGAACACCACTGCATATTTGTACAGAAATAAAAGAGTTAGAGTGGGAGTTACTTCTGGATTCTGTTGTTGAACGTCCTGCACTGACCACTAGGCTACCCCTTACACTTGCTTGCTGCTCTAGTAGGAATGGCCATAATACCCGAAGCTGTCATAGAGCCTGTTATCCACTGTCACTTTCAATTCTCAGAGATGTGGAAGGGGGTCATTAACCACTGGGAGATGAAAGACGAGTTATGATTTCATCACCCCAGTGGTCAGTTGCTCAATCAGGGCACCTTTTTGTACCCTGGATGTGATTAAAACAGATCTAGATAGAAAACATCCTTTTTTAAAAACTTGGATGTTTCCCATCCCATTATCGCTGAAAGATGTCCTAATTTTGGGCCCTCCCTGATCCTGCCCAAAACATGTCTCTAACATGCCCCCTTGGTATTTGGATGAACTGCAGTGTAAAATGTCCAAATTCTACCTTTTGAAAATCACAATTTGGACGTTTTCGACAGATGGATTCATTTTTGCGCATTTTGAGACACCCAGTGGCGTACCAAGGGGGGTGGGTGAGGGCGGTCCGCCCCAGGTGCACGCCACTGGGGGGGTGCCGTGCATCTGCCGGCAATGCTCGTTCCCTGCTCCCTCTACCCCGGAACAGGAAGTAATCCGTTCTGGGGCAGAGGGAGCAGGGAACGAGCATTGCAAACAGATGCGCGGCACCCCCCAGCAGGTAAAGATCCACCCGGGGGGGGGGGGGGGCGCATCGGCGATCCGCCTCAGTTGTCAGCCACCCTAGGAACGCCACTGGAAACACCCATCTGCTTCAAAAATAAGCACCATAGATATGTATATTTCTCATATGTTTATGCTTATTTAAGAACTTGATGAATTGCCAATCTTGGCCAAGCCCAAATCGAGATGGCGGTTAAAATACAAGAAACATGAAATGGAACTCCAATAGATACAGGATAGACACAGTCATTCAGGAAGATAGAATCCATTCTGAAGACAACAATCAAGCTAACATTCACAGCAATGCTACTGCCGTTCCCTGTCCAGAGCTCCAGCGTCCTCAAAGGCTATAAGAAAAAAGCGAGTTTTCAAACAGATCTAAATTGTTTGTAGGATGACTCTGATCTAATTGAAAGAGGAAGATTGGTCCATAAACTGGGCGCCAGAAAAAAGCAAGCACTGTGTCTGGTTGACTCCAACTTGGCTCTATTGGGACCCGGAAGACATACTTGTATAGGTGGGTGCCAGCACGCCCACATGTATGTTCTGATATACCAAAATACGTGAATACATGCTGGCATATACATGTTTATGTTGCCACATTGACTCTAATGATATTTTAGACATTGATGCTTGTAAAATGATGCTCCCACCACAGGTAACCGGTGTATACACATTCATTCCATTCCTGGATGCATTTTATGGTTATGGTTTATTGACTTCTATACCGCCTATATCTAAACAGTTTACAAATTCATACATACATAAAATGTATAAAATAAATATCTACAATAGCAAATTTAAAATTACAAAATAAAACAATTCAATAATAACATAAAATAACAGACAGTTTCATTTTACCAAAATATCACACAAAATATAATAACAAATGGTTCAATAAATCTACTAAGCTGTTTCTCCAGTTTTTAAACAAGAATCAAACCAGCTGGGCATTCTCATCAATTCTATCAACTTTGATAAAGAAATGACTTTTCAGCAGTTTTTAAATATTTATCACATATTATTATTATTATTGACATTTTTATCTCACATTAGCTTAAGAAGGAACTCAGGTTCAATGTGGCTTATATGACAAACATTAGTTAAATGATACAAGTTTAGATTCATTAACAGATGGTAAAATACATCATATAATGCTATTACAATGACTTAATATGAACATATAGAACATATGTAAATGATTATCCTGGGATACAGCACTTCTTAGAGGAAATGCATAAAATGAGGAGACTGAACAAAATGGAATTAAAGGAGAATAAAATATAGTAGAATTGGTAACAGAAGTAGATTCTATTCAAATAGATTCTTTGTTTTCTGAAAGGCTAATCTAAAATAGTAGGTTTTCAATAGTCTTCGAAATGACGAGTATTCAACTGTACATTTAATTATTTTAGGTAAAGAGTTCCAGATTTTGGATTTTGGTGCCTTGATATGAGAAAATGGCAATATGAATTGTTTTGTAGGTCAAATTCTTACAATTAGGGAAATGTAAGATGAGGTATTCTCTGATTGATATAATGGCATTGCGTGATGGCAGTTCAATGAGATTGTTCATATTTGATGGAGCTAAACCATACAGAATTTGGTGAATGAATACACATAGCTTGAATGATACTCTGTCTTTTATTGGTAACCAATGAAGGGCTCTGTTTACTAAGCGGTGGTACGTCCAATGCGGGCTTACTGCTCATTATTCAGGAAGTACCACTGGGCTACTGCATCAGCCCGGCGGCACTTCCCACCCCTAGCGTTTCATCATTTCCGGTGCTACAAAAATTTATTTATTTTTGTAGCACCGGAGTGTACCCAGCGGTAATCGGGCAGTGCCACTTCCTGCCCGGTTACCGCTGGGTAAATGCGGGAGCCCTTACTGCCACCTCAATGGGTGGCAGTAAGGGCTCCCCCTTGAAATGGCCACGCGGCAAGTGCTTTACTTGTTGCACGGCCATTTCCTGTCACGGTCTCAGGCTCTAAGCAAACTGTCACGGACTCAGGAACAACGTGAACTCTTGGGCTGCTGTCAACGAGCGGCAGCAGCAGGCAAAACCCTCCAACCAGGACTGGACTAAACAAGCAAGACTGGAACAGCAGGACTCGAGCTGAAACTGAAGGCAGACAGGATTGGAACAAGCAGGACTGGAACAACAGGACTGGAGCTGAAGCTGTAGGCAAGCAGGACTGGAACAAGCAGGACTGGAACAACAGGACTGGAGCTGAAGCTGTAGGTAGGCAGGACTAGAACAAGCAGGACTGGAGCTGAAGCTATAGGCAGGCAGGACTGGAACAACAGAACTAGAGCTGAAGCTGTAGGCAGGCAGGACTGGAACAAGCTCTAGGCAAGGCAGACTAGGTAGAGTTCAAGGTGGACAGACTAGGCAGAGCTCAAGGCTGGGCAGACCAGGCAGAGCTCAAGGCTGGGCCACATGGCCACACAAGAGAACAAATAAGCAAACCAAGACAGAAGTGCTAACACCAACACACAGACAAGCTGAAGAACTAAGGCTGAAGTGCTAAGCCTTGCACACAGACAAACAAAAGAACTAAAGCAGAAGTGTTAACCTTAGCACACAGACAAACAGAAGAACTAAAGTTAAAGTGCCACACAGGCACACTAACTAGGAAACAGGACAGAAGTGCTAACAAGCACACTGACAAACCTGGAGACCTTTGGCTTTGCAAAGGCCCTGAATGAATGTCCTCAACTTCATTATAAAGGCCCTCACCGATGATGTCACAACTACAGGACAGAGGCAGGAAACACATTGAACACCACAGTGAGGCTGGGAACACACAGGAAGTGGCAGCAGGGGCAACAATGCAAAGGGAAAGAATAGACTGGAGCCACCTCTGAAGCTGACCACCAGAAGACATGGTGAGACTGAAAGTAGAGTCACGGCCACATTTCCTGCAGGAAGGCAAGATTTCCCTTTTACTAGCTGCGGTAAAAGGGGGCCTCAGTACATGTGTAAAACATGAGCCGATGCCAGCGCCTTTCCCCTTTTGCCATAGTTTGGTAAAGGAGGCCCGTAGATTATAAAGAAGAGGGGTTGATTTGGCGAAGCACAGTGATCTACACATGAAGCGTGCAGCAGCATTTTGTGCAGTTTGTAGTTTTTTTAGAAGAAGATCGCATTTAATTCCTGCATAAATAGAGTTACAGTAGTCATATTTTGTTAGGACTAGGGATTGAACTAAAGTACGGAAAACTGGTTTTCTGAAGAGTGATCTTAATCTTTTTAGTTTCCAAAGTCAGTTGAAGACATTTGAGACCACTTTAGAGACTTGATTTTCAAGGGTGAGGAATTGATCAATTGTGATTCCTAAGATTTTCATTGTTGAGTTAAGGAGGTGGTGTTCTCAACTGTAACATTTAAAAAAAAAATTTAGGGTGGTGAGGATTAGTAACTATTAGGAATTTAGCTTTTTCAGTGTTGAGTTTTAATTTGAAATTGGATGCTCATGATTCCCTAATTTAATAGTGTGTGTAATTTTGTGTATTTCTTTGGTGAATGGAATATATATGGTGACATCATCAGCATATATGAATGTTGGAAAGCCATTTTTTTCCAGTAAGTTCCCTAGGGGAGTTATCATGATGTTGACCAGGATGGAGGACAGAGGAGAACCCTGAAGTACTCCACAATCAGGGAACCATGTTGATGAAATTTTACTTGATTGTTTGACTTGATATGATCTAGACCTTAAGAAGCCAGAGAACCTTTTTAGAACATTTCCACAGATTCCATAGTGGTCAGGTTTGTTTTTCTGCAGTTTAGGATTTATGTCATATGGTTGGCAATAGATGTATCTTTGAACCCCTGGTGCAGGCCAAAACATGACCCGTATCGGGTTTTGGTTTGTTTTAATAAAGTATGATAATTTAACTGCACACCCTTGTGCCTGGATCCTTTTTTTGGCTCTCGATCCTTGTACTGGTTTTGGATTTGTTTTGTGGAGATTTTTTTTCTTCCTTTTGCTTGTGGACATCAGGACACCCTTACACCACAATAGAAAACCTCTTTCTTCTTGAAATATTGGTCACCAGGATAGCGGCTCCAGAGGAAATATTATTTTGGGAATTTTCCAAAAATCCTGTGAGGTCAAAAGTCTGAGGAACTAAGGATTCCATCATCTGGGAATCTATTCACGCTTGCTTTTTACTTGCAATAGAGTAACAATTAAAAATTGGCAGGGTATCTGAAGAGGAAATAGGTAACGTTTCCTTGAAATAGTTTCTTCTGAGATTTTACAGTAAATACAAAGGGATCCTTTTACTAAGCTGTGATGAGCACTAGCGCATGCTTACGCATCTTAAAAGGGCTTACCACAGAATGTGCTCAGCCGTCCTGTGATAAGTTCCTAATCTGTACATGCAAACCACTCACTATGTTTTTACTTTTTCTATGGAGGGGGTGTATCTGGGATAGAGAGTGGATATTTCTGCACTAATCAGTTAGAGCAACTACATTACTGTGCACCGATTAGTACAGGATTAGCGCATCAGCTGTTATCACCTACAAAACAGATATCATTATGTGCTCACGTGCTAATTTGTTTTCATGGACACATGCTAATGGCAACATTAGCGTATGGCCATTAATAGGGAAAATGAAAAATTGGCCATTGTCCAGCTGTGGTAAAAATGGTCTTAGCACATGGAAACCCCTATGTAAGGATGTGCTAAGACTACTTTCTACCACAGCTCAGTAAAAGGAGTCCAAAGTAAATTGTAAAAAAATCACAATTTCTATCTCTTTATGCACTTTCCATTCCCTCTAGTGTAAAATGAATATTTTACACTAGAGGGAATAGAAACTAGAAACAGCTTGAAGAAAAGAGACTTGTGACTCAAGAGAGGATAAATGTTTATCTAGCACTGAAAGAAACCTGTGTATCAAGAGATGATAAGCACTTATCCAGTATTGAAAGATTGATGTCCACATATGAAAATGTATCTACCATCTCCTGAGAAAGGTTAGACAATTGGGTGACAAGTTCACTGAGCATATGAGAAATAGCCGGCCCTACTTCTTTAAGAGAAACATCTTGGTCACCTATTTTTGGTCCTGACAGCTGTACTCCATCTGAAGGAGAAATCACTTTTGGCAGGTTAGTATGAAGAACGGATGTATTAAGTGACTTGGTTCTTAGCTTTGAGGGTTCTGAGATGATGTGTTAATATGCACATCTCTAGGATACTGAGAGCTACATAAATGTTTATCTTAGCCACTGATTCATAAATGTTTATTTATCCTGAAGCTGTCACAGAGGCTGGTATCCCTTGTCAGTCTGGCTTTTGAGGGAGACATCAAGTACTATAGGATCAAGGGGGGCAACTTCTCCTGATTAGGAGCATTTTTCTGAAATGTCCTAGGAAGCAGCTATAAATCTCCACATTGATCTGTTAGGACAGGCAAGTTTGTTCCTCTTCTGAAATGAGTAAGAAACTTTCATTTTTTAGAACCACCCTAGTCCCACCCAAAACATGCCCATACCACACCCCATTGCCATTTGTCAGTTTTAGATGTGTATATCCCAGCTTTGAAATATCAGGACTTAAGATATTTTTTCAAGATAAACATTTAAGTGCTAGAAACGAAAACGGTAATGGAATTGAAACATGCGTGGGATAAACATAAAGGAATCCTGTTCAGAAGGAATGGATCCTAAGGAGCTTAGCCGAGATTGGGTGGCAGAGCCGATGGCGGGAGGCGGGGATGGTGCTGGGCAGACTTATACGGTCTGTGCCAGAGCCGGTGGTGGGAGGTGGGACTGGCGGTTGGGAGGTGGGGATAGTGCTGGGCAGACTTATACAGTCTGTGCCAGAACCGGTGGTGGGAGGCGGGGCTGGTGGTTGGGAGGCGGGGATAGTGCTGGGCAGTCTTGTACGCTCTGTGCCCTGAAAAGGACAAGTACAAATCAAGGTAAGATATACACAAAAAGTAGCACATGTGAGTTTATCTTGTTGGGCAGACTGGATGGACCATGCAGGTCTTTTTCTGCTGTCATCTACTATGTTACTATGTTACTATTTAAGTGCTAGTTTATCCACATCTAAATTGCAAATGGCACTTCTGAAGTAAACACCTTAGTGTTATCTTGGAGTTCCCATTATTAGCTCCAAATTAACCCCGGGGGGGGGGGGGGGGGAATTATAGAGACTTTCTATGTACTTCTACTATGTAGGCATTCCTGGGGTAGTAATTTGGGTGGAGCAGCAGTGAGGTTGCAATGTACTGTACATACACATTTTAGAAAATATGGTAAATAAAGTTGTAGAGAACATAGAAGATAGAAATATGATGGCAGATAAGGGGCAAATGGCCCATCCAGTCTGCCCATCCTCAGTAACCACTAACTCCTCCTTTTCCTAAGATTTCCCATATGCCTGTCCCACGCTTTCTTAAATTCTGACACAGTCCTTGTTTCCACAACCTCCATTTCATGCATCCACCTCTCTTTCCATGAAAGAATATTTTCTTAGATTACTCCTGAGCTTATTTCCTCTTAACATCATCCTATGCCCTCTCATTCCAGAGTTTCCCTTCATTTGAAAAAGGCTCACCTCCTGAACATTAATGCCATTCAAGTATTTAAATGTTTCTATCATATCCCTTCTCTTCTGCCTCTCTTCCAGTGTATACATGTTCAAGGTTCATAAGCCTGTCCCTATATGTTTTATGACAAAGACCAATGATCAATTTTGTAGCCACCCTCTGCGCCAACTCCATCTTGTTTATATCTTTTTGTAGGTGTGGTCTCCAGAATTCCTATTGGCCATTCCTTTCCCTAGGCACCCGAGCATCCTTCTGGTTTTGACCGTCACCTTTTCTACCTGTTTGGCCACCTTGAGATCATCAAACACAATCACCCCAAGTCCCGCTCTTTTTTCGTACACAGAAGCACTTCACGCTCTATATTGTACTATTCCCTTGGATTTTTGTAACCCAAGTGCATGACCCTGTATTTTTTAGCATTAAATTTTAGTTGCCAATTATTGGACCATTCTTCAAGCTTCGCTAGATCCTTCCTCATGCTATCTACGCCCTCTAGGGTATCCACTCCATTACAGAGTTTGGTATCATCTGCAACGAGACAAACCTTACCAGACAGTCCTACATGCACTTATTACTTAAGTTTGGAGCAGGTATCAGCATCTGCATGCTTATGGGGCTACATCTGGGTGCACATGCCCCCAGATTCTATATATGGCAACTAAAGTCATGCACACAAAGCAGTGCTCATAGCCAATTTGTACGTGTAACTTAATTGTTTAACAAGTTAATTATCACCAATAATTGGCCACTAACAGCACTAATTGGCATTAATAAGAGTTTACACAGGCAAATATATGTATCTGGAATCCAGTACAAGCATTTACATCAGCTTACAACTGGCATAGTGCTCATATCTAAGGGGAAAAGTTATCAGCATAGGCTACCATTAGGATGGGATATTTTACCCCAAGTTGTGCTATGTTAGCACAGGGTGTCATAGCAAAAACTGGGATCCTGTACTAAAATAGCATGACTTGTTCTAAAATATTATTTATTTATTTATTGGGATTTATTAACCACCTTTATGAAGAGATTCACCCAAGGTGGTGTAAGCAGGTACATATCCCATCTTCCCCCTAAATCATTTGCATGTATGTACCTGATTATGGTTATAACCCCCCCCCCCCCCCCCCCCCCGATTAATTTGGAGCTGATAATGGCAGCGCCAAGATAACACTAAGCTGTTTATTTTAGAAGTAACATAGTGACGGCAAACAAAGACCTGAATGGTCCATCCAGTCTGCCCACCAGTCACATTCATTATCAATTCAGGATTAAATCAGCAATGATCATAAGATTATATACTTGATCATGGTCTTTCTTTGGTGTTTCTGGGACATAGACTGTAGAAGTGCACCTGGCTCTGTCCTTTTGTTCCAGCTTGTTTCTCCTACATGTAATCCCCCAATATATTGGGGATTACTAACATTAATGAGAGACCTTCCTTCAGATTTACTGGGAGGGGGGGGGGAGGGGGCGAGTTGGAAAGAGAGAGTGAGAAGCCCAGCCCCAAGGGAATGTTTATGGGAAAGTTGCTGAAGGAAATGATTGTGGTTTTAGATGAATAGAAGATTTTATTTTATGATTTTATCCCACATTATCCCAAAACCAAGCTCACGTTCAATGTGGCTTACAGTTTAGATGAAAAATACAGAGTTTGAATTTCATCAATAGTGAAGTAGCATGATGAAGTGGCTGCGAGTAACAGATTAGCAAATAAACTACAAAAAGTTTACATATGATAGATTTGCAATACAGAAAAGAGACAAGTTTATCAACTGGTTATTTTTATATTAACTAACATAATGAATTGTAGAATAAATTGGTCAAGAAATCAGTTTTTAGCAATTTTCGGAATTGTAAGTAGTTAGGATGAAATCTAATAGATTTGGGGAGAGAGTTCCAACATTTGGTTCCAATATAGGTGAAATCAGCAGAAAGTACTGATTTATATACCACGTTTTCTCATATAGGGGTGGTGTTAAGAGTTAATAAAAGCTGTTGTTGTGCAGAGCACATGGTCTTTGGTTGCCTCTACCTCTGCCAGGACCCTTGAGGAGAAGGGGGGTGTCCTGGATAGGCCCAATAACCTAAGCTGAACAAGGAGGATGTTTTTTTGTCAATAAAAACATTAACTGTGGAGCAGGGGTGGACTGACCATTCAGGCAACCGGACAGTGCATTTGGGCCCATAGGCTCTGCCCAGATGCCCACCACACACTACAGCCCTCCCCAGTCCTACCTTTAAAGGTGTGCCACTGGTGATCTAGTGGCCTCTGCGGGGGGGGGGGGGGGGGGGAACGACATGTTCTTTCCTGCCAGCTATGCTGCCATTATTCCCCCTGCCCGGCACCACTGTATAGAAACTCCCTTCAGAAGTCTCGCGAGACTGCAGAGACCCAAGAGACTAATGCAGGAAGTCTCAGCCACCATTTTGAAAACATGGCGGCGTGGGCAGGCGGGGGAATAGTGGCAGTGCAGCAAGCAAGAAAGAATTACTCCCCCCCCCCCAGAGACCACTAGACCACCAGGGCCCTTCAGGTAGGACTGGGGCAGCGGGGGGGGGGGGGGGGTGTCAGCTGCGGCAGCAGGGGGCAGCAGTGCGGCTGTAGGGGGGGGTGTTGGGCAGCAGTCGGGCAGGGGGGCCCAGACCACTCTCAGTACACCCCTACTGTGGAGTGTGAGGAGTGCTCTGGGTGGGTAAAAGGGAAATAGAAAAGGGACTTGATATACTGCCTTTCTGTGGTTTTTGCAACTACATTCAAAGCGGTTTACATGGTATATTCAGGTACTTATTTGTACCAGGGGCAATGGAGGATTAAGTGACTTGCCCAGAGTCACAAGGAGCTGCAGTGGGAATTGAACTCAGTTCCCCCAGATCACTGCACTAACCACTAGGCCACTCCTGGGAGCAGAACAGGAAACAGCCTGTTTAGTAACAGAGGAAGCAGCACAAACCACAAAGAAGTGTACCTTTGGAGAGAAGGACAGACAGGGAGGTCTGGTCCTAAGTGGAGACAGCTTGTTGCAAAAGTGCTGCAAGCACAGCCTTGGATTATTCTGCCCAATGGATGGGTTTTGGACTATTGGAGCTGTCAATATATAAATACCTTAAGATTTATAAATAGTCTATTAAATTATATCAAGATGGCTCCAGAAAAAGGAGGACGGATTGAGCCAGCCGGGTTTTACTTCCATTGCTTGAAAGCAATGGAAGTAAAACCCGGCTGGCTCAATCCGTCCTCCTTTTTCTGGAGCCATATGGTAACCCTAAAAGAGTCTTGAACTGGCACTTAAACCTCTTTCAGCTATAACCCGTTTGGATACAAATTGAACTGTTTGTTACCAGCAAATTTGGCTTTTGGATATCTGCTTGTTGCAGCCTTCAAGTAAAGTTTGTGTTTGTTTCAGGGCCACCGAGAGGGGGGAGCGTGGGGTTAAAATTCCCCGGGCCAGGCCTCCAAGGGGGGGGGGCCCGGCGCCAGCACCGGGGTTTCTCTCTCTCTCCTTCTCCTGAAGAAAACTCCAGCGCCGTGCCCACCTTTGAGGCTGGGGAGGAGGGGACACAGCAAGGCTTTGGGCCAGGGCCTTTGGTTTGACTGGTGACAGTCCCCCCAGGCCCCACCAGCAGAAGAGGTCTTCCTCCAGCACTGCTCTTCACTTTGCTGCATTCCTGCTAAGCGGCTGCTTTTCTCCTCAGGCCACGCATGCTCGGTGACGTGTGAGAAAAAGCAGCTGCAGGGGCAGGGCAGGCAATGCAGCGGAGTGAAGAGCAGCGCTAGCAGGAGAAAGACTTCTTTTGCTGGTGGGGACTCTGGATCCCCGCCAGCCAAGGTATTTGTAGTTGTGGCGGGGGGGGGGGGGGGGGGGCAGCAGGGGAGGCAGTGGGGGGAGGGGCAGCAGCATCAACGATCCTGGGGGCGGTGGCCCTGCCCCAGTCCAAGTGGCAGCCCTGCCCTGGGCCCGGCTCAGTCTCTCACAGCCCTGGTTTGTTTCATATAAAACCTGGACTGGAGCCTTGCTTTGAATGAGAGTGAAGTTACTGTGACTGATAGAGAAAATGGAAGCAAAAGTGTAGCTTAAAACCCTACAGCCTACTGGAGTAAGTCTGGCCCCAGTCTGCGCCCAGCTCAGTAAGAAAATAAAACTTTTTCTGTGAGCCTGTCTCTGGGTGCTGACCCAAAGAGTTGGTGCCCAGGACTGGGTGGTGAGACCAGGGTTACACATACATGCAGAATCTGACTTACTGAGGTTTCCAGTTCATTTTTTCCCTTCCTATCTCTCTATTACTGATCTGTGGTCCCTTGTTTCATATTTTTTAGTTGTCTGTTTTGCAAGTGTGACCAAGGTGTGGTATTCTGCTAGCATGTGGTTTCTGTGCAGAGATCTGTTTTCTCACTGGTGTAGGTGGTGTATTGCTGTCTTAGAGGACTGGTGTAATATTTACAGTGCAGTCTTTTCATGGAGATGGTTGCTCTTTGAGACGAGGGAGTTACTGCTGTTTTGATATGGTGAGGTTCTGAATGCCTTTTTGCTCAGGTTTATGCAGTATTTTGTAGTGGAGGGTTTGTATGTTGGCCCTTCTGAGGTGACTTCAACACTTTTATAATTTTAATTTTTCATATTAGACAAGGTTTTAGAATATTTCTGCAGGACTTGATGTGGGTCATTGAAGTGGTTGCCTTTACAGCAGGCTTTTGTCTGATCAGATTTAAATTATGAGACACTGCCTCTTGAGGGATCTTTAAATACTGTTGAATTGTTTCTGTAAATGTATATGTGGTTTAGTGTTGGTAAGTGCTTGAAATAATTGAGTTTAAAAAATGCAAAGTGTCGTCCACAATGCAGAAATCCATTTTTAGCTGCAGAGGAAGACATTACTTGTCAATAAGTGTAGCCTTAGGCCTCAGTCCTTCCACCATCAGGCCAAATTTATATCTTGAATGAACTGTGAGAAAAATCTCATTCACTGGCCTTCAATCTCAGTCATTGGGATGGTAAATCTCGCTCTTTGGGATGGGCCACTCTTGGCATCTCTGAAATGTTGTTGTTCTCTAAGAGGCAGATGCAGCAACCAAACGTAAAAAAATCTAAATCGTTAAAGTCCCTAACGATTTTAAAATAACGAAAAATGCACCAAAAAAAAAAGTCACACATGCTGGAATCGGTATTGAAACGTACAATGTATCAAAGAATCACAATACACATCGTTAATCGGCCCCCAAATCATGCGCAGAGCAGCCAAGCGTTATGTTAGCTGCTCTGCGCATGCCACAAACAGTCAAATCACAAGCACATGGCAAATTGAATTGACACATAAAAAAATAAAACAAAAAAAAGGATCGGGAGGGGGCAAGGGCGCTCATCAGGAGCGTCCTGTACGGACGGCCTTGCCCCCCCCCGCCGCTGCTCCCCACTTTCCGCCGCTCCCCCCACCCCGAAAAAGCAAAATTGTAGCAGCCCCTGCCCCCCTCCCTTCCTCACTACTCTCAGCTCCGCCTCCTGACATCCTCTGTTCTGTGCCCCGCCCCCTTTTGGGGTCGTCGCCGCCATTCCCCTTCTCCATCGGGCCCCCCTCCCTCTTACCGGGCCCGTGCAGCGCCTCTCTCCTCTGTCCGAAGGCGCTGCACGGGCAAGAAGAACGCAGAATCAGCTGATGCCTGCCTTCGCGATGGCATCGATAGAGCGTCTTTCTCCTCCTGGGCCCGCCCCTGTCTGACGTCAGTAACCTACGTAGGTTACTGACGTCAGACAGGGGCGGGCGCAGCAGGAGAAAGACGCGCCATCGCGAAGGCAGGCATCAGCTGATTCTGCGTTCTTCTTGCCCGTGCAGCGCCTTCGGACAGAGGAGAGAGGCGCTGCACGGGCCCGGTAAGAGGGAGGGGGGCCCGATGGAGAAGGGGAATGGCGGCGACGACCCCAAAAGGGGGCGGGGCACAGAACGGAGGATGTCGGGAGGCGGAGCTGAGAGTAGTGAGGAAGGGAGGGGGGCAGGGGCTGCTACAATTTTGCTTTTTCGGGGTGGGGAGCGGCGGAAAGTGGGGAGCAGCGGCGGGGGGGGGGCAAGGCAGTCCGTACAGGACGCTCCTGATGAGCGCCCTTGCCCCCTCCCGATCCTTTTTTTAGTTTTATTTTTTTATGTGTTTTCTGACCTTTGGACCAATCACAGCGCTTTTAGCTCTGCTAATGCGCTGGGATTGGCTCAAAGTTTGTTTATTTTTCCACTTAACACTTTTTCCTGGCACAGAGCTGTCCTAACGAGAGGTCCAGACCTCTCGTTAGTTTTCCTGCCTTTTTCCTGCGTAAAGGCAATCGGAAAAGGTTAGTGCATGTCGTTTCAATGGGGTTTTCACACTAATTGCTCATCTCCATTCCGTTTTCGTTAGCTGCTGGCTTCCTCGGTAAAAGCCCTTTGATGCATGCAACGGATCAAATTTTCCCCGTTGGAGAGTCATTAAAGGCTTATTTTGCTTTAGTGCATCTGCCTCTAAATCAGCTGCAGGGAGGCAGAAGTGTGCTTCTTTGTTCCAATATGCCCTGTATCATGCAGGAAGTACTTGCTTTCTCATTTCCACTTTTGTGCTGTGCTGGTGGCTAGAGCCGACAGAGGACTGGCAGAATGGTGGGAATGAACAGAGTAGAAGCTGGATGGGATTTGGGGGTGGGGAAGAAAGGGGACTACAGCAGAAGCTGGATGAGTCTCGGGGGGGGGGGGAAGAAAGGGGAACAAAAAAGAAGCTGAATTGGGGGGGATAGAAGGAATGGGTCTTGGGAGGAAGGGGAGCAGAGCAGAATCTAGATGTGACTCAGCGGGAGAAGAGGAACAGAGCAGAAGACAGATGGGACTCGGGCGAGGGAGAGAAATAAAGCAGAAAAAGAACTGAAGAACTGGGACTTGGTGACTGACAGAGAGAATGTTGGGGGCACAGCAGGGGACTGTGGATGGGAGAGACTCAGTAGGAAATTGGAGGGAATAGCGAGGGGTGTGTATTAGGGAATGGTGAGACTGATGGGAATTTAGAAGGGATAGGTACGAAGCTGTGTTTATTAGATGAGTTGGGAGTATGAGTGAGCGTGTAAAATGGGAGTGAAGCATGGGAAGAGGCTAAGACATAATGTGAACGATCTGGAGGATTGGAGGGAGGCATTGATAAGGGATGAGGATGCTGTGTTGTAGAAGGGTATGAAAGAGAGCATGGACCTCTGAAAGGGTTGAGTAAGAGTGAAAGAGGGGTTAAGAAGATGGTGAAAAAGAGGCAATAGGAAATGGGGTAGAGGGTAAAAGATAGAAGAATGGCCTGAAAGCAAGGGAAGGAAGGAGATACAATGATGAAGCTGAGGTTGATAGGGGGAAGAGAGGCAGTTGGGATAGATGAGGACTGAGAGGATAGAAATGGGGGACTAGAAGATGGGTGAAAGAAGGGGATAGGAGATTGGGGAATGAGAGAGACGGGGCAATCAGAGAGGAGATGAGAGGGTGATGGGAAAAGCTGGCAGGTAGATAAGAGGTGAAAAGGAGGAGACTAAAGACTGGAGTGTGAGCAAAAGGGAGAATGAGGGGTAAAATCACATATGGGTGATATAGAGGCAAAGAAGAGAGAGAAAAAAAGAAATTTAAAAAGATCAGTAGACAGATGCAGAGAAGAAAGGGAAGAAGACAAGAGGAGAGAGAAGAAATGAAAAGGGAAACCTGGAAAAGAATTTAGGAGAAGGGGAAAGACTGACATAAAAAATGAAATAGATTGGGACCAACCCAATAAGAAAAGTGCCTAGACAACAAAGAGAAAAAAAATTGTTTTTTCAATTGTTATTAATCGGAATGTGTCCGCTTTGGGAAAAGTGTGTCTCTTGTCTTTTTGTATTTTGCAAAACATAGGAAGAAACCTATTTTTTTTCTTAGAGTTTGATTCTTTTAGGGTTTCTTGGAGTTCCTTATTCTATATTAGGTGAGGGTCTTTCCATGTTGTCAGTGTGTGATTGAGGTGAGGGATTTCCTAGTATGTAGTTTCTGTGTAGGGATCTGTAGCATCTCATTGTTCTGTTTCTTCAATAGAGGGAGTATATGTGCTCTAGGACCTGATGCAATATTTGCAGGGCTGCCTTTTCATAGGTAGGGTTCTTGCACTTTGAGTCTTAGGAGTTAAGTCCTGTTTTGGTATGTTGTTTGCTAAATAGGTGTTGGGCATCTCTTTTTGCAGGGTTGTTTTTTAGTTGACAAAGTATTTGGTAGTGAAAAGTCTGTTGTTCCTACTCCACAGTTTTAATGTTTATATATTTTTGTATGGTGATCTGTAAAGGGATATAGCCTAGCTTCACTACTGGGGAAATGGGAAGAGTATATTACAGAACCGAGAGTTGTGGGGCTTATATTGAGATTCTCTTTCATTCTTTATATAGACTCCAGACTTCACTCTCGGGTAGAAGAAATCATTAAATGCCCTGTTTTTCCCCAGCCAGAACAGTATCTGCAACTTTACAAGACAGACAGGAGGTACCAGCAATAATGTGCATATGCCCGAACAAAAATGGAAGTGCTAGCACGCATCCTGCGCATAATATTTCATGTGCAAGAAACGTTTGCAATGCTAATATTTATGCACAGGACAAAAGCCATGTGTGCTAGTACTTTAGTTTTCTTCAGACATGCGCACAAGAAACTGCGCTTATCGCTGAACCTTTGTGTGCATAGGTCTAACAGGCACCCCCCTCTTTCTAACAGGCACCCCCCTATTCTGCATGCATAGAATTTTCATCGAATTAGCTTTCTACGTGGCATAGATTTAAGCTCCCGGTAGAAGCTGATTGCTTTGCCATCCACATTCAGCTCCACCTTGTGGCTTTCTGCATTGACCCCCAAATCCTGGACATTAGTGCTCCTTTATTATGACAGATTTTCTATATAGGTCTGGAATGTGTTTTTTGAGTTGCCAGAGTATGTAGTTAAAGGAGTTAGCTTAACGGGGTTTAAAAAAGGTTTGGCTGGCTTTCTAAAGGAAAAGTCCATAGACCATTATTAAAATGGACTTGGGGAAAATCCACTGCTTATTTCTAGAATAAGCAGCATAAAATGTATTGTACTGTTTTGGGATCTTGCCAGATATTTGTGACCTGGATTGGCCCCTGTTGGAAACAGGATGCTGGGCTTGATGGACCTTCAGTCTGTCCCAGTATGGCAATACTTATGTACTTATGAGGGATGGGTTACTGGAGCTTTAAAAGGGTTTCTCACCCCCCCCCCCCCCTCACTACCTTGGGATTGAGGGTTTTAAAGCACCAATCTTAATGTTGCCACCTGGGCCCATTCAATCTTATCTATGCCACTGCTTGGTATAATAATGACAGACAAACAAATGAATGCTAATGAGCTTTATTTTGCTTGCAACACTACATGGGAGTCAGGAACAGAATGTACCATATGCTAACACTCAACACAGAGAGATCAAACTGGTATAAATAATAAGCATGAAAAATACAAACCACAGCACCAGAGATTTGAATTTAATTACTTGCCTTACTAAGGCTGCGTTCAAAGTGAGTTAGAATTCAGGTATGGAGTGTGGTTCCCTACCACATAGGGTTTCAAATCTAAGGGCCCAATTTTCAAACGATTTATGCTTTGAACTTTGAGAGTTAGGCCTCTTTGAAAATGTGTTAGGGCTGAGTACCTAGATTTAAACTCAGAATTTCACTAAACTCCTAAATTTAGGAGCTTAAAAAGTGGGTGGCAAAAGGGGAGGATTCAGGACAAGGAAAAAGGTCAGGAGCTTAGCACTGATATTCAGCATTAGGCTCATAAATGAATGACAGGCCAAAATTTATAAGCCTAACTTTTAAGTTAAGATGAATTTTCAGCTGAAAACTTAGGCTCCTAAGTTTGGCAGAAAATAGGGCACACATTTAGATGTCTAAGTTAGGAAGCCAGCTGTTTTTGAATACTGGTCACTGAAAGGGCACTTGTATAGCTGGGCACCTGCATTTAACACACCTCATGAGCACATAAATGTCAGAAGTTTAGCACTTTTGTGTGTAAGTGTGCATTTTGCAGCGAAAGTGCCAGCAGCTCGCCTAACCGCTATTCTGTAACAGTCTGCATAAGAGGTAAAGAAGGGAATTCTATAAACAGCACCAAAAACTTGGGGGCCCAAAAAAATTCAGTGCTAACTGCTATTCTATAAAGGGTGCATGCGCTTAGCACAGATCATGAGTCTAACTTTTGGGGCGCTGGACTTACGGCTGCTGAAACCTGGTATCAATGCTGGCATTCAAGTTAGGCATGGTGAGGCAGTATCCTGTAATTCCACGGGTCCCCCCCTGGCCTCGCCCCATTTTCTGATACGTGCTATGAGACTTAGGCGCGGAGCATTATAGAACAGTGCGCAGCCAGTTCATGTGCAAATCCTAACTGATGCCAATTAACTGCAGTAATCAACTGTTAGCATTAGTCAAGGGCTTGTTAATCAATTAAATTGTGCATGCATCTTGGGCTTGTGCCCAGATTTTAGCATGCAACTTTGGGCACCATATTTAGAATGTGGGGGATATTGCGTAAATGCAAGGGGTGCACACAGGGGTATAGCACGTAGGAACGCATGTAAGTTACAAAAAAATCTGCAAATTGTGCGTGTCCCTGCCGCAGTTACTTGACCGTAGCTCTGACAGGTCTATAGCTGGTGTAACTGCGGCCACGTCAATGTAACGCACGCCGATACTGGGTTACGCTAACATTCTACAATGGAATCTGGGTACCCAGAAGCTGTGATAGAATAGCAGTGGGGCACCTAAATAGGATTTCCCCTTAAGTCTGCACCTGAGGTAAGAGAAGGTGAAGTGACTTGTCCAAGGTCACTCTGAGTGTCAAGGGAAGGCGCAGGATACTTCCCTGGCTTTTGGTCTAGTCTGCTGATCACCCAGCTATTCCTCTCACTCCCTCTTATGTCTACCTTCCTCAGGCAGGTCTTTGAGAGCTGTCACTCGGTATTCTACGCTAAGGCACCCTGCTCAGGATGCCATTAAAAAAAACACAATATATGCAAGTTGCATATTTCTTTCTTCCCCACCATCTCTTTTCTGAGTTAGTGTTGGTGAAGTGTATGCTGCCCTCTAGAGCCCATTTCTTGCAGAACCTGTTTGGAAGTGCTTAGCTGTCAGGGTGGGGTGGGGGATGTCTTAAAACATCCAGCTGTCCTTTTAATGTCTCAGTGAAGATGGATGTCCTCCCGCCTGTTCTTCAGTTTATTCTAATAAGCTAAAGACAGACTGTAGCCGCCTAATCGTAAACAGGCACTTGTTAAATGGGAAAAGTGCAAGGAACTGGGGAGAAACCTGGAAGTAAAATATTCTTGCACTTTTATTAATCTAGCAGCCCTGTCCATACATGGATCTGTCCCATTTTCCCTGCCCTATGGGGCCTAAAAGCTCAACCAATGAAGTAAAAGCATGCAAAGCAAAAGCAGCCAATCAGGAAGCCAGATCATACTTTTCTCCTTAGACAACAGATGTTCTTCCTGATGCAGAATGTTCTACAGTAAAATTAGGTGACTGAATAAAGATTTTCATAATTTTACTGGAGTAATCAGGGCTCAGTCATCATCTGCTTACTTAAAGCAATCTAGTTGGCTATACTAAGCAGTCAATATATCATAATATCAATTAACCCCCATTACATCCATGAACTTCTATATCCCTAGTGCTACAGGCAGAAAAAAACATTTCCTATCATTTGCAATTCAAGAATTAAATACTTCTTTGTGAAAATTGATTGATGTTTCCATAACTGGGCAAAGATTTTAAGCAATGGTGGTGAATATAATTGGCTGATTTTCTAACTCATGAATAATCTTGGTCCTTCAGTTATAGTGACTTCCAAACAATAGATAACACATTCAAGGTCTGATACATGCAGGGCAATGTTCAAAAGCACATACGTCAGCATTCAATGCAACTTTCATAAAGGTATTTTCTTTCTTCCTTTTGTCTGAGAAATTCAGCGTCAGCTAATGAAAAATTTTGCTTGGGCAACTTCATGTCTGGCCAAAATGTATCTCTAAGGATGAGAGGGGCCAGGAATATTCCAGGAGTTAGACCAAAATTTAGATATGACCAGCAGTTATCTGGTTAAATTTATCCATTTAGGGGGACTGCACAAATAGCAGGGCTAACTTTAAATGAATCCGCTATTCATTTAAGTGTACAGCCACATATTCAGCTGTCCTACCTAAACAGGTAGGCCACTGAATATCACGCACGAATGGAAGCGGATAAATGATCTGCTTATCTTTTTGTGGTGTCCGTGTCCTTAAATATTGACCTCATGGTGTTTTGTGTTTGAAACACCAAAGCTGAAGGGACTGCCCTCTGCAATCCATTGTGGCTTCATCACGTGGGGTGAGGTGGTCTGAGGAGGAAGGCTGGTAGCTGCTCCCTGCATTGGCTGCTGTAGAAACAGCATTCACCTGTCAGATTCTGCAGATAAAGGGCCGGCGTGCATTGCAATTGGAGGTGCACCATTTACCACCTAGTGGGGGCGGAATGAGAAAGACAAAGATAAAGCTAACAGATGTTCTACGATTGCTAGTGCTACTTTACACTTCTATAGTGCTACAAGGCATATGAAATGTTATCAGGGCTTTTTTTTGAGGGGGTACTTGGAGGTACTGAGTACCAGCACCTTTTCCACTGTCTGCTAAAATTGACCCATGGTCCCCAAGTTTTAATGAAAGAGCTCAGGCTCTACACAACAATTCTGCCTTGTCATAGATTCTGTGACTGATTGCGGGGAGCCTGGTTATTGTGGGGTGTGTCCCTCAGTGATCACCCCACCCTTGAAGGGTAGCCTGGCATTTGAGTACTGGCACCTTTTTTGCTAGAGAAAAAAAAGCACTAAGTGTTATGTAGATAAGTAAAATAAGATCTAGTACCTGCTCCATGGAGCTCATATTCTAGATGAGACACACAGACTAGACAAATAACTTTTAGCAATCCCTTAACTATTAAAGTAAAATAGGTGAAAATCAGAAAGAATCAGGGATTTGGGGTTTAAAAGCAATAGTCTTTAAGTGGGACGTACACAGGGCCAGAGATGAAGCAAGAATCAGCCACTCAGAAAGGCTGTTGCACACAAGACAGAAAGTAGAGTCTGGAGGTAGCAGTGGAGAAGAGCACAGACTGAGGTAGATAAGAGAGGAGAAGTTACTTGGAGCTTGATAGTGAAGGTGTGAAGAAGTTTGAACTGAAGACAGTAGCATGGTCCAAATGACTCTGGAGGAAGATGAGTTGCACACCTAAATTTTGGATAAGTAAACCCAGGACTGGATTTAGCTCTCCTGGAAACCTGGAGCCTGCTGACAACCCTTTTTCCTTTCCTCCTGTAGGTCACCTTCATTTTTACCCTTCCACTTTCCCTCCCCCAACCCCTCCAAAGCCATCTCAGTTCCACCATACTTTTATTTGTTCCTTAAATCTTTTCGCCTGTATCCACATTTCCTCTCTCATCTGATTTCTAAGGGTTTTTTTCTTCTATTACCCATTTTATTCTCTCAACATATCCTTTAGTTTTTTCCATTATGTTATCTTGTTTTTGCTTATCTATCTTGTTTTCCCTTTTCCTTGAGTTTTTCTTTATCTTACTTATACTCTTCCATTGTCGTCTCCCTCCCCTCTTGCTCTCTCACGCTGACCCTTCTCACACATATTCTTCCTCCCCACTTACAATCTTCCTTGTCTCTCCATAATTCTATCATCCTTCATCTCTTTCCCTTCTCTTCCTTGCTTCTCTCTTACCACCTTTTTCTCCTTTCTTTTCTCCCCTTCTGCCTCTTCTCACTCATCTCTCCTTCTCACTGTTGTCTCAGCTCTTCTCCTCTCATCTCTTTCCTTTCCACAAAAAGTGTGGCCAGTATAATCAGTGGGAGGCTCTGGTAGCATCAGAATCCTCCTCATAAGTACATAAGTATTGCCATACTGGGAAAGACCAAAGGTCCATCAAGCCCAGCATCCTGTTTCCAACAGTGGCCAATCCAGGCCACAAATACCTGGCAGAAACCCACATTACTTGCCATCTCTGTTCTCCAGCCTAGAAGTCTCAAAAATGCCTGCGGCTCACCAAGACCTGGAACTTGGCTTCCATAACTCCTCTTGCCCAGTCCCTGCACATCATTAGATGATGAATCCATAAAAGGTGCTGCATACGGACACTCTTACTCTGTGCCGCTATCTCTCTCTTTGTCCCCCCCCAAAGTATAATACTCACTGCGTTTGTCCATGGTGACACACTGCTGTCCGCAGCGCCTGGGCTCCCCATTTGCCCAGTTTTGATAAGTCAAGCAACGTCCATCAACCCATCTGAATCTCTGGTGCTGAAAAATAAAGAGGCTGTTTCATTAGGTAGATCAGAGCAGAAGGAGAAAGAAAAGGTGGGATTAGAAGGGCTTCTAAGAGGTCATTTAGTCCTTCATTTACTAAAGTGTGCTAAGGTTTTGCATTTAACATGTGTTAACAGCCAGATTTAAAGCGTGTTAAGAGCAAAGCCTTTGCAGTCATGCCACTAACGCAGGACAGTGGCTGCTACCATGCTTTAATAGCATGGTTCATAACTACACCCCTGGAGGTGTTTAACTACATTATCGAGTAATGCGCAGTAATAACAATGCAAGATGCACTTTCTGCCCCTTCCCTGCACCTTTGTAAGAATTTTCACATTAGGTGTATAACGTGGCGCTTAACACACTTTGTTAACGTGCCATGTTAACTATGTTTTAACCACTATGTTCATAGACAATTCAAGTTAAAACCCAAGTGAAATATTTAACACAGCTTAGCGTATAGGCCCCTTAGTTTCTTATCCAGTACGACTAGTTGTGTTCCAGATCTAATATTGTACCTAATGAATGCATACTGTAAGGTTTTAAATAATAGCCCACCTCTTATAATGCCCCCCCCCCCCCCCCCCGTCTGAGGACCGAAAAACCCTGTAAATTTAGTTTAAAATATAAAACCTAGATTCCCCTAAAAATCACCCACCCTGGAATTTGGCCATCAAGCATCACTGGAAAATGTTTCCCTTCCACCCCCCTCTCCATGATGACCAGCATTTCTCTCATCCATCCTCCCTACCCCCCCCCCCCCCCCACCACCACCATGACAGAATGTCTCTTCTTACCTCTTCTCTCAGCAGATGCTGACACCAAGGTTATAATGCTGGGCTAGAGTGGGGCCTTGAGCATCTGTGCATGCTTATGTCCCAGCACTGGCCCAGTGCCATAGCCGTGATGTCAGTTTCAGCCAGGAGAAAAGGTAAAAAGAGACATCCAGCCATCGTGTGAGGGGGAGCGGGGGTAGAGGGTGAAGGAGAGAAATGCTGGTCATCGGGGAGGGTGGAGGATGGAGGAGAAAAATGTCTGTCATTGCAGAGAGTTGGGGGAGGGTGGTGGAGGAGAGAAATAACAGTCATGGGGGGGGGGGGGGGGGTTGAAGGATAGAAATGCTGGTCACTGCCAGGGATGGGAAGGGGAGGGAGGAGGAGAGAAATGCATTTTGTGTCACCAATTTTAGGCTTCCTAATGTTTCTAATAATTTCCCGGGCCTTTATTAGAAAGAATATGGTAAATCAGTCTTCTTAATTATATCACCACTGTGAACAAACCGCACCAACTTACTACAAAAATCAAAAATGCCAGCAAAAACTTATCTGATTCATAGTCCTAGCAAGTCCCAACAGAAACACTAGATGCCAAGGTGTTTTTGTCATGTTCTTACCTTCCTCAGAGGCCAAAGAGAAGACTCAAAGTGGGTAATTTTTATAAAAGGTGCCTGTTCTGTAAAGGCAACACATGCAGCCATGTGCTATTGTAAAACAAACACCAGGAGGTATTCCCAGTGGTGCATAAATCCTCACAGACAAACTGACACCTGCTCCTACACCATCGGGGTAATTTTAGAAAGGCTTTTTCCTGTGAACATGCCAGTATACAAGCATAACATTCCTCTTATGAAATTATCCCACATGTCCAAGTCAGTGGCGTAGCCAAGGGTGGGCCCAGGCCCACCCACTTTGGACTCAGGCCTACCCAGTTGCAGCACACCTATGATGTGACTGAAAACTCCCAACAACTGTCCCTCCTGCATACCAGCCTTCCCTCTAATGTATTCCCGCCTATGCAGAAACAGGAAGTTGCATCAGAGGGAAGGCTGTAGGGCCCACAAGAGAAGTGTATATTAGTTGCTGCTCATTGCTGGTGAAAATCTGCTATTTAAAAGGTATGCGGAATAAGGGGATGTCTGAGAAACCATATGGCATGCAGGTGAGAGAGGGAGAGACCAAAACACTTGTGGGACAAGGCAGAGTTCTTCTGCCCACCCATCTTGGGCCCATGCCCACTCAAAATTGGGTATCTGGCTATGCCCCTGGTCCAAGTACACATGATGATAAGAACTGTGTGCTTGTATGCGACTCTGTATCAGGCGTGTTCAGGGGTAGGTCTTGGCAGAATCAGAGGCAAAGTCATGATTATTGCACATACTTTACAAGTGAATATTTACACCTACGGCTTCATTTCAGCTAAGATTTATAATAAGCGATGTGGAAAAACTTCTCGCTGTCAACTTCACAAGGAAAGGAGGAAAAAGACCTCAGAAACCTTTAAGGGCAGACATAAATATTTGTTCTTCATTGGTTCCACTTACCATTTATTAGTCTCAAAAATAATCCCAAATCTTTTAAAGATTTTTAAAAGTGGTGCTTTTTAAAAAGTGCAAACTTGTGGTAAGTGTCCTACATTAAAAAAAAAAACATTGAAAAACAGACATTAATTTATAAGGCTGTGCTTAAAGGTTTCTGAGGCCTTTTTCCTCCTTTCCTTGTGACATTGCTAAGGAGCCGTTTTGTCACATCGCACCTTATTTATTGTCAAGTGTGATACTTTTTCGATCTGTGTACATCTCTATTTTTGCAGTTTTATAAAGACACACATGTAACTATGGATGGAGCTTATTTTTGAAGCATCACAAAATGCCCAAATGCATAATAATAATAATTATAATAATAATTATAATAATGCATTGTTCTTTGTTATGTATCCTATACTGTTTATTGTAAGCCACATTGAACTCAAACTTGTTTGGGATAATGTGGGATATAAATGTCACAAATAAATAAATCACAAATAAATAAATAGAGTTATGTGCATTGTTATAGAATAATGCATTATTATAATAATTATATAATATAATAATAATATTATATTATATTATTCTGCATTATTATTATACTTATTATAATTATATAATTATAATAATTATTAATAATGCATTATTAGTCAACAAGCTAACAACCAATTATCAGCACTAATTGGCATTAGAATTTACATGCATTACTTGCTAAGCGTATTCCATAACATGGTGCGCATAAATATAAGTCGCACAGTTGAAAAATGGGTGTGGTTATGGGTGTGGCATGTGCGGGTCATGAGCGTTTCTAAAATCTATGCATGTTGTTATAGAACACACCCACTCCATGCCTAAAATAGGCATCAGGATTTACACCAGGTTTTACTTGGCCTAATTGACTGTGGCTAAATTTAGTCACGTGAACCAGCGCTCAGCATACTCTATATACCGCACAGAAATTTAGGCTTATTCTGTAAAGTACGCCTAAATTAAAGCATACTTTATAGAATATGCCTAAGCAAAGTTCATTTTGGCGCCAAATTTTTAGGTGTGCTATATAGAATCCTAATTGTCTTTTACTTACTCCAGAACTTTTCTGTAGCCCAATCCAGAATGAGGGGGCTCTGGTGTTCTGTGCGAAGACACGGCTTAGGATGCTCTGGTTGACACACTGATTAGAGATACTGGTTAATTGGCCTTTATGACACCTACATGTTCTCTACAACAGCAGAAAAAAAAAGAACAGCAAAAAAGAGCAGTTATAATTATTTTGTATATAAATCAAATCTTCGCAGTAGGCAATAGACATTAGTATTCTGCAAATATACCATGATCTAAAAATATACTGGCCTTCACCTGGCCCAAGTATAATTCTGATTGAGCCACTCAGATTTAGCACTTTTTTTTTTCAAAATCCCCATATTAAAAACAATCCTCTCTGCTTTTGGAAGACTCTTGGTTTTCGAGGGACCAAACAGTGAAGCAAGAAAGTACAAAATCTAAAAGAGTTTTTGTTTTTTTTCCCCTTGGTTACAATATGGCTTTTGTTTCAAATATGCCACAATATTGTAACTCTCAGTATTACTGGAATGAACGTGGGGTGTCTCATAGCCATTACCCTACTAGGGCACCAGTAGGATAATCTAGAATCCCTCCCACCCTACCCTTCACTCAGCCACCCCACACCTCACTCATAGGAAGGTGATCAAAAGCCCTGCGCTGTTCCAAACAGTGCTCTAAAAATAGCAATGGAACAGCGCGGGACTTTACCGGACCTATGATCAGAGATAATTGCATACAAATTTAAGCACGCAATTCTCTCTGATCATGGGGTAGAAATGCAGGAGGATTGTCTCCAGCCCCCCTAAATCCCCCTCCAGCATTTCACCGATGTCCCTGGTGGCCCAGTGGGCCGCAGGTAAACCCCACCACCACCACCACCACCTGGTGGACTAGCGGCCCTTCCCCATCCTCCTACCTGCAGTTGGAGGAGGGAGGTGGCCTCCCACCTCTTCCATCGGCACCGCCTGCAAAATAGCGGTGCCCAGCCCTGCCCAGTGCATCCTGGGATGCGCTGGGTTTGGCTTCACACCTTATGAGGGAGTTTCTCCCTTATATGACACCCCATATACAGGTTTCTTCTATAGATTGATTTTTGGGGTAGTAACTCAATTAAACTTTCCCTCATCACCCCCCTTTGAGGCTTCAAATATTATCCCTTGCTTTCATGCTTTTATCAGATTATTTAGAATTGCACAGAACTGTAATGCAGGTGAGTCTGTTTCGCAGAGTACAGCATTGTTTAGCAAGCTATTGGAGTGGTGTGACATGGCGAGCTGTAGTGCATGTGTGATAGATATCACCAAGGATATCTGAGCCTGGCACGGCCGCACGGCCATGTGTAAACGAGAAGAAAAATGTTGAAATTTTAAGGACGATTTTGGACGTAAGCAAAGGGAGGAGAATACGGAAATTTTGCTAATTGTATGTGGTAATGGCTAATTATGACATGTATATTAAGCTGAACCTTACAATACTTCTTTTCCATTGAACTCTGTGCTCTGACCCTTCAGCAAGGCCCTAACAAATATTGACCTGCATGCTCTCACTTGTACCTATTGTAATGAGGCAATCCCAGAAGGCCCCTCTAGGGGGTGGAATCCCAGCAAAACAACTGGGGGTCTTTTACTAAGCCACAGTAGCGTTTTTAGCTTGCGCTAATCATTAGCATGCACTGGACGCTAGAGACACCCATAGGAATATATGGATGTCTCTAGCGTTTAGTGTGTGCTAATTATTAGTGTGTTCTAAAAACACTACCGTGGCTTAGTAAAAAAAAAAAAAACCCTCAGGGACAAAGCTTCTGGCCTTAGATCTAAGGGATGGAAATAAAAACTGGAATGCCTTCAGGAAGAAAGGATTAGGATTGTTCCTCCTAAGCTAGAGGTGGATTTGCCTTGTTTGGCAGCCAGGGGGAGCCTCAGTGAGAAAGTCCAGCTCCCCTGGGTGGAAAAAGCAAGACGCACCTCATCAGGAGGGGAAGCTTGGGGGAAGGAGCCATTTCCATCCCCAGCTGAAAATAGGCATAGGCAGGCTTGAGCCAGAAGGACAGAGAGGACCTAGGAAGAGGAAGGTGTCACTCTCTCCCACCCCCAGAGGTTATGGAGTGTAGGGAGCAAGGCAACCATAACTGTGGTTGTGAAGCAGAGGGCGGTGAACTTAAATAGGAAGCCAGCTAAAGGAATTCCAGGTACTGCAAAAGGCAGATGTGGGAAGCCACAGAAAGAAACCCGTGGGAGCGGGGAACTGCCAGCCTCAATAGCGGAGGGACAGACCACTGAAAGAAGTTTGTGGGGAACATTTGAAGTTGGGACAGATACCCCTGGTGGAACAGAACCGGGTACAAAAACTCTTAGGATTGATTTTGCGTTTGTGGCCACTGCTGGTTTCTTGTTTTCCCTTTGTTTGCTGCACTTGTGTTAACACTGCTTGGCTGGAATAAAGGAATAAAACCTGGAGTGGATCACTTTGTGGCCTTGACCTGAACTCAGGAAAACTATAAAGCTGGGAGTGTTGTGCAAGTGATAGAAAGCTTGGTAGAGCACAGGACCCAGGGTTATTATCACACTACTTTCTTGTTTCAATGTCCAGAGGCATACAATTGAGTATGTAGAGAGAAGTATAACTAGAAATTTCCCTGTATTTTATAACCTTCACTCGCAATCTAGCTCAGCCATCACAGAAAGAAGCGACAGACCATGACCCCTCCTAAACATATATGTGTATCCTGAATCTAACCACTAGCCTCGGTCGATTGTGGAATGATGAAGAGTCCCTCTGCCCCAGGAGACATAAATTCTGCTTCCACAGTACATTTCTTTAGCCTAAGGAGTACAACTGTCACACGGGTTTGGCAACAAGGTCAACCACCTTGATGGAGGAATAAGCATCACATTACCCTTTTGACTGATGGGCAGATGCATCAAAGTCTGATTAAAGACCGATTGCTATTTCCAACTCAGCAAAGATGATCAAAACAAACGGGATGCAAATGAGCTGCGCGCAAAAACTGCGAGCAGCTCGGCAGGGGGGAAGGTAATCGGTCACCCAAGCATGTGTAGAACAGCCAATCGCTAAGCGTGGCTGCCCTGTGCATGCTGCAGACATCTTTCATACACTCATGGAAGCTGCGTGTATGAAAGCAGTGTGTAGCTGTTTTCTTTTTTTCCCTACGTTGTTTAATTGACCCAGCTGTCTCCTCTGCAGCACACCTTTTCCTGCCGCCAAACCTGCCCGCTGACCTTTGGCAGCAGTGGAGCCAGTGTTGACGGGGATGGAAGCAAGCCAGGGGGAAGAAGAGAGTGAAGGGCTGCTTGGCGAGCGGGGTGGGGAGGCAGGTGCTAGAGATGCCACAGCTCTCCTCAGCCAATAGGCAGCTGCTATTTCTGAGGTAATGGGAAAGAAACAGCAGTACCGACAGGTCCTAACCACCTGTAAAAATTTCACCATTAAGGTAGGCAGTCCTTTCTGTGCATCACTCGGAATGCAGATTTGAATAGTTACTAGCTCATTATAATAACTTTGTATGCGATTATTGTTAGCTGCTACCATGACAGGAAAAGAGCCCTCAGAACCCCTTTATGCCTGCCTCGCTGAACTCCGTGCTCGCTTAACTGGCTCCAACCAGTATAAAAAGCACGTTGCTGGCTCATTAATTTTATAGGATGTTTGTGTGATCATCTTGATTGTTGAGATTAATTATCAAATCTTGGGTGGGAGGCTGCACGCTCAGGGCCTGAAAGTTAATTGAGACACTGGCTCTGCTTGGCTGCCCTCTGGGACGGGGTGGAGGGGGGTGTGTGGTTCAACTTCTATGATATTTACCTAATTTAAGTTTGGTTTTGAAAGGGGATTGATGCTTACTTTGAATTTCTGTATATCAGTGGCTTAGTTTTACATTATATATTCTCTTTCTGTTTTGCACACCACTCTAGGTGATTCATTTGAATCACGAAGATGGCCTACAAATGTTTAAAATAAATAAATTATACAATGGATTAATCAATTATTTGTATTGTACCTGTGCCTGCTGAAAGGTCTGATGGCAAAGGATGATAAGATACTGACAGGTTTCGGAGCCATTGCAGAGTTTGGAGGATTCGATTAAGATTTTCTTTTCCCCACACTCTTCCTGGCAATCCGAGGCGAGTGGGGTTGTCTCTTCTTCCTCCTCTTCCTCTGCGGTGCTCTCCTCTTCTGTGAGCAAGTCCATTTCATTATCTCCCAGCTCCTCCAGGTCTTCCTCCCCTGTCGTCCAATGAAAGGAACACAGAAAGAACATGAGATGCTGAACGACAGAAGGCCCATATTTCTGTTAATTGGTGAAAACTACACCCAATGATTCCAGTTTTCTGCAACTCTCTAAGGGGAAATAAAAATGGGAAAAAAAATTGTGCAAACAAACCTTCTGCAACAAAGTGCTATGAGACTTTTTCCTGAAAATGATAAAATTGAAAAATCAAGCGAACGTTCCACAGCCATTTTTGCATAAATCTTTATTTCTTATTTAGGCCAAGTTATGCCATTGGCAAACTTTGCACATCCTTTGTGTCCACATTTAGGGGGCCCTATGAGATGTGCTCTGGACTCAAGGTTAGGATTGCTAACTGTCAGACTTTTTTTTTTTTTTAGGTTTTACATTGATGCCCAAAAGGTAGAATGATAATATGTCTGGACATTGCTCTGAATTTACAATCTCTATGTGCAGTTCTCTGGTCCCCCCCCCTCCTCCCCCAGCCACAGTAGGCCTGCCTTGCCTGTTTCCATTGTAACTAGCAGCAGAAACTGGGGGTAAGATCCAGTCAATGGAAAGGTAGTGGGTGCAGAGCACTGGATGGCAGTTCTAGTCACAGGATGGATCTGGAGGAAGTTTCTGTGCTATAGAAGTGAAATTACTGCATGTGGTTGGGGTCGAAAAGAAATAAAGCCCCTGCAAAAAAAATGCCCCAATACATTTCTATGGGAAAATCAGTTCTAACAGCTGCAAAATATGTAAAGTGATTCAGAGTCTCCTTGCTCAACATACCAGAAAAAGAGCAAAACAGAGAGAAAACAAGATGGCAACACTTTATTTTCTTAATCATGGTTCCTATTCATCCTTTCTTGTTATCAGTGCCAAGGAAGTCTTGATCCCTGAACAGACCCTGAGGTCTCGCCATCATCTACATAGTGCCAATAACACCCTGGAGCATAAAGAGAAAAAAAACAATCTCACCTGATTCCTGAGCAGAGGTTGTCCCTAGCAGAAGCAGCAGCAAAATCATGTAGACTTTCATCTTGACTATGTCCTAAAAGAAAAAAAAAATCCAGAGAGAGAGAGATTGATGAGAGTGTGTGTAGGTACCAAGGTGACACATTTGTAAGGGACTATAGGTTCATGTGGAATTTTGTAATCATATTGCTGAAGACTGGCAGATTTTGTTGTAAACTTTCCTGGAGGATCTCATCTAACCTTGGTCAGTGGTAGCTTAATAATGCTTCCCTCACAGGGGACCTTGTGGGCTCTTTGTCTGGTCCCTTTCTTTGCAACCTTCTCAGCCAGGGTCAGCAGAATACCTTTTTGGTTGGTAGGTAGAGAGTGGCTAACTAACCAAACAGTGCCCCCCTCCCAAAGCTCTCTAGTTGGTGACACTGAGTGGGGCAAAGCACCCTCTTCCACTGCCTCTGCTCTCAGTTCTTGGAGAATTCCATCTTGGACTTCACTGACACTCCCCACAATTTCAGTGCCACTACTTGTGATTTGATGAGAGTTGGTAGAGGGGTGCAGAGCCTCCAAAGCTATTTTACTGAAGATTTTCAAGAGGATGAGAAAGACTGACAACAGGAGGAGAACAAGGCACGAATAATGGAAGGGTGTCAGGAGTGAGAAGGGAACAGAGAGATCAAGGAGAAGGGGACAGTACATCCATTGTGTCTCCGTTCTTCTCTTTTCCATCTACCCTCCTTTCCTTTCGTTTGTCTTTGTCTCTATCCTAATGACTCCTCCCTGCTGGGGAGAGATTTGAGGGAATCTCTTTCTTCCCCTTTTCTTTACACTCCTCTCTCTTACCTAGTTTCTTTCCCGTCTCTGTCTTCCCATGCCCTTGCCTTCCATCTCCTATCACCCCCGTTCCCATCTCCTACTTTTCTTACTCTGCCACAATCATAGTTGTCGACTCCGTGGGTGCTCGAGCACCCCCAATATTTCACCCACCGGAAGTTCCCTTCGCCAGCCCAGAATTTTAAAAGTCCCTCCCTCCGAGTTCCAGGGTCCTCCTTCCGTCTGAGTTCCAGGGTCCCCCCTCCCTCCGAGTTCCAGGGTCCCCCTCTGAGTTCCAGGATCCCCCCTCCCTCCGAGTTCCAGGGTCCTCCCTCCACCCTCCCTCTGAGTTCCAGGGTCCCCCCTCCCTCCGAGTTCCAGGGTCCTCCCCTCCTCCCTCTGAATTTTAAAAGTCATCTTACCTCGTCGGGATTACGCCGGCAGCAGCAGTGAAAAGCGTGCAGACTCGGCGCTTCAGCCCTTCCCTTCTCTCAGCTCTGGTCCCGCCCAAAAAGGGAAGGGCTGAAGTGCCAAGCCTGCACGCTTTTCATTGCTGCTGCCGGCGTAACCCCGACAAGGTAAGATGACTTTTAAAATTCGGAGGGAGGGGGAGGAGGACCCTGGAACTCAGAGGGACGGGGAGGAGGACCCTGGAAGTTGGAGGGGGGAGGAGGACCATGGAAGTCGGAGGGAGGGGGGGGAGGGAGCCTGGAAGTCAGAGGGGAGGGAGGGAGCCTTGAAGTGGGAGGGGAGGGAGGGAGAGAGGGGGGCCTGGAAGTCGGAGGGGAAGGAGGGAGAGAGGGGGGCCTGGAACTTGAAAGGAGGGAGGGAGGGGGCCTGGAACTCAAAGGGATGGAGGGAGGGCCTGGAACAGGAAGGGAGGAATGGAGGGAGGAGGGGTCTGGAACTCGGAGGGGAGGGGGAGGGGGAGAGGGAGGGGGAATGCATCACCTGTAAAAAAAAAAAAATTCAGCACCCCCAATCATTTTGAAAAGTTGGCTCCTATGGCCACAGTATCAGCAGGTCCACGTCTGCTTATGCCAGCAGAGGAGTCAGAATCCCACAAACCTTCTGACACTTCAACAAGCCGTGCTTCCATCTGATGACTCTCTTGCTGGAGGGAGTCAGAAGCACTTAGAGGCAAGGTTCATATATGCACTAATTTGTGCATCAACATCCCAAAACTTGTTACCTTCTTGAACTCTAGGAGTGAGAGCATTTCCAAGGTAGGGTGTGAATGCATGCTAAAAAGCACATGTGCAAACCACTCCCCAGCAACACACAAGCCTGCAGCCTCCTACCACTATCATATATCCAGATTCTCTCTTTTAATTTGAAGAATTCACAACATCAAAGCAAACAAAATATATTTTAAGGTTTAACAATTAAATAAATCAGTGCTAGGGAAAAGTCCTTTTAGATTTGTGTATGCCATAGAAGGGCTGGGGCAGTGGTGTAGCAAGGTGGGTAGGACAATGGCAGCTGTTCCACCCAAACAAACCTGACACTTCCAGCACTGTAGCAGTAAAACAGGAAGTGCAAAGGACCTCTCAGCTAATGCACCCCATTCAATGTCTTCTCAAGTCCCCCACCTTTCTTTAACAGGAAGTCTGTGAAAAAGAGGGGACGGGATGCACAAGACCAGGTAAATGCACATGGGCACCAAGGTCACAAGTGCTTCCTGGTTTGTTTGTTTTTTGTGGGGGGGGGGGGGTGCTGCAGTTTATAGATCTAACTAGAGTACTGGCTGCAGGATGGAGAGAGAAGGGAGATTAAGAGATGCTGGGGGGGGGGGGAGATAAGGGAGAAAGATAGATACTGGGAAAGAGGCTAGTTATAAGAAGATGCTGGGGAAAATGGGGAGATACTGGGGTGAGAGAATGAAATGCTGGAGGGAGGTGATATGGGGAAGTGGAACAATGCTGGGGGGGAGAGAGGAGAGATGGAAAATGGTCGAGAGGAGGAGTCAGAGGATATGCTATTGGGGAAATAGTGATGGAAAATATTGGATGGGAAAGAGGGAGGTGGAGATGAAGGATGACCCTAAAGGAGATTGGGGAGATACAGAATAGGGGAAGGAAGAGAGAGCAGGGAAATGCAGGATGGGGGAAGAATGAGAGGACAGAGGCTCGATTGAGGAATGGTGAAATAGGAGAGATACTAGATGGGGTAGAAGAGAGAGGGCTGATGCTGGATGGAAGGATAGAGAGGGAGGAATTAGTGAACGACTAAGGACTGGATTGAGAGTCTGGGAAAACAGAAAAGGGAATAAGCAGATTGAGGGTAGAGTAAGAAAATGGGAGGATGGGCCTGAATGGAAAGAAAAGCTCCTTGTAACTCTGGACAAGTTACTGTTACCCCATTTACAAAATAAGTACCTGTATATAATATGTACACTACTTTGATTATAACTACAGAAGGATGGTGTATCAAATCCCATCTCCTTTCCTATCCTTCAGACTTGATCCCAACCTACAGCAGGGGAATGGAGTGATGGGCCAAGCAGTCTTTAACTCACTTTTCCTACTGCCAATACCCAGTGCTGTAGCTAGAAGTTGATTGGGGGGGGGGGGGGGGGGCGCAAGTAATTCCTCACAGTCTCTCCACTGCAGTTGCCACTCCCCCCCCCCCCCCCCCCCCCATACCCTTGCTGGAGCCCTGCAGGTGCTCTCTAAGAAGTGGGGAAGCAAGCAGGCGGACAGGCAAAGCCTATCCCTCCTCTCCCAAATGGGTTTGAACCACTCAGTTTCCCATATGAGCTGTGAACTGAATGGGCAGGAGAGGTACCACGAGAAGAAAGAGTGGATTGGAGGAGCATTGGGTTTGCCATGCCATCAGCTGCACTCACCGGCTGTCAGCTTGGATTTGGTAGCTGGGAGGGGGGTGGGGCAATACCAAACCAGCCCCGGGTGCTAGAGACCCTGGCTATGGCACAGAGGTACAGGGGTGGAGTGGGGGGAGCAATTTGAAAATGTTTGTGGGACTGCAAGTTCATGTTCACAATTTTGTTGAGTTTATTATTATTATTATTATTAATTAATTAATTAAGCTGTATTAAGTTCTTTTATGAAACACTTACATACTTTACATCTGCCTGGAAGCAGATGTAAAGTATATGCCATCATTAATGCACTGAAAAAAGAAAGTGGCACACAGGTGGCATTATAGAATTGACATTAAGCATGGCATTAGTGTGCCTAACAGGAGATGCCAAGTTATAGAATCGTCCCCCAAGAGATTTAAGTTTTGCCTATTCCGGTATCCTCCCTTTTTCACTTCATCGTCCCTTTAACAGAAATTCCTATTAGATTCCACTGTGATTCAGCATGAAAGAGCAAATGAAAAGAGAGATGGGGGAGGGGATGGGGGAGAGAGAGAGAGAGAGAGAGACAGGATGCTGGTCCACTATCCTGGCTGCACTTCAGCTTTCTGTCCTCAGTGTCCATCTCTCTACTAGACCATAAGCTCCAGAAAGCAGGGACTCTGTATTCTATGGGACCCTTTAGTAAGCTGTGGTAAGCATTAATGAGGGATGCGCTCAAGTATCCTGCAGTAGTTCTTGCCAGTGGCATAGCTACACGGGGCCACGGGGGCCTGGGCCCCCCAAATTTCCTATGGGCCCCTGGTTTTGCTGACGGGGGTCCCCAACTCCCGCCAGCTGAAGCCTTGTCCAGTGCCGGTCTCCGGCACCGCCACATTGCCTACCCTGCTTTCTCTTCCCCCTCATGTCCTGCATGCTCCTTTTAGTGAAATTGAGCAGTTTCACTTAAAGAAGCGAGCAGGATGTGAGGAGGAAGAGAGAGCAGAGCAGGGAAAGCACTGGAGAAGGCTTCAGCTGACAGGGGCTGGAGACCCCCACCAGCCAAAGTATTTGCTGCTGTGGGGTGCGGCAGGGCAGCAGGGGGAGCAGCGAGGTGATAGGGGGAGCCACAGGGGGGCAGCGGTGAGGCGGCAGACTAAAATATGCCCCCCCCCACCTCTGGCTCTGGCCCCCTCCCACCACATGGTCTGGCTACACCCTTGGTTCTTGCATGTGCATGCACTACCCATGCGCTAAAAAACAATTATGTTTAGCACTGGGGGTGTGTTTGGGGGCAGAGGGTGGTCATGGCTATGCTAATCAGTTAGTGCGTAGGCATTGCTGTGCGCTGATTACCAGAGGATTAGCATCTGAGCCCTTACTGCCTGCAGACTGGATGGACCGTTCAGGTCTTTATCTGCCGTCATTTACTATGTTACTAAACTGTTCATGCGCTAATGGGAAAATTACCACATGGCCATTATTGCAGAAATGTCAAAATCAGCCATTTACTGGCAGTACTAAAAGTGGCCTTAGCATGTGGGAAAGACCCACCCTGGGGATAGCGCGGGTAGCGCTGCTTAGTAAAAGCACTGCTATATGCCTGTACAGATACGTTTAGTAGTAACAGTTTATTTGCATAGAAAGCTTTGATTATCACCTTTATATACTTACAACAATTTTAATGAGCCAATAACAGAAAAAATTATTCAAATGTTTTCTTATTGTAACCCATAAAAATATGCAATTCAGCAAACAGATCTACTGATCTAATATGACTGCGTAATACATAAAGTTAGAACCCATATAAATACTGCTTTCTAAAACATAAATGAGCTACAAAGGTCCCATATACTATAAAATGATAAGAAATACATTTATGAGTGTGCAATAAAAAATGCATTTTTAATTCATATAAATAAAACCACCCTGTCAATGTGGCAAGATAATAATCTCAAGAAGATTTTTGTTTAAACAAGATCATGTATCTTATTTGGGGAATTCTAGCCTCATGGAAAACAAAATAATTAAAACTGCATTTATTATTAATGTATTATTTTGCTTTACTGAGGACTTTGCATTCCCCGCTCTAGGGCCAGCCCCCACTTGATGGAGCTAGAGCTTTACATCCAGCAGTGAGCTACTGAAGAGACCAGGACAAGTTATTAAGGGGTCCTTTTACTAAAACGTGGCCTGTGCTATGACTAGTGCGTGGGTGTTCCACGTGCTGTGGTCACTTTTAGTATGGCTATACAATGGCTGCCTTTTCCATTTCCTCAATTAATGGCCACAGGCTAATTTCCCAATTAGCACATGGCCATTAGCACAGGAGACCTTACCAACACCTACTTTTTAGGTGGTAATGGCTCCCCTCGCTAACCATGTGCTAATTGAATAGCATGTGGTGATGTAATTGCGCTAACCAATTAACGCCTTGCATGCTACTCTCCACCTCCAAACACGCCCCCAGCATGTGGAAAGTGTATGCAGATCTGAAAAATACCATGCCTGAGCGCACAGGCGCCAACTCCGTGGGTGCTCAAGCACCCCCAATATTTCACCCACCGGAAGTTCGTTCACCCACCGGAAGTTTGTTCCCTCCCTCTCTCCTCCCTTCGAGTTCCAGGACCCCTCCCTCCGAATTTTAAAAGTCATCTATTTTACCTCATTGGCGTTAGGGCGGCAGCAGAGGTAAAAAGCATGCAGGCTCGGCTTGGTCAGTTTTCCCTTCTCTCTCTCTCAGCTCTGTTCCTGCCCTCATTTCCTGTTTCCACAAGGGCGGGACCAGAGCTGAGAGAAAGAAGGGAAAACTGAACTAAGCACTGAGCCGATCTTGCATGCTTTTTACCGCTGCTGCCACCCTAACCCCGATGAGGTAAGATAGATGACTTTTAAAATTTGGAGGGAGGGGGCCTGGAACTCGAAGGGAGGGAGAGAGGAAGGGAGGGATGACAACCCTGGAACTGGGAGGGAGAGAGGGAGGTGGGCCCTGGAACTCGGAGGGAGGGGGGAGGGTAAGGAGAGAGAGAGGGGAGGAAGGGGGCTTGGAACATGAAAGGAGGGAGGGGGGCCTGGAACTGGGAGGGACTGGAACTGGGAGGGAGGTAGGGAGGTGTGGAACTTGGAGGGAGGTGGAGGGGGGATGAGGGAGTGGGGACAGGGGAGGGGGACAGGGAGGGAGGGAGAGGGAGAGGGAGGGGGACAAGGGGGAGAGGGAGGGGGATGAGGGGGAGGGGGAATGCACCACCTATAACAAAAAAAAAAAAATTCAGCACCCCCCAATCATTTTGAAAAGTTGGCTCCTATGCCTGACCGTGCCCTGAAGTAGTAGATTTTAACCTGAAGTAAGCATGCATTAGTGCTTACTGCAGTATAGAAAAAAGGGACCCTAAGTTTAACTAGATATTCAAAGAATACAGGAGCCCTTTTCCCTAGCGGTGGTAAGCCCAACGCGGGGTGCCTATGGTAGTTACAGCCCCAGCGTGTTTCATTTCCCGCACTAGGGAAAATCAACCCATATTTTTAGTGCATTGCTAACCCGGCTTTAATTGGGCAGCACTATGCGGAAGCCCTTACCATCACCTCAATGGGTAGCGGTCAGTGCTTCCCCTCCCCAATGGCCATGTGGTAAGAGCAATCTTACCGCATGACCAGTGCTTTCAGTCTTTTTTACCCACTGTGGTAAAAAGACCACAGCGTATGGCAAAACACCCCTCCCCCCCCACCACCACCACTAGCGCAGGGCCCTTTTTACTGCAGCTTGGTAAAAGGACCCCTGTGTTAGATGCTAAGGCAAGCCTAAAGCAGCTTAAAATGGCATTTCGAGGGACACCCTCAGGCATCCTGCGATAATTGCCAAATCTGTGCGTGCTAAAAAAGATTATTTTTTTGGAGGGGACAGAGAATGGGCGTACCTAACCACTAACTGGTTAGCGCACGGATACTGCATGAGCCCTTAAGGCCTACCAAATAGGTGGTTGTATGTGCTCACACAGTAATTTTACAAAATGGCTGCCCACTAATGGCAACATTAGCACATGACATGCCCATTATTACAAAAAATATTTAAAAAGGCCATTTTTATGGCTAAGGTCCTTTGTTAACAGATTATACAGTTTAGGAAAGAAAATATAAGTACATGCACATAGCAAAGTTAAAAATTTAAACTGGCAGTGCTGGGCAAAAGACCTGAGTTCATTTCCCAGCCCTGGATCCTGCTTTTTATATTTCCAGAGGTTAGTAATGAATTCAGAGCCCCTGAAAATGAGGAGTCTACTGGCCTCCTAAAAGCACACTCCTGTCAGGATTGGGAGGGAACTGCAGAGGGCTGTCACAGAAGGTGAAATAAAAAATGGGAGCAGTAGAAGCTCATGGTGCAGATCTGAATTAAGCTGGAAGCGTAAAGAGACTGGGGAAAGCTGTCATGTCAATAAAAGAAAATTGAAGGCTTATTTCCAAAATCCTCTTAGTCCAATGTCACTAATATGGACTTAGTGGGTTTTGGAAATAAGACCTTCAATGCCAGACTAAAATTAGGTAGAAAAGCTTTGTGTGAGGAGGAGGAAGAATGAAGATATACAGTTACTTTAAGATTTTTTTTTTTTTAATTTCATACTATCATTATACCCAGTACAACTAGGATCATAGGACTATTCCCCTCTGATCAGGTGTCCTCTCTTCAGATGCTGTAATTCACTTACTGTAAGAGATTCAGAGTTAGACATTATCATTTTTAATAGGCTACAGCAATCATATCTACTCACCTTCTCACCAGGCTCTTCCCACTGTCAGAAGCTGTATAAAGTGATTCCATCTCACCTCAATATATACAGCTGTTTGGGGAAGTTATTACAGAGGAGAGAATATTTCTCCATTCTGGGGCAGTTTTTTTTTAGTGATAACATCGTCTTTCAAAATCCACACTTTTTGCAGACGTTTGTATATTGCTCTCTAGGGATCTGGATGGTTCAGGAGATTGGCACAGAGAACTAAAGCTTTTCATCGTATGATAAAAGATAATGTAAGCACTCCATCCTCAGAGGTGAAAAGCTCTATAATCCTGTGCTAGGCCTATAAATCATCATGTATTACATTTTCATTTATTAAATTTATAGATTATATCTCCAGGCAACACAAAGGATTTACAGTATAAATTAGAGGTCAGAGCAGAGGAGAGCATGAGTAGAGTAGCCCATGGCTCACATCCAGCTTGCAGAATCTTTATACCTGGCCTGCAGTTATGAGTTGGTTCCTGGCTTGAGACACTGAAAGCAGGAGCTGTTCAGCCAGTAGAGACAGCGCTGGCCAGCAATGTCCATAGCAGCAGGCTAGTAATGATGGGCCAGTGGCTAAGACTGGACCTACAGGGAGACTCTCCCTCTCCTTCATTCCACAGATCCCAAAGAGGACCCCCCTCTATTCCTCACATTCTCACTAGCCCCTTCCTCACGCAAAGTGAACCTCAGTAAAAACGTTTGCCTATTCTTGGGTTAAAAGTTCTCTGCTTCTCTGCTAATCTCCTGAACCACCCAGTCCAAAAAAACAGCTGCAAATGAAAAATAATCGTCAGAAGGTCATAAATAGGCTTGATATTGATATATTATTTTCATTCTTGTATCCCACTGTTATCAAAAACAGGTTTTGGTTGAAAGTGGCTTACAATTTTACAGTTAGCGAAGTTACAGAGATGTAATACAGTCACAAAGTGGTGGGGTGATCATGTCCCCTAGGTTTGTAGCTTATTTTTGGAAAAAGTTTATTTGTGTTGACACCTTTCAAGTACTTAAATGTCTGTAATGTATCTCCCTGTTCCTCCTCTCCTCTAGGGTATATGCATTTATATCTTTGAGTCTTTGAGCACAGAACCTGCACCATTTTGATCGCGTTTCTCTGGATCATCATCTCCAGTCTCTTTATATTCCTACTGAGATGCAGCTTCCAAAAGTGAACATGGTATTATAAATGAGGATTTACCAATGACTGTACAGGGGTGATATCATCTCCATTTGGTGTTACTTATGCCTGTCTATGAAGTCTAACTTTCCTCTGGCTTTGGCCACTGCTTTGTCACATTATTTTGCCATCTTGAGATCCTCAGAGGCTGTCAACACAAGATCTCTTTCCTGGTCTATCAGGTTCAATTCCCACTGCAGCTCCTTGTGACTCTGGACAAGTCACTTAACCCTCCATTGCCCCAGGTACAAAATAAGCACCTGTATATAATATGTAAACTGCTTTGATTGTAACCATAGAAAGGTGGTATATCAAGTCCCATTTCCCTTTCCCTATTTGAGATTCTACATGGAATGTTGCTATTCCACTAGCAACATTCCATGTAGAAGCCTACCCTTGCAGATTAGCAATGTGGCAGCGCAGGCTTCTGTTTCTGTGAGTCTGACGTCCTGCACGTACGTGCAGGACGTCAGACTCACAGAAACAGAAGCCTGCGTGGCCGCATTGCTGATCTGCAAGGGCAGGCTTCTACATGGAATGTTGCTAGTGGAGGACTAGCCTAGTGGCTAGTGCAGTGGACTTTGATCCTGGGGAACTGAGTTCAATTCCCACTGCAGATCCTTGTGACTCTGGACAAGTCACTTAACCCTCCATTGCCCCAGGTACAAAATAAGTACCTGTATATGTAAACTGCTTTGATTGTAACCATAGAAAGGTGGTATATCAAATCCCATCCCCTTTCCTCTCATTGTATACAACTCCTTTCAGGGCCATACAGAGGGCTGTGCAGGTGGTGTGACCACACAGGGTTCAAGGGAGACATGGGCATCAAACCTGTCCAATGACTTCAATTATTGGTTGTCATGCAGTGTACGGGTTAGCTGGACAGGGACACCAGGAGGCTTGTCGCACAGGGTACCAGTCCATCTTGATATGGTTCTGTCTCCTTTTGGATTTCTGTACCCCAAATTTAACACTCTGCAGTTCTTTTCATTAAAGCATAATTGCCACACATTCAATCTGTCTTTGTTAATGTAAAGGGTCTGGTGTCAGGATGGTTCATCACTGGATTCACACTCCCAGGACCCCCCCCCCCCCCCCCAAAAAAAAAAAAAAGAATATTTTTTTTCAAGTCCTCTTCTTTACGTGCTGTAGCACTTGGAACATTTTCATTTTGTGTCTGTTCTTGTGTTGCTTTTGGCAATGTTCATTTTGTTTTGCCATTTTGTTGTCACAGGAGCAAAGTCATTGACTGCACTCTCTTTCAAAATAGTGTGTTCTTTTTGCAAAGAAGTGGAAAGAATGAGCATCGTTTTCTCAATAGTGCATGCATGTTGCCCATGTGCAGTGGTTCGCATATACACAATAGTTCAAAAGGTGCACTATCAGGAAACGAATACACACTCTTTTGAAAGAATGTACCTTCAGCACAAGTGGGGTTTTTTTTTTGCCTGTGTTCATTCATTAATGGCATGCAACAACATGGGATATGTCATTTACCTTTCCCATATTATTACAAATGACAGCCCATCTCTCAGTTCAGAGGTAGTTGTTCAATCCTTAGGTTGTACAGCATTGGGAAACACTGTAAACCCCCACTTTCTTTGTATCTGTGTCCATGATCCGTTAATTATATCAGCTACTAGGATAATTGGCTTGTTGAGTTCTGGAGCAAACCAGCTCTATCCAGAATATATACCAGCTTATTTTCAAAAGAGAAAGGCCCATATTTTGACCCAAATCGGGAGATGGGCACCTTTCTCTCATGGGCGCCCAAATCGGTATAATCGAAAGCCAATTTTGGGTGCCTCCAACTTCAGTCTGTCACGGGAACGAACAAAGTTGACGGGGGCCAATCGGAGGCGTGGTGAAGGCGGGGCTGGGGCGTGTTTATCAGCCAAGGAGAGATGGGTGCGCTCGGCCGATAATGGAAAAAAGAAGGGTGGCAGTAGCGAGAATTTGGGCTGCTTTTTTTGGACCCTTTTTTTCACGAACAAGTCCCCAAAAAGTGCCCCAACTGCCCAGATGACCATCGGAGGGAATCGGGGATGACCTCCCCTGACTCCCCCAGTGGTCACTAACTCCCTCCCACCAAAAAAAAGAACTTTAAAAACTTTTTTTTCCAGCCTGTATGCCAGCCTCAAATGTCATACCCAGCTCCATCACAGCAGTATGCAGGTCCCTGGAGCAGTTGTTAGTGGGTGCAGTGCACTTCAGGCAGGTGGACCCTGGCCCATCCCCCCACTACCTGTTACACTTGTGCTGGTAAATGGGAGCCCTCCAAACCACCCCCAAAACCCACTGTACCCACATCTAGGTGCCCCCCTTCACCCATAAGTGCTATGGTAATGGTGTAGAGTTGTGGGAAGTGGGTTTTTGGGGGGATTTGGGGGGCTCAGCACCCAAGGTAAGGGAGCTATGGACTTGGGAGGTATTTAACTTTTTTTTTTTTTTTACAAGTGCCCCCTAGGGTGCCCGGTTGGTGTCCTGGCATGTGAGGGGGACCAGTGCACTACAAATCCTGGCCCCTCCCACGACCAAATGTCTTGGAGTTGTTCGTTTATGAGCTGGGCGGCTTCGGTTTCCATTATCACTGAAAACCGATACTGCCCAGCTGAAATCCGCCCAAATCCGATGCATTTGCCCGGCACCAACCGTATTATCAAAACAAAAGATGGACGCCCATCTTTTTCGAAAATACGGTCTGTCCCGCCCCTTCGCGGACCCGTCTTCGGAGATAGTTGCCCATGGAGATGGGCATCCGCGTTCGATTATGCCCTTCATAGTCTTTCCAGGTAAAAGGTCTCCCTGGGTCTGAGCTTAACGTATTCTCTTCTGGTTGCACACACAGCCTTTCCTTTTCAGTTCCACTTCCATACCCAGGTGCTTCCAAGTTAGGAATAATCTTATACACAGTCCCTCCTGGGTAGTCCAGCTCCTGAGTTGGACTTCTCAGTCTTGGTCCCATGACTCCCATCAGATTGAGGGCCAGCATACTGCTCCACTCAATCAAGAGCAGGCAGAGGGGTGGGTAAAAACCTCTTGGCTGTCATATTCACTTCACCCTGGACATAACTAAAACAGTCAAAGGAGTCTTCACCACAGGCTTCATTACAAAGAATTTCCAAGTACGTCTGGATGAGTTGCTTACACATGCTACATCTTACAAAGTCCAGAGGGAAGCTCTCTGTGGAACTCTGCAAGTTTTACAGCGAGTGTTAGCAGTGAATTTGAGTGACTGAGATCATACTCAAATCAACCTATGCATCCAATTTTTCTTACTTAAGTACACAAATGTGGAATGCACTACCAAAGAGTATGAAAGTGATTCACGACCATCAAAACTTCAGGCGATCATTAAAGACCTATCTGTTTTGCAAGGCCTACCCTACCTGCCCTACTTAAATGCCTCAACTCTGCAATGCATCAATACCTTACATCGAATTGGACATTATCTATTCCTTTATTTCCTTGTCCCTTTTTGTACCTGTTTACTTTAACCTTACCTAATCCTATTTTAAATTTTATTTGTTTAACATCTACCGATCGCCTTTACGGTATTATGTAAGCCACATTGAGCCTGCTAATGGGTGGGAAAATGTGGGATATAAATGTTACAAATAAATAAATACTCCACATACCCGGGCTTAGAAGTGAGGTTCATTCCTGCTATGGTATGTGCAAAACTAACCCATTTGGAGAAATTGCCTCCAAGACAACACATAACAAAACAAGGCTTTAAGGCTGGGCCCTAACACACTCAGATTCCAATGAGGAGTTCGACTCTTCACAACTGCTACCTCCAGCTCCACCACATATGATCACTAAGTCTTCTGACTTATAAAGGGGCAGGCAGTATCAATTCAACCATACCTAGAAAAGGGTGCTGTAACCAGACGGTATGCACCTTCTCTCTGCTGTAACTTAGTATGGTCCTGGGGTAGGAACATACTGGATTAGTGAGGGTCCCACAAGGATCCTTACATTAAGATCACTTCTCATTTTGTCTACTTATTCACATAGATCTTTGTGTCATCTGCAAAAAGACAATCTTTTCCTTCTAACCTTTCTGTTATATCACTCACAAATAGCCATGTGATCTTCCTGGCCTTCACCTTCACCCCCAAGTTATTGGGATATCTTTATTCTTTCTGAGCCTCACCCCAACCCTAAGTTACCATGTTCTCACTCCTGTTCCTGGCCCTCACCCTATTCTTAGGGTACCTCAGTCTCTGTCCTGTTTCAGATGCTTACCCTGACCCCAAGTTACCTTGATTCTTATCATGTTCTCAAACCTTACTGTTGCCCAAAGTTACCTCATTCTCTATCTTGTTGCTGTCTCTCATCTTGACAGCAGGATTGTGGGGCATTGGTAGAGGGAATGGGGATATAGGGTAGACACCCACCTTAACCACACGCAACCATATACTCCCTCCTGTTGTTCCAAAGCCTTGCCTTGACCTCAGTTCCACATGTTTTAGCCCCTCAAACCAGGGTGGAGAACTATGGGTCTTGGGACAAAACTGGTCCTTGGACCCTGTAATCCAACCCACCCATCATTACAAGTTTCTCACTTGAATAAAGGTTACTTGCTTGCTGTCCCATACATTCATAGGTGTTCCTGTTGATGTCATTCTCAAAGGCTCTATATCATAGATGATGATATGAGCCAGGATCATCCACGGAGCATCAGTGTCCTTGTTTCTAAATTTTATTTATTTATTTGTTACATTTGTATCCCACATTTTCCCACCTATTTGCAGGCTCAATGTGGCTTACATAGTACCGTAAAGGCGTTCGCCAATTCCGGTATGGACAAATACAGTAATGTTGTGGTAGAATAAGGTTCATGTGTACAGACACATTAGGGAATCATAGAGAGGAAGAGAAGAAGGAAAAGGTAGCCCACATGAAAGAAGAGATAGCTGTGGCCATGCAAGGGAAGAGAGAGCCATGCAAAGGAGGATACAGCGATGACTAATCAGAGGAAGAGACAATCATGGCCATACATACGAAGCAAGTTATGACTCCACAGGCAATCAGTAATGGAGATGGCCATATCTGTGGCAGAAGCCTGTGGTACCAAATGGGCTGCAAGAGAGGAAGCCTCAGACCTAGTAGGAGAAACACAGGGGCCTGACTTGGGAGAGTGATGTCCTCAGTATGTTTAATTTATAATTTTTTTTGTTACATTTGTACCCTGTGCTTTCCCACTCATGGCAGGCTCAATGCAACTTACATATTGTATACAGGTACTTATTTGTACCTGGGGCAATGGAGGGTTAAGTGACTTGCCCAGAGTCACAAGGAGCTGCCTGTGCCTGAAGTGGGAATTGAACTCAGTTCCTCAGGACCAAAGTCCACCACCCTAACCACTAGGCCACTCCTCCACTCAAGCTAGATAATAATTTTTTTTAATGCTACAAGTCTGATGAGCATAACAAGTGTTCCAAAGTCTGGGGATATAAATTGCAGGTATGTATGTGTGTGTGTTTGGGGAGGGGGTGGTTTGAGGCAACAGCCTGATCAATTTTCTAGCAATGAGATACCCATGTGCCACACTCTGATCAGAGCTCTGAGAGACACCCCCTTCCCAATCCCTGGTGCAGGTGAGAGCCATGATTGGAGTCCTGTAGAAAAACCGTTGTCCTAAAGTATGCAGAGATCGAGGGCCAAATCCATTCTGTTTCATGGTCAACGTATTTCTAAAAGCTGAGGTTTTATTTCTTGTGATTGGAGGTGATAACAAGTGTTAGCAAAGTTGCTGAGGTCCTTATCAGACACAAGCAGATACCAACCGACAGAGCAACAAACTGTAATGATCTGTAGAAACAACAGAAGTGATTTCACTAAGAGAGAACAGTGCCAGCAAACAAGTGATTCTTCTTTCTTTCCTTTCTCATATGAATAGACCACTGCCTGCATGCAAAGGAGTTATTTTATGGATGATTTTTTGCATGTAAACCAGCTTTTCTAAAATTACCCAAAGGTTCAGTTGTGTACAAGTGTACAAGGTGCCAATATGGTGCCAAAAAGATGCATATTTTTACATGATCTGTGAGTAGAGCACAAAGGTGATTTAATGCATATTCTGCCCAATATTCAGAGCAATTTAGCTGGGCAGGAGAGGCTTCTGCCCGGTTAAATCATCTATGTCCACCGATAGGATATCGATAGGATACAGGAGAGTACCACTGAATATCTCCACAGACCACCCTTGCACTGTCCAGCTAGTGCCAGCATAGTCCATGGACAGAGCTGGGGCAGAGCCTGAGAGAACCCGGGACTTCACTGGTTAGCAAAAAGGCTGTTCTAACTTTAGCTGCAGAGGTTAGCCTGGTACCAGTCTGAATGTTGACCAGTGCCCGATTAACCTTCAGGTACTGGCAGAGGATTTCTGGCTGCCACCATGCAATCCTCCCTCCCACCCCTCGGAATTGCAGACCCCCCCCCCCCCCCCCCAGTCCCGATCCTCTTCCCAGTCCCTCAAACAATAAGGAAGGCCTGCCCCCCCATAGGCCTCCCTTGATGGTCCCTGGTGGTTTAGCAAGGTGTATGGGCAGGAGCAATGCCCACTCACTCCTTCCCAATGTGGCTGCCTGTTCAAAATGGCTGCCATGACTGATGCCTATGTGCCTTTATAAAAAAGACAGGAAATAGGCACCTTTGTGACCTTCACACATAGGTGAACTCAGAAAATTGCCCTCAAATTGCTCACTAGGTAAAGGAAGGACAGGAAATATTGCTTGCAGAGCAGGACTATTGTGCACTGGCAGAGCTTTGGGGTGTCTCATAATTGGATTAGCTGGAGTTTATTTAAACAATATACATATTTTAGCACAATTTATCCTGAAAACATGAGTAGATCCAGGGCTTTATTTCTAGGGGAAAGACCCAGAACACAGTTCCATTTCTTTTCAAACTCCATAGCCAGAGCAGCAAAGGTGCTCCATCCCAGATTCCCAGCCCCAGGCAGCCAGTAGGGGAGAAGAGAGAAGGGGAGGGGAGGGGAGGGGAAGGAGGGAGCTGGAGCAAACAGAGCATAAGAAAAGTGAATCATGCCATGGTCTACTGAGCCCACCACCCAGTCCCTGATAGTGGTCAGTCCAGTTCACAAGTGCCAAGCAGAGAACAGCAACTCTATCCCCTAATCCAGTCCCTCTCTGTTATGAACCCTTCCCCTTCTGTTATGTAGGATTTAGAAGGGGAGGGATGATCCAGAAACATGCGCTGTAAATCAAAGGACAGGTGCAAAAAGGAGGCAAACTGGCATGAGTCTATACAGCTGCTCACAAATTTCAATCTTCAAAGCTTCCATCCTGACCTGGGTGATCGGCAACAAGGCTGCTCAGAAATTTCAAACTTGACTAGTTCAGACCATTTTTGTGTGTATGTTCCCACTGCTTAATTTCTAGCAGATCAACCTGGAATGACATTTTGCCACCTTTATTCTGGACCCTAGGAAAACAGAGCAGAGGTAGCAGTGTAAATCAATTCTATCTCCCCCTCACCCTCCCCGTAACAGAAAAGGAACAGAACCACTGGTGTGCACAGATAATTTCTGGCCCTCTCACCCGTGGAAGAAGCAGGCAGAGGTGGATGGGTCTGAGTTGCTTATTCTGAAATGGGGACTAGCCATATGGTCCGACAATGTGATACCCTCCACCACTATGCTTGGCGGATGGATGATGTTCTTACTTTGGAAGGCATTGTTCAGTTTTCACCAAGCAAAATGTTTCATGACCAGAAAGTTTCATTGATTACTCAGTTGTCCAGAGAATGTTATTTCACAGACCTTGTGGATCATCCAGACCCTCTTTGAAGAACCTGAAGCAGGCGGCGGTGGTATTTTCAGACAGCAGTGGTCTCTTTGTAGCTATCTTCCTTTCAACATCGCTCCCATTCATAAGAAACAAGCTGCAGTACTTTGTAGCAATTGTGATCTTCAATGGTAGACTGAGGGAAGCCAGCAAAGACCACATTACAGTAGTCTAGGCAAGAGGTCATGTAGGCATGAAACACAGAATTGTATAATTTTAACCCTTGTAATTGAATTGAACGTATTATATTTATTTATTTGTGAATTTCTATTCTGCTTATCCCTAAGCAGATTACAACAGAACATACTGTACATAATTTAAAACAAGGTATTTGAACACAAAAACAGCCAGGTATACACAATAATATAATTTCACTGAATATTTATATGGTGCACAACTCAACAGGGATGGGCAGTTGTTTAACAAGAATATCGTTCACGGTTAAATGTGCACTTTTCTTAATGAGGGCACACTGTTTCCCGAGGGTTGCACTTGTACAAACTACAATCTCCCTCCTGCTCCCTGCTTCAGCCGTCGTGCCGTCTCCTGTTCGCAATCTATCTAACTGCCTTCAGCTCTCTCCTACCCACTCCCTTAGTTCTGGCTTGCAGCCCAATGCCTTCTTTAATCCGGGCGGCCGGCAGCGTCAGTGAGGTAAGCGCACTGCCTTCAGCAGCCTGGAAGCGTTATCTCTGCTGCAATTTCCTGTCCCGTGTAGGCGGGCGCTGCAACAGAAGGAGAGCTTCCGGGCAGAGCATTGCCAGACACTCAATTTTGAGTGGGCCTGGGCCCAAGATGGGTGGGCAGAAGAACTCCGCCCTGTCCCACAAGTGCTTTGGTCTCTCCCTCTCTCACCTGCATGCCAGATGGTTTCTCAGACATCCCCCTATCCCGCATACCTTTTAAATAGCAGATTTTCACCAGCAATGAGCAGCAACTAATATACACTTCTCTTGTTGGCCCTACAGCCTTCCCTCTGATGCAACTTCCTGTTTCTGTATAGGCGGGAATAAATTAGAGGGAAGGCTGGTATGCAGGAGGGACAGTTGTTGGGAGTTTTCGGCCACATCATAGGTGTGCTGCAACTGGGTGGGCCTGGGCCCACCCTTAGCTATGCCACTGCTTCTGGGACTGCTGAAGGCAGTGTGTTTACCTCACTGATGCTGCCGGTGGCCCGGAAAATTGATGAAGGCAGCGGTGCTGCGTGTAGAACTAAGGGAGTGGGTAGGAGAGAGCTGAAGGTGGTTAAATTGAGACGGCCGCTGAAGTCCATGAGGTTGGTCTCCCTTTCCCTCTTCTCCATGCACCCCTTTTCCTCTTAGCCAAACAAAGCAAGCAAATCTATGAGCTGCTGCATCCTTGTTGTTGTTCTTTACTGTTGACAGCATTTTTATTTAATCTCACTTATATTTCCAAACTTGCCGGTTTGTGCAATATACAGATGTACACAGAGAAAGTATTGGTTTCATCAGTTAGAGTACTAATTGTTCTACATTTTAAATCATTGTGTCATTTGCAGGGGCTGGCTATAGTGACTCCCTGTATACGTGCAGAGATGTTTTCACCTAGTAAAAGGCCACCAAAACAGACATCATGTTATGAGAATCAGGTGCTTAATCAGATTTACTATTTATAAGTACAATTTAAAAATATATATATATATTAATTAGTTTGAGACCTGGGAGCATTTAACATCTTTTTTTTGTTCCTGTGCCTACATCAAAAGAAAAAGATGACATGTGGGAACTTGCTCCTTTTGCTTTGTGGAATGCAGTGGTATATTATAAAAATGCACTTGCCTTTTTTTTATTACTGTTTTACAGAGAAGTTATTGATTAATGAGGGAAGGGTTTCCTTCATGCAGAACTGTCCAGTCAGTCTAAATGTGCCAACATTGTCCAGTTCAGCACACTATTAGCAGCCAAGTTCATACAAAGTTAATTATGTTCAGTGGAAAATAAATCTGTTGGCTCAGGCTGCTTGCTATCTGAATATTCAATCACTGTTTCATTATTGCTACCAAGTATTACATATTAAGGGCATTTGTTTTAATTCATTTATCCAGTCCTTACATGCACATGGTTTCGCTTTTTAAACCCAAAGGTTTCCTATGATAGCATTGTGCTTATTTGAATTCATTTTTCTGTACACGTTTTGCATGATTTGTCTTTATTTGAAATAACAAATTTTAAAACACATCTTGTTAACAAGGGGCAGTGCTAGGTGGGCAGCCCAAAATTCAAAAACAAAGTTCTGCAGATGTGTATCTAGTGTAGAAACAAATTATAGAGGCATAAAATGAAACTGGTTTCCTTGCAATAATGGCAAATAGGCCAGTTCTTTTCAGACAGAGCAGCTTTCCATTTGTATCAGACACACAGAGAAAGTCAAAGTTAAGGAAAGATTTTGGTGTTCCCTCAACTGCTCATCTTTCTGACATGCAAATGGGATCTATATTGCCATAAAGTGAGGTTTGCAAAATGTGCCAGCTGTTGCCCATTCTTGTGACGGTGCTTAAGTTATGTCAAGACATACATCTGGGATATAGCAGGAAATTATAGAAGCCAGTCAGTTTGCAATGTGCATTTACTACATGGCACAAAAACTCAACCTGGTCCTTGAATAGCACAGAATGGTAAGTCATAATATTGTGGGATTTTTAATCAAATTTGATAAACTTTACTCCTGTCTTCACTGAGCCAACTAACCATCATATATTTATGAATATGCAGTCAGGCTTCTCAGAAAAACAGATTGTGACTCTAAGTGAAATGAGCTAGCAAGAGGAGAAGTGCTTTTGAGATTTAAAAAAAAACCCCAATATGCTGCCATCAAGTTGTCTAAAAAATCTGACTGAAAAAGGCATAACTGGTTTATCAAAATGGGTGGCCTTTTCCACCACGTGACTACTGTTTTATTCATTAGGATGTCCTTTTATAAAGGTGCGCTAAATGTTAGAGCTGCCCTTATATTTCTATGGGTGTCTTTAGTGTATGATAATCAGTGCACACTAAAAATGCTAGTGCGCCTTTGCAAAATACCCCCTGAATGATTACCTTGCAAGAGCTAAGGAAAATTGTTCCTATTTCAGTGAAGTGCTGCAGGGGCAGCCTCTTCCAGACTCAATGTTCAAAGCTCAAGTAGTAATTTTACCAAAACCTGGAAAGAACTCCACATCCTGTTCTAGCTATAGACCAATTACTTTATTAAATGCAAATATGAAAATATTTGCCAAAGTACTGGCTACCAGACTGGAGACAGTACTCCTTAAATTGATTGTAAAAGGCCGTCTACTGGGAGATAACGTGAGAAGGCTATTGCTATCATTGAGCATCTTCAGTGACTTAAAATTGTGGTCATGGGTGTGGTACTAGGAGGATCTTTTACTAAGGCGTGCTCACGTTTTTGGTGCGCACTAAAATTGTGGGCGCGCTAAACGTTAGAGACGCCAATGCATTCCTATGGGAGTCTGTAATGTTTAGTGTGCACTAAGAACGTGAGCACGTCTTAGTAAAATAAAGCCCTAGATGCAGGAAAGGCCTTCAGCCAGGTCAAATGGCTTTTTCTATTTAAGGTCTTAGAGAAGGTGGGCTAATAAGTTAACATTGTAAGTAGTATACCATGCCATACTTTGTATTGTTATGTGAATATTTTTACTGCTGTAATTGTCTGTTGCTTATGTTTGATTGATTCTTACTGTACACCACTTTGAGTGAATTCCTTCAAAAAGGTGGTAAATAAATCCTAATAAATAAATAAAGATTGTTTTTAAAGGACTTCAGAGCACTAACATCACACTTGGAAAAAGCTCACAGAGAAGATGAAAACACATGTTGAGAAATGCAGAAAAAACTATAATGATTTGCGGGCAAAAAAGTTACAGATACTTCTATGTGACATGGGGAGAGGGGTATGAAAAAGGGTAGATAGAAGAACTGAGTCACTTAATTTTGATGAACTATTTGAGAACTGTGCCTTTCAATCTGAAAAAGGGCTGGCAGTGCTCTGGGGAAAAAACATTGTTCCTGTTTTCAATACTTTTAGATTAGACATTTTGCCTCTGCAATAGAATGTGCAGGAAAGATCGAAGGGCCTTCTTTCTTGCTTGTATATAGCTCTTGTGGATATATGGATTAAACACCCTTTGCGCTATTAGGCCCAATGGGAATTATAGGGTAACAAGGAAAAACTAGAGAATAGATCTGGGACTATACTGCCAAAAGTATCCAATTCTTTAAAGTTAGTTATGATTCAGTAGAGTTAGCCTTAAGCAGGGACAACAAGAGTGGCTGCACAGGGCCCGGTGCTTCCAAGGGCTCTTTCACTTAACTGAGTGAACTTGCAACTGACAGTTGTCCAAAAGTTGACACTTCTTTTTGTTGGATTATTTGTAGTAAATAATTAGCAGATTTTAGTACACACAGCTTCAGCTTTAGAAATGTTAATTTCTTTCTTCATCTCTCTCTCATACACCCCAGAATAATTCACTGCTGAGTCACTTTAAAGTTGAAGTAACAAAACATCTGTTTACTCACAGTTTGCAGTTAGATTATAATCAGACAGGCTTATATATACATATTACTATACATTTGTCTTATCAGCTCCTTCCATGTGCTTAGATGGTAATGGATGCTCACACCACCATAGATCCTCTCAGGTTAGGAGAGATCATGAGCTCCATGTGCTGCATGTGCTGCATCTGCTGTGTCTAACCCCCACAGGAAGTTACATAGCTGTGTGACCTCTCTAAGTAATTCACATCAGAGGTCACAGAGTAATCACAGAGAAATAATAGGTGACAGGCAATGCATGTAAAATACAATTACATTCCAACAAACCCCTTCTCATGCATAACTGTCATGCAATTATTTATTCATACAAAGTCCAAGCTTTATACGCAGATTCACAAAATGTTCTCTGGGTAACGGTTTGGTCATGATGTCAGCTGTCATCTCACTGGTGTGACAATAGTGTAGACTGATGACCCCTTCTTTTGCCAACTCTCGCACGTTGTGGTATTTCGTTGCGATGTGCTTGGTGCGTGACTGAACCTTGTCATTCTGTGACAGTCGGATGCAGCTCTGATTATCTTCCATTATCTGGATTGGTCTCTTTTCAGCTATTCCAAAATCCAGCAAAAGTTTTTCAATCCACATCAGTTCTCTGCACGCTTCCGATACGGCCACGTATTCAGCTTCTGTAGAAGACAAACTCACAATACTTTGTTTATGACTGGCCCATGAAATTTGTACATTTCCATACATAAACACATATCCACTTGTGGATTTATAATCAGAATGATCCCCTGCCCAATCTGAATCACAGTAACATATTAGTTTTGGATTACTATTGGCTGAAATCTTTAATTTACAATCAATGGTACCCTTTAAATACCTTACCATCCTTTTAACTGCAGTCCAATCTGATTTGGTAGGTGAGCTGACCCTTCTGCTCAAAATTCCTACTGCATTTGCTATATCAGCCCTGTATGTGGTAGCTAGATATAAAAGCTTACCTATGGCTGATCTATATTGGATGTTATCTGGTAAAGGTTCTCTTACTGTTTCATCCTTCAGAAAATCAGTGATCATGGGAGTGCTTACAACTTGGGCATCTTGCATACCTAAACTTTCAATAAGCTCATTTATTTTCTGCTTCTGGCTTAGAAGATAAGAACCATCATTTTGTTTCTCAATTTCTATACCAAGATAGTATGACACATTACCAAGTTCTTTTATCTCAACATTGAGGTTTAAACACTTTACAATGTCCTTGTACTCTTGCTCACTTTTGCTTGCAATGAGCAGATCATCAACAAAAGCTAAAATGTATGCATATTGTCCATTTGTGCACCTAGTGTACAAGCATTATCTGCTTCACCTTGCTTAAATTCTAAATTTGTCAATATTTCATGCAATTTTTCATTCCAACATTTTGCACTTTGCTTTAATCCATAAAGACCTTTGTTTAATTTACACACTAGCTGTCTTTGTTTTGTATTTATGAAACCTGTTGGCTGTTCCATGTACAAGTCTTCAGTTATTTCTCCGTGAAGAAACGCTGTTTTCACATCAATGTGTTTGACTTGCATGCCTTTTGAGACTGCAATGCTCAGAAGTGTTCTGATTGTCGTGTGTTTCACTACAGGTGCAAACACTTCATCAAAATCTTCTCCATATTTTTGAAGATATCCCTTTGCCACTAATCTGGCTTTATACCTTTCCACTTTTCCTTGTGCATTCCTTTTTAACTTGAATACCCATTTGCATCCTATAGCTTTCTTGCCAGGAGGTAATTTTGTAAGAATCCAAGTATTATTTTTATCCAATGCATCAATTTCTTCTTGTGCAGCTTTATGCCATTCAGCAGCTTCTTCTGCTGGCATTTTCTCAATCTCATCCCATGTTAAGGGCTCTTGAGCTTCTGCTGACTTTGTTAGGTAAGACAGTCTTGGGGGTGGAACACCTTTGTTTTCCCTGGATGAGCGTCTGACTACAGGTTGGTCCGACCTTTCTGCATCCTCTAAATCTGAGAGTTCTTCTCCAATTGATTCCCCTTCTCCAACTGTACTGTCTTCTTCAATGATCCTTTCTGTGTCTGCTTCCTCTGCCTGTTCCTCGTTAGATACAGATGAGTTGCTTTCAGACATCTGCCTTGGTATGGCATTTATATACACTGGCATGTCTATTATGGTTCTAGTTTCATATTCTGGATGATAAGGCTCATCTGGGATAATCCAGCCTTTATCAACCCTTTTGTTTTCATCAAAATATGTAACATGTCTTATGCCAACAATGCCAGTTTTCAGATTCAAAATTCTATATCCTTTGTGTCCTGGAGCATAGCCAACTAAAATGCCCCTTTCTGTTGTGGAATCCAGCTTATGCCTTCTTTGCTTTGGTACATGAGCATATGCTGTACTTCCAAATGTTCTTATGTGTGACAGGTTTGGCTTCCTACCATGCCATGTCTCATGTGGTGTGCGCTCAGCGCCTTTAGTTGGCATTCTGTTTTGTAGGTACACTGCTGTGAGAATGGCTTCCCCCCATAGTCTTTTAGGGAGATTGCTATCTGACAGCATACATCTGGTCATTTCCACAAGTGACCTAAATTTTCTCTCTGCAACAGAATTTTGCTCTGGTGTATAAGCTACTGTTGTGATATGCTGAATGCCTTCTTGTTCTAGAAATGTGCGCATGCTTTGTGAAGTGAACTCACCACCATTGTCGGTCTGAAGAACCTTTGGTTTTCTTTCAAATTTATTGCTCACCATGGCTACGTATTTCTTCAGCATGTCTGTGACTTGACTTTTTTCTTTCAGCAAATAGGCCACACAGTATCTAGAGAAATCATCCAAGAATATTAGCACAAATCTGTTATTTCCCAATGATGGGATATTAAACGGTCCACATAAGTCACTGTGTATTAAGTCCAGCACTTTATTACTCCTATTTCCTGTGTATGCAGGAAATGAGGGTCTCACACCTTTTTGAGTAACACAGTCTATGCATTTCTCCATTTTACCAGCATCTGCACTTATCTGAATGCCGGTGGCCAGTTGCTTACTGTAAAGATCCTGGATCACCTTAGAATCACGATGTCCCAGGCGGCGGTGCCAGATTTCCAGACTACATTTACCATCATTCTTCCTTACTTGCGCCATATGTGAGGCTTCACCTGAAATGCTCAGTTTATAAACATCATTATGCATAAAAGCTTCAGCATACACTTCATCATTTTTAGAGATTGTGCACTTACTATTTTCAAAATGAATCACAAATCCCTTCTTATCTAATGTAGATACACTAAGCATATTGCAAACTGCTTGGGGAATATACAAGACATCACTTACAGGAATTTCTTTAACTTCATTAGACACTTTGCATTTTAAGAATCCAATACCTTTTGCTTGGATCTTAGCAGTCCCTGCGTTTGCAGTTTTAAGAATACCTTCCTCTGGACACATTTCCTGAAAGAAATTCTTACAATTGGTTAAATGGCATGTGCTCCCCGAATCCAAAATCCAAGTACTTTCATTTGAATTATTATTTACCATAGTCAAAGATTTTTCTGCCATTAGAAAGCCCTTGTGTTTATCTTTGTCCTTCATACATTTCCTGGTTTGAAAATTCTTTAGTTCCATTGGCTTAGGTGAGCTAGAGGGAGTGTTTTGTGTTTCCTTACACCATTTAGATACATGTCCCTCCTTTCCACATGAGTAGCAAATCAGCTTGCCCTTGGGTGGAGTTTTCCCATAGCTCCGCCTTCCTCTGTTCTTTGCCAAGAAATTTGTTTCATTTCTCTCTGACTTGCTTTGAGAACACATCTCCTCAGAATCATTTATTATGCATTCCTGCCTTAGTTTTGATGTTGTCTGTTCAAAAGATTGCCCTTCAATGGCCTCATTTACAGACCTAAAAACATCAAACTTCTTTGATAGTGAGGTAAAAAGAAATGCTCTTTTCAATGCATCACACATGGGAATTCCAGAAAGTTCTAGCTTTTGAAATGAAGACATAAGATGCATAATGTGATCATTACATTTACTTTATCCCTTAATTTGGTTTCATTCAACTCTGCCAGCCAAATTGGTTGCTGCTTTGCATATGTAGTTGCATACATAGTTCTCAGTTTATATAAAATGTCCTTTGGTGTATCTTTTCCCTCCACTAATATGGCTTGTTTCTCTGAGAGAGCTTCCAAAAGCATGCACTTCACATAATAGTTTGCATTGTCCCATTCAGCCATATTTTCAGCTGTTCTGTCTTGATCTAAGCATATATTTAATCTTTTTGCTCGAAGGAGACATATGAATCTTAATTCCCACTGCTGATAATTAAACTCAGTTAATTTAGGCACCTTGAGAGAATAGAAAAATGGTGAATTTCTTCCCTCAGCCATTTTCTTAGCCTTCTGTCTGCTGTGTGGGGGGAGAGAGAGACAGACTGAATCTTTCCTTTAAAACTTAAGAGAAAAATGTGGCCTTTTTTTCTGCCTGGTAATATTTCTCTTCTTTTTCAATTCCTGAGCCCTGGGCCCATAACCCTTTTGTTGGATTATTTGTAGTAAATAATTAGCAGATTTTAGTACACACAGCTTCAGCTTTAGAAATGTTAATTTCTTTCTTCATCTCTCTCTCATACACCCCAGAATAATTCACTGCTGAGTCACTTTAAAGTTGAAGTAACAAAACATCTGTTTACTCACAGTTTGCAGTTAGATTATAATCAGACAGGCTTATATATACATATTACTATACATTTGTCTTATCAGCTCCTTCCATGTGCTTAGATGGTAATGGATGCTCACACCACCATAGATCCTCTCAGGTTAGGAGAGATCATGAGCTCCATGTGCTCCATGTGCTGCATGTGCTGCATCTGCTGTGTCTAACCCCCACAGGAAGTTACATAGCTGTGTGACCTCTCTAAGTAATTCACATCAGAGGTCACAGAGTAATCACAGAGAAATAATAGGTGACAGGCAATGCATGTAAAATACAATTACATTCCAACACTTTTCTCTATCTCCATCTCTGGCACCTTCTTTCTCCCTCCCCCTCGGTAATCGTACTCCTCAGCAGAGACACACCACAAACCAGCTTTTACATCTCTCCCTCTTACTCCCCCTCACTCTTTGGTTCCACACTTCTCAAGAGGGATAGCACCATTTTATTCGCTTTTCTGGGCGGGGAGGCACCAAAGGGGCTTCGCAACTGCTAAGGCCAGTCCTGTGGTTCAGACACGACTTCTGATGAGATCATGTCTTCCTCATTCACAGATCGGTAAATGGGATGCTACAACCACTTCACATGGTCAGAGATGCTGTAACATGTTAGGGGACTTTGATCACATGAGGCAGCATTACTTTAAGGTTCAGTACTATTGGGAGGAAATTCAGGGCTTTTATTTTGGACATCACTGGGACACACCTCCCTCTACAACAGGAGAGTCCAACCTTGACCCTTCAGGGTTGCAGCCCAGTCAAGTTTTCAGGATTTCCACAATGACTATGCAAGACATCTGTTTGCATCTTTCACCAGTATCGTTGCATTGGGGAGTTTCTGCTGGTGGTTCCAGGTTTTGCTGCCTGTTCCAGGTGTAGGCTGGCTAACAGAGCTTCTTGATTGCCTAGTTTAACAGCACCTCGGTCTATTTTGTATAGCAGATGACTTGAAGTGGGTTCCTGTTCTTGCTAGGGTTCCAACGGACTCTCTTGTCCACCACAGAGGACCTCCTCCTTGGCGTTATCCATTGTGGGAAGAAACTGTGATATACATAGTGAGGGAAGCAAGTGGATGGGATTTGATATACTGCCTTTCTGTGGTTCAAAGTGGTTTACAATTATGTACAGGCACTCATTTTGTACCTGGGGCAATGAAGGGTTAAGTAACTTGCCCAAAGTCACAAGGAGCTGGCAGTGGGAATCAAACCCAGTTCCCCTGGTTCTTGAGTCACTGCACTAACCATTAGGCTACTCCTCCCCCAATAGCAATAATATGTATATATGTGGCTGCCATCCCAACACAGATTGCATTTCACTTGCTCACTGCATTCAGCACTATTGCAGCCCATTTGCACCCACACTTTACAAATTTGAAAGAAGATCTAATATGGCCACACTTCAAACTTTATCTGCCCCAGGTGAAAACATGAGCCAGTCTCCCTTTCGGTCATGGAACTGATAGACAGGTTCTGTATGCAGCCATCTGCCGAGGCACACCACTGCTTTCCAGTTCACTGTCTAGAAAGTTTTAGTAATAGAGGATGATAGACAAAGATAGTCATGGCTCATCTGGTTAGGGTTGTAACTGGCACTCCATGCAGATTATTTCCCTGTGATCCTTAGCCTCTGTAGCCAGGATGAGATGCTGCCCCCACCCCCTCCCGGTCTGGCATCTCCCCTATTCCCTCCTCAATTCTCTTCCCTGTGTTTACCTTATTTTTTTTTCTTTTCAAAAATGAGGCAGTGCCGCCAGCACCAACCGCTCTGCGCTACTGCGTCCTGCCTCTGGGGAAACAGGAAGTTACATCAAGAGGCCAGTGCCGGCTGCAGAGCAGCATATGGAAATGCCGCTGCCACTTTTTGGAAAAGAAAAAAATAAGGTAAGTAGGGGGAAGAGGGTTGAGCAGGGAAGAGGAGGCTGCTGCCTGAGGCCCCCGACTCAGCTGGCCTAATGGTAGGGCCAGCACTGTCTGCAGATCATAGGATACCACATTGGGTTCATGCATCGAGTAAGGGAGTGAAAGTAGTTGGATGCCTAGACATGTGTGCTAGAATGTAAAATACTGTAAGTTGTATTCTTTATCAATCTGCCTACACTTTTGTTAGAGAGACCAAGTTATTTAATATTTTTAAATACTCTAATAAACTGTTTCAGACCTTTATTCCATATTCTTAACTTATTTTCTTATGTGGACAAAGCTTGCAAGATTATACTGTCTTTGCTGGGTTTTTTTTTTTTTTTTTACATGTACATAGATATATCTTTGGTGTCTGACCACACTAAATTTTCAGATATATAAGAGAATGCAAGAAGGTTCTGACAGGGGTGGAGAGATCCAAGTATCATACCCCAAATTCTATACAATTGGATGCCCAACTTTACGCCCAATTTGTGCTGCAATTTAATTGAACAAACTAATTAGTACCAACTGGCTTTTTAACAAGCAATTATGGGCACCAATTAGATTTAATTAGAATTTACATCCAAGTAAAAAAAAAATGGGGAATAGAAATTACATTACATTAGAATATACTTCAATACGGGAGGAAGTGACATCACCGCACGAAATGGCAGCCTAGTTGCTTAGGTCCGGACCCTCTGTCATAACTATCCAATGACATCCGACACCTGTTTTTCGTAGAAATAGGCTTGGATGGTCAAACAATACACTTGTGAAAATGAGTAAATCCACCTCCACACAGAAGGACCCAGAGCGCACTGCAGGACGATCAGGGCGGTGAGTCGCCATGTGTCGCCAGAACGCTTGTCTCAATCTGACTCGGACTCAGCGTTATCCTTGGCAGAAGCGCGGTTGCCACCATCAAAGAAAGGAATATCTACTGAGCTGCGGAAGTTTCTGACCAGAATTCAAGGAGAGATTAAAACGTCTAAGGAGGAGATCCTGGAAAGCATGGGGGAAGGGTTGAGGACGTGGAACTGAAAATGGAAGAACAAGCTGAGATGCTTAATGCTCATACTACTAACACGCGATTTGGATAAAAAGTGTGCTGAGATAACATACAAATTGGATGACTTGGAAAACAGAGGCCGCCGGAACAACCTTCGGTTAGAAGGGTCCCGGAAGGTGGCCTGACCGAGGAAGTACAGGTGATTGCTCACTCTCTATGTGCAACTTTGTTGGGCTCAGCAGCGGGAGAAGCCCCGGTGGAACTGGAGAGAGCGCATTGGTCTCTGGGCAGAAGTACAGATAACAAGCCACGGGACATAGTCGTACTCACCCGGGCACGAAATATGCCGGACTTGGAGTTCAACGGATCTAAGGTAGCGGTGTATCAGGACCTCTCTCAATATACGCTGCAGCAGAGGAGACTAATGAAACCAGCACTGGATATATTAAACAAGGAGAAGATTACATATAGACGGGGATTCCCGTTTTCGCTGCAATTTACGTTGAGGGGTACAAACCACCGAGTTCAGTCACTGGCGAGTGTTTGGGAGTTGCTGCACGCGGCAGGTTTGGCAGCGTCGGCTGCTCCGCCAAACATGATGGCTCCTACAACGCGAGCCAAGCTTCAAAGATGGCAGAGAGTGTCCACGTCTTTTAAGACGTCCGTGCAAAACACCACCCCTTCTGCTGCAGAGACATGAACTGGACAGCTTTTCTATTCATTGCTGAAGCTCGTTGATTCATTTGGAGGACTGAGCCCTGTGTCACTGTTCTCTTGGGAAGGTTGTATATTGTGGTTGTATTTAGTATGAGGGGGCAATGTATGGGATGTAGTGTTGGTAAGGTGATGGGCAGTGAGAATTGATTCTTGGGGAGGGAGGGTGCAGGGGAATTGGCTACGTGTGTTATATATGCGAGAGTGTGAGGAAGGAGAGTGAAGTGTTTGGTGTTAGGATGAGTAGGGGGGAGGATGGAAGCTATTGGATGTTAGGGTAGAAGAGCAGGTGGGGGGACATATGAGAGACTGGGTTGTCTGAGGTGGGGTGGTTCATTTCCTTGAAATCCCATTCAGGGGACATTGGTCCGCTGTCTGGTGGGTGTAGTGGGGAATGGGGGGAGGGGGGGAAGGTGGCGAGATGATGCGGGGTTGTGTGCAGGTTATAAATATGTTTGTAATGTAGACCAAGAAGCCTACATGTTTGCAGTGGAATGGGTGCCCGGGATTTTTCATTACCATGTGTATCATGCAAAATACTGGTTGTTGATGAGTGTTGACTTAAAGGTAATGTCAAAGGCCTTAATATGCCACAGAAACGACAAAAGCTCTTTAAAGAACTATTGCAGCTTAAGCCGCATGTTGTCTTATTGCAGGAGACACACCTTCGTTGGGTGCATGAGAGGCTTCTCTCTCACCGTAGTTATCCACTCGCTTGGTTCGCTTCATCTGAGTCCTCCAGGAGGGGTGGTATGGCGATATTGATTCACTCCTCGGTACAAGAGAGACCCGGGAGGGAGGTTTTTATATGCTCATATAGTTATTGATGAAACAGATGTTACATTGGCAACCATTTACGCCCTGAATGAGAAGCAAGAGTGCTTCTACAACCGAGTACGTAATACCCTCTCTGAATTCACTCAGGGCTCTTTAATAATGGGGGGGGGGGGGGGGGGGGGGGAGAATTTCAATGCAGTAATGGACACAGCACGAGATCACACTAGAGCGTCATCCATCGGAGACTCCAAATTGTCATCTGCCTTGGGCTCCCTTGTGCACTACTTAGGCCTCCTGGATATATGGCAACTTACACACCAAAAAGATAGGGACTACACATACTACTCCCACATCCATGACTCCTATTCACGTATTGACCACATTTTTCTAGATACTAAATTGGTTGAAATGGGCCCAAATGCGGGTATCGGTAGTATAACCATATCAGATCACGTGTCGGTGTGGGCTACCTTGCTGTCTATTAGGTCAGAGGTCCAGGATAAAAGATGGACCATGAATGTGGGAGTCCTGCAAGATGTGGGGGTGGTGGAGGGTTATAGAAAAGTGCTGAAGGAGTATCTGGAAATTAATATTGACTCCGGTCCCCCTTTAAGTACAGTTTGGGATACCATGAAAGCAGTAACTAGAGGATACCTCTTAACAAGTAGCAAGCAGACAGACCCGTTGGCGAAGTATTTGAATAGAATTAAATGTCTAGAAGTAAGCCACAAGGCAAAACAGTCTCCCCAAATAATGCAGGAGCTGCGTGAATTGCGGCTCCAGCTAGATGCTATTTACTCAGAACACCTGAACATGTTGCAAGCTAGACAGAAAGTATGTGCATTTGAATTTACTAATAAAGCAGGGCGTACTCTTGCCATAAGGTTGCGTAAACAAAAGGTGGACCGCACAATTGTGAGAATCTGAGATAGTAAGGGGGGCCTGCTTAACACAACCACTCAAATACGTAAGCAGTTTAAGCAAATCTATCAAACATTATATTCACAGGAGATTTGTCCCACTCCGGAAGCTATAAATGAGTATTTGACAGCTAGTAACTTGCCAGCACTTAACCCAGTCCAGGTAGCTGAACTAGATAAAATGATAACACCAATGGAGATTCAAAATGTTATTAAGGGGTTGCCCTCTCACAAATCACCTGGCCTGGACAGCCTTCTTAATGAGTTTTATAAGAAATTTGTGTTTGACCCAGGGGCGTAGCCAGACACCCAATTTTGAGTGGGCCTGGGCCCAAGATGGGTGGGCAGAACTCCACCTTGTCCCAAAAATGATTTGGTCTCTCCCTCTCTCGCCTGCATGCCATATGGTCCCTCAAACATCCTCCCTCCTCCGTATACCTTTTAAATAGCAGATTTTCACTTTCAGCGAGCAGCAACAAATACACACTGCTCATATTGGCCCCACAGCCTTCCCTTCGATACAACTTCCTGTTTCCGCATAGGCGGGAGTACATCAGAGGGAAGGCTGTGAGGCCGTTGCGAGCAGTATGTAACAGTCGCTGCTCGCTGCAGGCAAAGATCTGCTATTTACAACGTATGCAGGAGGAACAGTTGTTGGGAGTTTTCAGCTGATGGGGCTTGGGGATCTCTGCCAGCCACATCATAGGTGTGCTGCTACTGGGTGGGCCTGAGTCCACTGGTTTGACCTTGTGCCAGTGCTTATGGATTTACTCAATTAGATTAGAACTGGAGGGCTCTTGTCATCTTCAATGATGGAGGCCTGGATTGCGGTAATTCCAAATCCAGGTAAAGATCATACAGTGTGCGCCTTATATCGCCCTATATCCATCTTGAATGCTGACGTTAAAATTCTGGCAAAGGTCTTAGCAAATCGTCTAACAGCCATTTTGCCAACCAGGTTGGTTTTGTGCCACAGAGGCAGGCCATGGACAACATTAGATGAGTGGTGGACTTAATGTATTTGGCCAGAAGAGATAGGATGCCAATGTGTCTTCTCGGTCTGGACGCGGAAAAGGCCTTTGACAGGGTACACTGGCCTTTTTTGTATCGGGTTCTGGAAGAGTTTGGGATAGGGCCTCTGTTCTGTGGGTGGATTAGGGCCTTTTATAGCTCTTCTAAGGCTTGTGTGCGAATTAATGGGGGGAACTCTGAGATGTTTACATTACAGAGAGGTACTTGTCAGGGTTGTCCACTGTCCCCATTGCTTTTTGAAGTGGTAATGGAGCCCTTTGCAGCAAATGTACAAGCAAGCCCAAATATCTCAGGAGTGCAAATAGGGGAGAGAGAGCATAAGATGGCACTCTTTGCCGATGATGTGTTGTTAACTGTAACCCATCCGGTTACCTCATTCCCTAATCTTCTGCGCACAGTGGATGATTATGCAGTGGTATCTGGATTTAAAATCAACATGACTAAGTCAGAGGCTTTGAATGTCACTTTGCCACCAGGGTTAGTGAGTACTCTGCAGGACTCATTCTCATTCTGATGGGCAGTGAAAGGAATTTGTTACTTGGGAGTTTGGTTGACCCTGCGTTTTTCAGAGTTGTATTCCGCAAACTATCCAGGAGTGATTAGAGCAATAGTTCGGGACTTGGAGCAATGGGAGGACTTGACTATGTCCTGTTTTGGTAGAATAGCCACGATTAAAATGAATATCTTACCCCATCTTCTGTACTTATTCCAGGTACTCCCGTTGCAGTTACCAAGGAGGACTCTATCTGCTTTGCAAGATCGCATAATGCGTTTCATATGGGCAGGAAAACATCCGCGCCTCCCTCAGTCATTCCTATATCAAGAAGGGTGGAATGGGAGTCCCTAACATCTATTGGTACTAAAGGGGAGCTCAGGCGTGTGCAGCCATAGAGTGGTATCATGCATTGCCACACAAATTGTGGGTACAGTTGGAACAATTTTCTTTGGGCACAAGGCCATTAGGTGCGTTAGTATGGCTCCCCCGAAAGTATAGGCCTCTGGGGTCAGGGTGTGCCCGTCAATTTACACTACCTTTTATTACTGGGATACCCTTTTTACATGCCCGGAGAATAACTTATCTCATCTGTCGCCTATAGCATAGAATCCTCTTTTCCCGCCAGGGAATGTGCAGGGTGTGTTTTCTAGATGGTACAGCAAAGGCTTGAGGACCTGGGGCCAGAGGTTCAATGAGGAGTCTCTGCAAACATTCTCTTGTTTGAAAGAGGAATATCCATTTATTGCACATAGGTATGCTTATCTCCAGATCTCGCATTTCCTGAGGGGGAAAACCATTTGTCCGCTGGTAACGAGGGAGGATTCATTCTTGGAGGACTTATGTGAGGACTCCAGCTCCATGAGAGGCTTGAAAACTTGTCTTTATAAGCATATTTGCTCAAAATACCCGTTATACACCCTCCATAGGAGAAACTGGAGCCATGAACTGGGCTTGGAGCTACGGGAGGATGAGTGGGAGACTATAGAAAGGGTCTTGATGAAGGTTTCTCTTCATGTGCCTCTTAGGGAAAATGCTGTTAAAGTACTATTTCATTGGTACCTAACAACTGCCCGACTTTGACGCATTTACCCAGCGCAGTCAGTATCTGTTGGAAGGAATGTGGAGAAGTTGGCACAATGGGACATGTGGTGGTCTTGTATAAAAGTAAAAGCCTTTTGGAAAGCAGTACATAGTAGATTGCAACAATGGCTGGGGTTAGCTCTGCCTTGGGCACCAGTCTATTTTCTTTTTCCTAAAAAATTTCCAGGCCTACCACTTGCCCAAGCCATTTTGGTTCGATACACCATGAGCGCTGCTCGCATAATAGTGGCTGCTCATTGGAAGCAGAACTCAGTGGCTCCACTAACGAAGTGGCTTAACAAATTGTGGTACATCTGTGAAATGGAGCGGCTCTTAGCAGAGCGTTGACACTTGAAACACAAGTGGGAAGCTGTGTGGGAACCTTTTATTTCATGTTGCTCAGTATAAATACTGTTGGGCTTTGGTGCAGGAAATTATTAACCTGTATACATGAATGAATGTGTAGGGCTGAGAAAGAGGTGGTGGTTGGGAGCAGGGTTACTTGTTACTGTTCTAAATTGTTCGGGGGGGGGGGGGGGGAATTGGAAAATAATTCTCAAGAAGTTTGGTTGAGTAATAATACACTAGTTTGGATTGGGGGGAATGACATTCTGTGAATACTATGTGTATGTACTTGAAATTTGATGCGCAATGTTTACATATTGCTGTAAGTGATATGTTGTAAGTTTTTCCCACGTGTTTGAACTGACAATAAAGACTTCTGACAAACAAAAAAAAAACCCAATATACTTCTATACCATTGATACCTTCAGGTCCTTAATGGTTTACAATAATTAAAAAAAAAACAGGACAGGCTCCTGGGAAGCAAAAAAAAAAAACAAAACCAAAAACCAGAGAATCTTATTCAAGAACTAATTTTAACAAACTTCTTTAAAAAAAAATAAGTTTTACATTTTTTTTTAATAAGAAAAAAAGATAACTGAGCAGCCAAGCAAATATTAAAATCACTCCAGGACCTTGATGCGTGAACTGCAAGAAGTCTATCAAATTTTTTAAAACTCTTTACTCCCTTAATTGATGGAAGGACGAAAAGTGAATTGTGAAATGATCTATTCCTATTATTGGAAATAAATTCCATATGAACCATTATATACATTGGGCATTCACCATTTAGGATCTTATTTAGAAGCAAAAGAATTTGAACATAATCCTCGCCTCTATAGGCAACCAATGTAATTCATCAAAATATGAAAACATTTTATCCTGCTTCTGTAATGAAAAAATTTAATCAAATTACAGTGTTCTGGATTGTTTGCAATTGCCGGATAACTTATCTAGGTGCACCCAAATAGATACGATTACAATAGTCCAACTTGGACAAAAGCAACGCCTGTACCAAGAATCAGAATGGCTCAAATTCAAAACACCAGAGCATTGAGTTGAGAGTCAAGGGATAAATTCTGGTCAAAATAAACCCCCAGTATCTTTATAACAGAAGAAAGTGAATACCTAGTTTGATCCACCACAATATGGTCCACTAAAAGGTCAGGATTGTTATTAAAAAAGTACAAATTTGACCTTATCGGTAAGGACCTATCAGTGTTAAACATCTTTGAACAACTGATGCTACTGAATTTATAGACGAGTACATCGGAATATCATCAGCATAACTGTAAGTGATGTAACCTTCTCTAGTAAGTTCCAAACCCAACATATTAAACAGTGTAGGTGACAAAGAAGAAATGGGAGGGTCATGGACGGAAGAGGGAATTTCTAGAATTTACGCATGTTGTTAATAGAATAAGGGTGATACAAACCCAATTTAGGTGCATACATTTGCACATTTCAGTTGTGCACATGGCTGCACCTAAAGTTAGGCATGATTCGCGGGCATAAGCACTATTCTATAAATCATGTTTAACTTTAAGCACAGCTTTTAGAAAAGCAAATTCACCCCTTAGTGTGCACAGTTGGGTGTGCAATTTAAAGAATAAGGTCAGAATAAGGTCACTTGTGTAAGCAACGTAATATAATAATTGGCTGTCTTAACTGGAGTTGATAGTCCATTATTGGCTTATATTGGTGTTAATTGGTATCAATTAGAAGTAGTGCATACAACAGCCCTTAGTCGCTATCCTAGAAGCTATGCATGCAATTTCTACAGCACATAACTCCTAGGGGGCGTACCATGGGAGGGGCATGGCCAGGTCAGGGGTGTGGAAATGAGTTATGCGCAGAAGTTATAGAGTTCTAGAGGTTATGCACCTGTCAAGTTAGGTGCAAGCACTTACGCCAGCACGAAACAGCAGACTTACGCTATTATTCTGTAACTGCAGTTCCACGCAGAACTGCCATTATAGAATTCACGCTTAGCACACATCACCCTGGCGCCTATAGTTTGGCGACCTTTTGAGAATTTACCCCCATGGGCACAGATGCATCTCAGACAGCAGGCTGCACTAAACATTCTTGGTTGCTTGTCTCAGCCCCTAAAAAGAGCTGATATCAGTGGCTGAATCAGTACTTCCCCCTTGGTTAGTGTTTCTAAAATCTGAGTTTTGTCACTTCATGGAAATGGAGATGATGATAAGTGTTAGCAAAGGAGCTGAGATCCCTATCAGACATGAACAGACACCATGATAGCAAGCAATGAACCGTTAGCTTTCCATGAAACTAGAAGAAACACCTCCAGTACCCCACACTCATCAATGCCCCACTGCCCACTGTGTAGGTGTTACAAGTTAGGACTAAAAAGCAGCACCAGTGGTAGAGGTCTGGATAGTGGAAGAGCAGGAAATACCACAGGGCTGAAGTGTACTGGCAGAGCTGTGTCTGCAGGTTTTAGGATTGGAACAACAGAAGATGATGTAAGACAGACTGAGGTGCACTGACAAAAGGGTATGAGGTAGAGAATGACACGGGGAAAGTTTGTCCCCATCCCCGTAGGTTCTGCCTCCATCTCCACCCCATCCCCGCAGGTTCTGTCTCCATCCCCGCGGGCTCTGTCCTAATCTGCAGAAGCCTTGAACACTTATGATTTTATATTTAAATCTTTTTATTAAAGTATAAAAAGGAATATGATGTGCAACTGTTGTTCATAAGTAATAGAAAACAAAACAATAATAACCCCACCACTACCACCACCCTCTACCCTTCCAACCTCAACAATAGCTGAATTCTACTACCCCAAGAAACCTTAATCCACCCTATTAAAATGTCCATGGGTACAAAATACAACCCTCCCTGTATGTCCTAGCGGGGAAGAATTATGCCCTACGAAGCACTGGTATGATTTTTAATCTGTGGGTGAATAAGTCATCAACAATCTTAGGATTCCGTCTAGCTCTCCCGTCTTCCACAGTCCTTCCTGCAATAAATGTGCTGGTAGCAGGAATGAACAGGACCCTCCATGCAAATTTTGCCAGTTGTGGCCAGCATATTTGCTTGCTTTTCCAAAAAATCAAAATATCATCTGCATCACTCAAACCTAAATAACAGTCCAGTTCATTAACAGGCTTCAAAGAAAAGAATGACACGGGGACAACGTTTATCCCTGTCCCCATGGGATCTGTCCCAGCCCTGTCATTCTCTAGTGTGAGGGTCTCCGTAATGGGAGAACAGGGCATTTCTAGCTCATTTCACACACGGTGGTACTGTCTGTTTATGCTTTCCAAAAATATTAGGACTAGGGGGCATGCGATGAAGCTACAATGTAGTAAATTTAAAACAAATCAAAGAAAATGTTTCTTCACTCAACGTGTATTAAACTCTGGAATTTGTTGCCAGAGAATGTGGTAAAGGCGGTTAGCTTAGCGGAGTTTTAAAAAGGTCTGGACGGCTTCCTAAAGAAAAAGTCCATAGACCATTATTAAATGGACTTGAGGAAAATCCACTATTTCTGGGAAAAGCAGTATAGAATGTTTTGTACTTTTTTGGGATCTTGGCAGATACAGTATTTGTGACCTGGATTGGCCACTGTTAGAAACAGGATGCTGGGCTTTCCCAGTATGGCAATACTTATGTACTTATATCCTTTCCCAACCTAGCAACAAGAAAAAAGATGCAAAAAATCATCCTTAGTGCACGATTTAATTTCAAAACTATTCATAAAGAAAATGAAGCGTGGCAATATTAGTAACACATTAATGTAAGGGTGTTAACGGTGAGGTTTTCTCAGCTTTGTGGAGCATAATATTCTCTTTCACTGCTTCTGAATTCCCACACTGTGTTCACAGATTGAGGATAGTAGGTCAATAATGGAGTGTGGATTTTGCTTCAGTAACAGAGTGCACCTGGCTAACTATATTTTATGACTGCTGCAATTAACCAGCCTGTGAAACCAAGGAGCTTCTCATATGTAGTCTGAAACATTTTATCTGGGTGGCTGGTCCGTGTAGGTATATGCAGTTGTTTAATGGCCTCTTCCCATACTGCACTAGTGAAGTGAGAGCTTACAAATGTTCCATCCTTTCCTTCTGGGATGTGCATGTGGTTCAGAACATTACCAACATTAACTCTCAGTTTTATGTTGGCACAGAAACTACCTCCTTCCATGTGTTAGGTTAGTGATCTTTACTGTTTTTTCCAATGGGGGCAGTTTGGCAACCCCCTCCCCCAAAAAACCTCCTATTCCTTACCTCCTCAACGTATGTGCCAAGATCTTCATTGGACAAACTGAACAGCATGTTGAGCACGAGGTTGGGGTGGGGGGTGTTGGGGAATTCCCCTTCCATTGATACAGCTTGTCCAGTGGCTCCTCCCTCTCCCCAAAGTGGTCAGCCTGGCTGCTTACGCACACTTAGAGCCACTCACCTAACTAAAACCACATTTTATTCTTCCACGCTTTCTTATTCCCAAGTCCATATCGCATCCTCATATATTCTTCCCAGCTCCTCTCCACTACACTGTTCTCTATCTAAACCCCAACCAGTCTCACCTCTCATTCCCACGTCAGTCTTCACCATCCAGCCTTACCCGCAACTCCATGAAGCTAGACCTCATCACTTTTTTTAACCCTCCCCCCCCCCCCCTTTTGGAATAACTATTTTTGTTTTCTTCCAGCATTTTAACTGCATGGTGGCCTGATTCCTTTACTGTTCCAAGTGTGGGAGTTTGGAAACACATTTCAAGCTTAGAGAGAGCTACATGATGCAGGCAGAAAACAGAACTGTTACGGAAGTACTGCCAGCAGTAAGTTTTGGGACTAGGTTGCAGATACATGTTGGGGGAAGGGTTTGACTCAGGGGCGTATCTGCGTGGGGCCTGGGCCCCCGCAGATTTCGCCCTGGCCCCCCTCCCGCTGCCAACCCTCCCCCACTGTTGTTTACCTTTGCTGGCGGGGGACCCCAACCCCCGCCAGCCGCCGAGGTCTTCAAAGTTCTTGTTCGTCGTCGTCCTCCGTGGCCATGCTGTACCCTGTTGATTCGGAGTCTGTCTGACGTCGCACCACGTTGGACGCGCGTACAACGTGCTGCGACGTCAGACAGACTCCGAATCAGCAGCGTACAGCATGGCCACGGAGGACGACGAACAAGAACTTTGAAGACCTCGGCGGCTAGCGGGGGTTGGGGTCCCCCGCTAGCTGAAGAATTATTTTTAAAAGCAGGCGGAAGCGGACCTCGGCTGGCGGGGGTTGGGGTCCCCGCCAGCAAAGGTAAACAACATCAGCGGGGGACGGTTGGCGGCGGGAGAGGAGGTGGAGAGAGTCGTTGGTGGCGGGGGGGCTCTGGCAATGGCGGGGGGGGGGGGGGAGTCGGTGGCAGGGGGGGCTCTGGCAATGGCGGGGGGGGGGGGGGGTTGGGTCGGTGGTGCCGGGGGGGGGGGGGCTAAATGTGCCCCCTCCCTCTGGCCCCCCCCTACTGCCAGAGTCCAGATACGCCCCTGGTTTGACTAGGGGCACTGGGACAGTAAGAGGAGGGTCAGTTTGTGATGAGGTGGTAATACAGCTGCATAGAGGTAATTTTTGGAAGTGGGGCATTTGCAGGGATACATTTTGTGGGTTGGACAATATACAGAGTAGTAAGCCAATTGTGGGGGGAGTTTTAGGGTGAGCAGTTAGCGAGATGGTGGGGCAGATTGTACAGTGGAGAAAGAGCTGTAGAGGGGGCAGTTTGTGAAAGTTAATTTTCCAGGATACATCAATTTTTGAGGGCAGTTTTAGGGTGTGGGGAAGTTTGTGTAGGGGGGTATTTTGTGGGGTTAGGGTAATTTAGAGGTTTGGTAGAGAATGGAGAGTTGGCATTTTGAAAGGAAGATTTCTCTAACTGCTATGTACCACTGTATACAAGTTTCTATGCTACAGCAACCAGAACAACTTCTCCTACAGAAATGCATTTCAGGTGGGCCATTTTTTTGACAGGCTTTATCCTCTGAATTCCCCAGTCCAATTTGGCTTATTTTCAAACTCAATTTGTCTTTTTACCAGGTTTTCACACATGCCAAGGTTCATCTCATTCCATTAAATTTTCAGGGCATTTGGTGCCAGACATTCTTTTGTATAATTCTTTCTATCTTCTACTGAGTTAGAAAGAATATAAAAGATAAAAATGGCAATTGAAAAAAAAGAACAAAATAAACAAACTATGCAGACATACTAGAAAAGTTTTACAATAAATTTAATTTTATAAAGTAAAATAGTTCCACATACAAAAATATGCAAATTTTATGCAAATATATGTTGATTTAAATATTTTCTATACTGCCTTTTGTTTTGCCACAACAAAGTGGTATACAATAGAAAATCAACAGGATATAAATGTGTAACAGATTTTAAAGCGTCTCAGTCACTTGATGCACAGTTTACCCGTGAGCCATGAGGAACTGGGGGCTCTGGTGACAGTGTCTTTTCTTTATCTCACTGCTGGGAGACACCTCTCTCTACAACAGTGTGTCTCTCAATTTCTACAAGGAATCCTGGTCAGTCATGTTTTCAGGATATACAAAATGAATATGCAAGAGATTTATTTCCATACAATGGAGCAAACCCCACTCTCTCCTGCACAATCATTGTGGATATCTTGACCACGTAACTTGCTGAGGGAGGAATCCTTCTATTCAAACATCCATCTATCTATCCACTCAAGTGTTTCCATGGAGGTTCCCATCTGGATAGTAGCTGATCTCTGGCAGCTTTTTCTTCCCTTCCCTGTGAACTCTCCCTGTGGAAAAGGTTGTGTAGATTTATTCATTCTCTGGTACAGAAAATCAAAGATGAGCAAAACAGCGAAAATGACCAAAAAAAAAAATATAAAAAAAGAAAAAGGAAAAAATAAAAATATAATAAAAATAAAAAAATAAAACAATAAAAAAAAATATATACAAAAATATAATAAAGACGACACTTCTGATTAAAAACTTCAAAATATTTATTAACAATTAAAAATGATACCAAAATAGGTAGAAAAGGACTCAACACAGCTGTGTTTCGGACGTACAGGCCTGCGTCAGGAGTCTATGTGAAACAAATCAAAACTTATATATTATATTATTAGACAGTAAGTAGACAAACTGAATGTTAACACGTAATTGATGGCAAAAAATATTAACTACATATACGATAACGACAGTAATAGTTCTAATACAACGCAAAATACAGTAGACAAAATTTAAAATATGAAAACATCAAATAATCTCTCACAAATTATCTACAGTGATAAAAAATGGCATATATGCATGGTTCAAAACATAAAGGATAAACAACATCTTAATCGTATAATATGTATAGTAAAATCTAACAGATTAATTAATCTCTTTATATGTTCATATGTAAAGCAAATATTAACATGGTTAAGAACATAAGCAAGAATAAGTTAAAAAATGGCGTTTTATAAATCAAATTAGTACCACATCAGAAATATTGATTAAAACCTAGAATTGTTAACATATACGGATTGTATGGAAATGAACAAAACATATGGTCACCATAATTGAATATGAATGAATAGAATCTTTTATATCAAATGAGTACCTCATTAAAAATATTGGTTAAGACCTGAATGTAACAAATTGTCAATATATATGAGATCCACAATAATCTCTGTATAAAATGGTCCAATATCAACAGGAGTAGCGTAACATTTTGTTACTATATAGAACAAATTACTTATAAAAATATGATAATAAACTTTTCTATCTATGTGAAAAAATATATCCTACGATGGTATAGTGAGAATACATTGTTAATTGTAATTATACATAAAAATGCAGATATTTTACCTTCTCACCATATAGAGTCTCATTTTCTATTTATACATCAGATGATTTTTGTATCTAAAAGAAATTGTAACATATTTATGGTTTTGGCAAATACTTTTAAATGGTCACAGAGGGTTGAAAAAATAAGTAATGAAATATTAATTCTTAGCTTACTGGTATGTAGATAATATTATGAATGAACTGTTTTTAAACCGTCTGTGTGAACAACTCTCCGGTTGTCTGAAATTAAAAAAATATTTTAAAAAAATGCGTTCTGTCAACTGTATATCGATATGTAATCATTGTATCACAAAATCCAGTATGATTACAAGCTAAGATAAAATAATGGACATAAGTGGCATGTAAATCTGTATACTTAAACATTTTCTATAGTGAACATATCTAGTTTATAGATCCATCGTATATAAGTTAAAAGATATTTATTTTACACCTTGATGGAACGTTACAGGAGGAGGGCTTTACGGGATGGAAATGTGAAAAATCAACCGATAAAATTTTAATGTTACAATAATGAGCACTCTCCTCTTACCTCTTCTAGGACCTTGTGGTGCTAAAATTAACTCGAATCAATATAGATTGGAGTTGCTCTGATAAGCGTCTCGTATCTATGAAAACAAACGGAGCTAGTGTTGAGAAACCTTTTTAAATGTTTTTTTGCCGCCAAAAAGGAACTAAAAAACGTGACATCAGATCCGAATGCCTAAAAATTGAAACCGGAAGTATTGTTAATTTGTGGAACAAACAGAATATTATCGCTTGTTAGAGTCCTTTTCTACCTATTTTGGTATCATTTTTAATTGTTAATAAATATTTTGAAGTTTTTAATCAGAAGTGTCATCGTTCTCATATTTTTGTATATATATTTTTTATTGTTTTACTTTTATTATATTTTTCTTTTTTCCTTCCTTTTTCTTTTTTATATTTTTTTTGGTTATTTTCGCTGTTTTGCTTGTTGTTTTTTTGCGAAGACTGGTTTCTTCTGTTTCTTTGCACCACAGAAAATCAAAGTACATACTTCACATGAAGCGTCATGTCAACACAAGACTCATACCAGTAGCACATTACCACTTACCCTCAACATCCAGTTCCAATCTTGCTCCTTACCCCACTACATTATCAGCAGGCCTCACACTCAGTTACAGTCAGGCCCACACTGTCATAGTATATACTACTACAGAACTTCACACTCAAATATCGAGTCAGGCCTCATTAAATTACCACAAGATCTCAAAATTCAAGGTGTAAACCAAGCCCCCAGTATGTTATCAGTCTCACAGCCAAGCACTGGGCCAGGCCCAGACCTACTTGGGCTAGCCTCTTCTCTTTTTTACAGCTAAAATCAACATTAATCATAAATATAAAGCTTAATCTCTTTTGAGTCTATCCCTTTGGTATTAAAAAAGAAATCTTGCTGTGATTCATAATATGAGAAGAAACCACTTGGCTTTTCTCTCTCAGGTTTGCCTCTCATGACAGAAGTGAGACTGAGAGAAGGGGCTCAGAATGTGAAAGTGAGAAAGCCTTGAATGAGTGTGACTCACTCTTGAGAGACAGGCATTTCTGGAAGTAGGAAGCAGCAAAAAGGAAAGAATGGGGGGGAAAAAAGAAACAGAAAACAAAGGCCAGTAAAAATGTGAAAAGAGAAAAAACAATGTTTGGAGAGGTAAGGAGACCAATTAAAAACATTGGTAAAAAGATGTTCCCGCAGGTATCTTCACTGTGCTGCAGAGGATGTGGACAGGAGGGCACCATGGGGCATTTGTGGTGGACGTGTTAAAGTTCGTGCTTTTTGGAAGTTGGTGCAGTACAGACTCCAGAGGTGGCTCTCCAAGCCACTAAAGTGGTCTCCTGAATTTTTTCTTTTTTCTAAGAAACCACCTGGCCTGACTACTTCACAATCTTTATTGGTTCGTCAAGCTATGTTGGCGGCCATGGTTGTTTTGGCCACTTCATGGAAGTCCTCGCACGTACCCTCAATTGTTAAGTGGCTTAATAAGGTATGGTACATATGCGAAATGGAAAGACGTTGGGCTAAACGTTGTAAAATGATATCTAAATGGGAAGCTATCTGGCACCCTTTTATTTCTAACTGCTCGTGTTGATGGTTGCTGTTGGAGGTGGGGGGGAGGAGGTTCTCGAGAAGGGGAGGGGCTCTTCCCTTTTTTTTCCCTCTTCCTTCTCTTATATCTTTCTTTCTTCTTTGTTTTGTAGGGCAGGGAGGGGATGGGGGACAATTGTATTAAATCATATAAATACCAAAGTTTATTATATATTGCTAATTACGTTGTGGGAGCTTTTTATAATTCAATCTTAGGTGTTATAAGACTGATAATTTATGCTGACTAGACTCTGTATTGTACTGACAATTACTTATTAGTTAGCATTTTGCTAATTCTCCCAACTTTGAATAAAGACTTCTTTCAAATTAAAAAATAAAAGATTAAAAAAAATAGCATGGAAAGGAAAACAAAACAAAAAAAAAGTGCAAAACCAGAAAAGAGATTACTTCCACAAAAGTTAAAAGCCATTCTTTCTAAACCAAACGAACCAAACGAACGCACGAGCTTGCTCCCTTTCTCTTCTTTTGTGTTGGATGAGAGGTCTAGTAGACGTGGACGCTGCACGTATGTCCACCTCTCAGACAGCTTGAGGTACACTACTCCTGGCACAGAAAAGGAGAAGGAGGTGTCACATTTCGGATTCATCATGCATATGCTTTGCTTCTTCACCCAGCACAGCCGGTTGCTTCTGGCCTCCTTCCAGCAGCTTCTTCTGTCTTCGCCGGCACTCCAGAAACACATTGATTGGGTGTGCAAATGCCAGTAATATGACTATCAGAAAACCGATATTCATCTGTAGTAACACAAAGGACCAAGAAAGCAGGATATTCCAGTCAGCAACCACATGGTCACAAGTAAGACTGTTTCTCTTTCTCAGATCACTTCTTTCTCTACTGTCTACCATAACAGTAAGTTTTATTTATTAATTGGGATTTATTAACTGCCTTTACGAACAGATTCACCCAAGGTGACGTACAACAGGTACAGTTTAACATAAAACCTACAGTTTGGTTAACAGCATACCAATAGTAAAACGACCAAATAAAAACAAAATTACAATCAATGAGGTAAACTTGGGACCAACATGAAAGAGTTTCAGAAATATGCACATTTAACAGCACTGTAGAACAATAATATAATAGAAATATAATAAATATCAGTACAATATAAAGAATACCATAATAGACAGCATGGAAGTATATTCAGATAACATAGATATAGAGGGTTTTTTTCTCGATATGACATCTAAATCCAACTTTGGATGTTTTGATGAAAATGTCTAAAGATCAAGTGGCGAACATATGGATGTAGTGGTGTACAGTTGGTACAGTAGGTTTTTGGTGGGTTTTGGAGGGCTCCCCATACAATATAAGGAGGTAATGGGTGAGATGTGTACCTGGGACCTTTTATGTGAAGTCCACTGTAGTACCCCCTGGGGTACCTCGCTGTTCCGCTGGGATGTCTCTGTTTCCAGCCTGCTGCACCCCCCCCCCCCCCACAAGTCCCAATTGCTTGTTTTTGTGCATTTGTTATTTTATGTTGAAAATGGTCACAAAAGAAAAATGCACTGAGCATAAAATGTCTAGAAAATGGCAATGTTCGAAACAAAAAATAGATGTTTTTCTGGTTAAAAAATCACTATGTTCGCCACTTGAGTGGAGGAGTGGCCTAGTGGTTAGGGTGGTGGACTTTGGTCCTGGGGAACTGAGGAACTGAGTTCAATTCCCACTTCAGGCACAGGCAGCTCCTTGTGACTCTGGGCAAGTCACTTAACCCTCCATTGCCCCATGTAAGCCGCATTGAGCCTGCCATGAGTGGGAAAGCGCGGGGTACAAATGTAACAAAAAAAAAACAAGTGTAAGACTGGGATATGAGCCTGGGTCCCCTTGTCCAGTGCACTGCACCGACCACTAGGGTATTCCAGAGACCTGCTTGCTCCTCTAATAGGACTGGCCATAACATCTGAAGCTGTTATAGAGGCTGGTATGTACCGTTTCTTACACATCTTTGGGGGTGGGTGGGAGGGGTCAGTGACCACTGGGGGAGTAAGGAGGGGGGCATCATGCCTTAATCACTCCAGTGGTCATCTGGTCATTTAGGGCACTTTTGTGTGACTCAGGGCTCAATGCACAAAGGCAGCCATAAAATACAGCTGCCTTGGTAAAATTTAGCAAGTTGCAAATGAGCTGCAAAGATCCCCCTTTATGCATTGGTCGCTGTTTGTGACCCGACCCCGACACCTCTAAGGAACAAATACCTGGTGGTCCAGTGGACTCCTGAACTTCTCCAGAACCCTCTCTCGGCCCCCCACGCAAGCAATCCCTGGTGGTCCAGTGGACCCTGACACCTCAAGTCCCCTCCCCGACCCCCCAAAGGCAACAATGGCCCTGGTGGTCCAGTGACTCCCTCCCCTCCCTGGAAAAAAATGGAGGCAGGAGAGTGGGATCAACACCTTCCATCCTCCTCCCTCGGGGCCCATCCTGCACAAAATGGCAGGGCCCAGCCCCGGTGCACCCTGGGATGTACTGGGTGGGATTAAGCGCCATATAGAGTCCTCATATAGTGCTTAGCCTGCCCAGTGCCTCCCACAATGCACCAGGCAGGGGCTGGGCGCTGCCATTTTGCGCAAGGCGGGACCAGAGGCAGGAAAGTGGGAAGTGTTGCTCCCACCCTCCTGTCTCCATCTTTTTCCAGGTACCAGGGTGGGGGAGAGAGGGGGGTCTTTAGACTACCAGGGCCATTGTTACCTTTGAGGGGGGGAGGGTCGTGGGCTCGGGTCATTAGACCAATAGAGCCATTCTTAATTTGGGGGGGGGGGTCGGGAAGGGGTGTGGAGGTGGTCAGGGTCCACTGGAGCAATAGGGATTTTTTTGCGGAAGTCAGGAGGCATGGGAGGGGGTCCAGGAAGAGGTGCAGGGGGGATTGGGGTACACTGGACTACCAGGGGCTTTTTGTGCTGGAGGTGCCCGGGGGGGGGGGGGGGGTCAGGATGCAGTCTACTGGACCACCAGGGTTTCCAAATGTTCTGGTGGGGTTGGGGAGTCTGTGCACTTGAATGTCTACCTTATGGGGGTGGTCTGCTTGCACTAAACTGCTGCCCATAATGACAGGTCCTGACCTGCTGTTAAATTTTGCAAGTTAAAGGCAGGCACTCCGTGCACAGAACTGTCTGTGAATTACTTGGAATGCTCATTAAAGTACTAATGATTTCCTTGTAATGCATTTGAATTAGTGTTTTCGGTAGCTGCTAATGGCGAAATGAGGTATTACCTGCTAATTTACTTTCCTTGAGAATCTCCAGACCATTCCCAACGAGTGGGTAATATGCTCTCCTACAAGCAGAGAGAGACTGAGAACTACTGACTAGTGACATCTGTATAAGGGACTGTGCAACCCAGACCTGCTCAGTATTTCGCATAGCCAAGCAGTAATAACAAGCTAAAAAGAAACATAGGAACAGGAACACAGGAATAACCAACAGTGGAACACCAGAATTAAATATCTGCAACACTAAAGCTCCCAGATACCCCTTTACACCTGCGAAACCACACACTCTTCCAGGGTGGAGTTTGGGAATGGTCTGGAGAGATTCAAGGAAGTAAATTAGCAGGTAAGATCTAATTTCTCCTTCCTTATCATCTACTCCAGACCATTCCCGAAAAGTGGGAAGTACCAAAGCAGTACTCACCGAGGGTGGAAAAATCCGTGGAACAACAAGGGAGCACCAAAAGAAGCATCCTGCTGAGCCTGAACATCCAACCTATAATGTTGGACAAAAAAGTGCAGAGAAGACCACGTAGCTGCCCTACAAATATCCTGCGGAAGAATAAGAGAGTTCTCCATGCAAGAGGTGGCCTGCACCCTCATAGAATGCACTCGCAGAATCACAGGTGCTGTCTTACCACATAGTAAGTAAGTGGACAAAACCGCCTCTTTAATCTATCTAGTGATCGAAGACTTAGAAGCTGCCTGGCCTTTTTGTGGTCCTCAAATAACACAAACAGCCAATTAGTGGCCCAAAACTCCTCAGTTCGGTTCACATAGCACTTCAGAGTTTTACCTATGTCCAACCTATGTAAAGAGGAAGAAGCAGAAGCCTCCTCCCATGAAAAGGAAGGCAAGGAAATCGACTGACGACATGAAAAGGGGAAAGCACCTTCAATAAAAAGGACAGGACCAGACTCAATGATACCTTTTCCTTTGAGAAAACTAGAAATGGTTCCCTACATGTTAAGGCAGGCAACTCCGAAATATGCTATGCCAAGGTGTTAGCCATCAAAAATACCACTTTGAGAGAAAGATCCTTAATAGTGGTTTGCTGAAGCGGCTCAAAAGGCGCCTTAGATAAGGCAGACAGTACCAAATTCAAATTCCAAAGGGAACCACCGGTCAGATAGGAGGCCGCAGTCTCTTGACCCCCTGGAATAAATGAGACATCTGCATGCAGGGCAAGGGGAATGCCCCTGCAACGGACCCCGAAAACAAGACAGCGCTGTCAACTGCACCCAAAGGGAAGAAAAAAAAAAACCCTTCTCCAAACCACTCTGAAGAAATTCCAAAATCTGAGCAACTGACGCCCAAAGGGGGTGCCACATGTATGTCCTTGCACCAATCCTCAAATATACGCCAAACCTGAACATAGGCCAGAGAGGTGGATTTCTTGCGCGAGCTCAAAACAATATGAATCACCCCTGAGGAACAACCCGTCTTCAGAAGACATGCCCGCTCAACAGCCAAGCTGTAACCGCATTTCAACCCAATAGAATGGGACCCTGCCTCAGAAGGCTGTCCTGCAGGGGAAGGTGAAATGGATCGGCTACTTGCAGCCGCACCAGATCTGCACATCAGGGACAATGGCGCCAACTGGGGGGGGACCAAGACCACCCGACCACTGTGATTGTGAATGCACTGGAGAACATGACAATAAGCGGCCACGGAGGAAACGCGAACAGAAGAAGCCGAGAAGGCAAAGGCTGCACTAGTGCATCCAGCCCTTCCGACATCGGCTCCTTCCTGTGAATGAAAAACGTGGAGCCTTAGCGTTCTCTGCTGTGGCCATGAGATCCATAACCAGAAGACCCCAATGGTCGACTAGGAGTTGGAAGGTTCTGGAAAACAGACTCCACTCTCCCGGATCGAGACTACGTTGACCGAAGAAATCCATCTCCAGATTGCTGGCCACTGTCGCATTGTCCATGAAGACTTGCATGTCTCGGAAGTGTACCAAGCAGAGAAAGGCCATCAGGGCGAGACGTATTGCCCAAGTCCAGGCAACTGAGGGTCCATTGAGACTACGTCTCCGACCAGCTTCCCTGAGCCACTTGCCCAAGAAAATGAGCTCCCCATCCAGAAAGGCTTGCATCCATCGTCACAAATACCCAATCTGGTGGATCCAAAGGCATACTCTGACTCAGATAACTGAGGTCCACCACCACCGAAGGCTGAGACGCACCGCTCGGCAAGAGGGGGTCTGCTTGAGGCGACCATTGTGCCAGCAGTGCCGCTTGAAGTGGCCTCATGTGCACTCTCGCCCATGGCACCACTTCTATGGTTGCTGCCATGGAATCTAGCACCTGCAGAACATCCAAGGATACCAGAGTCCAAAAGGCGAGGAGATGGCGAATCTGAGCTATAATCTTCTAACTTCTGGCTTCCGGAAGAGACACCATCCTATTTCGAGTGTCGAAATGCACCCCTAGGTACTCCAACATCTGACTGTGAACCAGCAAACTCTTGATTACATTGACTATCCATCCTTGATGCTGGAGCAGCAGCACTACCCAGGCCGTAGCTGACTTGCTCTCCTTGATTGACCTTGCCCGAACCAGCCAGTTGTCCAAGTACAGATGCACCGGAATGCCCTCCTGGTGTAGATGGGCCACTACAACCACCATTACCTTGGAGAAGGTTCTTGGCACCATGGGTAGGCTGAAGGCCATTGCCCAAAACTGGTAATGCTCCTCCAGCAACGCAAAGCAAAGATATTTCTGATGATCCAGGAGCATCGGAATATGCAGGTACTCCTCGGACAGATCCAGGGATGTGAGAAACTCCCCCAGCTGAACCACCATGATAACTGATTGTGTGTTTCTCCTTTTTGCATGGAAACACTCCTAAGTCTGATTCACCCGCTTGAGATCCAAAATTGGGCAGCATCCCCCACCCCGGTTTCCTTTACCAATTGCAGGGCCTTCGATCCCACTTCAGGGACACTCGATTCGGGCTTAATCCTGAGAACTTGAGTGGGCTCTTCACAGACGCAGCAAAGGCTGCTGTATGCAGAGACCACGTGGTGCGCTGAATAGGACGTGCACCGGTGGACCTTCTCAGCCTGCGATGTGGCCTAGCAGTGCCCAGCAAAATGTGTCCCACCACCTATACACTCCCCTGCCCAAGATAATCCGGCAGCTGCACTGACTGGCGCAAAGCGTGCCACCACGGCTTTTTTTTTTTTTTTTACCAGACTCCCTGCTTATAGTGCCAAACTTCTTAGGCTGTTTTTTTTTTAAACATTACACGGTGCTCACTACTAGGCCGAGGCACAGCACTCACCAAACAAGGTGGGTGGGGGGGAGGGACCTGGAGTGTGCACCCCCAACAAGGTGCAGTGGCCAAAGCCTGAGACCCAAGAGCCCTAAAATTGCTCTTCTATTCCCCCTGTTCCCTTTATTTTCTTTTTGTTCTATTCATTTATTTAATTCAAACACCCCCAGAAACAAAACCAGGAGAGCTATGAGCCTTACCAATACAAAAAAAGAAAATTTAGAGCCAAGCTAAATTGGGCCAAAAACTGGCTTACCCCCCCCCCCCCCTCAAAAAAAAAAAAATAAAATAAAATAAAAATAAAGGAGGACTGGGCTGCACAGACTCACCTACATCTGCTGGGAGATTGAGAAATACTGAGCAGGTCAGGGTTGCACAGTCCCTTATACAGGTTTCACTAGTCAGTAGTTCTCAGTCTCCCTCTGCTGGCAGGACAGCTTATTACCCACTCGTCGGGAATGGTTTGGAATAGACTATAAGGAACACAGGTATGATGCCTTTCCTACAATACAGCTTACATCAATGTGAACGCGAGTTGCCACACTTACGTAAAATGGATCCCCGTGAAGCACATCCTTCACCAGTGAAAAGCAGGGATACTGCAGGAGTGCTACCAGCGCAGACAGTGTCATCACAAGGCCAAAGAGCTTTCCAAAGTGAGCAGGTGGGAAACTGCAGAGAGAGACACAGACACCCACCCCTCAGCATTTTTCAGATATCATGATATGAAGCTTAGAGGGAATACATTAGAAAACATTTCTTTATGTAGACTATAATGGATGCCTGGTGTAGTATCCCAGGTTGGTGGTGGAGTGAAAACAGTAAGCAAATTTAAGAAAGATGGGGAAAGGCAGAGAATCCATAGTGCTACTACTACTACTTATCATTTCTATAGCGCTACTAGACGTAGGCAGAGCTGTACACTGGACATAAAGAGACAGTCCCTGCTCGACAGAGCTTACAATCTAATTAGGACAAACAAACAGGACAAATAAGAGGTAAGGGAATTACTAAGGTGGGAATGATAAAATATGGGTACTGAACAAGTGAGTAAGGATTAGGAGTTAAAAGCAGCATCAAAAAGGTGGGATTTTAGCCTAGATGTGAAGACGGCCAGAGAAGGAGCTTGATGTACCAGCTCAGGAAGTCTATTTCAGGCATATGGTGCAGCAAGATAGTGGTGAGGAAGTCAGTGAAAACAATACTAAATCAGAACATAAACTGCACAAAGCAAATGAACCTTGTTTACAATCATATTCTGTGTGTCATAAAGGTCCCAGCACTGCTTAGCAACAATGAGCCTGGTTCTTACCCACTAATCCTTCCCTTACCTCTCCCAGTCCTGTCTTTACCTCGCCTTCAATCCTTCTCAGCCTTCCAAGCTCTATCCCCCTCATAGCCACTCTTTTCCTCTCCTATTTCCCCTTATGCTTTCTTCCTTTGTTAGCATCCCATTGCTCATTTTCTTTCTCCTGTGCCACCCCCCCCCCCCATTCCCACACTCTTTTTATCATTCCGTATGCCTTCCCTCACTTACACAACTCCCCTCTGCCCTTCTCTCACTATCTTTTCTGGCTCTGTTCTTGTCTGTGGCTCCTCTCTCTCCTCTTCCTTTCTCCGCTCCCTCCCCCTGGGTTATAGCCTCTTTCTGTTTTTCTCTCCATCCTTGATTTTCCCTTTCCTCCTTTGTGGCTCTCTCCATTGCTGTGTGTCATAGGAAAATGATGGCAAAATCTAAAGTTTTGTTTAGTTGATATAGAGGCGTATTTTTAAAGAACTTAGACTTAAAAAGTTACGTGGAGGGGCATTTTCGAAAGAAACGTCCAAGTTGCAATTTTGACGTCCTTGCAAAATGGCAAAATCCAGGGGCGGGGAAACCTGTCTTTTTCAACCAAGATGGACGTCCATCTTTCGTTTCGAAAATACCATCAGGGACGTCCAAATCCTTAAATTTGGACGTCCCTAGACATGGACGTTTCTGACTTTTGGCGATTTTCGAAACCAAAGAAGTCCATATCAAAAAGATCCTAATGCAAGCCATTTGGGCATGGGAGGAGCCAGCATTTGTAGTGCACTGGTCCCCCTGACATGCCAGGACACCAACTGGGTACCCTAGGGGGCACTGCAGTGGACTTCATAAAGTGCTCCCAGGAACATAGCTCCCTTATCTTGTGTGCGGAGCCCCCCCAAAACCCACGACTGTACACCACTACCATAGCCCTTACGGGTGAAGGGGGGCACCTAGATGTGGGTACAGTGGGTTTGCTTTGGGTTTTGGAGATCTCGCTGTTTCCTCCACAAACGTAACAGATGGAGGGGGGTATGGGCCTGGGTCCGCCTGTCTGAAGTGCACTGCAGTACCCACTAAAACTGAGGCTGGCACGACATATCGTTAAAGATGTTTTTTAGGGTGGGAGGGGGTTAGTAACCACTGGGGGAGTAGCGTGAGGTCATGCCCGATTCCCTCTGGTGGTCATCTGGTCATTTCTGGCACCTTTTTGTGCCTTATTCGTAAGAAAAACAGGTCCAGGTGAAAACGTCCAAATGTTCATCAGGGACGTCCTTGTTTTTTTCAATTATGGGTCAAAGACATCCAAGTGTCAGGCATACCCAAGTCCTGCCTTCACTACGCCTCTGACACGCCCCCTTGCACTTTGGACGTCCTTGCGATGGACTGCAGTTGGAGACGTCCAAAATCGGGTTTTGATTATATCAATTTGGACGTCTCTGGGAGAAGGACGTCCATCTTCCGTTTTATGTCGAAAGATGTCCTTCTATTTAAAAAAAATGAGCCCAATAAGTAACCTATGTAAGTTTAAGTGCCTTGAAAATGAGCCCCCTAGTGTTACACATATACATACGCTAGTGGTTTACAATTTAAAATCCAAAAGAACATTATAAGTCACAGAAGGAATATAGAAAAGCATGGAACAGTTTTCAGCTTCATTCTGTTCCTCTGCCACAATGCCCCTCAGTCCTACCCCCTCCTCACACCCCTCTCTCTACTCTCTTTTCCCTCCCTTTACTGTAACTTTCCTCTGTCCCTCTCCCAGTGGCATGGGCCTGGGTGGGCCTAGGCTCATCCATTTTGGGCTCAGGCCCACCAAGAATTGTAGCTCTTGCTATTGTTGGCTTCATTGAAGTAACATAGCAGATGAAGACCTGTACGGTCCATCCAGTTTGCCCAATAAGATAAACTCATAGTATAAGGAATGATGTGACACTACATATGTATACTTGATCTTGATTTGTCCTTGCCATTTTTGGAGCACAGACTGTAGAAGTCTGCCCAGCAGTAGATAGACTTTAGCATGGCTGAGGTGGATTGCTGTGCAGTACAGCCACCGACTGTATGGCTTCTATCACAAGCTTTCCATTAAAAGTTGGCAGCGGATGCAGTATTCACTGAGCATGCAAATTAATACCGTACTAAAATCACCGCAGTACTCCACAGCTCATTGAAAAATATTCTACCTGTGACCCAAGAAAAAAAAAAAAGTAAACCTCCAGCATAGTTTCAGCATGGGCCTCCCCCACCAATAAAAAAATTGCAGCCCCCCCCAATGCACTAGGCAGTGCCAGTCTGCCATATAAAGGGGTCGGGGTCCCCAATAGACACTATTTTTGTTTAACTCAGGGAAGGGGGTAGGCAGCGTCATGAGACACCAGAGCAATATTTTTAAGGAGGGAAAGAGGGGGCTCATCAGTCTTCTCCATTGGGGGAGGGGGTTGTACAAGATGGAGTCAGGGGAGGCAGTAGATGGAATGAGGGGTTCCAGCAATGGGGGTAACATTATTTAAAATTTTGGGGAAGGAAATGAGCCTTGACGCAAGAGCACACTGTCCAGCCAGAAACTCCTGGTAGCTGCTCCCTTCACAAATAATTTCAGAGAGATAAATTCAATAAATTCAACCTGGAGCATTAGAGCCAAAACAAACAGGTGTAAGTACTTTTTAAAAATCTTTGTACTTCACCGGCTTTGTGCAGATTGTGTGGAATATAAATCTGTATTATATAAATAAACTTATGGAATAGAAGATTCTCTGGCCAGTGATCTCCGTTTGAAAACAGGGGCAGAGCATGAGACAGCCATACTCCAGTTCACTGCTGTCCTCACTTTCTTTAAAGATGGGACCATAAGGAGCAGCCCAGCATATGCTGCTGAATCCATTCATAGAGCTAGGAAAGTCTTTGCAAGGTCTTAAAGATGATCTATTCCACTCTGGATCTTGCTCCCTTGGGTCTGTCGGGACCCGGGTGACTGCGTTAATACAATAACCCGGGACAAGGCACACAGGAGCAGGAGAGAGACAAGACTGAGGGAGGACAAGACGCAGGAAGGTAAGCAGGGGCGGGCAGCGGTGGCGGTAGCTGTGGCAGCCCTTCTGACTAGTAACCAATGAAGTTCTTTAAGATGTGGAGTGGTGTGTTCCCTACACTGCAGTCAAACCCCAGCATTTTAGACTATCTGCAGATGGCTTAACGTTTTACAAGGGAACCCCACTCCCAGGGTGTTACAATAGTCCACATGCGATGTAATGAGGATATGAATACGAGTGGCTAGAGTAGGGATGTTGAAAAACAATTTCAGCTTGGTAACCTTGGCTGTGTGGGAACGGAGACTCAATATGGAATTCTGGAAAGCCTTCCAGATTTTGTACTTTCTTTTTTTTTTTCTATAAACAAAAGCGGTGTGCCATGTAGCCTGAGCTATTCTAGTTTTGCCTGAGATCACTACCAATAAATAAAACCTCGGATTTGTCTGGATTTTATTTAGTTTACTGACCACAGCCCAGTTCCACACAGCTTCCAGACACTGGTTGGTGTTTTGCACAGTTCCGTTCTCGCTGACTGCCAACAGAGAAACAGCTGAGTATCATTCATATAAATGTGAAAACCCAAACTAGGGAAGGGAGGGGTGATTTTTCCCCTCTAATGCATGTTAAACAGCAAAATTGTGCATTATTTTACCTAAGCCAAAAAAAGGAGTAGGGGAAAAAGGCTCTTCTCAAACAACGAAGGCCATATTGAACATAATTTCATCTTTTTCATATGTATTGAACATAATTCCACCATGTTTTGATGATTGTTGCTTTCTGATGTTCACCATATGTTTTGTAGTTTTTTTTATATGCATTGTATTTTACTGCAATTTGTTTTTTATGACTTACTTTTTGATGTTCAACGTATTTTTTGTACACTCCTGAAGCAGGTGCTCAGGTGCCGAAACACGGCTGCTGTGTTGAGTCGAATTTGATGTTTTTGTAATAAAGCCTTTAATCCATCTACACGCCTCCTTCGTTGTTTGAGAAGAGCCTTTTTCCCCTACTCCCTTTTTTGGCTTTGATTGCGATACGTAGGGAATCAGTGCACCTCCACCTCTTCTGTGGTTTTCTTCTCTCCATTATTTTACCCAAACATGTTGGAGTAAAGATACATAATGAGATGTAATGTTACTTCATTCTTGAATAACGCAGTTTGATTTGAACTCTGATGCATTAGCAACTCCAAGCTCCAAAGGAGCTGAATAACACAGCTTGCAAGGTTGATCACAAGTTGTGATATTAATTTACCATGGGAGTCACTGACCTGTGGTACTAAGTTACCACAGGTTATGAACTCCCATCATAAACTAAGCTGCAGTAAAATGCCATATTTTACTGCATCTTTGCAACTAACCCCCCCCCCCCCAATAATGTAATGAAGCTTACTGGGAATCTCAAAAAAGATGTCAAAAGAGGCTGAAGTGAAAGTAAAGTACATTGTTTTGAGGTTATTTTTTGCTTTGACTTAGCTGTTGCTTCTAGTTTGTGCAACCTCTGTGTTTTATATTGATATTAGTGTATAATTTTTTACTTTTATCCAGGGTGGCTTCGTGCTCATTTGTTTTTATTTCCGTACTTAGTCACAGGCACTGCTCCATTAAAGCAAATAATATAAAAAACAAATTGGATAAATATCAAAACGTATTTAGAGGCGAGCTGAATGGACAAAATAATTGGCTAACCTCCAACACTTCCCAAACCCACAATCACTATCTACTTCCTGCATATGAAAAGAAATGTCCCTGCTGCCTAATCCTGGTATACTCCCTTCCCTTCTGTGGTCCTCTCTGCTCCCCACCTTCCTCTCTCCCTGCAGAATAAAAGGATGTTTGCAGGTTATACCCTCCTGTATAGAAAGAATAGTTGGCTAGTCAGAGGGTCCCCTCCCCACTCTCCTGTTCAAAAAGAGTCACGCTTCAAAACAGAACTGGCCTCATGTCAGCTGGTGCCATTTTGGAATATGGCACTGGTGGAGCAGGAGTGACTGGGAATTGCTTCTGTTCCCTTTAGACCAGTGCTTGTCAATCTTTTTTGTGGCTGTGATTCCATTGTAGCGGCCAAATAAAACTGTGTGACACCCCCCCCCCCCATAAGGTGCAGAAATAACTATCTACCTACAGAAAGCTCACTCAAGTTGCGACTCCAAATGCAGGTTTTTGTGTCATCATTTGGGGTCCCAACCCACAGTTTGGGAAGCTCTGTTTTAGAAGCTGGGTTTAACCTGTGTTAGCAGGGTTGGCTCTTAATATAAAGGAAAGGAAACAGAAGGGTCCAAAAACTCATTCTTTTTCACTTACAAAATGAAGCTGAATAGAAACTCATGTTGACATTTCCTGTTTTAAATGAAAGTGCATTCCTAGTTAGGTGGCCCAGATACTCACGCTATAGACATGAAGGCCGCATTGCCCCCATACAGGAAGGACCTGTTTAGCACCTGGAAGATGAAGGTGGCATACTGCACAGACAGGACAGGGATGGTGGCACAGATGGAGAAGACCACACATTGCATGACAGTGATGGCGAGGGAGAGGACAGAGGAGCGGAGGTCGGCGAGAGAGTCTGCAAAAAAGAGGGTCTTTACTTTTAAAATTCCTTGATAGTTTACCACAGACATTCTATAAACATTTAAACTTTTCTGTACTGACAGGGCAGCGCCACAAAGTAGCTCCCTCTGTCAAAGGGCTGAGTAAGGATTTACCTTCTGTGTTCTCAGCTGCCTTCTTCCCCCGCTTGTGCCTGTCCATAATAATCCCATTCCAGGGGGCACAGAAAACCCCACAAAACTGAGTGAAGGCAAAGGCATTGGTATATCTACTGACTGGGGAGAAAGGAGGGAGGGAGGGAAAAGATAAATTGGTATGGAAAGGGAAAAGAGAAAAGGGATAGGGTGGGATACATATAAAAAAAAGATTAGCTCCATGACATTTCTAAATATTTTCCCAACTGCTACATCCTCTTTCTCACATCTCCAACTCCCTTCTCTGATTTTCCTCATCAATTCTCCCTCTTCAAATTCCCTGTACTCTCTTCCCATCTGCCCTACCTTGCCTATTTCCATGGCCCACTATAACCCCTTATCATCTCGTTGCCTTCTGTACTCCATATCTCTCGCCCTTCCCTAGTCTCCCCCCCCACCCAAAGCTTCATGATACATGTTTTCCCCCTTGACTACCTCAACACCCGTTTCATTTTCATCCAATGCACCCTATTTGCTGTTTTCCTTCTCTCTGAATATCTATGCTTATTTTGTCCTCTGACTCTGGTGTGCCCACTTCTACATACTTGTAGCAGTGTCTCCATGGGCAAGACGGCTCAGCATGACATTCAACATTCCAATGAAGAGATAATGGCGCAGCTGCATGACAGAAAGCCAAAGCAGGTGGAAGCCGAAGAGCTTCGAGAAAACACAGCTCCAGAAGGATGGCCCAGACTGTTCTGCCCCTGCTACAAACAAGAGGGTGGCAAAGGTCAACAAACATAGCCTCTCTCAACACCAGTGATTCTCAACCAATGTGTCCCCAAAGAGATGGAAGGTGTGTCACAAAACTTTTGGTGTAGACAGCAAGACCGTGTTTTTCTTAATAACCACCTATGTTTGCAAGTTAGAGACAGCAGAGATCCTGAGAATCAGGTTCTTGAATTCCCCATACCTGTTCCTTTATTTCTGCTTCCTGACTACCCTCAATAATAACTGCTGCCACCAGCCCCAACTCGAAAAGGGAAAATTAGGTTCTTACCTTGTAATTTTCTTTCCTTTAGTCACAGCAGATTAATTCATTAACTGATGGGTTATGTCCACCTACCAGCAGGTGGAGATAGAGAACACTGAAAAACCATAGTGCTCTATGGACGGCTAGCTCCATCTGCCTTCAGTATTCGAAAATTCCAAAGCAGCGTGTATCCTCAAAGTAGAATAACATGAACTTTCCTCACAGCGAACGAATGCCCCAGAACAGGAGCAATAATCACACAAAGGAGGGACGATCTCAACCTCCTGTAACAGAACAGAAATCCTGAAGACTGTTTTCCAACTTCTCCCAATGAGGGAACATGTCTGCAGGAAACAACTGAACAAATAAACAGACAGGGAGGGATCATGGATTCATCTGCTGTGACTAAAGGAAAGAAAATTACCAAGGTAAGAACCTAATTTTCCCTTCCTTGTCATCAGCAGGAGATGAATCCATTAACTGATGGGATGTACAAAAGCACTCCCTAGTTAAGGCGGGAATCTGTCACTCCCCGAGCAAGCACTTGTGCTCCACACTGCGCGTCCCAACATCCAGCCTGTAATGCCGGACAAAGGAGAGCTTAGAAGCCCAAGTAGCCCCACTACAGATCTCCTGAAGAGAGAGTGCTCCTGTTTCGGCCCACGAAGAGGAAATCGCTCTCGTGGAATGCGCTTTAAATGCATCAGGCGGAGACCGTCCTGACAGCAGATACGCAGAAAAAATGACTTCCTTGAGCCAACGGGCTATAGTGGTCTTAGACGCCAGAGACCCTCTTCGAGGACCTGACAACAAGACAAAAAGGTGATTTGACATTTGCAGATACTGCAAGAGAGCCCTGCGAACTTCCAGAAGATGTAACTGCCTAAAAGATTCCGGAAACTCCTCCCTAGTAAAGGAGGGCAGAAAAATGGGCTGGTTTAGGTGAAACACTGAAACCACCTTAGGCAGGAAGGAAGGCACAGTACGCACCGTAACTCCAGACTCTGAGAATTGCAGAAAGGGGTCTCGACAGGACAGAGCCTGGAGCTCAGACACACGTCTTGCCGAGGTTATGGCCACCAAAAAGACTGTCTTTAGAGTCACATCCTTCTCTGAAGCTCGCCTCAGCGGCTCGAAGGGCGAACACTGGAGAGCCTTCAACACCAGCCCCAGGTTCCAAGCCGGACACGGCAGCCACACTGGCGGTCGGAGCCGGAGCGCCTCTCTTAGAAATCGGGCAACGTCTGGATGAGCAGCCAGGGAAAGGCTCGAGACCTTCCCTCGAAAGCATGCCAATGCTGCCACTTGCACTCGCAGGGAATTGTAGGCCAAGCCTTTTTGTAAACCATCCTGCAAAAACTCCAGTATCGGCGAGACTGTAGCCCTCATGGGTGTGATCGCCTTTGAAACACACCACACCTCAAACTGGCGCCAGATCCGAGCATAAGCAACGGAACTGGACCACTTGCAGGCCTGCAAGAGAGTGGAGATGACTTTGTTAGAATAGCCTTTGTCTCTCAATTGCGCCCTCTCAAGAGCCATGCTGTAAGACCAAAGCGGCAGGGATCCTCCATGGTCACCAGACCCTGCATCAACAGGTTCGGTACCAGAGGCAAAGGAAGAGGGGCCTCCACCAGCATCCGCCGGAGGTCCGCGTACCACGGCCGCCTGGGCCAATCCGGGGCAATGCGAATCATCACTCCTTGATGTAGCCAAATTCGCAGGAGGACTCGCCCTATCAAGGGCCAAGGAGGGAACACATACAGGAGGCCCGGAGGCCAGGGTTGAGCCAAGGCATCCAACCCTGCCGAGCGAGGATCTCTCCGTCTGCTGAAAAAGCACGGGACTTTAGCATTTGCGCTTGATGCCATTAGATCCGCTACGGGCGTTCCCCATTTGGCACAGATCTGAAGAAACACTTCGTCTGCCAGTTCCCACTCCGCAGGGTTGATTTGATGCCTGCTTAGAAAATCGGCTTGCACGTTGCTCTGACCTGCTATGTGAGCTGCTGACAGAAGCTGCAGGTGTAGCTCGGCCCAGTGGCAAATCTGAGCGGCCTCCGCAGCCAGTGCTCTGCACTGAGTGCTGCCCTGTCGATTTATGTAGGCCACAGCTGTCATATTGTCCGACAGAACTCTGCCAGCCAGCCCCTCCAGAGTCTTGTGAAAGGCCAGAAGAGCCTGAAATATCACTCTCAGTTCCAAGCGATTGATGGACCACCCCGATTCCGCGGGTGTCTACAGGCCTTGGGCATAGCTTCCCTTGCAATGTGCTCCCCAGCTGACCAGGCTGGCATCGGTTATCACCAGGCACCAAAAGGGAAGCGCCAGCGGCATTCCTCGCCGCAGCATGCTGTTGGAGAGCCACCACTCTATACTGAGCCGAGCTGCAGGGAGCCACGTGAGTCTGCGTTGATAATCCTGGGACATTGGAGACCATCGTTGAAGCAGGGCAATCTGCAGAGGTCTCAAGTGCACTCTCGCCCATGGCACTACCTCCAAGGTGGCTGTCATCGACCCCAGCAGCTGGACAAAGTCCCAAGCTCGCAGGTGAGGCATCCGCAGGAGCAGACGGACCTGATTCTGAAGCTTGCATCGCCTTTGGTCGGGTAGAAAGACAAACCCCGAGGTCGTGTCGAACCGGACCCCCAAATATTCGCGAGATTGAGAGGGGGTCAGGTGACTTTTGGGTATATTGACGACCCAGCCCAGAGACTGCAGTACTGAGACCACTCTGGCTGTGGCCAGACGACTTTCGTCTGCCAAATCTGCTCTGATGAGCCAGTCATCTAGGTACGGGTGAACCCGGATACCCTGTTGCCTGAGAAAAGCAGCTACTACCACCATAACCTTGGAAAAGGTGCGGGGAGCTATGGTGAGGCCAAAAGGCAAGGCCTGAAACTGGAAATGCTTTCCCAACACTGCAAACCGGAGAAACCGTTGATGCGGGGGCCAAATAGGAATGTGCAAGTAAGCTTCTTTTAGGTCCAGAGACGTGAGAAATTCTCCTGGCTGTACTGCTGCAATGACAGAGCGCAGGGTTTCCATGTGAAAATGTCACACTCTTAGAGCCTCGTTGACTGACCTTAAGTCGAGGATCGGTCAGAAAGAATCGCCTTTTCGAGGCACCACAAAGTAAATGGAGTAGCGACCGCAGCCGCGTTCGGCGGGAGGCACAGGGATCACCGCTCCAAGGTGCAACGAGACTTGTAAGGTCTCCTCTACCGCCGCCCATTTGACGGTAGTACCGCATCGGGACTCCACAAACATGTCTCTCACCGGGTCGCTGAATTCCAATCGGTAACCTTCTCTGATCAGGTCCAGGACCCACTGATCAGAGGTAATCTTGGTCCATTCCTCGAGAAAGAGGGAAAGACGTCCTCCTACTGCAGGAATCGAGGAATGGACCGGCGCCCTGTCATTGAGTGGGTCGCCCCTGAACTCCAGGCCTTGAACCGGCCACTGCAGAATGCTTGTCTGAGCGAAAGGAGTTCCTCTGCTGAAAATGGGCACATTGAGAAACCCCAGCAGAGCGCCTCAGGCGATATCTGCGAACTTCATGGAAGCGAGGTCTGGAAGAGGAGGGCCACACAGAACCCTTGGAAGAAGGCCTCGGCCTATCCTCGGGCAAGTGCTGGGGTTTAGGGTCCCCCAGGTCTTTCACAATCTTCTCCAGCTCCTCTCCAAATAACAGGTGGCCCCGAAAGGGAAGCTTCACCAGCCTGTGCTTAGAGGCCATGTCAGCCGCCCAATGCCGAAGCCATAGAAGGCGGCGGGCTGCAACCGCCACAGACATTTGTTTAGCCGAAGCTCTGACCAGATCATAGAGGGCGCCAGCCAAAAATGACAGGGCTGACTCCATCCGCGGTGCAACCTCAGCGAGGGACTCCTCACTATCCGCGGGCTGTTCCACTGCCTGTTGTAACCAAGAAAGGCAGGCTTGGGCAGCATAGGAACTGCATATAGATGCCCTTAAGGCAAGGCCCGAGATTTCAAATGACCGTTTCAACGCGGATTCAAGCCACCAGTCCTGTATGTCTTTCAGGGCAACCCCTCCCTCTACGGGGAGGGTGGTCCTCTTAGTCACCGCCAAGGCGTCCACTTTAGGCATCCCCAAAGGGGCCAAGTGCTCCTCACTTAGAGGGTAAAGCTGACCCATAGCCCTGGCCACTTTCAAAGGCCCTTCGGGTTTAGACCATTGAGCTGAAATAAGCTCTTGGATGGAGTCATGCACAGGAAAGGCTCGAGCAGGCTTCTTAGTACTCGCCATCCTCGGATTACCAGAGGAGGCCTCACCCTTGGCAGGATCATCAATCGAGAGGGCCTGCAAGGCGTCCGAAATGAGCGCTGGCAGCTCATCGCGGTGGAAAATCCTCACCGCATTGGGATCATCCAGATCCAGTGGCAAACCGGCACTTTCCTCTGGCTCTTCAGACCATGAGGCCCTGCCAGAACCCTCAGAATCCACACCGCCCGACCACGGGGGGGGGGGGGGGGGGGGTGGTGAAAGGGAAGTGCGCCACTCTCCGACAGGGAATTTACTCGTCTGTGTTTTGCGTCCTTCCAACGCTCGGAGGAATCAGCCGTCCCCGGGCCATCAACACCCGGGGGGGAAACCAGGTAGCAGCGCAGTGTCAGACACCTGCGGCAGAGCTCTTTTCAGCATGAAAGCTTTATGCATTAAAAGCACAAACTCCAGGGAGAAACACTCACCCTGACCCTCCGTCTCCGAAACAGGAGAAACGGGAACAGGAGCGCCTCTGGTAGCCTCTAACCGAGGCGTCCCCCTGCACTCAGACTCCTCTGCAACAGCGCAGGTCGAGGCAAGCGGCGCTTCCAAAATGGCGCCCGCTGCCAGCTCCATTGAGCGGGAAGAATCATCGCTCGCCATGCTCGTACCAGCTCTAGCGTCTAAAGAGCACGTCTTACAGAGCCCCGCTGCTGATCTACGTTTACCACAACAGGAGCAGCGTTTAACTGCTTCAGCAGCCATCATCCGACCGGACGGAATTATACAAGTAAAATGACGGCTTCGCGCCAAAACTTACCCCGATCAGAACTGCGTCCGCGGGACCTCCCTGGAAGAGTTGGGCACCACTCTCACCTCAAAAGACCGAGTCAAATGAGCTCCGGTCAAGCTACACGTGGAAAATAGCCTCAGAATAGCCACGCAAAACCAATGCGTATTCCTTTTTTTTTTTTTAAATGCTGTGAGGAAAAGTTGGAGGCAGGCAGCAATAGAGGTACTTCGATAGGCAGGGGGACGGGTAAGGCAGGGAAAGGGCGGACCTCTATGCCTTCAAAGTGGGCACCACCAGCCACAACACCCCTGCTTCAACTGGCAAAAGCACAGGAGCCACCCCAGAAGCTGATGAAGCTATGTCCACACCTGCTGGGAGATAGAGCAATACTGAAGGCAGATGGAGCTAGCCGTCCATAGAGCACTATGGTTTTTCAGTGTTCTCTATCTCCACCTGCTGGTAGGCGGACATAACCCATCAGTTAATGGATTCATCTGCTGCTGATGACAAGGAAGTTGCAGATCTGTTGTCCATAGGTTCTCTTTACTACATGGGATCTGAGTTGATCATTTGCAGGGCATTATGTTGCTTTGCAGCATCTAGCGGTAAACAGATTTTGTGAGGCTGTTACTAAGATGACACCAGAATTTGAATATATATTTGTTTTGTATGACAAAAGAGAAATCTAAGACTGATGTGTTGACTACAGTTTTTTGATACGAGATTGAATAGTAGGCAAATTCATACTAAACTTACTGTAAAAAAATAAAATATATAGTATTGATTTTGTTCAGCTGTAAATTTTATTGTTCAGTATGTCAGACACATGAACACTGTCAAGTATGCCACTGACCTACACCAAAACAAGAGGATTAGTAAGCACATAGAAGTATTTGATGAGGAGCATTATGGTATGAATACCAAACAAAGTGTGAATTAGATGTGACAGTTCTGTAGCTAAATTAAACAGAGAAAGTTAGACTGGGCACTTCGGCCTAGTTCTGCATTGTAACTCAAAGCCAATGACAGTATGTGAAATATTTTATTATATACATACCTGTATCCATAAAATAAGTTTAGGTGACTACCCAAACTTATGGTCAAACAAACAAAAAAACTATTATGGAAGATGAGAAAACATTGTAAAGCTACCACACATCTTAAAAGTTATATAAAGAAAAAAGTGGAGAAAGAAAAAGAGAGTCCTTAGCTACCACATGGGTTAATAAAACCACCACATGCAAAAATAACCATCACGGGATTCTGAGAAAAATACTATTAGCAAAAACACGCAACATCAAAAAAGAAATTAAAAAACAGCAGCAAATAACAGTGCTCTCAACATTCTATAACTGAAGCCATGCCACTCAATAAGAAAAAAACAGACAGGATCTATCCACTGAATTCTTATATCTTCAAACTCATCAATTGCACATGGGAAGTATCCAAACTTACGAACACCCTCAAAAAGACTAGGCTATTCAATTGGATGTCTTATATGTGTCCACTGAGATAAGTGGACCATAATCTCCGAATCTATGGGCCAAGGACCACACATTAAACAATCGATATACAGGGTACCAAAGTGACTTTTTACAAGGCCTGTTTGGTCATGGTCCACCAGGACACAGATAATACTATCTAATCCCAGCTGCAGATTATTATTTAAATTTTAAAATCTGCATTTGTAAGAGATATCAGTCAGTAAGCACCAAGCACTGCATTCTAGTTCAACTTCCCCTTATGCATAACATTATGACTGGCTGTGTCCAACCACTGGAGGAAGCAGCTCCTGATTCCTTTGGGTGACAATAGCTAATTTTTGACAAAAATTAAGATGCCCTTTGAAAACTGCTTATAGGATCAGCAGCGGGTTTGCACTAGTTATACAGGCAAATGTGTTAAAGGAAAATACATTTGATGGAACAGTTACTGGTAATCAAGAATGACTGGCTAGCTTAATGTGATAAAATATAGGATCCCTTGAGGATTCCTAAAGATTTCTTTCTTATAAGTATTTGTCGAATTATCTGGCTGAAACTAAATAACTATGGCTTGGTCCTTAATGCCTAAAGGGTATATATCATATTGTCAGCAATATTAATTTCTCTTTTTGAATTCCTTTTTGTTCTAGTCTGTTTCTCTGGGGGTTGATTACAAAATCATTTATCCAATTATTCATGGATTACTGAAGGTTATGTAAACTAAAATATAATTCCAATTATACGTCAGCACTGTTAGAGTTTAAGATGTACAGTAGCATGTTCTCATCATGTAGTTGATGATAAAGTGCTGAATTAAAAAGAAGACTACCATAAACAGACTTAAAATCAAACCTATATATGCTATTTTGCAATATGTCCTTTCCTGCCACTAGAAGAGCTCATCCTCTCTCACCTGTGCACTACAGCAAGGTAAGAAGAGCAACTTTCAGGAAAGCCAGTCTACCCAGGTAAAATGGCACTGAAACTGCCAGAAGAGGAGTTTTTAAGAGGGGAATTCCAAGTCTCCCTTTGAAACTTCAGGTTGGAATTTTTAAAATTTGTTTAAAGTAACTTATTTTCTATCAACATACACATTCTAGGCCAGTGATGGCGAACCTATGGCATGCGTGCCAGAGAGGGCACGCAGAGCCCTCTCTGTTGGCACGCACGCCTGGTCCGTCCGCCCGCCCGTCGTCGCTGGTCCGCCAGTCCTCCCTCCCTCCCTCCGAGCACCAGGCCGGCCTCCCTCCCTCCCTCCCACCAAGCACCAGCCCGCCCGCCCTCCGAGCACCAGGGCCCCCCTCCTCCGAAATTTAAAAGGCATACCTGGTCGGGGTTAAGGCGGCGTCCGCAGCGGCAGCGAAGTGTGTTGTTTGCTCGGCGCATCTTCGGCCTTCCCTTCTGCTCTCAAGCTCTGGTCCCGCCCTCACTTCCTGTTTCCGCAAGGGCGGAAGGGAGGGTGCTTGGTGGGTGGGAGGGATGCCTGGTGCTTGGTGGGAGGGAGGCCTGCCTGGTGCTGGGAGGGAGGGAGGCCTGCCTGGTGCTGGGAGGGCAGGGGGGAGAGGAGAGTGGCTGGAGGGGAGAGGAGGGTTGCTGGACATGGATGGAGGGCAAGAAATGAAGAAGAAAGGAGGAAAGTAAAGAAATAAATGGAAAGGAAGCCCTGGAAACGGACTTAAGAGAAGTGATAGAGAGCAGCATAATCAGACAACAAAGGTAGAAAAATTCATTTTATTTTCATTTTAGTGTTTGGAATATGTCCAATTTGAGAATTTACATCTGCTATCTTATTTTGCAGTGGGTATACTGGAGCTGTAACAGCTTACAGAAATTATTTAAAATGAAAAAAAAAAATCATGTTATTTTTTCTCCTATACTTGTATAATATTTTCAATGAAGTCTGTTTATATGCACCATGGCTGGTGTAAGGGGTGTGGCTATCATAGGGGTGAAGTCATATTTGGTGACCCCGCCCATAATGAGTACCGGCACCTGTTGGCCAAGGTTGCCAATTGGGCAGTTTTCCGCGACCCGCGGCAGGAAATTTTTGCCCACCACGGGTCGCGGTTTTTTGGGCTGGTTTTTGGGTTTTTTCGGTGGTTTTTGTGCGGTTTTTCGGGCCAGTTTGGGCGGCACTAGTGACGTTTTGGGCGGGGCGCTAGTGACGTTGTGGGTGGGGCTAGTGACATTTTGGGCGGGGCAGTGATGGAGGAGGCGGGGTTGATGACAGCGGGGGCGGGGTTGAAGACGGCGGGGGTGGGGGTGTGAACTTTTTGGGCGGGTTTCGGGGCCGAGTACCTGGCAACACTGCTGTTGGCACTTTGTGATAAATAATTGGATTTTGGGTTGCTGTTTGGGCACTCGGTCTCTGAAAGGTTCGCCATCACTGTTCTAGGCAGATTACAAAACAAATATTTACACTGCAAATGGACATACAAACAAACAATACATAACCTATACATACTTGCAGTCAAATTCACTCACTACCAAAGGCCTCTTTATAAATGAAGGGTTCTGCTTTCTCTTACTTCCTAAAACTTAAGTAATTGTTTTCCATATGAATGACAGTGCTGCTACAGAAAACTCCCTAGTTCTAGTTTCAAGCTTTCTGTCCAATGGACGGTATCTGTAATCTCTATATGATAGAATATAATGCCCGATTCGGACAACAGGTCTCAAGTCAAACGTGCACTAGGAAAAACACTTATCTGCACTTTTCTTCTAAACAGTTGCACTTTCCATCCAAACTTGAAAACCCGAGAATCAGTCCCAGATATAAATCCACCCTGCAGAGATTATTTAGATATACCTTGGCTACCTCTGCCTTTATCATGACCTTTCTATTGGGACATTCTAGCTTCCCCAGTTTGTTAGTATCCTTTGAAGATACCTCACTTCAAACCATGTCCCCCTAAGTTACTGTAGACTTTCCCCCACATCCAATTTAAAAGCTGCTCTATCTTCTTTTTAAACATTAGCATTAACAATTGAGCTTCATCTTGGTTAAGATGGAGCCCATCCATTCACAATATGCACTCCCTTCCTCAAAATGTTGCCCTGTTCTTAATCTATATATATAGAAAATATCATGAACTTTCATGTGAATAACCCTGGGTAGTACACTTAACTCATACTTTCAGGATAATTAAATTAGGTCCTACCTGCTAATTTTCTTTCCTCGAGTTCCTTCAGACCAGTTCAGACACTTGGGTATATGCTCTCTTGCCACAGAACTGCTGAACTGTGACATCACTCTCTATAGGATTCTGTGCAGCCTAGCAACAGCCAGTATGTTCTTAAAGCAGTGAATGTAACTCTCCACAAATGCTAGGAGAAACCCAGTGACAACATATTGTAAACATCTGAAGTATCAATTAATGGAACTACAAATGGAGAAAAGTGAACAAGTTCCACATACCTTAAACACGCATTAGCCAAGCTATTTACAACCAAGACACTGAGGCCCCGATCCTCAGAAGAAAATGCAGGCACTAGAGGCCATTAACGCTAGACTAGCACCCACATTTGCTAGTGCGGAATGCTCAGAGCCGACGAGTGTGTGAATGAACGAGCTTGCCGGCTCACAGCACAATGGGCATGCAAATGCATGCTGATGAGGTCTTTCCATATTCCTCCCCAATGCTCAGCTGGCAGTGCGCTAAACAAGGGCACTCTTCCTGCTGTAAACCTTACACCAGTTCGAAGCCGGTGTTAGGGTGTCTAAGAGGCAGGAGAAGTTCATTTTCCTTTTGCGCACTATCATAGTTATATACCTGTCTGTTTTTGTTTTTCATACACGTTAAAAATCCTCTGCCAAATACTGACCTGCAAACTAAAATAATACAGCAACTTGGAATCCTGAAAATCACTGCTCCAAGCATACTAGAACAGCAATGACGACGACGTGGCAAGAGCAAATCCCCTCCCCCCAAAAAGGAGAGAAACTTCCCTTTCTGTGGAGTGGCACTTGTCTCTTTTCAGCAGCTCAGGTAGAATTGTGGTCTAAGGGAGGTCAGTAACTGATGAGCTGATGGCGAACGAGATGGATGGTGTGGTAAGAGCAGGCTCCCAGTGGCGTACCAAGGGGGGTGGGGGCGGTCTGCCCCGGTTGCACACCGCTGGGGGGGTGCCGCGCGCCGGTCAGCATCGTTCATTTCCATGCTCCCTCTGCCCTGGAACAGGAAGTAACCTGTTCCGGGGCAGAGGGAGCATGGAAACGAATGATGCTGAACGGCGCGCGGCACCCCCGCAGCGGCGTGCACCCGGGGGGGGGGGGGGGGGCTCTTTCGCCAGGGTGGGGGGGGGGGTTGCGCTGCACGGAGGGGGGGCGCTGCACCCGGGGGGGGGGGGGGCGGGGCGCATCGGCGATCCGCCCCGGGTATCAGTGCCCCTAGGAACGCCACTGCAGGCTCCTTCTCTCCAGTTTGACTGGGCATACACTCAAGAGCTGTGCTTGACACACAACTCTTGAGCCCATGTGTCAGGCACAATCCTCTCGCCGAACTCCCTAATACTCAATGCTATGAATGCGTCTATACTTGCATCTCATTAGCAATTCAGCATTAGGGAGGAGCTGCTCTGCACTGTTCCGGCTCTATTTCTCTGGTGCTGTTCAGTACAGCGCCAGAGTTTTGAGCATCTACCCGAGACGTTTCTAGAGTGGCCTGGAGGGATTCAAGGAAAGAAAATGAGGAGGTAAGACCTAATTTAATTTTATCATCCCTGCACACGGTCCAGATGCTTGGGACATACCAAAGCAGTATTCTTCAAAGGCAGGAACTAGCTCCATCTGCTGACAACACACAAGCTCCAAAAGCAGCATCTTGCCTTGCCTGCACATCTAGCCTGTCATGTTTGATGAAAGAATGCAATGATGACCACTTGGCTGCCTTACAAATCTCTTGAGGTGGAATTAATCTCTGTTTTGCCCAAGATGACACTTGACCTGAGGTCGAATAAACCTTCAGAATCGAGGGAACTGCTCTATCCAACAAAATGTCTGCTGTAGCAATTGCCATCTTAATCTAATGCACAACAGTAGCCTTCAAACTCGCTTTACCCTTTCTGGATTCATCAACGAGCATAAAAAGTCTGACATGCTAAACTTGCTGGTCCTTGACAAATAACAGAGAAGCTATCCCACACCCAACCTATAACAATCACCAGTCTACAGACCAGTAAGGAGACTAAGGAGAAATGGAGTAACTACTTTAGGAAGAAAAAAATAAGGGACATATTGAAATTCAAAATGGCCGCCGCTGTGGTATGACCTATCAGTTGCTTTCTCTGATTTCCGCATTTCGGGATGCCGAAGGGACGAGGCCGCTCATCCTCCACTGCTTCTCAGCAGCAAAACCCACCTGGTGGTAATATTCAAGCATTTTTTCAGGGCGCAACAGTCCCAACAACGTCGGAGAGGAACCTGCTAGAGAGCCCCGGAATGAATGGAGATTCCGGAACACTCGCTGGGTTAGAGCTTTCGCTCTCCCCCATGAGAGCTCCGCCCCCGCAGCAATCTGGAGTTAGTACTCCACTAACGGTGTCTCCAGCCCTGCCGCCGAAGAGTGGTACAGGGGAAACGAGACAGGAGGAGATACGATCAATCGAAGAAATTCGATTAGTGGGAGAACAAGAATCCCTGGTGGAAACGTTGTCTTTGATAACACATATGAGGACGCAAGAAAAAGGATCTGTTTGTTTGGAACAAATTTCCTCTACAAAAGAGACTGAGGTAATATCACAATTATTTTCTACTAAACCCAATGAAGTAACTTTGGATAGTTTGTGGCATTTAATAGTTGACCTGGGAAAAGTTATGTATTCTTAAAATAAAACGTTAAATCAAGATTTTTCTACATTAAATTCAAAAGTTAAGGAACTGGACGATAAAGTAGAAACTTTAACACAAGCTGAAAAGGAGTCTGAGAAAGAGTTACAAAAGACTCATTCCTATCAGGAAAATATAATGAAAGATTTGGTATCCTTAAGAAGGAAGACAGAATGGAGGATCCAAGATGGCCGCCTGAGCAGACGTGCAGGAAAGAGCTCCAGACATTCTCCGAAAGTTTGCTAATCGAGAACCCACGGTCCCGTAATGGGAAAGCGGAAGGGTAAACTCGGAGTACCTACCTCCACAGGTAGAGTTGATCCCTCTCTCCTGTGGCAACTAACATTGGAAGAATCTGGACTCCGAATGCCGGGAACCGGAGAGAATGCTTTGGGTGGTCCGGGTGATCATGTAGACCTAAGCGCTGAAGTAGCGTCTTTGAGTCTTCCGTCGATAACGGCTCCTCCGAGACCGGGAAGGGAAACCGCGGGAGCGAGTGCACAGCCAGCTGAATCTGGAAGTCGGTCCTCAGCAGCTATGTGTGGAGACCCCGTTGCCGCGTTGATGCCAGTGAGAATACCATCACAGGCATTGTTGCCTGATAGAAACCCTGACGAACCTTCTACTAGTCTCAGAGTTTTGAATAAACCATCGACTGTTACACTGGATTCCTTGTGGGAAGCACTACAGGGACTAACTACCAACCTGCAGCAAATAACAGGTATTTTGAGGGGTGAAGTAGCGGAGGTAAAACAAATACAAAATGACCTAGTAACAAAAACTGCTGAACAGTTTACAAAGATGGAGCATTTTGACAAAGAACTTAAAACTGTGAATTCCATTACACAGACATTGATGAAAGATAATAGTCTCCAAAAGCGGAAGATAGAATATCTGGAAAATCAGATTCGAGGAAATAATTTGCGTTTTTTGAATTTTCCGAAGTCTCCTCTTATGCCAGCTCTAGATATGTTGAAAAAGTATTTTAATGAAGTACTAGGTTTTCCCCCTGAGGGATATCCACCTATTACAAAAGCATTATATATTTCCGGAGCTGGAGAGACTAGATTGCTTAATCCCCAATCTGATTTAAATTTAACAGAATTCTTAGAGTCCTCATTGGATATTGTAACCGAGAGAACTACACTTTTGGTTACTTTCGCGTTGCAACTGGATCGGAATAATGTTTTTAAACTTTACTTCCGCCACACGAATTCACCGTTCTTGGGTTCAAAAATACAAGTATTTCCTGATCTTGCACGAGAGACTCAAAGAAAAAGAAAAAAATTTCTGTTGTTAAAAGAAAGACTATTACGTATAGGTGGAACCTTTATGTTAAGGTTCCCCTGTAAGTGTTATATTTCTTTGAATTCTGTTAATTATATCTTTTTTGAACCTGAGAAATTATCAGATTTGGTTTCCTCTAAAGAAAGTACTGCAGTAGTTCCTGAGTGATAGCGTGAAGCCCAGCAGCAATCCTCTAAGTTCTGTCTGTTTCAAAAATATATCAATCTACCTTTAATTTACCTACACTTATATTTCCTAGTTCTTGGATCAATATTATGTGGACTAAATTTTTATAGACTTTGCCTTTATTAAGGGAATTAATTCCAATTTCAGATATTTGTTTTATTTCTAAAAGTGAATTTATGTTGACTGCATAAATGTATATTTAATAAATGTAAAAATAAAATTTAAAAAAAAAAAAAAGAAGGAAGACAGAATTTCTTGAGAATGCTGCAAGAAATTATAACTTGTCTTGCGCTTTTTGAATTTTCCTAGAAGACACAATCTCCCCACGGGAAATGTTAAAAAAGTACTTGAAAGAAATATTTGAAATAGCTGAAGAGATTATGCCTCCCTTTACTCGGATATATTATCTACCTTCTACAGTGGGGGAAATAAGTATTTGATCCCTTGCTGATTTTGTAAGTTTGCCCACTGACAAAGACATGAGCAGCCCATAATTGAAGGGTAGGTTATTGGTAACAGTGAGAGATAGCACATCACAAATTAAATCCGGAAAATCACATTGTGGAAAGTATATGAATTTATTTGCATTCTGCAGAGGGAAATAAGTATTTAATCCCTCTGGCAAACAAGACCTAATACTTGGTGGCAAAACCCTTGTTGGCAAGCACAGCGGTCAGACGTCTTCTGTAGTTGATGATGAGGTTTGCACACATGTCAGGAGGAATTTTGGTCCACTCCTCTTTGCAGATCATCTCTAAATCATTAAGAGTTCTGGGCTGTCGCTTGGCAACTCGCAGCTTCAGCTCCCTCCATAAGTTTTCAATGGGATTAAGGTCTGGTGACTGGCTAGGCCACTCCATGACCCTAATGTGCTTCTTCCTGAGCCACTCCTTTGTTGCCTTGGCTGTATGTTTTGGGTCATTGTCGTGCTGGAAGACCCAGCCACGACCCATTTTTAAGGCCCTGGCGGAGGGAAGGAGGTTGTCACTCAGAATTGTACGGTACATGGCCCCATCCATTCTCCCATTGATGCGGTGAAGTAGTCCTGTGCCCTTAGCAGAGAAAACACCCCCAAAACATAACATTTCCACCTCCATGCTTGACAGTGGGGACGGTGTTCTTTGGGTCATAGGCAGCATTTCTCTTCCTCCAAACACGGCGAGTTGAGTTCATGCCAAAGAGCTCAATTTTTGTCTCATCTGACCACAGCACCTTCTCCCAATCACTCTCGGCATCATCCAGGTGTTCACTGGCAAACTTCAGACGGGCCGTCACATGTGCCTTCCGGAGCAGGGGGACCTTGCGGGCACTGCAGGATTGCAATCCGTTATGTCGTAATGTGTTACCAATGGTTTTCGTGGTGACAGTGGTCCCAGCTGCCTTGAGATCATTGACAAGTTCCCCCCTTGTAGTTGTAGGCTGATTTCTAACCTTCCTCATGATCAAGGATACCCCACGAGGTGAGATTTTGCGTGGAGCCCCAGATCTTTGTCGATTGACAGTCATTTTGTACTTCTTCCATTTTCTTACTATGGCACCAACAGTTGTCTCCTTCTCGCCCAGCGTCTTACTGATGGTTTTGTAGCCCATTCCAGCCGTGTGCAGGTGTATGATCTTGTCCCTGACATCCTTAGACAGCTCCTTGCTCTTGGCCATTTTGTAGAGGTTAGAGTCTGACTGATTCACTGAGTCTGTGGACAGGTGTCTTTCATACAGGTGACCATTGCCGACAGCTGTCTGTCATGCAGGTAACGAGTTGATTTGGAGCATCTACCTGGTCTGTAGGGGCCAGATCTCTTACTGGTTGGTGGGGGATCAAATACTTATTTCCCTCTGCAGAATGCAAATAAATTCATATACTTTCCACAATGTGATTTTCCGGATTTAATTTGTGATGTGCTATCTCTCACTGTTACCAATAACCTACCCTTCAATTATGGGCTGCTCATGTCTTTGTCAGTGGGCAAACTTACAAAATCAGCAAGGGATCAAATACTTATTTCCCCCACTGTAAATCACGGCAGATTCAGAAAGCTGAAGAATTGGATGTCTCAGCACTTCTTGAAACTTCTGATATTAGTGATATAACACCAGCGACTTTAATAGCAACGGTAACCTTATTACCTGACAAAGAATAGTTAATGAAACTTTTTTTCAAAAATAAAAATAAGACCTTTTTGGGTCAGCGTATCCAAATTTTCCCTGACGTCTCTAAAGAAACTCAGAAGAGACGCCAGCAGTTCTTACTAATGAAACCGGGGGTTTTACAATTAGGGGCTACTTTTTTTTAAGCTACCCTTGTAAGTGTGTGGTTAACTAACCTTGTAAGTGTGTGGTTAACTATCAGTCTAACAAGTTTGTTTTCTTTGAACCGTCCCAACTAACAGCCTTTATAACAGCTAGGAAAATGTAGCGAGGGCAATCTCTTGAATAAGTATTAGTTGGTACTGTGATAGGTTACACCAAGTAAATACTTCTAAAAATTGTTGTTATTAAAAATTCCATTTAGTATATCTTGAATATCCAATTGTGGACTTGAGTAAAGGAGGTAGAAATGTTTGTCCTTTAGTTTTTCTCTCTGTCCTCTGATTTAAGGAATATTTATTAATGGTTGATGGACCAGAACTTTACTTTTCTGTACAAGTTTAATACTTGAATGTATAATGAAAATCTTATAAATAAAAAAAAAGGAAGAAAAAATAAAAGGAACTGGCCTAAGAACCACTTTGTCCACTGAAAACATTAGAAATAGTTTCCCATTACAACAGAGCTTGCAACTGATATTTTTTTTTCTGCTGAACAGATAACCACCAGAAAACCCATCTTCAAGGTAAGATCCTTCGAGTTAGAGTCTTGTATCGGTTCAAAAGTTGCATGCACCAAGGCTGACAATACCAAATTAAGATTCGAAGGAGACATCATTGGATGCCCTAGGCAGTCTGAGTAACTTCACCTCTTTGAAAAGCCTCACATTTGGGTGTGCTCCTAAGGACTGACACTGCACCAAATTGGTAACATGCCACTGCTGCTAACTAAACCCTAAGGGATGACAGCATCAAACCCTTTTCAAAACCATCCTGTTGCAACTCCAAAACATTCAAAACAGAAGCTCTTAATGGGGTTACCTGAAGATCCATACACCAACTCTCAAAAATCCTCCAGATCTTCACATACACTAAGGATATATAGGATATCCTGACATATAATAAGGTCACTATCACTCTAGAGGTATAACACTGCTTTTAAGGAATCTTTCCAAAAGGAAGCCGCCTTCTAAAGGGAAGCTTACTAACCCTAGCCTTGAACCCTACATCTGCCAACCAAGTCCAGAGCCACAGAAACCTCCTTGCACACCCTTGGCAGAAATATGAATCAAGCCATACAGCATATCAGTCAGAAAAGTGGAACCCATACCTAACCAATCCACCACTGAAACTTTATCAGCAGAATACTGCACTAAAGTCTCAGGCAATGTTCTAGCATCTAAAATAAACACAAGCCACATAATCACCACAACCAGCTACCTGCGGAGTCAGGGTAGAAACTTGATTCAAAATAGCCTCCATGTGACGATCTAGAGGGTCTTTCAATACAGCTCTGCCCTCCACTGGAATTGTCATCTTCTTAGTAACAGACACCAGAGCATACCATATATCTTTTCCTCCGCCAAACTTGGATAGACCCTAGCCACTGAGCAACCAACCTTAAAACCTACATCCATGTGCTCAGATTATGCCAAAATCATTTTCTTAATGGCACTGTGCAGAGGGAAGGCCCTCAAAGACTTTCTAATTATGCCCAAGAGAGGATCTCCCCCTTTAGCAGAGTCCATGGGCTTATCCTATATAATAAAAAGCACCTCCAACGTTCTGAAGCTGACTCCGTGAAAGTGAAGCCTTGAAGCATTCGTCCTCCTGCTGTATCCATCTCCTGAACTGACGTCACGTACTTCCGGGTTCGTCACAAACAACAGTGACCAATCACTGGAAGGGAACGCTGCAGAGTTGCCAGGCCACGGAACGCGACGTCACACGCATGAGGCTGTCGTCGTCCCTCCCTTGCAGTTCCAGGTCCCCTCCCTCCAAATTTTAAAAGTCATCTTCACTAAATCGGGTTTACGGTGGCCGTCAGCAGCGGTAAAAGGCGTGCAGGCTCAGCCCTTTTCTCTCTCTCAGCTCTGGTCCCGCCCTTGCGGAAACAGGAAATGAGGGTGGGACCAGAGCTGAGAGAGAGAGAAGGGCCGAGCCTGCATGCTTTTTACCACTGCTGACGGCCGCCATAACCCCGACTTCATAAGTGAAGATGACTTCTAAAATTCGTAGGGAGGGGTGCTGGAACTGGAAGGGAGGGAGGGACGACAACCCTGGAACTGGGAGGGAGGGGAGGGAGGGAGGGAGGGAGGGGGACCCTGAAACTCGGGAGTCTGCAATGACCTGTTCCTTGCCAAATCCAAAGGTCATTACTCCATCCTCATCCTCCTCGACCTATCCGCCGCTTTTGACACTGTCAATCACAATTTACTTCTTGCCACACTGTCCTCATTTGGGTTCCAGGGCTCTGTCCTCTCCTGGCTCTCCTCTTATCTCTCCCACCGTACCTTCAGAGTACACTCTCATGGTTCTTCCTCCACCCCCATCCCGCTCTCTGTTGGAGTTCCTCAGGGATCTGTCCTTGGACCCCTTCTCTTTTCAATCTACACCTCTTCCCTGGACTCCCTGATCTCATCTCATGGTTTCCAATATCATCTTTATGCTGACGACACCCAGCTTTATCTCTCCACACCAGACATCACTGCGGAAACCCAGGCCAAAGTATCAGCCTGCTTATCCGACATTGCTGCCTGGATGTCCAACTGCCACCTGAAACTGAACATGGCCAAGACCAAGCTTATTGTCTTCCCACCCAAACTCACTTCTCCTCTTCCTCCACTCTCTATCTCAGTTGATTACACCCTCATCGTCCCCATCTCATCTGCCCGCAACCTCGGAGTCATCTTCGACTCCTCCCTCTCCTTCTCTGCGCATATCCAGCAGATAGCCAAGACCTGTCGCTTCTTCCTCTATAACATTAGCAAGATTCGCCCTTTCCTCTCTGAGCACACCACCCAAACTCTCACCCACTCTCTCATTACCTCTCGCCTTGACTACTGCAACCTACTCCTCACTGGCCTCCCACTTGGCCATCTATCCCCCCTTCAGTCTGTTCAGAACTCTGCTGCATGTTTTATCTTCCGCCTGGACCGATATACTCATATCACCCCTCTCCTCAAGTCACTTCACTGGCTTCCGATCAGGTACCGTATACAGTTCAAGCTTCTCCTACTAACCTACAAATGCACTCGATCTACAGCCCCTCCTTACCTCTCTACCCTAATCTCCCCTTACGTTTCTACCCGTAACCTCCGCTCTCAAGACAAATCCCTCCTTTCAGTACCCTTCTTCACCACCGCCAACTCTAGGCTCCGCCCTTTCTGCCTCGCCTCACCCCATGCTTGGAATAAACTCCCTGAGCCCATACGCCAGGCTCCCTCCTTGCCCATCTTCAAATCCTTACTCAAAGCCCACCTCTTCAATGTCGCCTTCGGCACCTAACCACTATACCTCTCTTCAGGAAATCTAGACTGCCCCAACTTGACATTTCGTCCTTTAGATTGCAAGCTCCTTTGAGCAGGGACTGTCCTTCTTTGTTAAACTGTACAGCGCTGCGTAACCCTAGTAGCACTCTAGAAATGTTAAGTAGTAGTAGTAGTAGTAGGAGGGGGGGGGGGGGAACCTGAAACTCGGCCCCCTGGAACTCAGAGGGAGGGGACAACCGTGGAACTCAGAGGGAGGGAGGGAGGGAGGGGATGACCCTGGAACTCGGAAGGAGGGAGGGGATGACCCTGGAACTCGGAAGGAGGGAGGGGATGACCCTGGAACAGAGGGAGGGAGGGGACGACCCTGGAACTCAGAGGGAGGGAGGGAGGGAGGAGGGGACGACCCTGGAACTCAGAGGGAGGGAGGGAGGGAGGGAGGGGGGAACGACCTTGGAACTCAGAGGGAGGGAGGGGGGGACGACCCTGGAACTCACAGGGAGGGAGGGAGGACCCTGGAACTCAGAGGGAGGGAGGGAGGGGGGGACGACCCTGGAACTCGGAGGGAGGGGGACGACGACCCTGGAACTCGGAGGGAGGGATGGAGGGAGGGGATGACCCTGGAGCTTGGAGGGAGGGAGGGGACAACCCTGGAACTCGGAGGGAGGGAGGGCGGACCCTGGAACAGGGAGGGAGGGAGGGGGCCCCATGGCACACACTCTCATTCTCACACACAGTCTCTCTCTCACAGACACACTCGCACCCAGTCTCATTCTCTCTCTGTTACACACACTCACACATTCACTCTCTCTCTCTCTCTCACACAGTCACTCTCACACACACTCTCTCAAACATACACACTCCAAAGAAAACCTTTTTTTACTAGTCACCTAATATTTTTAACATTGCTAGGACCTGAATAATTAGAGACAGCAATTCTGCCCAGTGAAAAATCCTAATCACAGAGGAGTCCTCACTGGAGGGTACTGACTCCTCATCTAAGAAACCTTTAGCCAGGTCTCCTTGCATGTCCAGTTGATCCTCCAACACGCCCATGAGAATCATCTGACCTTCCAGAGCTACATCCTCAGGTTCCTCCTCGACTACGGCTCTCAGTTTCTTAAGACAGATAATCAGGATAAATCAGGATCAACAGGCTGCACAGTGCCCCATCTTTAACCGAAAATGCAGTGTAACAGAAGAAAAACTTAGGGAGAAAATACCTCAGAAGACTGAACTACTCTGTTCTCTGAACCTCCAGACAAAACCGGCAGGCTCTCTGCTAACGCTGACCACCACTCTGAGGCAGCTGCAAGCAAAATGGTGGCATTTCCCCACTAATATTGGGTCTCCTGCACCTTGCGCAGCAGTGCCTCAACTGAGGCAGACTGAGGGGAATTATTTTCTGACCCGCAGAAATGTCCACCACTGAGGCTGGAAGGGTCATGGAAAAACTCACCACATTTGGGATAGAAACCGCTTGGTGCTTTGGCAACATGGCAAGGGCCAGGATGAAACAAGAGCTACCAACTAGAGAGTTGCATGGGGACAGAAATTTAACCTGGGAATCTAACCCGTCCCCGCCTATCCCCGTTGCAAGTAATCTCCTCCATCCCGGCCTGCTCAGCTACTGCTGCACCTCAATGCACCCCCCCCCCCCCCCCCCCCCGCAAGAAAGCCAGAATCTATAAGCAGTAAAAATACTGATAAAAGTAAGATCTGTGAAAGGATCAGCGGCAGCGGGCAGGAAAGAGTGGGGATCTTTCCTGCCCCAAAGAAGCCCTTAGACCACCGGGGTGCCTTGAGATATGGGCAGGGAAGGGAAGGAAAAGCTTAGCTTGTCGTACATTTCCACAGGAAATCCGTAGGACCTGGGTCCATCTCCTTGGACCTGGAGGGGATCCCCGCACCTGTGCGGCTCTCTACTACCAACTCGGGAAGTCTATTCTAGGAATAGTGCTCAGCAGCATAAAAGGAACAGAGTCTAGATTTGGCAGCGAAGGAGAAGGGTATAGATAAGAGTGACTTAACAGATGAACTGAGTTCCCGGGAGGAGTGGTATAGGGAGAGGAGAGGACAGATACCCTAAGGCACAAATAAATCACCGAGAACCTCAAAGTAAAGTGTCTTATTTATTTCTTTACTTATTTTTTTTAATGTATTCTCACAAACAAAAAACAATTTTACCTCAGCCTACCTGACCTACCAGACAGCACAGAATCTCTCACCTACCACCTGCTAGCGACTGAGAACATACTGAGTGGAGGACTGGCCTAGTGGTCAGAGCACTGGTCTTGCAATCCAGAGGTGGACAGTTCAAATCCCACTACTGCTCCTTGTGATCTTGGGCAAGTCACTTAACCCTCCATTGCCTCAGGTACAAACTTAGATTGTGAGCCCTCCTGGGACAGAGAAATATCCAGAGTACCTGAATGTAACTCACCTTGAGCTACTACTGAAAAAGGTGTGAGCAAAATCTTAAAAAAAAAAAAAATACTGGCTGTTGCTAGGCTGCACAGAATGCTATATAGAGTGATGTCATAATTCAGTATACTGGCTGTTGCTAGGCTGCACAGAATGCTATATAGAGTGATGTCATAATTCAGTATTTTCAGTCTCTGCTGGCAGGAGAACATATACCCAAGCAACTGGTCTGGAGGTTAAGGAAGATACTATTACATTCCATTTGGCTTGTGCTCTGACATGGGACCACATTTCAATAATTCTACATCACAAAGAGCCAATACCAACAGAATAGCATCTTATCTAAAAACTGGGATATTCTGCAATACCTTTTTCCTTGCCATCATTTCCTTAGTTAATATAAAAAGAAAAAAAAAAACCACAGAAAGAAATGACGACAAAAAAAAAAAAAATCCTAAAGGAAAGATGAAGGCCGCTCTGGTTCCCAAACATAGTAGCTGAAAAGGTAAGGGAAAGAAGGTTAGCCTTCAGACTTTATAAGATGGAAGGCCAGGCGTAGGGACCACAGAAAACAAATGGTAATAGGGATGGATGTATGGTAGACCAGGATGGATTCTCAGAAGACTGTGTTCGTGAGGAGCTAGCTAAACTAGAAGTAGACAAAGCGGTGGGGCTCGATGGGATGCATCCAAGGGTACTCAAGGAACTTGGGAGTAGTTCTGATGGCTCTGCTGTCTGAGCTCTTCAATGCTTCCTTAGAGTCTGGAGTGGTCCCGGAGAACTGGAGAAGGGTGTATTTGGTCCCACCGCACAAGAGCAGAAGTAAGGAGGAGGTTGGGAATTACAGACCTATCAGTTTGACATCAGTGGTGAGTAAACTTCTAAAGTGGAGGATTGTGAGGTTTCTCGAATCGAATGGACTGCAGGACCCGAGACAACATGGTTTAACTAGAGACAGATCATGTCAGACAAATCTGATTGATTTCTTTGACTCAATGACCAAACAGTTGGACATGGGAGGGATGCTGGATGCAGTGTACTTGGATTTTAGCAAAGCCTTTGACAGGGTTCCGCACAAGCAACTGATAAATAAACTGAGTGCCCTCGGTATGGGACCTAAAGTGACTGACTGGGTTGAAAACTGGTTGAGTGCAAAGAGACAGAGGGTAGTGGTAAATGGAGCTTGCCCTGAGGAAAGGGATGTGATCAACGGTGTGCCGCAGGGATCGGTCCTCAGGCTGGCTCTTTTTAACATCTTTGTGAGCGATAATGCGGAAGGACTGTCTGGTAAGGTTTGTCTCTTTGCGGACGATACCAAACTGTAATAGGGTGGACACCCTGGAGGATGTGGCTAGCAAGAGGAAGGATCTAGCGAAGCTTGAATAATGGTCCAAAAATTGGCAACTAAGATTTAATGCTAAGAAATGCAGGGTCATGTATTTGGTTTACAAAAATCCAAGGGAACAGTACAATATAGGGGGTGAAGTGTACGAAAACAGAGCGGTGACTTGGGGGTGACTGTGTCTGATGATTTTAATGTGGCCAAACAGGAAGAAAAGGCGATGGTCAAAGCCTTAGAAGGATGTTCGGGTGCTTAAGGAGAGGGATGGCCAGCAGGAAAAAAAGGAGGTGATAGTGTCCTTGTATAAATCTCTGGTGAAGCCCTACAGAAAGATATGAACAGGATGGAATCGGTCCAGATGGTGGCTATAAAATTAGTAAGTGGTCTCTGTTGTAAAACATATAAGGAGAGGTCTCAACATGTACACGCTGGAAGAGAGGCAGGAGAGACGAGATATGATAGAGATGTTTAAATACCTCAGTGGCATTAACGTACGGGAGGTGAGCCTTTTTCAAATGAAGGAAAACTCTGGAATGAGACAGCATAGGATGAAGTTAAGAGGAAATAGGTTTAGGAGGAATCTAAGAAAATACTCTTTCATGGTGGATGTGTGGAATGGCCTCCCGGTGGAGGTCATGGAGACAATGTATTAGAATTTAAGAAAGAATGAGACAGGCACATGGGATCTCTTATGAAAAGGAGGAGTTAGGAGTTACCAAAGATGGGCAGACTGGATGGGCCATTTGGCCCTCATGTTTCTATGAAGCATATACAACAACCCCACGGTGTGAAGAGCTGACAGAAAACATATACAACAGAAACATTTCTGGGATTGCTTATAAGCTGCTTCTCTATTTTCACTACACTCAATCTGTGTTGTAAAGGGCTAAATCATTGTCCTTATCTGATGCTTGGATGTACTATATCTCATCTGAGATACAGTACACCCTACTTTTAAGGAAATGGAGATGGGCTGGAGTTCTGGCAAGCTGTAAAAAGAGTAGAGGAACAGCCTAATGGTTAGCGCAGAGGGCTGAGAACTAGGGGAGCCCAGTTCAAATCCCACTGTGGCTACTTGTGATCTTGAGTAAACCCTCCACTGCCTCAGGTATCCATTCAGATTGTGAGCCCTCCAGGGACAGAAAAATACCTACTGTAACTGAATGCACACCAATAGCCTTCCAAGTGGTGTATAAGAAATTAATTAAATAAATAAAAATAAAGCATATGCTTATTCACAGTGTGCATTAACAGTTCTATGTCATACTACTACTACTTGACATTTCTAAAGCGCTACTAGGGTTACGCATCTTTTAATGTCTGCATCCAAAAGTGGTGGCAGTAGTATACTTTGTTAATGTTATTCCCTACAGGTAGGATTGGTGGTAGCCATGTGGCCAGACCTCAGGTTTGTTTGTTTTTTTTTTTTTTTTGGGGGGGGGGGGGGGGGGGGGGGGGCTGAGCACAAAGTGTATGTGGGGAGGGCAGACACCAAATTTTGGAGTGTCTCCCCGACACTCTCTACCCCCACTGCCAGCCCAGCTCTCCTCCAGCTGATGTTTACTTTCCTTAGCTGCCATGTTACCTGACCTGCTCCCTTCCATCCCTCCAAGGCATGCTTGCTTTTTATTGAGCATGCGCGAGGGAGGCCCGCCCCCTGCACATGCTCAATTTCACACATGCACAGGGAAGGGGGATGGCAAGCATCCCTCACGCATGCTCAAGTTCACTAAAACCAAGCACGTGTGTGGGGGAGGGAGGGAGGGAGGGCAGGGCAGCTCAGGAAAACAAGCATCAGCTGGAGAGAGCTTCCGATGACAGGGCTTGGGGATTCCCACCAGCAAACCAGCAGAGAGCACATCAATTTGGGGGGGGGGGGGAGATGAAGCCAAATTGGGGGGGCAGCCGTCCCACCCACCCCCCTCACGTGGCTATGCCACTGATTGGTGGAGGTTTAGCTGTAAGAATAACACTGATCAGATGAGGAACTAATGTAATCAGACCTCATCCCATCATGATTCTATCAACTCAGGAAGAGACCTGCTGCTCACAACTTGCTGAAAGTGAGGAAAGGAGGGAGACTTACATGGAGGGAGACCAGGGGCGTATCTGCGTGGGGCCTCAGGGGCCTGGGCCCCCGCAGATTTCGCCCTGGCCCCCCCTACCGCTGCCAACCCTCCCCCTCCGTTGCTCGCCTACCTTCGCTGGCGGGGGACCCCAACCCCCGCCAGCCGAGGTCCGCGTCCTCCTGCCGCTGCCGGCTGCCTTTGGTCCTTTCATTTTTACATTGAAGCTGGCGCCGCCGCCGACGAAAAAGTTTCTTTTGAATCTGACGTCGCTGCACGTTGCACGTTGTACGTGCAGGACGTCAGACTCAGAAATTGTTTCTGAGTCTGACGTCCTGCACGTACAACGTGCAACGTGCAGCGACGTCAGATTCAAAAGAAACTTTTTCGTCGGCGGCGGCGCCAGCTTCAATGTAAAAATGAAAGGACCAAAGGCAGCCGGCAGCGGCAGGAGGACGCGGACCTCGGCTGGCGGGGGTTGGGGTCCCCCGCCAGCGAAGGTAGGCGAGCAACGGAGGGGGAGGGTTGGCAATGGCAGCGGCTGGGGGGAGGGGGATCGGCAATGGCGGCGGCGGCGGCGGGGGGGGGGGGGGCTATAATGTGCCCCCTCACTCTGGCCCTGGCCCCCCCTACCGCCGCAGGTCAGATACGCCCCTGAGGGAGACTGACATGGATGGGAAAGTCAAAGAAAAGGTGAGACAGTATAAGAAAGGCAGAAAGAAGGAAAGTGAAAATTAAAAATCAGTATTGGGAAAAGAGTTACAGATAAATAGAGAATTAATAACACAGAAAGAAAAACCACCAACAGTAAAAGTAGTTTAGGAACTGAATGGTCAGATATGAGTGAAGAAATAAGAATGAACAGCCAGTCAGAAGACAGCTGATATACCTTTGCCCATCATGGTTTCTCTCGCCTCTTCATCCTCTCTCAGTCTGCCATCAGCTGTGGATCCTCCAGTTGGTGCCTCAAGGGATTTGGAGGGGTCACTGACATTATAGCCAGCTACTTTCCCACAAGGAAGGCTGTGAACAAAGGAAAACATAAGAACATAAGAGTAGCCATACTGGGTCAGACCAACGGACCATCTAGGCCAGTATTCTGTTTCCAAATAGTGGCCAAGCCAGGTCACAAGTACCTGGCAGAAACCCAAATCGTGGCAACATTCCATGCTACAAATCCCAGGGCAAGCAGTTGCTTCCCCATGTGTGTCTCAACAACAAACTATGGACTTTTCCTCCAGAAACTTGTCCAAACGTTTTTTTAAACCTAGATACGCTAACCGCTGTTACCACATCCTCTGGCAAAGAGTTCCAGAGCTTAACTATTCGCTGAGTGAAAAAATATTTCCTCCTATTAGTTTTAAAAGTATTTCTATGTAACTTCCGTGAGTGTCCCCCAGTCTTTGTACTTTTGGAAGGAGTAAAAAAAAAAAAAATCGATTTACTTCTACTTGTTCTACACCACCCAGGATTTTGTAGACTCAATCATATCTCCCCTCATCCGTCTCTTTTCCAATCTGAAGAGCTCTAACCTCTTTAGCCTTTCCTTATTCGAGAGGAGTTCCATCCTCTTTATCATTTTGGTCACTCTTCTTTGAACCTTTTCTAATTCTGCTATATCTTTTTTGAGATACAGCGACTAGAACAGAATGCAATACTCAAGGTGAGGTCGTACCATGGAGCGACACAGAGGCATTATAGTATTTTCAGTCTCATTCACCTTCCCTTTCCTAATAATTCCTAGCATCCTATTTGCTTTTTTGGCTGCCGCTGCACACTGAGCAGAAGATTTCAGCATATTATCTACAATAACACCTTTTTCTTGAGTGGTGACACCCATGGTGGACCCTAGCATCAGGTAACTATGATTCGGATTATTCTTTCCAAAATGCAACACCTTACATTTGTCCATATTAAATTTTGTCTGCCATTTGAATGTCCAGTCTTCCAATTTCCTAAGGTCTTCCTGCAATATTTCAAAGTCCGCACGTGCTTCACCAACCCTGAATAGTTTGTATCATCTTCAAATTTAATCACCTTGCTCGTTTCGATTTCCATATCATTTATAAATATATTAAATAGCACTGGTCCCAGTACAGATCCTTGTGGCACTCCACTGTTCACCCTCCTCCATTGAGAGAAATGACCATTTAACCCTACCCTCTGTTTTCTGTCCAATAACCAATTCCCAATCCACACCAGAACCTTGCCTCCTATCCCACGACTCTTTAATTTTCTCAGGAATCTCTTATGAGGAACTTTACCTAAAGCTTTCTGAAAACCTAATACACTACATCAAACCGGCTCACCTTTACCCACATGTTTATTCACACCTTGAAAGAAATGAAGCAAATTGGTGAGGCAAGATTTCCCTTGGCTGAACCCATGCTGACTCTGTCCCATTAAACCACCTTTGCCTATGTGTTCTGTAATTTTATTCTTTTGACCCCTGATGCAGGCGTATTGTGGTGATGAAACGCAGACTGCGTCGAGTCATTGTCATTTTACTGATTTTTAAATAAATATCCTTTGTTGGAACCACTGGTCCACCCCTTCTTCTTTTTTGGTTCTGTTTAGAATGTTGATGTAGCCTTGCATTTTATAAAATACACAACCACATTCATAGAGCACACACACACAGTGACATCAGCTTCAGAGCCTGTTTTACAGAGACACACAGGTGTCTATGTTCCTTATAGAAGCACTTTTTTTTTGGATGTGGAGGAGTAGCCTAGAGGTTAGTGCAGCAGGCTTTGATCCTGGTGACCTGGGCTCGATTCCCACTGCAGCTCCTTGTGACCTTGGGTAAGTCATTTAACCCTCCATTGCCCCAGGTACAAAAGATTGTGAGCCCTCTAGGGACAAAGTACCTGCATATAATGTGTACAGCGCTGCATACATTTAGTAGTGCTATAGAAATGATTATTAGTAGTAGTACATTCAATTACCCGCCTTTCTAACCCTGAGTTCAAGGCGAGCTACAAACGTTATTTATATTTCTCACAAAGGCATCCTACTATAAAACCAGGTCCTAAGAGGGTAATTCTGCAAAGGTGAACCCTATTTTTAGATGTCAAGAAGATGCCTATTGAGAGCCTATTCTAACAAGTAGGCACCTATTTTCCCTTATAGAATAACAGGTTGGATATGCACACAATTTAGGAGTGACCACCTATCTCCAGCCAAAAAGATGGTATAAATGCTCAAGCCTATACTACCAAAAAAATGTTCATACATTACTGCAATCTATAATTTGTGTATATAACTATGCACCCCACCCACGTTTGCCCACCTTCAACCTACGCACCAGCCCATTTAGGTGTTATTTTATAAAATAGATGTAGCCGGAATATTAGCACACATCTATATATGTGCCAGTATTTTGGTCATTACAGTATCTTCTTGGTGCCTAAAAATTGACACACTGTTATGGAATAACTGTAAACTATTATTATACAATTAACCAAGCAAAACCCTTACTTTTCCAATTGCACTGGCTTCCAGTCTCTTACTGAATCCAATTCAAGACTGCATTATTGATGTTTAAGGCCCTACACACTGATCTCCCTTCCTATCTCTTCCCTCTCATAATTCTCTATATCCCTTCCCACTCCTTGCATTCTTTAAATGACCAGACTTGTGATACCTGGCCCTTTGCAGGCCCATTGGAAGACTACCCGGAATTGTGCCTTCATACTTTACCTATTTCTCTCCATTCATAAGCCTCCCTCAAGGTATTTAAAACAGCCTTGAAGACTTATTTGTTTACCACTGCTTTTGGTGAATTTCTAGTTACCTAAAATTGTCCCAGGGATGATGCTGTATTTTGCGAGACAAACAACGGTGAATTAGAATCAGTTTGTAATTTTTAGTATTTTCTGTGAGAGTGTGTGAGTGCATACTCTATCTTGTTTTTATGATGGATTTCCTTTCTGCCTTTTAATTTCAGTTTTAATTAATTTTGTTCACCGTTTTGACTTATTTATATAAAAAAGACAATATAGAAAATTCAATAAACCATAAACATAACTTGGCAACTCAACATTTCATGAGCAACTTTACACATTCAACAGGCCTATAACGAGCGACAGTTTGGCATGGTATGGTTCTGATGTATGAAAGAGAGTATATAATCTATGCTTGTTTGTATGTATGGGTAACCCTACTATGATCTATATTCTGTTTCTCCTCATTCTGTTCCATTCAACTGCTGCTTCTTGATCAACATAAAGGCTGTGCATGAGAACTATTGGGTGTTCTGGCATACTCATACTTCTTTAAATGTGGCCCAGAGCTTTTCATGATTTACGCAGTTAACAACTTCGCTGTAGTCAATGAAACACATGCAGATATCCTTTGGTATTCTTTATCATTTCAAGAATCCATCTCACATATGTGATGATACCAGTCCTTCCCCCTTCCTAAATCACGCATGCAACTTCATACAGTTCTTGCTCCAGGTAAGTTGCAGTAGAGGCCAACCAAATTTTAAATCCAGGTTCACTATTTGGCCAAAAACGCCAGTACATTTTCGACTGAAACTCTCCCTCCACCCCCGTGATTACTCTCCGTCCCCCTCCCTTGGACTGCCAACCACCCGTTGACTCTCCATGGGCCTACAATTAAATGAGCAATAAAAAAAATGCAGTAATACACTGGTCAAATAACTACCAGTAAACAATACCAACACAGCAAAAACCTTTCACCAAGCTGCCATGGGAAGTCCCAGCAGCTATTTTGGCTGAGGAATCTTCTCTTTAAGTCCTGTAGCTTTAGGAAAGCTGATCTTGTGCTTCCTCTGAAATTTTCTTATCCATTTCCTTGCATGCACTGCTATATTACTTCTCATTATCTTGTCTTGCGGGATGTTGAAAATTTTGGCTAAGTTCTGTAACTGCCTCTTTTTCTCCTCTAGCTTAAACTTCTCTATGTTTCTCAGCAATTTGAAAGTTTCTTTGGGCATCCATTTTAGCTCTTTCACCTTTTTTACACAGTGAAAAATAAAGTTAGTTTGATGTTAGGGACATAAACTGACGCCAAAGTGATTGAATGCCGTATTAATTTATCTATAATGAAAAGAAATTTGTCTTCCAAATTCTTTTCATCTTATCAACCACCAGAGGGCACTGTTTGGCAGCCAATATTCCTACCCCTCCTTTTCTTGGAGGTGAAGGAGGGGAAAAAAGTGAACTATGAATCTATTTCTCATAGTAAACGCCTTCTTTCTCTTGTAATAAGTTTATTATAAACAATAAAATAATTGCTCTGAGTTTGCCAATTTCTTTGGAAAGCAATACTGTCTCTGCAGGCGAATTAAGAGCCCTAACCTTGATAAAGGCACCAGGAAAACCATTCAGTAATGACAATGCCAAGTAAACCAGCCAAGTCTTTAAACCTTTTCTTAATGATACGTAGTCCTATTCCTAAATTCTCTTGGGAGGGTGCACTGATCAAAAAGCCTCCCAGCCACAAGACATTGATTTTCCTTTGACCCAGCTTTAATTTACCACTGACTGTCCATTTGGACACTGTGGACAAACAATTCAAAGTATTCATGACTAAACCACGATTAGGTTTAAGGGGTAACTAGATGTGGATGCCTACTGAATATGGATATTTACAGCTGAATTGTGTACTCATTGTTTCCTGCAGCTGAACATGTATGGTATGGTTTGATAAAAGGAGTACAGACACACAAAACATACCCGGATTTCAAATATGCTGACTTTAATAAAATTGGAGGGGGGTGGGGGGCATCTGAAGAAAGAACTCACAGGATAGGAAAACACAAGAGAAATGAAAAAACAGTTGTCCAAACTGAAAGGAGCTATACAAATGTCAACAGATCTCTATTTACGGAAAGCATATAAAAGCAAGAAGAAAAGGACCAAACAAGTGGCTGAAAGAAATAACAGTAAAGTTCAAGAAATACAGAACACAAGAAAGATTACTGAATAAAACTCAAAGAAGCAAAGAGCATAGGCGGAAGAAAATGTAGATAGGCGGCAACTTTTTTTTTAGGTTGCAGGAAGAGGGAGCAGCACTCCCTCCTCTTCCAGTGCCTACAAAATTGTGGTGCTCTGCCCAGTGCATCCTGGGATGTGCTGGGCAGGACTTCCCTACCACATAAGAGGTGGAGACTGATAGAACACCAAGGTGTGCAGGGGGTGGGTTTGGCAGTCCACTCGGCCCACCAGGGATTTTGTTTTGGGCGTGGAAGGGGTAAGGGGGCTGGAGATCCACCAGACCTCCAGACTCCATGTCCTCATATTGGGGGGGGGGGGGGAGTCAGGGGGCTGCAGGTCCACTGGACCTCCACCCCCGTGTTGCTGTCTGGGGAGGGCAATAATGATGGTGGGAGTCCAATGGACCCCCAGGACACAGTGGCAACCCAGGCTGACCGGGCTCACTAACTGATGGGAGACGGTGTGGGGGCGGGAAAAAAAGCCTTAACCCTAAGGCCAGTTCTGAGCTGCTCTGATCATAGGGGTGGAATACCACAGAGCTCATTTAAATGTAATTTAAATGAGCTCTGCAGTGTTCCTGCACTCTCGTGCCAGACGCCCTTTAATCATGGACACTGTGTAAGTATGGGCGCTAGTGGCTTCTGGTTCCCGCATTACTTTTGATCATCTGGGACCCAGAAGCAAAAAGAGCTTGGCAGCCCCAACATCTTTCACTCTCAGATAAACAGCAAGAGAGGTTCAGCTACTCCATCATATCACCTCTCAGTGGGAGCGTATAGGTTGGGGCTGCTAAGTCCAACTTACTGTTTTTCTCTGAGGCTAGGAGGCTTCCAGCCCTAGAGAAACAGATGAAGAGCTCAGCAGACCTAACATACCTTCTAAACCCAGAGAAACAGTAAGAGGGACTCAGTAATCTTGACATATCATCTCTCAACCCCAGAACAATAACAAGAGGTGCTCAACAGATCCATCATATTACCTGTGAGTGGGAGGAGTGGGAGCTTATAGGTTGGGGCCACCAAGTTCCTCTTGCGGTTTCTCTGATGGTGGGAGCCCCCAGAAACAAACAAGAGGAGCTTGGCAGCTCCATTCAACTCTCAAATGACACCTGCCTACTCCTTCTCTCTGTCTATTGTGTTCTGATTTCCAAATTTCCTTCACTTCACACTTACTTCTCTCTCCCCTCCTACCCCTTTTTACAAATGCATACTCATTCCTCTCTCTTTTCTCATTCTGGCCTTTCCCCTCTTGTTACTCCAAAATCTTCCCTCTGTACCCCACCTCTTCCTCTCTCCACTAGGTCTTACCTGATCATTTTCTCTCCATTAATCCTTCTCACTATTCCAGAACCTGTGGGATAGTTGTGTCCACCAACCAGCAGGTGGAGATAGAAAACTTAAAACTGAGCTGGGACATCTCTCTCTTGGCATCCAGTCCAGCTCTTCAGTATTTACGTGGATAAGCAGTATGGAGAAAGTCAGAATAAACACAACAAACTTAAACAACTCACTAACCTAACATTACTTAGACAAGCAAACGCGTGGACCTCTCTCATCTCTGGACAACTTGTAGAGAACAAGAGATATGCAGGAAGCGCCATGCAAGGTGACATTTATTTGACCCATTACTTCGCACCAACTAAACATCTCAGAAAGACTGGGCGGGCCCCTGGAATAGTGGGAAGGACTAATGGAAAGAAAATTACCAATTTTTCCTTCCATTATGTAGCATCCCACTATTCCAGAACCTGTGGGATGTTCAAAAGCAATCTCTAGAGTGGATGAGATCCTGGCACGGCAGCCCTGAGGACTGAAGCTCCACAACTGGCTTCTGAGCTTGCTGCAATGTCCACCCTGTAGTGCTTGGCAAAGGAATGCAGCATCAACCATGTTGCCGCCTTGTAAATATGTGCCAGAGACAGTAAGGTACTCTCCACCCAGGATGCCACTATATACATCGTAGAATGAGCCCAAAAGGCCTGCTTCCTCGCAAACGAGCCATCTCTGGAGTAGCCCCCACACCCTGGAATGCATTGCCTGAAAGGCTCCGCTTAACACAAGACTATCTACTTCAGGAAGCAGGTGAAAGCTTGGCTCTTCAACCAAGCCTTTAATGGAAGAAGTAACTAACTTGTTAGTCTCACTCACACACAGAAGGACTGACTCAGGCTGCACATACTGCAGCGGGACATGTTTATCCACTCCTACCCTAGCTGAGATATTTAACCATCTCTCTGACCTAATGTGCAGCTTTCTTCAAATCAGTCACCTTACTTTCTAATTCTTCCTACTTTCTTACTCATCTATATGTTACAACTTTGCCATACCCTTCACTACCAATTATAATGTTCTATTACGTATTGTGTAGTCATTGCAAGTATTATATCATGCCATACTTTGTATTGTTACTTGAATATTTTTACTGCTGTCATTGCCTATTGCTCATGTTTGATCTATTCTTACTGTACACCGCCTTGAGTGAATTCCTTCAAAAAGGCGATAAATAAAGCCTAATAAATAAAAAATAAAAAAAATAAACAAATAAGCTGATGTGATCATCTCCTTCAGCCATCTAGCAATTGCTGGCTTGGAACCCATGAGGCCAATCCTCTGTTTACCAAAAAGGACAGTCTCTTCGATTTGTGAAGCTCATTTGTAACTTACAGATATCTAATGAGGACTCTACGCACATCGAGAAGCTTCAAGGAAGAATACTGAGACTCTTCACCCTCTCTGTGAAAGGATGGAAGCTCCACAGATTGGTTGAGATGAAATACTGATACCACTTTCGAAAGAAAGGAAGGACCTGTGTGAAGGAAGACTCCCACCTCCGAAAAGAAAAGAAAGGGATCTTGACAAGAAAGAGCATGAAGCTCCGAAACCCTACGTGCCAACACAACAGCCACCAAGAACGCTGTCTTCAGAGTAAGATCTTTCAAGGAGGCCCGCTGGAGTGGCTTAAAAGGAGGCTTCTAAGGACTAAATTATGGTTCCACTTTGGACACTGTGCATGAAAGGGAGGCTGTAGGAATTGAACGATATCCAGGTGAACCACAAGAGACGTCTTATGTAGTTGGCCCCTGAAACAGGCCAAAGCTGCAACCTGAACTTTTAGAGAACTAAACGCCAATCCTTTCTGAAGATCCTGCCTAGAGAAACGCTATGATTTGCACAATCCGAGCAGAGAAGGGAGACAGTCTGTGCTCAGAACACCAGCCCTCAAATGTCCTCCACACCCTCACATACTCCATGGATATAGAGCGTTTCTGAGCCTGACGACCGATTCAGAATAAACTTTTCATCTCAACTGAGCCCTTTCAATAGCCAAGCCGTAAGACCAAAGGGGCACGGATCCTCCATGAGCACCGGACTCTGTTTCAGGAGGCTGTGTACCTGCTGAAAACCAAGAGGTCTACTCCATGTGGAAACTGAAAAGAATAAGACCATTCTTTCCAAGATCTGTCTTCCGCAGCCTAGTGCAATCACTCGTACTCAGTCACCTGGATTATTGCAACTCACTATACGCAGGCTGCAAAGAACAAATACTGAGGAAACTTCAAACAGCCCAGAATACGGCAGCCAGACTCATCTTCGGAAAACCAAAATACGAAAGTGCAAAACCCTTACGGGAGAAACTACACTGGCTCCCACTCAAGGAACGTATCACTTTTAAAGTATGCACCTTAGTCCACAAAATCATTCACGGTGAAGCCCCTGCATACATGTCTGATTTAATAGACCTGCCACCCAGAAACGCTAAAAGATCATCCCGAACCTTCCTCAATCTCCATTTCCCTAAGTGCAAAGGCATAAAATACAAAATACTGCACGGATCAACCTTCGCTTACATGAGCACGCAATTCTGGAATACACTACCACGCAACCTGAAAACGATCTACGAACTAACCGACTTCCGCAAACTACTGAAGACTTATCTCTTTGAGAAAATCTACTGCAAGGATCAAAACACATGAAGTCCATACACACTAATAGATATGCATCAATACACTCTCTTCTGAATTCTCTTCCCCAAATCTTCACCACTCTTAAAACTCTACCCACAGACAAAATTGTTGACCTTTATGTTCCCTGATACTGTTTTATCGCCCTCTCAATTCCCCACTGTTATACTCCATTGTTCTATTCCCTAATGATGTTCTATTCCTAAATGATATCCTGACTTTACTCTGTCTTCCCATAACTCTTCACAATGTAACCCATAATCGTACTGCAACAAATTGTAATTCCATCATTCACAATGTATTGTAAGCCACACTGAGCCTGCAAATAGGTGGGAAAATGTGGGATACAAATACAAATACATAAATAAATAAATAATAAATAAATAAATAAATATCCAGCAGTCAAATCAGGTCTACAAGAATTATTTGACCCCCAGTGCAAAGTGCTCCTTTTCAACGCATGGCCTATCATGGGCCAAGAAGGGATGTCATACAGTAGATGTGTCTCCAACGGGCTGCAGTACGGCATCGATCCCCACCAAGACCGATTCTTTCCGACGGCTGAAGAATTTGGAAACTTTGGTATTCCTTTTCATTGCCATCAAGTCCAGAAGTGAGGAACTCCATTGGTCCACTATCAGCTGAAACATATGGCTGGATAATTCCCATTCTACTGGGTCCAAGGAGTGCCTGCTGAGAAAGTCCATCTCCACATGCAAGGATCTGTGATGTGAGCTGCTGACAAGCAGAGATTTTTCTCTGCCCAACTCATGAGGGAGGCTGCCTCCAATGCCATCGGATGATTGAGGATCCTGCCTTGCTAGCTGATATAAGCCATCACTGTCACATTGTAGGAGAAAACTCGGATCGGGTCACCTACCAGAAAGGGTGCAAAGTCGCGTAAGGCAATCTGCACTGCCCTAAGCTCTAAGCTATTTATTGACCACTAAGACTCCTCTTCTGTCCAGGTGCCCTGTGCCAGATGGAACTTGTAATGAGCTCTCCAACCCTACTTACTGGCGTCTGTTGACACCACCTCCAATTGTGTTATCAGAAAGGGAGCTCCGATAGTCAAATTCCATGGGCGACAACCACCACTGCATACTCCGTCTGGTAGCCAGCGTCCAAGGAAGATGAAGGTCATGCTTCTGTTAAACCGAAGAACTGGAAGCGGAGGTGCCACCTGAACCACCCTGTGGACTGGCATCGGAGGCTTGGTTAGAAGCCCCCCTCGAACTGGACTCAGTGGCTTGACTGGACGGGTCACTTGAACAAGAACCGGAGACTTGACCCGAAGCGCCACTTGCACAGGAATCTGACGCTCCATCGAAGGCTTCCCTCGGACTGGACTCGGAGACTTCAAGGGGCGTGCCATTTGAAGGAGGACTGGAGGCTCGACCCGAAGCGCCACTTGCATAGGAATCTGAGGCTCCGTCAGAAGCACCCCACGGACTGGACTCGGAGACTTCAAGGGGCGTGCCACTTGAACGAGGACTGGAGGCTCGACCTGGAGCGCCACTTGCATAGGAATCTGAGGCTCCGTCAGAAGCACCCCACGGACTGGACTCGGAGACTCGAATGGAAGCGCCACCTGAACTGGCATCGGAGGCTCGGTCAGAAGCGTCCCTCGGACTGGACTCTGAAGCTTGGCTGGACGTGCTGCTCGGACTGGATTCAGGGGCTTGTCTGGGCACGCTGCTTGAATGGGACTGGACCCCTGCTGGGCCCAGAGCATGGAATTCCCCAGACGTCTCCTCTCAGCGACAGCTTCAGGAGTATCCCACAAAGCTGGATTCAAGACCAGGCTGCGGCGATATTCAGCGAGCGTGATAAAAGGGTCCATATCTGAAACTGGGTTTTCAGCGATTCCAAGCCACCGGACACGTTTTCTCTCAGCTGCCGCTTCAGGGGTCTTCTTCAAAACAGGATGAGACAAAAGTTTCCCACGATACTGACGAAGAGTCATAGAAGGATCAAGAACAACGATAGAGCTGGACCCCAGCTGGGTCAGCTGGGTGGGGGTTCTTGCCGGGCTCATGGCCTTTGCATTCTGTCAGGTTCTCTCAGGTTCTGAGCCCGCGGGACCGGGCTCTGGAGCAAACGTGAGCCCTTGGGCTGCTGACGAGGAGCGACAGCAGCAGGCAAAACCCACCAACCCACACTGGGTAAGCACAACGGCAGGGACTGCAGGCACCGCCCAGCGAACCGGAACACCTGGACTGGAATCCCCCGGACTGGAGGACACAGGACTGGAACACTGGACTACAATCCCCCGGACTGGAACACACACCGGACCGGAACACACTGGACTGGAGCACACCAGACTGGAACACACACCGGCCCGGAACACTCTGGACTGGAACCCGGACTGGACCTAGGCTTCACCTACACTTGACTGCCTACCCCCTCGGGTTGAGCCTTCAGGTTCTGGCAGCCGGTAGGACTTACAGGAGCAGCAGGAATGAAGATCCAGGGGTGCCCCCTGGCACCTAAGCGATGGCAAGGCAGACAGGCAGGGAATGTCCGGGTTCTGGCAGTAGGTAGGTTCAAAGCAATGGTCACAGAAGGGCTGGAAGCCCACAGAGCAAGAACACAGAAGGGCTGGAAACCCACAAAGCGATAAACACAAAAGGGCAGGGAACCTACAGAGCAATAAACACAGAAGGGCTGGAAACCCACTAGCGATAAACACAGAAGGGCTGAAAACCCACAGCGCAATAAACACAGAAGGGCTGGAAACCCACAAAGCGACAAACACAAAAGGGCAGAAAACCCACAGCGCAATAAATACAGAAGGGCTGGCAACCCACAAAGCGATAAACACAGAAGGGCTGAAAACCCACAGAAGGGGAGGAGACCCACAGAACAATAAATACAGAAGGGCTGGAAACCCACAAAGCGATAAACACAGAAGGGCTGAAAACCCACAGAAGGATAGGAGACCCACAGAACAATAAATACAGAAGGGCAGGGAACCTACAGAGCAAGAAACACAGAAGGGCAGGAAACCCACAAGCGATAAACACAGAAGGGCTGAAAACCCACAGAAGGGTAGGAGACCCACAGAGCAAATAACTACAGAAGGGCAGGGAACCTACAGAGCAAGAAACACAGAAGGGCAGGAAACCCACAAGCGATAAACACAGAAGGGCTGAAAACCCACAGCGCAATAAATACAGAAGGGCTGAAAACCCACAGAAGGGTAGGAGACCCACAGAGCAAATAACACAGAAGGGAAAGAAGCCCACAGCGCAATAAATACAGAAGGGCTGAAAACCCACAGAAGGGTAGGAGACCCACAGAGCAAATAACACAGAAGGGTAAGAAGCCCACAGAGCAAAAGACAAGGAAAGCAAAACGGTGCTAACAGCACACTAACCTCGGGACCTAAGGCACTGCGGAGGGAATGGCAATGCAAAGGCCAGGACTGTAGTCTTCAGGTGACTAATAAAGCCCATCAAGACCAGAGCCACAGGTGCAGCAATCACCTTGCAACCAAACAGAGGCTTGACACACAAAGCAGTCATCCCATAGAAAGAAACAGCGGGGGCCATCTTGGAAACTGGCAAAGAGGAGGAGGCGGCAGCCATCTTGGAAGAGGCAAAGCCCACACAGGTGAGATTCAGTAGGGCAATCAGCACACAGAGCCAGAGAGAAAACTAAGACAGAGACAGCCACAGAGACAAGCAGAAGCCAGCACAGCCACTGACTCCCAGAAACAGGGTAAGTATGAGGGTGGTCACGGCCACAAACGTGACAGTACCCCCTCCTCAAGACCCCCCTCTCGGTCCCCCTGAGGAGGTCAGGTGTCCAGGGGTAACTGTGGTGAAACCTTCTGATCGGTTTCAAAAGCCCGACATAGATCACTGGACTGGAAATCACAAAGAAGTTCCAAAGTGGCAGACAGGAGCGGAACTTGTCAACAGGAGGCTCCTTCCAATCCCCGCTGGGCCAACTCAGGAACTTGGAAGCATCAAGAGGAACCTCATTCAAAAGGCACCCTTCTCCGAGGGAACCCAGACTGACCTCAGGAAGCAAACCGGGATTGGGACCCGGACTAGAGTCAAAAAGCAAACCGGGCCTGGGACCCAGGCGGGGCGTCAGAAGCTTGACTAGAACTGGAACTCAGAGCAGGCTCAGCATCTTGGCTGGAAGTGGAACTAGGAACGGACTCAGCATCTTGGCTGGAACTAGAGCTCGGAGCAGGGTCAGCATCTTGGCTGGAACTGGAGCTCGGAGCTGACTCAGCATCTTGGCTGGAACTGGAGCTCGGAGCAGGGTCAGCATCTTGGCTGGAACTGGAACTTGGAACAGACTCAGCATCTTGGCTGGAACTGGAGCTAGGAGCAGGGTCAGCCTCTTGGCTGGAAGTGGAACTTGGAACGGACTCAGCATCTTGGCTGGAACTGGAACTCGGAGCAGGGTCAGCATCTTGGCTGGAAGTGGAACTTTGAACAGGAGTTGATCCGGGACTGGGACCCGGACTGGAATCAGAGTCTTGACTGGCAGGGCCCCTCAAACTGGACTCAGGAGCTTGGCTGGGAGCGCCCCGCGAACTGGACTTTAACTGAGGCTTGGCAGAACACACCCTTTGGACAGGGATCGGAGGCTCGAGCGGAAGTGCCACTCGAACTGGCCTTCGGAGCTTGATTGGAGGTACCCTCCAGACTGGAAGCGGAGGTGCCACCTGAACCACCCTGTGGACTGGCATCGGAGGCTTGGTTAGAAGCCCCCCTCGAACTGGACTCAGTGGCTTGACTGGACGGGTCACTTGAACAAGAACCGGAGACTTGACCCGAAGCGCCACTTGCACAGGAATCTGACGCTCCATCGAAGGCTTCCCTCGGACTGGACTCGGAGACTTCAAGGGGCGTGCCATTTGAAGGAGGACTGGAGGCTCGACCCGAAGCGCCACTTGCATAGGAATCTGAGGCTCCGTCAGAAGCACCCCACGGACTGGACTCGGAGACTTCAAGGGGCGTGCCACTTGAACGAGGACTGGAGGCTCGACCTGGAGCGCCACTTGCATAGGAATCTGAGGCTCCGTCAGAAGCACCCCACGGACTGGACTCGGAGACTTCAAGGGGCGTGCCACTTGAACGAGGACTGGAGGCTCGACCTGGAGCGCCACTTGCATAGGAATCTGAGGCTCCGTCAGAAGCACCCCACGGACTGGACTCGGAGACTCGAATGGAAGCGCCACCTGAACTGGCATCGGAGGCTCGGTCAGAAGCGTCCCTCGGACTGGACTCTGAAGCTTGGCTGGACGTGCTGCTCGGACTGGATTCAGGGGCTTGTCTGGGCACGCTGCTTGAATGGGACTGGACCCCTGCTGGGCCCAGAGCATGGAATTCCCCAGACGTCTCCTCTCAGCGACAGCTTCAGGAGTATCCCACAAAGCTGGATTCAAGACCAGGCTGCGGCGATATTCAGCGAGCGTGATAAAAGGGTCCATATCTGAAACTGGGTTTTCAGCGATTCCAAGCCACCGGACACGTTTTCTCTCAGCTGCCGCTTCAGGGGTCTTCTTCAAAACAGGATGAGACAAAAGTTTCCCACGATACTGACGAAGAGTCATAGAAGGATCAAGAACAACGATAGAGCTGGACCCCAGCTGGGTCAGCTGGGTGGGGGTTCTTGCCGGGCTCATGGCCTTTGCATTCTGTCAGGTTCTCTCAGGTTCTGAGCCCGCGGGACCGGGCTCTGGAGCAAACGTGAGCCCTTGGGCTGCTGACGAGGAGCGACAGCAGCAGGCAAAACCCACCAACCCACACTGGGTAAGCACAACGGCAGGGACTGCAGGCACCGCCCAGCGAACCGGAACACCTGGACTGGAATCCCCCGGACTGGAGGACACAGGACTGGAACACTGGACTACAATCCCCCGGACTGGAACACACACCGGACCGGAACACACTGGACTGGAGCACACCAGACTGGAACACACACCGGCCCGGAACACTCTGGACTGGAACCCGGACTGGACCTAGGCTTCACCTACACTTGACTGCCTACCCCCTCGGGTTGAGCCTTCAGGTTCTGGCAGCCGGTAGGACTTACAGGAGCAGCAGGAATGAAGATCCAGGGGTGCCCCCTGGCACCTAAGCGATGGCAAGGCAGACAGGCAGGGAATGTCCGGGTTCTGGCAGTAGGTAGGTTCAAAGCAATGGTCACAGAAGGGCTGGAAGCCCACAGAGCAAGAACACAGAAGGGCTGGAAACCCACAAAGCGATAAACACAAAAGGGCAGGGAACCTACAGAGCAATAAACACAGAAGGGCTGGAAACCCACTAGCGATAAACACAGAAGGGCTGAAACCCACAGCGCAATAAACACAGAAGGGCTGGAAACCCACAAAGCGACAAACACAAAAGGGCAGAAAACCCACAGCGCAATAAATACAGAAGGGCTGGCAACCCACAAAGCGATAAACACAGAAGGGCTGAAAACCCACAGAAGGGGAGGAGACCCACAGAACAATAAATACAGAAGGGCTGGAAACCCACAAAGCGATAAACACAGAAGGGCTGAAAACCCACAGAAGGATAGGAGACCCACAGAACAATAAATACAGAAGGGCAGGGAACCTACAGAGCAAGAAACACAGAAGGGCAGGAAACCCACAAGCGATAAACACAGAAGGGCTGAAAACCCACAGAAGGGTAGGAGACCCACAGAGCAAATAACTACAGAAGGGCAGGGAACCTACAGAGCAAGAAACACAGAAGGGCAGGAAACCCACAAGCGATAAACACAGAAGGGCTGAAAACCCACAGCGCAATAAATACAGAAGGGCTGAAAACCCACAGAAGGGTAGGAGACCCACAGAGCAAATAACACAGAAGGGAAAGAAGCCCACAGCGCAATAAATACAGAAGGGCTGAAAACCCACAGAAGGGTAGGAGACCCACAGAGCAAATAACACAGAAGGGTAAGAAGCCCACAGAGCAAAAGACAAGGAAAGCAAAACGGTGCTAACAGCACACTAACCTCGGGACCTAAGGCACTGCGGAGGGAATGGCAATGCAAAGGCCAGGACTGTAGTCTTCAGGTGACTAATAAAGCCCATCAAGACCAGAGCCACAGGTGCAGCAATCACCTTGCAACCAAACAGAGGCTTGACACACAAAGCAGTCATCCCATAGAAAGAAACAGCGGGGGCCATCTTGGAAACTGGCAAAGAGGAGGAGGCGGCAGCCATCTTGGAAGAGGCAAAGCCCACACAGGTGAGATTCAGTAGGGCAATCAGCACACAGAGCCAGAGAGAAACTAAGACAGAGACAGCCACAGAGACAAGCAGAAGCCAGCACAGCCACTGACTCCCAGAAACAGGGTAAGTATGAGGGTGGTCACGGCCACAAACGTGACAGTACCCCCTCCTCAAGACCCCCCCTCTCGGTCCCCCTGAGGAGGTCAGGTGTCCAGGGGTAACTGTGGTGAAACCTTCTGATCGGTTTCAAAAGCCCGACATAGATCACTGGACTGGAAATCACAAAGAAGTTCCAAAGTGGCAGACAGGAGCGGAACTTGTCAACAGGAGGCTCCTTCCAATCCCCGCTGGGCCAACTCAGGAACTTGGAAGCATCAAGAGGAACCTCATTCAAAAGGCACCCTTCTCCGAGGGAACCCAGACTGACCTCAGGAAGCAAACCGGGATTGGGACCCGGACTAGAGTCAAAAAGCAAACCGGGCCTGGGACCCAGGCGGGCGTCAGAAGCTTGACTAGAACTGGAACTCAGAGCAGGCTCAGCATCTTGGCTGGAAGTGGAACTAGGAACGGACTCAGCATCTTGGCTGGAACTAGAGCTCGGAGCAGGGTCAGCATCTTGGCTGGAACTGGAGCTCGGAGCTGACTCAGCATCTTGGCTGGAACTGGAGCTCGGAGCAGGGTCAGCATCTTGGCTGGAACTGGAACTTGGAACAGACTCAGCATCTTGGCTGGAACTGGAGCTAGGAGCAGGGTCAGCCTCTTGGCTGGAAGTGGAACTTGGAACGGACTCAGCATCTTGGCTGGAACTGGAACTCGGAGCAGGGTCAGCATCTTGGCTGGAAGTGGAACTTTGAACAGGAGTTGATCCGGGACTGGGACCCGGACTGGAATCAGAGTCTTGACTGGCAGGGCCCCTCAAACTGGACTCAGGAGCTTGGCTGGGAGCGCCCCGCGAACTGGACTTTAACTGAGGCTTGGCAGAACACACCCTTTGGACAGGGATCGGAGGCTCGAGCGGAAGTGCCACTCGAACTGGCCTTCGGAGCTTGATTGGAGGTACCCTCCAGACTGGAAGCGGAGGTGCCACCTGAACCACCCTGTGGACTGGCATCGGAGGCTTGGTTAGAAGCCCCCCTCGAACTGGACTCAGTGGCTTGACTGGACGGGTCACTTGAACAAGAACCGGAGACTTGACCCGAAGCGCCACTTGCACAGGAATCTGACGCTCCATCGAAGGCTTCCCTCGGACTGGACTCGGAGACTTCAAGGGGCGTGCCATTTGAAGGAGGACTGGAGGCTCGACCCGAAGCGCCACTTGCATAGGAATCTGAGGCTCCGTCAGAAGCACCCCACGGACTGGACTCGGAGACTTCAAGGGGCGTGCCACTTGAACGAGGACTGGAGGCTCGACCTGGAGCGCCACTTGCATAGGAATCTGAGGCTCCGTCAGAAGCACCCCACGGACTGGACTCGGAGACTTCAAGGGGCGTGCCACTTGAACGAGGACTGGAGGCTCGACCTGGAGCGCCACTTGCATAGGAATCTGAGGCTCCGTCAGAAGCACCCCACGGACTGGACTCGGAGACTCGAATGGAAGCGCCACCTGAACTGGCATCGGAGGCTCGGTCAGAAGCGTCCCTCGGACTGGACTCTGAAGCTTGGCTGGACGTGCTGCTCGGACTGGATTCAGGGGCTTGTCTGGGCACGCTGCTTGAATGGGACTGGACCCCTGCTGGGCCCAGAGCATGGAATTCCCCAGACGTCTCCTCTCAGCGACAGCTTCAGGAGTATCCCACAAAGCTGGATTCAAGACCAGGCTGCGGCGATATTCAGCGAGCGTGATAAAAGGGTCCATATCTGAAACTGGGTTTTCAGCGATTCCAAGCCACCGGACACGTTTTCTCTCAGCTGCCGCTTCAGGGGTCTTCTTCAAAACAGGATGAGACAAAGTTTCCCACGATACTGACGAAGAGTCATAGAAGGATCAAGAACAACGATAGAGCTGGACCCCAGCTGGGTCAGCTGGGTGGGGTTCTTGCCGGGCTCATGGCCTTTGCATTCTGTCAGGTTCTCTCAGGTTCTGAGCCCGCGGGACCGGGCTCTGGAGCAAACGTGAGCCTTGGGCTGCTGACGAGGAGCGACAGCAGCAGGCAAAACCCACCAACCCACACTGGGTAAGCACAACGGCAGGGACTGCAGGCACCGCCCAGCGAACCGGAACACCTGGACTGGAATCCCCCGGACTGGAGGACACAGGACTGGAACACTGGACTACAATCCCCCGGACTGGAACACACACCGGACCGGAACACACTGGACTGGAGCACACCAGACTGGAACACACACCGGCCCGGAACACTCTGGACTGGAACCCGGACTGGACCTAGGCTTCACCTACACTTGACTGCCTACCCCCTCGGGTTGAGACTTCAGGTTCTGGCAGCCGGTAGGACTTACAGGAGCAGCAGGAATGAAGATCCAGGGGTGCCCCCTGGCACCTAAGCGATGGCAAGGCAGACAGGCAGGGAATGTCCGGGTTCTGGCAGTAGGTAGGTTCAAAGCAATGGTCACAGAAGGGCTGGAAGCCCACAGAGCAAGAACACAGAAGGGCTGGAAACCCACAAAGCGATAAACACAAAAGGGCAGGGAACCTACAGAGCAATAAACACAGAAGGGCTGGAAACCCACTAGCGATAAACACAGAAGGGCTGAAAACCCACAGCGCAATAAACACAGAAGGGCTGGAAACCCACAAAGCGACAAACACAAAAGGGCAGAAAACCCACAGCGCAATAAATACAGAAGGGCTGGCAACCCACAAAGCGATAAACACAGAAGGGCTGAAAACCCACAGAAGGGGAGGAGACCCACAGAACAATAAATACAGAAGGGCTGGAAACCCACAAAGCGATAAACACAGAAGGGCTGAAAACCCACAGAAGGATAGGAGACCCACAGAACAATAAATACAGAAGGGCAGGGAACCTACAGAGCAAGAAACACAGAAGGGCAGGAAACCCACAAGCAATAAACACAGAAGGGCTGAAAACCCACAGAAGGGTAGGAGACCCACAGAGCAAATAACTACAGAAGGGCAGGGAACCTACAGAGCAAGAAACACAGAAGGGCAGGAAACCCACAAGCGATAAACACAGAAGGGCTGAAACCCACAGCGCAATAAATACAGAAGGGCTGAAAACCCACAGAAGGGTAGGAGACCCACAGAGCAAATAACACAGAAGGGAAAGAAGCCCACAGCGCAATAAATACAGAAGGGCTGAAAACCCACAGAAGGGTAGGAGACCCACAGAGCAAATAACACAGAAGGGTAAGAAGCCCACAGAGCAAAAGACAAGGAAAGCAAAACGGTGCTAACAGCACACTAACCTCGGGACCTAAGGCACTGCGGAGGGAATGGCAATGCAAAGGCCAGGACTGTAGTCTTCAGGTGACTAATAAAGCCCATCAAGACCAGAGCCACAGGTGCAGCAATCACCTTGCAACCAAACAGAGGCTTGACACACAAAGCAGTCATCCCATAGAAAGAAACAGCGGGAGCCATCTTGGAAACTGGCAAAGAGGAGGAGGCGGCAGCCATCTTGGAAGAGGCAAAGCCCACACAGGTGAGATTCAGTAGGGCAATCAGCACACAGAGCCAGAGAGAAACTAAGACAGAGACAGCCACAGAGACAAGCAGAAGCCAGCACAGCCACTGACTCCCAGAAACAGGGTAAGTATGAGGGTGGTCACGGCCACAAACGTGACAGGTGGCCTGAACCTTGACTGCCTTGGTTTCCTTTCAATAAGGAGATTGCAAAAAGAGAAACGACTGGGTGGGAGAACTATAACTTGTAATATTCTGTAAGGATATCCAGAACCCACTGGTCTGGAGTGATTTTGACTCACTCCGCCTGAAACTCCTGAAGACATCCTCCCACTTGAAGAAGAGAAGAGTGGACCAGCTTTGCATCATTCTGAATGCTCTGGAGGCATTGGGTGCACCAGCTGACAGAGGAGGACTTTCTTGGTTTGCCTGAAAGTGGGACTTCTGATCATATTGCTAACAACCATGCTGGTACTGTCTGCTGTCTCAAAATCGAGACCGAGAGCCCCCTGAAGAAGGATGACCAGAGGCTTTTGGTTTATCCTCTGGTAACCGCTGTGGCTTAGTTTCCTCCAGTTATTTCACCAAGTTACTGAGATCTCTTCCAAATAGCCACTTGCCCCAAAAGGGAAGTTTAACTAGGAATTACGTTGACGCTGCAACCACTGCCCAATGCCGCAACCAGAGTTGCTGATGTGTCATGATGCCAAAGACATACTGCGGGCCGTAACCTGTAACATGTCATAAATAACATCTACCAGGCAGGCCAACCTCGCTTTCAGCTGGGAGTTATGGCGCATGTCTTGTGTTGCTGACTGCTGATGCCACTTTAGGCATACTCTTATCATGAACGAGCTGCACACTGTCACTTGAAGGCCCAAAGAGGCCACTTCAACGGCTTGTTTCAGAACACCTTCTAGCTTCCTATCCTGTGGGTCTTTTAGGGCAATGCCCCCTTCCAACAGCAAAGTAGTTGTCTTAGTCACTGCTGTAACAATCTGGGAAGCTGCAATTTATGTTTCTCTTCTAACACTAACAGGTAGAGGTGAGCCATGGTCTTCCCACTCTCAGCCCCGTGTCTGGTGAGACCCATCCTGCTGTAATCAGGTCCTGAATGTCTGGATGGATCAGGAAGGCTTTAGAAGGACTTCTAAGCCCCCTCATGACTGATGAAGATGGAACTCCTTACACCAAAGTAGAAGGCTCCTCAATTGAAAGCACTGCCAGTATCTCAAAAATAAGAGTACCGAGTTCCTCTTTATGAAACCACCTCAGTACTTCAGATCATCCCCCTCCTCAGGAGGGCGCTCTCTCTCCTCTAACAACTCCCTCAACGATGGCTCCTCTGAACAGACCGAGGTCACATCGGAGAAGTAGGGAGAAGCAGCAATAGCCTCATCTGCCCATTCCTGGAGGTCTAAATGAGACCACTTAGGAGCCGAAGGGGCTGCGGAGTGAGAAACTGAAGCAGCTTGCAGCAATTCCGACTGTCCCTGCTTCAATAAATAGGCCTGGTGTAAGAGCGATATCAACTCCCGATGCAGCTGAATGCTTTGTTGAGTCCTGAGGCTGTAAAATGGCAGCTGTGCCCCATGTGTGATCATACAGAGGCTGTTCCTCACTGCCAGCAGGCCCTGACAAAATGGCACCTGTTCCTGCATTCTTCTGAATCAAACTGCGCACCAGCCCTGCCAGAGCACCCAAGCATATTCGGATGCTGCGCCGAATCCGAAGATGCCTACCGTTTCCTCCGCATCCTGTGGGATTCCCGGCTTTCACACACTGCAATGCCCCAACGTTGGCCAGCAGGTTCCATAGCGGGAACACCGCTTAACTGCCTCTGTGGGAGTAACCATTCACCACGACTGTCACAAGCGCAGCACAATGTATCCCAAGTGATGAGTCAGGATCTCTTCCCTGATCCAAGTAGAACTTGCAGCCCTCCAATCGATTCTGAGCCAAACTGTAGTCGGACCTTCCACTGCCGGTTGTTCCCCCCAAGCTCACAGTCTCCACAAGTCTTACCACAGGTGAGAAAGGTTCAGGACTGATATTCTGCCCCAAGATCTCCAGCAAACCTCTTTCCTTCTCCATTTTTTTTAAGTTGTTGTGCTGAAAAAGGAGAGCTCCAAAGGAAACAGAGAAGAGGTGAATGGAGAGAAGAAGTAAATTCGCAGGTCACCATAGACAGGGATCTGAAGACCTCCAGCTATGACTCTGGAGACTCAAGCCACCCGCAAAGCTCAACTGGGGACCAGTTGACCAACTGGACCAGGAGCAAAGCACTCAGAACCAGAGGCTGAAAAGTGTGTCCATCCACCTGCTGGAGATAGAAAATACTGAGGAGTTGGACTGAATGTCAAGAGAGATATGTTTCAGCTCAGTTTTTAGTTCTCTATCTCTACCTGCTGGTTGATGGACACAACTATCCCACAGGTTCTGGAATAATGGGAAGCTATGTAATGAAAAGATTATTTTCTTTACCCAGCACTGAGATGGCAAGTTCTGGGCTGAGGAACCATAGCAGGGCTGCAGCTACAGCTGCAATTGGGAATCCTGACTTGACCTGACTGCAAAGCTACTAATTTGGAGGAGGCCAGGAGAAGATCCTTCTTTCTGGAAGTGGTGGGTCACCATGGAGCTCTACTTGGACAGTGGTAGGCCAAGGAGCAAGGCTATAGCTGTGATGTAATGGGGTCTCCTGACTCCATTCCCACAGCCCGGGGTTCAGAGGAGACCAAAAGAAGGTGCTGCTTTCTGTCAATGGTGGGTCAGCACAGAGCAGAGCTGCAGCTGTGATAAAATGGGGTCTTCTGACCCAATTCACATGGCCCCGGTGTTCAAAAAAGGCAAGAAAAGGGTGTGGCGTTCCAGCAGTGGAGGGTAGAATCAGGTCACTGCACAGAAGCACGCTGTGAATTGCACCAATAGAGCTCCTCTGACCGTGCTCCATGTAGTTTCTGCACCAGCTTCAAATTCAAATGCCACCACTGAAGGACTATGCAAAAGGGCGAGAGAGCAAGAGAGATCAGTTTCTTCCTGCTGTGCACCCCCTGCGGATGTCTCACTACATACAGCTCATCAGCACATGCCCGATGTGGCTTCTGTGCCTGCTCCAAATTGAACTGCCACTGCTGAAAGACGCAAAAAAGTGGAAAGGAGAAAGAAGAATCAGTTTTCTTCCTTATCAGTTGTCACATACCTTCAAGCAGGTGTCTTGCGTAGCCCACCACGTGTTGGGAAACACTTTTTTTACACTTCAAGAACAGACTTCAGAAAATCATCGGACCAAGGAGAACCTTGTGAATTATGTGGACTGCAGACCCATGGGAAGTATACACTGAAAATGTCATTTATCAGAGTTTGGCAACTTTAAATACAATATTTCACAAATATTTTCAAAATGGCCACTCTAGCTTTGTTTCCATCCTTTTTAGATAAGTTTTTACTAATTTATTTTTCACAGAAGGTCTATGGAGCTCTGAACATTTCCAGTTCCGACATCACATAATGTTGCAGCCCACCAGTGATCGTATACTGATATTCATGTGGCCCTCTGTGTATAAAAGTTGCCCACCCCTGCCTCCTCATTTAACGGACAGAATACTAAATACAGAACATGATTTCGCCCCCTTCATTCACAGAGGAGTTCTCCAACCTTTTAAACGAGTCCATAGATAGCCAATGCTGGTAAATAAAAGCAGAGTTTGGATATAGATAGAATCATCTACATGGAGGCTGAAATCGCCTACTACCGAGGGGATGAAAATAAACTTCATTCAGCAGCAAACTCAGTAACACCATCCACACTATCCTGAGAAAGCCCAAGTGGGCAACAAACATAGGCAGCTAGTGACTCACTGAAGCAGAGGAACAGGGCTGCACGATGATTTTCCTCTGCCCCCCCCCCCGCCCCCTTCCCCAGGAGAAATATTTTCTACTTAATGTTTTCTATCAGATAAGAGAATAGTTTCCACACTTTGGTGTCTGGCTTGATTTTCTAGCCTAGAATCTTTTCTCATTTTCTACCCATTTCTTCTTTTTTTTTTTGGCCTTCTGTCTCGTTGATGTTCTCTTTCCTATTTCAGTTGTTGCTCTTCTTCATTTCTTTCCTTCAGCAGCAGACACTTCACTGCTTTTTTCTTCTTTCTTTTCTGTCCCCTTCTGCTTTTTTCTTTTGTTCCTATCTACTTTCCTTTCATCATTCCTCCTCCTCTTTCTTCCACATTATTGCTCTAGATTCTTTCCTCCCCAATCAAGTGCCACGCCTGTGGGGCAGCACTTTACAAAACCAGAACACTGTATCAGTGATTTCATAGTAAGAGTCCTGAAAGGTAACTTTAAAACAATACAGGAACGTAAGACCTTTGAAGTCAGAATGATCAAATATTTTGACACCCACCAGACAAGACTTAACAAAGATCTGGGTTTTCTAGCCCATTATAAACCATAAATTATAAACTACAAAGTTGTATTGCTCTGTTTGTCACCCTCCTGTCTCTGACCCATCAACCCCCATCCTGTTAGACTGTCACTGAAATGCTTTGATGTTTCACTTATATGTACTGTCATCTACCACATTTGCTTATTTCCAATCTGACAAAGAAGGGCAACCTACGAAAGCTTATCAAGAAATGAATTAAGTTATGTCCAATAAAAAAGGTATCATCTTATTTTCTTTTCCTCCCCAATCAAGAATCCTCTTATCCTGTTATTTATTTATTGGGATTTATTAACTGCCTTTATGAAGCGATTCACCCAAGGCAGTGTACAGTGCTACAGGTTAACATATGGAGTGGCCTAGTGGTTAGAGTGGTGGACTTTGGTCCTGGGGAACTGGGTTCGATTCCCACTGCAGGCACAGGCAGCTCCTTGTGACTCTGGGCAAGTCAATTTAACCCTCCATTGCCCCAGGTACAAATAAGTACCTGTATATAATATGTAAGCCGCATTGAACCTGCTATGAGTGGGAAAGCGCGGGGTACAAATGTAAGAAAAACAAAACAAACATAAAATTTTGTGAACAGCATAACAATAGCAAAATGACCAAATATAAATACAATAAATGAGGTAAACTTGAGAACAAATTAAAACCTAATAGGACTACCATGAAACTGTATTTTAAAAAAATACATATTTAACAGTGATGTTATCATGGCATGGACCACTGTGGTCAGACTCATCTATTAATGGGATAGATTTCGAAGCTGCCGCTGGTGATAGAGACAACTTTTAAAAGTTGTTTAAATGTATGAGATCAGGGTGAGTGATGAGTCTAGCAGTATCCCAAGATTCCTGACCTGTGATTTTAGGGGGCGTTCATACTTCTCAAAAGTTATTCTGCAGTCAGGAATTTGTCCACTTGCGTTAGGTACCCAAAGAATCTCTGTTTTGCTTGGGTTCAGGCAGAGTTTGCTGTTGTTTGCCTATACCTGAGTTGCAGTTATAAAGGCAGTCAATTTACTCAAGGCTGTGGGCAGATCTGGTTCAATGGGTATGAGCAGTTGCACATCATCAGCATTGATATAGAATTTTGTGTCCACTCACCGAAGCAGCTCAGCCAGAGATATTAAAATAAAATGGGAGACAGTATGGATTCCTGACAAGATTTGAACCATGTAAATACTTGTGCCACTGACAACTGTTTCTGCCAGCCTTGTAAGCATATTATTATGACCCACAGTGTCGAAGGCTGCTGAGAAATCCAGCAACACTAGTATTGAGGCAGATACTTGGTCACGGATTCTGTGCAGATCATCAGGAAGGGACATAAGAACTGTCTCAGTTTTGTACCCAAGTCTGCAGCCAGAATGACACGGGTCTAGCCAATTATTTTCAATTAGCCAGTTGAGTTGAAAGCAGACTATCTGTTCTGTAAATTTTGCCAAGAAAGGAATGTTAGAAATTGGTTGGTAGTTTTTGAGCTTGTCTGGGTCAAGGAAGCTCTTTTTCAGTAAGGGGCGCACCACAGCTATTTTTAGTGTTGTTGGCAGCTGCCCTTCCATAAAGAAGTGTTAACAATTTTAGTGGCCCATTCAACGAGGCCTAAGCTCACTCGTTGTATTATCTTTGCTGGGTAGGAGTCAAGAGGGCAGGTTGTAGGCCATAGACCTTTCAGGATTTTTTCCAAGAGCTTCCTCTGTGACCTGGTTGAATGAGTCCCAGATGGCTGTGCATGCTGGGGGAGAGGGAGTGTTCTCCTCATTAGCTGGTGGGAGCTTCAATGGGACTGTGTATAGGTGCTGATGGATACCTTTAATTTCTTTTTGGTAAAGTATGTGGCAAAAATCATTGCTGGTTAGTTGCAACTGGGAAGGCTGATTCTCTTGTGGGGTTTGCTGTAGGCTTGGTTGCATTTGCAGCTTGTTCAATGTGTTGAGAGAAAGTTGCTTGGTTGAATTTGCACCTTGTTCAACATGATGAGAGAAATATTGTTTTTGGCTGTTCTTAAGGAATGGCGGTAGATTGCCATGTATTTCGTACAGTTGAGCCTGTCTTTATCAAGGTGAGATTTTTGCCATTTTCTTTCAAGTTGGCATCCTTGATACTTAAGGACTCCTAGTTCTGGGGAGAATCACAGGGAATATCTGTGCGTAGAGCATAGGACCTTCTTTAGAGGGGCCATTTTTTCTAATGCCATTGCTAAGCATGCATTCCACATATCAACCTGATCTGACGATGTCATCATCTTTTCATCCACATGGGGGAAGGACAAGGCCTCTAGGAAGTTATCAGAAGTCAGATTTCTCATGTCTCGAATTTCCTTCCAAATTCTGGTTGGACCCATCTGTTTTAGGTAGTCATTAATAGAAATTTTGATTAGAAAATGATCAGTCCATGATAGGGTGTTATCTCGATGCCACCAGCCTTGTGTTCAAAGATGTCAACCCCTTTGCAGAACATCAAGTCTAGCATATAGCCCTTTTCATGGGTTGAAGATTTGATCACTTGAGTAAATCCTAGAGCTGCCATTGTATGAAGGAAGGCAGCAGTGGTGGTCTAGAGTTTCGATGTGTAGGTTAAAGTCTCCCATGATCAGTAACCTAGGGTAGCTCAGGGTTACCTCAGTCACCAGATTTAGCAGTTCTTGCACAGATGATGTGTTGTTGTGAGGTGCTCTCTAAACCATGAGCAGCCACACTGTATCCTTATCTCCCAGATGTATTAGGGGGCATTCTGACTCAGACAGGTCGGGGATAGAGACTCTGTGCTGTTTGATTGTCTCTCACAACAGGACTGCTACTTATCCACCCCAATTCCCTTGTCTTGGTTGGTACAGGATAGTAAATTCTGTAGGGCATAGTTCAGCCAATGGTACTCCTCCACTTTCATCCAGCCAGGTCTAGGTGGTATTCATTGATGATATGGATCATAGGAAATTTTTTATTGGCTGATCTGGTATTTACTAAGCCCAAGTTTCTAAGTAGTAGGCTGTTAGTTGTGGTTAGTTGTAGTGATGGTTTCATTTTGCAGTTTCTGATCCTGATGTCCTTTGATCCAATTGATGCAGATCTTCCTGGAGGCTTTTTTGTTGTAGATCCAGCTCAGATCACAAGCAAAGAGAAAGGCTTGCTTGAAAAGTGCAGTGAGGAATGAAGCTGCCTTTATCCAAACAAAACAAATAAAATTAACTAAGTGAAGGAAAGAAAACTCAAAATAAAACTTAGGACTGGTACCTCAACACAGACTATGCAGAAGTATGTACAAATTTGAGCAGTAAATAAGCAAATAGTGTATTATTTAACCTGAATTGTAGGAACCTGATAGGAACACAGCCTCTGCCTTCCTGCCTCTATCACTATTCCATCCTTGGTCTTTTAAATCTTGAAACGAAGGTTTACATAGTTTTTTCAAGTCCAGTATCTAATATCTAAACAAGGCACTTCTGTTCACTAGAGACATAAACCTTGGTTTTCTCTCTCTACTCTTGTCCCTTTTTTCTTCCTCCTCTCCCCCTCACCTCCCCATCTACCTTTGCTTTCTTCTTCTTTTTTCATGCTTGCTCTTCTTTCTGCCCCCTACACTTGTTTTCCTTCTCACTCATCCATTCCCACCACTCCTCACATGCTCTTGCTGTTCACTCTTTCCCTCAACCTTTGCTCTCAACTCCAGCTCTTTCTCCTCTAGCTCACCAAGCTGGATCCCCAAGTCCTTAATCTCTCTTCTCACTCACCCCCACATTCCTGCTCTTCCCTCTCTCTCTCACATATACAGACACAGGGGCTGATGCAGAAACTTAGCATTAAATCTGAGTGAACATTTTGCTCTCTAATATAGTAACTGAATAGTATGTAAATAAGCTGAGTGCAAAAAATGTTTGCTAGCATGGGAAAGCACACTGGACAGAGACACACATGGATCTGTGCTAGTGTCAACTGGGGGTCTTCCACAAGACATAGCCTCACAATACCTCTTATACCAGGCACCAATGGTCATAATTGACAAGTTAACCTACTGGCTTACTTGACAACTTCAGAAAATGACATTCACATACATGGTCTTTTCCTCCTTTATTCTTATAATTACACATTTAAGGTGGTAAAAACATACATCAGTCACATGATGTCAAGCTCAACTTTTGTTTTTTTGATGTTCCACATATTTGGCGAGCTTTGGATTTTTTTCTGATTTTGTTGTTTGTGAGAACAGAGAAAAGAGCCTCTCAGAGGAGCCAGCTCCGTGGGTGCTTGAGCACCCCCAATATTGAGTAAACCTTTTAATGTGACCAGGGAACATTCAGTTGTCACCCCCAATCACTTTGAAAAGTTGGCTTCTAAGGAGCCAATGACTTATCTTCTAATACCCAGGATCTGGTTATACAGAACACATCAACATGAGGGTCTGGGTGATAACAAATTTGCCATTCACCAATCTGGGATGAGTTAAATCAGTTATTTTATGGACTTGTGTGCCCAGGATTCTGTTAAACCTAATTATGCAGAGATTTAAGAAGAAACAAGGAGCTACTTATCATTTCAACAACACTACTAGACATATGTGGCACTATACAGATATATTCTAGAGACTGTCCCTCATTTCAGATGCCTTCAGTCTAGTCATGGCACATAGACATGGAAGCTCAGTTACGGCAATGGTTCTCAACCCAGTACTTGGAATGCACCCAGCCACAATAAATGAGAAAGCGACAGATTTGGTTACAATGGAGACAGTGGATGCAAACCTCTTTCGTGCATACTCATTAGGTTTGATACTCAAAACAAGCACAGCCCCTAAATTTAGGAACCTAAAAGCCTGAAGCCTAAAAATGTTCCTTATTTTCAGCCAAACTTAGGAACCTAAGTTTTCAGCTGAAAATCCACCTAAGTTATGCTAATAAATTTAGGCCTACCATCCTTTTGCTTAGATTCAGGAGCTTAATTTATGAGCCTAGAGCAAAAAAAAAAATTGGTGTTAAGCACTTAATCGTTTTGTCTCATCCTAAATCTGTCCCTGTTGCCACCTACGTTTTAGGCTCCCAGTTTTATGAGTTTAGTAAAATTTTGGGCATAAATGTAGACACTCAGCTCTAGTAAATTTTCAGAGAGCAATTTAGCAGTGTAACTCTTTTGAATACTGTCTTCACTGTGGAGATCCTAAAAATCAGAGTGTCTGGGTATCTCACAAGGCCTGGGTTGACTGCCCTTGAGCCAAGGGAAGGGTGGTGCTATATATCTATAGGGGGCACTGTAACAAGGTGACTTTGTGAATATTGATACTTGTATTAATTAGTCTCAGTCTCATTGTAAAACATGGGGCTGGCTGGGCTGTTTGTGGCTGAAACAAATTTAGGTCTTGAAAAAAGGGTCTGCTCCTTTGCCCAGCACAAACTCCCCATAATAACCTACTGAGGGTGCAAAATACAAGTCCCATGCACAAGGTGGGTAATTCTTCACATGAAGATGCTGTGCAGTAAGCACAAACTCTATCCTGGCAATTACACATATAATTGCCGTCACAGAATTCCAAGAGTCCACAGTTACATGCCAACATTTAGGCGTGGCTGCTTTCGCCATGTCAGTGACTGGTGTAAATGTCTGCAACTAAATGTTAAAAGTTGCACACTTTAACTATTGGTATTCCATAAATTTTAGCATGTGAGTGCTGGGCATGCTCCTGACCCGTCCACACCCCCCTTACAGTTATGTGTATCAAGGATACAGAATACAAAACTGGCACGCCAATGCTCAGAACTCCCACTGTAAAGCCAACAGTACAGAGCCCATACCACTATAACAGCACAGAAAACTAGCTCACCACTACTCAAAGGAAATGGTATTCAAATTATATGCACGCTGTAAAAGCAAAAGCAAGGGGGTTGTGCTTGGCGCATGCGCAGAAGAGTTTTGCAGTAAGCTCAACTCTTGTGCGCATGCGTCAGGCATTAGCACTTGTTTTCTGCAACTTTAAATATAAGCTTTTCAAATTTTTTTAAATGAAAGGTTTATATTTAAGCGCAGGAAAAAGACGCTGATGTGTGCTTTCACTTTGGGGTTTGCTCCGACTCGCACACATTCATCTCTCATTACCAGCACTTAGCAGCTTGCACGGGCTTCCTTCTGCTTCCAAATTAAATAAAAAACGGCAGATTTTAAAGACTGAAGAGAGGATTTTCTCATGGTTTTAACACTCTAACGCCTGCTCTGAGCTGGTGCTAGGTTTTCAGAAGTAAGACGGCTTTATTTTGTGCAATGTTCTCTTGAGCATTGGGAAGAAAACAGGAAATTATCTCATTAACATCCTTTTACTACATTTGCATGCTATTTGCGCTATTCTTTGGCGTGCAAGTCGTCTCCCACGCTAGAGCCCTCTAAGCACTCTGCGCTCACTAACACTGGCACAATTGCCTCTAGTGCCGGTGTTACATTTTGAGCGTCGGCTCTTAAGTGCAGTTACAAACATAACTGCAAATTAGTGCCAATTAGCACCAATTTAACTCCACTGATTAGGTAGTGCCTAATTTGTCAATTAAATTATGTTCATAACTGTAGGAAGTCTATAATTTGCACACAAATGTGTATGCATGCTTATAGAATGAGGGGGATGGTGCCTGCATAGAAAGGGGAATTTTCTGGTATTTTTACTGCAAGGACTCAGGGGATGAGGGTGTCCCAGTGTGGTGAAAATCTCCCAGGTAACTACTGTTCCCCCTTGGCAGCTCTGCAAGACAGAGACAAAAGGGATTTGCAGTGCATCATGTGACAGATAGACCTTTCCCTGCAGCCGAACCCCCTCATGTACCAAATAGAGGTTGTGACACAAATGGATCTTTACCCATAGCTGTACCCCTCAGGCACGGGGTACGGGATGTGAGTGCGTGGCATCAAGAAGAAGGTCCGGAGGAGATGCCCCACGCTGCAGGCTGAGATAAACAGGAACATAGATTTCAGGGAGAATCCAGACTCATGCAGCACCTGCCCAGGAGAGGAGAAGCAGAGTAGAGATAAAAGCGTGAGAGAGAGAGAGAAGACAGGGGATAGAAAAAAGAAGAGCAACACAGTGCAACAGAAAGAACCAAAAAGGGAAAAGGTGATGAGAAGTAGCACAGACAAATAAACAGAACAAGAGTACAATGAATGCAAATACTGAAAGTGAGTCAACGTTTGAACGTGGTGAGAGAAAGCAGAAGAGGCAGCATATGAGAGAATGTCACACACAGCTACTTCTGCTATCACTGCTCCATGTTTGCAACCTCCCTTCTCTAAGCTACCTGCCCTCTTCCTCATATAGGGCACAAACCACAGGATGGATGTGGAAAGGGGATGAGGGTGGAGCTAGTCTCCAATGACCTCAGCCAGGATACAGAACACGCCATCGAGTGCTCCCTCCTTCCCGACTCTAACCACCTGCCCTGGGACACTGCTCACACCACATATTTCCTTATCTGTTAGGAGAAAGCCTTGACTGCTGAGGTCTGGTACTCTTTCTCTTATCCTTGTTCCATTACATTATAATTTGTACAGTGCCAAAGGGTGTATGCAGCCTTTATGGAGGTCCAAGTGTGAATAGGATCCCGTTTCCTAATTTTACCGTCAAAGCCCAAACTCTTGCTTGATGTGATCTGTAAACAGTAAGAACAGCAAAGCGAAGCCACAAAAGTATCACTGCAATTGGGAGTAGTGTGTAAAAACTAAAACCACTATAAGTAATTATATAAGCATTAACATAAAAATCTATAGGCCAGATATTCCCAGGTTCTTATCTGGACAGCCGCAGCCACTATACAAAAAAGTGCCCTATTGTTTATGTTTATTTTAAAAATGTGATGAATCACCTCATTTGGAAAAAAAAAAAACAAGTCTAAGTGATGCACAAAAAAAAAAAAAAAAAAAAAAAAACAATTACAGAGATAGATAAAAAAAGGAACTATTAAAATCAGGAAAGTAATTATTCATTAAACGCCAAAGTAAACAGATGGGCTTTTAGGTCAATGTTAAACTGTTTATAGGAAGTTCCAGTAGCACGTAATACAAGGGTTACAATCCAATTAGTAATTAGTACTCTGTATCAACTACCCTATAATGACACTAATTACTCTTTATTATAAACACATTTATTTCATTTAGTAAATTACTGTTTTCAAACATTTAATGTGTAAGTAATTTTGTAAATAATAATATGCGGATTAAGAGTATAGTATGTATAATGATGGGATGTTATTTGTGTAAGGTCTCCTGATGAAAAAAAAATGAAACACGGCCTGTGTTGAGACCAGTTTGATGTCTGAGTGGAGAACGACAGATACGATCTAACCTGATGTGAGTCCCGTATAAATTGAATGCTGCGAGAATTTTATGGATGAGGTGGGCAAGTCTAAAGTACAGCAGCAGAAGGTGTTTGCCCATTTTTGTGATTATCCACTTTTTATGAGAGATTGAGACCTCTAGGACCGTTGGTTTCTACTGTTTTGGAGATTTTTTACTGATCGAACAGTGATGGATTACAACTACTAACAGGACATTTGAGCAGAGCATAGCCCGCGATGGACTGTTTTGGACTGAGCTATTAGGGTCAGAAGAAGTGGAATGTTATGTTGAAAGAGATTATTATACGAGGTATTCACTGTGGAGGATTGGGAATGTTTGTTTGATTAAATGTTTGAAAACAGTAATTTAATAAATGAAATGAATGTGTTTATAGTAAAGACTAATTAGTGTCATTATAAGGGTAAAGGCTATTATAATGAGATACACTACCGTTTTCCTTACTGTGGAAAACCTAACGAGAGGTCTGTATCTCTCGTTGGGGCTGCCCGGGATTTTTTCACCTCTAAAGACTTCTATCAAATTTTTAAAAAGGACGTCCCTGACGAGCAGTTGGACGAGCTGGACGTAGTCCTGCAGCTTTTGTGATGGGCGTCCTTTTTGGACGTGTTTTTCTTACCTGCCTGAACTGACCAGAACCACAGTTCTCTCAACAGCCCCTGCAAGGTTGTTTTGAGCTCGTGCCCCCCCCCCCCCCCCCCGCCACAGGATCGGGACGTGCGAGGACATCCAAATCAAAACTTTTTGGACGTCCCGCCCTCCAGGTCTCTCTCAGCCAATCACAGTGCATTTAGCTATTACCAATATCAGCTAAATGTGCGGTGATTGGCTGAGAGAGACCTGGAGGGACATCCAAAAAGGACGCCCATCACAAAAACTGCAGGAAGACGTCCACCTCGTCCAAGTGCTCGTCAGGGACGTCCTTTATGGACATCCGTCACTCAAAACAACAAAAAAAAGGAAGTCGTACCCACGGCCTGTCAGCCAATCACAGTGCGTTTAGTTGACACCAGTGACAGCTAAACGCGCTGGGATAGGCTGAGAGAGACCTGGAGGAGGGGCATAATGGAGCACCGGCCGACTGTTTTCCGAGGGAATAGAGAATGCAAGTGAGCTAAAACGAGCAGCTCATTTGCATTCCATTCCCTTCATGCATGGCCGTTCCCTACCGATTCACTATGGAATTGGTAAGGGAAGGGCTCTTCCGACGACTTTAGTGCATCTGGCCCTAGGTGTGCCTCAAGTATTAGGCTGAGAAGCACTGCTATCAGTTACATGAGAACACTTACACAAGCTCTATGGCTGGCTTAAGTGCTTGTGTCTAACCACATAAGCACATATAGATAATACTCGGATATGCTAGTATTCTAAAAAAACATATGCTCCCAATCAGGCATCCTCTAGGCGTCTATATATAGGTGCTCTCTATACATTTAGCAGCAGCAGCAGCAGACAGACAGTGGAAATAACCAAAGACCAGGTTATGACCAAAAAGTACCTTAAAAACTTTAAAAAATTTACATAAAACCATACGAGGAGAATGCATAACCACAGTAGGGACTCAACACGGATCGTGTTTCGGTGATAACGATTGCCTCAAGAGTCCACAGTACGCCAATCTTAGGGAAAACCAAAAATGGCTTTTTCCCTTGAGAATATATAATAGTAGCACTCATCAAAAATGTACCTCAGCATTCCTCCTCTACTGACTAGATGGCAAAGGTTTTCATTTAACCAGCAGAATCAAAACATCTTAGATCAGAGTGAGACCAAGGGGTGTCTCTACATGCCACAACATTATGTTGTGTCGGGGGTCTGGCGCGAGCGTGATCTAAGATGGCCGCATAGAGATTAGGCTCCGCTTCCCGACATACTTTTATTTATTCTGATAACATCAATTTCGTAAAATTTGGTGAGGAACTTACCTCATGGCTTCCGCAAGACCTCATAAAGAAGTTGTGATTCAGTATTCATCTCAAGGGCTTAAGCGATCAAAACCAGAGCCACCTTCTCCAGGTAAAAATAAAAATGATAACCGAGAAGATGTTTCTCTTCAGACTGTGCTGGCAGAACTACTTCAAATGTATTTATTTTGCTGCATTTATATCCCACATTTTCCCACCTATTTGCAGGCTCAATGTGGCTTACATAGTTTAGTTATGATATTGTCATTCCAGGAAATCAGATACAATTAGTAATATGTAGAGATTAAGTAAGGGGAAGAAGAAGGAAGTGATTGGGTGAGTAAGTTTAGAAGGTGGACTTTCATAACTGGATGGATTGGTGAGGTGGATTATTGGGGCTATGGGTTCTCTTTGTAGGCTTTGTTGAAGAGATATGTTTTCAGAGATTTGCGAAAGTTAATTATTTCCTCAATTGTTTTTAGGTCTGTGGGTAATGCATTCCATAGTTGCGTGCTCATGTAGGAGAAGGTAGTGGCATGCATCAGCTTGTATTTTAGACCTTTACAGCTGGGGAAGTGCAGACTGAGAAATTTGCGGGATGATTTTGTGGCGTTTCTGGGAGGTAGATCCACAAGGTTTAGCATGTAGATTGGGGCGTCTGCGTGAATGATTTTGTGTACAATTGTGCAGATCTTGAACGCAATGCGTTCCTTAAGTGGGAGCCAGTGAAGTTTCTCTCTTAGGGGTTTTGCACTTTCATATTTAGATTTGAGTCTGGCGGCAGTGTTCTGGGCTGTTTGGAATTTTTTGATAGTCTGTTCTTTGCAGCCAGCATACAGTGCATTGCAGTAGTCCAGGTGGCTTATTACCATTGACTATACCAGGGTTCAGAAGACGTGTCTCGGGAAGAAAGGTTTTACTCTTTTGGGTTTCCACATGGAGTGGAACATCTTTTTCGTCGTGTTCTTCACGTGGGTGTTGAGAGTGAGGTTTCGATCAATAGTAACTCCAAGAATTTTCAAGTTTTGTGAAACAGGCAATCATATTAACGGAGAAGACTTTCAGAATTATTGCTATTAAAGTTCATACGAAAATTATGTTAAGTGGGCAAGTGGATAACAACATAATATAATGATATCAGGACAAGGTATAATTGTCAGTAATTAGGATAAATGGTGAAACATTATCAGGGCTTAAGGCAGAAATTCTTAAAACAGCAGCAGTTGTCTCATTCTTCACGTATTGAATAGTCAGAGTCTCGTTTAAATGTACATGACGTTCAACTGTAAGAGGTTTCTAAGCTAACCAGGAAACTACAACGGCTGGACAGAGAATTAGAGGACCTTAATAATAGGTGTAGGAGGAATAATATTAAAATATTGGGATTGCCCGAAAAGTGTGAAGGTCAAGATTTACTTCAATTTATTTCTACATGGATCCCAAAGGTACTTCACACTTCTTTCACGCCGCCGTCGGAATTTGAAAGAATTCAGAAGACACCATCATTTATTATACAAGGAGCAAAGAAACTGAGACCAATAGTGGCAAGATTACTATGATACCAGCAAGCATTTCAGATACTACAACTAGCAAAAGCCAAACCTCCTCTGAAATTTGAAGGTCATTCTGTTATTATAGTGGCTGATCTTCATAAAAATACTATTGACAGAAGGAAAAGATTCTTAGCTATTCGTGCACATCTAAAAAGTATTGGAGCCAGACATGGTCTATTTTTTTCAGTAACTATGAAAATAACAATTAATAATGTCACCAAATCATTTCAAGATCCTGAGGCTCTAATAGAATATTTGGATCAACAAGGTTTTGCTGCAATGGATATTTCCACAAGGAAATCTGCTTCTGCTTCATGATCTCTCACTAATTTAAGTTAATACAGTAAATTGATGTCAGAATCTCTTCTATTACTTGGATTAGCATTACTATATCATTTTATCTTAATGGGAAGCTGCTGCTATCTCTTTGGCTGTAGGTTCAGCTTGTGTTCACACTTATAAAGCTGTTTTTTATTATGTGGTTAGCTGTTGTTTTGGTTACTGTTTATATGCAGTTTTCATCAATTTTTGAAAGGCTGAGTTATAGGCATTACATGTATGAGTATTTGGCTAAGTATTTTATATTTTTAATTTATATTATATCCTTTCTTTATAATCAGCAAGATCTAACTTGTTATTATGACCAGTCATATTAACGTTCTTTCCATAAATATAAAGGGTCTAAATAACCCTTTCAAAAGAATTAAATTTTGGACATATATTACAAAATTATCACCAGATATTCTGTTTATTCAGGAAACTCATTTAAATTTTATGTGCTTACTTTCTCATCCAAAATATACACTTGGATCCTGTTCTCCTGCACTGGGGGAAAAAATGGAACTGCCATTTTTATAAAATCTTCTTTGTCTTTCTCTGTTATTTCTGTTAATTCAGATTCACAGGGTAGGTGGTCTTATACTGTGATCTCTATTGGATCTACAAAATTTTTCCTAGGTTGTATCTATGCACCAACGAATGATGATCCGCAGTTTTTCAAAAGAATTGCTGATACTTTAGCAGCTTTTTCCTCATATTCCAATGTTAATTGGGGGAGATTTTAATATAACATTGAACCCTTTGATAGATAGGAAATCTTCTTGTTTTGCTTCTTCTTCTAAAAGTAGAGGTGTTCTTTTACAGATTATGGAAGATTTGAATTTACATGATATTTGGAGAATATTGAATCCTACGACAAGAGATTATACTTTTTATTCTATCCCACATAAATCCTTCTCCAGGATAGATATGTTTTTGGTGTCTAGTGATTTAATCTCAGATATTTCTATTTCTGAAATCTTGCCAATAATTATTTCAAACCACGCACCTATAAGTTTATCATTTCAGGACCTACTAGACCTCCATTGATATGGAGATTTAATGTAAAATTACTCAATGAAAGGTTTTAAAGAAACTGTTATTAAAGGTATTGAGGAATTTTGCTGCTTTAATAAAACAGAGCACACCTCACTCTGTATCTGGTGGGATGCATTAAAGGCATATCTAAGAGGTATTATAATAAACTTTTCTGCAACTTGGTTTAAGGAACAAAAAACAGAGCTCATTAATCTTGAGACCAAAATTAGATCTTTAGAAATTCAATATGCTTCTACTTCCAAATGTAATATTTTTCAAAATCTTTGTAAACTTCATTCAGATTATAATATGATATTAAGTAAAATCTCTTCTCACCAAATGGCTGTTTTTGGAGCTAAATATTATTCTGAAAATAATAGGATGGGCCGTTTATTGAGTAGTTTGTTAAAAGGTAAAAAGAGTAAAACAAAGGTAACTTCACTAAAAGATCCAGGTAACAATTCTATGGTCACAGACGACAACCAAATTTTGAATTTGTTTCAAGATTTCTATAAAAAATTATATACTTCTGAACTATCTGTTTCAGATCAGTCAGATATATAAAGGCAATTAAGTATTCACAGGCAACTGGATAAGCCCTATCCTTATATTTTAACTTATATGGCTAGTAAACAGCCTGATATCGGTCCATATACAAAACAGGCTGAAGTAGGGTGATGAAAAAATTATTCTGTGAGCAGCGATATTCAGCCGCTGTCCATGTAAGTTATAAGTTTAGTTCAGGCCTGCTGGCCTAAATTAAACTGATCATGTCAGTATGGTGGTCGCAACATCCCTATATTCAGCACCGCTACCAATCCAGTGACGCTGGCACACAACTTCAGGACAGTTATCACACTGGCTGAATATCAGCCCCTTAAGTAGTGGGCTGAGAACCTGGGGAAGTGGGTTTGATTCCCACTGCAGCTACTTGTCACTTAATCCTCCATTGGCCTCGGTATAAAAACTTAAATTGTGAGCACACTAGGGAAAGCGAAGTGCCTGTATATTTATTTATTTGTACCCCACATTTTCCCACCTATTTGTAGGCTCAATGTGGCTTTTATAGTCCCGAAGAAGCGCTTGCGGACTCTGGTGTAAACAAATACAAAGTGATATATAACATGTAAACTGCTTTGGCCGTTGAACCATGGAAAGGCCCTTCAAATTCATGGCCCTTTACCCTTTCCTGGGTACTCGACTGTGGAATGCTTTACCTAAACTAGTTAAATCAACCCAAAATTATCTAAAGTTTAGAAAATTATTCAAGTCCGTACTATTCAAAAAGGTTTACCCTCCAAATTCAACATAATCAGCTTAATCTCTTTGGTTTCAAATAATCCAGAAATGAATCTATTTTCTTTACTATTCTACTGTTGTATATTATACCAAATTTTAATTTACTGTTTGTACTGTTTAATATGCCATTAATACTGTATTCCTGATTTAGCATATGTAAGCCACATTGAACCTGCATCCAGTGGGAAAATGTGGGATATAAATGCTTTTAAATAAATAAATAAATTTACTATTCCAAAATGCAGTAATTTCCTTGTGGCTGCTCTCTACTCCCTGAAGCCCATAGAAATATGCAGAGGCTGCTCAAAACTCCGAAACCCTTTAAGGTCTGGCCTGGTATGGCTCATTCCACCAAAATGACACACATGGACCAGGAAGGCACAATCTGCTTTAAAAATAAATCCAGACAGCTGTGAATGGACATATGCAGCGTGAGCTGTCTACTCAGGCTTTAAATTTAGCTCTGCCCCATAGTCAGTAAATGACACAGCACAATGATGAAAAGAGGGGAAGAGCGTTTCCTTCTGCATAAACATGCTATTTTTAACTTGATTTAGCATTATGCCGAAAGGCAGGCTCACTCCATTTTGGCACAGTTTGTGGGCACACTCTCTCCTCTCTGTCTTTAGGTACACTACACTACACTCTGAACCCCGCAGTGCTGCGACATAGCCCAGCACAGTCATACATGCAAAACCTGGTTAACAGAGTGACACTCTTACTCTTCATTCACAAAGATGCACAGAAATGGTGATGGAGTGACACTGTCACGCATACACACAGACTGACATTTAGTTTCACACATACACACACACTTAACACAAAGACAGCACCTCACACACATCCATAATAATACAGAGACATACACACAAATATATGTAAGAAATCTGTACACATATAAAAAGGGACAACTGCTAATTACAAAATCAAGTCATAGCTAGCGTTGCTGCCTCCCCACTACAGACTGTCACCACTGCCTCTCCCCATCCCTGGGCCTGCTGTTGCCATGAGGCCTTCCGCCAAAGGCCCGCACTCCAGTGCAGCTGCATCCAGCCCCTTCTGACAACTTCCTGTCAGAAAGAGAAGTACAGACAGCTGTGAACCAAGGGCCTGGTACCACGGTAAACCAAGTAAGCGTGACTGGCAACCCCCCTCCCCCACCAAATGTAGGCACCCTCCTGCCCTAACGAGGTTTCCATCTGCTGCTATAAAATCATTCATGTGGTTTTCCATCTGCAGGAAGACTTCTAAGCTTTTTGCTACTGTCTCTAACATCTTGCAGCTCTGCTAAAGCTGGTGCCAAGTGATGGGCAGTGCCCAGCCCCTATAAAATTATCCTCTGCTAAGGACAGCAGATTGCTCCTGAAGGATTATTCTATTTGTTGGGAAGGAGAGATTTAGCTTTGCTCCTTCCTTCTTTGACAGAGTGGGGTCAGAGATGATTTTTTTCCTATACATTTTAATAAGTACTATCATACGAATATTTTGTTGTATATTCTAGATGTATTTTCAAACTGCAATTTTCAAAACTCTGGGAGCTTCACAGCAATTCTCAAAGGGAAAGACTTTCCCCTTCAGAAGGGCAAAGAAAAGTTGCCCCCAGGATTTGCACCTGATTTTTCTCAGAATATTTTTCCATGAAAAGTAGCATGTGTTGTTTTGAAAATGCAACACTATGCATTCTCTCTCCTCTGATAGGCTTAATACAATTCAAGGTCAGGTATACACATAAAGTAGCACATATGAGTTTATCTTGTTGGGCAGACTGGATGGACCGTACAGGTCTTTTTCTGCCGTCACCTACTATGTTACTATATGACCTCCTACACGAAAATGGTAAGCACTGATTGCACTGAGATGCACCCTTACAGAGTTGGTTTTTAACCCAGACTCAGAGAGGTGCAAGAGGTATTCAAGCAGTTTTTATGTAGGGCAAGATAAAGGATCTAGAGCAGTGATGGGCAACCTTTTGAGCTTGGTGTGTCAAAATTCGCCAAAAAACCAAGCATAACTCGGGTGGTGTGTCACTTCGAGAAAAAAACCATTATTTCGCGATATTTATAGTTTAAATAACAAAAATGTATAATTGTAATATAAAACTGTATTTAATAAACCAAAAACTAATTATTTAACTTACCTACTTAGTGACTTCTTTGTTCATCTGTCAGTCGGTTTCTTTTGTTGGTCTTGATATTATTTAACTTGTGTGGGGTGCCGTGAACTAAGATAAGTGAGGGGGAGGGGGAATTCTTTAACTAATCTGCCTATTAGTGACTTTTTTGTTGCTGAATTTCATTGGCTAAATCTTCAATTGAAGGTTGGTATTTTGTACACTTCAAGCCCAAGCAAGCACTACTAACTTCATCTTTCAATCTGTTTCTTTTGTTGGTTTTGATATTATTTAACGCTGAGAATAAGGTTTCACAAAACTACGTAGAGGGAAAAATTGTGAGTAAAGCCATTGCTATATTTTTCAGGGTGCTAAAAGTGTCTGGTAATCGGATCCAGGCACTCCAAATTTCCTGGTAACTCAGATATTCTCTTAATAATTGCATCTTTATTCTGCATATCGTGAAATAGAACTGGTGCACATCTTAGGAGAGTTTCTTTAATAAATTCTCCCTCACTGAGTGCTTTTCCATGCTGAGCTATGGAGTGAGCAATGCTCAAACTTGCAGATGTTAAATTTGTAGAACCTTTTACAAATTTAAGGATGGACTTAGATTGGCTCTTATAAAAGTGTAGCTGCCTGGAAATGTATTCCTTCCTTTCATCCTCACTTTTTTTCAAGAGCTGGGAATGATTAGTTTCAAAATGTCTATTTATATTCCACGTTCTGCTTACTACCGTTTCAGTACATAGAACGCAAAATGATCTGCCATTTTTTTCTATAATGCCATACATCTCGGTCCATGTCTCTTGAAATGTCGGCTACTGCTACTACCACTTCCTTTACTTAACCTTGGTTTTTTATTTTTTGGGTTCTCCATCAGGGGGGCAGTGACAGAAGATAGAATTATAGATAGCCTGTTAGCCCTGCAGGCAATTAGGGGTTAACTAGCCTAACTGACCACCTTATGTAAATTAAGACGGCTGCCGCTATTTCTAATGGCGGGAAACGGCACCCATAGCACATGCCCTCGCCTCTCCCAGCCTCCCCCTCACCTATCTCAGTAATGATGGTCAATTACAAATCCACGACACCCCAGAACAGTAGATTGGATGATGGTTGCGGGTAATGGTGATCACAGGGCCCTCAGAGATGCGTCCCCCACGGCATTCCGCTGCTCTCTGCTCCGCCGGCCGGAAGTGAGATCAAAGATCCCCTAACGGCCGTGCAGGAGCCGGGGCAGAGGGAGCAGCAGGGAGGGAGCCAATAGGAGCGCACACGGCACCCCCCTCCAGCGGGTAAACATGCACCGGGGGGGGGGGGGGGGTGATTTCACCGGGGGAGGGAGGTCGCGCTCAAGGAACTCCGCTGCTTCTCCGCGTGTCACCGAAAATGGCTACGCGTGTCAGTACTGACACGCGTGTCATAGGTTCGCCATCACTGATCTAGAGTCTTGCCCTCACATCAGACGGCAAACCTCCTCCTTTTAAAAGAACAACAACTTAGTGGAACCTTTTCTGGAAGCAAGCAAGATTATGGAGACACCCTCAGGCTGATTCAAGAACTAAATTCTACTTTCTCAACATCCAGAATATGAGGGTCAGAGATTGGAGGTTTGAATGCAGAAGGGACCCTTCGTTCTGCATTATGAGGGTCAGAAAACACTCCATGTATAACTCCGGAAGAGGGAACCAGATCTGTCTCAGCCAGAATGAAGCAATTACATAAGAACGTAACAATGGCCATACTGGGTCAGACCAATGGTCCATCTAGCCCAGTATCCTGTTTCCAACAGTGGCCAATACAGGTCACAAGTACCTGGTAGAAACCCAAATAGTCGCAACATTCCATGCTACCAATCCCAGGGCAAGCAGTGACTTCCCCATATCTGTCTCAATAGCAGACTATGGACCTTTCCTCCAGGAAGTTGTCCAAACGTTTTTTAAACCCAGATACTATAACTGTTTCCGAATCTTGCCCAAGTTTCACAAGAGACCACTCGTGAGGTTGCATTACCCTGTTCAGTCTGTCCACCAGGCTGTTGTCCTTGCCAGCCATGTACGTCGTATGCAGTACCATCCCACGAAGGAGAGCTCAGTGGCACCTCTAAGGGGTAAGGTCCCATAACCCCTTGCTTGCTCATATAATACATTGCAACCTGAATGATGTGGAGACCTGTCTCCTGAGCAGACCATACTCCTTGGATGTGAAGCACATCCACATGAGCCCCTCATCCCGTTGAATGCATCCGTTGTCAACATCTTTTGAGGAGGTGGAATTTGGAATGTGAGTCTCACACTCATATTGGTCCAAACTGTCCACCAGAGGAGGGATTGAACACACTCTCAAGGAACTCAGATGACATCCGCTAGGTTCCCCGTGCCTTCAGACCACTGGGAAGGCAGAGTCCACTGGGCACCTCTTAAATGGAGACGAGCCATGGGGGTGACATGCACTGTGGAGGCCATATGGCCTAACAATTTCAGCATCTGCTTGCATCTCTGGAACTGTGAGGCAAGCACTATCCACTCCCGCCAGTGGCAGAAAGACCCAAGCTTGTATTGTATTGAGCAAGGCACCTATGTATTCCAATCGCTAGGCTGTGAGAAGGTGGAATTTGGGATAGTTTATGACACACCCTAGGACCTCCAGCACTTGAATAGTTCTCCTCATTGACTCTTATGCTCCCTTCCTGCGATATGCTCATGACGGGTCAATAATCCAGCTTGGGAAACACAAACATCCAGCCTGCATAGCGATGCTGCGACTACTGCTAAACATTTGGTGAAGACCCTGGGAGCTGACGCAAGGCAAAAAGGAAAAACATGATACTGGTAGTGGTGTTTCCCTATTCAAAATCTGAAATACTTCCTGTGGCTGTAAAGATCAAAATGTGGGTATAGACAACCTTCAAGACTAGACAGCACAGCCAATCTTGTTCCTGAATCATGGGGAGAAGGGTGCCTAGGGAAATCATCCTGAACTTATCTTTGACCAGGCTTTCTTGGGGGGGGGGGGAGGGGGGAGTCAAGGTGATTGCAGCAAAGCAAGGGCTGGGCAGGCCGTGAGCTGGGATGGAGGACATTACTTGCGGAGGAGACGGGTTAGATTTCTGTCCTCGTGAAACTCTCTATCGTGCAGTCTTAAAACACACTGATCTGTCACAGACATATTAGTCAAATGACTCACCAGCCAAAGCTGAGGACATTAAAGAAAAATATTCACAGTTCTTGGTGGGGAGGGGAGTCATAGTCATTGCACAATGGTGACATCTAGTGGCTAGATTTGTAATTTAGGGCCCATAATCCTTGGCGTTACAATGGACCATAACTTAAAACTAGAGAGCCAAGTGGCATCCACAACAAAGAAAATGTTCCACTCAATGTGGAAACTCAAATGCGTGAAGCAATTCTTCCCGAGGGAAACATTTCGCAACCTGATACAATCAATGGTACTAAGCCACTTAGATTACTGCAATGGAATTTATGCAGGATATAAAGAACAAACCTTAAAGAAACTTCAGACCGCTCAAAACACAGCAGCTAGGCTTATATTTGGTAAAACGCGATTTGAAAGCGCAAAACCCCTCCGCAAAAACCTACACTGGCTTGCAATCAAAGAATGAATCGCCTTCAAAATCTGCACCCTGGTTCACAAAATCATCTACGGAGAAGCCCCGAGTTACATAACAGTCTTGATCAACTTACCATTTAGAAATACATCCGAATCAACACGATCTTATCTAAATCTGCACTACCTAAAGCTGCAAAGGACTTAAATACAAAACAACTTACACATCTAGTTTTTCCTACATAAGCACACAACTGTGGAACGCATTATCAAAAGCCTTGAAAACGACGTACGACCACCTAAACTTCCGGAAATCACTAAAAACCAACCTGTTTAAAAAGGCATACCCTCCCGATCCAACTTAAATGCCTCTGGAAACATTCTCCTCACCCCCATCCCAAAAGACGCCAAGAAAAGTAGCAAGGAAATCACCAACTACCGGCTAATAGCATCGATTCCGTTGTTTGTGAAATTGATGGAGAGCATGGTGAATAAGCAACTCAATGAATACCTGTTAAAGTTCCACATCTTCCATGAATCGCAGTCAGGCTTCCGCCCTCTCCATAGTACAGAAACGGTGCTCGTCACGCTACTCTCAAACTTCAAGCGGGAGATAGCTGTCGGGAAAAGCATTCTATTGTTGCAATTTGACATGTCAAGTGCCTTCGACATGGTGAACCACACTATTCTACTGCAGCTCCTTGATTATTTCAGGACCAGTGGCAATGTACTGAATTGGTTGAAGGGCTTCCTGACCACCAGAACCTACCGAGTCATCTCCGGAGGAAGTTTATCGCCTTCTTGGCCAGCTGTCTGTGGTGTACCACAGGGTTCGCCGCTTTCTCCTACACTGTTTAACTTGATGCTCATTCCTCTAGCCGCAGCTTTTTCTAAACTTGGTCTCCAACCGTTCATTTATGCGGATGACATCACCATCTACGTTCCTTTCAAAAAAGACTTAGCTGAAATAGCTGCCAACATCAGCATTGGGTTACAAATTGTATGTGCCTTTAGATTGAAGCTCAACACAGAGAAAACTCATTGCCTTCTACTCACATCACCTTACAACAAGTACAATCCTACCACCTTAACTGCACCTGGGCTTGACCTGCCAATCTCTACGTCTCTGAAAATTCTAGGAGTAATACTTGACAGAAATCTAACTCTAGTAGATCACACTAATGCAGCCGTGAAAAAAGCATTCTTCTCTCTTTGGAAACTGAAGCATATAAAACCTTTTTTCCCTAGAGAAGTATTTTGCAATTTAGTGCGGTCTCTTGTTTTGAGTCATCTTGATTACTGCAATGGTATCTATGCAGGGTGCATGGAACTACTTCTTAAAAAATTACAGACTGTCCAAAATACTGCTGCAAGATTAATCTATGGTAAATCGAAGTTCATCAGCTCCAGTCCACTACGAGAAAAACTGCACTGGCTACCTGTCAAGGAACGTATAACATTCAAAATTTGCGCCCTGGTGCACAAAATCCTTCACGGCGAAGCTCCAGCTTATATGGATAATCTTATCTTCTTGCCACCAAGGAACTTGAGCAAATCTTCCTGATCCTATTTACATCTCCACTACCCCTCGTGCAATGGCCTCAAGTATAAAACCAGCCACGCATCTACCTTTCCCTACATCAGTGCACGTTTGTGGAATGGTATACCAAACTCAGTAAAAGCTACCTCCAAACAACAGGCTTTCAGAATCTCCCTAAAGACCGCTTTATTCAGGACAGCTTACACTGCAGCTCCGCACTGCCTTAATGTTTTCTGACCCATTAGGTTATGCGACTATACTGCATTCCTTACCTCCTTTCTCACTTCTCTCCCTCTGTCTCTCCCCACCAACTACCTCGCCCTCAATGTGTCTGTTTGTCTATTACTAGATTGAAGTGTCCTTTTATACTGCTGTTAGCCTTTTGAACTAATGTAAGCCACATTGAGCCTGCCCAAGGGCGGGAAAGTGTGGGATATAAAAGCCTAAATAAATAAATAAATAAATAATCTCTGCAACACAACCAAACTAAAGCACGTAATGGACATAACACAACTCTTCCGTTCTCTGATTTCCTAAAGTGGCTGTGCCACATGAACTTGATCTTACCACAACATCACCCTGTATTTGTTCACACCGGAGCCTGCAAAGGCCTCTTCATACTATGTAAGCTACATTGAGCCTACAAATAGGTGGGAAAATTTGGGATACAAATGTAACAAATAAAAATACATAATAGCACGATTCAGGAAGAAGCCTGGTGCATAGCCCTTGACTGAGAACTATTACTGCAATAACTAAGCAAGATAAGTTGGGAGGAGATATAAGCATGGGAAAAAGCTCTAAGGTACTTTCTAAGGAAGGCTTGACACCAGATCCTACCATGGTTTGGACTGAGCCAGATGCCCAAAGCAGCAGGAAAGAACTGCTAGGTAAGCAAAACATGTATGTCCTCCTTATCTGCCCTTCCCCTCACCCTATTCACCACTCATAGCCTTGTTCAGTCTTGGCCTTGCTCTGTGTCCCCCCCCCCCCCCTCTCCCCAGATGAGCTGCCATTCCCAGTCCTTTCTTGACAGCTTTGTTATGCATTTCCTTGTCTGCTTATTCACATTTGCTTCCTTGTGTAGCAAAGTGAAGGGAATAGGGAGAGGGTGCTTTGGGGGAATGAGTACCTTTACAAGGAGGAAAACAGCAGAGGAGGAATCGAAGGCTCCATTGTAGAGGGTAATAATCGTAGAGCGATGCGCATCAAACAAGTTTCCCACCTGGAGAAAAGAGAAACCCAGATCAGTAATGGTAACACGGTTCAACAAAGCAACAGCAGATACTATGCCCTGACGGCAGGATTTTGGAATCAAGAGCACACACCTGTATATTTGTGAGGAGAAAGACGATCCCACCAGAAGAAAGCAGTGAAAGAGCTGGAAAGAGCAGTATTGCTGTATCTGTGCAGGAGAGAGAACAAAACGTTGAGCGTTACATGACTAAAACAGTTTGCAGGGATGAAGCTGGTCTATCGGTTGTGCCAAGCACAGCCATGGTCAGATACACAAAAAAAGTCATCTGGAAAAGGCAGATCCACACTCAGCACAGACATGCCCATAACAGCTTTGTCAAACCACGCAACATGCAGAGCAGACATGCCCTACATACCCATCTCACTCGCTCATTCACATTTTGCACAAGCATGCCAAGTTATATGCAGCTTCTCCTTCCCAAGGGGAGCTCTTCCTACATCATGATGTTTCAGATTTGAAGTTGAGTAAAAATCAGACTTTGTAGATCCACACCCCAGTCATTGCACCCTACCTAACAACCACCCTCTACCCACTACCACAACCAGCCCCTACTAACATCATCTCAGTAACTGCACCCGACACCCAACCCAACCACTCTACCCACACCAAACCCCTACCAACATCCATCCCAATCACTGCACCCTATACCCAACACCCATTTGAACCACTACACCCTATACCCAACAGCCACCCCCTACCCATCCCAATCACTGCACCCCACCCAACACTCACCCCATAAAACAAACCCCATATTCAACACCAATCCCAATCACTGCACCATCCAAATCACCCACTCCAGCCACAGCACCCACACCAGTCACTGCACCTACCCATCCCAAACTACCATCTATTCAAGACCCACCTCTAATCTTCACACCCCACACCAACATCTACCCCAACCACCACACTCTACACCCAATATCCACCCCAATCACTACAGTCTACATTCAGGAATCACCTCCACTCATCCCAATTACCATCCCCTACCGAACATCCACCCCCCTACTTACCCAAACCACCAGCCTTACCGAATACCCATCCCACTACCCAAAACTCACTACCCATTCCAATCTCTACACCCTACCCAAGCAAGAACAGTGCCCTGTCTAATCTTGTTTGGAATCCAGTTATACCATTAGCCTGTCTAATAGAGAGAATGATTTCCACAGTGTGATTGTGTTGCAGAGTTATCAACTTCAAAAAACCTTTTTATTAACATTCTGACAGACTTTCACCAAGAGCCTAACTTTTTTTATGGGTATGACTTATATAACATAAATCAGCTGGCTAACGCAGATTCCACAGAGTACACAATTTCCAAAGGCATTCTTCAGCACTTACTCACCATGTACTCCTGCCTCTACCTTACCCTGCCCCTCCTCCAAAATAATTTCCAGAGGAAGCTGGACAGCAAGAGTGAACTGCACTGCTTTCTGGAAAGTGTACCTCCCAGCCTACTCCACAGAGCTCGCTCTCTCCTTCACCAAGCCTTCTACCCCAGCTTAATTTCCTCCCTAAACCCTTTCCGTTCTACCCTCTATCAGTTTTTATTTATGTTTATTACTGCCTTTCACAACAAATCAAAGTGGTTTTCAATCATTATGTGAGAAGTAAAAGAGGAACGCCATTTGTAATAGGAAAGCCTAAGGTTACCGTATTTGCCATGACAAAAATAAAATTCAGCCCGCCTCTGCCATGCCCCTGCCCTTCCCCATCTCCTGCCACACCCCATCCCACCAATGCACCGCAGTGTCACCTTGACCCCCCCCCCCCCAAGAAAGACAGATACTGTAAGCAGTGAAAATACTGGTAAAGTAACAGAAATGCATTTTCTTCCGTACTCTGCTAAATGCAAATATGTACATGACATGCTCATGAAATGCATGCATGTCCCCCTTTCTTTTCCCTCCCATCTACGAGCAGCATATCTCCCTCTCCTCTTCTCTCTATCCCCCTCTGTTTCCCTATTTTCCCTCCCCCCAAAAAAATGTCTCCTCTCCAACTTTTATTTTCACAGCCTCCCTCCTCCACCCACATGACTCCATTCACATCCCCTCCCGTACCTTATTATGCCCTGGTGGTCTAGTGGTCTTTCGGGGCAGGAAAGAACCCCCCTCTTTCCTGCCAGACGCTGCTGCTGACCGCTTGCTGCCGTCACCGCTTCAAAATGGCTGCCAAGACTTCAAGAAGTGACTTTGCAAGACTTATATGGAAGTCTCACAAGGCTGCCATTAAAATCTCAGAGCCATTTTGAAGCAGCGTCAGCACCGGGCAAGAAAGCGGGGGTTCTTTCCTGCCCCAAAGAGGCCACTAGACCACCAGGAAATGATAAGGTACTGTACGTGAGGGGAGGGCAACCTGAGGCTTGCCCGCTAGCCTGCCTGCAAACCCAGGCAAAAGGACAGGCTGACAAAACCTGCCCGGACACCCTACGGTGCCCTCAAAAAGGACATCTCTGGGTAAATCCAGACACATGATAACCCTAGGAAAGCCTAATATAGCAAAAGTAAGAGAAGAAGTTCATTAGCGGGGGAAGAGAGAGAATAGGAATAGGGTTACCATATTTGTGGAGACAAAGAGGACACAAAAAAATAAAATGATGCCTCGTGCCCCGCCACACAGTCACTTTGACCCCCTAAGAAAGCCAGATTCTATAAGCAGTGAAAATATTGGTAAAAGTAACAGAAATTAATTTTCTTCCATACTCTGCTAAATACAAAATTAGAAAAAAATGTACATTTCCATCCCTCCCTCTCCCACCCCTCCCGGGGCTGGGCCCAATCCCAGCCCCCGATTCTTCACATCTCCTTGAGTGCTGCAGGATTCAGGAAGGATCACAAGGGCTGGCTACACTGTACACAACAGTGTCAGGCTCAGTTTTGCGTGCTTCCGTTCTTCCCTCTCAGGTTCAGCCAAGTCTCCTCCTGGTGATGTGTCTCACTAGTGGGGGGGGAGGGGGGAGAGAGGGAGGTGGCAAGTGAGCCGGCAAGTGAGCCAGACCAGATGCCCGCCCAGACCACACCCAGTCCAGTCACAGACTCGCAGCAGCATAGTGCGAGTGTGCGCAGAGCAGGTTGAGTCTGATGACCTTGAGATGGCTCCTGGGTCCTTGACTGTATCTGCCGGCCGAGCTGCTTACAGTGCACGAGGAAGGAATCAGATTGAGGATCTTCACTCCATGAGTCGACTCATCCACACCACGCACGCACCAGTAAATCAGATGACCATGACCTCACTAATACTGGTGCATTCCTGTGTGTCTGTGACTGCACGTTCAGCTTTCATTGCCCGGAAACCGGATGAACTATCAAAATAAAGAAAACCAGACGGATGCCGGTCCAATAATACCCTCAAAAGGAAGACATGTCCGGGGAAACCCAGTCGTATGGTAACCCTAAGTAGGGAGAGGAGAAAAGATAAGGGAAAGATAATGCTGTCAACTAAACCATTAGCCCTTCAAGGCTCCTGGAAAGGCCTCGGGAAAAAGGTTTGCCTTTAGCAGAGATCTAAATTTCTTGTGAGAAATCTCCAATCTAAGACATGTAAGCAAGGAATTCCATGAAAAAGGTGTTGTGCAAAAAATGCAGTGTGTCACGTGGCCTCTAGTCAGGAGCAAAAGATTAGAGGAATTACAAGGTGATGCTCAGATGAGGAGCATAGGGCTCGAGGTAGTGTGTAAGGGAAGATCAGAGAAGAGAGATAGGATGTGGTCACAGAATGGAGAATCTTATGGATTAAGGTTAGAATCTTGAACTGAATCCTGTAATAGGTAGCCGCTGATGTCGGATAAAGAGCAGAGTGACATGATTACGAAACTGAGCATATGTAAGAAGCCTGATGCAAGTATTAAGAACAAAGAAAGATAGCCCAGGCGGACTCATCTAAATTAGGGCTGCAAACTTATCACAATTAACGCGTTATTAATCACGATTATAAAAGTTAATCACAATTAATAATTAATGGAGTGCTCTGTACACCTTCTCCCTCCTTACTCCCCCCAGTGCACAGTTCGGCAGCTCTCTCTCAATTCCCTTCCTCTCTCCGCCCCCCTCCCCCCGGCAGCACCAGCCATACTTACAGGCTGCCTGCGGCCTGCACCAGGCCTTTCCCTCTGACGACTCCTGCCCTTTCTGATGCAATTTCCTGTTTACAAAAGGGTGGGACGAGTAATAAAGGTATTAGTCTCATCCTACAGAAGGATAACCCTTATCACAGACAGACATGGAACTGATGGCTAAACAGGTAGGCAAGCTAGATCCCAATAATTTTCCCCATGCTTGTGTTGTACTATGGAAGTTACAGCAGGATGAAAAACTTGATACAGAGGAATTGATCAAAATTGTTCGCCTACATAATAAGCCCATATATGCATAGCAAATGGTAAAAGCTATTAGTTTGGCTACATAGGTAGGCTTTTCCTTGTTCCTCTTGGCAACAGCTGCTTGTGTCTCTTTTGGCATGAGAACGTTTAAGGACCAGTTATCCAACAGGATAAGAATGAGGGTACTAAGGACTATGTTCGTAGGGAAGTGCTATTGTTGGTGCTGACTGGACTAGTTGATGGGAGAGATTCCAGAGGGCAACTACCACAAGATCTTTTAGATTGCAACATAGGTACTGAGGACCTCTGAGAAATTTGTCAGGGCTTGCATCCTACTATAGGAAGGGTTTTACGTTCTTGGGCATCAGGTGAGCCTGCTTCTGCTAGAGATTTGTGTATGAAGGCAATGAATGTCCAAAAGTGTCAGCCTTATGCTTCATACCCAGTGTCAGCAGCTAGACCTGTTTTATACTGATTTAACACCATACTAGCAACAGGCCCCAACACAGCATACAAAACCTCAGTATGTAGAAACACAACCTGTTTTCCATTCTGACCTAAGCTCCCATAAAAGTAAGCTTCCAATTAAAAATACAGTTCCTCAATACATTGATACTGAAACCCTCATGCAAGCTTATGACATTTTAAAATCTCATGGTGAGAATACATCATATTGGGATCAGGGCCGCCGAGAGACTAGGCTGGGCCCGGGGCAAGGTTGCCGCTGCCGTCCCCCCCATCGCTCCCCCTGCCGCTGCCGCCCCATCGCTCCCCCCGCTGCTGCCGCCCCCGTCGCTCCCCCCGCTGCTGCCGCCCCCCCCCCCCCCGTCGCTACCCCTACTGCTGCCAACCCCCTGCCGCTGCAGTCCGCAATCTCACCTGCCTGCCTCCACGGCTCCGGGCCCCCTGCACGCAATGCGGCAGTCGCAGATCGCCTCTCTTCTGGCCTTCCCTCCCTGTGTCCCGCCCTTGTCTGATGTACTTCTGGTTTCCGTGAGGGTGGGACACAAGGAGGGAAGGCAAGAAGGGAGGCGATCTGTGACTGCTGCTGCTTCAAATGCAGGGGGCCCGGAGCCGAGGAGGTAGGCAGGTGAGACCGGGGACTGCAGCGCCGGTGGCCTGACCCTGGCACCGGGCCCCCCTTGGAGGTCAGGGCCCGGGGAATTTTGCCCCCCTGTCCCCCCCCCCCCCCCTCGGCGGCCCTGATTGGGATAGTAAACCCACCTACCAGCAAGAGCCTTACAGATTGCTACCCAGAAATCTCAAAAAAAGATATATCTGCCACCAGATAAGCAGGAAGTTAAAACTGCGTGTCCTACTTTGACAACAACAGGCATCCTCTCAGTCCTTCCTGAAATGACAGATTTCTGTGCAACATGAGAAGAAGCGTCCAGCCTGGACTGAACTTCTCCACAGCAGCATCCACTCTGCAGATTGCAGTGGGATCCAGATGGCTGATCTTTGGTGATATATTTAAGATTTAAAAATGTCTCTTTGCATTAAGTAACTCCCACTTGCTTTTATCATCGCTAATGGTAAGCTATTTATAGTAACTGAAGGTTGAAATCTATGTCTATGTGATGTCACTAGGATTACAGAATGTGATTTTCGTTATTCCAGACCAATGATGCAGTGTTTCCACTGACCTATCCATACCCACTCCTGAACTATTACATATTTCCTTAGATTTTAATGTAACACACAGTCAGTATGGGATCACCCTATTATACAGAGATCCTTGGAGCGACTTATAAAAAACCCCAAAACAAAATAGTAACTGAGAAAATCACAATACACCAGTTAGCCTCTGAAATAGAGAACATAGGGAAACATTCATGGTGGGATATTTTCAGTGCATTTTCTCTAGCAAAAAAGGTGCTGGTACTCAAATGCCAAGCCACCCTTCAAGGGTGGGATGATCACTGAGGGACCCACCCTACAATAACCAGGCCCACTGAAACCAGTCAAAGAATGCAAAGGAGTGGAGGAGTGGCCTAGTGGTTAGGGTGGTGGACTTTGGTCCTGGGGAACTGAGGAACTGAGTTCAATTCCCACTTCAGGCACAGGCAGCTCCTTGTGACTCTGGGCAAGTCACTTAACCCTCCATTGCCCCATGTAAGCCGCATTGAGCCTGCCATGAGTGGGAAAGCGCGGAGTACAAATGTAACAAAAAAAAATCTATGACAAGGCAGAATTGGTGTGTAGAGCCTGAGCTCATTCATTAAAACTTGGGGACCATGGACCAACTTTAGCAGACAATGGAAAAGGTGCCGGTACTCAATACCTCCAAGTACCCCCTCAAAAATGCTCTGGATATTTTCCTCGGAAAGTCAAATAGTGGGAATAGTGTACTAAATAGATTTTTCCATCCCATTGTGGTAGTGTTGATTGGGAAGCTCCTCACTGTTATGCTCATGATTTGGCTAGCATGCTGGGTTAAGAGAAAGTTTCACCAGATCCAGAAGAAGACCTCTCACAACCAGACCTACACAGTGCTATACCATGAAGATGCATCAACTTGGGAGCAGCCTATGTGCCTGAAGCAGTTGCAAAAAGGAACTGGTCTCTGGGAGTAGTGAACATGATACTTGCATGATTAAAAGCATGCAAGTTGAATTGCAAGCCCACTAAACTGCAGCAAAGTCAGACTCGGACTATGAAGAAAGAGAGAAATTATGGACCTGGGGGAGGGGAATGGAGAGGGAGGAAGAAATGCTGGACAATGGGAGGGAGGGAGGGAGGGAGAGTTGAACCTGGGGGCAGGAGAGGGAGATGCTGGGCCTTTCAGTGGCATAACCATGGAGGGGTAGGTGTTTAGGGACTTAGGCACCCCACTTTGGATTCAGACCCCCTTCAAAGCTGCAATGGCTGATAGGGTAGCCAAAGCCCACCCAGCTGAAGAAATCCACTGTCCGAGTCATCCTCTTCCTCCTCGTACTGTCTCAGGTGCAAGAAGTCTGCGGCATGCCTCCAGTCACTGGCATTGCCACGCCCCAAGCATGCCCTCTACCCCTATGCTCCCCCTGTCCACCCCTGGGCCCCCTCAATGGACTGCTGGGTACGCCCCAGCCTTTAACTGCACGATTAATCATGCAATTAAAAATTTTAATTGTGCAATTAATCATGATTAAAAATTTTAATCACAATGCAGCCCTAATTTAAATAACTATGGATGGAACGGATATGCCTATGGGCTATAAAACTTGAGTGAATAAGTGTTCAGATGAGGATGGAATGACAATTATGAATCCAAGGTAGCTGAAAGAGTCTACTAAGGTTAATGTTCTCCCTGGAGGGTGGGAGCTATAGATATCTGAAGAGAGTCAACCTGTTATCCAGGAGGAAATTGTTTTAGTGGGATTAAGAAGGCAGTGATTGAACTTGAGCCAGTCATCAATAAAATTGATTGTACTGTTGACCAGGGTTATTGGGATCCTGTATGGAAATCAGGAGAATATTGTCAGCATAGAAATACAGAGTTACCGAGTGACTCTGGATCAACGATGCAAGTGGGCTGAGGACAATAGTGAGGAGAATGGGGGCCAAGGACAGATCCTTGGAGAACACCACATGGAAGAGTAAATGAAGGAGAGACTGGACAGGGGCTGGGCACCACCATTTTGAAGGTGGTGGCACCAGCCTGCCAAACTTTTTTTTTTAAGATACTGGTTAGTGCAAGGGAGGAGGGTCACTAGACCATCAGGGTCACTTGCTGAAGGGAGGGGGGTGCAGTCTGCTGGACCACCAGTGGATTTTGTCGTGAAGGGTTGGGAGGCATCGGGGGGGGGGGGGGGATGTGATCCAATGCATTGGAAATGTCAAGATCTGTGCATCTTATCTGCATGGTTTCCTTTGTGCATCACTCACTGTTTGCGACTCGCTAAAGTTAGGCAAAGTAGCCATATTTTACGGCTGTCTTTGTGCATTATGCCTTCAGTGTTTCCTCCTCTACCTATCCCCTGCAGCAGTGCTCTCTGTAATCATGGCCTAAAAGGGGTCAAAGATGTGTCCTCCTCAAGCTAAGTATTAGCTGTTTTGGTCCCCTGATGGGAACTAGGCATTCCTCTACTGAAGTTCAGGTACCTTATAAGTACATAAGTACATAAGTACATAAGTAGTGCCATACTGGGAAAGACCAAGGTCCATCTAGCCCAGCATCCTGTCACCGACAGTGGCCAATCCAGGTCAAGGGCACCTGGCACGCTCCCTAAACGTAAAAACATTCCAGACAAGTTATACCTAAAAATGCGGAATTTTTCTAAGTCCATTTAATAGCGGTCTATGGACTTGTCCTTTAGGAATCTATCTAACCCCTTTTTAAACTCCGTCAAGCTAACCGCCCGTACCACGTTCTCCGGCAACGAATTCCAGAGTCTAATTACACGTTGGGTGAAGAAAAATTTTCTCCGATTCGTTTTAAATTTACCACACTGTAGCTTCAACTCATGCCCTCTAGTCCTAGTATTTTTGGATAGCGTGAACAGTCGCTTCACATCCACCCGATCCATTCCACTCATTATTTTATACACTTCTATCATATCTCCCCTCAGCCGTCTCTTCTCCAAGCTGAAAAGCCCTAGCCTTCTCAGCCTCTCTTCATAGGAAAGTCGTCCCATCCCCACTATCATTTTCGTCGCCCTTCGCTGTACCTTTTCCAATTCTACTATATCTTTTTTGAGATACGGAGACCAGTACTGAACACAATACTCCAGGTGCGGTCGCACCATGGAGCGATACAACGGCATTATAACATCCGCACACCTGGACTCCATACCCTTCCTAATAACACCCAACATTCTATTCGCTTTCCTAGCCGCAGCAGCACACTGAGCAGAAGGTTTCAGCGTATCATCGACGACGACACCCAGATCCCTTTCTTGATCCGTAACTCCTAACGTGGAACCTTGCAAGACGTAGCTATAATTCGGGTTCCTCTTACCCACATGCATCACTTTGCACTTGTCAACATTGAACTTCATCTGCCACTTGCACGCCCATTCTCCCAGTCTCGCAAGGTCCTCCTGTAATCGTTCACATTCCTCCTGCGACTTGACGACCCTGAATAATTTTGTGTCATCGGCGAATTTAATTACCTCACTAGTTATTCCCATCTCTAGGTCATTTATAAATACATTAAAAAGCAACGGACCCAGCACAGACCCCTGCGGGACCCCACTAACTACCCTCCTCCACTGAGAATACTGGCCACGCAATCCTACTCTCTGCTTCCTATCTTTCAACCAGTTCTTAATCCATAATAGTACCCTACCTCCGATTCCATGACTCTGCAATTTCTTCAGGAGTCTTTCGTGCGGCACTTTGTCAAACGCCTTCTGAAAATCCAGATATACAATATCAACCGGCTCCCCATTGTCCACATGTTTGCTTACCCCCTCAAAAAAATGCATTAGATTGGTGAGGCAAGACTTCCCTTCACTAAATCCGTGCTGACTTTGTCTCATCAGTCCATGTTTTTGTATATGCTCTGCAATTTTATTCTTAATAATAGCCTCCACCATCTTGCCCGGCACCGACGTCAGACTCACCGGTCTATAATTTCCTGGATCTCCTCTGGAACCCTTCTTAAAAATCGGAGTAACATTGGCTACCCTCCAGTCTTCCGGTATTACACTCGATTTTAGGGACAGATTGCATATTTCTAACAGTAGCTCCGCAAGTTCATTTTTTAGTTCTATTAATACTCTAACAAAATTAATACCTCTAACAAAATCTGTAGGAGGTTTCTTTGAAGCCCAGAGAGGAAATAAGGTTATGCTTGGAAAAAGCTTGATAGAATCAATAATGTTTGGGCATTCTACGCCAAGTCAATTGAAGGTGATTTGGAAAAGTTGTAACAGAATTAAGAAAATGCCACAGCCTCAGAAACAACTGAGAATGAGTAAGATTGGAACAACTTTATGAGTATTTCCACGCAAGTAAATATAACCTAACACACAAAAATGAACAGCAAAGGGAGGAAGGTAACCTGCACAGCGCAGCAGATTGAACCCTGGCCTTCTGGGCAGAATGAAAGGACCATGCTGGTCTTTATCTGCCGTCATTTGCTACTATGCAGGTAAAAACCTGCGCGTGGCTTGTGGCACTCCAAAGCTTTTCTTTACCGGTGGGAGTTTTCTACTTAAAGGGAGCTGGAAGCACCCAGCTGAAAATTATCCAGCTGATGTGTAACTGAGAAGAGCAGATAAATAAGGATAGGTTTCGCATCTGGATATCTGGTTAGCCACTACTTATATATTTACTAGTAAAAAAAGGCCCGTTTCTGACACAAATGAAACGGGCGCTAGCAAGGTTTTCCTCGGAGTGTGTATGTTTGAGAGAGTGTATGTGAGAGTGACTGTGTGTGAGAGAGAGAGTGAATGTGCGAGTGTGTGTGTGTGTGAGAGAGAGTGAGTCTGGCGCGAGTGTGTCTGTGAGAGAGAGAGTGTGTGCAAGTGCGTATGTGAGACAGTGTGAGAGAGACAGTGTGTGTGTTTCACACAGATACAGTGTGTGCGAGAGAGTGTGTGTGAGAGACACACACTCTCTGTGAGACTGAGTGTCTGAGACCAAGAGAGTGTGTGAGTGACTGTGTGACACATAGAGAGTGAATGTGATACAGTGTGAGACATAGTGTGAGAGACAGTGTGTGAGAGTGAGAGTGAGAGAAAGACACTGACTGTGAGCGGGAGAGAGTGTGTGTGACAGATACCTCCCCCCCCCCCTCTGGTGTCAGCCCCCCCCCCTCTCTCTCTCACTCTGGTGTCTGTTACTGTGCAGGACGCTGAGCTCTGGCTGTGCTTCAAGGAACTGACCAATCCTATTTAATAGAATGCACCTCCAACATTCTGAAGCCGAAGTGGTTGGTCACTTCTGATTGTGACGAACCCGGAAGTACGTGATGTCAATTCAGGAGATGGATACAGAGAGCAGGAATGCCTCAGCCATGCAGTCAGCTTCAGAACGTTGGAGGTGCGTTTTATTATATAGGATCTGTCTACCCTAGAGAGCTCACTAGGAAAGATCACTTGATTACTCACAGTCACATGGAGAGACATGAGAAGCTCTGGTCTTCATTTGTTGGGGGGGCCTACAGAGCTACATCACTCATGCTGCTTCTTACAACTGCTATTGTCCATAGTGGGTTTGTATTTTTTAAATACTTGTGCAAGTTCCTGTGAAAAATTACCCAGATGGGCAAATCACCATGCAAATAAAACTTTTATGTAGTAAAAAGGTTAAAGAATGCCTCAGAGAGTACAAAATACCACAAAAGGAGTCATGAGATTGCAGTTATACAGTGGGGGAAATAAGTATTTGATCCCTTGCTGATTTTGTAAGTGTGCCCACTGACAAAGACATGAGCAGCCCATAATTGAAGGGTAGGTTATTGGTAACAGTGAGAGATAGCACATCACAAATTAAATCCGGAAAATCACATTGTGGAAAGTATATGAATTTATTTGCATTCTGCAGAGGGAAATAAGTATTTAATCCCTCTGGCAAACAAGACCTAATACTTGGTGGCAAAACCCTTGTTGGCAAGCACAGCGGTCAGACGTCTTCTGTAGTTGATGATGAGGTTTGCACACATGTCAGGAGGAATTTTGGTCCACTCCTCTTTGCAGATCATCTCTAAATCATTAAGAGTTCTGGGCTGTCGCTTGGCAACTCGCAGCTTCAGCTCCCTCCATAAGTTTTCAATGGGATTAAGGTCTGGTGACTGGCTAGGCCACTCCATGACCCTAATGTGCTTCTTCCTGAGCCACTCCTTTGTTGCCTTGGCTGTATGTTTTGGGTCATTGTCATGCTGGAAGACCCAGCCACGACCCACTTTTAAGGCCCTGGCGGAGGGAAGGAGGTTGTCACTCAGAATTGTACGGTACATGGCCCCATCCATTCTCCCATTGATGCGGTGAAGTAGTCCTGTGCCCTTAGCAGAGAAACACCCCCAAAACATAACATTTCCACCTCCATGCTTGACAGTGGGGACGGTGTTCTTTGGGTCATAGGCAGCATTTCTCTTCCTCCAAACACGGCGAGTTGAGTTCATGCCAAAGAGCTCAATTTTTGTATCATCTGACCACAGCACCTTCTCCCAATCACTCTCGGCATCATCCAGGTGTTCACTGGCAAACTTCAGACGGGCCGTCACATGTGCCTTCCGGAGCAGGGGGACCTTGCGGGCACTGCAGGATTGCAATCCGTTATGTCGTAATGTGTTACCAATGGTTTTCGTGGTGACAGTGGTCCCAGCTGCCTTGAGATCATTGACAAGTTCCCCCCTTGTAGTTGTAGGCTGATTTCTAACCTTCCTCATGATCAAGGATACCCCACGAGGTGAGATTTTGCGTGGAGCCCCAGATCTTTGTCGATTGACAGTCATTTTGTACTTCTTCCATTTTCTTACTATGGCACCAACAGTTGTCTCCTTCTCGCCCAGCGTCTTACTGATGGTTTTGTAGCCCATTCCAGCCTTGTGCAGGTGTATGATCTTGTCCCTGACATCCTTAGACAGCTCCTTGCTCTTGGCCATTTTGTAGAGGTTAGAGTCTGACTGATTCACTGAGTCTGTGGACAGGTGTCTTTCATACAGGTGACCATTGCCGACAGCTGTCTGTCATGCAGGTAACGAGTTGATTTGGAGCATCTACCTGGTCTGTAGGGGCCAGATCTCTTACTGGTTGGTGGGGGATCAAATACTTATTTCCCTCTGCAGAATGCAAATAAATTCATATACTTTCCACAATGTGATTTTCCGGATTTAATTTGTGATGTGCTATCTCTCACTGTTACCAATAACCTACCCTTCAATTATGGGCTGCTCATGTCTTTGTCAGTGGGCACACTTACAAAATCAGCAAGGGATCAAATACTTATTTCCCCCACTGTATGTCAAAGTAATCTTCAATTTACATGAACAATGCTCACAGTTGGCCTTGTTATTTGTTATTTCAAATATAGGAAAAAGGGCCAAGATTAAGCTTTGAAGATTCTCTCCATGAAGTGTTTTATTTCAAAGTTTAACATCGTTAAGACTTATCACTCTGTGAGCGCAAGATGACCTTACTAAGTTCTATGCCGCTGTAGCTGTAATGATCCCAGACCCATTGCTGACGGTCAGTAAAGCTTTCCGGCATCAGGGACAGCAGTTTATTTCACACGTTTCCACCAGATTAAGGGCTAAAATAAGTAACTCGGCTTCTGCAGCTGAATGCGGTACTTCTAACATTTGCAGAATCTCTGCAAGTTATGGAAAGCCCCATTCCTCCTAATACTGTCCCATTACCTGTCCAGTCTGATACCAAGAAAATAATTTCATAAAAAAATAATTTGCACATAAAAGGGCTTTAACAAAATTTACCCCAGAGCAGGGCTGGCGTTAGGGGGTGGCAAAAAGGGCAACTGCCATGGGCCCCCATACCATAGGGGGCCCCAAACCTGCCTCAAGCAAAAGAAGGCATAGCTGAAGTTCAGCGTTTGGGCCCCCCTCCTCAGTTTCTGCCCTGGGCCTATGAATATGTAACACCAGCCCTGTGCCAGGGGTTATGCCCACAGAAGTATGCGAAGAGGCAAGATGGTGCATACTTTCACCCAATCCACATGCAGGCGTGTTCTGAGGACACAGTTTGGGCCAAGAATGGGTAGTCACAAATTATATGCTTAATTTATAAAACACCTCCCAGCAAAAGTCCAGCGCTATTGTTACCAAAGGGCAAAGAGTCCTATAAATATCCCAGCGTGATAGATAACCTGGCCTCCTAACTATTTACGCAAAAATGTTTTTTTTTCTTTTTCTGAAAAATGTTGCTAAAAAAATATATAATTTTTTTGAATAAGCTAAAGATTGTATGAATGATCAAAACTAGGACCAAGGAGGATTTATGATGACAGACACTGTTTTGCAAGTCTCACTTTTTAATGGTCCCCAAAGAAAATTGTATTAATTTAGGTCTTGTATACAATATGCACGTACTATACATGCTAACATGTATTTCTGCTCCTGAGCAGAATATGTGTGGCTTCAAACTCACGGCAATTTCTGCCGATGTACCCCTAGTATTTCAGAAAGACACTTAGGAGCCTCTGTGTCTGTAGCCTAATGGTTAGTGCAGTGGGCTGAGAACCTGGGTTCCATACCCACTGTGGCTCCTTGTGATGCTGGACAAGTCACTTAGGGCGTCTTTTACTAAGGCGCGCTCACGTTTTTAGCGCACACTAAACGATAGAGACGCCCATAGGAATGCATAGGCGTCTCTAACGTTTAGCACGCCCACAATTTTAGCGCACGCCAAAAACATGAGCATGCCTTAGACCCTCTTAAATCTCCATTGCCCCAGGTACAAATACTTAAATTGTGAGCCCTCTAGAGACAGAGGAATATCCACATATCAATATATATAAATGGCGAGTGTCGTACTCACTCGCAAATGCGCAGTAGAGACCCTCTCTGCCCTGCCCCCGCGTCAATACGTGATGACGAGGGCGGAACAGAGAGGGTCTCTACTGCGCATTTGCGAGGGACACCGCCGTCGCTAACGCTCCCCCCACCCGGAGTCGCCGCTGCCACCCACCTTCCACCCGGTCGGGCCCTCGCTCCGCTACTGAAACAGCGAGGGCATGAAGCACACAGCTCTGCTGAGCTGCCGTCGGCCTTCCTTCTTCTTCTCTGCCTGTGTCCCGCCCTTGACGACGTTACATCACACGAGGGCGGAACACAGGCAGAGAAGAAGGAAGGCTACGGCAGCTCAGCAGTAGAGCTGTGTGCTGCGTGCCCTCGTTGTTTCAATAGCGGAGCGAGGGCCCGACCGGGTGGAAGGTGGGTGGTGACGGCTCCGGGGGGGGGGGGGGGGGGGAACGAACAAACTCGGAGGGGGAGCGGCAGCGGCGAACTCGGCGGCGGGGTGGGGGGCCTTTCAACCCCCCCTCCTATACTAGCCCGTTTTTACGGGCTGAATGGCTAGTAATAAATATAAAACACTGGTTGTACCTCAGAAAGGTGGTATATCAAACCATGACCCTTTGACTCTTTAAAGTACGCTCAAAACAGGCGTGCCACATGGCCTTCACTCAAGTGACATGTTGTAAAATAACCCACCCCATGTGCTCGCACAGCCCTGAAACTGCACCACTGCTTAAATCTGTAATTTCACAGTTCAAGGACACGGTATGTAAACAGTCAAAAGCTTCTGGAGATCTAGTTTGGGGTAAACAAAGTTAATTCTACATTATCAGGTGCTTCCACCACAATTCTAGCCACAGGCTGCAAAAGCAGAATAAACTTCAAAGCCTGGCAACCAGCTGGTATTCCTGGACTACATGCACATAAAATTTTTTTACATCTTCCAAAAATGTTAATGTGTACTGTTACAGGAATACTTTACTGCGTTGTTTTAATATGCACATTGCAGACACTGTACCATATTGTTATCACTGTGATTTAATCCACTTTGCTGTTCTAATTGTATATTATGCTAATATTTGAGTGTTGATGATATCACAATGGACTTTTCAGATTCTTTCTACCCTTTTAGGTTTTGAGCAATTTCATTTCTTCCCCTACTCATTTAAAGGGGGGGGGGGGGGGGTATTTCAGACTTCCTTTTCCCCCAGAATATGAGTTCTCATAGTAGCACTTATTTTAAGATGTGTATAAACCAGCAGTGTATAATTATCTAAATTTCAGTTTTGCAAAGCTGGGATATACTACTACTACTTATCATTTCTATAGCGCGCTACCGCACGTACACAGCGCTTCACACTTGAACATGGACAGTCCCTGCTCGATAGAGCTTACAATCTAATTATGACAGACAGACAGGACAAGTAAGGGATAAGGGTTAGGACAGACAGGACATATCAGGGATAGGGGACAGTTGAAGGGTTAGGTTTAGGAGTTAAAAGCAGCATCGAAAAGGTGGGTTTTTAGCTTAGATTTGAAGATGGCCAGAGATGAGGCTTGGCGTACCGGCTCAGGAAGTTTATTCCAGGCATACGGTGCAGCACGATAGAAGGAACAGAGTCTGGAGTTAGCGGTGGAGGAGAAGGGTGCAGATAAGAGAGATTTGCCCAGTGAGCGGAGTTCCCGGGGAGGAGTGTAGGGAGAGATGAGAGTGGAGAGGTACTGAGGAGCTGCAGAGTGAATGCATTTGTAAGTCAGTAAGAGGAGTTTGAACTGAATGCAGAAACGGATAGGGAGCCAATGAAGTGACTTGAGGAGAGGGCTAATATGAGCATAATGACACTGGCGGAATATTAGTCGTGCAGCAGAATTTTGAACAGATTGAAGAGGAGAGAGATGGCTGAGTGGGAGACCTGTGAGAAGCAAGTTGCAGTAGTCTAAGCGGGAGGTGATAAGAGTGTGGATGAGGGTTCTGGTTGCATACTCAGAAAGGAAAGGGCGAATTCTGGTGATGTTATAGAGGAAGAAACGACAGGCTTTAGCAGTCTGTTGAATATGTATTAAGTTATGCCCAATAAAAAAGGTATCATCTTATTTTCTTTTCTATGTTTTATTTTGTTTGATTTCTATTGATAACCCTTCATTCCACAAAATTGTACATGACTGCGCTAGATGCTCCATCTTCTTCATCCAAGGTCCTACACTCTGGAATGCTTTAATGAATGACCTTAGACTCCACGCTTCCCTCCAAGTCTTCAAGGCAAACTTAAAAACCTACCTATTTACTGACACATACTCTTACGTTGGCTTCTACGAGGTGGGCCTGGACTGCACAGCTGCCCATATGTGCGTTCCCTCTCCTCTTTCCTATTGCCATGATAGTTCTCCCTCCTTCCCTTGCTTTATCTTTGTCCTTCCCCTCTCTTCTTTGCTTTGTTACATAAGATGGTAAGCCGCCCAGTCATCTATTTGACAGGCAGGGTAGTAAATCTTTCAATAAACTTAAAACCTTGAGGATGTTTGGTTTACATTGAATAAGCTTAAATCTGAATTCCTTTGGGTCCAATGCTTTATGATGTTTTACTTACCTTCTAAAATTGTAGTGCCCAGCAGTTGCCACCCTTAGACCTAAATAAAAATTTTAGGTGTCTGGTTTGATGCCTTCTTGACCGTATGTCTGCAGATAGGCAAAGTGAACAAATCTAGATTGGATTACTGTAACTTCTTTTATCTAGGATTGCAAAAATCTTGATATGGATATTACAGTTGATCCAAAATGGAGCAGCTCATCTTGCCATGGCCCCACTTCCAGCCTCACCTTTCCTTCCGTTGGTCAGGCTCCACGGCTTCTCTGCACTACGTTCCTCCTGTGCTGATGACTCTGCTGCCTGTTTCCCTGTTCTCCCAGCCTCATTCCAGAGACTATCCAAGCCTCAGTCTGATGTCCCAGTAATCTTAGCCTTGCTCTGGTGCCCTGCTGTGTTCCTCAGTGCATTCCAAGCCCCATTCCTAGGCACCAGAGGTTGACACATCATTAGTGAGGGCCTTTATAATGAACCTGGGGACTTTCATCTATTGCCTTCACAACAAGTTTGCCTTGTTCCTGGCTCCTGCTACAGCCAAACCCTGTTCCTGGTTCCTGCTCCAGCCAAGATCGGTTTCTGGTTCTTGCCTAACCTAGTACTCTGCCTAGTGCTGTGCCTAGTCTGAGTTACTTGCCTGCTGCAGCCGGTTTTCTGGCTGCGGTCCAAGGGCCCACCTTCTTTGAGTTTGTGACACATCTGGTGACTAATCAGACAGATTTTGATCATATCATCCCTGTTTTGGAACAACTGCATTGGCTTTCCATTCCCCAGTAGATACATTTTAAGATTCTTTTTGTGACCATAACATACTACATGGCCTCCTCTTACTTATCTGTGTTCAACAATATGTATCAGCCTGCTCTTCATGTTCACGTTCCTGGAAGTGTCTGTAAATATTAATAAAGGTTTTTCTTGCATGGGCAAATCCTTGTGGAACCGTATCACTTACAAGCTGGAGACCTTATCCAAACTTGCGGTTTTTTTTTTTAAAGAACCATTCTAAGCTTTGTAGGCTGTTTGTGCCATTACTGACATCATATTGTGCTATTGTTTATCATATTCTACTGTATCATTGAATGAGTGACTGTTGTTAATTGCCTCTGGGGAAGTAAGTATATAAAAATGAGGAATAAAAAAAAATCTATAACTGTAAATTGCCTATGTCCAGTTCACACTTACTCTACACTGCCTTGGGAGAATTTCTTCAAAAAAACCATTGAATAAATCTTAATTTTAATACATAAGTAAAATAAACATCTATATATATAAAACTCACCCTCAACGTTCTGAAGACAGTGACGTCAGTGAACCCAAGCCCTGACTTCCTTCAAAAAGGTTCGAAGGTTCGTGGTGGTGAAGCCACCAAAATCGCTCCGGGCCCGCCCTCGAGGGCGGAGCAATGGCAGAACAACGAAGGGGTTGGCAGGGAGGGAGACAGGGAGACGGGGGGGGGGGGGGAAATTGCTCTGGGCCCCGCCCTTGCATCAAACGTCATGACGTTGAGGGCGGAGCAATGCCAGAACAACGAAGGGGTTGGCAGGGAGGGGGGGGGTGTTGCTGACGAAAACCTTGATGGCAGAACAACGAAGGGGCTCACAGGGAGGGAGGCGGGGGGGGTTGCAAAATCGCTCTGGGCCCCGCCCTCGCGTCAAACGTCATGATGTTGAGGGCGGAGCAATGGCAGAACAACGAAGGGGTTGGGTAGGGAGGGGGGGTGTTGGCGACGAAAACCTTGCTTTCGCCCGTTTCATTTGCTCAGAAACGGGCCTCTTTTACTAGTAAGAATATAAAGAGGTGCCATGCTGAGACAAACCAATAATCCCTTCAGGCCCAGTATTTTCCATCTATTACAGTGGCCTGGGTAAGCCTTGGAAGAACCTAAGGCTCACAACAGACACCAAAGTAATTTATTTTACATTATTTAGAAAATGTAAAGTTAATAAGCACAAGCAAATAAATACAGATCAAATGACACTCTAAATTCTACATCCCAAGGAAAACAAAACAATCCATATTTAAAAAAAAAAAGAAATAACACAAAATAAAACACCACCACTACCAAGACTTTATTAGTTCCCAGTGGAGGGGTTGGGGGAAGGAGGATGGAAAAGAGAAAAACAGGAAGACAAATTAAAAAAAAAGTAGAAAGAGGAGAAGGAACTGCATCACTGATCACTATAAAGAATCAGCCACTGGGGCTCATACATTTTTATACTCAAGGACAAAGAAAACAATAGTTCACACCCGTGTAATTAACTAAGTATTTCCAGGGCTATCTCAGGAACAAAAAAAAGAAAATGTTCCCAACCTAAGTTTCATGACACACTGCCAAAAACATTTTACATCTTTCCTGTGTAACCCTTGTTGAGACACAATCAAAAAAACAAGGTTATTAATAAAGTAGCTCTTTGTGTAACCATACATCAATCCAGGGCTGTTATATCCAAACCCAAGGATAACCCTTCAAGTTTCTCATGGTTTTGCAACTGGGCAGGAAACCCTCTGGGCATCTGGAAGATAAATATCTTACCTTCCAGTGGATGGAAGTACAGGGGTATCCTGAGCACCTCATCCCTGCCATTCTGGAAAAGTTCAACAGATGAAGATTTACATGCCTTGCAGAGTTCACAAGATATCCCATCTTCCTGCTAAAATTGATTTTATCCTGCACAAGGGTAGCTTGGCTTGCTCTAACCTCTGTGTCCTTTTATAGCTTCTCAGTTTTTTCCCCAATTATTCTTAAACTGGGTCTTCCCTTTCTGTGACAATATGTTAACCCAGCGAGTCCCAAACCTGTCCTAGGACGAACCTCAGCCAATCAGATTTTCAGGATATCCACAATGGCTATTCTCGAGATAATTTGCATACACTGCCTCCTACGTATGCAAATATATTCATGCATATTCATTGAGGATATCTTGAAAACCTGACTGGCTGGGGTTCCCCCAGGACAGGTTTTGCAACCCCTGCCTTAACCTCTTTAGATAAGGAACTAAATTCAGAAAAGAACAGTCAAAGAGGAATCTAACAATACAAGCACCTCCCAAAAGGCACCAAGAGTAACCATTCTAGATGTTCCATTAGGTAGTTCAGAGTGGAGGAGTAGTCTAGTGGTTAGTGCAGTGGGCTGAGAATCTGGAGAACTGGGTTTGATTCCCACTGCAGCTCCTTGTGAACCTGGGCAAGTTACTTAACCCTCCATTGCCCCAGGTACATTACCTAGACTGAGAGCCAACTAGGAACAGAGAAAGTACCTGTATATAATAAATGTAAACCACTTTGGTTGTACTACAAATGGCAGTATATCAAACTATACAGAATACTTCTATTTGTATACTGGGGACAGCCTATAAATATGATTGTGTGACTTCATTATACCTGCACTTTCATTGGCTGCCAATGCAGTTTAGAATTTTGAGTAAGATACTGGTGGTTCCCCAGAAGGCCTTTTATGAAAAGGTTCCACTGCCACTGGCAGAATTGCTTCTACCTTACACTCTGTTACAGGCATTGCAACTGACACTGACATCTCAGTTGGTCGTTCTGGCTCTAAAGAGAGCACATTTGGAGTCCATTTTTACTACCTGGCCCCGTTCTTGTAGAATGGGCTCCCATAGGGGTTGTGTGAGGAAGCTTCTTTGAAATATTTTAAACAGAATCTTAAGGCCTATTATTTTCAAACTGCCCTTGGTCTTTCATTACCTGGGGATTAGGATAGGTGGTCTTTAGGATGGGTTTTTAGTAGATGTTTTGATTGATACGTGTGGTCTTGTGTGCTTAAGCTTTTCTTTCTTATATTGTATTTCATGTGCTTAAGCTTTTCTTTCTTATATTGTATTTCTTTTCCTTTTCTATTATTGTATTATTATGTACACTGCCGTGATTTTGTATAAAGCCAGGTGGTTATAGAAATGTAATAAACTGTAAATCCAATTACCCTTATTCTTCAGCACCGGGTTTGAGAGTTAAGACACTAAACTCCTCACCCAGATCCGTAGCAGGTCCTCCATGTGTTGGGTTGATGGAGCAACCACCATTTATCTTCCTTTGAGAAAAAAAGCCTCCGCTTCAAAGGGGTAAGGCCTCCCTTCCTTGCAGCTAGTATTTTGAAGGCAATTAAGTACAGAAGTCAGGACCAATTAGGGAGAGCTTCTTGACAATCCTGCCAGTCATGCCACCATTGCTAAACTCCTTCCCTTTAATAATTTCTTTTTAATGGCTCTGTCATCCAGAAACATCCACACCTCATTTAACCCTTTAGTGTCCAATGTTCCTGTAATAAGCCATATGGGAACAGACTGACGGGAACATTGGACACTAAAGGGTTTTAAACTCAGAAATGCCACTTGCCTTGACCACATTCTCCAGCTTGACATGATGGTTATTCCTCTTTTGGTGCAGTATAGTTTTATACCCAATAAATGTGTTCTCTGTAGAGTTAAAGAAGGTAATTTTATAACAGGGTGTTTTTTTTAAGAGGGCAACAACAGGCCCATGCTTAGATGCTGTTTTATAAAGACAAGTAGGCACCTACTTGTATTTATTAACTACCATATATACTCTAATATAAATCCATCCAAATATAAACAGAGATGGCATTCCCCCCTCCCATTTTTCAGGGGAAAATTTTTAATGTATATTTCCCTTCATGGTGAAGTAGAGAATTACAATAAACAACAGATTAGGGTAGGGTTCCTAAACAAAATCCACACGACCAAGGGATTTGACCAAAAAAAAGTTTAGATATTTTATTAATAAATAATGGAAACACTTGGATGTGTTTCTTTAAGTTGGTACCAACTGTTAAAGTTTGATGGTATTACAAGAAAAAAATACAAGGTGTTGAATACTTTGCAATAAATAAAGGCAATACGATACTAAATTTTACAATTAAAGTCAAGTCACCAAGATCTCAATTTGACTTCTGCAATAACACCAGACATCCCTGACATTTACACAAACTTGATTTACTTTTCCTCCTTCAATACCTCCACTATTAAAGCTTATTCACACTACAACCAGAAACTTTCAAGGACTACAGCATCGGATAACTACACAAAGCTACTCTTTCCCCTTAATGTAATTTAAATTATGTCCCCTAAGAACCCAGACCCCTTGGTTCTCAAATCTTAATTGTCTTTTACAGGTTTCAACAAGCTCACATATACCCAGGCTTCCCTCAGATAAGTGTGTTGCAGTGAGTTTATGCTGCTAGTTAGTGTACTTTGAACTGAGATTTTCTTATTGGGATAAAATTTGTGTGCACATTATTACCATTATATCAAGTCTTCGCTAGCATCGCAGCTGTCTTGCGTTATGTACCTTGGTCACCTCCCCGTCTCCACAGGTGGTGGTGTCAACTCACCGGCTCAGGAACTCCAGGGTACGTACTATACAGTGGCGTTCCGACGCTGGCTGACACCCGGGGCGGATCGCTGATGCACCCCCCACCCCCGGGTGCAGCGCGGCGCCACCCCCGGTGAAATGACACCCCCCCCCCGGGTGCACGCCGTTGGGGGGAGGTGCCAGGGCACGCGCCTGTCACCCTGTCGGCTCCGAGTTCGCATGTGTTCACTGCCCCGGAACAGGAAGTAACCTGTTCCGGGGCAGAGGGAGCAGTGAACACATGCGGACTCGGAGCCGACAGGGTGACAGGCGCGCGCCATGGCACCCCCCCAGCGGCGTGCACCCGGGGCACACCACCCCCACCTTGGTACGCCACTGCTACTATACTGACTCAAAAGAACTCAAAAGGGAACACCCCGACTCCCTGTCTTTGGTGAATGCACCCTAACCTCAGCTGGTATTTTCCTTGGCAACAGAGCCTTGTGAACTAGCTAAATTTAAATAAAAAGATAAGAGAGTGAAATTCTTATGTAGCCTGCCCAACACGTAGCCCCCCTTTCTTTTGTCTTCCCTTTTTCCCACCCTTTCTACCCTCACTACTAGAGCTGACAGATAGCTAAACTAAACCCCTAGATACAGGTCTCTAGCTGAAGGCACTCTAGTTTAGGAGCTTAGGACGGACAGCTTCTTCTCAGGGCAAGCTCTCTGATGCGGGCACTCGAACTGGCAGGCTCTTACACTGGATACCTCCACAGGCAGACACTCCCACTGGCAGTCACTCTGAAGCCCGCTTTCTTTGTGGAGGGGGCACTCAGTTCAGGCTAGGTTGTCTTCTTGGTGGGGCTTCTCCTTCACAGGACAGACAGTCTCACGGCCGGCTTTCCTTTCTCAGGACAGGCACACACCTGGTGAATGTGCGGGACGGATTTCTCAGGGGTTCGAGGCCTGAGCCATGCTGCTACCCTCTAGCTTCTCGCTCTGGCTCGGCTCTTCTTGGCGCTGCCTGGGACTGCATTGCTCCCACATCCCAGCTCTCCACTGCTCCCAGTACAGATAAGCTCTAGTCCCCACACAGCACAGTTCCTCAGCACAGTCCCACTCACTTCTCCGCCTCAGTCTCCACCTGGGGCTGGTTTCCATCACTGTGGATATTACTCCTTTTCCAAGCCCCGGCTCACCTGTTCCCGTCGCTCATTTTCTCTTCCTCTCCAGGCTTGCTCTGCACCCCTTTTTGCTTCCCTCGGGGTTTGTCTACAGGTTCTTTTCTCTGTGTCTCTGTCTTCTTTGCAGCCCAGCTTTCTCTCCCTCTCTCTTTCCCCCCTCCAGGCTTACCTGTAGATCCTTCTCTTTCAGCTTGCAGTACACTCCTGTTCGGGCTTAGTCTTCTTCCTGCCCCAGCCTGCAGTACGCTCCTGCCCGGACTTGCTCTTTCTTCCTCAGCCTACAGAACTTCTCTACGTCCGGCCTCGCTCTCTTCTGTCCCAGCCTGACTCTAGGCACTTTTGGGTTTACTGGTCAGCCTCCGCCTCTTTGTGGCCCACCCTGCTACACTGTCCACCAGCTCTGAGGAGCCCTCCACCACCTTTCCAGACTACTGCAAATGCGTGCGACCTGGGGGGGGGGGGGGGGGTAATTTACATGAACTCGAATATAAACCAATGGTTTACTTTCCAGCATTCCTCCCCTGCCATCCTTCCTTTTCTCCCTGTGGTGTCTGGTTCCCCCCCCCCCCCCCCATGATGTCCAGTATCCCTACCATTCCCTCCTTCACGGTAGTGTTCCTCCACCTGTGTGTTGGGGGAGAGAAGGGCGTCAGTGAGAACTCTGTTGGTTCATGGGGGGCTGGCGGCAGTCGCAGCAGTGGAGGAGGAGGAGAAGAAGGGACATTACTGGAGGGAGGGAGGGAATGGTAGGAATGCCAGACATCACAGGGATGAGAGGGAGGTGGGTCTCGAATATAAACAGAGATTCAATTTTTGATGCTTTTTTTCTGGCCAAAAAGTCTTGGTATATATTCGAATATATATGGTACTAGTTTAAGTGGCAGAAATTGCACTTACCTTGTAGGTGTGGACATTTACACTTGCCCTCTCCCTATGTCTGGGACTGAGTAACAAGAAAGGGATCTCCTCATTAGAATAAGCTAAGTACTTCCTGTAATTTACATAACAAAATTCTGTGTTACCTATTACTATGTAAGCCGCATTGAGCCTGCTTTTAGTGGGAAAGTGCGGGATACAAATATAATAAATAAATAAATAATTTGTAAATATGCATTTAAATTAGCAAATTTTATAATCCATTGACGTACTTTTGAATTCCACCCATGCTCTGCCGAATCTCCGCCTCAATATACGCCTACCAGCAAAGTAAATGTCATTTGTGATGGTGCGCACTTAATTACTGTCAGTATTTTATAAAAAGCTATTTAATTCACTTTATTTTTATTACATAGACGACAGCCATTCAAACTGGCAGCACAGCAGAACAGTTTACAAAAATTCTAAAAGGTCAGTGGGGAGAGAACAGAGGAAAAAAAGAATGAAGCATGAAAGGAATAAAGGGGGTGGGGAAATGAGAGAAAGGCACACTCGCATAAATGATTTTATAAAATTATCTCCAAAATGTGAGCTGTTCAAATGATTAAAATGCAAGACTGATGGACTGTCAAGAAGGAATACAAGCATGTGTGGTTGTAAATCGGATGCCATTATCCTTTCCAGCAGCTGATCTGCCTCCACGCACAAGTGTGCAAAGCAGGAGATTCTGACAGAAACAGTATGTTAAATGACGTAAACAGCAGCAGTATTGTCTGCAGGAATAGACACTTCTTGTAAGTGACTGCTAATTCGTCCCACTGTATCCAAAAGGAGCTGCCTTGTCATTGACTGAAAATAGCTTGAAAGAGCATCACACTGATTCAGGATGAGATGGGCAAGCTGAAGCAGTCTGAGCCATCATGTTGCAGACTTTCTAAGAACATTACATATGTTCACCTACAGACCTCTGAAACTCCTTGTAGGATGGTTTGTTATAAAGCAGGGCTACTTTTACCTAAAGGCAAAAAAACAGCAGCAGAACAAAGCCCTGTAGGATTTGGATTTTAGATTTAATAGGAAACAGATGGTGAGTAAGACCTCACCTTGAGTATTGCATTCAGTTCTGGGCACCGTATCTCAAAAAAAAAGAAATAGTGGAATTAGAAAAGGTTCAAAGAAGAGCGACCAAAATGATAAAAGATATGGAATTCCTCTCATATGAGGAAAGGCTAAAGAGGTTAGGGCTCTTCAGCTTGGAACAGAGACGGGCGAGGGAAGATACGATTAAGGGCTACAAAATCCTAAGTGATGTAGAACGAGTAGAAGTGAATCGATTTTTTACTCGTTCCAAAAGTAGAAAGACTTAGGGGACACTCAGAAAATTACATGGAAATACTTTTAAAACAAATAGAAGGAAATATTTTTTTCCACTCAACGAATAGTTAAGCTCTGGAACTCTTAGCCAGAGGATGTAGTAACAGCAGTTAGCGTATCTGGGTTTAAAATAAAGTTTGGACAAGTTCCTGGAGGAAAAGTCCAGCGTCTGCTATTGAGACAGACACAGGGAAGGTACTGCTTGCCCTGGGATTGGTAGCATGGTATGTTGCCACTATTTGAGTTTCTGCCAGGTAGTTGTGTCCTGTCTTGGCCACTGTTAGAAACAGGATATTGGGCTAGATAAACTATTGTTCTGACCTAATATGTTCTTATTACTTGCCTTTTTCCAAATTCAAGCTTAAGGTAAGTAACTTATTTAGGTCCCTGCCACAGAGGGCTTACAATCTTAAGCTGTTCCAAGTAATGGAGGGTGAGGTTCCTTGCCCTGTGTCACATGGAGTACCAGTGAGAGAAGCAGGATTTGAACCCTAAAGCTATTTTTCTCCTAAAGCTATTAACACAATGCTCATGCCAGTCTGCATGAGAAAGAAGAATGCATGCTGCCTCCTCTGCAACTGGAGAGTACAGGCTGGAAGAAGATAGAAGTGTGCCTGCATCAACTCACACAGGCCTTAAAAAAAAAAAAAAATCAAGATTTGCTTGCATTGGCCAGCACAGACTGCAAGAAGGTAGAAGCAGGTCCACATTAGCCTGAACGAGATACATGGTTGCCCTCTCACCGGCACAGTAGAAGAGGAAAACTGTAGCAGTGGGCCACAAGCATCAGAGTAATGGGTGGATGTAGGATAGTGCACAGTTGGTAGGGTTAGTTAGAGGCCGGTCAAGACAGGCTTAGGTGGAAAGAAGAGGCGGTGAATGCTGGGACTAGAGAGGGGAAGGAGGGTAGCAGTTTACACATAAATAATAAGAAGAGCCCAATCCATATTTAGTTGGCCTAAGGCACTTAAATAGTCAAAACAGCTCTGGTTGTAAGAGTTGAAAAAATGCTGTACTGCGTTCACAACGCTGATTCACTGAGCCCAGAATTTTGTTTCCAACAATTGCAATTTGGAAGTACCTCAAACATCCTGAGTCATCTCTTCCCTGTTACTTAATTCCTGAAGTAGAAGGAAGTAGAAATGTTAAGTAGTAGTAGTAGTAAGTACCGATCCCCACTAGAGATGTACTTTTGGTGGAAATGACATGAAAGAAACCCACAATGCTGTTTGCTAATTGTTTTCTTATTGGGCTGTCCTTGAGATACTGAACCATGCTGCCATTTTAATTATCACCCAAGAAAAAAAACAAAAAACAAACACACACCATACTCTCCTCTCCCTCTACGGTCATCCGGGGCTTTCTCCACCCCTTTCAGTTTATCCAAGATATCTGGGGTCCAAAATGGATCAGGTATTATCCCTGGTTGCTCCTGTTCCACTGGTGCTGTAATTCAAAATGGCACTGACTGGCCCAAGGTCTGCACCATATCAGAATACACACCAGTAGGTAGAAGCTACTGGGGAATTGTTCCATTTAAACCTGTGGATGGAGGGGGGAGTGGGGAAATTAGTTTTCCCAGCTTGAGTGGGAGAGTCCACAGACCAGACCCCATTTCCTTTTCTTATTTATGTAATAATTAGTGGAAACAGCCATTTGCAACTGTGTGAAAACAGTTGTAAATGTCTCTGGAAAGCTACTCAACACACGTTGTAATATTTTGCAAGCATCAGAAGCAGATGGGGCAAGATTATTATAGGTGTGATGCCTTGAAAAATGTTTGGCTGCGTGGCCCCAAAACATAAAAGCAGAGACGACATAGCACCACTCATTACATTCACTCCCATCAATTCCAAGGGCCACAATACTGCCTATCAGTTATTTCAACCTCAAGGAATGGCTTGGGTGCAATGAAAATAGCTCTGCAGTTACATCTTCAGATCAACCAAACCACAAAATCTATGTTGAACATTACCAATATCACAGCTGAAGTAAATTAAACTATGGACTTTTTGTCCATTAGTGATACAACTCATTTACTAAAATTGTCATAAGATTACAAGTTCAAATCCCACATGCTCCTTATCACCTTAGGCCATTCACTTCATGACCCACAAACTTTAGACTGTGAGCCCTCCGGGGCCAGGGAAATACCTAGTGTACTTGAATGAAACTCACATTGAACCACTACTGAAAAGGTGTGTGCTAAATTCTAAAAATCCTAAATCCTTCTCCTCACAGGAGCCAAAGATGTAGCTTCCTTCTGTTAAGTACTGGCTGGCTTAGGCCCCTTACAGGGACGTAGGCATTCCCCTCCTGAATGTCCAGGTCTCTTGCCTCTAATGAGAGCTGTACATGACCTTCTGAAACTCAGAGAGAAAATGAGGTCAGGGCCACTGTTCCGTCTAAGCTGAGCAGGAGTCCTCCACCTACAGTTCTGCTAACTCCAAAGTTTTAGCTGGACAAACCATTTGAATATCAATTCTATAGATTCTTAATGGTATATTTATATTTGGTTTTTCCAATTTTTGAACTGCACCATCTTCCAGTCAGCCAGACTCAAGGCAAATATTTTCTTGAAACATAAATGTGCCCATTTCCCTTCACATAATCCTTTTGTGATGAGCAATGACTAAAGATCTACAGCTTTGCCCTTTTTCTCATCTGGGTAATGCAACATGAAGGTTTCGTAGCTGATAATGTGCTGCAATGTTTTCAGCTGCTTAACATCTACCGCAAAAAACCCACAGCGTAATAACTCATGAATCAATATACTGTAAAAATGTTTTTTAAAATTATCAAAAATAATACATAAAGATATGTGCTCATAGACAGAGGGATTTTTGAAAAAAAATCTTGAGTGAGAATATGGCATTTTCAAAGAGTTCAAAGATTACCGAGCTTGCCCCCTTCTTCTGAAATTTTGGCCTCCTGAGGCAGCCAGCAGGTGAAACATGGTCCATGTTGGCACCTGGGCAAGCTGTTGAGCTTTTTCAGATAAGTACATTTTTTAAGTACAATAGTTGAAATTGTTTAAATATATATTAAAGTGGAAACTACTGTTACCTAGATATGTGTAATGATTAAAGCTCATAAGAGGGGTTCCCTGTTGGGATTAAAGAGAATCTTTTGGTGTATGTATAGATTTTGATGATAATTTTTTGTGACTTTTTATAGTATATTGATTCATGAGTTATTACACCGTGAGTTTTTGAGATAGATGTTATTGGATTGTTTCCCCCAATGATCAATGCAGTATACAACCTTGATTATGTTTTCAGCTGATAGCATGATGTGAATATCTGTCATATCCTTCACCAAAACACCTTCTTCCACCACTTGCCTTTAGCAGTATACTTACTTTTCACATCGACCCAATCCAGTTTTTAACTTCATTATCTATAGTCTAACACAAGCATATGAATTCTCTCTAATTAGTTTGTAGGTTCATCAGCTATATTTTTCTCAGATTTCTTTGCAGAGTTTTCCATGGGGGGGGGGGGGGGGGGGGGGGGCGGAGAATGCACATATTAACATTATGCTTCACAACAGGAAGATGGAATAGATGCAAAGAGTTATTCAAAGTCGTTAACTCGCAACAGGATTGTGAAAAATTAGAGAAGGACTTTACGAGACTGGGAGGCTAGATGGCAGATGATGTTTAATGTGAGCAAGTGCAAGGTGATGCATGTGGGAAAAAAAGAACCCGAATTATAGCTACGTTATGCAAGGTTCCACGTTAGGAGTTACGGACCAAGAAAGGGATCTGGGTGTCGTCGTCGATAATACCAGGGGCGTATCTGGACTCCAGCAGTAGGGGGGGCCAGAGCCAGAGGGAGGGGGAGGGGGCACATTTTAGCCCCCCCCCCCCCCCCGCCGGCCCCCCTCCCCGCCATTGCTGAACACCCCCCTCCCTTCCCGCTGCCAACCCTCCCTCCCCGCCGTCGCTTACTTTTGCTGGCGGGGGACCCCAACCCCCGCCAGCCGCGATCCGCTTCCTCCTCCGAGTCCTACCTTTAAAAATATTTCTTCAGCTGGCGGGGGACTCCAACCCCCGCCAGCCGACCCGAGATCTTCTTTAATTTTCTTCTATCTTCGTCCTCCGCGTGGCCGACGTGTTGCTGCTGTTGTGCAAAGCTGAAATCCAGTTTCGGAGTCTGACTGACGTCGTAACGTGCTGCGACGTCAGACTCCGAAACTGGATTTCAGCTTTGCACAACAGCAGCAACATGTCGGCCACGCGGAGAACGAAGATAGAAGAAAGTTAAAGAAGATCTCGGGTCGGCTGGAGGGGGTTGGAGTCCCCCGCCAGCTGAAGAAATATTTTTTAAGGTAGGACTCGGAGGAGGAAGCGGATCTTGGCTGGCGGGGGTTGGGGTCCCCAGCCAGCAAAAGTAAGCGACGGAGGGGAGGGTTGACGGCGGTAGGGGGGCCAGGGCGAAATCTGCGGAGGCCCAGGCCCCTGTGGCCCCACGCAGATACGCCCCTGGATAATACACTGAAACCTTCTGCTCAGTGTGCTGCTGCGGCTCAGAAAGCGAATAGAATGTTGGGTATTATTAGGAAAGTTATGGAAAACAGGTGTGAGGATGTTATAATGCCGTTATATCGCTACATGGTGTGACCGCACCTTGAGTATTGTGTCCAATTCTGGTCACCGCATCTCAAGAAAGATATAGTAGAATTGGAAAAGGTGCAGCGAAGGGCGACTAAAATAATAGCGGGGACGACTTCCCTATGAAGAAAGACTAAGGAAGCTAGGGCTTTTCAGCTTGGAGAAGAGACGGCTGAGGGGAGATGTGATAGAGGTATATAAAATAATGAGTGGAGTGGAGTGGAACAATCTATTAGATTGTAAGCTCTTTGAGCAGGGACTGTCTTTCTTCTATGTTGTGCAGCGCTGCGTATGCCTTGTAGCGCTATAGAAATGCTAAATAGTAGTAGTAGTAGTAGTAGTAGTAGGTGGATGTGAAGCGTCTGTTCACGCTTTCCAAAAATACTAGGACTAGGGGGCATGTGATGAAACTACAGTGTAGTAAATTTAAAACAAATCGGAGAAAATTTTTCTTCACCCAACACGTAATTAAACTCTGGAATTCGTTGCCGGAGAACGTGGTGAAGGCGGTTAGCTTGGCAGAGTTTTAAAAGGGGTTAGACGGTTTCCTAAAGGACAAGTCCATAAACCACTACTAAATGGACTTGGGAAAAATCCACAATTCCAGGAATAACATGTATAGAATGTTTGTATGTTTGGGAAGCTTGCCAGGTGCTCTTGGCCTGGATTGGCCGCTGTCGTGGACAGGATGCTGGGCTCAATGGACCCTTGGTCTTTTCCCAGTGCGGCATTACTTATGTACTTAGGATTCCTTCACATTACAAATTTTATAAATGGGTCTCCTTAAAGAATGGACACAAAAGTGAGAAGAACTCAAACAGGATGTCAGGAAGTCTTTAATATAAACAGCTGTTTATATTAAAGACTTCCTGACACCCTCTTTGAGTTGTCCTCACTTTTTTGTCCATTGCTTTTGTTTACGTGAGGGTTCTCCTCCTCCTTTTTGTTCTCTTCTTTAAAGAATGTCTATAAATTTACAGACAGTGGGACCTGTGCTATGTTATCTGTAGAGGTACCACCTCTAGGTCAACCATAAGAGGCTGATCCAGTTCTGATTTTCCCCCACTGAATATACAGGTTCAAAGTACTGCCTAACCCCTAGGGGCAACCAGTCAGGAAAGGAGCAAATGGGCATTCCTCCTACCACCAGGGGGCTACGTTGGTGTCACCTATGAGAGAGCAATTCTTTAAAAGTAGATCAGAGAGGGCTGGGGGGGGGGGGGGGGGGAATGAAAACTGTTTTGTTAATGGGATCAGGCTATGATTCTGGGGGACATGCCCCCTCAAAATGCCTATGATTCATGTGATCAGACTATGATTTGGGGGGGGGGGGGAGGGAGTGAAATGCACCCCAAACGTTCCAGCTGCTAGTGCTAGATTAGTCCCTTCTCCCTATCACCAGAATGACCTAAGCAGGCAAATTTCACTTTATGAACCACTATGAAATTCACAAACTTATCTAGATAAGTAAATAGTATAATCTTTGTATTCACAGCACTAAGAACTGAATACAATAGGGGTTTTTTTTTTTTTTTTTTCAAATGCCTCTGACATTTCCACAGGTGTAGTAATTATCTCCAATGAATAGGGTTTCCAGGGAGCAGCACCATAGCATTTACCAGCTGTTAACAAGAACATCTTTAATTTTTCTCTAGCTTCAATACAATTGTGATGGGACCAAACAACACTAAGTTACCAGCGATTTTAAATTATTTCCTTGCCATAAGGCTTCAATTTGAGACACATCCACCAAATATTTATAACCCAACTTATCTATAGTTCTAGATGAGTCAAAAGGTAACATATATAATGAAATCTTAACATAAAACAATCGCAATAAAACAAAGCATAAAACCAGTCTCATTATCATTAAAAAAAAACCAAACATTTGTTGTATAATTTGAAGAGGAATAAACATACTGAGTCAAGAATAAATCAGGGAAAGATGAACTGCTACGTACAGCAGAACTACAAACAGAAGGATTGACCAAAAATAGTTTCTTCACTGCTTTCTAAAGCCATAGTAATTTTCCAGCATTCACAACTTGGTGGGTTTATTACTTTCCAGGCCTGGCCAGAGTAAAGGCTCTATTACGTGCCTCTATCGTAACACTCATGCAGAGAGCAAATGCAAAATCCTAGTGCCCTCAGAGCATAAGGCCCTCATTGGTTTGTATGATAAAATACTGTGGTTGCTCTTCAGATAAAATCTGATGAATTAAATAAACTACTTTAAATCTGGCTATTTGTTCTGTTCCCTGACAGCCTTGCACTAGTTCATAACGTGATCCTAAAATGTGTGTAATATCTTTACTGTTAATCTCATTTCTAAGAACTTTCGCTGCTGCAGTCTCTCATTGTAAAGACATATGAGCAAGGCACTGTGGTTAATGTAATTCACAGGCAGTGCAGCCACACTTGCTTGGTTGTGCAAGAGTTGTTACCACTGGTTGTAAGGCTGCCTAGACCTCCTCTCTCTCTCTCTCTGCCAAACTTGGCTCCTCTGTCTCCCTGCTACCATTTCCTGTTCAGCCTTACTATCTCTGTCCTAAGAGGTCAGCCAGGTATGACCTTTCCTTCCTATCACTAGGACCAACCCTTGCCACCCGATGGCAGGCTCTGTTCCCCTTGGCCTCTATCTGCCCCCCCCCCCCCCCCGAGCCTGTAAAAAGCCCCATCACCTCTTTGTCCTTTCAGCCCTGAGGTATTCTAACACCATCCAGCCAGGGGCATGGAGATGACCCCATCTCGCTCCAGACAGCTCTGTCCTGCTGAAACTCCCTGTAACGAACCTGGATTTTTTACCCTGTGAATATCTTCTTCCAAATGAGATATCGCACATTCCAGTCACCCAACTTTGGACTATTTCTACCTGTTCAACTACCTTCCCCTCCCCCTGCAATACAACTACCTCTCTTCAGATCTCCACCTCCCACAGCCTCCAGATTAAGAAGTCTCTGTATCCTGAACATCTATCTGTGAGTAAATTATCTGTGATTTATTCAATAAAAGAGACTTCATAAAATAATAGAGACTTCAGGTGATTGTTGTGCCAGGGTTATGCTCCATGATATTGGGACTTCTAATTACCAAGCTCCAAGAGTCATGACACTATTAGAAGCCAATGCAAAAAGTCAGTCATATATTCAAAATGCTCTGCCCTGGTCAAAATCATAGCTGTAGAGTTCTGTATGGCTTGAAAGCCTTACTTACATAGGAAACTGCAGTAGCCCAGTTCAGTTAACAATATAGAGCAGCATTTTAGAAAGGATGTCCAACTCAGAACATGGATGTCAGATATGGACGTCCATTTCTCTTGTATTTTAGAACAGGATCTGCCAACATACACCCTGTTCTAAAATACATGAGAAATGGACATCCATGTCTGGCTATATCCAACATGAACATCCACTTTACAAACTGAAATGTCCAAACTATGAATGTAACAAAACAAGGGTCATAGACATCTTTATCTTTGTGGCAGCACTGAAATGTCCATATTATAAAATGGCCAAACAGACATCCATGTGGAGGAGTAGCCTAATGGTCTGAGCAGCCAGCTGAAAAAAAAAACAGAGCAGAGAACCAGAGGTGATCAGTTCAAATCCCACTCTAGAGAGTTGTGTGATGTGCTAGAGAAGGTGACAGCGTGGTGACTGAGCTCCGAGAAACCCTGCTTGAATTTGTTATTTTATTTAGCGGTACCTTGGCTGCTCACAATGTCTAAATCCCCAGTGAAGAAATGGATTCTTAAATTGTGAACAGAAAACAACACGCAAGACTAAAACAGGCGAGTCTTGACTGCTCATGGGCAGGACGCAAGCAGCAAGCCCGAGGACCTTCCCTCCGGGGGAGAAGACACTATGGAAATGAACAGTGTGGAACTGAGTGCAGAGTCTATACAACAGGCCTCAAACAGATTTTCAGACAAGCTAACCAAAAGTATTGCTGCAAAGATTGAAAAGGTGATTGACAATGTTGCCGGTTTTCTCGTCTGAAAGCAGGAGGAGCAGATGGATGGTGTGGAGTCCTGCGTCAGTGTCCTAGAGGATGCCCTTACTATCTAAGGCAGTAAAACTGATCGCTTGGAGAGGAGCTGCAAGGCTCTGGATGAGGGACTGGGGGATCAGGAAAAATCGGTCCCGCTGCAATAGCCAGCGGATCCTCGGGCTCCCAGAGAAAGCAGAAGGTGTAGTTGGTTTTGCTGCAAAATGGCTGCCTGGCTATTGGGACTTAAGATTGAGGGAATCGCCTGAAGATTGATCAAGCACATCGGATTTTGCACCTACTACAGGTGACATCCAGAGGCCCTGCACGTGAAGCTTCATAACTTCAATGATAAACAGAAAATTCAGGAAACAGCAAGGAACTCTTATAATAGTAGAATTTTTATCTTTGAGGATTTCTCTCTTGCAAAAGAAGCAGTTAGGCTTCATGGAAGTTAAGAAACAGCTTTCATTATGATTTACTATATCCTGCTTGACTTAAAATCCGGAACATGCAAAATTAGTCATCTTCCAGACCCTGGCGATGCTCGAGCAGCAAGCTCTAATACTTGACTTTGTAAGAACTTTCTAGGTACCAGCATGCTTATTGGGGATTTTTGGAGCTCCCAATGTGGTCCTGCACTGTTGCATATGACTCTTGTTTGGGTTCCCTTTTTACGGTTGTACTATTTTTATTTTTTGCCCTTTTTTCTCCCTTTTCAATCTTAGTATCCTGGATTTTGGACTTTTTTTTTTTAGAGCGAGCAGTGATTTTCAAATATTATTTTATTTTTTAAATTCTTTTTTCAGATTTCAAATTTTTAGAGACTTTTCTTGTTTCTTGTTGCAATTCTTTTGTTTTCATATATTTTGGGGGACTGCCTTGGTACACATATGACTCCGCTTTGTATTATAGTTATAGAATCATTACATACACCTTCATGTAACTGGGTATATCATTCGTTGTATAACAATGTACCTTTGTTATATATGTTTGGGATGTTGGTGGCTACTTGTTGGGGTATGGGGAGGGTTTGAGTTCATTGTGGGCAAGGGGAGTTTTAAAGGGAGGTTTGTCACACCTGTATTGAAAGGGAAAGGGAAATGGGACTTGATATACCACCTTTCTGTGGTTTTTGCAACTACATTCAAAGTGGTTTACATATTATACACGTACTTATTTGTACCTGGGGCAATGGAGGGTTAAGTGACTTGCCTAGAATCACAGGGAACTGCAGTGGGAATTGAACCCAGTTCCCCAGGATCAAAGTTCATTACACTAACCACTAGGCCACTCCTCCACCCCAGTGATAAAATCCAGCGCTAGAACTCGAATGCATAGGGATAGCTGGGGGTTAGATGGGGGGGGTGGTAGGGTTGGGTTAGGTTAGGCTTTGTAGATGAGTGGTTGGGATATGGGGGATGGGAAGTGGATAGTAGTTGTGTTCTAGTTTTAGGGTTGGTGGAGTGGATGTGGGATAGGTGCAGTTCATTAGGGGTTGGTACGGGGTAAAACACAGCAGACAGAGGTTTTATGGTTTACAAGAGTATGACTTTTGTGGGACCTAGTGTCTTCTTTCTATTTCTCTGATATTTTTTCAATACATTATTGATATTCCCTTCCCCCAATTTTTTTTTTTATTTTCCACTGACTGAATAGGGTATCATCTTTATTTAATTCTTAGCATTCATTGACTGTATAATATCTCTGAATCTCAGAGGCTTATCCATCTCTAAAGAGATCTAAAGTCTTACAGTTGTCTAAAAAAACATCAGGCTCAAATTGGGTTTTTACAGGAAACATCTGTCCCCTAGCGAGCATAGTAAATTAGTCAGAGGATGGGTGGGTCGCTGCTATGCAGCCTCCTATAACACTAAAAGACAGGAGGGGTTGTATTTTGATTGATAAAGCATTGCTCTTAATAGAACAGAGCCAACATGAACTTAGCAATGGAAGTCACACCTCAAACTGGCTACATTTGTTTTTGAAGGTGGTTAATAAAAAATGTGGCTAAACGATGAGCTGTTTGATATATTTGTATCTGGGCTTTTAGAAGACATTTCATAAAATCCCTCATGAAAGACTTTTGAGGCAATTGAAAAGTCACGGGATAGGAGGAAATGTTATGGTATCAGTTTAATTGTCAGGATTATTGAAATATACAGTGGTGGAAATAAGTATTTGATCCCTTGCTGATTTTGTAAGTTTGCCCACTGACAAAGACATGAGCAGCCCATAATTGAAGGGTAGGTTATTGGTAACAGTGAGAGATAGCACATCACAAATTAAATCCGGAAAATCACATTGTGGAAAGTATATGAATTTATTTGCATTCTGCAGAGGGAAATAAGTATTTGATCCCCCACCAACCAGTAAGAGATCTGGCCCCTACAGACCAGGTAGATGCTCCAAATCAACTCGTTACCTGCATGACAGACAGCTGTCGGCAATGGTCACCTGTATGAAAGACACCTGTCCACAGACTCAGTGAATCAGTCAGACTCTAACCTCTACAAAATGGCCAAGAGCAAGGAGCTGTCTAAGGATGTCAGGGACAAGATCATACACCTGCACAAGGCTGGAATGGGCTACAAAACCATCAGTAAGACGCTGGGCGAGAAGGAGACAACTGTTGGTGCCATAGTAAGAAAATGGAAGAAGTACAAAATGACTGTCAATTGACAAAGATCTGGGGCTCCACGCAAAATCTCACCTCGTGGGGTATCCTTGATCATGAGGAAGGTTAGAAATCAGCCTACAACTACAAGGGGGGAACTTGTCAATGATCTCAAGGCAGCTGGGACCACTGTCACCACGAAAACCATTGGTAACACATTACGACATAACGGATTGCAATCCTGCAGTGCCCGCAAGGTCCCCCTGCTCCGGAAGGCACATGTGACGGCCCGTCTGAAGTTTGCCAGTGAACACCTGGATGATGCCGAGAGTGATTGGGAGAAGGTGCTGTGGTCAGATGAGACAAAAATTGAGCTCTTTGGCATGAACTCAACTCGCCGTGTTTGGAGGAAGAGAAATGCTGCCTATGACCCAAAGAACACCGTCCCCACTGTCAAGCATGGAGGTGGAAATGTTATGTTTTGGGGGTGTTTCTCTGCTAAGGGCACAGGACTACTTCACCGCATCAATGGGAGAATGGATGGGGCCATGTACCGTACAATTCTGAGTGACAACCTCCTTCCCTCCGCCAGGGCCTTAAAAATGGGTCGTGGCTGGGTCTTCCAGCACGACAATGACCCAAAACATACAGCCAAGGCAACAAAGGAGTGGCTCAGGAAGAAGCACATTAGGGTCATGGAGTGGCCTAGCCAGTCACCAGACCTTAATCCCATTGAAAACTTATGGAGGGAGCTGAAGCTGCGAGTTGCCAAGCGACAGCCCAGAACTCTTAATGATTTAGAGATGATCTGCAAAGAGGAGTGGACCAAAATTCCTCCTGACATGTGTGCAAACCTCATCATCAACTACAGAAGACGTCTGACTGCTGTGCTTGCCAACAAGGGTTTTGCCACCAAGTATTAGGTCTTGTTTGCCAGAGGGATCAAATACTTATTTCCCTCTGCAGAATGCAAATAAATTCATATACTTTCCACAATGTGATTTTCCGGATTTAATTTGTGATGTGCTATCTCTCACTGTTACCAATAACCTACCCTTCAATTATGGGCTGCTCATGTCTTTGTCAGTGGGCAAACTTACAAAATCAGCAAGGGATCAAATACTTATTTCCACCACTGTATGTAGCATAATTATTGATTGTGCTGAGTCAGATACCAATATAAAAATACAGCTTTGAGATCAGCTAGCCTGAATTTCATCTCCCCCTCCCTTTTTCCTGGGAAACCTTTGACAGCCAAAGCTTGGCTAGGTAGTTAACACCTCTAGGACTCTGAACAAAAGAACTATTCAAATACAAACAAGTAAGAGGATACTTCAAAGAGTGTTTTTAAGCTTACTCTCTTCCTCTGATCAAAAAGCCTGACTGATCAACACAACAAAGATCAAAGAGGCAAGGAGACAGGCAGGCTGGAAAGGTGTAAAATCCAGCTACTAAAGACAAAGGACACCTGCTGGCCACCACAGACAAATCTTATCAGATGTGTATCTATCACAGAGATTCAAGCAGGAAGCCTTTCACTTCAATAAACTATTTGTCAGCAAAATCCAGACAGGAAGTCTTATGATGTCATAAGACATGAGACCAGATACCACAATGCTTTGCAATTACTCAGGGTCGAGTGCAAACCAGGAAGCAAATGCACACAGGACATGCACTCATATATTTCCCTGCAAACAGACTGTATAAAAGGCCTGGAAAAGTCCAGCTCTCTCTTCTTGGGACCTGCTGCTCTTGGGACCTGGTTCCTCTGCTGAACTCTACACACACACATCCAGGCTCCAGCAACCAACTTTAAAAGAAAAGTACACCTTCAACAATTCTGCAACAAAGACTTTTCTGTAAGTTAATTAAACCTGTTATTTTGTTGTTTTGGCACAAATTATCTGTTCCCAGGTCCTTAAAAGAACTACCTCTTGCAATATTATTTACATGATTTGTATATTAAATAAACCTTTTCTGAAGCTAAATAGATGGTCTTGTGTGTCCCGGGTACATGCCTTTAAATCTGGAAACGCAGGATACTGCATTTCAACAGAGATAATATTTAATTCATTGCAATTGTGGATCTTGTTGCTTTAATTGGCAACTGGTGGAGAATTTATATATATATATATATATATATCTTAAAAATTATAAACATTAGCAAGTGCTCTAGAGCTCTTCCCCCAAGATAAATTAATTCTTGTTACAGAAATACTATTGTGGATTTGAAACTGACTAAAAGATAGAAAATGAGAGCATGTCTAATTGGGTTTACTGCATGCTAAAACTGAACTATCGCTGGGGCAACATGGCTGCCGGTGGTAGTTCTGGGTGGAGCATGTGCCATTTCCAGCAATCCCTAGAAAGTTTTGTCTAGTGTGGCGCTAACCCCACAGTAATCGTCATCCCTTGGTTTGAATCCAGACGGTGCATAACACGCTGCACAATATAAATTTATATACTGCTTTAAGGGGCCCTTTTACAAAATGGCAGTAAGGCCAAAGTAGGCTTACCGCATGCTAAAACTGAACTACCGCTAGGGCAACACGGCCACCGCCAGTAGTTCCGGGTTCAGCATGCACCATTTCCAGCACTCCCTGGAAATTGTTTTTTTGTCTAGTGTGGTGCTAACCCCACGGTAATCGGGCATTGCCGTGTGCTGCCCAGTTACAGCAAGAGCCCTTACCGCCACCTCAATGAGTGGCGGCAAGTGCTCTCCACCACATGGCCATTTTGGGATTTATTTTTTTTAACCTGCTGCAGGAAAAAGGGCCCTGGTGCAAGGGAAAAAGGGCCCCCGCCGCTACTGAAGGCCCTTTTTCCTGCAGCTTAGTTATAAAAGGACCCCTAAACAAAAATGGCTCAAGACAGTTTACAAAACGTAAAGTTCTAACATATAATACTAATCAACAGAATCATAAAATTCAAGTTAAAAGAAATCTGGACTACTAAAAAAATCAATTACAAAACATCCAAAAAAAATTAAACAAGATGTATTAAAAAAACAAGTTTAAGGTTTCTAAATATTGGATAATTTGATTCAATGCTGATATTGAACAATAATGAGTTCCACATTTTTGGTATAATAGCTGGAAACAATTTCTTAAAAGAACCTTTCTTTCTCAGAGTAGAAGGTGGAAAAATTGCTACTGATTGATATAAGCTTGGCATGAAAAGCGTTTCTGTGGTCTAAGCGATAAGAATTCCGCAAGATACGAAGGACATAGACCAGTGATGGCGAACCTTTCAGAGACCGAGTGCCCAAACAGCAACCCAAAATCTAATTACTCATCGCGAAGTGCCGGTACTCATTATGGGCGGGGTCACCACATATGACTCCACCCCATGATAGCCACACACCCTTACACCAGCCTTGGCGTATATAAACAAACATCATTGAAAATATTATACTAGTATAGGAGAAAAAAATAACATGATTTTCTTTCATTATAAATCATTTCTGTAAGTTATTACAGCTCCAGTATACCCAGTGCAAAATAAGACAGCAGATGTAAATTCTCAAATTGGACATATTCCAAACACTAAAATGAAAATAAAATGGTTTTTTTTCTACCTTTGTTGTCTGGTGATTTTGTTTTTCTATCCATATTGGTCCTAGTCGCTGATTCTGCTGCTATCTGTTCTCTTAACTCTGTTTCCAGGGCTTCCTTTCCATTTATTTCTTTACTTTCCTCCTTTCTTCTTCATTTCTTGCCCTCCATCCATGTCCAGCAACCCTCCTCTCCCCTCCAGCCACAAATGTCCAGCAACCCTCCTCTCCCCTCCAGCCGCCCATGTCCAGCCACCCTCCCCTCCAGCCACCCTCCTCTCCCCCTGCCCTCCCCTCCAGCCACCCTCCTCTCCCCCCTGCCCTCCCAGCGGCAGGCCTCCCTCCCACCCAGCACCAGTCCACCCAGCATCAAGCCTCCCTCCCTCCCACCCAGCACCAGGCCATGCACCCACCCAGCACTCCCACCCAAGCACCAAGCCTCCCACCCAAGCACCCAGGCCTGCCTCCCTCCCACCCACCCAGCACCAGGCCATCCACCCACCCAGCACTCCCACCCAAGCACCAGGACACCCACCCAAGCACCAGGCCTCCCACCCACCCAAGCACCAGGCAGGCCTCTCTCCCTCCCACCCAAGCACCAGGCCATGCACTCACCCAGCACTCCCACCCAGCACCAGGCCACCCACCCAGCACCAGGCCTGCCTCCCTCTCACCCAAGCACCAGGCTATGCACTCACCCAGCACTCCCACCCAAGCACCAGGCCATCCACCCACCCAGCACTCCCACCCAAGCACCAGGCCTCCCACCCACCCAAGCACCAGTCAGGCCTCTCTTCCACCCACCCAAGCACCAGGCAGGCCTCTCTCCCTCCCACCAAAGCACCAGGCCATGCACTCACCCAGTACTCCCACCCAAGCACCAGGCCACCCAAGCCTCCCTCCCTCCCACCCAAGCAGCAGCAGCAAGCAGGCAGGCCACCCACCCTCCCACCCAAGCACCAGGCCTCGCTCCCTCCCTCCCACCCAGCGTGCACCAAGGCTCCCTCCCACCCACCCACCCAAGCAGCAGCAGCAGCAAGCAAGCAGGCAGGCCACCCACCCTCCCACCCAAGCACCAGGCCTCGCTCCCTCCCTCCCACCCAGCGTGCACCAAGGCATCCACCCACCCGGCGTCAAGCATTCCTCCCTCCCTCCTACCGGCACCAGCCCTCCCTTCCTCCGAACCCCAAGAAATTTAAAAGTTCGAGTAGGCTGCGTCAGCATCAGCAGTAGCAGCGAAAAACGTGCTGCTGGTTCGGCGCGTCTTCAGCCTTCCGTCTCTCAAGCTCTCTGGTCCCGCCCTAACAGGAAATGAGGGCGGGACCAGAGAGCTTGAGAGACGGAAGGCTGAAGACGCGCCGAACCAGCAGCACGCTTTTCGCTGCTACTGCTGATGCTGACGCCGCCTACTCGAACCAGGGAAGACTTTTAAATTTCTTCGGGTTCGGAGGGAGGGATGGAGGCCGGGCGGGCTGGTGCCGGGTGGGAGGGAGGGAGGGAGGAACGCTTGACGTTGGGTGGGTGGGAGGGCTAAGTTTCGGGTGAGGCGACCGGCGGCGCGCGTGCCAACAGAGAGGGCTCCGCGTGCCCTCTCTGGCACGCATGCCATAGGTTCGCCATCACTGACATAGACGTTAAAGAATCTTAAAAGCTAAACACAGGAGTTTAAATTCACTTTGTGCTGCAGCGTGCAACCAATGCAAAGAAAGAAGCAAAGACATTGCCCTATCGCAGGGGTGGGCAACCATGGTCCTCGAAGGCTACAACCCAGTCAGGGTTTCAAGACTTCCACAATGAATAATTGTGAGGTTGATTTGCATATACTGCTTCCATTGTAAGCAAATAGGTCTCATGCATATTCATTGCGGAAATCTTGAAAACCCAACTGGGTTACTTATTTGTTGCATTAGTATCCCACATTTTCCCACCTATTTACAGGCTCAATGTGGCTCAAATAGCACCGTGATGGCGATCGCCAATTCCGGTATGAGAAATACAATGTGGTATTGCGTTTGAGTTCATGAGTGACAGAGTAGATAGGTAATCAAGGAAGAAGAGTTAAGTTTTGCCTGTCGAGGACCGTGGATGCCCACCCCTGCCCTATCATATTTGCTTTTATACAGAATAATCTTTGCCACAGTATTTTGGAGTAACTGAATCCCATCTAACAATTTCATTGGAAGACCTAATTAAAAATTATAATAGTCAAATGTAGAAGTTAGCATAGCTTTAACAATCAATTGCAAATCATTTTAAGAGAAACAGTAGTGATTCTGTCTCAGTAATTTTAACGGACAAAAACATGATTTAATAATCTGATTAATCTGAGGTTCTAATGTCAGTCAAAGATGAATCAATTAGTATTCCCAGACTGCAAATAGTTGACTGCAATACTATTTCCTTCCACCCTAAGATAGTTCCCTTCACAGGAATAGATCAATCTTTACCAGCCACCTACAAAATTGAAGTCTTATCGGTATTCAGTTTTAAAGAGTAAGACCTCATCCAAAATGCTATTCTATAAAACAAATATAGAGATAGAGACTGTCACACCAGGAAAACCACTTGAATATCATCTATATAGATATTTTATGATATACCCATAAAGAAGAGCATATTACCCAGTGAACTCAAATACACAATATAGAGGACACTGGGGAGGCAAAGTCCAAAATGTAAGGTGGCATACAGCTTCAGGTCAAAAACATCCCTCCTCCTTCCTCTTCTCTTCCTTTTGTCTTACCTGCTGTAGAGAATGCAATAAGCAGTGTGGCAATCGTGTACAGGAATCTGAAATGAGACAGAACAGTCACAGTTTCAGTACAAGAGCCCAAAGATTCACTGCAATGCCCTGCCTGTCGCCTGGTCAAATTTCTGGAGCCAACAGCAGGAAAATAAAAATTCAGATTTGCAAGGCATAATATGTTTCCTATCACACTGCCTAAGAAGCCTAGACCTCCAGAATATTTTCAAATAAAAGGGTCACCTGAAACTGAAATATACCTGCAAATTTCTCCCCTAGACAGGCACATCAATTGAATGGCTGCAGCAGATACATTAATGTTTTTGTACTGTGGTTCAGTTGCTTTACCTGTAATTTTTGGTTACAGAGAAGTCTGCAATTCTTCTTACATAGGCTGCATTAAGTGGTAAAGACGTTTCTCCTCATTCACCTAACTGGGTAGAGTAGTCCTGATCTTCAGAATTTCCATTACTCAAGTTATGGGGCAACTTTAAGCATATGTCATGCAAACACTTTCACATGTATCTCAATAGAAATAAAACAAAATAAAACATGGAAAAGAAAATAAGATGAAACCTTTTTTATTGGACATAACTTAATACATTTCTTGATTAGCTTTCGAAGGTTGCCCTTCTTCGTCAGATAGGAAATAAGCAAGTGTTGGAAGATGACAGTATATATGTGAGACATCAAAGCATTTCAGTGACAGTCTAATAGGATGGGGGTGGATAGGTGAGAGGAGGGTAACAAACAAAGCAATACAACTCTATGGTTTATAATGGGCTAGAAAACCCAGATCTTTAAGTCCTGTCTGGTGGGTGTCAAAATATTTAATCATTCTGACTTCAAAGGTCTTACGTTCCTGTATTGTTTTAAAGTTACCTTTCAGGATTCTTACTATGAAAGGCCAGCACTGGAGGGGATGGGAATATCTCTTTCAGTAATTCATCCTCCTGGAGTAGAGGCTGCAGATCTTTTATAATTTTTCTTAATTTTTCCAGCTCTGGGTTGTGTCACTATAAGGGGAATTCTGTCTGTGGCTTTATTTCTTTGTACAGTAGCAGTTTTTCCCTGGGTGTTTTGAGGGAGGAGGCAATATTCTTGGAGATTATTTTGGGGTTGTAGCCTTTCTGTTCGAAGGATGCAGTCAGGATTTCAAGGTGTCTGTCTCTGTCCCTTGGGTCAGAGCAGATATGGTGGTATTTTATGGCTTGGCTGTAAATAATTGATCTCTTTGTACGTGAAAGGTGGAAGCTGGAGGTAGCTGCATCTGTCTGTGGGTTCCTTGTATATAGATGTTTGTATATAGCCATCACTGATTGAGACTGTGGTATCCAAAAAATTGACTTTTTCTGGGGAGTAGTCAATTTTGAATCTGATTGTAGGATGGTATGTATTGAAGGAATTGTAAAATTGTTTCACAGTTTCTTCACCCTCAGTCCAAATCATAAAAATGTTATCAATGTACCGGTATTTTAGGGCCTCTGGTCCTGCCCTTCCGCAAACAGGAAATGAGGGCGGGACCAGAGGCACAGCTGAAACAGAAGCAAAAGTGAAGGCAGTGTGAAGCGCCATGCCGTGCCTGCTCGACTTGACTGTTGCTGGCGGACCAGGAGGTAAAAAGATTTAAAGAACAGCCGGCACATACGAAGTGGAGGGGCAGCCGCACACGTCCTGCTAGCACTCGGAGGCCACAGAGAGGGAGGGAGGCTCGGGGTGGTGGAACTCGGAGGAGGGTGGACGTGGAACTCAGACAGGAGTGGAAGGAGGGAGGGAGGTAGAGGGCATGGAACTTGGGGCGGTGGAACTCGGAGGACAGGGGGGCCATGGAACTCGGACGCGAGTAGAAGGAGGGAGGGAGGTAGGGGGTCATCAAACTCGAACAGGCGATTCTGTACTCACCTTCAGTGACTGCTGCTGGGTTCCCTTCTCTCTCACTTCCTGTTGGTCCGCCCTGTGACATCATCCCAGGGTGGACCAATGGGAACTGTGTTACGAACCCAGGCATCCAGACGGAAGTGCAAATTATTATATAGGATGTCCAATAAAAAAGGTATCATCTTATTTTCTTTTCCATGTTTTATTTCTATTGATTACCTTTAAAAGTGGACTAACACGGCTACCACACCTCTTTACTCAACATGTATCTCAGAAGCCAGCCAAAGTTGTTGAGGGATATCCTCTCTTCTGATAAGTACGTTTGGGCTCAGACTCAGTCAAACTGAAATCCAGAAGTTTTCGAAAAGTAGATTATTGTCTACTGCTGTATTGTAAGTCAGTCACTGTTTGATGTGTGTTCATCAACTAAAAGCCATTTACACATTTGTTCCCATTAAATATTTCTTTAGCAAAGGTAGCAACTCTTTTTAGTCTCTGCAAATATGGTACCCTAACAAAAGGGCAATTCTCTAAGTGGGTGCCCACATTTACACACCACTTGAGTGTGTAAATGTACAAAAATTTAAAAAATTTTCTGGGTTGTGTACCCTTACACATATGTGTATCAGCAGAGCAACTCAGCATTACTCTGTAAGGGCACACACATAAGTGGCATAGCATGTAAATGAAAGGGGGCACTCACAGATGTCCCAACTTTACCCATGTAATTATCTGGGTACAAGGCTGAACATCACCAGAACCCACATAAATGCTGGCAGATGTATTATATCCGATATTCAGCACTGGGTTGCAAAGACCAGCTCTCTGGTTGCCAGAAATTGGTGCCGACAGCTCCACCTCACCGCCCTACCCTAAACAACCTCTCCAGTCCATGCTGGGCCAGCAGCGGCCTCCTGAAATAAGGCAGAACATTGGACTCACTCCCAGTGGGGGCTTCACCTACTCCCAGACACAGGCTTTCTCCTTCTGGAATGAGAACCTCAGCCCCGGTGCACCACTCCTGCCACAGCAAGTGGGGGCCAGGAAACACCACTGCAGCTCCTTCCTGACTGCTACTCCAACTCTTCATTCTTTCAGAAGCCCCCCTTCTTGTGAGGTGTTTTTTTTTCAGGTTGTGCTCTGCACAACCCTTTTACCTGAGTTCAATCCCGGGCCACCCAAGCTAAGAGGGGAGGGACCTGATCTCCTTCAGCTATGAACTATCCTCTCAGGTGTTGGTTCCACTAACAGGGCCAGAATTGCTCTCCCACTTAAGGTTGACCAGGTTACCAACTCTCAGGCCAGACCTAGGAACAACCCACCTGCCCCAAACAAAACTGTAAGAGATATCCATCACCATCCGCTAGAGACAGAGAATACACAGTGACTTATACAGAGCAGAGCTCACAACTCTTTGGCCTTGGTCTCTATCTGCTGGTTGACGAGCATAAGCCATATGTTCTGGACTGGTCTGGTGAGATAAGGAATAGCCTACTGTGTTACAAAGTCAGTTACTACTTTCTCTCTGAAACATGCCAAAGAAAACTGCAGCTGCAGAGAATTTCATCAGTTTTTTTGGCAAAAAAAAAAAGACAAAGTTTTGAAAATACAACACTATGTGTGATATTACCTATTTCTGCCTAACCCCATGTCATGAGGTAGTCCCTCTAAATTAGCTCTTTTGGTCAAGAACTCAGCACTAAATTCATGTATTACGAAGCTGGATGCTGGTGTACTATTTTCATGCTTTATTTTACAAGTGTAAATGGGAAGATTAACCATAGACTTCTTGTGAACAATTCCACATTTACCATACTCCCAATTTTATGTGGAGGGCATTTTCAATATGATGTCTAAGTCCTACTCCAAAATTCAAGTGAGGAACAGAGCCATTTTCAAAACAGAATATCTTCCCTCCCCCCCCCCCCCCCCAAAAAAAAAAATGGCTATTTGCTAGATGTTTTGTGCTCTGTGCATTTATCTTTTTGGTCCATTTTCAAAAAAAAATATGTCCAAGTGAAAAACGCAAAAAAGCAAGCCATTGGGATGTAGGAGCAGCCAGCATTCTTAGTAGACTGGCCATACAGACATCCCAGAAGAGCAATGGGTCACCCTAGGGGGCAATGCAGTGGACTTCAAATAAATGCTCCCAGGTACACATCTCACTTTTGCTCCTTTATCTTGTCTGCTGAGCCCCCCCCCCTCAAAAAAAAAACCCACCCAAAACCCACTACCCCCAACTGTACACCACTACAATAGCCCTTATGGGTGAATGTACAGTGGGTTTATGGAGAGTTACAGTTTCCACCACAAATGTAACAGGTAGGGGGCGACTGGGTCCACCTGTCTGCAGTGCACTGCACCCACCACTAGACTACCCCAGGGACCTCCGTGCTGCTCTAATGGACCTGGGTGTAACACCTGAGACTGACAAGTAATGATTTTAATCACATGTTGGAGGAGGGGGAGAGGGGAGGATGCAGCATAATTGGTTAAGTAGAGTTTGGTCCTTGATTCTAGTTGTGGTGTTATGGATTCCACTATTGTTTCTACCTTTAGAAAGAATCTGTATAGCAGTGCAATTCCCCTGCCTCTTTTTTTTTTTTGTTACATTTGTACCCCGCGCTTTCCCACTCATGGCAGGCTCAATGTGGCTTACATGGGGCAATGGAGGGTTAAGTGACTTGCCCAGAGTCACAAGGAGCTGCCTGTGCCTGAAGTGGGAATCAAACTCAGTTTCTCAGTTCCCCAGGACCAAAGTCCACCACCCTAACCACTAGGCTACCCTCCACTCCACTATACAGATTCTTTCTTACACTGGACCAGAAACATGAAAAGAGGCAGGGGAATTGTTTCTGGTCCAGTGTAAGATCTTATTGCCTGGTGGACATAGGTCCAGAATAATAGGGTCTTCCCTGTCATGGATCCATGTTTCGTTTATGAAGGCCAAGCCGAGGTTTTCATCTGTTATCCAGTCTTTTATGGTTTCTGTTTTGTTTACTGTTGATCTGGCATTGATATAACCCACTGGTATTGGTAGGTAATCATCTTCTTGTAGCGTGACTGTGGTTATTTTCATTAGTTGACGTTTATGTGGGTTTCTATGTTTCTTGGTTTCCTTTTTGGTTCTCTGTTGTGCTTGGGTGTCCATTGAATGGTTTTCATTTTTCTGAGTGCCCTGTCCAGCTGTTTGGATTCTACCTGGAGAGAGGTAGGTTTTTCCCGCTGTGTAACACAGGTTGCACATTACTGGTATATTGTTGGTTATTTCTGGAGTCAGGGCGATCGTAGATGCTATTAGCGTAAGCGTTGATAACCCTATTAGAATTTTTGTAATGTATGTGTTTCCTCTTTGGAGTGAGGGGGAGGTTGGTGTATTGCCTGGTTTCTGTTTTGCTATGAGAGAGAGAGTATGAGGTAGCTCATGATTTCTTTTGCTTTATGTGGACTGCTTACTCCTTACATAAGGAATTGTCCCGTGTGTAGGTTTTATTCTCGTCAGGAAGCGATGGAAGTGGGTAAGGAGCGTTGGCGTCTCAATCGCCTGTGTCATTTGTTAAGGATTGTCCGCCACACATCCGCTGGCAGCACCAGCTTGCTTCTGCACATGGTGCCATTAGTGAACGGGGAGTTACTGCCGGAAACAGTGTTGGTGGATTAAAGAGGTCAGCACCTCAGCTGATTCACATTCACTGCCTGCCGCTGGCCTCAAAGTCTTCTGTCTACCGTGTCCTCCCCCGGAGGAAACAGGAAGTTGTCAGCCAGGGAAGGACACAGCAGAGAGATTACTCAGAGGCCGGAGGCAGGCAATGAATGTGAACTGCTGCTGCAGCCTGGCAACTTCTGCATAGCAAACAGAAATAAACCAGGGGGTGGGAAGAGGTTTGAGAGAGGGGGGGGGGGAAGATGTAGATCACCTGTAGGAGGGGGTGTGTGGATAGAAAGATGCTGGACTGCTTGCAGGGGAAAGGAGGAAGACGAAATGTACCGAACTGTGGGGGTGAAGGAAGGAAGAGGAAAGATGCTGGATCTCGGATGCAAGGTAAAAAGTGGAAGGTGAGACGTTAGAAAGGTGTGGGGGAGGGGGGAAGAGGGAGATATGTTGGCCTCAGGGGCAGAGGAGAGGGAGGAAGAGATGGTGGACAGCAAGAGACAGGATGGGAGAGAAGTCTGAATCAGAGTGGGGTTGAAGGAGAGGGAGAAATGCTGGACAGCAGGAGGTAGGAAGGCAAACCAGAGGGAGATATGTTTGGAGGAAGAGGGAAAATGCTGGACAACAGGAGGCAGGAAGGGAAGTGAGAAGGAAGGATGTTTAAATGGGGGGGGGGGGGGGGTTCGAGGGGAAGGATGGCGGGACAGGAGCTGGACAACAGGAGGCAGGAAGGGAAGCAAGAAGGGATATATGAAGGGGGGTTGGGGAGGGATGTTTGGAGGGGAAGGAGAGAGAGATGCTGGTTAAGTCAGTAATGGAAGCAAGAGCGCAAGATGTCTGAATTAGGGGTTGAAGGGGAGGAGAGGGAGGGAGAAATGCTGGATAACTGGAGGGAGGCTGCTGGACATCCACTATTTCTCCACTCCTCCCCTCTGTCCCAACAGGAGAGAGAGAGAGAGAGAGAGAGAGAGTTCTTGGAATTGGGGGGTAGAGGGGAAGGAATGATAGATGCTAGACAATGGGAGGGAGGAAAGAAAAAGGAGAGAGACTGGACTCAAATGAGGGAAGAGGGAGGGAGAGATGCTGGACTACAGAGGAGGATGACGGAGAAGAGAAAGAGATGCTCGACCATGGGTGATGTCCTCGCATTTATTTCTATTAAAAATCTTTGTTTTAGAACAATTTTTGAAAATTGGGAACTCTATGCCTTTGTTTATGCATTGTTTGAAGGGTTTATGTCATGTTTTCCATGTTATCCAACTTTTCAGTTATCTGGCAATGGGGCGGTCCTGTTTACATTGGATAATCGAGACTGCACTGTAAAATATATGGAAAAATTATGCCTTACCTGATCATTTTCTTTCGTTTAGTTGCAGCACATGAATCCAGGAACAAGTGGGTTGTGTCCGTCTAACAGAGAGCCTGAGATCACTGAATTCAACACAGTAATATAGCACGGCTAGCTCCTCAGAAAGCTAGTATGTCATCTACCAAAACAGCCCACCAAAACAGGCCCCAAGGTCCCCCGTTTCCACCGGGATGGAATGTTCGAACCTTGAGCTATGCTGCACTCCTTTGTTCCAGCCACCACAAACAAAACGCCTAGACCCCCAGGCCCAAAGCTTAAGAGAGACAATCATCTGTAATTCTGAATCAATAAGTGGATTTGTGTCCATGTCCTAAGACAACCTCTCATCTCTCATAAATAAAACTTTTCTCTTATTTAAAAAAATTTTTTAAAGGCGCAGCAGACAATTCAGACAGCCCACAAACAGGGATCAAACCCCTCAGACCTATTGTTCTATAGTCTGAAAAAACAAATTATTTTTTTAATAGATGTTGCAACATAGCATGGAGCAGAGGAGAGGGCAAGCCGACAGGTCAGTAGCAGGGGGACAACCAGGGTGGGGGAGGGACCTGGGGTGACCGGGTATACCACTTAAAGCTGGTGCCGTATAGCCAGACCATCCCGGTGCTCATATGGCCAGGAGACCTGGGCCAGGAGCACCTCTAACAGAGGAATCCAGGAGCTAGTGGAGCTCCGTCCATCCACCTGCTATAGAGATATAGCGAATGCTACATACCTGTAGAAGGTATTCTCCGAGGACAGCAGGCTGATTGTTCTCACTGATGGGTGACGTCCACGGCAGCCCCTCCAATCGGAATCTTCCTAGCAAAGTCCTTTGCTAGCCCTCGCGCGCCCGCGCGCATGCGCGGCCGTCTTCCCGCCCGAAACCGGCTCGAGCCGGCCAGTCTCGTATGTAGCAAAAGAGAAACAAGGGAAGACTCAACTCCAAAGGGGAGGCGGGCGGGTTTGTGAGAACAATCAGCCTGCTGTCCTCGGAGAATACCTTCTACAGGTATGTAGCATTCGCTTTCTCCGAGGACAAGCAGGCTGCTTGTTCTCACTGATGGGGTATCCCTAGCCCCCAGGCTCACTCAAAACAACAACCAAGGTCAATTGGGCCTCGCAACGGCGAGGACATAACTGAGATTGACCTAAACAATTTACCAACTAACTGAGAGTGCAGCCTGGAACAGAACAAACAGGGCCCTCGGGGGGTGGAGTTGGATCCTAAAGCCCAAACAGGTTCTGAAGAACTGACTGCCCGAACCGACTGTCGCGTCAGGTGTCCTGCTGCAGGCAGTAATGAGATGTGAATGTGTGGACAGATGACCACGTCGCAGCTTTGCAAATTTCTTCAATGGAGGCTGACTTCAAGTGGGCTACCGACGCAGCCATGGCTCTAACATTATGAGCCGTGACATGACCCTCAAGAGCCAGCCCCACCTGGGCGTAAGTGAAGGAAATGCAATCTGCTAGCCAATTGGATATGGTGCGTTTCCCTACAGCCACTCCCCTCCTATTGGGATCAAAAGAAACAAACAATTGGGCGGACTGTCTGTTGGGCTGTGTCCGCTCCAGGTAGAAGGCCAATGCTCTCTTGCAGTCCAATGTGTGCAGCTGACGTTCAGCAGGGCAGGAATGAGGACGGGGAAAGAATGTTGGCAAGACAATTGACTGGTTCAGATGGAACTCCGACACGACCTTTGGCAAGAACTTAGGGTGAGTGCGGAGGACTACTCTGTTATGATGAAATTTGGTGTAAGGGGCCTGGGCTACCAGGGCCTGAAGCTCACTGACTCTACGAGCTGAAGTAACTGCCACCAAGAAAATGACCTTCCAGGTCAAGTACTTCAGATGGCAGGAGTTCAGTGGCTCAAAAGGAGGTTTCATCAGCTGGGTGAGAACGACATTGAGATCCCATGACACTGTAGGAGGCTTGACAGGGGGCTTTGACAAAAGCAAACCTCTCATGAAGCGAACAACTAAAGGCTGTCCTGAGATCGGCTTACCTTCCACACGGTAATGGTATGCACTGATTGCACTAAGGTGAACCCTTACAGAGTTGGTCTTGAGACCAGACTCAGACAGGTGCAGAAGGTATTCAAGCAGGGTCTGTGTAGGACAAGAGCGAGGATCTAGGGCCTTGCTGTCACACCAGACGGCAAACCTCCTCCATAGAAAGAAGTAACTCCTCTTAGTGGAATCTTTCCTGGAAGCAAGCAAGATGCGGGAGACACCCTCTGACAGACCCAAAGAGGCAAAGTCTACGCTCTCAACATCCAGGCCGTGAGAGCCAGGGACCGGAGGCTGGGATGCAGAAGAGCCCCTTCGTCCTGCGTGATGAGGGTCGGAAAACACTCCAATCTCCACGGTTCTTCGGAGGATAACTCCAGAAGAAGAGGAAACCAGATCTGACGCGGCCAAAAAGGAGCAATCAGAATCATGGTGCCTCAGTCTTGCTTGAGTTTCAACAAAGTCTTCCCCACCAGAGGGATGGGAGGATAAGCATACAGGAGGCCCTCCCCCCAGTCCAGGAGGAAGGCATCCGATGCCAGTCTGCCGGGGGCCTGAAGCCTGGAACAGAACTGAGGGACTTTGTGGTTTGCTCGAGATGCGAAGAGATCCACCAAGGGGGTGCCCCACGCTTGAAAGATCTGGCGCACCACTCGGGAGTTGAGCGACCACTCGTGAGGTTGCATAATCCTGCTCAGTCTGTCGGCCAGACTGTTGTTTACGCCTGCCAGATATGTGGCTTGGAGCACCATGCCGTGACGGCGAGCCCAGAGCCACATGCTGACGGCTTCCTGACACAGGGGGCGAGATCCGGTGCCCCCCTGCTTGTTGACATAGTACATGGCAACCTGGTTGTCTGTCTGAATTTGGATAATTTGGTGGGACAGCCGATCTCTGAAAGCCTTCAGAGCGTTCCAAATCGCTCGCAACTCCAGAAGATTGATCTGTAGATCGCGTTCTTGGAGGGACCAGCTTCCTTGGGTGTGGAACCCATCGACATGAGCTCCCCATCCCAGGAGAGACGCATCCGTGGTCAGCACTTTTTGTGGCTGAGGAATTTGGAAAGGACGTCCCAGAGTCAAATTGGACCAAATCGTCCACCAAAACAGGGATTCGAGAAAACTCGTGGACAGGTGGATCACGTCTTCTAGATCCCCAGCAGCCTGAAACCACTGGGAAGCTAGGGTCCATTGAGCAGATCTCATGTGAAGGCGGGCCATGGGAGTCACATGAACTGTGGAGGCCATGTGGCCCAGCAATCTCAACATCTGCCGAGCTGTGATCTGCTGGGACGCTCGCACCCGCGAGACGAGGGACAACAAGTTGTTGGCTCTCGCCTCTGGGAGATAGGCGCGAGCCGTCCGAGAATCCAGCAGAGCTCCTATGAATTCGAGTCTCTGCGCTGGGAGAAGATGGGACTTTGGGTAATTTATCACAAACCCCAGTAGCTCCAGGAGGCGAATAGTCATCTGCATGGACTGCTGGGCTCCTGCCTCGGATGTGTTCTTCACCAGCCAATCGTCGAGATATGGGAACACATGCACCCCCAGCCTGCGAAGTGCCGCTGCTACTACAGCTAGGCACTTTGTGAACACCCTGGGCGCAGAGGCGAGCCCAAAGGGTAGCACACAGTACTGGAAGTGGCGTGTGCCCAACTGAAATCGCAGATACTGTCTGTGAGCTGGCAGTATCGGGATGTGTGTGTAGGCATCCTTCAAGTCCAGAGAGCATAGCCAATCGTTTTGCTGAATCATGGAGAGAAGGGTGCCCAGGGAAAGCATCCTGAACTTTTCTTTTACGAGATATTTGTTCAGGGCCCTTAGGTCTAGGATGGGACGCATCCCCCCTGTTTTCTTTTCCACAAGGAAGTACCTGGAATAGAATCCCAGCCCTTCTTGCCCGGATGGCACGGGCTCGACTGCATTGGCGCTGAGAAGGGCGGAGAGTTCCTCTGCAAGTACCTGCTTGTGCTGGAAGCTGTAGGACTGAGCTCCCGGTGGACAATTTGGAGGTTTTGAGGCCAAATTGAGGGTGTATCCTTGCCGGACTATTTGCAGAACCCACTGATCGGAGGTTATGAGAGGCCACCTTTGGTGAAAAGCTTTCAACCTCCCCCCCGACCGGCAGGTCGCCCGGCACTGACACTTGGATGTCGGCTATGCTCTGCTGGAGCCAGTCAAAAGCTCGCCCCTTGCTTTTGCTGGGGAGCCGAGGGGCCTTGCTGAGGCGCACGCTGCTGACGAGAGCGAGCGCGCTGGGGCTTAGCCTGGGCCGCAGGCTGTCGAGAAGGAGGATTGTACCTACGCTTACCAGAAGAGCAGGGAACAGTCCTCCTTCCCCCAAAAAATCTTCTACCTGTAGAGGTAGATGCTGAAGGCTGCCGGCGGGAGAACTTGTCGAATGCGGTATCCCGCTGGTGGAGATGCTCTACCACCTGCTCGACTTTCTCTCCAAAAATATTGTCCGCACGGCAAGGCGAGTCCGCAATCCGCTGCTGGAGTCTATTCTCCAGGTCGGAGGCGCGCAGCCATGAGAGCCTGCGCATCACCACACCTTGAGCAGCGGCCCTGGACGCAACATCAAAGGTGTCATACACCCCTCTGGCCAGGAATTTTCTGCACGCCTTCAGCTGCCTGACCACCTCCTGAAAAGGCTTGGCTTGCTCAGGGGGGAGAGCATCAACCAAGCCCGCCAACTGCCGCACATTGTTCCGCATGTGTATGCTCGTGTAGAGCTGGTAAGACTGGATTTTGGCCACGAGCATAGAGGAATGGTAGGCCTTCCTCCCAAAGGAGTCTAAGGTTCTAGAGTCTTTGCCCGGGGGCGCCGAAGCATGCTCCCTAGAACTCTTAGCCTTCTTTAGGGCCAGATCCACAACTCCAGAGTCGTGAGGCAACTGAGTGCGCATCAGCTCTGGGTCCCCATGGATCCGGTACTGGGACTTGATCTTCTTGGGGATGTGGGGATTACTTAGTGGCTTGGTCCAGTTCGCAAGCAATGTCTTTTTCAGGACATGATGCAAGGGAACAGTGGACGCTTCCTTAGGTGGAGAAGGATAGTCCAGGAGCTCAAACATTTCAGCCCTGGGCTCGTCCTCCACAACCACCGGGAAGGGGATGGCCGTAGACATCTCCCGGACAAAGGAAGCAAAAGACAGACTCTCGGGAGGAGAAAGCTGTCTCTCAGGAGAGGGAGTGGGATCGGAAGGAAGACCCTCAGACTCCTCTTCAGAGAAATATCTAGGGTCTTCTTCTTCTTCCCACGAGGCCTCACCCTCGGTGTCAGACACAAGTTCACGGACCTGTGTCTGCAACCTCGCCCGGCTCGACTCCGTGGAGCCACGTCCACGATGGGGGCATCGAGAGGTAGACTCCCTCGCCCGCATCGGCGAAGCTCCCTCCGCCGACGTAGTCGGGGAGCCCTCCTGGGAGGTGGCCGCAGTCGGCACCGCACGCGGTACCGACGTCGGGGACCTCACCCCGGGCGATGGGCCAGCCGGCGCCACGCTCGACGGTACCGGAGGCGCAAGCACCGCCGGTACCGGAGGGGTAGGGCGCAACAGCTCTCCCAGAATCTCTGGGAGAACGGCCCGGAGGCTCTCGTTCAGAGCGGCTGCAGAGAAAGGCATGGAGGTCGATGCAGGCGTCGACGTCAGAACCTGTTCCGGGCGTGGAGGCTGTTCCGGGCTGTCCAGAGTGGAGCGCATCGACACCTCCTGAACAGAGGGTGAGCGGTCCTCTCGGTGCCGATGCCTGCTGGGTGCCGACTCCCTCGGCGACCCAGAGCTCTCGGTGCCGACGTGGGGAGGAGACCGGTGTCGATGCTTCTTCGACTTCTTCCGAAGCATGTCACCGGAGCTCCCCGGCACCGACGAGGAGGACGTAGAATCCATCCGTCGCTTCCTCAGGGCCGAGGTCGAAGCAGGTCGATCCCGGGGGGGCTGTACCGCAGGAGCCCTCAGGGTAGGGGGAGACCCACCCGAAGGCTCACCGCCACCAGCAGGGGAATGGACAGCCCTCACCTGCACTCCACCCGATGCACCACCGTCCGACGACATCAGGAGACGAGGTCCCGGTACCACCGACGTCGATGCAGCTATCCGATGTCTCGGCGCCGATGCAGAGGGCCGATGCCTCGATGCACTCGATGCACTGGCGGCCAAGGATGAAGGTCTGGACGCTGATGACGCCGATGCACTCGATGACCCCGGTGCCGATGCCGACGAAGAGCCCGAGAACAAAACGTTCCACTGGGCCAATCTCGCTACCTGAGTCCGCCTTTGTAACAGGGAACACAGACTACAGTTCTGAGGACGGTGCTCGGCCCCCAGACACTGAAGACACGAAGAGTGCCTGTCAGTGAGCGAGATTACCCGGGCGCACTGGGTGCACTTCTTGAAGCCGCTGGAAGGCTTCGATGTCATGGGCGGAAAAATCACGCCGGCGAAATCAAAATCCGAAATGACGAATTTGGAGCACCAAAACTTTAAGGGAGAAAAATCTCGACCGAGGCCGAAAAGAGGCCTACCCCGACGACGAAAGAAAACTTACCGGGGCAAAAAACTGGAAACACGGGAAGGGGCAAACGAAACCCAAGGGGGTTTCCGGAGCACTTCCCGAACAAATTGAGAACTTTTCCGAAGAAAAAACACGTCTATTATAAAACGGACGCGCGAGGTCGACTCTCCGGGGCTCGACACGACAAAAACACAGCCGTACCAAGTGCGGACGAAAGAAGACTGGCCGGCTCGAGCCGGTTTCGGGCGGGAAGACGGCCGCGCATGCGCGGTGCGCGCGGGCGAGGGCTAGCAAAGGACTTTGCTAGGAAGATTCCGATTGGAGGGGCTGCCGTGGACGTCACCCATCAGTGAGAACAAGCAGCCTGCTTGTCCTCGGAGAAACAGGCTTTCTGAGGAGCTAGCCGTGCTATATCACTGAGTTGGAATATCTCCATCTCCACCTGCTGGTAGACAGACACATCCCACTTGTTCCTGGATTCATCTGCTGCTGACGCCCTGTATTTCCCTAATATCCAGTGGTAACATTCCAAATTTTCACTCCTTGATATAAAAATGAAGACTCCTAAGTGCTAGCAGGATGACTAAGCACTACTCTGTAAGGGCGTGTGTTTGTGGCATAGAGCAAAATGCAAGAGGGAAGCTTCCACTTATGCACATAACATACAGAATATTACATTACACATGCCCTTACTGCAGTTTCACCAGGACTATGGCTGGCGTAACCAAGGAGGTTTTATGACAGAAGATGGCATGATGTCAGAAAGTTGAAGCCATTTCCCCCGTGCAGCTGCAATATTGGTGTCGAGTTATGGGGGGCTCCTGTAGCTCCAAAAACAAGTCTGCTGCTCCAGAGCGCTCCCACCCATGGTGGGACTGCGACCCACGCCCCTGAGGTAGAAATAAAATTTAAAAGGCTGTCAAAAAAATTCCACACAGGTAGTCATAAGTGCTTGATATTGTTTTTATTTAAAAAATATCTTTAATGTCATCATAAGCTAAAATAAAGGCATATAATGCAGCACTGAAATCCACAATACAGATCTACAAATAACAAAGCAAGCTCTGGAGCAGTGACAAATACATTTTGAATATAACCCTCCCCCTTCACAACTCCCTAAACCCCCCTTACATCCTGCCCCCACCCCTCCCCCTGATCTCTTCCTAAATAGAAAGAATGCAAAACCAAAGAGGTTTAATAAAAGTTTGCTATGGTTTCAATAGTGCCTGTGAATGTTTGGGGTCACTCAATATGGTGGCAAATTCCATTCACTGGCTTCAGCCCACATAATGGGCCAGAAAGGCTCATGCCGTCTCCTGTCAAAAAGCCTCCTTTGGCGTAACTGTGGGCAGCTAAGTGTTAGGTGCACAGATTCCCAATTGTGCTCATATTCAATAATAGAATCCATGAGACCAGATGCTGTTATAAAACAGATTCACATCACAGGGCATCAGGGCACCTATAAGGAGATGCCTCCTGATAAATATTCATTTATGTAAGAGTGCTGTAATATCACTGAAATCAGATTTACAACTTCTACTTTTTTTTTGTGGCTTCAGTTCAGTTTTCTTTCTACTACTTTCCCCCTTACATTAAAGATATATAATCTCTCATTCACTCTCTGCTGACTTTATATCTACTTTCGACCATTCAGCCTCATCAATCTTGCTCTGCTTCAGCTGAATATCCTCCATCCCCCCACCCAGATTCACTAAAAAAAATCCAGCAGGGCCTCACAGACACTTCCAGCAGAGGTACTACTATTCATCCCCTACAGACACAGTTTATCTACCCTGTCATCTGCTCACTTACCATGAAACCACTGAAATAACAATGCTGTCTGCTCAGCAAACCGCCTCAGTCCTTATTCCTGATCACCAGAGACATTGTGCATACTCTCTCTTGCACAGAGCAGGTGGACCAAAGGCCTCACTCCAGGATTCCCCCTGATAAATGAAAACACTAGTGCCACACCAGCCCACGATGAACAAGGTTTCTCTTTGGTGAACTACTTGAGAAGAGCTGGTGCAAGAGTGGGGGTGTCCTAGAGGGGCATAATCGAACAGGGCGCCCAGGTTTTCCTGAGGGCGTCCTCGCAGATTGTCCCCGTGAAGGGGTGGGGAAATCCGTAATATCGAAACAAGATGGGCGGCCATCTTTCGTTTCGATAATACCGTCGGGGATGCCCAAATCTCAACATTTAGGTCGACCTTAGAGATGGGCGTCCCTGGTTTTCGGCAATAATTGAAACCGAGGATGCCCATCTCAAAAACGACCAAATCCAACTCATTTGGTCGTGGGAGGAGCCAGCATTCATAGTGCACTGGTCCCCCTCACATTCCAGGACACCAACCGGGCACCCTAGGGGGCACTGCAGTGGATTAAATGATGCGCTAACTGAACGGAAAAAGCCCTTCCCTTACCGATTCAGAAAGGAACGGGCATGCATGAAAGAAATCGTATGCAAATGAGTTGCTCGCTGTTAGCTCATTTGCACACAATTTCCTTCCTAAGGAGGGGAAGTCAGTGCAGAGCAGCCAAGCGTTATGCGTGGCTGCTCTGCGCATGCCAAAGACGGCTTCATACACGCAGACAAGCTGCGTGTATAATAGCCGTCTACAACCTTAAAAAACCACGTCCAGGCGAAAACGTACAAGTGCTCGTCAGGGACGTCTTTTTTTTTTTTTTTAGTATGAGTGAAGGACATCCAAGTGTTGGGCGCTTTCGCTATGCCTCCGTCCCTGCGATGGGCAGTTGAGGATGTCCAATATGTGGATGTTTCTGTGAGAAGGACGTCCATGCCTCTGTAATGCCTCCAACACCCCCTTTATTTATTTGGATTTTGGATCACAAGTTCAAAATGTTTGAAAGAAGGACATGCATGCTTTCGCTATGCCTTCGCTGACGCACACACACCTCCCCTCTCCCAGGGACCTGCATACTGCTGCGATGGACCCGAGTATGATATTTGAGGCTGGCAAAAAAAGTTTCTAAAGTTCTTTTTTTCAGGGTGGGATGGGGTTAGTCACCACTAGGGGAGTAAGGGGATGTCATCCCAGATTCCCTCCGGTGGTCATCTGGTCAGCTCGGGCACCTTTTTGAGGCTTGGTCATAAGAAACAATGGACCAAGTAAAGTCAGCCAAGTGCTCATCAGGGACGCCCGTCTTTTTTCCATTATTGCTCGAGGACGCCTATCCGTTTGGAACGCCCCAGTCCCGCCTTCTCTACGCCTCCGACACGCCCCCGGGAACTTTGGTCGTCCCCGTGACAGGAAGCAGTTGGGGACGCCCAAAATCGGCTTTTGATTATGCCGATTTGGGTGACCCTGAGAGAAGGACGCCCACCTCCCTATTTGTGTCGAAAGATGGGCGCCCTTCTCTTTCAAAAATAAGCCTGCTAGGGAAACTTTCACCCTTCAAATTTTGATAATTAAACTCAACAATTGATTTATTAAAACTTGATTAATCGCCTTCTTTCAAAGAGATAAACCGATGTACAAAGTCAATAAAATAAATTAGAAAATTCAAAGAACGCCAAATTTTAAAAGTAAGAGGAAATAGGGGAATAAGGAAAGAGATGAGAGGTGGAGACTGCAAGGCTAGTGCAATTAGAAAAGGTGCAGAGAAGGGCGACGAAAATGATAAAGGGAATGGAACGACTTCCCTATGAGGAAAGGCTGAGAAGGTTAGGGCTCTTCAGCTTGGAGAAAAGGCGGCTGAGGGGTGATATGATAGAAGTCTACAAGATAATGAGCGGAGTAGAGCAGACAGATGTGAAGCGTTTGTTTACACTTTCAAACAACAACAAAACCAGGGGACACAAGATGAAGCTAGAATATGGTAGATTTAAAACAAATAGGAGAAAGTTTTTCTTTACTCAGCGTGTAGTTAGACTCTGGAACTCGTTGCCGGAGAATGTAGTGACAGCAGCTGGCCTTATGGAATTTAAAGGGGGTTTGGACAGATTCCTGAGGGAAAAGTCCATTGAACATTATTATTTTTTTTTTGGGGGGGGGGGGGGGGAGGTTGCCGGGTTCTTGAAGCCTGGATTGGCCGCTGTCGGAGACAGGATGCTGGGCTTGATGGACCCTTGGTCTTTTCCCAGTATGGCGGTGCTTATGAGCTGTCTGGATCTAATCGAATGGAAAATGCCTTTTCAAAGAGATGTATTTTCAAAAGCACTTTAAACTTAAAGAGTGCTCTAAAGCGAATAGAGGTAGGAAGAGAATTTCGAAGTGAAGGGGCAAGCCAGAGAAAAACAAGGGTTCGTGTGGATTCGTGATGGACTTCATTTAGAGAGGGAATTCGCAAAGGTTTATTGTTAAGGGAGCAAAGGGCTCTAGGCAGAGTATGAAGGATAAGGAGGGTAGGGAGGAATACCACAAGTGGGTCTTGTGAGCAAGGACTAAGATCTTATAGGGAACATGAAGTGCAATGGGTAACCAATATTGTTGATCATCACACAAACATCGTATAAAAATGCAGGTTTAAGTATGTGCTGATGGTTCTTTGAGTTTATGTGGTTGTCAGAACATATTATGCCTTTGTATCGTGTTTGATTCTAGTCACCGCATCTCAAAAAAGATATAGTGGAATTATAAAAGGTACAGAGAAGGGCAACGAAAATGATAAAGGGGGTGGGATGACTTCCCTATGAGGAAAGGCCAGTGGCATAGCAAGGGCGGGGCAGTGGGGGCGGTCTGCCCCCGGTGCACGCCACTGGCGGGGGGGGGGGGGGGGGGGGGGGGGGGGTCGGCTCCGCTGGTTCCCTGCTCTCTCTGCCCCGGAATAGGTTAACAGGTTACTTCCTGTTCCGGGGCAGAGGGAGCAGGGAACCAGCGGAGCCGACACTCCCTCAGCGGTGTGCACACGGCACAAGCACGGGGGGGGGGGGGTGCACAGCGGCGAACCGCCCCAGGTGTCAGCCGCCCTCGCTACACCACTGGGAAAGGCTAAAGCAGCTGGGGGGGCTCTTCAGCTTGGAGAAAAGACGGCTGAGGGGAGATATGACAGAGGTTTATAAAATAATGAATGGAGTGGCACGGGTAGAAATGAAGCGTCTATTTACGCTTTCCAAAAATACTAGGACTAGGGGGCATGCAATGAAGCTACAAAGTAGTAAATTTAAAACAAATAGGAGAAAATATTTCTTCACTCACTGTGTAATTAAACTCTGGAATTCGTTGCCAGAGAATGTGGCAAAAGCAGTTAGCTTAGCAGAGTTTAAAAAAGGTTTGGATGGCTTCCTAAAGGAAAAGTCCATTGACCATTATTAAAATGGACTTGGGGAAAATCCACTGCTTATTTCTAGGGTAAGCAGTATAAAATGTATTGTACTTTTTTCAGATCTTGCCAGGTACTTGTGACCTGGATTGGCCACTGTTGGAAACAGGATGCTAGGCTTGAAGAACCTTCCGTCTGTCCCAGTATGGAAATACTTTGCTGCCCCTCAGAAACTGCTGCTCTAGGCAACTGCCTTGTCTTACATAATGGCTGTACAGATCAAAAACAAAGGAGAAAAAAAACACATACTCCCACAGTATAAAGTCAAAAAAAGAGTCAGTTGGTGTGATTTACGCTACTGCAAAGTTCTACTCCTCTGTTCTTTTTTTGACTTGTATAATGGCTGTGCCAACCCTTCACTTGAGGGTTAGCACCAAGAGTGCTTAAAATAAAACTGGCCAGCTGAGGGTATGAGCAGAGAACTTCTCATTTCTTGAACTCAGGGGAATGATGCAAAAACATAAAGTCTAAACAAGCAAGAAAACAAGAGTCCATGCTCCACGCAACAACAATCCCTGTAGCTTTGGTGGGAGAATCAATTTTGCCACATTGCTTACATTTGTTTATAACAGTTGTTGCCCGATTGTGGCAGCTCTGGCATTTATGGCAATTGGTATTTAAGGTTGATGACTTAATAGACCAAAAGTTCTTTGAACTGTTCTTTTCTGTGAATTCAGCAGACTCCTGATGCAGGCACTATCGCTGAAACACGGCTGTGTCAAGTGGTATTGCTGAATTGCCATTAAAGCACTCCAGTCACTTTCGTTGCCTCTGCTGTTGCTCCTTGCTTCAGGATATAAAATCTGCAATCTCTATGACTGGAGAGCTGGACAAAAAGCTTTTTCTCCCTTAATCTGATGTGGTGATCAGCATTTTACTCGTTCATAGGTACCTACTTAACTATAACCCATCATCTGTAACTGATACTAACAGGACTGAACAGGCAGGGCTCTGAAAAGAGGTACGCGCTCACCAAAGATGGTACAGCTCTGATCCTCCACCAGTTCAACCTCTCCATCTCTTTCACCAGTTCCGTAAGGAAATTGTTTCATTCTGGAACTGTTCTGTCCTCCGACAGCCTCGCACTAGTTTATAACGTGATCCTAAAATGTGTGTAACGCTTTTACTGTTATTCTCAGTTCTAAGGACTATCATTGCTGCACTTTCTCACTGCAAAGATACATGAGCAATGGACTGTGGGTAATGTAGTTCACAGGCAGTGCAACCACACTTGCTTGGCTGTGTAAGAACTGTTACCACTGGTTGTGAGGCTGCCCAGACCTCCTTCCTCTCTCTGCCAAGCTTGGCTCTTTTGTCTTCCTGCTATCATTTCCTGGTCATTCTCACTATCTCTGTCCTGGGAGGTCAGCCAGGTATGACCTTTCCCCCCAATCGAGAGCCGTCCTCTAGGGCCACCCATTGCTACCCGATGGCAGGCTCTATCCCCATTGGTCTCTATCTGCTCCTCCCTGAGCCTGTGTGAAGCCTCAACACCTCTTTGTCCTTTCAGCCATGAGGCATTCCAACACCATCTAGCCAGAGACATGGAGCATGGATCATATCATTCCAGACAGCTCTGTCCTGCTGAAACTCACTGTAACGAACCTGTTTTTTTTTACCTTGAAGATATCTCCTCCCTAATGAGATATCGCACATTCCAGTCACCCAGCTTTGAACCATTTCTACCAATTCAACTACCCTTCCCCCCCCTGCAACATATCTACCTCTCTTCAGATCTTCACCCCCAACAGCTCTCAGATTAAGGAGTCTGTGTGTCCTGGACCAGCACCTCAGAACATCTACCTGTGAGTAAATTATCTGTGATTTATTCAATAAAAGAGACTTCATAAAAATAATAGAGACTTCGGGTGATTAGTGTGCCAAGGTTATACTCCAAGATATTGGGGCCTTAAGTCATCAAGCCCCAAGAGTCTTGATAGGAACTACCCTGATCTTTACCTCCAATACAGTCTCAAGCTTCTTACACCCAATCTCATACCTTCCTAAGGTGAAATAGAAGTAAACACCATCAAAAGCAAATAATCCAGAATTCAGGGAGGAACTCTGTAAACAACCCTTTCCTTCTCTTTCTCCCAAATCTCCCTAACTAGCCAGATGTTGGAAACCACATCCTCAGTGTCCTAAAATAAATGAACCATAGTCTGATGCTCCTCCTAAAGAATGACACGGTTACCATTACTGTGGTAACGGCAACACAAAAACAATTACTGCAGATGCAGGAACAAAAATTTTTATTGCTCTGAAGAAACAGTAAAAAGTCTTGTTCCCACGGTAAAAAATAAATAAATAAATAAAGTCTCTCCTCCCCACGGGTGTCACTCAAGGTTTTGGCATCACTTACAATTTCCTGCAGCCGACAGGAAAAGGCCGGCTCTGTGGCCTTCCTCTTGCAAAGTTCCGCCCTCTCTACTGCAACTTCCTGTTTAGCGACAAAACAGAAAGTTGCAATGGAGAAGGCAGGACTGGTAGGAGGAAGGTCACGGAGCTGGCCAGTGTGTAGGACAGGAAGAGAGAGGTGCTGGCTGGACCAATGGGAGGAGGAGGGCTGGAGTCATGGGAGGGGGCAGAAGGGAAAGGAGAGAGGTGCTAGTTGGACTCATGGGAAGGGGGGGGGGGCTAAAGGGAAAGAAAACAGGTGCTGGCTGGACCCGTGGGAGTAGCTAGAGGGAAAGAAAAGAGATGCTGGACCAAGGGGATGAAGAGGGAGTCAAATACTTAACCCACAGTGGGAAGGAGAAAAGGAAAGAGGTCAGGCAGGTGAGCCAGATGAATGGATGGGGGAAGAAGGCGAGAAGCTGGGTTGGGCTGGAGAGGACAGAGACACATTGATGTGGAAGAGAAAGAGAGGGGAGAAGCTGGACACAGGAAGGTAACAGAAACAGAGAAAAAATGATGTGCATGGGGGGCACAGAGAGAGGGACACAAAGGGGAGATGCTGTGTGAGGATGGTATATAGACCAGGGGCGTATCTGCGTGGGGCCACAGGGGCCTGGGCCCCCGCAGATTTCGCCCTGGACCCCCTACCGCCGTTAACTCTCCCTCGCCTACCGCCAACCCTTTCCCCGCCTACCGTCGTCACCTACCCCGAGGTCCGCTCCTACCGGCTTTTTAAACTAACCGTTGACGTCTGTACAGCGTGCTGCGACGTCAAACTCCGTCCAACTGGAAGGATGCATCATGCAGCTTTAACAGCACGAGGATGAAGAAGTTAAAGAAGACCTCGGCTGGGCTGGCGGGGGTTGGGGTCCCCTGCCAGCTGAAGTAATAGTTTAAAAAGCCGGCAGGAGTGGACCTCGGGGTAGGTGACGGCGGTAGGCGGGGAAAGGGTTGGCGGTAGGCGGGGGAGGGTTAATGGCGGTAGGGGGGAGGGTTGACGATGACGATGGCGGCGGTAGGGGGGGGTTATAATGTGCCCCCTCACTCTAGCCCCTGCCCCCCTTACCGCCGAACCTCAGATACGCCCCTGATATAGACACAGAGCAGCAATGCCAGACACAGAAGAGAGATGTTGTTCAACACAGGGGGAGAGGATAGGGAGATAAGAGAGGTGATGATGGATGCAGGGATATGAGCCCAGGGGAGATACTGGACAGGGAAGTACAGGGATACAGAAGGGAGGCGCTAAACGTGGGGGACAATAGGGACACAGAAATGGAAGATGGACAGTGGACATGGAAATGCATCTCTTTCTATATCTCTGGTGCTGTACTACATAACTGTTCGAGGCTTGTGCAGATGGGGACACCACAAAGAAGAGTCCAAAAACTCCCGCAAAAGGACAAAATAATAACAAAATGAGCGGAAGCTATCCAGAAGGACCAGAGTAAAGCCACAAATATAAAAGCCAAAAAAAGTTTATTATGACCCAAAGTGAATGACCCAACACGGTCCGTGTTTCGGCCAAAGGGCCTTCCTCAGGGGTCTTCAAACTGGCTTATGTTGATATTTATCCAAAAAGGATCTCACAAAAAAGAGTGAGGTGATCGCTGATGCTATCAAAATTAGTTTGTCAGTACTGACTGCATATACGTTGAAATTATTTTGTGCAGATGGGGGACAGAGCTTGTCCTGTGTCATTCTGTAGCTCCTCCCCCAAACTGCACCATCTGGACTTGGATGCAGAGACAATGAATGTGCAAGAATTCCCAGGGCTGGTGTTAGATGGGGTGCAAACAGTGTAACTGCCCTGGGCCCCCCATGCTATAGGAAGCTTTAAGCCTACCCATAGCTAAAGATGGCACAGCCTGCTGGCAGGCTTTGGGCCCGAGTATGTCAAACACCGGCTCCTGAGAATGCCTTCCTACCCAGGAGCCGAAATGAGTCCTACTGAGTGCAAGACCTCCTGCAGGGACGTGTCCTGCAGCTCCCTCAGCCCATAACTGATGAACAAGAATGAGGAAGCAACTTTTATTTATTATAATTTTCCTCTCAACTCCTGTCACCCTCTGAATAATGTACAAGAGAGTCTGTGTAACTCATTCAGTAGTCCGCACACTCTTCTCCTTGCCAGTGAACCTGTGACATGTTCTGAAAACAGGGAGAAGACAGGGGGTAAATGATGCCTGTATCCCACTCCTCTGTCCCAGCGAGCATAGCACTGCCTCTTCCAACCCCAAGTATGAGAGGTGAGTGACGCGACTGTGTTTTGCTGCACTGAAGCTGTGAAGAAATAAAACAGAAGGGAGGATATACCCTAAACTGTAACACACAGACAGAGACTAACACCAATGTGACCATTTATCTCTGTAGCACAAGTCACACAGATCATAGGCTCCATGTCAGTAAGTGACCTGCTGATGACAGATAAGGAATACTGTTAATTCAGATATTAAAGACTTGCTGACTAAGAAAAATAGGGTGGGAGGATGGAGCAAGAGAGAAAATCACTCAGGAAATTTCATACAGTCAAATGTAGACAAGCAGCATGAGCGTGAGTTCAGACATCTGACAAGCACATGACTTTATATGGATACTGCACTCCTCCCACCCCTCAAACTGGACACTGACATTCCTCCCCACCTCCTGCTGCACATGCTATTAGTTACTTACATGCCAATCAGCCGAATAACCCGGGTTCCAAAGTGATCATATATATAGCCATTAGGAAGTGTCACAAAATTATTCATAAAGGCGCCGATGGTGAAGACCAGGGAAAACTGTTCATCCTGAGCACTGCAATCTGAGAAGAAGAAAAGAAATAGATGATGGTCCCTAAAGTAAGAGTAGAAAGAGATAAAAGAGGATACAATCCACCAAGGGGGGAGGGGGAGAGAGTTGGGGGAGGCAAATATGAGAAGACCTGTTACCTCTCACCTCTGTCCCAAGGCAGCACTTAATACAAGGCACTGAGGCCACTACCCTGACTTATTCATGGCCTATCCAAACAATGAAACATACATATACACATACAGTAACACAATGAAACAGCCACTGCCCCCTCCCCTCCTCCCCCATGCATAACAGGGAAAAACACCTACAGAGCCGGAAGGTTTCATGCTCTCTCCTCCCCTATTCGCCTCCATATAGGGCTGCCAACTTTGAGGCAGATGCACTAAACGTTTTTCATCGTTAAATGAGCCCTCGGGGAAGAATTTCCGATCCTTTCCATGCACTAAAGCCTATTTTTCGACGGTAGTAGCAGCTAACGAAAACGGAATGGAGATGAGCAATTAGTGTGAAAACCCCATTGAAACGACATGCACTAACCTTTTCCGATTGCCTTTACGCAGGAAAAAGGCAGGAAAACTAACGAGAGGTCTGGACCTCTCGTTAGGACAGCTCCGTGGCAGGAAAAAGTGTTAAGTGAAAAAATAAACAAACTTTGAGCCAATCCCAGCGCATTAGCAGAGCTAAAAGCGCTGTGATTGGTCCAAAGGACCTCAGAAAACACATATAAAAAATAAAACTAAAAAAAGGATCGGGAGGGGGCAAGGGCGCTCATCAGGAGCGTCCTGTACGGACGGCCTTGCCCCCCCCCCCCCCCGCCGCTCCCCCACCCCGAAAAAGCAAAATTGTAGCAGCCCCTGCCCCCCTCCCTTCCTCACTACTCTCAGCTCCGCCTCCCGACATCCTCCGTCTGTGCCCCGCCCCCTTTGGGGGTCGTCGCCGCCATTCCCCTTCTCCATCGGGCCCCCCTCCCTCTTACCGGGCCCGTGCAGCGCCTCTCTCCTCTGTCCGAAGGCGCTGCACGGGCAAGAAGAACGCTGAATCAGCTGATGCCTGCCTTCGCGATAGAGCGTCTTTCTCCTCCTGGGCCCGCCCCTGTCTGACGTAGGTTACTGACGTAAGAGGGAGGGGGGCCCGATGGAGAAGGGGAATGGCGGCGACGACCCCCCAAAGGGGGCGGGGCACAGACGGAGGTGGGGTGGGGGAGCGGCGGGGGGGGGGGGCAAGGCCGTCCGTACAGGACGCTCCTGATGAGCGCCCTTGCCCCCTCCCGATCCTTTTTTTAGTTTTATTTTTTATATGTGTTTTCTGAGGTCCTTTGGACCAATCACAGCGCTTTTAGCTCTGCTAATGCGCTGGGATTGGCTCAAAGTTTGTTTATTTTTTCACTTAACACTTTTTCCTACCACGGAGCTGTCCTAACGAGAGGTCCAGACCGATGTGTATTGTGATTCTTTGATACATTGTACGTTTCACTACCGATCTCAGCATGTGTGACTTTTTTTTTTGGTGCATTTTTCGTTATTTTAAAATCGTTAGGGACTTTAACGATTTAGATTTTTTTACGTTTGGTTGCTGCATCTGCCTCTTTATGTCAAAGAAAAACCAGACACCTGCCCCCCTCCATGCTCCGCCTATGTCCCTCCCTTGTCCTACCCTCATGCCATGACCCAAGTCCATTGCAATGCCTACTGTTGTACCCTTCTCCCACCCCTCTAAAACCAACTGTCCACATTAGGGTTGCCATCTCAAAAGAAAAAAACTGCCATATGTACATACGTTCTATGATTATTTCACAAACTTTACATAATAGAAACAGAGCTCCATCAGTCAAACTCTGCAAAAACCAAACACATTCTAGACTTAAATAGAAAACCTGTCATAATAAAGCAGTACTAATGTCCATGGCAGGGCAGAGGAGTAGCCTAACAGAGCAGCAGTGAGAATCAGAGGGCCCAAGTTCATAAACCCAAATAGCCCCTTCTGGCCTTAGGCAAGCCTCCATTCAGGCTGGTAATCTCACCCCATTCAGGATCTCCCATTAACCCTCAAACTTGCAGTGGCCCCATAAGCTTTTCACAGCTTGCTCATTGTGGGCAGCAGAGCCTTTAAAGAGAAAATGTCCAGGCAGGGCCGCCGCCCTCCCCCACTCGAGCCACAGTCACCACCCACCACCCCCTACTTGGGCTGTGTCTGCTCCTTTCTCAGTCTGTCACTCTCCTGTTCTTGTTTGCCAGGACCCAGGTTACTGTTTTAAACCTGTGACTTAATCTGGTGACACTGAATCTGGTGTCTGTTTTCATTAGAATTGTGTGTTGAATCTACACTGCCAGAGACTTAATTCAATCAATTTCGGTTACATAGCATCTGGTGACTCATAGCTCTGGAGGAGGGGCAATTTTGTTTTGAGCTGGGTAGTAGAACTTAAGTTTACCTTGTGAGCTGGGAGCTGCGCTGGGCATTTTCAGACTTGGTTTGATTGGTAACTGAGGTTACCTGTGTCCTAGTCCTCACCCATCCACCCCTACCGTAAACTCCCTTTATATAGGGCAATCAAGGTACAAGTATCTTCATTACACTTAATTGGTCAATCCTAATTCTTGTTATTCCCTCTCATAGTTCACCTTTTCACACTTGTGAATCACATCATTATGACCTTCATTCAGTGCAATGTATGTTCTGCTTTAATCCTAAGGCAAACTATATGGAACCTTAGAGCTTGTCCTATCTGTCTCCAAATATCAGCCTTGAAAGAAGAGATCAACAAACTCAAGAAGGAATTAACTACAATTAAAGAAGCATCCAGGATTACTCATTTCCCAGCTAATTTCACCACCACTGCCTCAGAGAATGAAACATCAGAGGAATAGATGGGTCACAGTAGGCTCTGGTAGACTAAGATCTGTGACACAGAAACACTCGCCCATCCACGCTTTGCCCCTGTCAAATTCTTTTGCAGCGTTGCATCATTATGATAGCGAAAAAAGAAGTACTGTGGTAGAACCAGAGGCAATGAAAATAGCACAACCCCAGAAACATCCCCCAACTAATGACAGAATTGTGAAAAACAGAAAATTATTACTGCTCGGCAGTGCTTTTTTTGTAGGAAAAAAGGTGCCGGTACTCATTATGGGCGGGGTCACCACATATGGCTCCACCCCTATGATAGCCACACCCACATTAACCACACCCCCTATACCAGCCATGACGCATATAAACATACATCATTGAAAATATTATAGTACTATAGGAGAAAAAAATGTGATTTTTTTTCATTATAAATAATCTCTGTAAGCTCTTACAGCTCCAGTATACCCAGTTCAAAATAAGACAGCCAATGTAAATTCTCAAATTGGACATATTACAAACACTAAAATGAAAATAAAATGATTTTTTTCTACCTTTGTTGTCTGGTGACTGTTTTTCTTTCCATATTGGTCCCAGTCTGTGATTCTGCTTTCCTTTGTTTTCGCTTAACTCTTCTGTGCCATTTGTCATTTTTGTCTCCTTTTTCTTTGCTTTCTTCAATATTTTTCAGGCTCCCTCTCTGTCCAGATTTAATTCATTCTTACTATCCATTCTTTAATTTTCTTCATCTACCTGTGGCTTTTCATCTTTTCCTCACCCTTGTTCTCCCCATGCCCCTTCCTCTTATTCTCCAGTCTTTCTCTATTCCCCTTTTCCATCCAGCAGCTCTGCTTTCTCTCCCCATCCTTCCAGTGTCTCCCCTATTTCTTTCTGCATTCTTCTATCCAGCGTCTTCCCTCTTTCTCTCCCTATCCTTCCGTTTTCCCTCTCTCTCTCCCCATCCTTCCATCTGGTTTCCCTCTCTCTTTCCCCATCCTTCCATCTGTTTGTCCCTCTCTCCCCAATCCATCTGTGTTTTTCCCTCTCTCTCCCCATCCTTCCATCTGTTTTTCCCTCTCTCCCCAATCCATCTGTGTTTTTCCCTCTCTCTCCCCATCCTTCCATCTGTTTTTCCCTCTCTCCCCAATCCTTCCATCTGTGTTTTTCCCTCTCTCTCCCCATACTTCCATCTGTTTTTCCCCTCTCTCCCCAATCCTTCCATCTGTTTCCCCTCTCTCCCCAATCCTTCCATCTGTTTTTCCCTTTCTCTCCCCATCCTTCCATCTGTTTTTCCCTCTCTCTCCCCATCCTTCCATCTGTTTTCCCCTCTCTCCCCCCAATCCTTCCCTCTGTTGTTTTCCCTCTTTCTCTCTCTCCCCCCAATCCTTCCCTCTGTTGGTTTCCCCTCTTTCTCTCTCTCCCCAATCCTTCCCTCTGTTGGATTCCCTCTCCCTGCCAAGTTTGGCGCGAAGTCGCGACGCACGCGGCACCAGCCACTATTTCCGGCCGCTGCTGCTTCTCCTGTTGAGCAGCAGCGGCCGCTACACAAAGAAAAAGAAGATTTAAAAAAAAAAAATTAAAAACTGACTGAAACGCGGCACCCCGGCACTGTAGACAGCCATTAGGCATTGGCTGTTGCCCCGCAGCCGCTCCTCCTCTTGCCTCTACGTCACTGCCCCTGGAGGAAGACCCCAGAGGAGCGCAGTGACGTAGAGGCAAGAGGAGGAGCGGCTGCGGGGCAACAGCCAATGCCTAATGGCTGTCTACAGTGCCGGGGTGCTGCGTTTCAGCCAGGTTTGAAGTTGGTTTTTTTTTTTAATCTTTTTCTTTGTGTAGCGGCCGCTGCTGCTCAACAGGAGAAGCAGCAGCGGCCGGAAATGGGGGCTGGCACTGCGTGCGGGACATGGACTCACAGGGCGGGGGGAGCAAAAAAAAAAGGTGCCGGTACGCCGTACCGTTGCGTACCGGCACAAAAAAAGCACTGCTGCTCGGAGACTCCATTATCAGAGGCATTAACTTAGGAGCACAGTTCAGGGGTTCCAATGTAGTGAAATGTCTTCCAGGATCTTCAGCTACAAGATGCACAGACCAAATACTGAAAGTGATACGAGAAGAGAGCAAGGCTTCTAATGCTGATGTTGTAATTCACCTGGGGACAAATGACCTGGCCAACAATAGCAAGTTTACAGCAGTTCCAGAAGTTTGGGGAGGGACTGAAATCTTTGGTTCAGACTGTGGCTTTTTCTGAAGTAATTCCTAAGTTGGGGAGGGGAGAGGAAAGGCTATGCAAAACAGAGGAATTCAATAAGTGGCTTGAGTCTTGGTGTAAAGAAGAAGGTTTTAGATACATAGGAGAATGGGGTAATATGTGGAAAAATAACAGGCTGTACTGTAATGATGGGCTATATCTTTCTGTGATGGGAATAAGGATCCTTGGGGAGAAATTCAGACAGTATGTTTCTAGACATTTAAACTAGAGGGTGGGGGTGACAAAAGGAAACAGGGAATTTTGGAAAGTCACCCCCAGAATAAACATGATGGCAGAGGGAAAGGTCATGTAAATATAAAAAAAACCACACAAACTCACTAAGCACATGGAAAGCTATGTGCACAAATGCTCGTAGTAAGTACAAAGGTTCAAGACTTACAAGCCCTGATATTTGAAGAAAACTTGGATATTGTTGCCATTACGGAGACGTGGTTCAACGATTCTCATGAATGGGATGTGACCATACCGGGCTATAATCTTTATAGGAAGGATAGAGAGGGCTGAAGAGGTGGAGGAGTGGTTCTGTATGTGAGAGAGACTATCAGAGCGGCTGAAATGCGGGGAACTTGGGGAAAAGAAGCTTTATGGATCATCCTGGAAAGAGAAGACGGAACCTGTATCCACACGGGAGTTATCTACAGACCTCCTGCGCAAATGGAGAAGTTAGACACGGATCTGATATTCAAAGATTGGTATGAAAGGGGAGGTGCTACTGTTGAAGGATTTCAATTTGTCCGACGTGGATTGGAACGTCCCGTCTGCGGAATCGGAAAGAAGTAGGGAGATTGTGGATGCCTGTCAAAGTGCCTTGCTCAGACAAATGGTGACGGAACCCACGAGGGAAGGGTCGATGCTGGATCTAGTGCTCACTAATGGAGGTAGTGTTTCCGATATCCGGGTGGGTGCCCACCTATGTAATAGTGATCATCACACCATATGAGTTGATATAAGGGTGAAGGCGGAGTGCGGACGCACAAAACTCAAAGTACTGGATTTCAGACATACTGATTTTGATAAAATGGGGGAATACCTGAAGAAGGAGCTGTTGGCGTGGGAAGGCTTAGGAGAAGTGGAAAAACAGTGGTCCAAGCTAAAGGCTGCTATAAATATGGCGACTGATCTGTTTGTGAGGAAAGTAAACAAAAACAAGAGAAGCAGGAAGCCTATATGGTTCTCCAAACAAGTAGCTGAAAAAATAAGAGCAAAAGAGGCTTTGTTCAAGAAACACAAAAGAACGCAACGAGAGGATCACGGAAAAGATTATCGGATTAAACTGAAAGACGCGAAGAGGGAAATACGGCTAGCGAAAGCGCAAGCGGAATAAAAAATGGCTAAAGATGTAAAGAGAGGTGACAAGAATTTTTTCAGATATACTGGAGAAAGGAGAAGAAGAGTTAGGAATGGAATTGCGAGACCGAAAGATAATGAGAATGGCTATGTGGAGAGTGATGAAGATAAAGCGAACTTGGTAAACAATTATTTCTCTTTGGTGTTCATGGAGGAAAATCCTGGAAAAGGACCGCGGTTGGCTGCCGAGGGAACGTCTGGGAATGGAGTGGATACTGCACCGTTTACAGAAGAAAGAGGTTATAAACAGCTGGAGAATCTGAAGGTGAACAAAGCTATGGGGCCGGATGGGATACATCCCAGGATACTGAAGGAGCTCAGACAAGTCTTAAAGATTTATTTAATAGATCTTTAGAGACGGGAGTTTCCACGAGATTGGAGATGAGCGGATGTGGTCCTTCTTCACAAAAGTGGAGACAGGGAAGAAGTGGGAAACTACAGGCCGGTAAGTCTCACGTCGGTGATAGGAAAAATAATGGAGTCACTGCTGAAAGAAAGGATAGTTAACTTTCTAGAAACCGACGGGTTACAGGACCCAAGGCAACATGGCTTTACCAAAGGAAAATCCTGCCAAATGAATCTTATTGACTTTTTTGACTGGGTGACCAAAGAACTGGATGAAGGACATGCGCTAGATGTAATCTCCTTGGACTTCAGCAAAGCCTTTGATATGGTCCCCCACAGAAGACTAGTGAATAAGCTGAAAGGGTTCAACTTAGGACCGAAAGTGGTGAACTGGATAAGAAACTGGTTGACCGACAGGTGGCAGAGGGTGGTGGTAAATGGAATCCGCTCGGAGGAAAGGAAGGTGAGCAGTGGAGTTCCTCAGGGGTCAGTGCTGGGCCCTATTCTGTTTAATATATTTGTGGGAGATATTGCTGAAGAGTTGGAAGGAAAGGTGTGCCTTTTTGCGGTTGACACGAAAATAGCCAATAGAGTGGATACCCTGGAGGGAGTAGAAATGATGAGAAGGGATCTCCAAACGTTAGAAGAATGGTCGAGGGTCAAGCAGTTAAAATTTAATAAATGCAATAAATTTCTGGAAGAAAACCTGAATAACTTCCTGAGTCTTATCCAAAACTATAACTCAGAACTTACCAAATTACCAATAGACTCAAATCTAACCTCAAATTAACTTCACAAAGTGATAATATTAATGTGCTCAGTCCGTACTCATTCCAACCATTATATCTCCAAAAGGAATATGTGGCAGTGTCACAGATGGAACCATCATAGCACATTAGGCGTTCCGCCTCCTTAGGTCGTGTATGTACATACAACAAAGCCTACCGCGGCTACTCTGATAGTAATCAATTCTAATTAGTTTTAACCCCAAACCCTATGTGCACATATATACATACAGTGGGGGAAATAAGTATTTGATCCCTTGCTGATTTTGTAAGTTTGCCCACTGACAAAGACATGAGCAGCCCATAATTGAAGGGTAGGTTATTGGTAACAGTGAGAGATAGCACATCACAAATTAAATCCGGAAAATCACATTGTGGAAAGTATATGAATTTATTTGCATTCTGCAGAGGGAAATAAGTATTTAATCCCTCTGGCAAACAAGACCTAATACTTGGTGGCAAAACCCTTGTTGGCAAGCACAGCGGTCAGACGTCTTCTGTAGTTGATGATGAGGTTTGCACACATGTCAGGAGGAATTTTGGTCCACTCCTCTTTGCAGATCATCTCTAAATCATTAAGAGTTCTGGGCTGTCGCTTGGCAACTCGCAGCTTCAGCTCCCTCCATAAGTTTTCAATGGGATTAAGGTCTGGTGACTGGCTAGGCCACTCCATGACCCTAATGTGCTTCTTCCTGAGCCACTCCTTTGTTGCCTTGGCTGTATGTTTTGGGTCATTGTCGTGCTGGAAGACCCAGCCACGACCCATTTTTAAGGCCCTGGCGGAGGGAAGGAGGTTGTCACTCAGAATTGTACGGTACATGGCCCCATCCATTCTCCCATTGATGCGGTGAAGTAGTCCTGTGCCCTTAGCAGAGAAACACCCCCAAAACATAACATTTCCACCTCCATGCTTGACAGTGGGGACGGTGTTCTTTGGGTCATAGGCAGCATTTCTCTTCCTCCAAACACGGCGAGTTGAGTTCATGCCAAAGAGCTCAATTTTTGTCTCATCTGACCACAGCACCTTCTCCCAATCACTCTCGGCATCATCCAGGTGTTCACTGGCAAACTTCAGACGGGCCGTCACATGTGCCTTCCGGAGCAGGGGGACCTTGCGGGCACTGCAGGATTGCAATCCGTTATGTCGTAATGTGTTACCAATGGTTTTCGTGGTGACAGTGGTCCCAGCTGCCTTGAGATCATTGACAAGTTCCCCCCTTGTAGTTGTAGGCTGATTTCTAACCTTCCTCATGATCAAGGATACCCCACGAGGTGAGATTTTGCGTGGAGCCCCAGATCTTTGTCGATTGACAGTCATTTTGTACTTCTTCCATTTTCTTACTATGGCACCAACAGTTGTCTCCTTCTCGCCCAGCGTCTTACTGATGGTTTTGTAGCCCATTCCAGCCTTGTGCAGGTGTATGATCTTGTCCCTGACATCCTTAGACAGCTCCTTGCTCTTGGCCATTTTGTAGAGGTTAGAGTCTGACTGATTCACTGAGTCTGTGGACAGGTGTCTTTCATACAGGTGACCATTGCCGACAGCTGTCTGTCATGCAGGTAACGAGTTGATTTGGAGCATCTACCTGGTCTGTAGGGGCCAGATCTCTTACTGGTTGGTGGGGGATCAAATACTTATTTCCCTCTGCAGAATGCAAATAAATTCATATACTTTCCACAATGTGATTTTCCGGATTTAATTTGTGATGTGCTATCTCTCACTGTTACCAATAACCTACCCTTCAATTATGGGCTGCTCATGTCTTTGTCAGTGGGCAAACTTACAAAATCAGCAAGGGATCAAATACTTATTTCCCCCACTGTAGATATATATTGAAATTAATTTTATATATACTCATTTATACCAGAACTCTTCAATATACATGCACATTGCATATTAAATTACTCAAAGATCAGGAGGTACAACCGTGCTGTTTTCTAAACATAAGGAGATGTACTGAACCATCCGCTAAGACCACTGCAAAGCAAATATGTAACAACCCTACCTACATATGTAATTTCCCATATGTAAAATTTAATGCCAAGTGTACAGTGATGCACTTGGGGTGCGGAGACCCAAAAGAGAGATATCGGATAGGAGGGGAGAGATTAGTAAGCTCAACTCAGGAAAGAGACCTTGGGGTATTGGTGTCGGAGGATTTGAAGGTGAAGAAACAATGCGACAAGATGACGGCCGTGGACAGGAGGATGCTAGGCTGCGTAGAGAGGGGCATAACCAGCAGAAAAAAAGGTGTTGATGCCCCTCTACAAGTCATTGGTGAAGCCCCACTTGGAGTATTGTGTTCAGTTTTAGAGGCTGTATGTTGCTAAAGATGTAAAAAGACTGGAAGCTGTGCAAAGAAAAGCTACGAAAATGGTATGGAATTTGCGTTGCAAACCATACGAGGAGAGACTTGCTGACCTGAACATGTATACCTTGGAGGAAAGGAGAAACAGGGGTGATATGATACAGATGTTCAAATATTTGAAAGGTATTAATCCCCAAACGAACCTTTTCCGGAGACGGGAAGGCGGTAGAACTAGAGGACATGAATTGAGGTCGAAGGGGGGCAGACTCAGGACTAATGTCAGGAAGTATTTTTTCATGGAGAGGGTGGTGGATATGTGGAATGCCCTCCCGCGGGAGGTGGTGGAGATGAAAACGGTAATGGAATTCAAACATGCGTGGGATAAACACAAATCAATCCTGTTTAGAAGGAATGGTTCCGTGGAATCTCAGCGGAGATTGAGTGGCGACGCCCGTAATTGGAAACAAAATGGGAGCTGGGCGGACTTCTACGGTCTACGCCATGATCGTGACTGAATAGATAGGGATGGGCTGGAGTGTAAATTTTAAGGGGCTTCGATGTTAGCTTCAGAACTTAGTACAGAGAAATGAAGGATAAATCAAACTTGGGTATACATATAAAGTACCACATACCATGTAAAATGAGTTTATCTTGTTGGGCAGACTGGATGGACCGTACAGGTTTTTATCTGCCGTCATTTACTATGTTACTATCGCGTTAATGTGATCATCAGAGTCCCAATACACAGGAGCAGAAAAACACTGGGAAACTGGCATGGTAACGCTTTGAAAGTCAAAGTGATACTTTGCCGGTTCCCAGCGTTTTTTTGATGCAGGTTTGTTGCACATTAAGCCATAAGTTGTACCCACGGTATGCTGTGCCATCTTACTGCGTCCTGAGATTTGGCAATCTACAGTTTTTGCTTTCTTTTGTAAATTGTAATCATTGCAAGACCCCTGAAGAAGGCGGCTTTGCCGAAACACAGACTGTGTCAGGTATGTCCAATAAATTTTTGAGCTGACGTCCCATTCCTGAAGGCTCCTTGTGCTCTTGTTTTGTGCGTCCAAATGTTGGGCGCGCATAAGTGACACTTGGGCGCGCATAGGTGACACTATTCTATAACCAACAAGCGCAACTGCTAGTCAGTCACGTCCATCCCACATGTTCACCCTTTCTGCAGTTGCACACTCTAGAACAGGGGTGGGCAACCTCGGTCCTCAAGGGCCGCAATCCAGTCGGGTTTTCCCCAATGAATATTCATGAGATCTATTTGCATACAATAGAGGCAGTGTATGCAAATAGATCTTGTGCATATTCACTGTGGAAATCCTGAAAACCTGACTGGATTGCGGCCCTCGACGACCAAGGTTGCCCACCCTTGCTCTAGAATTTAGGAGTAAACTTTACAGAATAGGGGCATAATACAGTTATGTGCGCAAGGGCAAATCGGTGCCAATGGCACTTGTTAAAGCCAATTATTGATACTTACCTTTATTAAAATTTCTATACCATTTATACTGATAAATATCTGTTCAAAGCAGTTCACAATGAAATAGATTCATAATCAAACTATGCAAAAACAAATATTTACACATAATCTGTTCACAAAATCTAAGCACTAATTACATTAAGTTGTACGTGCAACTGGCAGTATTCTATAACTAGGTATGCAACTTCACCTACCTGTGTGCACCACACAAGGGGGTTTTATGACAGGAGGCAGCCTGAGCCTATCTAGCCCATTCTGTGGACTGAAGCCAGTGGATGGAGCTTGCCGCCATACTGTGACCCCAAACATTTACAGGCGCTACTGAAAACAATAGCAAACTTCTGAGGTTTATGACTGCCGAGGTGTGTTTTTTAAAATTTGACAGCTTTTTTATTTGAAAGCTTCCCATATGTAACTCGAGGGCTGTTTTTTGTTATTTTTTTTAACCTCGGGGGGTGGGGGTCCTGGGGGCAGATGCAGATGCTTCAGAATGGCAGACTTGTTTCTTGAGCAGTGGGAGCCCCCACAACTCAGCCCCAAGGCTTAAACAGAGATGGGGCCTTTCTTAAAGCTGCCCCCTACAACATCTAGCCTCCTGCAGCTCCAAAAAAAAGTCTGCAGCTCTGGAGCACCCGCACCCACGGTGGGATTTGTTGGATTATTTGTAGTAAATAATTAGCAGATTTTAGTACACACAGCTTCAGCTTTAGAAATGTTAATTTCTTTCTTCATCTCTCTCTCATTCACCCCTGAATAATTCACTGCTGAGTCACTTTAAAGTTGAAGTAACAAAACATCTGTTTACTCACAGTTTGTAGTTAGATTATAATCAGACAGGCTTATATTTACATATTACTATACATTTGTATTATCAGCTCCTTCCATGTGCTTAGATGGTAATGGATGCTCACACCACCATAGATCCTCTCAGGTTAGGAGAGATCATGAGCTCCATGTGCTCCATGTGCTGCATGTGCTGTGTCTGCATCTAACCCCCACAGGAAGTTGCATAGCTGTGTGACCTCTCTAAGTAATTCACATCAGAGGTCACAGAGTAATCACAGAGAAATAATAGGTGACAGGCAATGCATGTAAAAATACAATTACATTCCAACAAACCCCTTCTCATGCATAACTGTCATGCAATTATTTATTCATACAAAGTCCAAACTTTATACGCAGATCCTCAAAATGTTCTCTGGGTAACGGTTTGGTCATGATGTCAGCTGTCATCTCACTGGTGTGACAATAGTGTAGACTGATGACCCCTTCTTTCGCCAGCTCTCGCACGTTGTGGTATTTCGTTGCGATGTGCTTGGTGCGTGACTGAACCTTGTCATTCTGTGACAGTCGGATGCAGCTCTGATTATCTTCCATTATCTGGATTGGTCTCTTTTCAGCTATTCCAAAATCCAGCAAAAGTTTTTCAATCCACATCAGTTCTCTGCACGCTTCCGATACAGCCACATATTCAGCTTCTGTAGAAGACAAACTCACAATACTTTGTTTATGACTGGCCCATGAAATTTGTACATTTCCATACATAAACACATATCCACTTGTGGATTTATAATCAGAATGATCCCCTGCCCAATCTGAATCACAGTAACATATTAGTTTTGGATTACTATTGGCTGAAATCTTTAATTTACAATCAATGGTACCCTTTAAATACCTTACCATCCTTTTAACTGCAGTCCAATCTGATTTGGTAGGTGAGCTGACCCTTCTGCTCAAAATTCCTACTGCATTTGCTATATCAGCCCTGTATGTGGTAGCTAGATATAAAAGCTTACCTATGGCTGATCTATATTGGATGTTATCTGGTAAAGGTTCTCTTACTGTTTCATCCTTCAGAAAATCAGTGATCATGGGAGTGCTTACAACTTGGGCATCCTGCATACCTAAACTTTCAATAAGCTCATTTATTTTCTGCTTCTGGCTTAGAAGATAAGAACCATCATTTTGTTTCTCAATTTCTATACCAAGATAGTATGACACATTACCCAGTTCTTTTATCTCAACATTGAGGTTTAAACACTTTACAATGTCCTTGTACTCTTGCTCACTTTTGCTTGCAATGAGCAGATCATCAACAAAAGCTAAAATGTATGCATATTGTCCATTTGTGCACCTAGTGTACAAGCATTTATCTGCTTCACCTTGCTTAAATCCTAAATTTGTCAATATTTCATGCAATTTATCATTCCAACATTTTGCACTTTGCTTTAATCCATAAAGACCTTTGTTTAATTTACACACTAGCTGTCTTTGTTTTGTATTTATGAAACCTGTTGGCTGTTCCATGTACAAGTCTTCAGTTATATCTCCGTGAAGAAACGCTGTTTTCACATCAATGTGTTTGACTTGCATGCCTTTTGAGACTGCAATGCTCAGAAGTGTTCTGATTGTCGTGTGTTTCACTACAGGTGCAAACACTTCATCAAAATCTTCTCCATATTTTTGAAGATATCCCTTTGCGACTAATCTGGCTTTATACCTTTCCACTTTTCCTTGTGCATTCCTTTTTAACTTGAATACCCATTTGCATCCTATAGCTTTCTTGCCAGGAGGTAATTTTGTAAGAATCCAAGTATTATTTTTATCCAATGCATCAATTTCTTCTTGTGCAGCTTTACGCCATTCAGCAGCTTCTTCTGCTGGCATTTTCTCAATCTCATCCCATGTTAAGGGCTCTTGAGCTTCTGCTGACTTTGTTAGGTAAGACAGTCTTGGGGGTGGAACACCTTTGTTTTCCCTGGATGAGCGTCTGACAACAGGTTGGTCTGACCTTTCCGCATCCTCTAAATCTGAGAGTCCTTCTCCAATTGATTCCCCTTCTCCAACTGTACTGTCTTCTTCAATGATCCTTTCTGTGTCTGCTTCCTCTGCCTGTTCCTCGTTAGATACAGATGAGTTGCTTTCAGACATCTGCCTTGGTATGGCATTTATATACACTGGCATGTCTATTATGGTTCTAGTTTCATATTCTGGATGATAAGGCTCATCTGGGATAATCCAGCCTTTATCAACCCTTTTGTTTTCATCAAAATATGTAACATGTCTTATGCCAACAATGCCAGTTTTCAGATTCAAAATTCTATATCCTTTGTGTCCTGGAGTATAGCCAACTAAAATGCCCCTTTCTGTTGTGGAATCCAGCTTATGCCTTCTTTGCTTTGGTACATGAGCATATGCTGTACTTCCAAATGTTCTTATGTGTGACAGGTTTGGCTTCCTACCATGCCATGTCTCATGTGGTGTGCGCTCAGCGCCTTTAGTTGGCATTCTGTTTTGTAGGTACACTGCTGTGAGAATGGCTTCCCCCCATAGTCTTTTAGGGAGATTGCTATCTGACAGCATACATCTGGTCATTTCCACAAGTGACCTAAATTTTCTCTCTGCAACAGAATTTTGCTCTGGTGTATAAGCTACTGTTGTGATATGCTGAATGCCTTCTTGTTCTAGAAATGTGCGCATGCTTTGTGAAGTGAACTCACCACCATTGTCGGTCTGAAGAACCTTTGGTTTTCTTTCAAATTTATTGCTCACCATGGCTACGTATTTCTTCAGCATGTCTGTGACTTGACTTTTTTTCTTTCAGCAAATAGGCCACACAATATCTAGAGAAATCATCCAAGAATATTAGCACAAATCTGTTATTTCCCAATGATGGGATATTAAACGGTCCACATAAGTCACTGTGTATTAAGTCCAGCACTTTATTACTCCTATTTCCTGTGTATGCAGGAAATGAGGGTCTCACACCTTTTTGAGTAACACAGTCTATGCATTTCTCCATTTTACCAGCATCTGCACTTATCTGAATGCCGGTGGCCAGTTGCTTACTGTAAAGATCCTGGATCACCTTAAAATCACGATGTCCCAGGCGGCGGTGCCAGATTTCCAGACTACATTTACCATCATTCTTCCTTTCTTGCGCCATATGTGAGGCTTCACCTGAAATGCTCAGTTTATAAACATCATTATGCATAAAAGCTTCAGCATACACTTCATCATTTTTAGAGATTGTGCACTTACTGTTTTCAAAATGAATCACAAATCCCTTCTTATCTAATGTAGATACACTAAGCATATTGCAAACTGCTTGGGGAATATACAAGACATCACTTACAGGAATTTCTTTAACTTCATTAGACACTTTGCATTTTAAGAATCCAATACCTTTTGCTTGGATCTTAGCAGTCCCTGCGTTTGCAGTTTTAAGAATACCTTCTTCTGGACACATTTCCTGAAAGAAATCTTTACAATTGGTTAAATGGCATGTGCTCCCCGAATCCAAAATCCAAGTACTTTCATTTGAATTATTATTTACCATAGTCAAAGATTTTTCTGCCATTAGAAAACCCTTGTGTTTATCTTTGTCCTTCATACATTTCCTGGTTTGAAAATTCTTTAGTTCCATTGGCTTAGGTGAGCTAGAGGGAGTGTTTTGTGTTTCCTTACACCATTTAGATACATGTCCCTCCTTTCCACATGAGTAGCAAATCAGCTTGCCCTTGGGTGGAGTTTTCCCATAGCTCCGCCTTCCTCTGTTCTTTGCCAAGAAATTTGTTTCATTTCTCTCTGACTTGCTTTGAGAACACATCTCCTCAGAATCATTTATTATGCATTCCTGCCTTAGTTTTGATGTTGTCTGTTCAAAAGATTGCCCTTCAATGGCCTCATTTACAGACCTAAAAACATCAAACTTCTTTGATAGTGAGGTAAAAAGAAATGCTCTTTTCAATGCATCACACATGGGAATTCCAGAAAGTTCTAGCTTTTGAAATGAAGACATAAGATGCATAATGTGATCATTACATTTACTTTTATCCCTTAATTTGGTTTCATTCAACTCTGCCAGCCAAATTGGTTGCTGCTTTGCATATGTAGTTGCATACATAGTTCTCAGTTTATATAAAATGTCCTTTGGTGTATCTTTTCCCTCCACTAATATGGCTTGTTTCTCTGAGAGAGCTTCCAAAAGCATGCACTTCACATAATAGTTTGCACTGTCCCATTCAGCCATATTTTCAGCTGTTCTGTCTTGGTCTAAGCATATATCTAATCTTTTTGCTCGAAGGAGACATATGAATCTTAGTTCCCACTGCCGATAATTAAACTCAGTTAATTTAGGCACCTTGAGAGAATAGAACAATGGTGAATTTCTTCCCTCAGCCATTTTCTTAGCCTTCTGTCTGCTGTGTGGGGGGAGAGAGAGACAGACTGAATCTTTCCTTTAAAACTTAAGAGAAAAATGTGGCCTTTTTTTCTGCCTGGTAATATTTCTCTTCTTTTTCAATTCCTGAGCCCTGGGCCCGTAACCCCTTTTGTTGGATTATTTGTAGTAAATAATTAGCAGATTTTAGTACACACAGCTTCAGCTTTAGAAATGTTAATTTCTTTCTTCATCTCTCTCTCATTCACCCCTGAATAATTCACTGCTGAGTCACTTTAAAGTTGAAGTAACAAAACATCTGTTTACTCACAGTTTGTAGTTAGATTATAATCAGACAGGCTTATATTTACATATTACTATACATTTGTATTATCAGCTCCTTCCATGTGCTTAGATGGTAATGGATGCTCACACCACCATAGATCCTCTCAGGTTAGGAGAGATCATGAGCTCCATGTGCTCCATGTGCTGCATGTGCTGTGTCTGCATCTAACCCCCACAGGAAGTTGCATAGCTGTGTGACCTCTCTAAGTAATTCACATCAGAGGTCACAGAGTAATCACAGAGAAATAATAGGTGACAGGCAATGCATGTAAAAATACAATTACATTCCAACAGGATTGTGGATCATGCCCCAGGACAACCCCCCTAAAGGTTTAAAAAAAAAAAAAAAACCTCGAGTTGCATACGGGAAGCTTTCAAATAAAAAAAGCTGTGAAATAAAAACACACACACACACACACACACACACAGGCAAGTCATAAACTTCAAAAGTTTGCTACTGCTTTCAATAGCGTCTGCAAATGTTTGGAGGCCACACAATATAGTGGCTGAACGGAGGAGATGGCTTCAACTTTTTGATGTCATGCCGTCTCCTGTCATAAAACTTCCTTGGTGCCACATATAGAATGAGTGGGTGGTGCTCACAGGCCACCATGATGATAGTTACCATGCTTGTACAGTAACTGCACATGCTAATTTGTGAATTAATGTCTTAACATGTATTTGTAAAAGGGCCCATATGGAAAACGCGGTGAGGTGCTGAGTATCTCTCTGCATTGATGAAAAGAGAAATACTCAGCACCTCACCGCATTTTCCATTGGCTAAAGGTCTTTTTTAAGACCATTACATACCAGGACTATATACTGAAAAAGATCACCAAAGACTCCTGAGGCAGGCCTGTGGCCGAAACACAGTACTGTGTCGAGTCTACATTAAAGTTTGTTTATTGTACACAACCACTGACATAGTCTCCCGGAGTCATTGGTCCACTTCCCGTTTTATGAAGGCAGAACTCTCCATGGAGTGGCATCGCCCCCCTTCCTTCCTTAACCCTCTTCCCTGTGTTTACCTTCTTTTTTTGCTTTTCCAAAATACGTCTGTGGCAGCGATTCCCATAGGCTGCACTGCCACCAACAAGGGCCTCTTCTTCCTACCGTGGCCTGTCTCTCAACATAACTTCCTGTTTCCTCAGAAGCAGGACACAGTAAAGCAAAGAGGCCGGTGTCAGCAGCAGGGGAAAGGGAATGGGACTTGATATACTGCCTTTCTGTGGTTTTTGCAACTACATTCAAAAGAGGTTTACATAGCATATACAGGTACTTATTTGTACCTGGGGTAATGGAGGGTTAAGTGACTTGCCCAGAGTCACAAGGGGCTGCCATGGGAATCAAACCCAGTTACCCAGGATCAAAGTCCACTGCACTAACCACTAGGCTACTACTCCGCTTCAGCAGGCCAGCCTATGGGAATCACTGCTGCCTTTTGGAAAAGAAAAAAAAAAAGAAGGTGGTAACCGCAGGGAAGAGGGTTGAGAAGGGAAGGGGGGAGATGCCTGACCGTGGCTGGGCGGGCAGCATCTCATCCCTGCCTTAGGCAGCAAATTGCCTTGGGCCGCTCCTGAGGTAGGGTATTCCAGAGGGTCAGAGCATTAAAGAAAATGGCACTTCTAAATGAGTCCAGAAGACAGAGCGAGTACTCAATCAAACATCTTGGGTGGATGACGGCTGTGTAGTGAAATTGAGGATGTCAGGTACAATGGGTGACTGGAGTGAAAACCCTTGTGTACTAGGATCAAGATAACCACATGCAAACACAAGCACATAATACACACGCTCAGGGATACTTAGGGAAGTACTCAGGATTTAAGTTGGTCAGCAGAGGGTAAACTGGACCATGTGGGGAGGGGGGATGTATGAAGAGGTTGTTGCGCATACATTTTACCAACAACCACTAATTAGTGAGTCCAGATGGAGCAGGACAGTTGCAAACCAAAGCGGAGGACTTTCTTAGGCAGAAGAGCAATAACTTGACATAAGTAATTTCCACATTTCACAAACAGACCATATGGAAAGATTTTAGCTTTGAAATACATGTTCACCTTTTATCAAAGCCCTCTAATAATCCTACAGGTAGCCGGCATCTCAAACACAGGCAACAGTAAGGATGTGCAAACCAACTTTAAGAAGGTTTAATTTGAGCTCCTCATTTTTGTTCCTTTTCAAGTTTGTTCAAATCATTTTTAGCATGTCCTATTTGTAAATCGCATGCACTACTTCGCAAATAAAACATTAAAAATAACATTTAAGAAAAATTATTTTTGCTGCTAAGTTTTGCATTTCATCTCAAAAACAAATGCACATCCCTAGGCAAAAAGTCAATGAGCAGGTCAGTATGCACCAGTCAAAATACAAACTCTGAGTTTTTCAACCAGGGACCAGGATGATTTCAGTCTTTCATTAAAGTGATCATAATCATAGTGCAACAAACTGAAACAAAGTGGCCAACTCCAGACAGAGGATTAATTAAGCAGGAATGCATATATAACCGGGGCCAGACCAGACCAGCTGAACAGTCATCTTAACGCAAGATGTGACTCAGAAAAACTGTTGAAAGCAGCTGCTATCACATCCTATATGTGAACTTAAGAATTGCTACAGAGTCAGCCCAAAGGTCCACCTAGCCCAGTATCCTGTTTCCAACAGTGGCAGTCCAGATCACAAGTACTTAGCAGGATCCAAAACAAAGTATCAAGATTCCGTAATCTCAAAGAGCCAAAAGATTCCAGAACCCCAAAGAGCCAAAAGATTCCATGTTACCAACCCCAAGGATAAGCAGTGGTTTTCCCCATGTCTACCTCAACGGTTTATGGACTTCTCCAGGAATTTGTTCAAATCTTTTCAAATCCCAGCTACATTAAGTGCTTTTACTACATCCTCCAGTAACAAATCCCAGAGCTTAACTATGTGTCTCCATCCAAAGGAAATCTCAAGCGCTAGATATAAGACGATAGAGTTGCCATGGAGGTCTCATGCTACTCTTTTCACCCCCCTCTCAGGACCTGACGTGTGAACAAATGGTAGTAATTCAAGTTAAAACAACCATAAACCATGTCACTGACAAGTGAAACTCTTACAGGTCAATCTTTCCATTTTATTTACTCTCTATTTATTATTTCACATATTTCATCAGAGGAAAACGAAAAGCCTGACACATGCAACAAATTAAACCAAATACCTAGTGTGGAGCAGTACGAACGTGAAATCTCACAACCTATATCAAATACTCTATAAACCCCAGAAACTAAGTCCCCTGGAATAACAAGACACAAATTTCCAATAATAAAGCATTAATTCATACAGTTTCCAAGCAACTCTTCTAGGTGTCCAGTGTTATAGTGCTGAGAAAAAAATTTAGAGGACAGGAATGAGATACATAAGGAAATATAAAAATGGAAGTTTATAACTTGAATACCAAACCAATTAGTCTGAAGCGTTAGTTTGGACATTCTCAACAGTCAAACCCTTAAGCATATATTTTTGGAAAAGTAACAAGCTGCTCCAGATCAAAGAAAACAAATGCCTTGATACTCAATGCCGCATTTTTTTTTGTTACATTTGTACCCCGCGCTTTCCTACTCATGGCAGGCTCAATGTCTCAAATTTCAACACATCTTGTAGGAAGTTTTAAAATGTCCTACATTAGAAGTCACTAGAGAACTTGCTGCTACATCAAAGGATGAGAGAGACCAGGTCTCAGAAATCAGCAAACCCCATAATGCTGTCACTTCCAAGTAATTATCCCAAGCAATAATGCTCACGGCTGATGGTAAACTAGGTTAAAGAGAAGAGGTTTATGCACCATCACAGTACCATAAAGGTCCAAACAGGATCCAACATCACCACTGAAAGTGGCTCCTGGTAAGGAAGCTGAAACCGCTCTTAATTATCTTTTAAAAATTTATAGACAGTGCTACCTGTAATTCTGAGCGGTTTACAATTGAACAAACAAAATAAAATCTAAGCATTAAATACAGTGGCCCCGATATTGAGACAGCAGGAGTTAGACCGGCTAACACCCGCCGTCTCCGGCAAACCCAGAAATCGATTCCAGGGCCATATCCGGCCACCAGCATTGAATTTCCATGGATTTTTTTGTGCACCGCAAACATAGCCGGTTAAGCCGATTATTCATCGGCTGACCAGCTGGGTTATAGTGGCCAAAGATAGACCTGCTATTTACTCAGGTCTACCTGGCTGCTAACTTTAACCGGTCAGCCGGTGAAAATCAGCAGTAACACAGTCAGTGACTGGGCTAGCCACTGACCAGGATTATTCAGCAGGAGATAGCCAGGTATCTCCCACTGAATATCGGCAGATAGCCAGCTTGAGTGTATTTAAGCAGCCAGGTGCCATTCCTAGCCAGTTAAATACTTTTGAATATCAGGCAGAACAATACTATTGAGGACATAAATGAATACGAATACAAGGCTTAGGGACTATAAGAAAAGATATTTAAATTTGTATCCCGATAATTAGAGAAAGTTTTAAGTGGTTTACAATATGCAATATTTCAAACACACACAGAGCGCAATCAATAGCAGTCATAATAATTATAACAGCGATTACAAAAAATTGGTTTTTTTTCAGAAACAAAGAACATTTACCATACCATAAAAGCCTAAGAAAAACAAAAAGATCTTTACCTATCCTCAAAAACCACTTCGATCTGTTATATTTCTAATGGCAGTCAGGAATCCCCAAGCTCAGGTGCAGCCACTAAAAACATCTAAGTACATGTCCAACACTTCCTTAGCACCTTAAATGAAGGAATCCCAAAGGGCCTATGACGTCATCCCCTTATAGGTCACGCAGATTCAGATGAGATCAACAGTGACAATGAGTACCATGGAGCTTCTCTTGTCCTAATTTGAAGATAATCATGATCAGAAAGAGAATTTGAATCCCTGAAAGGCCAAGTGACTGACAGAGCATCACGGTATGCAGATGGTGTCTCTTACAGCACCATTCCATATTTCAAAAGAGTGGGTAGGCCGGAGGTAAGAACTCACTTCTTGGTAGATACTTGTCACACTGCTACAGGACACAATCAAAAATCACTGCAGATCTGAAGAGAGAGACTGAGCGTCAATATATTAGGCATTGGAGAAGCCATCTGAGAACTGTGAGCATTTAAGAGGGCATGAAACACAATCCAGTGAATTTGTGGAGAAATGTCTGTCAAGGTTACTGGAAATTCAGTTATAAAGAACTTCTAGAGCGAAATAGCACACAGTGTGCCTTCCCCTAAAAACCAGCAACAACAAAAAATATCTAAGTCTGATTAGAAATTCTTATCTTGGGAGTCCCTCAATTACTGGGTAAAGTGGTAGGGTAGTCATCTTTTAAATGTAATAAATCACAACAAAACAAGATTTCTGAATTTCTGATCCAAAGAAGAAGGTTACCTTCAAAAGCTCATCAAAAAACATTTAAAAAGGTATTATTTTATTTGGCTTGTTTTATTTCTGTTTATTACCTCAATTACTGTAAATCCTCCAAAAATTTAAGGTTCACTTTATTTTTACCAAAGGCCAGCCAGCTTTACAAAAAGTGGTACACCAGACAGCTATGGGGGGTACAGGGAGGGACCTGGCACCACCAGGTGTACCCCAGCCACACAGGCAAGAAGCAGAGCACATTCCCTGCTCAAGTGATTCTGAGGGAACAGGCCAGGAGCAAGCACCAGTCAGAGAGCTGCAAGGGCTATGTCTATCCACTGGCTGAGATGGAAGAGAATACTGAAGAGACAGGCTATGGCCAAGGAGGTTTAATGAAGGCAGGAGACGGCATGACATCAAAAAGTTGAAGCCAACTCCCCTGCGGAGCCACCATATTGGTGACACCAAAACAAGCTATCTGCTGCTGCATGCTTATTGGTAGGGTTACCATTTTGTGTCCTCTGAAAAAGAGGACACATGTCACGCCCCCTACCCCGCCCCCGCCACACCTCATGCCCCGCCCCTGCCATGCCCCCTTCAGGTCCGGGTTCCGCCCCTATTCCCCCCCCCCGTCACATAGTCCCCTCCCCCCCATCATATACCCCCCCCCCCCCTCACTTACTGTCTAGCCCTGGTGGTCTAGTAGCGTCTTCTCTTCGGGGCAGGAAAGAGCCCCCTCTTTCCTGCCCGGAGCGCTGCCTGCCCTTGCCTGCTGCATCCTCCTCGGTATGGCTGGGGATTCAAAATGGCCACCGAGAGTTGAAGCGGCCTCGCGAGAGTTCAACTCTCGGCGGCCATTTTGAATCCCCAGCCAGACCGAGAAGGATGATAGACAGGGGAGGCAGCGCTCCGGGCAGGAAAGAGGGGGCTCTTTCCTGCCCCGAAGACGTCACTAGACCACCAGGGAACATGGTAAGGAAGGGGAGGGGACGGGAGACCAGGTCACCAGACCCACGGCGCCGATCGCCCGCCCACACGCCCACCGCACGCACGCGCCTGCCCGCACCCGCGCCCACGTTTGTCCAGAAATCCGGACAAACGTGGGCGGGGGCAAAATCCGCCGGACGCCCCGGACATGCCCTCAAAAAGAGGACATGTCCGGGGAAATCCGGACGTATGGTAACCCTACTTATTGGTAGCATTTTTATTTCATCTCAGTTACAGAAACATGCCGGCTTGTGCAGGATACAATAACCTGGCATCGGTTAGAGTAGTAATTACTTCTAAATCGTAATCAGTGTGTTATTTCGAGGGGCTGGTTATAGGGAAATCCTAGCATGTACTGTATTGGTGCCGAGATGTTTTCACCTGGTAAAGGGCCACCAAAACAGACAGGTTCAAAAGATAAACCTTGAATTCTCTACCTCGCCACCTCTCCCTCCACTAGTCCATTCCCCTCTCTCTCCTTCCCCTCATTCCTTTTCCTCCTTTCCTGAAGTTACTATAGAGGAAACTACACTTCTCCTTTCTTCCTCAAAATGTACCATCTGTCCCTCTGATCCCATTCCCACCCACCTTCTTAATGCCATCTCACCTGCTCTTATTCCTTTTATCTGTCACATTCTCAACCTCTCACTTTCCACTGCAACTGTCCCTACTGCCTTTAAACATGCTGTGGTCACACCTCTCCTTAAGAAGCCTTCACTCGACCCTACTTGTCCCTCTAATTACTGACCCATCTCCCTCCTCCCTTTTCTCTCCAAATTACTTGAGCGTGCTTGTTCACCGCCGCTGCCTTGATTTTCTCTCCTCACATGCTATTCTTGACCAACTACAATCTGGTTTTCGCCCTCTGCACTCAACCGAAACTGCGCTTACTAAAGTCTCCAATGACCTATTACTGGCTAAATCCAGAGGTCTCTATTCCATCCTCATTCTTCTTGATCTTTCCGCTGCTTTTGACACTGTCGATCACAGCATACTCCTCGATATCCTGTCCTCACTTGGATTCCAGGGCTCTGTCCTTTCCTGGTTCTCTTCCTACCTCTCCCTCCGCATCTTCAGTGTTCACTCTGGTGGATCCTCTTCTACTTCTATCCCTCTGCCTGTCGGCGTACCTCAGGGTTCTGTTCTTGGTCCCCTCCTCTTTTCTATCTACACTTCTTCCCTTGGTTCATTAATCTCATCCCATGGCTTTTCCTACCATCTCTATGCTGATGACTCCCAAATCTACCTTTCTACCCCTGATATCTCACCTTGCATCCAAACCAAAGTTTCAGCGTGCTTGTCTGACATTGCTGTCTGGATGTCTCAACGCCACCTGAAATTAAACATGACCAAAACCCAGCTTCTCATTTTTCCCCCCAAACCCACCTCCCCGCTCCCCCCATTTTCTATTTCTGTTGATGGCTCTCTCTCATTCTCCCTGTCTCCTCAGCTCGAAACCTTGGGGGTCATCTTTGACTCTTCTCTCTCCTTCTCTGCTCATATCCAGCAGATCACCAAGACCGGTCGTTTCTTTCTTTACAACATCCGTAAAATCCGCCCCTTTCTTTCCGAGCACTCTACCAAAACCCTCATCCACACCCGTCACCTCCCGTTTAGACTACTGCAATCTGCGTCTTGCTGGCCTCCCACTTAGTCACCTCTCCCCTCTCCAATCGGTTCAAAACTCTGCTGCCCGTCTCGTCTTCCGCCAGGGTCGCTTTACTCATACTACCCCTCTCCTCAAGTCGCTTCACTGGCTCCCTATCCGTTTTCGCATCCTGTTCAAACTTCTTCTACTAACCTATAAATGTATTCACTCTGCTGGTCCCCAGTATCTCTCCACACTCGTCTTTCCCTACATCCCTTCCCGTGCACTCCGCTCCATGGATAAATCCTTCTTATCTGTTCCCTTCGCCACTACTGCCAACTCCAGACTTTGCGCCTTCTGTCTCGCTGCACTCTACGCCTGGAATAAACTTCCTGAGCCCCTACGTCTTGCCCCATCCTTGGCCATCTTTAAATCTAGACTGAAAGCCCACCTCTTTAACATTGCTTTTGACTCGTAACCACTCGCCTCCACCTACCCTCCTCTCCTCCTTCCTGTACACATTAATTGATTTGATTACTTTATTTTTGGCTATTAGATTGTAAGCTCTTTGAGCAGGGACTGTCTTTCTTCTATGTTTGTGCAGCGCTGCGTACGTCTTGTAGCGCTATAAAAATGCTAAATAGTAGTAGTAGTAATGTTATGAGAATCAGGTGTTCAACATTCAGAGTTTCTATTTTTAACTACAAAAGTTTTTTTTTAACCTTAATTAGGTTGAAACCTGGTGGCATTTAAAATCTTTATTTTTCTTGTGCCTAGATCAAGAGAGAAAGATGGTATGTGGGAACATGCTCCTTTTGTTTTGTGAAATGCAGTGGTATATTATAAAAATGCACTTGATATTTTTTTATCACTACTATTTAAAAGACAGGTATTGAATAATGACGGAAGCACTACCTTCATGCAGAAGTCTAGAGTCAGTCTAAAAGTGCCAGTTCTGTTGTATATATTTATTTCTACTTAACGTTGGTTTGGATATAAATGCAAGTGGAACACAATTAGCCGCTAAGTTCATATTCACGTTCCTGAACCTTCACTACCCCAACTGCAGAGGAGTGAAATATAAATTAACATATGCATCCAGTTTCTCCTATATAGGTACGCAAATATGGAACGAACTACCTAAATCAATAAAAACAACACGACATAAATAATTTCTGTAAATTGAAAACCAACCTTTTCAACAAAGCATACTACAATAATCCATTCTAAATATCAGTTAATCAAACATTTTACACCGAATCTTCAATAAACATAATTCTGTACTTCCCGATTGTCCATACTAATCAATAAGATCAAAGTTTAATATTTCTGATTGTCCAAGTTAATCTATTCACAATTGAAGTTAATCCAACATCTTTATTTCTGATTATGAAAATGCACTTTCTGTAACTGTATACCTAATCCTCTCTGTCTCCTTCACCTTAAATATGTATTTCTCTTCCGGAACTGGTGATCACCATTGTGGAAAATGTAAGCCACATTGAGCCTGCAAATAGGTGGCAAAATGTGGGATACAAATGCTACAAATAAATAAATAAATATTTATACCAACAGGAGTTATAAACCCATTTAGTCTGAAACCAAGCCATAAACAAATTTGCAATGGCAGGCAAAAAAGCAGCCCCCATAGAGATCCAAGATTTCTGGATATAAAAATGGTGATTACAAGTAAAGTAATTCTGTGAAAGAGCCACTTCTGTTAAAAGCCAGGATAAAATCTACTGGCACCAAATGGGGACACTCCATTTGTTCTAATGTAGACTCAGCTACTAACAATGCCTCTAATTGTGGAATGCAAGTACATAAAGACTGAACATCTAACGTTACTATCAAAATAGGAATCTGAAATGCCTCTGTGAAGGAATCCAATAGATATAGAAAATGAGAACTATCCCGCACATAAGATTTAACATTCTTCAAGCAAGGTTGCAAAAAATTATCAATATTATTTGGCAGTGCGCAAGGAATCCATTGCGGAAACAATTGGTCAGCCTGAAGGACAAATCATACTTTTGTGAATCTTAGGAAGAGTATAAAAAGCAGGGAATTTGAAAAATCTATAATTCGAATTAGTCAAAAAATTAACATATTTATAAATGATCTGGAAATCAGAATGACGAGTGAGGTGATTAAATCTGCAGATGACACAAAACTATTCAAGGTTGTTATAACACATGAGGACTGTGAAAAATTGCTGGAAGACCTTAGGAAATTGGAAGTTTGGGCATCCGAATGGCAGATGAAATTTAATGTACTAACTACTAACATTTCTAGCGCTACTAGGGTTACGCAGCGCTGTACAATTTAAACATAGAAGGACAGTCCCTGCTCAAAGATGTAGACAAGTGCAAAGTGATGCACATTGGAAAGAATAATCCAAATCATAGTTACCTAATGCTAGGGTCCACCTTAGGGGTCAGCACCCAAGAAAGAGATCTAAGTGTCCTTGTAGATAATTCGCCGAAATCTTCTGCGCATTGTGCGACGGCGGCCATTAAAGCAAACAGGATGCTAGAAATTACTAGGAAAGGGATGGTGAATAAGACTGAAAATACTATAATGCCTCTGTATCGCTCCATGGTGCGACATCCCCTTGAGTATTGCGTTCAGTTCTAGTAGCCGTATCTCAAAAGACATATAGCGGAATTAGAAAAGGTTCAAAGAAGAGCAACAAAAATGATAAAGGGATGGAAATCCTCTCATATAAGGAAAGGCTGGAGAAGTTAGGGCTCTTCAGCTATGAAATGAGACGGATGAGGGGAGATATGATTGAGGTCTACAAAATCTTGAGTGGTGTAGAACAAGTAGAAGTTAATTGATTTTTTACTCGTTCCAAGGTACAAAGACTAGGGGACACTCAAGGAAGTTACATGGAAAAACTTTTAAAATAAATAGGAGGAAAAATGTTTTCACTCAACGAACAGTTAAGCTCTGAACTCTTTGGCAAAGGATGTAATAGCAGTTAGTGTATCTGGGTTTTAAAAAAAGGTTTGGACACGTTCCTGGAGGAAAAGTCCATAGTCTGCTATTGAGACAGACATGGGGAAGCCACTGCATGCCCTGGGATTGATAGACTCCATCAGGTACTTATAACCTGAACTGGCCACTGTTGAAAACAGGATACTGGGCTAGATGAACCATCGGTCTGACTCAGTATTGCTATTCTTATGTTTTCATGTTCTAGGACTAGGGGGTTTGCAATGAAACTACTAAGTAGTAAATTTAAAGCAAATCGGAGACAATATTTCTTCACTCAATATGCAATTAAACTCTGGAATTCATTGCCAGAGTTAAAAGCAAGTTAGCAGGGTTTAGGGTTTGGATAATTTCCTAAAAGAAAATTCCATAAACCATTAAGATGGCCTTGAAAAAATTCACTGCTTACTCCTGGAATAAGCACCATAAAATCTGTTTTGTTTTGGGATCTTGCCACATACTTGTGACCTGGATTGGCCATTGTTGGAAACAGGATACGGGGCATGATGGACCTTTGGTCTGTCCCAGTATGGTGATGCATATGGGGTTATGTGAGCTTTGGATGCTGTCGTTCTCACACCACCGTTTGGGCACCTGTGACTTTTAGACACTGGTGTCTGAATGCCAAACATTTGGATGCCCAAATCGTGTCAAACATTCCCTTCTACTTCTCCCCCACACTGACCTCTGGTATTGATTGGCAGAAAGCACAGCCCAAAGCTGTTTGCTCCTTTGGCCAGGGGTCCTTGTAGCAGAAAGGAGATGTGTGCTGACCCAGACAGTGCTGGTGAAGGAGGACGGTTCTTCAGAAACGTGTGTTGTCCTCCTTCACAGGCACTGCCTGGGGCAGCCCACATCTCCCTTCTGCTCCATGGACCCCTGCCTGAAGCAGTGAGCAGTGTCCGCCGCTGAGTACCAGAAGTCAGTGGGGAGAAGTAGAAGGAGGAATTATTTACCATGCCATGCACTGAAAAGTCCAGCAGCCAAAAGTCCGGTGGTAATAAGTCCAGCATCCTAACTGTGGTGCCCGAATGGTGGCACCAAAATGGTAGTGCCCAAAAGTCCTGCTTCAGAACTTATGTCCTGTGCTTTAACTCTCATAGTACTTAATACTCTTAACTAATGGAAAAAAAACCTTCCTCTAAAACCTTTCGTTCTTCACTCTTATAATCACATTGAAGTCATTTTCACGCATATATGGCAACATATAGAAGAAATAAGACTCTCATAAGGTAATGCCAGATATAAAAGTACATGTGATGCCATGAATGTTTGCACTTGTATGGTAGGTGCTGTCAGATGTGCAGGCTGACTGAAGCATGGACAGAGTTCACAGGTATGTGCACCGACTCTAAAAATACACTGATCTAAAGTTGAACATGCAAACAAGTCTAGAGCAGGGGTTCTCAACCCAGTCATGGGGACACACCTAGCCAGTCAGATTTTCAGGATACCCACAATGAATATGCATGAGCTCAATTTGCATGCACCACCTCTAATATATGCAAATTTACCTCCTTGTGGGTATCCTAAAAGCCTGACTGGCTAGGTGTGTCCCCCAGGACTGGGTTGAGAACCCCTGCTTTTGAGCAAGTGTAAATGTCCACACCTGTATTCAAGGAACAATTTCTGCCATTTATGTTAGTATTTTAACAAGGCACTCTGGCACTCATGTTTTTTTTTATAAAACAGTGCCTATATAAGCACCTATTTGGCATCTTGGCCTAGGTGCTCTGTTATAAATCACCCTCAGAATACATGCACAGATTTAAGCCTCCTTCAGAGCAGGTGTGAATGTGTAAGTGAGATTTACACACTCTGGGGCTGCTTCCGAATGTTTATTTTATAAAGGCGCATAGGAGCCGATGCTGCCTTCATAAAATAATCCAATCAATGCTGGAAAAAACCAGTCCCTTATAAAATTACATCTGGAAGCCAGCTCATAAAAGGTTGATATCAAAAACAGCACAGAACACAAGCAACTCAATATCAATAAACATTTACTGACCTTCACAGAAAGGAGATTACCTCACAATGGAGGATTCTTCACATTCAAAACACAATCATCAATCCTTTTTCTAGAATTATAAATAAAGGATTTCTTTAGACGGGTTCTCCATTATGAAGTAATCTCCTTTCTACGAAGGTCCAGTAAATGTTTATTAATACTGAATCGTTTGTCTTCTGGGCTATTTTTGATATGAACATTTTATAAAATAGTACATAATTCACCACACTCTAGGCAGGAGGAGTGGCCTAGTGGTTAGGGTGGTGGACTTTGGTCCTGGGGAATTGAGGAACTGAGTTCGATTCCCACTTCAGGCACAGGCAGCTCCTTGTGACTCTGGGCAAGTCACTTAACCCTCCATTGCCCCATGTAAGTCGCATTGAGCCTGCCATGAGTGGGAAAAAGCGCGGGGTACAAATGTAACAAAAAAATATATATATATATTTACAAGATGTATATATCGGTCCTTCAGAGGTGTCATTCATGAGCTATCATGCTTTCATGGAAATTCATGCACTGCAACTGTCATTGGTCCAATCTGTCATCCAGTGGCGTTCCTAGGGGGACTGGCACCCGGGGCGGATCGCTGATTCGCCCTGCCCCCCGGGTGCAGCGCCCCCCCCCCCCCGGCAAAAGGACACCTCTGCGAAGGAACCCCCCCCCCCCCCCCCGCTGGGTGCGACTGTTCTCCGTTGTTCAATGCTTCTTCTCTGCCCTGGAACAGGAAGTAACCTGTTCCGGGGCACAGAAGAAGCATGGAACAACGGAGGGCAGGCGCGCGCGCGCGACACCCCCCCCCCCCCCCCCCCCCGGCGGCGTGCACCCGGGGCGGACCGCCCCCACCCCCACAGGAACACCACTGCTGTCATCAGAACTTTAATTATTTAACTATTGAATGTTAACATTTACATTTTATAATTTTGAAGAGGAATCAAATATTCATCTTTTATAAAATAAGCATAAAATAGATGTCTTTTTGTTATTTTGACACAGGCACCCTCTTATAAAATCAGCCCCCTCCCACGTGTGCATGAGTCTTAAAAGGTAAGACGAAAAGGGAAACATGTACGTTTAATCCAGAAGATTCCTGGAGGTTCTTAAGAGAATGTCCATAATGCTCGTAAAGTGAATACAGTAAGTTAGTTAACGAGACATACAAAAATCCTGACATCACAAAGGTCCTATAGTCAGGAAGCTTGCAGGCAACTGCTCTGATCCAGATATTCAATAGTCTGTTAACATGATTATGTATGTACAGCTGTAACCCGTGCTGGCCATTATCAGCAGTGTAGCTAAATATATGAATGAATGAATAAATAAATGCCGGAACCTAGATATGGCCCAGCGTAGAATATCCAAGCTTAATTCAACCTGCATCTGTCAGTGGCCTAAAACCTGACCAACCCACTAGTTTTATAACATTCCCAATTGTTCAGTTCTCCTCCTCAGGACAACCATCTCCTTCATGACTGCGGTTACTAACATTCTCAATGGCCCACAAGTTCATGAACTTCATTTATGATCTTCCATTCTCATTTATCTAAGAGTTTGGAATCAAAATGCTTAAGGTCATTGATCTTTGTCACCTTCACAGTCACCACCATATCTATGTTCAGTCTCCCCATCTCCTTCTGCAAAACCTGCCCAGTCCCCCCCCCAATGGACTCTGCGACTCCACCATCCTCTGTTAATTGCAGCAGCTTCCCCTGTTGGCAGAGGTGGCATGGGGCCCAGTTCACCATGGCTCACAGGCAAAATCTCACCTGCCCCTGGATTTAGCCTTGGAGTCCCTATCTCTCCAGATCTGAAGGATCCACTAGGATCCAGCAGTCAAAGAGAGGGCTCCACTGTGCTTGCTAGTTCTGCTGCTTTCCAAATAACAAAGCTGAAAGGTCCTATAGTACTTTGAAGCTGTAAGCCAGTGCTTCTCAACCTAATCCTCTGGGCATACCCGGCCAGTCAAGATTTCAGGATATCTACAATGAATATGCATGAGATACATTTGCATCTACTGTCTCCTTGGTAAGCAAATCTCTCTCATGTATACTCATTACAAATATTCTGAAAACCCAACTGGCTGGGTGTGTCCTGAAAATGAGAACCACTGCCGTTGCAGCTGAAACGTGTTGCATTATTTAAAAAAAACAAGTTTTAGCAGTGTGGATTTCTTTTAAAGTTTATTTGTGCATTAAAAAAAATACCTGGGGGGGGCATAGGGTTACCATATGGCTTCAGAAAAAAAAGAGGACAGATTGAGCCGGTCCGGATTTCACTTCCACTGAAAGCAATGGAAGTAAAATCCAGACTGGTTCAATCTGTCCTCCTTTTTCTGGAGCCATATGGTAACCCTGGGGAGGGTGGGGGGAATGTGGTTTAATCTGTCGTCAGGGGATGGCAGTTTGAAAAAAGAATTTAAGAAGGACCCTGTACAGATACCAACAAATAGAAACACTACTTGTTCTCGTGCTTCCCCGTTCAATTATAGTTCCCCTGGCCTCACCCTGCATCCAAGTGCAGGGTTTCATATATACACTAGTAAAAAAGGCCCGTTTCTCGAAGAAATGAAATGGGCGCTAGCAAGGTTTTCCTCGGAGTGTGTATGTTTGAGAGAGTGTGTGTGAAAGTGGCTGTGTGAGAGAGAGTGAATGTGTGAGTGTGTGTGTCTGTGACAGAGAGTGAGACTGGGTGTGACTGTGTCTGTGAGAGAGAGAGTGTGTGTGTGTGCGAGAATGAGAGTGTGTGCCAGGGTCGTCCCCCCTCCCTCCGAGTTCCAGGGTCGTCGTCCCTCCCGCCCTCCGAGTTCCAGGCTCGTCCCCTCCCTCCCTCCCAGTTCCAGGGTCCCTCCCCCTTCCAGGGTCCCCCCCACTCCTCCCTCTCTCCTTCCCACCAGTTCCAGGGCCCCCCTCTCTCCCTCCCAGTTCCACAGTCATCATCCCTCCCTTCCAGTTCCACGCCCCCGCCGTACGAATTTTTAAATTCAGACAGGTCACTGCCGAGGTGCTGGGGGGGGGGGGAGGTGCTAATCGCTGTGAACCTAGCGACACGCTGCTTCTCCCGTCCACCAGCTGACAGGCAACGGCAGGGTGGCTTACGCAGCCACGGGCACTCACCAGGATAAACTTCGCCTACTGGTCTTGTGTCTGTCCACCATGTGTGTGACGTGGCGTTGGCATACCCCTTCACTCTCACTGCTCCGTCCTCGACGTCATCACGTTTTTACGCGAGGGCGGGGCAGAAAGAGATGGTGAGTCGGACCCTTCACTGAAGCCACAGAGTCAGCTTCAGAACGTTGAGGGTGCTTTTTATTATAGTAGATTTTCTAAGATACGACTTTCGTTCTGTAATACTTCTCAAGTAATTAGTAGGTCCCCTACTATATTTTAGCTTCCAAACAACTATGAACATGAAGAGATTCAGAGCCAATTAAGGGAAAGAGAATGGGATACCGTCTTTCTGTGGTTTATGCAACTACATTCAAAGCGATTTACATAGTACATACAGGTACTTATTTGTACCTGGGGCAATGAAGGGTTAAGCAACTTGCCCAGTCACAGGGAGCTGCTGTGGGAATCGAACCCAGTTGCCCAGGATCAAAGTCCGCTGCACTATTTATTATATTTATTTAGATTTTGCTCACACCTTTTTCAGTAGTAGCTCAAGGTGAGTTAAATTCAGGTACACTGGATATTTCTCTGTCCCAGGAGGGCTCACAATCTAAGTTTGTACCTGAGGCAATGGAGGGTTAAGTGACTTGCCCAAGATCACAAGCAGCAGCAGCGGGATTTGAACCGGCCACCTCTGGACTGCAAGACTGGTGCTTTAACCACTAGGCCACTCCTCCACTCCAAGAATAAGTTTTGAATGACCTTAAAATTTAAGAAATCGAAACAGAAAGAAGATGTAAATTTGGGACCTGTGCAGTGCAATAGCTATGGGGCCTCTAATCATTAAAGAGAACTTCTCGTGTTTTACAGGTTGCGTTTTCAGTGTCCAGCTCTAGAAAAAGGATGGAACTGGCTTAAAACAGGGTTGAAGTGATCAGAATTAAAATGGTCTCCTCCATATCCACACTCCAGCCAGAGGCAGACTGCGGCCAAAATAGTGACCCAGGCATGAGGATCCTATTTCTGGTCTCTCCTCTCCCACCTCCTTCTCACCTAACCTTAACCACGCCTCCTCTATACCGTCAGACTCAGCTGCTATTGCTCCACTCCCTACTCCATGCTACACAAGCTATGCTTGCCACTGTTATAAACAAACTGCTGCAGCAGGCAGATGCCCTCCCAGTCTACCCTTCAAAAGGAACAAGAGTTCATGGGTTGACAGCTATTTCTAAACTGCAGGCCAGCAAACCCCTGTACCTTTGACAGATTTGCCGCAGTTTACATCAGCAGCATATAAGAGGCAGACACTGACTCCAATAAATCTGCCCCCAATTCCATAAGAATCCATAGGTCTAGGAGAAAGATTCTCAACCCAGTACTCAGAACACACCCAGCCAGTCAGGGTTTCAGGATATCCACAATGAATATGCATGAGATAAGTTTGCATGCACTACCTCCATTGTATGCAAATCTCTCATGCATATTCATTGTGGACATCCTTAAAACTTGACTGGCTGGGTATGTCCTGAGAACTGGGTTGAGAATCTCTGGTCTAGAAGAGACAGATTTATGTGGCTTCTGATAGGTCAAGAACTAGCAGTCACAAACATACTAGAGAACATGGCCTGCATGATGTACGGAGAAATTACACTCCACCAGTACGGAGTCATATTTTGCTCCACTAAAATGGTCTAGTACAGTGGTTCCCAAACCAAGTCCTGGAGACACCCTAGCCAGGTTTTCAGTATATCCACAATGAATATTCATGAGATAGATTTGCATACAGTGAAGGCAGTGCATGCAAATCTCTATCATGAATATTTATTCTGTGTATCCTGAAAACCTGACTGGCTGGGGTGCCCCCAGGACCAGGTTTGGGAACCACTGGTCTAATGTTAATTCTCTTTATAAGAAATACGTAACTTTATTTTGTGTTTTAGACACTTGTCCCCCTTATGTGTTAACAGCAGGTACTTTGCAATTTAGAACTTTATTATTTTTCTGGCTGTAGTCATGATGGTCTACTATGGGGATTTTTCCAGAGGAGTTGGGGGAAATTGTACCCCAATTGTGAAGGATTGTAAAGAAGCCACTCAGTTACTATTGACCAGCGGCTTCCATCACATTTTTTGCCAAGTTGATGGAGGGGTTGGTGGCTATGCAATTATCGGACTATTTGGATAAGTACAGTATTTTGCTTTCCTCACCGTCTGGCTTCAGGTCTTGATTTAGCATACAAACTGTAATAGGTTCCCTTGGGGATGATATTTGACAACTGCTGAAGACACTGATTTTACAATTCAGTCTATCCAGTGCCTTTGATTAGTGGGTCATGCTATTTTATTACAAATTATGGAAAATATAGGTATTACAGGATCTGTTCTAAATTGGTTTCAGTGCTCTTATAAGGTTAAAATGGGAAATAGGTTTTCAGAAAAGTGGACTAATCCACGTGGGGTCCCCTCAAGGCTTTTCCCCAATCTTTCATAGAAAAAGACACAAGAAATCATTAATAAAATTAAGAGAATTGCATGCATTTATAGTGAATCTAACTAACTAAAGTGGAGCAAATTATAATACATTGGAAACTTGGATCTCTGAAGAGCTGAAGTCCCTCAAGGCTCCTCACCATTACTTTTTAATATTTATCTACATTCGCTCAGCTTTGAATTAAAAAAAATGTTTTTGTAGTTATAGTTATATCTATGCAAATGATATAACGGTTCTAATTCCAATGTATTCAGTTGTATCATCAGAAATTATGGCAATCCAGGTGGTTATTATTTTATTGGAAAATTGGATGAAGATTCATAAATTAAAATTGAATGCCAATAAAACAACATTTTTACTTACTAACAATGCTTCGAGCAAAGTTGAGACAAGTGTAGTGATTAAAAATATTACTTATCAGTTTTCAACATCCTATATAATAAAACGCACCTCCAACATTCTGAAGCTGACTGCATGGCCGAGGCATTCCTGCTCTCTGTATCCATTTCCTGAATTGACATCACGTACTTCCAGGTTCGTCACAAGCAGAAGTGACCAACCACACGAGGTTTCTCGGCTTCAGAATGTTGGAGGTGCATTCTATTAAATAGGATTGGTCAGTTCCTTGAAGCACAGCCAGAGCTCAGCGTCCTGCACAGTAACGCTCAGACACCAGAGAGAGAGGGGGGGGGGCTGACACCAGAGGGGGGGGGGGTATCTCTGTCACACACACACTCTCTCTCTCACACACAGTCAATGTCTCTCTCTCTCTCACTCTCACACACTGTCTCTCATACACTCTATGTCTCACACTGAAAAACATTGTAAGGCCATGTTTTGAATAGTCTGTAATTTTATTAACAATTGCTTGGAAGAGCCAAGATAAATAATATTACAGTAATCCAAAAAGCCTAGTACCAATGCTTGCACAACGAAGCGAAATTGATCTTGATCAAAATATTTATGTACTCTATGAAGTTTGTGCATGGTAAAAAAAGCTTGTTGGATTAATATATTGACCTATGTCTGTAATGTTAGTTTGGAAACCAAATAAAATCCCCAAATTCTAGCAGACTAGTAAAAAAAGGCCCGTTTCTGACACAAATGAAACGGGCGCTAGCAAGGTTTTCCTCAGAGTGTGTATGTTTGAGAGAGTGTATGTGAGAGTGACTGTGTGTGAGAGAGAGAGAGTGAATGTGCTGCTAATGGATCACTCACGTATTGTGCTCTCTATGGATGTTGAAGAAACATTCCATAAGGTAAAGCGGTACATCTTTTTAGAGTGCTTAGATGGTTTAGAGTTTATAATGTGGTTTTTGCATGATAGAACTTCTATGTAAAGGAGCTAAGTCACATCTATATGTAAACAATGTTTTGTCCAGTCCCATTTTACTAACGAGGAGCATGAGACAAGGATGCCCCCTTTCGTCTTTCTCATTTAACCTGGCTTTAGAGCCCCAGAGCTATAAGCAAAATCCACTGATTCAGAGAATAGAGAAACAGGACTACTAAGAAGGGTTAGCTGCCTATACAAATGACATCCTTTTGTTTACATTAAACCCTGAAATCTTCTTCTCCCTCTTATGGACCTTATAGTTTGATACTCAGTAATATCTTGACTAAGATTAATTGTAACAAAGCCAAGGATATGTCTCTGAATGTACATTATATCAGTGCATATGTTGGCCAATACGAAATAAAGAAGATGCCCACTGGACTGAAGTATCTAGGGGTGCTACGTTATCAGAAAGTTGATCAAATTATTGTGATGAACACAAAGTCTGCTTGTAGACTTGATATGCAAACGACATAACAGAGCCCACTTCCTTTTATCACAGTGTAGAAACAGTCAAAATGATGATTGCACCACAAATTAAGGAAAATGAAACAGTATAGTCAGTGATTGGTCACAAATTAGTAACATAGAATAAGCTTATTGTGATTCACCACTGAATCCACACGGGGCTGTGTTTCACTGTTGACACCTGCTTCAGGAGTCTGCCAGTGTGTGGCCTCAAGCCAGTTGCAACAGACTCTCGCGTCTGAGAGCCTGGTCCTTACTAGGCATTATAGAGCAGTTTTTCATTTAAAACGTAACACAAAGGCAAACCGGTTTGAGACCACATACCGCAGAAACACAGCCCAGTGTCACATCTCAGTGATGAACCACAGTAACTTTCTTTATGTTAATAATTTGTGACCATTTTTATTTATACTGGAACCCTGACCCTTCTGTTCGTCATTCTCCTTGACTTTTTCCCCCCGTAGTGGTCCTTTCGTTCCTCCATTTCGGTGGCACTGGTTGTTTTGAACCACAAACCACACACTGAGTATGCTACCACTTCTACTTACTAGAGTTTTAATTAAAGAGATAAAGAAGATTAAATTCATCTGTAAAGTTAAACCCACTAGAACAGCCTTGCGTGCCATTAAAAATTCTAAAGAACAGGGAGGTGGTGGATTTCCTGATTTCTATTTACCTTCAATTGTTCATATCAAAACAATGTATATTAGGGTTTCAAGAACATCTTAGTGAGGGACCCAGTCCCTGATAGCAAGCTCATTTTATGTGTACCCACTGCCTGTTTCCAGGGCTATCCCATTATTCAAGCTTCTCATTTAGCCCTAAGCCACCTAGATTCTTAAGCGAGAACCAATGAGCTGCCATCAGGAGACACCTGTTTTGGTATAACCCTGCTATATGAATAGACAAAATGCCAGTGATACACTAAAGGGATACGTCCAATTGGAGATATTACAGAAGAGGATGAGCTTCCCCCTTTTGAATTATTGTGCAGTAAATTTTACCCATTCCCATCTAATCGCACAAATGGCTACAACTGAAATACTCATTCCTAAAGAATAAACTACACTTAGCTAATCTGGTAGGGGCCCCCCTACCACCACCATTTAACCATATTTTTCAGCCTCTCAGCTTTAGTCAGGACACCTAGCCTCCTGGTTCATTTGTCGTTCTCTTCAGACCTGTCCAACCAGGACACAGAAGATCTGGACGGATGATTTAAAGTACTACCAACTAGACCAGGAATGGTTTGGGGAGAAGACAATTATAATATCTCTTTCAGTAAGCTTATCCTAATCTCTGTCTTCTCTTTCACATAAAGCAGAGTAGACGATGTGGGCTTGTTCTTGAACTTTTTTCTTATTTTTTGGAATTACTGATTTACTGTCACTTGTTTTTGTCATATTTGCATATTTGAAAAATTCAACACAAAATTAAAAAAATAAAATAAAGCAGCATGGATTCGTGTGAAATTCTATAAAGCAAAACTTCTCTCTTCTAATATATGTTACAGCTGCAATGCCAAAATAGGAACCTTTTCCCTACATGCTTTTCTTTTGGCTTAATTCCCAGGCCTTCTGGAATAAAGTTCTAAATTTAATTATGCAAAACTTTACACTATATTTGCCCTTTTTTCTGTACAGCACTACACGCTTTTTGATCTCCTAATATGTGAAGTACTGCAACTGATAATGGCACAATGGAAAGATATTGGTAAGCTTGATTCAACTCACTGGTGGCATACAGAAGCTAAATTAATAGCTGCACACCCAGTTTAAGGTGCAAAACACATACTTATTTCAAGCCTACTTTTATTTATAAAATAAATCGAATGGCGCCGGCGAAATACATGGCCGGCGACGTATTTTGGCGGTGCCGCAAACAGCTGGCCAGACCCGTATCTTCGAAAAAGATGGCCGGCCATCTTTTGTTTCGATAATACGGTTCCGGCCAGCCAAAAATGCCTTGGATTTGGCCGGGGTTTGAGATGGCCAGCTTCGTTTTCTGGCGATAATGGAAAGTTATGTCGGCCATCTCAAACCCCGGCCAAATTCAAGACATTTGGCCTTGGGAGGAGCCAGCATTTTTAGTGCACTGGCCCCCCTGACATGCCAGGACACCAACCGGGCTCCCTAGGGGTCACTGCGGTGGACTTCAGAAAAGCTCCCACGTGCATAGCTCCCTTACTTTGGGAGCTGAGCCCCCCAAACCCCACTACCCACAAATCTACTGCACCCACTAAAACTGCTCCAGGGACCTGCATACAGCCTCTAGGACTTATTGCTGCTGTATAACTTTGGCACACCATTTCACACCTGAAGACTAATCTCTCTGAAAAAGTCCTTTCTTGAAATAACCACGTTTACTCACAGTTAACTGCAGATCAGAGGTTGTACCCCACTGGCAAAGAGTCCCCTGGTATTAAGATGAGCAGTAGGTCAGAGCTGGCACAGTGGTGTACAATGCCCACTTTCAGCACCATTCAAGGTAAGAACTACGTTCTCTAATGTGGGTAACATAGGAAAGGGAACTAAAACTGGCTTACAAAAATGGCCACTACCGCATGGACTACAACAGGAAACAAAACAGGGCACACTCTGACCCAGTAAGCATGAGGAAAGCACCAGGGGAGTAGAACCTACCAATACCTACACCCACCACAATGCATTGCTGATGTGACTCTGCAGTGCAAATAACAGAAAAGGTGTCATACTCATCCCAGAGCCACATCACGAGCAGGAAAAGGCTGTCGAAGGACAGAACACATTCTGCTGCCATGGAGGTGGGTACGGCATTTGAAGCTGGCATACAGGCTGGAAAAAAAGTGTTTAAAGTGGGGGGTTTTTTGGTGGGAGGGGGTTAGTGACCACTGGGGGAGTACGGGGAGGTCATCTCCGCTTCCTTCCGGTGGTCATGTGGTCAGTTCGGGCACCTTTTTGAAGCTTGGACCTGAAAAAAAAGGGACCAAGTAAAAGCGGCCAAATGCTCTTCATCGCCTTTTTTTTTTCCATTATGGGCTAAAGCCGGCCATTTTGTAACCCCGCCCATGCCCCGCCTTCGCATCGCTGCCAACACACCCCCTTGAACTTTCGCCGGCTCTGCGATGGGAAAGCGGCGATGGTGTCAAAATAGCGGCTTTCGATTATACCGATTTGGCCGCCGTTGCGAGATCGCCGGCCATCTCCCGATTTGTGTCGGAAGATGGCCGGCGATCACTTTCGAAAATGAGCTGGATAGTAACATAGTAGATGACGACAGACTATGGATGGACTGTATGGTCCATCCAGTCTGCCCAACAAGATAAACTCATATGTGCTACTTTATGTGTATACCTGACCTTGATTTGTACTGCCATTTTCAGGGCACAGACCGTAGAAGTATGCCCAGCACAAGCCCCGCCTCCCACCACCGGTTCTGCCACCTAATCTCCGCTAAGCTTCTGAGGATCCATTCCTTCTGAACAGGATTCCTTTATGTTTATCCCATGCATTTTTTAATTCCGTTACCGTTTTCATCTCCACCACCTCCCGCGGGAGGGAATTCCAAGTATCCACCACTCTCTCTGTGAAAAAATACTTCCTGACATTTTTCTTGAGTCTGCCCCCATTCAATTTCATTTCATGTCCTCTAGTTCTACCGCCTTCCCATCTCCGGAAAAGGTTCGTTTGCGGATTAATGCCTTTCAAATATTTGAACGTCTGTATCATATCACCCATTTCTCCTTTCCTCCAGGGTATACATGTTCAGGTCAGCAAGTCTCTCCTCATACGTCTTGTAACGCAAATCCCATACCATTTTTGTAGCTTTTCTTTGCACCGCTTCAATTGTTTTTACATCCTTAGCAAGATACGACTTCCAAAACTGAACACAATACTCCAGGTGGGGCCTCACCAATGACTTATAAAGGGACATCAACACGTCCTTTCTTCTGCTGGTCAACCTCTCTCTATACAGCCTAGCAACCTTCTAGCTACGGCCACCACCTTGTCACACTGTTTCGTCGCCTTCAGATCCTCAGATACTATCACCCCAAGATCCCTCTCCCCGTCTGTACATATCAGACCCTCACCGCCTAACACATACGTCTCCCGTGGATTTCTACTCCCTAAGTGCATCACTTTGCATTTCTTCGCATTGAATTTTAATTGACCATTCTTCTAGCTTCTGCAGATCCTTTTTCATGTTTTCCACTCCCTCCTGGGTGTCCACTCTGTTACAAATCTTAGTATCATCCGCAAAAAGGCAAATTTTACCTTCTAACCCTTCAGCAATGTCACTCACAAATATAATGAACAGAATCGGCCCCAGCACCGATCCCTGAGGCTCTCCACTACTCACTTTTCCCTCATCCAAGCGAATTCCATTAACCACCACCCTCTGGCGTCTGTCCGTCAGCCAGTTCCTAATCCAGTTCACCACGTCGGGTTCTACTGAGGAAAAATCCTGGCCGACAGAGATGACAGAAGGTTACTATGATCAGAAATGCTTGGAACAGAGCAGGGATTAGTGGACTTCCTCAGGGATTAATCCCAGCACTGGTCCTCTTCAGTATCTTTGTGAGCTCAGAAAACATGTGCCAGAAAGTGTATGTGGTGAATTCAAAAGGAACTCACTAAGTATACTTTCCCTCCCCAATGTGAAACAAAAATCGTGCTTCTACCAGCCCTGAAGAAGGGGATTTGGAGTAATTTTCAAACATTTTGTGTGGATACATTTTTTTTTTTTAATGCAGGGAAACAAACTTTCAAATTTGTGTTCAGTAAATATAAGTGTAACATGGATCATTCTGAATACAGCGTCTCTAATACTCATCCTCCCACAATCTAGTACTAGGATTAACTCTCACACCGTGGCAACCACGCAGCCTCCCACACTCTGGTATTTTGATTTTCTCTCACACTGCAGCAGTCTCTCACTCCGATATGGTGATTTCTTCTCAGGCTGTGGAAGTCTTACCTGGGACTACAGAGGAGTTTGTGGTGCCGTTTTCTGCCTGGATACACAGGTTGTCAAAGTACTTCTCATTCTTCAGAACGAAGACCAGCGAGGCCCAGCCAAAAATCACTCCAGCAAAGCCCATGCATTCCAGCAGGCCTGTGAGGAATGTGGCCAGCCGCTGTACCAGCCCTCGGCCACCCGCCATTGTTGTCCACAACCCCCAGTCCTTGCGCTCTTTCAAAGCCCTAGGGAAACACAGGTAAAAAAAATTTTAATGAGCTCTTGGGCTGCCTGAGGACTCATCTATTGTCCCAGTAAGTTCATGCCCAATATTACAATATATCCATTAAATATTTCCAACATCAAGGAATCATTGGGGTTTCTGCTCTTGTTCACAAGTTTTGTTGTCTTTTAAAGCACAAAGTACCACATGAGAAAGAAACCACACAATATTACGTACAAAAACACTAAGAACCACACTGCATCAGTGTTGCTCTTAAAAGCAAAATACTCTATGCAGCCACTCCTTTCTATGAGGTCCTATATCCTGGTCTCTCTACTAAGGAAAGAGATTTTATTCTTAAAACAAAATTCTGTTTCCAGGGGGGTGGGGTTCTCTTCAGCTTTAACAACTTGATTTTTTTCACAATATCTCACATTGTGATCTTGCTCAGACAGATTTTAAAATCTTCTGGAAACATGTAAATAAGATTGAATGTTAATGCTAAACTGAGCAGAACCTAACTGGAAGTCACAGAGCAGTCATAGTTCACAAACCTGACAGGCTCAATCTCACAGAAGCCACAAGAGACATCCAGGAGCTCCAGAGGCCACTGCGGGGAGGAAATCCACATGGCAAGTACCAAGGAAGCAGTACTGGGAAATGGAAGATAGTGAAACACCTGGGAATTGATCTATTGCCAACATCATGTTGGGTAACAAGAAAGAGAGCCATGGGAGGGACTTTATTCCATGCAGAAAGCCTCAGGCCTGCTTCCACTGAAACAGAGACTGGGGAGGGGAGGAGAAGGGTAAAAAGGATATTCCCCCCCACACCGAATTGGTTTAAGAGGTGGAGAGGACTCGAGGGTGTCTCTACAGACATCATGCACTGCAAATAATCTAAGTCAACCTTTTATTTTCATTCTAATAATGCCTGCAAGGCAGATATCCTGGATCTCAGAAATTTTCTGCCAAGACTACAAATGCGTTTTCATTTCAGGCTTTCTTCTATGTTCACTTCTTTACAGCTGTGCTCTACTATTCTGACATTGGGTTTAGCTTCCATTCAAAGGCCCAGACCAGATCAGGAGCCCTTTATTAGAGGCAGACCAAATTCTGGTTTCAGTGTCAAAACTGGCCCGAAATCCAGATTCAGCCATTTTGGACAAAAATGCTGGAGCATTTTCAGATGAAACTAAATCCTCCCCTCCTTCCCTCCCCCAGGGTGCAGTAGCAGCTTAATGGTTATTGCAGTGGCCTGAAAACCAGTGGAACTGGGTTGGTTTGTCACTGCAGCTCCCTGTGATTCTAGGCAAGTCACTTAACCTTCTATTGCCCCAGGTACAAAATAAGTATCTGTATATAATATGTAAACCACTTTGATCGTAACACAAAGAGGTGGTATATCAAATCCTAACCCCTTTCCCTTTACAATTCCAGAGATAGCACCTTCTTCAGGACAAGAGTCACTCCAGAAGGTGGCTACTAAAATGGTCTGTGCTCCATACGGTAACAGACTAAGACTTCAATATGAATACTTTGGAAGAAAGGCAACAGAGGGGAGATAAGATGGAGAAAAAAAACCTCAGTGATAAATGCCTCTTCAAGCTTTACTGAAAGGAAACTCTGGAATGAGAGGGCAGAGGATGAAGGTGAGAGAGAACAGACTCAGGAGTAATCTACTGAAATGTTTCTTTATGGAAAGGGTGGTGGATGCATGGAATTGCCTCTCAGGGGAGGTGTTGGAAATAAAGACTGTATCTCATAAGAACATAAGAATAGCCATACTGAGTCAGACGAATGGTCCATCTAGCCTAGTATCCTCAGCAGTGGCCAATCCAGGTCACAGGTACCTGAACAAAACAAGTAAATAGTAACAACATTCCATACTACTGATCCCGGGGCAAGCAATGGCTTCCCTCAAGTCCATCTCAATAACAGACTATGGACTTTTCCTCCAGGAACCTGTCCAAACCTCTTTTAGACATAGAGAGGTTCTTTGAGTGAAAAACTGTTGCCTCTTATTTGTTTTAAAAGTATTTCCATGTAATTTCATCAAGTGCCCCCTGGTCTTTGCAGTTTTTGAAAGAGTGAAAAATCGATTCACTTGTACCCATTCTACACTACTCAGGATTTTATAGATCTCAATCATATTCTCCCCCCCCCCCCCCCCACGTCGTCTCTTTTCCAAGCCAAAGAGCCCTAACCTCTTTAGCCTTTCCTCATATAAGAGGAGTTCCATCCCCTTTAACACTTTGGTCGCTTTTCTTTGAACCTTTTCTAATACTGCTATATCATTTTTGAGATACTGCAACCAGAACTGAACACAATACTCAAGGTGAGGTCGCACCAAGGAGCGATAAGAGAGGCATTACAGTATATTTGGTCATACATACCATTCCTTTCCTAAGAAGTCCTAGCATCTAGTTTGATTTTTTGGCTGCCGCTGCACACTCCATGCTAGAATTCAGTGTACTGTCTACAATGACACCTACATCTTTTTCTTGGGTGATGACTCTCAAGGTGGACCCTAGCATCAGGGAACTATGATTCGGATTATTCTTCCCAATGAGAATCACTTTGCATTTGCCAACATTAAATTTCATCTGCCATTTGGATGCCCAGTCTTCCAGTTCCCTAAGGTCTTTCTTCAATTTTTCATAGTACATATGTGTTTTAATAACTTTGAATAGTTTTGTGGCATCTGCAAATATAATCACCTCATTTGTCATTCTGTATTTCAGATCATTTATAAATATGTTAATTAGCACCAGCCCCAGTACAGATCCCTGCAGCACTTCATTATTCACCCTCCTCCATTGAGAAAAATAATCATTTAACCCTCCCCTCTGTTTTCTGTCCAATAACCAAATCCTAATCCACAACAGAACATTGCCTCCAATATTATGACTAATTTTCTCAAGAGTCTCATGAGACCTTTGTCAAACGCTTTCTGAAAATCTAGATACACTACATCAACCGATTCACCTTTATCAACATGTTTATTCACGCATTCAAAGAAATGAAGCAAATTGATGAGGCAAGACTTCCCCTGGCTGAACCATGCTGACTCTGTCCCACTAAACCATGTTTCTCTATGTGTTCCATAATTTTATTCTTTATAATAGTTTCCACTATTTTGCCCAGCACTGATGTCAGGCTTACAGGTCTGTAGTTTCCAGGATCACCCCTGGAGCCCTTTTTAAAAATCAGAATTACATTTGTCACCCTCCAATCTTCAGATACTACAGATTGATTTTAACAGGTTAAAGATGATTTTAACAACAGGTTACAGATCACTAAGAGCAGATCAGCAATTTCATGTTTTGAGGTTTTTTTTTCAATACCCTAGGGTGCAAGCCATCTGGTCCAGGCAATTTACTATTCTTTCATTTGTCGATTTGGCTCAGTACATTTTCCATGTTCATTGAGATTTCTTTAAGTTCCTCTGAATCGTCCCCCTTGAAAACGCTTTCTGGTAGAAGAAGATGTCTTACATCTTCTTGAATAAAGACCGAAGCAAATAATTCATTCTCTCTCTCCACTATGGCCTTGTCCTCCCTGAGTGCCCCTTTTGCTCCTTCAAAATCTAACGATTCCATGGATTCCCTCACAGGCTTTCTGCTTCCAATGTACCTGAAAAATTGTTACTGTTCCCTTTTAGCCTTCATTATCAATGCTTTGCATCTAGCTTGCCACTGTTCAGGTTGCTTCTTATTTTCTTCATTTGGGTCCGTTTTCCATTCTTTGAAGGAGGTTCTTTTGGCTCTAATAAACTCTTTCACATCACCTTTTAACCATGCTGTTGTTTGCTCTTACCTTTGTAAATAAGTGGAATATATATGGTCTGAGCTTCCATATCCTAACCTTTGCAGCCAACCCTCTTAGCTTCTTTTTAACCATTTTCCTCATTTTATCATAGTCGCCATTTCAAAAATTAAATGCTGCTACAGAACATTCCTTTGTGACTTTGTGACTTCACTCCAGAAATTAGCTCAAATTTAATGTTATGATCACTGTTTCCCAGCAAACCCAACACTTATCTCTTGTAACATGCCCTGAATTCCACTAAGGACTAGATCTAAAATAGCGCCCCCTCTTGTCAGTTCCTGGACCAATTTTTTCTGGAAGCAGTAATTTATTACTTCTAGGAATTTTATCTCCCTAGCACTCCCTAATATAACATTTATCCAGTCAATTCTGGGGTAATTTAAATCAACACTATAGCGTTAATTCTACAATTATATGCCCGGTATTCGAAGGTGTGTCTTGTAAGCTTCAATGAAGAACTTGTCCAAACCTTTTTTAAACCCAGATACGCTAACCATTGTTACCACATCCTCCAGAGATAACTATTCTTTGAATGAAAAAATATTTCCTCCTATTTGTTTTAAAAGTATTTCCATGTAATTTCATTGATTGCCCCTAGTCTTTGTACTTTTTGAAAGAGTGAAAAATCGATTCACTTCTACCCATTCTACACTACTCAGAATTTTACAGACCTCAACTATATTCCCCCTCAGCCGCTTCTTTTCCAAGCTGACAAGCCATAACCTCTTTAGCCTTTCCTTAAAAGGGACCAGTTCCATCCTCTTTAACAGTTTGGTCACTCTTCTTTGAACCTTTTCTAATTTCGCGATATATACTTGGCCTTACTTTGCATCCCTTTCCTAGTAATTCCTAGCATCCCGTTTGCTTCTCTGGCAACCGCTCCACACTGAACTATGTGCTCTTGGGCGACTGTCAGCTTTCTTCCCCATTTTAGTTTAAAAGCTGCTCTATCTCCATTTAACTGTTATTGACATCAGCCTGGTTTCATCCCGGTTAAGGTGGAGTCCATCCTTGAAATAGGCTCCCCCTTCCCAGAATATTGCCCAGTTCCTAACAAATCTAAACCGCCCCTGCAATAGCCGTGTCCGGAGGCAAGATATTCAAGACCTCCATGACTTGAACAATGAGGACAGGAAGCTCCTCTTTCCTAACAATCTCACTGCCGTGGGGTCATCATCAAACCCGTCCGGCGGCAACTCCCTGTCCTCCAGGGAATCCACCAGCATCAAGCAGCAGCCGCATGAAAATTGGTCATCTACCTCCAACGCCCCAGAGGACTCCAAGTCCCACGGACCCTCAACACACGGACGGTTCGGTAAAAGCGGTGGCACCGAGGCCCCCTGAGCCTCTGAAGGATAAGTAAGAACCTGGGGCCCTCGGGCATTTAAGTAAGAAGGCTCTGTACATCAACAGCACAAATTCAGGGGAAAAAGGGGTGTCTGCCATCCCCAACCCCAGGTCAAGAATGTCCCCTGAAGTGAGCCCTGTCTGCCACAGTGAAAGATGCTGGCCCCCGCAGAGGCGGGGGAAAAACGGCACCTGACAACAGGAGAGCATCCGATCCTCCTCAATTAGCAGCTGCTAAGAGCTGGGAAGGGCTCCCCTCCGCCTCTGATTCAGTCGGCGCACGAGAAGAAAGGCTGGAGGCGCCCACCAATTCCGATGCCCCCATGTGCTCTCCCGAATCCGACTGCTCTTTGACATCTGAGGGCAACACAGAATGAGCCACACCCGCGCACACGCTGAACGAGCTCTGGACGCTGCTCTCCAGTTCCCACAGCGGGAGCAACACTTTACTGTTTCTGACGGTGCCGCCATCACAGACGAACCCAACTGCAGCCGGCCCCCCTCAATGAGCTGACCAACAGCTGACAAACATGCGGGTGTCCTTATAACTATAAATCTTTTTTTTTTAATCTTACTGGCACTGCTTGCTGTGAGCTGTGGTTTCTCACCTCAGCTGGGTCTCTTTTTTTTTTTTTTTAAGACAGGGAAGAAAAATGACCTATGCAAGCAGGGCCGCCGAAAGACTGGGGCAGGGCCGCCATCTCCAGGATTGCTACCACTGCCCCCCCCCCCCCAAGGATTGTCACTGCCGCCGCCGCCCCCCCCCCCCCCCACCCCACCCACAAGGATTGTTGCTGCCGCCGCAACTGTCAACACCTTGGCTGGCAGGGATCCCAAGGCCCCGCCAGCAGAAGAGAGTCTTCCTCCAGCGCTGCTCTTCACTCTGCAATGTGGTCTGCCCCTGCGGCTGCTTTTTCTCTCAGGTCGCACATGCTTGGTTTCAAAACCAAGCATTCGCGGCCTGAGGAGAAAATCAGCCGCTCGGAAGGCAATGTGGCAGACTGTGAAGAGCAGCACTGGAGAAAGATCTCTTCTGCTGGCAGCCCCCCCCCCCCCCCCACCAGCCTGCTGTGACTGCTCCTCTGGGTCCTCCCCAGCCTCCAAGGGGGGCCCACCACCGGAGTTCTCTCTCCTGCGCCTGTCGGGATGCGATCGCCCGGGTCTATTCAGGAGCAAGAGAGAGACCACTGCGCCGGGCCCCCCTTGGAGGCCCGGGGTATTCTGCCCCCCTCTGCCCTCCCCGGCCCTGCAGGCAAGCAGCGGGGGACCAGTGGGAGAGGAAAGGGAAGGACCTGGCCCCACCAGGTATACCCTTCTCACCACAGTAGGGAGACCGCGACCCCAAGAAAACCTTAACTCAGCTCGGGGGACAGACTAGGAGCCTATCAATGCAGAGCTACAAAGCTATGACCCTCCACCTGCTAGATAGAGAGAATACTGAGGTGAAGGTGGCTGCACATGACAACATATAGTGAATCTCAGAAGTTCTCTCTCTACCTACTGGCAGAGGGACATAACCCAAAGCCTCTGGACTGATCTGTGGGATGCTATGGAATAGACACTTATGATGCACGCCTATGAAGCGGTTGTTTCTGTGTCTGCTTTTTTTTTCCAGGGCATGTGCAGAACATCGACATTTACCGTAAGACCAATCTGCACGTGTGCTAGGCACTTTCCCTACCGACCTGCACCTAGACTTTCCGTGCATCCCATGTACATGCGATTTCCTTTGAGCATCGATCACTGTTTCACATTTGGTGAGTTCAGCCACAGCTATAAATGCACATGGCTGTTAATGACAACCTTTGGGCTTCAGCCCCTCAGTGCTTCTTCTGTCCCAACAGCCTTATGCTAGTTTATATTGTGGCCCTAAAATGAGTTTAATACCCTTACTGTTATTCTCACTTCTAAGGATTTTCACTGCTGCAGTCACTCACTAAAAAGATATGAGCAATGCATTGTGTGTAATGTAGTCTCATGTGTCACTCCGGTTTGTTTGTATAAAACTTGTCATTAGTGGTCTATTCTCCTACAAAGTCGTCCTCCTCCCTTTCTCTACCAAGCTCAATTCTTTTATTTACCTAAACCTATTTTCTGACTATTTCCATAGTCTCTGTCCTGATGGGTCAAGCTAAGGTATGACCTTCCTCTCCAATTGACTGCCCTATGGGACCACCTCTGCTACCTGACAGCAGGTTCTGTCCGTATTAATCCCTTTACTTCCCCCTCCCTAGACTCGTGTGGGCTTTTCCTGCCCTCCCTGTCTCCACGAGACACATTCTCCATCTTACCACCGCAGCACTTGTCTTTCTGCTCCCCTGAAGAAAACTCATCTTTTCACCTTGTTCATTCTTTTCCCATAAGATATTGCACAAATCCAGCACCCCATCTTTGAACTGCTTTCATCTATTTAATCACCCTCCCATCTCTGCTACAAGCTTCCTTTCTTCAGATTCCTACCTCCATCCACCCTTGCAACTCTCAGAACTACAAAGGCTCTTGCTTTGGGGCATGAACTTATGAACAGCTACTGACTGTGAGTAAACTATCTACATTTATTCAATAAAGTAAATTTCAGAAAAAGAAAAGAGACTTCTGGGTGTGCTGATGGGCCGAGGTTACACTTCTTGGATATTAAAAACGTAAGAATATTATGCTTTAAGAAGTCTTGACAGTACTGTGCCGGGACCTTAGCCCATGGAAGGTAAAACTCCCAGAACACTTTCTTCCAAACAGCTTCCCGACTCTTGCCCACTTCCCAAGCAGTACTCACTTGGCCAAAAAGAGTGTCAGACGGTGCTCTGCAGTGCCTGTTGATCCTTCTTCTCTCCTCTGCCAGCTGAAGGCTCTCTCTGATCTCCTCTCCTCACCAAGGAAAAACACTCGATATCTCCAGACTGCTACTTACATCCGCATGGCCCTGACAAAGACAAAATTCATAAAAATAAAACATCTTTCTGTTTTGCAATTTGGGAAGCATTTGGGTCCACTTATCACAAAAGTATGAAGGAGATGAGAGGGGAGGGACCAAACTAGCCAGCACTCATAACTTCATGTTACATTACCCTGTGCTCTGCTCTCCTCCCGTATCATCACTCCTCCCTCCCCATCCATCACCACACTCCTCCTCCGTCTTATTTTTTTTTGTCATAGTTTTACAAATCTCCACAGGAAGATAGGAACCACGGCAGTTTACAAGTTTTCACGTGCGTTTTAGTTACACTCGTTCCTAGACTGTTCCCGGCTTTACAATCAGATGCTTTTCCCTAGTCCTCCCTAAGCCATCTCCCCCTGTAACCTCTACTCCTTTCCTCAATAACAACAACCTACATTTTAATACTGCAATGTAGTACAATCCTCCAACCACCCCTTAATTAGCCTCATCTTCCATTTTGGGGTCTCTGATGGTCTGTGCCATGACAAAAGAGTCCGAAGGAGCATGCAACAAAAGGTGAGGGAGTGTACGGGGTTATGAAAGGCCGTAGAGAATGCATGAATGTTTGTGAAAGAAGGGTCCTTCATCCTCATATGTTCAAAGTTGATAACAACCGTCTATTATCTATGAAAGGTGGATGTTTGGTCTCTTTCTACCGTCATCTACTCTGTTACTAAAAAAGAAATTAAGGCATGCTGGTGTATAGCATCCTTTGTGAGCGGTCAGTGAACGGTCTTTAGATAAGGATGAAGCTTTGATGAACAGTTGTTTTTCTGTTTGTGACATCAGACAGGTAAATCTTCCTCACTTTGGTCCTGCACATACCGTAAGGAGGGAGCAGCACAATCTCAAATGCTCTCCCACAATAAACCTGTCTGGATATGTAAAACAGTTTTCTCGAACAAGTTCAAGTACCAGAACTCTGCTCTATGGTAATGACACAGCTGAACTCGTACAGTTCCAGTCCAGTTTTAAACAAGTAAATGCATCAGTGCACAGCCAGGACTGAATGAGCCCAAGGCGGAAAAATTAAGATGGCCCACGATAACACCCTGCAAAAAAAAAAAAAAAAACACATTCCAGCCCTATAGAGAAAACCTGTCATAACAAAGCAGCACTAATGTCCACGACTCAAACAGCAACAATCCTACTTTTTAAAAAGCAGCACCATGGAATGCCAATATACTTCCTGCTCAATAGACAGAACACTCAGAGTGCTACAGATCCCTACACAGAAACCAAATACTAGCAGAATACAGACTGAGCAACCATTATCTAGAAACAGGAAATAGAAGTCTGAATGCAGTGCAACACTGGAGAAACACAAATGTATTTCTTTCTGTGCTGTATCAGGGTTGCACATTCAAAAGCCGATATGTTCCAGACCCAATCTCCCTCCCGGTCTCCTGAAAAAGACTCCTTTCCTACCGCACTCCCCCAGCTCTACAGCAGTTCCTTCAAATCATTCTCTCTCGGATGTCGGTATTCCTCGTTTAAGTATAGCTTCCTCTTCTTCTTATCTAGCCTTCGCCCTCCAACTTTCCTCTCTGGAGGACTTGGCCACATTAATCACTGAACTCAGCGTTTTTTAATCTTCCCTCCACGGATTCCTCTTAAACTTTCTCACACTGGCTTATAAGCTTATAACATTGGTTTCTTCCAAAATGTCAATTTCCCCACTCAAAGTTGGGCAAACTCTTGACTTAGGAAAGCTGAAAAATTAGGTAATGGTCCGACCATGGAGCAGGATAACTCAAAGTTAGAGAGAGTAAAAGGGGAAGAAGATTAGGAGAAAACTTTCCTATTCTCCCCTCCTCTTCCAAACCTTCTCATTATTTCACCAGAGGGCTGGCTCATTTTCAAAGCACTTAGACTTACAAAGTTCCATAGGTTACTAAGGAATTTTATAAGTTTAAATGCTTTGAAAATATACATATATCGGTCTCTCAATGATTCAACGCTATTAAAATATTCAGAATTTCCCTCTACTTCCTTATCCTTATCTGAGCAAGTTTTTCTGTTTAAATATTCACTAGTTAATATCTTAGACACCACTGCCCCACTGAAACAACTGTTTACTTCCTCCGCATGGCACTTTACCCCCTCCTCCCCCCCCCCCCCCCCCCCCCGGTTTCATTCAGGACTCCAACACAAGTTCACAGAGAAGAAAGGAGATGGTGTAAACATTGCTCCTCATCAATCTATGATCGTTTTAAAGCTAAATACGCTAAGTACTTCATGCTGCCAAAAGAGACTATTATTCCAAAGCCATCAAGTGTGCCAGTAAAACCACAAAAATTATTTCACATTCTGAATACTATTTCTCCCTCCTATCTACCCTCTCCACCTTTGTCTCGGTTCCTCACCTCCCTCGAGGACTTAGAGAGCTCTGGCCTGGCAAAACAAAATCAATTATCTTAGATAAAATATGAACATCACCAGGTCCTCCCCCATTATCAGGGAATTAGTATTTGCCCTCACAGAACAATGGGGCTTCTTTAATCTACCTACAATACATCTTACTTCTTCAGTCATTGATCCATGGCCTGGTGAAACATTTTATTCTCACTTTGATCCTTTTTATTTTCTCTTTAATCATGCAGAGTCTTGAATCAGGAACAATACCTTTCACCCTCATCGTCCCCGTCTCATCTGCCTGCAACCTCGGTGTCATCTTCGACTCCTCCCTCTCCTTCTCTGCACACATCCAGCAGATTGCCAAGACCTGTCGCTTCTTCCTCTATAACATTAGCAAAATCCGCCCTTTCCTCTCCGAGCACACCACCCAAACTCTCATCCACTCTCTCGTTACCTCTCGCTTTGACTACTGCAACCTACTCCTCACTGGTCTCCCACTTAGCCACCTATCCCCCTTCAGTCCATTCAGAACTCTGCTGCACGTCTTATCTTCCACCTGAACCGATACACTCATATCACCCCTCTCCTCAAGTCACTTCACTGGCTTCCGATCAAGTACCGCATTCAATTCAAGCTTCTGCTACTAACCTACAAATGTACTCTATCTGCAGCCCCTCCTTACCTCTCTACCCTCATCTCCCCTTACGTTCCTACTCGTAACCTCTGCTCTCAAGACAAATCCCTCCTTTCAGTACCCTTCTCCACCACCGCCAACTCCAGGCTCCGCCCTTTCTGCCTCGCCTCACCCCCACGCGTGGAACAAACTCCCTGAGCCCATACGTCAGGCCTCCTCCCTGCCCATCTTCAAATCTCTGCTTAAAGCCCACCTCTTCAATGTCGCCTTCGGCACCTAACCTCTACACCTCTACCCAGGAAATCTAGACTGCCCAACTTGACATTTCGTTCGTTAGATTGTAAGCTCATTTGAGCAGGGACCGTCCTTCTTTGTTTATTTTGTACAGCGCTGCGTAACCCTAGTAGCGCTCTAGAAATGTTAAGTAGTAGTAGTAGTAGTAGTAGTCATTTGGAAATAGACCATTGTAACACCTATTCTCCAGAAACCAGACTTAGATCCCCTCCCTTCCAGTCAATTATCAGCCAATTTCTAAACTTCTCTTTTTTTCTAAAATTTTGGAAAAGGTGGTTTTGAAACAGCTCACATCCTTTTTGGATAAGACTTTTGCCGTGTACCCCAGACAGGCGGATTTTCGTAAAGCTGTACTGAGACCCTTCTTAACCACACTCTATAATGAAATACATACTTCACTAGATCAAAAATAGACCTTTCTTCTGCTTTTGACATGGTTGAATATGATCTACTTCTACAGCGCCTCTCTTCAATGGGTATTTCTGACACAGTCCTATCCTGGTTTACTACTACTACTATTTAGCATTTATATAGCGCTACAAAGCGTACGCAGTGCTGCACAAACATAGAAGAAAGACAGTCCCTGCTCAAACCTCATATTTAAGTCAGTCATTCTTCTTTTCAATGTTTTTCAGATAATCTCTCTTTTGCTAAATATCCTTATACTTTAGGTGTTCCTGAAGGTTCTGTCCTAGCTCCGACTTTATTCAATCTTTTTATTTCTCCTCTGATTTCACTAATTCAGTCTTGTGGATACAGCCCGTATCGCTATGCTGATGATGTCCAGATTCTCTACTCTTAAACCTTGCATTCGGTTGATCCCTCCCTCTTAACTCCCGTCTTGAGCTTACGGCTGACTTGCTAACCACAGACTTTGTCTTATGGGCTCATTTTCGAAAGAGAAGGACGTCCATCTTTCGACATAAATCCAGAGACGTCCAAATCGGTATAATCGAAACCCGATTTTGGACGTCTCCAGCAAGGACATCCAAATTTCAAGGGGGTGTGTCAGAGGCGTAGCAAAGGCAGGACCTGGGTGTGCCTAACACTCATAATTTAAAAAAACAAGGACGTCCCTGACGAACACTTGGACGTTTTCACCCGGACGTGCTTTTTTTAAGAAGGCACAAAAAAGTGCCCGAAATGACCAGATGACCACCGGAGAGAATCGGGGATGACCTCCCGTTACTTCCCCAGTGGTCACTAACCCCCTCCCACCCTCAAAAACATCTTTAAAAATATGTCGTGCCAGCCTCAGATGCCATACTCAGGTCCATGACAGCGCATGAAGGTCCCAGGAGCAGTTTTAGTGGGTACTGTACACTTCAGACAGGCGGACCCAGGCCCATACCCCCCCTACCTGATATGTTTGTGGAGGAAACAGCGAGCCCTCCAAAACCCACTGTAAGGGCTAAGGTAGTGGTGTACAGTTGGGGGTAGTGGGTTTCGGGGGGCTCAGCACACAAGATAAGGGAGCTATGTTCCTGGGAGCATTTTGTTAAGTCCACTGCAGTGCCCCCTAGGGTGGTGTCCTGGTATGTCAGGGGGACCAGTGCACTACAAATGCTGGCTCCTCCCACATCCATATGGCTTGCATTAGGACGTTTTTGACATGGACGTCTTTGGTTTCAAAAATTGCCAAAAGTCAGAAACATCCATGTCTAAGGACGCCCAAATTTAAAGATTTGGACGTCTCTGACGGTATTTTCGAAACGAAAGATGGACACCCATCTTTTTTCAAAAATACGGGTTTCCCTGCCCCTGGATTTGGACGTTTTGCAAGAATGTCCAAATCGCAACTTGGACGTGTCTTTCGAAAATGCCCCTCCACATGTCTCCAAATCTGAAACTATGCACTTCCCTAATCCCTTTTGTGTCATTCTCCCTCCCCCTACTCTTCAAGGTCACATTATGACTTATGACAAATTATATATATTGGGAGTCATTTTCGACCCCAAACTTACATTTAAACTACGTATTAATAAAGTTATTCAATCTTCTTTCTTTGCCTTGTAAAGAATTCACTCAGTAAAGTCCTACTTACTGGCTTCATGTGTCTGTACCCTCCTTCTTCTCTCTCGTCATCATACGCTTGGACTACTGTAATGCACTGTTTTCCGGATTACCCTGATCTTCATTAAGCGCCACAACTCATTCAATCCACTACCATCAAATGTTTACACAATGCACATAAATTTCAATCATGTAACTGCATTACTAAAAAAAAGAACTGTAGCTACTTGTTTACTTTTGTGTTAATTACAAATTAATCTTATTGGTTCACAAGGGGTTTCTACCATCTGCTCCTGAATACACTTCTAATTTGCTTGTTCCCTATATCTACCCCAGTATCTGTGATCCTCCCAACAAGCTCTCCTCCACTATAAGGCTCGGCATTACTCGTGCCACGGCATTTGCTTATGCTGGACCTAAACTCTGGAGCACATTACCACTTCATCTCAAATCTGAATCTTCATACCTCAGTTTTGAAAAGCTTCTTAACAAGCTTTCCTTCGTAATACAGGGGTTATGCACTAAACAGCCTCTCTGTCCTTTTCTCTCTCTTTCTCTTGCTCATCTTGCGTTTTTATTGTAAACCATCTTGCTGCCTTTTTGGCGATATATCAAATAAAGCAAAATAAACATAAATACAATCTTGCCAGCACCTAAATAATTGCTGGCTCCTCCCAAATGCCGCCCCCTGTACCGCCCCTATCCTGCCCTTTATGGGAAGTCAAAAGCAATAGTCAGCGGCACTGCCCAGTTTAGGGTGGCTTAATATTGGGGTGTAGGTGGCCACAGGCGATTAAGTGGGCAGGAACCTCTCTTGCCTACTTAAATTGTCTTGAATAGCGGCTGGAAAATGTTTTCTCCATTCATAGTCTGGTCATTTTATTTTACTAATCCATCCAGTCCCAGCCTCTCCTTTTGACTCTCTTTGTATGGTCTTCATATAAGCTCTTTTCCAGAATCTCATTTTCATTTCTTCCCCCCTCTTCATGTGTCTCTGAAATTGATCATTCCCCTTCATCATTTCTCTCTCTCTCTCTCTCTCTCTCTTGTGCCATCTCCACTCAGCAGCTAGATTTTACCCCTCATTCTCCCCTTCTCTCACCCTCTAGTCTTCAGTTTCTCTCTTTCCACATCTTATGAGCTTTCCATCTTCCACTCTCACCCCTCCCCAGCCCTCATTTATCTTCCTCCAAGTCTCATTCCCTTACCAGTCCTAGCTCATTATCTGTCATTCAATCCCTCCTATCATCCAGCTCCCTTCTTCTTTCTCCTGCCTGCTTCCCATTCCATCTCAGCCCTTTTCTACACCCTCCAGATACTCCCTCCACCCCCTTCTCCTTAAACTAAACTAACTAAAGACTTTTATTCCACTATTTACTCAAAAGGTTCAATGTGGATCAGAAAATAAAACTAGACCTTTAGAGGCAACATTATCAAGAAATAAACCTTAGTAACAAAACTACTAATTCAATCATTTCAAAAATCTATCAAACAAATTTTTAAATGCCAATATGTCCAGAATGCATTAGATAACAATAACACAAATTAGTAACCAGAGCCCTTTGATATTATTCAACATATTTTACATTACAACTCGCTTCAAGTGCTTCGTTTGGATGGGAGCAAGAAATAAAAGAATGCATCCTGAATAAAAAGAACCCTGTTTTTCAAGGCACTTTCTCACAAACTTGTGTGTGCAACTTTCCAATCCACTTTTATCTAATACATTGGGAGCCAAAATGCCAACAAGCCTGGCTGAACACATTTAGCTTTGACCACAAACATTCACACAGTAGGATCTGGAAGGCACTCCTGCCTGGGTTCAATAAATTACAGTTTTGGATAGGTGATTTTCTGTGGCAGAGTTCACAGGGAAGAAGGGCAGTGCCTCTGGGAAAGCCAGTTTCTGTTGGCAGTCATTTGTGACATGTGTACAATACTTAATAAGCAAATCCGCTTCTCACCGTACTATCTTGAGAAGTACTGCAGAAACTGAGGTTTTATTAATACAGAGAACAGTGAGGATCCCGGCTGGCCCTGGTCTGAGTTAAGATGCCCAGAAATAAACAACAGAGTAAGAGATAAGATGGAAAATGCTATGAATACTTTAACAGGAAAATATGCACGCAGCTTGTGCCTAGTGGAGAAAGCATGGCCTACTGCAGAGACAAGAGAATGAGAGAAACGTTCATTGTTCGGACCTAGAGAGCACAGCAACATGAAATTGTTAGTGATCAATAACTTGTTGTTAAAATCCAAGTAGTACATGAAGATTGGAGGATGGCCAACGTAACGCCAATTAGTTTTCTAAAAAGGGTTCCAGGGGTGATCTGGGAAAGTTACAGACCAGCAAGCCTGACTTCAGTGCCAGGAAAAATAGTGGAAACTACATAGTAACATAGTAGATGACGACAGAAAAAGACCTGCACGGTCCATCCAGTCTGCCCAAGAAGATAAATTCATATGTGCTACTTTTTTTATTTGTACTGTCCTCTTCAGGGCACAGACCGTATAAGTCTGGCCAGCCCTATCCCCGCCTCCCAACCACCAACCCCGCCTCCCACCACCAGTTCTGGCACAGACTGTATAAGTCTGCCCAGCACTATCCTTGCCTCCCAACTACCAGTCCCGCCTCCCACCACCAGCTCTGGCACAGACCGTATAAGTCTGCCCAGCACTAGCCCCGCCTCCCAACCACCAGCTTTGCCACGCATTCTAGGCTAAGCTCCTGAGGATCCCTTCCTTCTGCACAGGATTCCTTTATGTTTATCCCATGCATGTTTGAATTCCGTTACCGTTTTCATCTCCACCACCTCCCGCGGGAGGGCATTCCAAGTATCCACCACCCTCTCCGTGAAAAAATACTTCCTGACATTCTTCTTGAGTCTGCCCCCCTTCAATCTCATTTCATGCCCTCTCGTTCTACCGCCTTCCCATCTCCGGAAAAGGTTTGTTTGCGGATTAATACCTTTCAAATATTTGAACGTCTGTATCATATCACCCCAACATCAGGGCTTGAAGGTCATGAACTTTGTTGCCAAGACTGCGAGCATTTGTGGTCATCACATTCCATTTACATTTCCTGGTATGTGTTTCAACATTTGATATTTTGGTGTGTTTTTTGTCTTTGGGTCCCTCCATATCTTTTTGATCCACCTTAATTTCTTTTGCTTTTGCTGTTTCTTACATAGTAACATAGTAGATGACGGCAGAAAAAGACCTGCATGGTCCATCCAGTCTGCCCAACAAGATAACTCATATTTGCTACTTTTTGTGTATACCCTACTTTGATTTGTACCTGTGCTCTTCAGGGCACAGACCGTATAAGTCTGCCCAGCACTATCTTCTGGCTCAGTTCTATTTTTAGGAACCTCACAGTGCTTTAATAGAGCAAACGAATTCTGTAGGGGTAACACTTGTGAGGGTGTATGCCTCTGTGTCACATGCCGAAGTCTGCCTGAGCCTATTGTGAACCATCTATTCTTAGGTGGTTTTATCCTTTGAGGCAGTGGTGTGAATTTGGCTTGATTTTGTGCAGTGTGATTTTGTGCAGTCTTAGAAGTTGTTTTAAGTGCATCTAATTCCTGCTTTAATTTACTGAGCTCTTGTTTTAAACTAGCGAGCTGATTACAGATAGGACAAGCCTTAAGTTTCCAGATGATTGGCCTTGAAACTAAAGCTCCACAATTATTACAGAGAATAAAAGTCATCCTGATTTGTTGGAATGGGTATGAATAGGTATTTTATGATGGGGCTTGACAGTGTGCAAGATTAACTTTACTCCTCAGCAATTTGAGACAGTTGTATGTAATTCAGGTGGAGTTAAGTTGTGATAAGTAGTGTAGTTAGAATAGGGATTTAGGAAGTGTCAGTCTTGGGGTGGGTGGGTATAAACCTAAACTTGTGGAATGTGTTTGCTGTAAAACCTATCTTAGGCCTTTATTAAGCCTCTTTTCTACAAAGCTGATTGGGACAAGGGGAAGACAAGGATAGTAAGTAGAGATGTGCAAAAAAACCACAGTTCTAGGGTAGGAAAAGCCACAAATATAGCCAGCACAAGTCTTATCTGAGTTTCTCCCAGCCAGAGATCAGCAACACAGCTCTCCACAGAAAACACACTTGTGCTTTTAAAATGGCTGCAGAAAAAAACCAGGTGAGCTGAGATGGGGTGGAGGAGGGAAGGAGCTCTGAAACACTTGGCAAAAGAAAGATTTCTAATACTTGCTGGCAGTTTGAAATCAGAAATCTAGTTTTCAGATTATAAACTATTATAAACAATTATGGGAACACAGACAAACATAGTTTAATGGGACAGGGATTCAGCCAAGGGAAGTCGAACCTCACCAATTTGCTTCATTTCCTTGAAGGTGTAAACAAACATGTGGATAAAGGCGAGACGGTTGATGTAGTCTATTCTGGATTTTCAGAAAGCTTTTGACAAAGTTCCTCATGAGAGGCTCCTCAGAAAATTAAAAAGTCATGGGAAGGAGGCAATGTCCTTCTGTGATTAGGAACTAGTTACTGGACAGAAAACAGAGGTTAAATGGCCATTTTTCTCAATGGAGGAGGGTAAATAGTGGAGTACTGGAACATCTGGAAAACAGAATGACGAGTAAAATAATTAAATTTGCAGATGAGACAAAACTATTCAAGGTTATTAAAACGCATGCGGAATGTGAAAAAAATGCAGGAAGACCTTAGGGAACTGGAAGACTGGGCATTCAAATGGCAGATGAAATTTAAGGTATACAAATGCAAAGTGATGAACATTGGGAAGAGTAATCCAAATCATAGTTGCCTGATACTAGGGTCCAGCTTAGGAGTCAGCACTCAAAAAGATCTAGGTGTCATTGTAGACAACACACTGAAATCTTCTGCCAGTGTGCAGTGGCAGCCAAAAAAGCAAACAGGATGCTGATTAGGAAAGGGATGCAAAATAAGACCAAAAATATTATAATGCCTCTGTATCGCTCAATGGTGCAACCTCATCCCGAATACCGAGGTCAATTCTGGTCGCTGTATCTCAAAAAAGATATAGCGGTATTAGAAAAGTTTCAAAGAAGAATGAACAAAATGGTAAAGGAGATGGAACTCCTCGCATATGAGAAAAGGCTGAAGAGGTTAGGGCTGTTCAGCTTGGAAAAGAGACGGCTGAGCTGAGGGGAGATACGATTGAGGTCTATAAAGTCCCGAGTGGTGCAGAATGGGTTCAAGTGAATCTATTTTCACTCTTTTAAAAAAGTACAAAGACCAGGGAACACTCAATGAAAATACTTTTAAAATAAATAGGAGGGGATATTTTTTCACTCAAACAATACTAAAGCACTGGAACTCGCTGTATGAGGATGTGGTAACAGCGCTTAACATATCTGGGTTTGGACAAGTTCCTGGAGGAAAAATCCATAAAATACCCCATCATAAAATACCCATTCCAACAAATCAGGATGACTTTTATTCTCTGTAATAATTGTGGAGCTTTAGTTTCAAGGCCAATCATCTGGAAACTTAAGGCTTGTCCTATCTGTAATCAGCTCGCTAGTTTAAAACAAGAGCTCAGGAAATTAAAGCAGAAATTAGATGCACTTAAAGCAACTTCTAAGACTGCACAAAATCACACTGCACAAAATCAAACCAAATTCACACCATTGCCTCAAAGGATAAAACCACCTAAGAATAGATGGTTCACAGTAGGCTCAGGCAGACTTCGTCATGTGACACAGAGGCATACACCCTCACAAGTGTTACCCCCTACAGAATTTGTTTGCTCCTTCTTTTGTGAGGTTCCTAAAAATAGAACTGAGCCAGAAGATAGTGCTGGGCAGACTTATACAGTCTGTTATTGAGATGGACATGGGGGAAGTCACTGCTTGACCTGGCAATGGTAGCACAGAATGTTGCTACTAACTGAGTTTTTGCCAGGTACTTGTGACCTGGATTGGCCACTGTTGGAAGCAGGATACTTGGCTAGGACCAGTGGTGTGATCCAGTATGGCTATTTTTATGTTGAAATCTGAAATATAGGGAGTAGAGCCAGATAAAAGTGAAGCTGAAGCTTGGACTGCTTGAAGCTGGAATGCGTAGGAGAGACTACACTAAGGGAAGTTATGCATGCTATTTGACTGCAGAGCTTTCTAAGTTGTTCACGCTGTACAAATGGTTTCGTGACTAATTGTATTTGAATCTGAATTTACTTGGATCTGGGTTCTGTTTGGTATTATTACAGTGCACTCTAGGAGCTGTGTTTATTAAACGTTAGCGTGTTGTCGTCATGCCTGTAGGAATAACATGGGTGTGGCAGTAGGTACAGCACAATAGCATTTTTAGCATGTACTGTTTATTACTAGTAAAAAAAGGCCCGTTTCTTTAACGCAATGAAACGGGCGCTAGCAATGTAATGAGTTCCTGCCATTAATGTTTCCACAGTTGTATTCTGAATATAATTGTTGTTTACATGTGTAAGATTTCTTTATATACAATAGTTTTTGTGTAAACTGTGTTACAATGTGGTAAGTTTTCCTTGTTCAGGCCCTTCAATCAGTTTAACAATCACATCAGAAGACCTCCTTACTCGTGAGAATGCAACATACAGTTGCCCATGTGAGAGACTGAGAGTGACAGTGTGTTTTACAGTGTAAGAGAGAGATACAGAGTGATTGATTGAGTGTGTGTGTGATGTCTGTGTGTGACAAAGTGATTAAATGTTTGTCTTCCCTTCCGTTCTGTGCACTTGCCTCCACTGATGTTCGTACCTCCCTGTATATGATTGTTTGTTAGAGATTCAATCCACTCTACTTCCCTCCTCCAAGTTCCGTTCTGTCTGATTGGTTCTTTGTTCCTGTGACGTCGCGTTTGTTTGCTTGGCAACTATGCAGCGTTCTGTTTCCTCGACATGAGGGCGGGGACAGTGAGAGCCAATGAAACGCTGAACTACACAGTGCCACAGAGTCAGCTTCAGAATGTTGGAGGTGCTTTTTATTATATAGGATGGCCCTAGTTTTTAGGATAGCGTAGTAGTAAGAGTGAATTCCCATTTCTAGTGGCTCCTCACCTGATTCTCACTTTAAGGCACTATGAGTATTGTAGTATATTGCATGATTTCCATGAGCTGTCCCAGCTTAAAGCATAAATTCCTAGCACTAGTACATCTGTGACCGAGGCAAAGGAAGGGATAAAAATAAATACAGACCCCAACCAACCCAGTGTAATCTGAAACTCAGTACACTTATGGATTCTGCAATGGATGGAAAAACATTTAACCCAGTGTCTGCAGCAAAAAATAGCTTACTCAGCTAAAGTCAGCAAGCAGGTTCTGAGACTTTATGTATGTTTATAATCAACATGGACCTGTTTGACTTGAAGAACTATTTATTTATTTGCATTTGTATCCCACATTTTCCCACCTATTTGCAGGCTCAATGTGCTTTACATAGTACCGTGATGGTGATCGCCAATTCCGGTATGAGAAATACAGAGTGATATTGCGTTTCAGTTCATGAGTGACAGGTTAAAATAGGTATCAAGGAGTTAAGTTTTGTCCAGTTCTGGTATTAGTTTCGTTGTGTTGCAGGGTTCAGGTGTTTAAGTTGGGCCGTTATGGTATGCCTTTTTGAACAAGTTAGGTTTTTAATGATTTCCGGAAGATTGTTAGGTCATGCATTGTTTTCATGACGTTTGGTAGTGCATTCCATAGTTGCTTGCTTATGTAGGAGAAGCTGGATGCGTAGTGTCAGGTTCTCAGGTTCAGAGCCCGCTGGGCCGGTCTCTGAAGTAAACATGAGCCCTTGGGCTGCTGCCGAGGAGCAGCAGCAGCAGGCAAAACCCCCAACCAACACTGGGCAAGCACACCAGCACCGGCAAGGACTGCAGGCACCGCCCAGCGAGCCGGAACACAAGGACTGGAATCCCCCAGACTGGAGGACACAGGACTGGAACACACCGGACGGACCGGAACACACTGGACTGGAGCACACCGGACTGGAACACACACCGGACCGGAACACACTGGACTGGTCTGTACAGCTTCACCTGCGCTTGGCCAGTAAACTGACAAAAGGACTTCCTAAGCCCTACACTAAACAGGAGCTCCTAAGCCCTGCTCAACAAAGGGACTTCCTAAGCCCTAAACTAACAGAGCAGGGAACTAAACACAAAGTTAACACAGGTGCTACTAAGCACCAAGCTACAAGCAGTGCTCTACAACTCTAAACTAACTAAGGTGCTCCTATGCACCAAACAACCAGAAGAGCTCCTAGCACTAAAAGGGAAGACAGGGGAGCCACAAGGAAAAAGCAGGGAAGCTAACACATAAGCCACAAGTGCTTCCAAAGCACCAGACCCAACCGTGCTTCTAAAGCACCAAACACAAACAGCAAAAACTGCAATGCTCCCAATAGCACAAACACCAGAAGTACTTCTAACAGCAAAATCTGTAGTGTTCCTAACAACACCAAACCCTGAAGTACTTCTAACAGCAACAGAGCTTCCAAAGCCCTACCCACAGCAATGCTACCAAAACCAAGAGGGAAAAGCAGGGGAACCACGATGGAAAAGCAGGAAAGCTAAACACACAGACACCAGTGCACACTGCACTAACACTAACCTGGACCTTAGCAAAAGCAAGCAGGGAAACTAGACACAAAGTCAGAAGTGCACACTGCACCACCCTACCTAAAGCAAACACAACCGTTGCAAAGGCTCTGAAGGAAAGAACACCACTTCCTTATCAAGGCCCTCCCTGATGATGTCACACTCCCTAGACCCAGGTAGCATACTGAAACACAGAGAGCACACTGAAACCCATAGAGGCCCAACCCACACCAATGCAGCACCGTGAAGCACTTGAAGCCAGTACACCCAAAGAGAGAGCAGAGCAACACAGGCAACACCCACAGCTGCAGTAAAGTGAGACAATTAGAGTCATCTGCTGGAAGCTGCCAGCACAGAGAGAGAGAGACAGCTCAGAAAGGACAGACAAAAGAAACAGAAGCCAGCGAAGCTGACCACCAGGAAAAAGGTAAGTTTGAGAGGGGTTATGACCACAATCATAACACGTAGGTTGATTTATAGTTTAGTCCTTTGCAGCTTGGGTAGTGGAGATTTAGGTATGTGCGTGTTGACCTTTTTGTGTTTCTGGTTGGTAAGTCTATGAGGTCTGCCATGTATACCGGAGCCTCACCGTGAATAATTTTATGAACCAGGGTACAGATTTTGAACGCAATTCGTTCTTTGATTGGGAGCCAATGCAGTTTTTCTCGTAAGGGTTTGGCACTTTCAAATCTCGTTTTTCCAAATATGAGTTTGGCTGCGATGTTTTGGGCAGTTTGGAGTTTCTTAATGATTTGTTCATCTGTCCAGATATGACCACTGTGTCCTCCCCATAGTATTGTGTGCAATTCTGGTCACCCTATCTTAAAAAGATATAGCAGAATTAAAAAAAGGTTCAAAGAATAATGACCAAAATGATAAAGGGGATAGAACTCCTCTCATATGAAGAAAGGCTTCAGCTTGGAAAAGAGTCAGCTGAAGGGGGATATGATAGAGGTCTACAAAATACTTAAAACATAAATTGATTTTTTACTCTTTCAAAAAGTACAAAGTAGGGGACACTCGATGAAATTACATGGTACTACTTTTAAAACACACAGGAGGAAATTCTTTTTTCACTCAATGAATAGCTAAGCTCAAGAACTCATTGCTGGAGGATGTGGTATCAGCAGTTAGTGTATATGGGTTAAAAAAAAAAAGATTTGGACAAGTTCCTGGAGGAAAGTTCATAGTCTGTTATTGAGATCGACATGTGGAAGCCACTGCATGCCCTGGAACTGGTAGCATGGAATCTTGCTAGTATTTAGGGCTCTTATCAGGTACTTCTGACCTGAACTGGCCACTGTTGGAAACAGGTTACTGGGCTAGTGGACCACTGGTCTGACCCAGTATGGCGGCTATTCTTAAGCATAATCTATTCCCCTCATTCTGTACAAAGTAACCTAAAGTTAGGAGCCAATTTGCACAAGTTACAGAATACTCTAGAACGTAAAAGTATTCTATAGCTTGAGCACATATTGCTTAGTGCATAAATGCAAGGAGGTGTTGATAAGAGGTGCACAGGTGAGGCATGGAAATATCCAACAATTACACAGTAACTTATAGAATATGGTACCACATTTAGGCACATGTATTTACGCCTGCTATTGACATGGCGTAAGTGGGTGCATAAAGGCTGTCGTACGCTAGCCTTGTAGTATTCTAGAATGGAATACGGACACCAAGATGACCTTATAGAATTTGCACTCAGCCTCTTGGCATATAACCTTTGGCACCCTTTAAATATCTGGAGCCTGCAGGAAAGCAGAGATTTAATTTTTGTGTAATAAAGTTCTGTTTTTCAAAGTTGCCTTGTGTGTTCCTATGGACATGGGAATAACATACCATTCTATATAGAAACAATTTAGATTTTAGTTTTAAAATGCACCCCAGAAAGCATTTACATGGGAAAATTAGGTTCTTACCATGATAATTTTCTTTCCTTTAGTCATAGCAGATGAAGCCATTACGTATGGGTTGTGTCCATCAACCAGCAGGGGGAGATAGAGAGCACTCAACTTTTCACAGTGCCTCATGGCCAGCTAGCTCTACTGCCTCTTCAGTATTTGAAGCTTCCAAAGCAGTATGGCAAACTGCAATGGGAATAACATGAACTTTCCTCACAGCGAACGATGGCCCCTTAACAAGGGCATAATCTCAACAAAGGAGGGAATAAACTCGTCCTCCACTTTGTACAAACGGAGGGAATACTTGCATCCTCCTCGAGGGAATAAACTCATCCTCCCAAAACATGAACTGAAGGGAATGAACTCATCCTCCTATAACTGTAACAAGAATCCTGAAGACTGTTTTCCGACTCCCCAAGGACGGAATATAACTTCAGGAAACAAGAACAGCACCTAAAATCAGAATCACTGCAATACAGACAATCATACAGGGAGGGCTCATGGCTTCATCTGCTATGACTAAAGGAAAGAAAATTATCACGGTAAGAACCTAATTTTCCCTTCCTTGTCATCAAGCAGATGAAGCCATTACATATGGGATGTAACAAAGCAATCCCTAAATAGGGTGGAAACAAGCCACACCATGCGCTAGCACTTGTGCTCCAAAACGCGCATCCCTCCTGGCAGCCACATCCAGCCTGTAATGTCGGGCGAAAGAGAGCTTAGAAGCCCATGCTGCAGCACTGCAAATCTCATGAAGAAATAGTGCTCCAGTTTCCGCCCACGAAGAGGAAATTGCTCTTGTGGAATGTGCCATAAAGGCTTCAGGCGGAGCCCGGCCAGACAGCAGATATGCTGAAAAGATAGCTTCTTTGAGCCAACGGGCAATAGTGGCTTTAGACGCTGAAGACCCTCTGCGAGGACCTGCAAACAGCACAAAAAGATGATCAGAGGTCCTGAAAGAATTTGTAATTCGCAGATACTGCAACAGAGTCCTGCGCACATCCAAAAGGTGCAACTGCCCAAATGAATCTGGAAACTCCTCCTCAACAAAGGAGGGAAGAAAAACAGGCTGATTTAGGTGAAACGCTGAAACCACCTTAGGCATGAAGGAAGGCACGGTCCGAACCGTGACCCCTGACTCTGAGAATTGCAGAAAAGGGTCTCTACAGGACAGCGCCTGAAGCTCTGACACCCGTCTCGCCGAGGTAATGGCCACTAAAAAGACGGCCTTCAGTGTCAAATCTTTCTCTGAAGCACGCCGAAGCGGTTCAAAGGGAGCCCCCTGAAGGGCCTTCAATACTAACCCCAGGTTCCAAGCTGGACAAGGTGCCTGCACGAGAGGACAAAGCCGAAGCACCCTTCTAAGAAACCGTGCCACATCTGGATGAGCAGCTAAGGACACGCCTTCAACCTTGCCACGCAGGGAGGCCAATGCTGCCACTTGCACCCGCAGGGAATTACAGGCCAAGCCTTTGTGTACACCATCCTGCAAAAAATCCAGAATCGGCGAGACAGGAGCCCACAACGGAGAAAGCACTCTTGAAACACACCAGACTTCAAACTGGCGCCAAATCCTGGCATAAGCCAGAGGAAGTGGAGCGCTTACGGGCCTGCAGGAGAGTGGAAATTACCTTATTTGAGTAGCCTTTATCACTCAATTGCGCCCTCTCAATCGCCATGCCATAAGACCAAAGCGGCAGGCGTCCTCCATGGCCACCGGACCCTGTGACAACAGGTGCGGAACCAGAGGTAACGGAAAGGGAGCCTCCAACAGCATCTGTCGGAGGTCCGCATACCAAGGCCTCCAGGGCCAATCCGGGGCGATGAGCACCACTTCTCCTGGATGCAGCCGAATCCACAGGAGCACTCGCCCTATAAAGGGCCACGGAGGGAAGACATACAGCAAGCCCAGGGGCCAGGGTTGATCCCTCCGTCTGCTGAAGAAGCACGGGACTTTGGCATTGGAACTGGTCGCCATAAGATCCATCACTGGCTTGCCCCATTTGGCACATATCTGCAGGAATACATGGTCTGCTAGTTCCCACTCCGCTGGATCGATCTGATGCCTGCTTAGATAGTCGGCTTGCATGTTGCTCTGACCTGCAATGTGAGCTGCTGACAGGGACTGTAGATGCAGCTCGGCCAAGTGGCAAATTTGTTCGGCCTGCACGGCTAGAGCTCTGCACTGAGTGCCGCCTTGTCGATTTATGTAGGCCACTGCTGTCGTGTTGTCCGACATCACTCGGACAGCCAATCCTTCCAGGGTCACTTGAAAGGCCAGAAGAGCCAGAAACACCGCTTTCAACTCCAGGCGGTTGATAGACCACTCCGACTCGTCAGGCATCCACAGACCCTGGACATGCTTCGCCTGGCAATGTGCACCCTAGCCCTTCAGGCTGGCATCTGTCACCACTAGGCACCAGTCGGGGAGCGCCAGCTGCATTCCCTGCCGCAACATGCTGTCCAAGAGCCACCACTCCATACTGAGGCGGGCCCGCAGGGAGCCAAGAAAGTCTGCACTGATAATCCTGAGATACTGGAGACCATCGTTGAAGTAGAGAATACTGTAGAGGTCTCAGGTGCGCTCTCGCCCATGGCACCACTTCCAAAGTGGCCGTCATCGATCCCAACAGCTGGACAATGTCCCAAGCTCGCGGGCGGGGCATCCGCAGGAGCAGACGGACCTGATTCTGAAGCTTGCCCCGCCTTTGCTCGGGAAGAAACACATAACCCGAGGCTGTGTCGAACCTGGCCCCCAAATATTCTAGAGATTGCGAGGGAGTCAGGTGACTTTTGGTCATATTGACGACCCAGCCCAGAGATTGAAGGACTGAAACCACTCTGGCTGTAGCTAGATGACTCTCTTTTTCTGAGTCTGCTCTGATGAGCCAGTCGTCTAGGTACGGGTGAACCCGGATACTCTCTCGCCTGAGAAAGGCAGCTACTACCACCATTACCTTGGAGAAGGTTCGGGGAGCTGTGGCAAGGCCAAAAGGCAAGGCCCGAAACTGGAAACGTTTTCCCAACACCGCAAACCCCAGAAACGTCTGGTGCGGGGGCCAAATTGGTATGTGCAAGTAAGCTTCTTTCAGGTCCAGAGACGTGAGAAACTCTCCTGGCTGTACCGCCGCAATGACGGAGCGCAGGGTTTCCATGTGAAAATGCCGCACTCTTAAGGACTTGTTTAGCTCTTTTAAGTCCAGGATCGGGCGAAAAGACCCGCCTTTTCGTGGCACCACAAAGTAAATGGTAAACCTTGTTCGGCGGGAGGCACCAGGGTCACAGCCCCTATCTGGCACAGACTGTGCAAAGTCTCCTCTACCGCCGCCCGTTTGGCGGCAGAACCGCATCGGGACTCCACAAACTCGTCTCTCACCGGGGCATCGAATTCTATTCGGAATCCGTCTCTGATCAGGTCCAAGACCCACTGATCTGCGGAGATTTTGGCCCACTCCTCGAAAAAGAGGGAAAGTCTTCCTCCGATGACAGGAAACGAGGAGGGGGCCGGCGCACCATCATTGAGAGGGTCGCCCCTGAACTCCAGGCCTTGAACCGGCAGCTGTGGAACGTTTGTCCGAGCGAAAGGAGTTTCTCTGCTGAAAGCGGCCACGCGAAGAGAACCCAGCAGCACGCCCTGGGCGGTACTTTCTAGCTTCACGGAAGCGAGGTCTGTAAGAGGAGCGGACCGCCTGACCCTTAGAGGAAAGCTTCAGCCTATCCGGGCAAACGCTGAGGTTTGGAATCCCCCAGGCCTTTAACAATGTTTTCCAGCTCCTCACCAAACAGGAGAAGGCCTTGAAAGGGCAACTTCACCAACCTTTGCTTAGAGGCCATGTCCGCCGCCCAATGTCGTAGCCAAAGAGTGCGGCGAGCCGCCACTGCTACAGCCATTTGTTTAGCCGAAGCTCTGACCATATCATAAAGGGCGTCAGCCAAAAAGGACAAGGCCGACTCCATCCGCGGAGCCACTACAGATAAGGTCTCTGCTCCATCACCGGGCTGTTCCACTGCCCGCTGTAACCAAGCCAGGCAGGCTCTAGCAGCTAACAACTGCATGCAGAAGCCCGAACAGTGAGACCTGCCAAATCAAAGGACCGCTTCAGAGCTGAATCAAGCCTGCGGTCTTGAATATCCTTCAGAGCAACACCTCCTTCAACAGGGAGGGTAGTTCTCTTTGTCATAGCCGTGACCAGGGCATCCACTTTAGGCATTGCAAAGCGAGCCAAATGTTCCTCACTCAGAGGGTATAATTGTCTCTACGGAGGCCGCGCCATGCAGAGAATTCAAAATGGCGTCTGCTGCCAGCTCTGAGCGGGAAGAATCATCGCTCGCCATGCTCGGGCCGGCTCTTACACCTGTACAGCACAATTTACAGAGCCCCGCTGCTGATTTGCGCTTGCCACACCGGGAACAGCGCTTTACATTCTCTGCAGCCATCGCCGAAAAAAGCAGGAAAATTCAAAATGGCGGTTTCGCGCCAAAAACGCCCAGATCGCGGGCCCACCCCGGAGGAGTTAGAAAACACTCTTACCTCACCGGACCGAGTATCACAGCTCCAGTCCCATAGAAGAATCAAAGGAAAACCTCTGTTCCATTTTTTTTTTTTTTTTTTAACGCTGTGAGGAAAGCAGAGGTAATAAGAACTCCAGAGGCTCAGATGAGTGGGAAAGGCAGGGAAAGGCGAACCAATGTGCCTGCATCCTCTGAATGGGAAAGGACAGGGAAAAGCAAGCTAATATGTCCACATCCACGGGAGCATGGGTAAGGCAGGGAAAGGGCTGACCTATGTGCCTTCAAAGTGAAGCTGCTATAGCCTCTAACACCCCGGCTAACAACTGGCAAGCCAGGAGCCGCCCCCAGGCAGATTTTTGATGGAGCTCGAAGAAGCTGCAGCCACCCTGCTTGGGGAGATAGAGAATACTGAAGAGGCAGTGGAGCTGGCTGGCCATGAGGAACTGTGAAAAGTTGAGTGCTCTCTATCTCCCCCTGCTGGTTGATGGACACAACCCATTTCGTATTGGCTTCATCTGCTTGATGACAAGGAAGGGGCTTTTAGCATGTGCTAATTCCTTTAACGTGCATTAAGGCCATAACACTGCTTGATGAATTCCCCCTATGTGTAAATGCCCCTCTATTTTAGGTCTATAGTTTTGACAGTGCCTTAATGCACATTAAAGGAATTGGCACATGCTAAAAGCCTATTCTATACCTATGGGCTTTAATCATTTAGGGGCCCTTTTACAAACAGAGCAAATCATTTCTTAGCTCTGATCCATATTGGTCCATACAACCTTTTGGTCGTCTCTTTCCTATTCAATATATTAACGACACAACGTCCAAGGACCTGATGGGCTTTTTATTTATGATATTTAATATACCATCTCTCAGACTAAGCCAATGAAACGGTTCACATTATCTGGGTCAGATACCTACTTAAAAAAAAAAAACTCTCTCTAAAAACAATGGGGCCGATATTCAGAACACAGGAGGGAGCCCAGCTAACTCCCACGGTCAGTGGTCAGCCTGGAAATTTAATGCCGTGCCATTTCCGGTGACAGGCACTGAATAGCCAGTTTATTTTTAGCCTGTTTAAAGTTAACCAACTAAGTTGATATTTAAGATAGCCAGTTAGCTTTAAACCGGCTAAAGGTACACCAGCTATTTAAGTGGCCTGATTTGGCCGAGATGTTTATTAGGATTTATTGACCGCCTTTTTGAAGGAATTTACTCAAGGCAGTGTACAGTAAAATGAACTGAATATTCAGGTACAGCCAGCTATATCACATGATATAGCCGTTATCTCCTGGCTATCCCCCACTGAATAATCGCCAGATAGCTGGTTAAGTGCCATTTAATCCACCAGGTGCCGTTCCTGGCTACTGAATAATCTGACCGAGGTTGTTAACACTGAAGAACATCTGGTGAATATCCCTATTACCCCCCTTCCTCGTCTGCAGCAGCAATTTGGAGACAGCTGTGAATACCAGCTGTCAGCTCGCACAGTCGTGCAATACCTGGTTCATCCCAGCGATGTCCTGGTCATTGCATTGTTTGTTCACTGATCTAATGCTACTCTTATCGTGTCAGGTGAAAAGTTTGGTAACGGGAGATTCTGGAACTCCATTTTAAGGCCCAAGCACTGGAGGGGCAGCGAAGTATCAGGCCCACAAGGTGCCTTCATGACTCAAATCCCGGGCTGAAAACATGGCAGCAATTCTACAAATTCGAACCTCATTTTATGTGCCATACAGCAGAGCTGCCAGGTTACCTAGTTCCAGGAGGGAGACTTTTTGGCCAGTCCTGGTTTTTAAACTTGCACCCCATTGAAATCAGTGCAACAGGTCCCATCGTGCATCAGGATGAGGTTGTCAGAAATCCTGGAGTGGTCCACAATCTCCCTCCTGGAACTGGGTACATTGGAAGCTCTGACAAAGGGGCACATTTTGTACCAATTCTATAAACAGTGCTCCTAAGCCATACTAGCGCAAAGGTCATCGGCTGGCATAAGTGGGTGTACCAAAGTGTGCCATGCAACACACACACACAACTGACAGTATTGTGTAAGTTATATGCATCATTTGGCAACACACCCAAGATACATCTATGCTCCGCCCACCTGTACACCCCCTGAAAATTGTATACTAAGACAGAGATTCCTAAACCTGGCCTTGGAGGTGCCCCAGCCAGTCATTTTTTGCAGGATATCCACAATGAATATTCATGAGCAGGATTTGCATGTAAATCTCACTCATGAATATTCATTGTGGATATCCTGAAAACCTGACTGGCTGAAGCACCTCCAGGGCCAGAGGGCCAGGCACAGGAACCACTGCACTAAGCAATTTAGACCAATTATTGGCAAAGACAAAAATTCAAAGTAGATGGGGTTTTATACCAGCCAGTTTCTCTCCAAAAGGGGTCTCTTCCCACCATTATTTCACTGGTCAGGAGTGCCCCCCTGGTTGCAGAAGCTACAGGAGTCAAAGTGCAGGACTTTAGTACAGAACCCAGTGGTTCCAAACCTGTCCTGCGGGAACGCCAGGCCAGTCGGGTTTTCAAGATATTCACAATGAATATCTACAAGTTACATTTGTATTCTAACTCATGAATATTCATTGTGGATACCTTGAAAACCTGACTGGTTGGGATTCCCCCAGGACAGGTTTGGAAACCACTTCAGTAGTTGGTAAGAAAGACCAGTGCCGGGCAGACTTCTACAGTTGGCAAGGACAAAACAAACTCAAGTATACATAAAATCAAAATCAAGTATACATATGTAGTATCACATTATAACATATGCTATGAGTTTATCTTGTTGGGTAGACTGGATGGACCGTAGGGGTCTTTATCGGCTGTCATCGACTATGTTATATGTTACTATGTTATAACCACTAGCGGTCTCTGCCATCCTCAATGACAGAACCTTAGCTGTCTAAATGTAAACTGCTTTGATTGTACCACAGAATGATGGTATATCAAATCTCATTACCCCTCATGAGTGGAGAAAGCGAAGATCCTCAAGCACTCAAAAATACCGCTAGAGACCAAAAAATGTGTCAGAAAGATATAAAAATTATCTTTTGCACATTTCAATATGTTGCCTATGCAGATTATACCTACTGAACTTCAGGAAACGACTCTCTGATATTGTGGAAGTGTTGAAATGAGCTCTAATATATCCTGGCTTACGAGTGATGTTCATTGCCCTCATGGACCATGCAGAACTAACCTATCTGGAGATCTTACATAATGAAGACAGTCAATCCTAAGAACATTAACAGCATCTTCCTCCTCGCAAATATCAGAAGTGTCCATTATATATGGCTATGAGTGAGCCAGTTTAGAGAGAGGGACACTTGGACAGCCCCAGTGCATTGTGGGATCGGTAGTCTTTCATTTCGCATCAGCACTGCGAGAACCGGGAGAGGGGTATGACAAAACTTAATATGGCTGCAAATCTCCCTGCAGGCAGCATGCCACCCAGCCGCACTGGTTGTCATTAACGAACGTAGGTAACGCAGAGCTCCACTAGCCTGAAGACAGTTAAGCAATTTCACATCCAACACTTCCTGGAACTTTACCACTATTCCACTAAGTTGCTCAATGCTTGCCCCACAGCAAAAGAGCAGGAAAGCATAATTTTCTGCCTTGAAAGTGTTTTTCTAAGCATTCCTCTCGTCTCCTCCCGTACACTCTCCTCTGAGCACAGTACAGCGAGAAGCTTTCCTCATCAGAACAATGAATTCACAGATGAGGAATCATCCTGTAACTGAAATGGAAGGAATGTTATTGCTTTAACAGTCAAACAACTGCCAAGCATTTACCCAAGACTTCCCCTCCACGCTGGCTACACAGGCCTGCCCTTTTCTTAAAAAGACTGTATCCAGAAGGAAACTCCCTGATATATTAAACTAAGACACACTGGTCCTGTCCTGCTCGCCTTTTATACCCTGGCACACTGTAATTCAGAGTCCCTTTTTTCTCAGATTGCCTTCGATATGAACCTCTCCAAAGAAAGGAACAAAACAGTCAACATTACTTGCAAACACTGGCTCTTATTTTTCCTTTCATTAAGGCCTTAGTGGGGCCTAATGATTACCGAGAACCAGATGCTCATTGGTTTCACACTGAATTGAGGCCTAGATGCACTAAACGTTTTTCATCGTTAAATAAGCCCTTAAGGCAGAATTTCCTATCCTTTCCATGCACAAAGCCTATTTTCCGACGACAGTAGCAGCTAACGAAAACTGAATGCAGATGAGCAATTCTTCTACAAATCCCATTGAAATGACATGCACTAACCTTTTCCGATTCGTTTAACGCAGGAAACACCGTGAAATCTAACGAGAGTCTGTACCTCTCGTTAGGCCTGTCTGTCTGCTAGAAGTTTACAAAATCCATTAAAAAAAATAACTGGGGGGGGGGGGGGGGGGGGGGGCGAAAACGCCCCAGGTCGCCGCTGCTCCCCTCTCCCTCAGCACCAAAAAACAACAAAAAAAAAAAGGATCGGGAGGGGGCAAGGGCGCTCGTCATGAGCGTCCTGTATGGACGCCTTGCCCCCCCCCCCCCCCGCTGCTCTCCGCTCCCCCCCCCCCACGAAAAATCTCCAATTTTAGCAGCCCCGGGCCAGCCCTCCGCTCTTCCTGTGTATTCTCCCACACTAGCTCCGCCTCCTGCCATGCTCTGGTCCCATGCCCCGCCCCCGCCGCCCCCCCCTTTGGTCGTGGCTGCCGCTCCCCCCCTCCAACGACCCCCCCCTTGCCTTACCGATCCGTGCAGCGCCTCTCACCTCTGCTGCACGGGCAAGAACAGCTGATCGGCGATTCAGAAGGCCTCCTCAGACGTCCCTTCTTTCTTCCTGGGCCCGCCCTCCTCTGACGTAGGTAAAATACGTAGTTTACCTACGTCAGAGGAGGGCGGGCCCAGGAAGAAAGAAGGGACGTCTGGGGAGGCCTTCTGAATCGCCGATCAGCTGTTCTTGCCCGTGCAGCAGAGGTGACAGGCGCTGCACGGGCCGGTAAGGCAAAGGGGGGGGGGGTCGTTGGAGGGGGGGAGTGGCAGCAACGACCAAAGGGGGGGCGGCGGGGGCGGGACCGGAGCATGGCAGGAGGCGGAGCTAGTGTGGGAGAATACACAGGAAGAGCGGAGAGCCGGCCCGGGGCTGCTAAAATTGGAGATTTTTTGTGGGTGGGGGGGAAGCGGAGAGCAGCGAGGTGGGGGGGGCAAGGCGTCCATACACGACGCTCATGACGAGCGCCTTTGCCCTCTCCCGAAACACACCTGTTTGTAGGTTTGTTTGTTTTGACAGCTGGGCCTTTGTGGCATGCGCAGAGCAGCCAGCATAACGCTTGGCTGCTCTGCGCATGCTTTAGGCGCTGATTAACGATGGGTTTAACGATTCAGTGATACATCCTACTTTGCAATACCGAGCCGAACATTTCTGGAGTGTTTTTGTAGTGCATTCCTCGTTTTTAAAAAATCGTTAAGCACTTTTACGTTTCTTATTTTTTAACGTTTGGTTGATGCATCTGGGCCTGAGAGTCTACAGGAAAGGCATACTTTACTAAGGATGCCTGGAAAGCAAACAGCCAAGGAAGGTGGCTCAGTGCAACTGCTGCAGAGCTTCCAAGTTACCCAGTTCCAGGAGAGAAATATTAAACCAGTCTCGGATTTCAGACAACCTCATCCAGAGGCATTATGGGACCTGAAGCACTGATTTCAATGGGAGAATCAGGGACTACAAATCCCAAACTGCTTTGGAATATAAATTTAAAACCAGGACTGGCCAAAGAGTCTCCCTCCTGGAACTGGGTAACTTGGCAGCTCTGCATTTTTTTTTTTTTTTACTCTTTCAAGTCACATAACACCAGAGTCTTGATTAGACTTTCCAGAACAATGCAGATATATTCAAACACATTGTTCTGGAAAGTCTAACCAAGACTTGAGTGTTTATACAGCACCTGTGCAGGGTAACTTTATACCAGTGGTTGCCAAATCGGCCCAGCAAGTCAGGTTTTCAGGATATCCAAATCCCTCTCATGAATATTCATTGTAGATATCCTGAAAACCTGATTGGCTGGGGTGCCTCCAGGATCAGGTTTCGGCATCACTACTTTATACGATGTTGCTTAGATAGGAAGATCAAGCAGGCACCTATTTAAAGTTGATTTTATGAAGACACATAAGCATCTCTGTGTGCATAAACTTGTCCCACAAAAGTTAGAGAAATCATGCTATATTGTACAGCTCCGGAGCTGGTGTAAATGTGCACGTGTACAGTAGGCACAAATGTATTTTTTACTCACCCCAATACCAAAAAATCCCAAGAAAAAAAACATATGAAATCACTAACTACCGCCCAGTAGCATCAACTTACTGATTATATAAACAAATTCACAATATTACATGAAGACCATAAAGACAACGCAAGATTTAACTATCTTTCGAAAACTACTGAAAACTGACTTATTTAAGAAGGCATACAACAAACGTCCTAATTACTAAACAATAAGAATGAAGAATAAGATTGGACCGACCTAATCATGCGACCGAGCAAACTCAATGACCTTAATGAACAAACAACACCTACACAAGATCACAATGTATTCTTCTACCATGTATGTACGCACTTGATTGTAAAACCATGTGCTAATATGTACGCAAGATCACAATGCGTTCTTCCACCATGTATGTACGCACTTGTTTGCAAAACCATGTGCATATTTGTAGTCCGGAAATGGCAACCGCCATTACGGCAAATGTAAGCCACATTGTGCCTGCAAATAGGTGGGAAAGGGAAAATTAGGTTCATACCTTGGTAATTTTCTTTCCTTTAGTCATAGCAGATAAAGCCATTACGTATGGGTTGTGTCCATCAACCAGCAGGGGGAGATAGAGAGCACTCAACTCTTCACAGTGCCTCATGGCCAGCCAGCTCCACTGACTCTTCAGTATTTGAAGCTTCCAAAGCAGTATGGAACCGCAATGGGAATAACATGAACTTTCCTCACAGCAAACGATGGCCCCTTAACAAGGGCATGAACTCAAAAGGAGGGAATGAACACATCCTCCTGGAGGGAATAAACTCGTCCTCCTTATTGTATAACTGGAGGGGATACACGCAACCTCCTGGAGGGAATAAACTGATCCTCCAAAACATAAACTGGAGGGAATGGACTCATCCTCCTATAAGTGGACATGAATCCTGAATACTGTTTTGCAACTTTCTCCCAAGAAAGGAACTTCAGGAAACAAGAACAGAACCTGAAACAGATTCACAGCATACAGACAATCATACAGGGAGGGCTCATGGCTTCATCTGCTATGACTAAAGGAAAGAAAATTACCAAGGTAAGAACCTAATTTTCCCTTCCTTGTCATCAAGCAGATGAAGCCATTACGTATGGGATGTAACAAAGCAATCCCTATATAGGGTGGGAACAGGTCACACCACCGCTGCGTACGCCTTGTAGCGCTATAGAAATGCTAAATAGTATTAGTAGTAGTGCTCCAAAACGCGCATCCCTCCTAGCAGCCACATCCAGCCTGTAATGTCGGGCAAAAGAGAGCTTAGAAGCCCATGTTGCTGCACTGCATATCTCTTGATGACAGAGTTTCAGCCCAAGAGCAAGAAATCGCTCTGGTAGAATGCGCCTTAAAGGCTACAGGCAGAGACCAGCCGGCAAGCAGATAAGCTGAAAAGATAGTTTCTTTGAACCAGCGGGCAATAGTGGCTTTAGACGCTGGAGACCCTCTGCGAGGACCTGATAGCAATACAAACAGATGATCATAGATCCTGAAAGAGATAGTAACTCGCAGATACTGCAGCAGAGTCCTGCGCACATCCAACAGGTGCAACTGCCCAAAAGATTCTGGAAACTCCTCCTTATCAAAGGAGGGCAAGAAAATAGGCTGGTTTAGGTGAAACGCTGAAACCACCTTAGGCAAGAAGGAAGGCACAGTCCGAACCGTGACCCCGGACTCTGAGAATTGCAGAAATGGGTCTCTACAGGACAGCGCCTGGAGCTCTGACACCCGTCTCGCCGAAGTAATGGCCACAAGAAAAACGGCCTTTAGTGTCAAATCTTTCTCCGATGCTCGCCGAAGCGGCTCAAAAGGAGAAGCCTGCAGGGCCTTCAAAACTAGCCCCAGGTTCCAAGCTGGACAGGGTGCTCGCACAGAAGGCCGGAGCCGAAGCACCCCACTAAGAAACCGTGCCACATCTGGATGAGCAGCTAATGACACGCCTTCAACCTTACCACGAAGGGAGGCCAACGCTGCCACTTGCACCCGCAGGGAATTATAGGCCAAGCCTATTTGTACACCATCCTGCAAAAAGTCCAGAATCGGCGAGACAGGAGCCCGCATGGGTGTGATCGCTTTTGAAGCACACCAAGACTCAAACTGGCGCCATATCCTGGCATAAGCCACGGAAGTGGAACGCTTGCGGGCCTGCAGGAGAGTGGAAATGACTGTGTTTGAATAGCCTTTGTCCCTCAATTGCGCCCTCTCAATAGCCATGCCATAAGACCAAAGCGGCAGGCGTCCTCCATGGCTACCGGGCCCTGTGACAACAGGTTCGATACCAGAGGTAAAGGAAGGGGAGCCTCCACTAGCATCTGTCGGAGGTCCGCATACCAAGGCCTCCTGGGCCAATCCGGGGCGATTAGGACCACTTCTCCTGGGTGAAGCCGAATCCGCGCCCTATCAAGGGCCATGGAGGGAACACATATAGTAGGCCCGGAGGCTAGGGCTGAGTCAAGGCATCCAACCCTGCCGAGCAAGGATCTTTCCGTCTGCTGAAGAAGCACGGGACTCTGGCATTTGAACTTGTCACCATAAGATCCATCACGGGCTTGCCCCATTTGGCACATATCTGCAGGAATACTTCGTCTGCTATTTCCCTTTCTGCTGGATCGATCTGATGCCTGCTTAGATAATCGGCTTGCACGTTGCTCTGACCTGCAATGTGAGCTGTCGACAGAAACTGAAGATGCAGCTCGGCCCAGTGGCAAATCTGTTCGGCCTGCGCGGCCAGTGCTCTGCACTGAGTGCCGCCTTGTCGATTTATGTAGGCCACTGCTGTCGTGTTGTCCGACATCACTCTGACAGCCAATCCTTCCAGGGTCACTTGAAAGGCCAGAAGCGCCTGAAACACCGCTTTCAACTCCAGGCGGTTGATGAACCACTCCGACTCCTCGGGTGTCCATAGACCCTGGGCATGCTTCCCCTTGCAATGTGCGCCCCAGCCCTTCAAGCTGGCATCTGTCACTACTAGACACCAATCGGGGAGCGCCAGCGGCATTCCTCGCCGCAGCATGCTGTCTGAGAGCCACCACTCCATGCTGAGTCGGGCTGCAGGGAGCCAAGAAAGTCTGCATTGATAATCCTGAGAAACTGGAGACCATTTTTGAAGTAGGGAATACTGTAGAGGTCTCGGGTGCGCTCTCGCCCAGGGCACCACTTCCAATGTGGCTGTCATCGATCCCAGCAGCTGGACAATGTCCCAAGCTCGCGGGCGGGGCATCCTCAGGAGCAGACGGACCTGATTCTGAAGCTTGCACCGCCTTAGCTCGGGTAGGTATACATAGCCCGAGTCTGTGTCGAACCTGGCCCCCAAATATTCTAGAGATTGCGAGGGGGTCAGGTGACTTTTGGCCATATTGACGACCCAGCCTAGAGTTTGAAGTACTGAGACCACTCTGGCTTTAGCTTGATAGCTCTCTGTTACAGAGTCTGCTCTGATGAGCCAGTCGTCTAGGTACGGGTGAACCCTGATACCTTCTCGCCTGAGCAAAGGAGCTACTACCACCATTACCTTCGAAAAGGTTAGGGGAGCTGTGGCGAGGCCAAAAGGCAAGGCCCGGAACTGGAAATATTTTCCCAACACCGCAAACCTCAGAAACTTCTGGTGCGGGGGCCAAATTGGTATGTGCAAGTAAACTTCTTTCAGGTCCAGAGACATGAGAAACTCTCCGGGCTGTACCGCAGCAATGACGGAGCGCAGGGTTTCCATTTGGAAATGCCGCACTCTCAGGGACTTGTTTAATTCTTTTAAGTCCAGAATAGGACGAAAAAAACCCACCTTTTCGCAGCACCACAAAGTAGATGGAGTATCGGCCGTAGCCGTGTTCAGCGGGAGGTACCGGGGACACAGCCCCTAACTGAATCAGACTTTGCAAAGTCTCCTCTACCGCCGCCCGTTTGGCGGCAGAAACGCATCAGGCCTCCACAAATACGTCTCTTACTGGGGCGTTGAATTCTATTCTGTAGCCATCTCTGATCAAGTCCAGAACCCACTGATCTGAGGAAATATTGGCCCACTCCTCGGCAAAGAGGGAAAGACATCCTCCGATGACAGGAAGCGAGGAGGGGGCCGGCGCACCATCATGGCAGTAGCAGTGGCGGCTCACCGTCTTATTTGGCTACGACATTGGGCAGCGGACATGGCCTCTAAGCAAAGGTTGGTGAAGTTGCACTTTCAAGGCCGCCTCCTATTTGGTGAGGAGTTGGAAAAAAAATTGTTAAAGGCCTGGGAGATCCTAAACCCCAGCGCTTGCCCGAAGATAGGCCGAGGCCTTCCTCCAAGGGCCAGGCAGTCCACTCCTCTTATAGACCTCGCTTCTGTGAAGCTAGAAGGTACCGCCCGGGGCGTTCTGCTGGGTTCACTTCTCGTTACCGTTTTTCAGCAGAGAAACTCCTTTCGCTCGGACAAGCGTTCCACAGCCACCGGCTAAGAGGGTCGCCCCTGAACTCAGATGAGTGGGAAAGACAGGGAAAGGCGAACCAATGTGCCTGCATCCACTGAGTGGGAAAGGACAGGGAAAAGCAAGCTAATATGTCCACATCCACGGGGGCATGGGTAAGGCAGGGAAAGGGCTAACCTATGTGCCTTCAAAGTGAAGCTGCTATAGCCTCTAACACCCCGGCTAACAACTGGCAAGCCAGGAGCCACCCCCAGGCAGATTTTTGATGGAGCTCGAAGAAGCTGCAGCTACCCTGCTTGGGGAGATAGAAAATACTGAAGAGGCAATGGAGCTGGCTGGCCATGAGGCACTGTGAAAAGTTGAGTGCTCTCTATCTCTCCCTGCTGGTTGATGGACACAACCCATACGTAATGGCTTCATTTGCTTGATGACAAGGAAATGTGGGATACCAATGCTACAAATCTAATATAATAAAACGCACCGTGAACGTTCTAATGAGGACAACGTTCTGAAGTCACTAAAACACTCCCTGAAGGGTTCGTGGCGTTCGTGGTGTGAAGCCACCCAGCCGTCTCTGCCCCGCCCTCGCGTCAAACGTCATGACGTCGAGGGCGGGGAAAACACACGGATCGCGAGGGCAGAAAAAAAAAAAAAAACTGATTGCACCCACGCACGCACCGTTTTAGTATATTAGATTTACCTCTGTGGTGGCGGTTCCGGCAGCGCAGCGTCAGGGAAGGAGGCGGCGCTCCCGACGTCTCTAGCCTTCCCTTCGCTGTGTTCCGCCTTCTTCTGACGTCAATGATGACGTCAGAAGAAGGCGGAACACAGCGAAGGGAAGGCTAGACGTCGGAAACGCCGCCTCCTTCCCTGACGCTGCGCTGCCGGAACCGCCACCACGGAGGTAAATTAAAAAAAAAAAACAAAAGAAAAGGGATGTTGGGGGGATAGAAGAGGGTGGGCAGCAAAGTTGAACACTGGGAGCAGGAGGGCAGGGGAAAAACGACAGCATGGATGCGAAGAGGGCGGGCCAGGCTGGGACATGGGACAGAGAGGAGCATGGATGCGAGGGGGGGGGGGTCATGGAAGGAAGAGAGGGGAATTACAGGAAAAGGAAGAATGGAGGGGGCAGGGGACAGAGGAGCATGGATGGGCATGGATTGGGAGGGCATCCCTCAGGGAGAGAGGGAAATTGCTGGAAAGGGATGAATGGAGGGGGCAGGGGACAGAGGAGCATGGATGGGCATGGATTGGGAGGGCAGGGCTCAGGGAGAGAGGGGAAATGCTGGATAGGGAAAAATGGAGGGGCCAGGTGACAGAGGAGCATGGATGGACATGGATTGGAAGGGCAGGACTCAGGGAGAGGGGAATTGCTGGATAGGGATGAATGGAGGGGACAGATGGGCATGGATGGATATGGATTGCAGGGCAGGCCTCAGGCAGAGAGGGGAAATGCTGGATAGGGATGAATGGAGGGGGCAGGTGACAGAGAAACATGGATGGCCATGGATTGGGAGGGCAGGGCTCAGGGAGATAGGGGAATTGCTGGAAAAGGATGAATGGAGGGGGCAGGGGACAGATGGCCATGGATTGGGAGGGCACGGCTCACACTCTCTCTCTCATATACAATGTCTTTCTGACTCTCACTCTCACACACTCTGTCTCACACTGTATCACATTCACTCTCTATGTGCCACACAGTCACTCACACACTCGCTTGGTCTCATACACTCACTCAAACAGAGAATCTGTGTCTCACACACACTCTCTCTCTCGCCCACACACACACACTCTCTCTCACACTGTGTCTCACATACACACTTGCACACACTCTCATTCTCACACACACACTCTCTCACAAACACACTCACACCCAGACTCACTCTCTCTCTCACACACTCACACTTTCACTCTGACTCTCAAACAGTCACTCTCACATACACTCTCCCAAACATACACACTCCAAGGAAAACCTTGCTAGCGCCCGTTTCATTTGTGTCAGAAACGGGCCTTTTTTACTAGTAATAATAATAATCACAATGAGGATTTCGCCCCCTCCATAGCACTGAAACAGTACTAATTACCCTCCTAGCCAAATTCAAGCAGGAAATAGCAACAGGTAAAAGCATACTTCTCCTCCAATTTGACACGTCCAATGCATTCGACGTGGTACACCATAAAATACTACTAAGACTCCTAGATTACTTTGGGATTGGCGGACACATACTTAGCTGTATGAAGGGTTTCCTGACCACTAGAACATATCAAGTGAAATCAAGCTCAAACATATCATCACCATGGAAAGCAGAATGCAGAGTACCTCAAGGATCACCACTATCACCCATCCTTTTCAACCTAATGATGACCCCCACTAGACAAGTCCTTATCCAACCAAGGCCTTAACCCTTTCATCTATGCAGACGATGTCACAATATACATTCCTTACAAACACGATCTGACAGAAATCACCAACAAAATCAAGCTCAGCTTGAATATCATGAACTCATGGGCAAATGCATTTCAACTAAAACTCAACACAGAAAAAACACACAGTCTCATCCTCTCATCCCAATACAATACGAAGAAACCCACAAACAAACACCCCAGATTATACCCTCCCTATCTCAGGCAGCCTGAAAATTCTCGGCGTTACAATCGACCGTAACTTCCCACTAGAGAACCAAGTGAAATCCACAACAAAGAAAATGTTCCACTCAATGTGGAAATAAACGCGTGAAACCATTCTTCCCGAGGGAAACATTTTGCAACTTGATACAATCAATGGTACTAAGCCATGTAGACTACTGCAATGGAATTTATGCGGGATGCAAAGAACAAATTATAAAGAAACTTCAGACCGCTCAAAACACGGCAGCCAGGCTTATATCTGAAAAAACACGATTCGAAAAGCGCCAAACCCCTCCGAGAAAAACTGCACTGGCTCCCAATCAAAGAACGTATTGCTTTCAAAATCTGCACCCTGGTTCATAAAATTATCTACGGTGAAGCCCTGGGATACATGACAGACCTCATAGACCTTCCAACCAGAAACACAACAGGATCAACACAAACATACCTAAATCTCCACTACCCAAGCTGCAAAGGACTCAAATACAAATCAATTTGTGCATCCAGCTTTTCCTACATAAGCACACAACTATGGAACACATTACCAAAAGCCGTGAAAACAACGTATGATCACCTAAACTTCCGGAAATCATTAAAAACTAACCTGTTCAAAAAGGCATACCCTTCCGACCCAACTTAAATGCCTGTACCCTGCAACACAACAAAACCAAAGCTCATATTGGACATATAATAACTCTTCCTCCCCTCTACGGTTCCCTAATGTGTCTGTTACACATGAACCTTATTTTACCACAACATTACTGTATTTGTTCATACCGGAATTGGCGAACACCTCTACGGTACTATGTAAGCCACACTGAGCCTGCAAATAGGTGGGAAAATGTGGGATACAAATGTAACAAATAATAAATTGTGTACACAAGTATGAGTTCCGCCCCCCCCCCCCCCATACTCTGCCCAATTCCTCCCCCACAAATGCCGACACAGACACACATAGAAGTATCCACATTCTTATCACTACACATTACTTGTACACAGGCATAATTTTATACGTGTAGCCATGGGGGAGAGGAGCACTGGGGGTCTGGGGCGCTACCCAATTTGGGATCAGGTCCCCCAAAATTGAGGCGGTCTTCTGCTTTGGCTGGCAGGTGTCCCAAAGCCCTCCTCCACCTGAAACCTTACAGTTTGCAGTTTTTCCTGGGCCACGAATTCTGCCAGCCCTAGTCTGTCACTGCTGCAGTCCCTACCATTCTCCCACTGGCCCTAACCCACCAACCAACCTATTCCCACAGGTAAATTAGTCTGCACCAGCCACCCTCAAATCTGTGACTCTCAGATTCAGAAGCAGCCACCTTCCAGATAGAGCTATCTGGGTTACATGACTACACATATCATATGGGGGGGGGGGGGGGAAGACCTAGTTTCCCCACGTGCGAGCTGTGAATTATTGCAAGAAGACCTAATTGGAAAGCTGGGTGGCTAAATTGCAGATTAAATTCAATGTGCACAAATGCAAGGTAATGCACATTGGAAAGAATAATCCGAATCAATGTTACCTGATGCTAGGTTCCACCTTGAGGGTCAGCACTCAAGAAAAAGATCTGGGTGTCGTTGTAGATAATAAGCTGAAATCTTCAGTTCAGTGTGCGGCAGCGGCTAAAAAAGCAAACAGGATGCTAGGAATTATTAGGAAAGACACTGAAAATATTATAATGCCTGCCTTTGTATCACTCCATGGTGCGTCCGTACCTTGAATACTGCGTTCAGTTCTGGTCGCCATATCTCAAAAAAAGATATACAGTGGGGGAAATAAGTATTTGATCCCTTGCTGATTTTGTAAGTTTGCCCACTGACAAAGACATGAGCAGCCCATAATTGAAGGGTAGGTTATTGGTAACAGTGAGAGATAGCACATCACAAATTAAATCCGGAAAATCACATTGTGGAAAGTATATGAATTTATTTGCATTCTGCAGAGGGAAATAAGTATTTGATCCCCCACCAACCAGTAAGAGATCTGGCCCCTACAGACCAGGTAGATGCTCCAAATCAACTCGTTACCTGCATGACAGACAGCTGTCGGCAATGGTCACCTGTATGAAAGACACCTGTCCACAGACTCAGTGAATCAGTCAGACTCTAACCTCTACAAAATGGCCAAGAGCAAGGAGCTGTCTAAGGATGTCAGGGACAAGATCATACACCTGCACAAGGCTGGAATGGGCTACAAAACCATCAGTAAGACGCTGGGCGAGAAGGAGACAACTGTTGGTGCCATAGTAAGAAAATGGAAGAAGTACAAAATGACTGTCAATCGACAAAGATCTAGGGCTCCACGCAAAATCTCACCTCGTGGGGTATCCTTGATCATGAGGAAGGTTAGAAATCAGCCTACAACTACAAGGGGGGAACTTGTCAATGATCTCAAGGCAGCTGGGACCACTGTCACCACGAAAACCATTGGTAACACATTACGACATAACGGATTGCAATCCTGCAGTGCCCGCAAGGTCCCCCTGCTCCGGAAGGCACATGTGACGGCCCGTCTGAAGTTTGCCAGTGAACACCTGGATGATGCCGAGAGTGATTGGGAGAAGGTGCTGTGGTCAGATGAGACAAAAATTGAGCTCTTTGGCATGAACTCAACTCGCCGTGTTTGGAGGAAGAGAAATGCTGCCTATGACCCAAAGAACACCATCCCCACTGTCAAGCATGGAGGTGGAAATGTTATGTTTTGGGGGTGTTTCTCTGCTAAGGGCACAGGACTACTTCACCGCATCAATGGGAGAATGGATGGGGCCATGTACCGTACAATTCTGAGTGACAACCTCCTTCCCTCCGCCAGGGCCTTAAAAATGGGTCGTGGCTGGGTCTTCCAGCACGACAATGACCCAAAACATACAGCCAAGGCAACAAAGGAGTGGCTCAGGAAGAAGCACATTAGGGTCATGGAGTGGCCTAGCCAGTCACCAGACATTAATCCCATTGAAAACTTATGGAGGGAGCTGAAGCTGCGAGTTGCCAAGCGACAGCCCAGAACTCTTAATGATTTAGAGATGATCTGCAAAGAGGAGTGGACCAAAATTCCTCCTGACATGTGTGCAAACCTCATCATCAACTACAGAAGACGTCTGACCGCTGTGCTTGCCAACAAGGGTTTTGCCACCAAGTATTAGGTCTTGTTTGCCAGAGGGATCAAATACTTATTTCCCTCTGCAGAATGCAAATAAATTCATATACTTTCCACAATGTGATTTTCCGGATTTAATTTGTGATGTGCTATCTCTCACTGTTACCAATAACCTACCCTTCAATTATGGGCTGCTCATGTCTTTGTCAGTGGGCAAACTTACAAAATCAGCAAGGGATCAAATACTTATTTCCCCCACTGTAGCAGAATTAGAAAAGGTTCAAAGAAGAGCGACTAAAATGATAAAGGGGATGGAACTCCTTTCATATGAGAAGCTCTTCAGCTTGAAAAAGAGACGGATGAGGGGAGAAATGAATGAGGTCGACAAAATCCTGAGTGGTGTAGAGTAAGTAGATGTAAATCAATTTTTTAGTCATTCCAAAAGTACAAAGACTAGGGGCCACTCGAGAAAGTTACATGGAAATACTTTTAAAACAAATAGGAGGAAATATTTTTTCACTCAACAAATAGTTAAGCTCTGGAACTCTTTGCCAGAGGAGGTGGTAACAGCGGTTAGCGTATCTGGGTTTAAAAAAGGGTTGAACAAAATCTTGGAGGAAAAGGCCATAGTCTGCTATTGAGACAGACGTGGGAAGCAACTGCTTGCCCTGGGATTTGTAGTATGGAGTGTTGTTGCCACGATTTGGGTTTCTGCTAGGCACTTGTGACCTGGATTTGCCACTGTTTGGAAAACAGGATAGTGGTCAGTGTTGCCAGGTGGGCGGTTTTACCGCCCAATTGGGCGGTTTTCCACGACCCTCCGCGGGAAATTTTTGCCCGCGGCGGGTTGCGGTTTTTTGGGCTTCTTTTTTTTCTTTTGGGCGGTTTTCAGGCGGTTTTTTCGGCCGCGGAGGGCTGGGTTAGTGACGTTTTGGGCAGGGTTAGTGACGTTCTGGGCAGGGGTGATGACGGGGGAGGCGGGGCCGATGACGGCGGGGGTGATGACGTGGGGGTGGGGGTGTCAGGGGCAGGGTTTGGGCTGTTTTTAGGCTGGATTGGGTGGGAAAATATTTTTCCACCTGGCAACCCTGTGGTCTATTTGGACCGTTCGTCTGACCCAGTATGGCTACTCTTATGTTCTCCAAATGCCTCTGCCCAAGACTATCATCAGCACCTTTTTTCCCCCCAAGGAAAAACGAAACAAAACACTGAATCTGTTTTATACAAGGGTTCTCAGCCCAGTCCTCAAGACATACCTTGTCACATTTCCAGGATGAGGACCACAAAGAATATGAACTACTATTTCTATAGCGCTACTAGACGTACAAAGCGAAGAGTGCGTCTGTGCTCGACAGAGCTTACAATCTAATTACGAGATAGAGTCACATGCAATTTTATTGTGGATATTTATTTCTTGGGGGAAAAAACGGATTAGCTAGGTGTGGCCCGAGGACTGGTCTCACATGACCCGATTTTAATGGAACAAATTTTTTTTTGTAGTTGACTCTTGTTAAAGTAAAATCAAAACACACACACACAGACCTTTTTCCCCATTTTACGCCCAGGGAAGCGAGATCAACGTTTACTGTGTATGATCCACACAGAAAGCAAGGATGCAACTGGGTGATGCCGAACAAAAAACAACCGCTAGCACGATGAAAATGGAAAAAAAAAAAAGCACGCGCCAAAAAGACGAGAAGCAGCAGCCACCCAGCCAGGGCACGCATGTCCCACTCCCTTTCAATTCAAAGCGCAGAAATTAATTAACAAGCCATCGCATCCCCCCCACCACTTCCGCCTCTTAAATCAGCTAAGCTCCACTGTCAGCGTGAGCCCCGGCCTTCCTCACTCACTCACCCCATGCTGTTCCACTCCACTAGGCTGTCCAGCACACAAAGTGCGATGACGATTCGAACGCACCGTTGTCCCGATAGGAAACTCCGAGTCCACCTATCGTCTCGCACGTGCAGCATTTAGGTAGCCAATCGAACTAGGGAGCAGCGGGGCCTGGTGGTGTGCAGCTGCAGGGCTCCAGGCGGCCGCCAGGGGATGCTGTGTCCTTCAAAGTTTTTCAAACGTGCACCGCTTTTTTTTTTCAATGATAGTAATAAATATTATTTGTCACGGTTTATTTAATAATAAAGTTAAAAATAACACTGTAAGAGTCCCATGAAGGATGATGATGACTATTATTAAGAAACATTTAACAAAAAAAACCTTTGTATTATTGGTAACACCGATACAAACTTTCTTAATAATAAGCATCATCCTTCATGGGACTCTTGCAACAATGTTATTATTGCTATGGTTAATTTTATGGCAAACGTGATAACGAAGTGATGATGCAAATGGAAGGACTAACAGGGAATATGTGGAATCGGAGGGGGAGGGGGATGCAAGAGTATTATGTTCCCTAGTGGTTGGATATCTTCTCCTCATCCTCCGCAGTCTTCCAACCCATTATAGATCTTTATAGTTGTTGTATGCCAAATATTGTAAACTAGGCTCCTATATGTTTCTCCTTGTTTTCTTTTACTCTATTTACCTTGTATGTACACCACTTAGTTATGTGCTTTTATTTGCAGTATATTAAATAAAGTTTATCAGTAAAAAATAAAACAAAATAAAACATGGAAAAGAAAATAAGATGATACCTTTTTTATTGGACATAACTTAATACATTTCTTGATTAGCTTTCGAAGGTTGCCCTTCTTCGTCAGATCGGAAATAAGCAAATGTGTTAGCAGGTAGTATATATAAGAGAAACATCAAAGCATTACTTTGACAGTCTGACAGAGTGGGAGGGTGGGGGTATGCATGGGGACATCAAAGCATTTCATTATTCTAGCAGAATGGGTGTTGGTAGGTGAGAGGAGGGTAATAAACAGAGAAATACAGCTTATGGTTTATAATGGGTTAGAAAACCCAGATCCTTATTAAGTCCTGTTTGTTCTGTGTCAAAATATTCAATCATTCTTATTTCAAAGGTCTTACGTTCCTGTATTGTTTTAAAATTACCTTTCAGTATTCTTACTGTGAAATCACCGGTGCAGTGTTCTGGTCTTGTGAAGTGTTGGCCCACAAAGTAATGCTTTGATGTTTCTCTTATATATACTACCTGCTACCACATTTGCTTATTTCCGATCTGACGAAGAAGGGCAACCTTCGAAAGCTAATCAAGAAATGTATTAAGTTATGTCCAATAAAAAAAGGTATCATCTTATTTTCTTTTCCATGTTTTATTTTGTTTGATTTCTATTGATAACCTTTAAGAGTGGCCTAACACGGCTACCACACCTCTTTAAATAAAGTTGAAATGTGAACAAAAGCTGCCTCCGGCTGCCCCAGAAAAAGAAGAACAGATTGAGCCAGTTTGGGTTTTACTTTTATTCAGGGTACTGAAGGAACTTAGAGCCAAATGCATGAAAGAAACATAGAAGAACCAAAAATGTAAAAGTCCACGTTACAAGATACCGCTTATGAACAAACGACAGATGCTCAGAAAAACATTGCATGCAAATGAGCCACGCGGTAATACAAAGATCAATGCATGAAAGTCTCGCTAACCTGTTGAAATCCACAATAGCAGTGTAGCAAACACATGCGCACAATAGTCATTCACTAAGCACACAGCAAGCGTTGTAGCAGTTGTACGCATGTCTAAAAAGATCACATTATAGACATGCGTCCTGGGTGTGTGAGATAGACGTCACTTATAAGCAGAGCCTTATAAGCACCGATCCACATGTGATTTTGTAATCACTCTGCAGACGGTTACAATGTGTTGTGCCACGTTGCTTGCATCCGTTTTTTTGTGGTGCGTTCACATTTTCGTTGGTGAGTGTGAGACGGTTCTCATTTCTCAATTTCTCCTATTTTGTTCATTTTTTGCATTGGTAGAGGGGCAGGCCATGTGCAGCCATGGCTTTTCCAACACGGATGTGCATGCACGCACGCACACGTGCACGCACCCTTAAATAACACATTGATGGCAGCGCTTATGCACGCACTTTATGGACGTTCTTATGTTGACGGCAGATGACAACTCTCTGGAGTTACCAGCAGCCCCTGAGCACCCGTTAAATATACCACGTTAAATGTGTGTGGACCTTTCAGTGCATTGCCCATAAATGGCTGTGCATCGTGCATTGCTTTCATTTAAATGAGAACCATATAATTACAATACATTTGCATAGCATTTTTATTGAGTGTTTGCAAGTGCAGTAAACAGGTCGCTGTAGTCTTTTGCACATTCATCGCTAAGTACCGTGATCATTAAGCTGGATCAAACTGGCTCAAACTGGCATTCAAACTAAAACTCAATAAAGAAAAAACACACTGTCTCATTCTCTCATCCCAACACAGCGCTGCCCACCCCAGACTATTCCCTCCCCATCTCAGACAGCCTGAAAATCCTCAGCATTACCATTGACCACAACTTAACACTAGAAAGCCAAGCCACAACCACAATAAAGAAAATGTTTCACACAATGTGGAAACTCAAATGTGTGAAACAATTCTTCCCGAGTGGAATATTTTGTATCATAATACAATCAATGGTACTAAGCCACGCTGACTACTGCAACAGAATATACGCAGGATGCAAAGAACAAATCCTAAAGAAACTGCAGACTGCTCAGAACACGACAGCTAGGCTTATCTTTGGTAAAACACGATATGATAGTGCGAAACCCCTCCGCAAAAAAACTACACTGGCTTCCAATCAAAGAACGAATTGCTTTCAAAATCTGCTCACTGGTTCATAAAATAATCCACGGTCTAGCTCCAGGATGCATGATCGACTTGATCGACCTACCAACGAGAAACACATCCAAATCAGCAAGAACACTTCCCAAGATGTAAAGGACTCAAATACAAATCAACATATGCGTCCAGTTTTTCCTACATTAGCACACAACTGTGGCACACGTTAGCAAAAGCCTTGAAAAATACGAATGACACCTAAACTTCTGGAAAAACCTAAAAACTCAACTGTTCAAAAAGGCATACCACACCGATCCAACATAAATGCCCGATCTCTGCAACACAACGTAACTAAATCATGGTACAGACTGGACACAAATCTTCCGTTGCACGATCTCCAAAGTGGTTGCGCCATATTAGCTCTATCGAACTACTTAACCACAACATCACTTTGTACTTGTCTACACCGGAGTCCGCAAGCGCTGCTCCAGAACTATGTAAGCCACATTGAGCCTGTCTGTCTGTATTATTTTTAGATTGTAAGCTCTATTGAGCAGGGACTGTCTATGTCAGGTGTTCAGCGCTGCGTGCGTCTGGTAGCGCTATACAAATGTTAATAATAAATAGGTGGGGAAATGTGGAATACAAATGTAACAAATAAATAAAACGATTGCTCCCGGCATGGTAAGTTTGATACACCTGGCCCTTAGGGAAGTTCCAGCGGCTCTGCTGGCTGACCTTTTCAATACTTCTCTAGAGTTGGGAGTGGCCCCAGAGGACTGGAGAAAAGCAGATGTCCCTCTCCACAAAAGCAGAAGTAAGGAAGAGGTTGGGAATTACAGGCCGCTAAGTTACTTTGCCCCCACCCTGTTTATACCTTGTGGTCTAATGGATGGATATGGATCTATTTTCTCAGGATTTTCTCTTATTTCTTCTTGTAGTTTTATCTTATTTCTTCATTTCTGTTTTTCTCTTAACAAGTGGATACATGTTTTGATTGAAAATATAAAAATATTAATAATAATAAAAACAATGGGAGAATGAAACAAGGAGAATAGTGGATTAGGTAAGGCTGACCCAGCGGGGAGCTGATCTTCGAAGGAGAATGCAAGGCCCATGCAGCCCAAATGGCAACCAAGGAAGGAAAACATTTTGCACTGAAGACTTGACTGGAGTTGTGAGAGAGGGGAGAAACTGTACAGTGCCAAGAGCAGCACAGGCAGGGGAGGACTCCTGTATTAATCGCCATTGAGCGACAAGCAGGGGAGACAACAGGGTATTGAATAGTGCAGTGGAGCATGACTGCACCAACCATGTAAAAACCACCATGTGAGCACCTTCGGAGCCCACCAAGCATTGCTCTCACTCTGGGAGCTGCTGCTGCAGCAGTTTCTGCTTTTGTGGTTCCCATCACAGTGGGGCAGGGCATCACCAAAACCATGAAGCCACAGCATTGGGACCAATTATAGAGGCCAAGGTGGCCTTGAGATCCACTGCTACATCATCTCAGAAGGACGCTGAGGCACATGGAGGCGCAGGAACAGCTGTCATGTTGGAGGCAGCCATTTCTACAGGGTTGCATGGCCTGGATCCACCAGCTCCAGAGGATTATGCAGCATCCTTATTCTTTAGAAGCCTTTTCTTTTCTCTGTTAGTTTTGGGGAAATGTGCGTCTTTCATATGATTATTTGCTTGTTATTCATCTTTATCAAAATTTGTATGTAAGATGAGGTACAAGAATTACAAGTACAAAGAAAGGAAATAGACCCCCCCCCCCCCCCCACACACACACACACACACAAACATATCCAGTAGCAAAACGTGTACAACCTGCCATGGTACAAATAAAAAGTTATCAGTGAATAAAGACATACTTGAACTTGGAAGAATTTTGGCCTTCTTTTACAAAGCTGCGCTAGCGATTCCTGCATGGCAAATGAGAGGAAGCCCATAAGAATTGAATGGACTTCCTTTCATTTGCCGCACTGAGAATCGGTAGCGCAGCTTTGTAAAAGAGGCCCTTTATTCATAAGACCAGCCCTGACGCACATTGCGGCAAAACATGCATTTCGGCCTTGGTATGTTCATCTTTCAAAGATAAGTGCTTAGTTTGCACATAGGACATACTGTGATACAGCAATTGCTGTTGTTAATATGAAAGATAAATCTAAAACGAGACATGAAAGATTTGAAGAATGTTAATTGAAAAATAAGAAATGACCAATGAAGAATTTAGTGGCCTGGAGTACTTTGGTGCAATGGTCTGTTAGTACTTTATGCACCGCTTCTGATGGTCAGTCAAAAAAATTACTTTATTTTTGAGTGAATATGATTTAGGCTATGTCCACAATGAGTCCTTGAAAACATTTTTTTGTGGTTCGGATATGTGGGTTTGAGGTTAACTATGTGTGAGCACTTAGCCAGTATTCTATAACCCACATGCTTGTAACTGGTACCAAATAAAGCTGATTATAGACAATAATAGGCTGCTAACCCCAATTAACAACCAACTATTGAATTAAGTTACACACACAACTGGCCTTATTCTATAACTTGTGTGCCCAAATGTGAGCAGGCAAGTTTATAGAATTAGGGGACTAATGCATGCTCTTTAAGAAGGGAATACACTCGTCGCAAATGACATTTTGTCACAAATGACAGCCCATCCCTTTTTCCCTCTTCCTAGACTCCTGTCCTGTTATTCCCCGAGACTCTCACCTCCTATCCTAGAAACCCCTATTATATCCCCATCCAAGTCCTATACTCCTGTCCTATCATCTCCTCTATCCTAGATTCCCATTTCATATCCTAGAAACTCTTATGGAAGGGCATAATCGAATGGGGTGCCCAGGTGTTCTTGAGGACATCCTCGCAGGACATCCCGGCGAAGAGGCGGGGAAACCCATATTATCGAAACAAGATGGGTGTCCATCTTTCATTTCGATAATACGGTCGGGGATATCCAAATCGTGACATTTAGGTCGACCTTAGAGACGGCCATCCTTAGAGACGGTCGTCCCCGGTTTTTGGCAATAATGGAAACCGAGGACGCCCATCTCAGAAATGACCAAATGAAAGCCCTTTGGTCGTGGGAGGAGCCATCATTCGTAGTGCACTGGTCCCCCTCACATGCCAGGACACCAACCAAGCACCCTAGGGGGCACTGCAGTGGATTTCAGAAATTGCTCCCAGGTGCATAGCTCCCTTACCTTGGGTGCTGAGCCCCCCAACCCCCCCCCAAAACCCATTCCCCACAACTGTACAACACTACCATAGTCCTAAGGGGTGAAGGGGGCACCTACATGTGGGTACAGTGGGCTTGTGGTGGGTTTGAAGGGCTCACAATTACCACCACAAGTGTAGCAGGTGGGGGTGGGGGGGGGTGGGCCTAGGTCCGCCTGCCTGAAGTGCACTGCACCCACTAAAACTGTTCCAGGGACCTGCATACTGCTGTCATGGAGCTGGGTATGACATTAGAGGCTGGCAAAAATATTTTTAAAGTTTTTTTTTTAGGGTGGGAGGGCATTGGTGACCACTGGGGAAGTAAGGGGAGGTCATCCCCAATTCCCTCCGGTGGTCATCTGGTCAGTTCGGGCACCTTTTTGAGGCTTGGTCGCAAGAAAAAATGGACCAAGTAAAGTTGGCCAAGCGCTCATCAGGGACTGTCACCTCTTATCTGCTCTGTTTCATACATTTAGGAAAAGAACTATAAATTTAGAAAGAGAACTATGACAGTGACTGTACCCTATTCTATCTTATTCTATTCTCGCTCTTTCACAATGGCCTATTAAGCTTAGTGTTCCAAACCAATTATTTAAGCCCTGTTCCCACCACTGACTTCACAATTTTACTGGCCCTTTACTTTGTCCTTCTGTGCTCATCGGTGACTTGAAGAAGTGAGACAGAGTGTGAGGAATTTTCATTTTTGTACTGGGGATTCTGATAAATGAGCTGACGTATAAAGATTAGCAAAAACGCAGAATAAAGACTGAAGAATGCCAGAGGAGGCCTGTCTTGATGGTTGGAGAATGCTCAACAAATCCTGACAGACCCCTCCATGTTAAGTGGCCCACTACCCCTTTGGTTATTGCTCTCCTTGTTGTTGGAACTACAGTGAACCTAAGTCATGATGGCAAGGCCTGCAGAATCTGTCTGTCCTTTGTAAAACCTTGCTGAAGTATTTGTCATTGAAATTTGGCTTATCAGTGTAAATATTAAGGACCCAATATTCAGCCAGCAGCAGTCAGCATTTTGCTCACCGCCGTCAGTTTTATCCCCGAATATTCAATGCCAGGCCATGTCCGGGCTCTGGCATTGAATATCCAGCATACACAACTGCACAAAACGCAGCTGGTTAAGTGTAATATTCAGCTTTTAAAGAGCTAAAAAGAATTGCATAAAGATAGGACTGTGTTTTATGCAATCCTATTTATGCATTATCTTAGCTGGTTAAATGCTGAAAATTGGCACTTAACTGACTAACTGGATCCTTTTACTAAGTGGCAGTCAGCCCAATGTGGGCTTACCGCTCGGCAATCCGGAACTACAACCATCCCAACACGAGGGCTGTTAGTAGTTCCACCCCCAGTGGGTGGCATTTCTGGCGCTAGCTATTTCCTCAGGGGGTCACCACTGGGTTAGCACAGGAACCCTTACCACTACCCAGGGCTGCCGAGAGGGGGGGCAAAATTCCCCGGGCCCGGCGCCGGGGTCAGGCTGCCGGCGCTGCAGTCTCTGGTCTCACCTGCCTGCCTCCTCGGCTCCGGGCCTCCTGCATTCAAAGCAGCAGTCGCAGATCGCCTCTCTTCTGGCCTTCCCTCCCTGTGTCCCGCCCTCGTGGAAACCGGAAGTTACATCAGACGAGGGCGGGACACAGGGAGGGAAGGCCAGAAGAGACGCGATCTGTGACTGCCGCTTTGAATGCAGGGGGCCCGGAGCCGTGGAGGCAGGCAGGTGAGACCGCGGACTGCAGCGGCGGGGAGAGCGACGGGGGGGGGGGGGGCCTTGCCCCGGGCCCGGCCTAGTCTCTCAGCGGCCCTGCCACCACCTCACTGAGTGGCAGTAAATGCTCCCCCCACATGGCCATGTGGTAAGTTCAGTCTTACTGCATGGCCATTTTTTTTCAGCCTGGCCTCAGCTGCTAGTGAAGGGCCCTTTTTACTGCAGCTTAGTAGAAGGGCCCCTAAGTGCTGACTCTGCCCCCAGAAAGCTCCCAAAATAGCCAGTCAACCCGACAGTGCCACTGAAATTCCCAGTTAGCCCCAGACATGCAATTTAAATGGCAAAGAGCCTCTCCTAGCTATTTAAATTGATTTCAATATCGACCCCTAAGAAAATTAAAAGTTACAAAAACTAATATAAGGTGATATTATTTTATTGGATTAACTTCATACGTATCTTTGACTAGCTTTAGGGAATTAATATTTCCTTCCTCTGGTCCAAGCAAAATAAGCTAGTCAGAGCCAGAAATGTCACTGACAGAAAATCCTAGTGAATCCTAAACTATTACAGTGGTAGGGTAAAGCAAAGTGGGGGTGGAGGATGGGGTTTGATATGTTAAGAGTGAGACAGGAGGATTATTTCTGGTAATGAGTTAAAAATGTGTCTCTATTAAATCATTGTATGTGATTTCACAAGTGTTTGATCATTTTAACTTATCTTCCGTTCTTGGCTTGTTCCACACTGTTCTGTTAGCATTCTGATCATAAGATAATTGATGCAGTGGTTTGTTTCCAAAAATGTTTCCTCATGGGGGGGGGGGGGGTATGGTACTCTTCTCCTCTCTAGTGTGTAATTTCATGTCTGCGTAGGTTTTTACTTGCTTTTAACATTTGTTCTCTTTCCCCAGTGAAGCTTCCTCTTTCGCATTTTATTTGTTGAATAGTATACACTACATTATAGGACCATGATGATTCTGTTAGGTTATGGTCCAGTGATATGTGCTGACAAGAGTTTGCAGTGTGCTAGAAAGCAGGGATTTGGTCCGTTTTCTTCTTTCTGAATTTGTTAGAAGCATGCTGCTTATTAATTTTGCTTTAGATTAGGTGGTTGCTGGAAAGCTAATAGTTGTAGAGCAGGGACTATTTCTTTCAGTGTGCATCAGCTCTTCATCTTGATTTATCAGCTTCTTGTTGAATTGCTGGTTTAATCAAGGAAAGGTATAGAAAACAGGTGTGAGGATGTTATAATGCCGTTGTATCGCTCCATGGTGCGACCGCACCTTGTGTATTGTGTTCAGTTCTGGTCGCCGCATCTCAAGAAAGATATAGTAGAATTGGAAAAGGTGCAGCGAAGGGCGACTAAAATGATAGTGGAGATGGGACGACTTCCCTATGAAGAAAGACTAAGGAGGCTAAGGCTTTTCAGCTTGGAGAAGAGACGGCTGAGGGGAGACATGATAGAGGTATATAAAATAATGAGTGGAGTGGAACAGGTGGATGTGAAGCATCTGTTTACACGTTCCAAAAATACTAGGACTAGGGGGCATGCGATGAAACTACAGTGTAGTAAATTTAAAACAAATCGTAGAAAATGTTTCTTCACCCAACGCATAATTAAACTCTGGAATGCGTTGCCGGAGAACATGGTGGAGGTAGTTAGCTTGGCAGAGTTTAAAAAGGGATTAGACAGTTTCCTAAAGGACAAGTCCATAAACCACTACTAAATGGACTTGGGAAAAATCCACAATTCCAGGAATAATATGTATAGAATGTTTGTATGTTTGGGAAGCTTGCCAGGTGCCGCTGTCGTGGACAGGATACTGGGCTCGATGGACCCTTGGTCTTTTCCCAGTGTGGCATTACTTATGTACTTATATTGACAATGAATGTAACTGTGCTGCATCAAAGTGATAAAACCACTCTTCCATGATTGGGCGATTTCCCTTTTTATTATGCCAATGTTTGATCATGACAGAGTGTAATAACCTGCACGGAGAGGCAGGTGCAGCTCTGTCCGTCTTATTGTGTAGACTACACAGACCATGTCAATCTTTATCTGCTGTCATATATTATCTGGCCAATATTTAAAGTAATTTAATGGTCAGGAGCTTCTCCTGCCCACTTAAATCATTTACCACCACCTAATCTCTCAATATTCAGTGCCGCTGAATATCACCTCTGAGCGGCCCCAGAAAAGCTGTCCAAAATTAACCCATTTAGCCTTGTGGGCCCCAGCACTGAATATCAGCCAGGACCTGCATAACTCTCTTTTACCTTTAACCCCCCCCCCCCCCCCGGCCTCCAAAATAGTTTCCTTCCTCCTACCCATCTCCCCAGCCATTTGCAAAGGCCAGCCACAAGAGTCAGGAGTGAAGGGGCTTCATTCTTGATCCCATGGACCACTAGAAACATCAGGCAGCCTCAGGGGAGGGGGTTTGGAGATCTCGTTCAGGATCTTTGATGCCTGTGGGCTGAGGGGGAGGGGCAATTTTGGAGGCTTGGGAGGAGATTGGAGGAGGGATTTAAAGGTATAAAAGAATTATGTGGGTCCTGGCTGATATTCAGTCAGGGCCACATAACTGTCGTATGCAGTTCCCGGCTAAATATCGGCCGGGACCTGCATAGGCTCCAGCCAGCGATGGTAAGTGTTTTAAAGAGCACGGACCACTGCTGGCTGAATATCGCGGAGGGAGGGAGTATGTTACTATGTTCAGCCCTGGGGTTTATGTTATTACTAGGCGCATAGCCAGACCTCAATTGGGGGGGCACATTTCACCCTTCCTCCCCCCTGCTCTCCGCCCCAGCCACAACCCTACATACTTGGGCTGGTGGGAGTCCCCAAGCCCCGCCAGCAGAAGACTTCCTGAAGCATTGTTCACTGTCATGCTACCTGCCCTGCTTCCCCCTGCAGTGTGCATGCTCGGTTTTAATGAAGCTATTTGCAGTCTTAAGATAAGTAGCCTATGGGTCAGCAGTTTTGGTATTTTGAATAAAGTCTTGAACAAAGTAATGGATAAAGTAAAAATGTATAAAAATTGAATTGAGCACCGTTTACTTGGAGGCACATAATTGATGAATTGAAAAAGAGCTTGGATCTGAAATAGCCTGGGGCTATAAGAGATCCCATAGCCCATCATAATATTATCTGATGCTTCTTCGTATTTTGGTGCTTTTTTAGAAATCCATATTAGTTGTTACATTTGTGTGTGTACTGCCACTTGCTATTGCTTCCCCTTTTTTCCTTTTATATACATATATTTCTTAGGGAAGTAGTTTTATTGTTTCCCCTATTCCTTCATATAGTTAGTGGAGGTATGACAGAAGTGCCTTGTAGTGGAGGGAAATTGTGTTGCTGTTACTGAGGCGATAGTAGAAACTGAGTATTATTTTTTATGTGGTAAGTAGTAAGGGGATATGTCCTATTTTTGCTCTGCACCTGTTGTTGGGGGTGACTTAAGGGGCATGAAGTATCTGTTTACAGATCCAAAGGTGCAAGATTTCTGTTGGCATTCTGTCTATTGAAAGTAGTTTTAAGGTTAATGACAGACCCTAGACCTCCCTCTCATTCAAGAGGATTGGGTGAATGATGCTATCAAATAAATATAATAGTAGTTTACAAAGTTCTTTAACAGGCCAGAGCTTTCACTGTTGCATGTAGGGCCCTCAAAATTGTATTCTGTAACATCTCCATAGCTTGTTTCAAACTCTCAGATTCACTTATCACATATCTTCACTTTGCTGATCTGACTTGTTCTCTCCCTCACCATTCAGCTCATTCTTTCTCTCACTGTCATTATATCACACATTCTCTTTCGTTTTCTCTTGTTTATTTTCTTTGTACATGTCTCTCTTTCCCTCTCCGTGTGTGTGTATATAGGGAACACACAGGCAGAACTGCTTACATGTGTGTTTTTCTGTCCCTGTTTCAGGGTGCATGTGTGTGTCTCCCTCTTTCTTTCTCTTGCTTTTTCTGTGTCTCCCTTTCTGTCTCTCTGTTTCTTTGTACATGTTTCTTGGTGTCTGTGCTTGGGTGTGTTTTATCTTTCTCTCTCTCTCTCTCTCAATGTATTGTACATGTGTGTTTGTATCTGCAGATGTGTGGTCTCTTTCTCATTATCTCTGTCTCCACCCTCCCCCCCCCCCCCCCCCCCAGTTTCTCTCTGTGTGTGCCTTTCCCCATCTTTCTCTGCTCTTATGTGTGTCTCTTTGTCTCTCCCTATTTCTGTGCATACATGTGCCTTTCAGTCTCATTCTGTTTCTAAGTGTGTCTCTTTCTCCCTCTAGCTTTCACGTTGCCGCCCACCTTGCTCCAGCCTCTGCCTCATCACCAGCTGGTGGTATTTTCATCGTCTATTTCCACAGCATCCACGTGGGCAGCAGCGCCATACTCTCAACAGCTTGCTCTACCAGTGATGGTGACGTCAACTAAAGAGCAGAGCCTCAAATATACGGCCCGTCTAGGCCATTCCCACCCTGAGACACACTGGAGGGAAGGAGGTGAATACAGGGAACATGTCGACCCACAAAATAGAGAGGGATAGGGATTGAGAGAGAGCTAGAGAAGCTATGTAAGACAAAGGAAACATAGATGGCAAGAGCACATATGTGTCTTTGGGTGGGTATATGTGTCCCTGTGTGTGGTTGTGTTGCATGCACACAGCCTTGATGCTTTGATGAGTGTGCTCAAGTTTTGAGTTGGTGTTATGTGGGAGGGAGGAAGGGCGTCATGGTGAACATCTTGATATGTATATATATATATATATATATATATATATATATATATATGTGTGTGTGTGTGTGTGAGAGAGAGAGAGAGAGAGAGAGAGAGAGAGAGAGAGAGAGGACTGTCCCTTGTAGAATATGGGGTGTTTAATATAGGGTATATTTCTGTTGTGAGATGATGTCTGTATGGTTGTGTTCAGCTGAATCTTTCATGCAGTGAACACTGTATGGTGCACTTTAGCTGTGTTTTGTGTAAAAGATGGTTGAGTTTAAACTCAAGGCTGTTTTGTGTTCGTAAGTATATGTATGCCGCTATTTATTGATGATTGTGGTATTGTTTGAAGAGATGCATATTTTGGTGCAGGGACAGTGGAATTCTTTCTCCTTTTCTTCTGCTTCCCCAGGATGATAGGTGTGGGTGAATCAGGACCCTGTGTTGAGGCCCAGCCTCTTAATGTCTCTAGCTAACAAGCATCACTCTACATCAGACTATCCTGCTTTTTTCTTTGGTGTGGTTGTGATCTGTGGTATTTGTCTTTAATTCCACACTTGTAGAGTATATGTGTGTGCCAGGCTGTGCATGGTGCCAAAGACAGGGCATAAATAGTTTTCTCATATATCAATGTAGATAGAACTGCTGCAATTCCTGCTCTGATTTCTGGACTATTTCCATTTGCATTTATTAGTTCTTATATCCCACATTATCCAACCAGTGTTGTTTCAATGTGGCTTATAATTTTTATATAAAGTATATAATATATTGTACTATACAAGGGTTGATCAGGTATTAGGTATACAATACAAGGACTTGACCTTACAAGTGAAACAGGTATAGTATTGTGACAAATCGCAACAATAGGTGTTGGGAGTTGTCTCCTTAAGGTTACTAAATATTAACCGATCTAGTGCAGTAAGACTGAGTGTTGTCTTGGTACTGACACTTCATCATCCTCCCCCTCAGTCCCACCCAACACTAACCACTACTTTCAGGAATCTCCAGGCTGTCAACCCTCCCACCTTATCCTCTTGTATCTCCAATTTCCTCCCTTCCATCATGTCCTCCGAGTCTGTCGATAAGGCTGTCTCTGCTTACAATGCCACTCTCTCCACTGCTCTGGACACACTTGCACCATTCATCTCCCGTCCCACAAGGCGTACTAATCCCCAGCCCTGGCTGACCCCTTGCATCCGATACCTTCACTCCTGCGCCCGATCTGCCGAACGCCTCTGGAGGAAATCTCGCACCCATACCGACTTCATTCATTACAAATTCATGCTATCCTCCTTCCAGTCCTCCTTATTCCTTGCCAAACAGGACTATTACACCCAATTGACTAATTCTCTCGGCTCCAACCCTCGTCGTCTCTTCGCCACCCTTAACTCCATCCTCAAAGTGCCCTCTGCTCCCACCCCACCCCCTTCACTCTCTCCTCAATCATTAGCTGACTACCTCCGTGACAAGGTGCAGAAGATCAACCTCGAATTCACTACCAAGCCACCTCCTCCTCTTCACCCATTAACCCACTCCCTCAACCAACCAACCCAGGCCTCCTTCTCCTCTTTTCCTGATATCACCGAGTAGGAAACTGCCCACCTTCTTTCCTCCTCGAAATGCACCACCTGTTCCTCTGATCCCATCCCCACCAACTTACTAAACACCATCTCTCCTACTGTCAGCCCCCCCCCCCCCCCCCATCTGTCATATCCTCAACCTCTCTCTCTCCACTGCAACTGTCCCTAACACCTTCAAGCATGCTGTAGTCACACCACTTCTCAAAAAGCCATCACTAGACCCTACCTGTCCTTCCAACTACCGCCCCATCTCCCTCCTACCCTTCCTCTCCAAGTTACTTGAACGCGCCGTTCACAGCCGCTGCCTTGATTTTCTCTCCTTGCATGCCATCCTCGATCCACTTCAATCCGGTTTTCACCCTCTACATTCGACAGAAACGGCACTCACTAAAGTCTGTAATGACCTGTTCCTTGCCAAATCCAAAGGTCACTACTCCATCCTCATCCTCCTCGACCTATCCGTCGCTTTTGACACTGTCAATCATAATTTAATTCTTGCTGCACTATCCTCATTTGGGTTCCAGTGCTCTGTCCTCTCCTGGTTCTTCTCTTATCTCTCCCATCGTACCTTCAGAGTACATTCTCATGGATCTTCCTCCACCCCCATCCCATTCTCAGGAATCTGTCCTTGGACCCCTTCTTTTTTCAATCTACACCTCTTCCCTGGGCTCACTGATCTCATCTCATGGTTTCCAATACCATCTTTATGCTGACGACACCCAGCTTTACCTCTCCACACCAGAAATCACTGCGGAAACCCAGGCCAAAGTATCGGCCTGCTTATCAGACATTGCTGCCTGGATGTCCAACAGCCACCTGAAATTGAACATGGCCAAGACCGAGCTCATTGTCTTTCCACCCAAACCCACTTCTCCCTCCACTCTCTATTTCAGTCGATAACACCCTCATCCTCCCCGTCTCATCTGCCCGCAACCTTGGAGTCATCTTCGACTCCTCCCTCTCCTTCTCTGCCCATATCCAGCAGACAGCCAAGATCTGTCGCTTCTTTCTCTATAACATCAGCAAAATTCGCCCCTTCCTCTCCGAGCACACCACCCGAACTCTCATCCACTCTACTACTACTTAACATTTCTAGAGCGCTACTAGGGTTACGCAGCGCTGTACAATTTAACAAGAAGGACGGTCCCTGCTCAGATGAGCTTACAATCTAAAGGACAAAATGTCAAGTTGGTGTAGTCTAGATTTCTGAGTTTAGGTGTGGTGGTTAGGTGCCGAAGGCGACATTGAAGAGGTGGGCTTTGAGCAGTGATTTGAAGATGGGCAGGGAGGGGGCTTGGCGTATGGGCTCAGGGAGTTTGTTCCACGCTTTAGGTGAGGCGAGGCAGAAAGGGCAGAGCCTGGAGTTGGCGGTGGTGGAGAAGGGTACTGAAAGGAGGGATTTGTCTAGAGAGCGGAGGTTACAGGTAGAAACGTAAGGGGAGATGAGGGTAGAGAGGTAAGGAGGGGCTGCAGATTGAGTGCAATTGTAGGTCGAGGAGGATGAGGATGGAGTAGTGACCTTTGGATTTGGCGAGGAGTAGGTCATTGCAGACTTTAGATAGTGCCGTTTCTGTCGAGTGCAGGGAGCGAAAGCCGGAAAGAAGCGGATCGAGGATGGCATGAGAGAAGAGAAAATCGAGGCAACGGCTGTGGACGGCGCGTTCAAGTATCTTGGAGAGGAAAGGTAGGACGGAAATGGGGCAGTAGTTGGAGGGACAGGTAGGGTCAAGTGATGGCTTTTTGAGGAGGGGTGTGACTACGGCATGCTTGAAGGTGTCCGGGACAGTTGCAGTGGAAAGAGAGAGGTTAAGGATATGATAGTGATAGTAGGAGAGATGGTGTTAAGTAAGTTGGTGGGGATGGGGTCTGAGGAACAGGTGCTGCATTTCGAGGAGGAGAGGAGATGGGCGGTTTCCTCTTCGGTGATATCAGGAAAAGAGGAGAAGGAGGCCTGGGTTGGTTGGTTGAGGGAGTGGGTAATGGGATGAAGAGGAGGGGAGGGTTTGGTGGTGAATTCAAGGTTGATCTTCTGGACCTTGTCACGGAAGTAGTCAGCCAGTGATTGAGGAGAGAGTGAGGGGGGGTGGGAGCGGAGAGCACTTTGAGGAGGGAATTGAGGGTGGCGAAGAGACGACGAGGGTTAGAGCTGAGGGAATTGGTCAATTGGGTGTAATAGTCCTGTTTGGCGAGGAATAGGGAGGACTGGAAGGAGGATAACATGAATTTGTAGTGAATGAAATCAGTATGGGTGCGAGATTTCCTCCATAGGCGTTCAGCCGATCGGGTGCAGGAGCGAAGGTATCGGGTGCCAGGGGTCAGCCAGGGCTGGGGATTAGTACGCCTTGTGGGGCGGGAGACAGATGGTGCAAGGGTGTCAAGAGCAGAGGAGAGAGTGGCACTGTAAGTGGAGACAGCCTTATCGACAGACTCTGAGGACATGATGGAAGGGAGGCGATCAGAGATAATAGACTACTGCAACCTACTCCTCACTGGCCTCCCACTTAACCATCTATCCCCCCTTCAATCCGTTCAGAGCTCTGCTGCCCGTCTTATCTTCCGCCTAGACCGATATGCTCATATCACCCCTCTCCTCAAGTCACTTCACTGGCTTCCAATCAGGTACTGCATACAGTTCAAGCTTCTCCTACTAACCTACAAATGCACACAATCTGCAGCCCCTCATTACCTCTCTACCCTCATCTCCCCTTACACTCCTACCCGTAACCTCCTCTCACAGGACAAATCCCTCCTCTCAGTACCCTTCTCCACCACCGCCAACTCCAGGCTCCGCCCTTTCTGCCTTGTCTCACCCTATGCTTGGAATTAACTCCCTGAGCCCATACGCCAAGCCCCCTCCCTGCCCATCTTCAAATCCTTGCTCAAAGCCCACCTCTTCAATGTCGCTTTCGGCACCTAACCATTGTACCTCTATCCAGGAAATCTTTTTTTTTTTTTTGTTACATTTGTACCCCGCGCCTTCCCACTCATGGCAGGCTCAATGCGGCTTACATATTGTATACAGGTACTTATTTGTACCTGGGGCAATGGAGGGTTAAGTGACTTGCCCAGAGTCACAAGGAGCTGCCTGTGCCTGAAGTGGGAATCAAACTCAGTTCCCCAAGATCAAAGTCCACCACCCTAACCACTAGGCCAAATCTAGACTGCCCCCAATTTGATTGACTGCACTTTTTTGTCCTTTAGATTGTAAGCTCCTTTGAGCAGGGACTGTCCTTCTTTGTTAGATTGTACAGCGCTGCGTAACCCTGGTAGCGCTTTAGAAATGTTAAATAGTAGTAGTAGTAGCAGTAGTAGTAGTAGTACTGAAGTCATCATGAACTCCACTGATATGTAGTGTATAGGGATACAAATCTTAGGATTAATAGAATTGAGATCATATTACATTATAGAGTGAGTGTCAGGGGCGTAGCCAGACAACAGATTTTGGGTGGGCCTAGGGAAAAAGTGAGTGGGCACCAAGTGTTCTCCCCCCCCCCCCCCCCCCCAAAACCACCACCCAAAAAAATATCTCAGCTGGTGAGAAAACACTTCTTTCCATCTTGGCAGTCTGCAGCAGGCATGCAGTGAAAACTGAGCATGCACAGCTGCCGTTATTGTGGAGAGTAGCGTTTTCGTTACCATCAGGGGGAAATCTTGAGCTGGCCAAGCTTGGGATCCCCACCAGCTACTGCTAAATGTGTGCTACTGTTAGGCGAGCCTGAGCCCTTAGTCCACCCAGGCCCACCTATGGCTACGCCACTGGTGAGTGTACTAGTGATCTGCTCCCTTGATCACTTCTTAATAATATCTTAGTACTGCTTTTTAGAGTCCTTACCTTCTTCCATGTCTCCATGTTCCATAAAGAAAGGAAATACTGAAGAAATGCTTTCTGATTTCTGGGTAAGATCACCTTAGCCTCCAGTCTCAATGAACTCTGTGGTAGCCTACCTTTCCCTAGCTCTCCAGAAGGGCCACTGTCCAGAAATAATATTGAGTGCTTAAGAGCCACAGACCACTGAAACAAAACATAAGCTCTGAAGTACCACCACAAGGCAGGCCCAAAGAAGCACCCATAAGTTTGTGTATTCAAAATGGCCTGGAGGAGGTAAAAAGCACAGGGATTTAGCATGATCAGTCAAAGGACAACTAGACCTTCTAAACAGGGCCAGTGCTAGATAAACTGGGGCTTAGGACAGAATCTTGGAAGATGGTCTTAAAGCCTACCGTAAAGTTGTGCCTCCTTCAGCTTTGGAGAGGCTTGAGGGCTCCGTGACATGGAAGCACTAGCGCTATAGAAATGATTTGTAGTGGTAGTAGTAGTAGGGCAGCTGCCCTGGTTGCCACCCCCTAACCAGAATCCACAACAAACAGAAAGAGCACCTTTACGAAGAGTCCAAGAAAAGTAGAGAGTGCAACACAAGCTTCAACACGGGAAGTGTTGATCAAATCACCTTTATTGCACCAAACAGAAACTGGACTCAGGACCCTGTTTTGGTGGGAAAAAACGCCTGCCTTGGTGGTCAAGGGTTACACTGCTGGCATAGGCGTAGACTGGGGGGGGCGAGGGGGGGCAATGCCCCCCCAAACGACGAGGACGTGGACTGGCGCTAGAATGAAAAAAAAAAAAAAAAAAAACAAGCAGGCACGCGCTCGTCTCCGTCCGCTTCGCTGCTTCCCTGCCCTCTCTGTCTGCGTCCCGCCTTCCTCTGATGTCATTTCCTTTCGGGCGGGACGCAGACAGAGAGGGCAGGGAAGCAGCGAAGCGGACGGAGACGAGCGTGTCTATCTACCCCCTCTCTTCCTACCCTCCGGCGCAGGCAGCACCAATCTTCTCTTTCTTGTTCCTGGCAGCGGTAGCGACGTACACGCTGCCTTCAGCTCTGTCCCGAAGCCTTCTCTTCAAGTTCCTGTTCCCGCATAGGTGGGAACAGGAACTTGAAGAGAAGGCTTCCGGGGCAGACCGAAGGCAGCGTGTACGTCGCTACCGCTGCCAGGAGCACAGAAAGGTTGAAGAAGACTGCTGCCTGCACCGGAGGGAGGGAGGAAGAGAGGGGGTAAACGGAGTCACGATCCTGGACCTCGCGTGGGGGGGGGGCAGCAGAGGGAAGATGAATGGGACTGGGAGGGTGGGAAGCAGTGGGAAGGAGCAGGAGATGGATGGGACTGGGAGGGTGGGAAGCAGTGGGAAGGAGCAGGAGATGGATGGGACTGGGAGGGGTGGGAAGCAGAGGGAAGGAGCAAGAGATGGATGGGACTGGGAGGGGTGGGTGGGGAGCAGAGGGAAGGACCAGGAATTGGATTGGACTGGGAAAGGAGGTGAGCAGAGGGAAGGAACAGAAGATGGATGGGACTGCGAGGGGTGGGGAGCAGAGGGATGGACCAGGAGATGGATGGGATTTGGAGAGGTCAGGCACAGCAGAGGGAAGGAGCAAGAGATGGATGGGACGGAGGGATGGTGAGCAGAGGGAAGGAACAGAAGATGGATGGGACTGGGAAAGGAGGTGAGCAGAGGGAAGGAACAGAAGATGGATGGGACTGCGAGGGGTGGGGAGCAGAGGGATGGACCAGGAGATGGATGGGATTTGGAGAGGTCAGGCACAGCAGAGGGAAGGAGCAAGAGATGGATGGGACGGAGGGATGGTGAGCAGAGGGAAGGAACAGAAGATGGATGGGACTGGGAAAGGAGGTGAGCAGAGGGAAGGAGCAGGAGATGGATGGGACTGGGAGGGGTGGGAAGCAGAGGGAAGGAGCAAGAGATGGATGGGACTGGGAGGGGTGGGTGGGGAGCAGAGGGAAGGACCAGGAATTGGATTGGACTGGGAAAGGAGGTGAGCAGAGGGAAGGAGCAAGAGATGGATGGGACTGCGAGGGGTGGGGAGCAGAGGGATGGACCAGGAGATGGATGGGATTGGGAGAGGTCAGGCACAGCAGAGGGACGGAGCAGAAGATGGATGGGACGGAGGGATGGTGAGCAGAGGGAAGGAACAGAAGATGGATGGGACTGGGAGAGGTGGGGAGCAGAGGGAAGGAGCAAGAGATGGATGGGACTGGGAGGGTAGGGAGCAGAGGGAAGCCTACTGGAAAGAAGACACTGCATAAAACAGAAGACACTGGGATCAAAGCGAATAGAAAAACTACATGATCAGACAACAAAGGTAAATAAAAGTTTATTTTATTCATAATTTATTAATTGAAATGTGTCAGCTTTTTGAAATGTGCATCTGTGATATTTTGCCTATAAATTTCATTTCCTTCCTCCATATTAGCATATTCATTTGCATATGTATATATGCAAATGATATGCTAATATGCTCCGCCCATTTTTTTGCCCCCCCCCCAAATGAAACAGTCAAACTACGCCTATGACTGCTGGTGAGACAAGGCAATTTTCAGTGCATAATGTGATGATGTTAACAAGGATAACATCATCACAGGCACCAAACATTTCCTTGTCTCACCTGCAGTGTAAACTTTGATCCCTGAGGCAGGCGTTTTTCCACCGAAACAAGACCCTATGTCAGGTCTCTGTTTGGTGCAGTAAAGGTGAATTGATGAACATTTCCTGCGTTGAAGCTCATGTTGTACTTTTTACTTTTCTGCTTTCCTGCCACCCCCTAACACCAGCCCGGCTTCTATGAACAGAAGATTAAAGGAAAGGTCTCAAGGTGTCAAGGAAGTTACTCAAGCAAGCCCCTGTTAAAGACATGAAATCTGGCAGGCTATTCAGTCTACTTGAGTGTGAAAAGGGAGCAGTTAGAAAGATTGTTGGCAGCTTCCAAATAACAGAGAGACCAGGGGTTTGCCGAGAAAGAATAGATCTTTGCTCAGGCAAAGACACCTAGAACATGTTGGATGGATCTGTAATGGACCAAGGCTAGCAAATTATAGCAAATCTAACAATATTCCCCAGATCACAAAAGAAGAAAATCAGCTAGTTTGGTGGGAAACAGCACAGCAGAGGAAAAGGCATCACTGTCTATCAGTAAGAAAAATTCAGTATTCATAAAAAGTCCACAGCAAGATAAGGATCATCTAGTGTGGTACTAGCACCTTTCTCAGCTGAAGCAGAGAGTTAAGCTACTGAAAGTTCATTTTCTACATGGGCAGAGGTGAGGAGGACACTGCATCCTCTCCAAACACTCGAGGTGCTGATGCCAAATCAGCCTATATGGGTAAGAAGAAACAAATAAGGTTGTGTGATTGCAGTCCATGCAGGTTGGAAGGACAACTCATGTCAGCCCACATGGGCTAGAGCACAGGGGAGGCAACTGGGGCTAAATTATCCTGCTGCCACCAGAGCTGAACAGTTAGGATGGTTAAGGCCGGTGGGTTCAAGGGCAGGAAGAGGGGAAGAGTATTGGGTTCAGGCAGGGTCAGTGCAAGGATATTTGGCACTCTAGCTAAAGCTTTATCTTGCACCCCAGCCTCATACCCCGGGGCTCCAGCCCCTCTTGCAACTTTCCAGCCCTTTCCCGGCTTCTCAGCCCCTATAGCTGGCAAGAAGAAGGGAACAATAGTGTGCCAGCTTCCTCTGCCACACGAGACTAATCTCACAGTATGAACCATGAGGTTATAGGATCTCATGGCTCCAACTGCAAGATTGACCCTGCACAGAAGAAAATGCACTTCCTGACGGCCATGGCAGCTGAGCTGCAGGGGGAAGTGCTGGAATAGGGCTTCCAGGAAGGCAAGCACTGGGAGGCAAGTGATTTAAAATACCTGCCTGCTGCCTTTTGCCACCCCTGGAATCTTGGTGCTCTAGTTAATCGCCTAGTTTGCTTAACACAAGCATCAGCTGTGGGTTTGGATATGGAAGAAGGTGAGAAAGAGAGTAAGTACATGTGTGTGTGCTGAGAGACGAGATAGAAAGTTGGCACCCTTTTGATCCCCTTCACCCTCTAATCCAAGTCAATCTCATGTCCCTACCTACTGCCCCCCCCCCCCAATTAAGTATGGTTTTCTGTGATGCCATGTCTATCCCCCATATAGGCAGACACATGCAGAATTCTAAGTCTTATGCATAGCCCTGTTTCCTATAATTCTCCCATGATCATTTCTAAGGATATCAGATAGAGAAGAAAACTGCATCAATATTCAGCTGGTAGCAATCAGTGTTTCTGTAAATTCTGTTGGCTGCCAACTAAATTAGGCATAGATAGTCAGTGCTGGCCCCTATCCAGGTGCTGGTACTGAATATCCAGATGTCTGGCAGTGCCCAGAGGTTATCCAGGTACAGCCAATATTTGGTGCCATACCCAGATAGTTAACTGAGCACTAGGATTGCATTTTATGCAGTCCAACATGTCCAATAGCTACCCAGGCACTGTCAATGAATATCTGTACTGCCCGGGTAATTTCTAGCTCTGCTCCGACTCCACCCCCTACTCCACCAGTGCTGATAAACTAAGTTGGAAGGACTGCGGGAGAGGAAAGAGGGAGGAAGAAGCAGAGATACCAGATCCACAGGAGGGGAGAGAAAAAGGAATGGAGAGAAATATGCCAGGCCATAGGGATGAAGGAAATAAGGGGAGAAATGCTGAACCTAAAGCGGGAGGGAAGGAGAGAAGCTGGACAGGATGGAGTTTGGGATGAGAGAGATGGAGAGATACTGGACCACATAGGAAGGGGAGCAATAAGAAGCTGGACATCAGGAAATATAGAGACCCAGAGGGGAGATACTAGGTATGGGGGGAACATAGAAGCAAAGATACAAAGGCAAGGTGATGGATGGGAATAGTATATGGACACAGGGCAATGCTGGACATGAGGAGGAGAATGGGCACAAAGAGACAACACTGGACACAGGGAGATACTGGACATGGGGACACAGAGGGATGATGCTGGACACAGGGAAGGATAAGAACACGGGTGGCCAAGAGAATATGAACGCATAAGGGAGATGCTGAACATGGGAGAAGTTAGGAATATGGAGAGGGGAGATGAATGGTTGACATGGAGAGACAAGAAATATCAAATGGACAGAAGATCCTGACATAAGAATTAAGAGAAAGAGAATTAAGAGAAAGAGAAAAGTAGAAGGTAGAGACTGGGACCACCATGATTAGAAAAATAATATAACCAGAAAACAAAAAGTAGAAAAATAATTTTATTTTACATAAGAACATAAGCGTTGCCATACTGGGACAGACTGAAGGTCCATCAAGCCCAGCATCCTGTTTCCAACAGTAGCTAATCTAGGTTGCAAGTACCTAGCAAGATCCCAAAACAGTACATTTTAAGCTGCTTATCCTAGAAATAAGCAGTGTATTTTCCCTGTCTATCTTAATAATGGCTTATGGACTTTTCTTTTAGGAAGTTAGCTTAGCAGAGTTTTAAAAAAGTTTGGATAACTGCTTTTACCACATTCTCTGGCAACGAATTCTAGAGTTTAATTACAAGTTGAGTGAAGAAATATTTTCTCCGATTTGTTTTGAATTTACTACTTTGTAGCTTTATTGTGTGACCCCTAGTCCTAATACTTCTGGAAAAAGTAAACAAGCGATTTACATTTACCCATAGCACTCCACTTACCATTTTATAGTCCTCTATCATATCTTGCTTCAGCTGTCTTTTCTCCAAGCTGAAATGCCCTAGCCTCTTTAGCCTTTCCTCATAGGGAAGTCATCCCATCCCCTTTATCATTTTTGTTGCTCTTCTCTAGTCTGTACCTTTTCTAATTCCATTATATCTTTTTAAAGATGTGGTGACCAGAATTGCACACAGAATTCGAGGTGCGGTCACACCATAGAGTGATACAAAGGCATTCTAACATCCTCATTTTTGTTTTCCATTCCTTTCCTGATAAAACTTAACATTCTATTTGCTCTATTAGACTATGTCATATCTTGGATTGTACACATCTGCCAGAGCTGGTGTTAAATATAGCTGGGGTTCAGGGCAGAACTTTGATAAGGGACCCCAAAACCTATTACCAGGCTGCACCTTCTTCAGCTTCTGACAAGTTTAAGGCCAGAATTAGAGAAGGTTCAAAGAAGGGCAACCAAAATGATTAACTCCTCTCATATGAGGAAAGACTTCAGAGGTTAGGACTCTTCAGCTTAAAGAGATGGCTGAAGGGGGATATGATAGAGGTCTACAAATCCTGAGCGGTGTAGAATGAGTAAACGTAAATCGATTTTTTATTCTTTCAAAAAGTTCAAAGACTAGGGGATACTCAAGAAGTTACATGGTGCTACTTTTAAAATGAACAGGAGGAACTATTTTTCAATCAAAGAATAGTTAAGCTGTAGAACTCGTTGCCAGAGGATGTGGTAACAGTGGTTAGTGTATCTGGGTTTAAAAAAGGTTTGGACAAATTCCTAAAGGAAAACTCCATAATCTGCTATTGAGATAGACATGGGGAAAGCCACTGCTTATCCCTGGGATCAGTCACAGGGGCGTAGCCAGACAACAGATTCTGGGTGGGCCTAGACAAGAAGTGGGTGGGCACCAAGTGTTCTTCACCACCACCACCACCACCAAAAAAATATCTCAGCTGGCAAGAAAACACTTCTTTCCACCTTGGCTACCATCAAAGGGAAATCTTCAGCTGATAGAGCTTGGGATCTCCACCAGCTACCACTAAATGCATGCTACTGTTGGGTGGGCCTGAACCCTAAGTGGGTGGGCCCTGGCCCACCCAGGCCCACCTGTGGCTACGCCACTGGATCAGTAGCATGAATATTGCTACTATTTGGGATTCTGTTAGGTACTTGTGACCTGATGGAAGTAGGATACTGGGCTAGATGGACAATTGGTCTGACCCAGTATGGCTATTCTTATGTTATACATAAGAACATAAGAGTAGCCATATTGGGTCAGACCAATGGTTCATCTAGCCCAGTATTCTGTTTCCAACAGTGGCCAAGCCAGGACGCAAGTACCTGGCAGAAACCCAAATCGTGGCAACATTCCATGCTATAAATCCCAGGGCAAGCAGTTGCTTCCCCATGTCTGTCTCAATAGGAGACTATGGACTTTTCCTCCAGGAACTTGTCCAAACCTTTTTTTAAACCCAGATAAACTAATTGTTGTTACCACATACTCTGGCAAAATGTTCCAGAGCTTAACCATTAATTGAGTGAAAAAATATTTCCTCCTATTTGTTTTAAAAGCATTTCCATGTGTCCCCTAGTCTTTGTACTTTGATTTACTTCTCCTCATTCTACACCACTCAGGCTTTTGCATTTACCTGTTCCAGTACATTCATGACTTTATAAACCTCTATCACATTTATCCTCAGGCTTCTCTTCTCAAACTGGGTACCTAGGAGAGTCTAGTTGGTGGATTTCTGTGTGGACCTTGGGGGTGCATCCCATCTTGTCTCCTGCAAACTCTAGCCTATTTGTGAGGGACATATGTCTGGTGTATCACAAACAGCCGGGGAGGAGTGTTTAAGAAGATGTGTTTTGAGATATTTTGGGGACTTTTGCCTCTTGGAGAGGAGAAGTTATTTTCCTCTGTGAATCTCTCCAAAAGGTGTTTTTAGATTTTGCTTATTGAAAGTCCTGGGACACTAACACTGAAAGTGCTTGCCTGAAATGTAGAGGATGGTACTCTGTTTTATTTTTGGAAAGACCTTCTGTGAATGTCTTGCGGGAGACTTAAGGAAGAGGATTCTGGGGACCCGTGAAGAGAGAAGCAGAGGGGTGTCCATCCAAGGACCTCAGCAGATGAATCTAGAAGAAAAGGAGAAGGAACCTGCTGGATACCAAGACAGTGAGAAAAGAAAGAACTAGGACTTTGCCAAATTTATTGTACTGTTTCCCCTTTTTGTTTTTATTATCTTGTAAATACCTTGGTTTTGGGAATACATTTAATAAAGATGTTTTTACAAAATGTATCCATTGGAGTGAACTTGTGATTTTTGAAGTGTGGATTTTTGTTCCACATAAAGTCACAAAGTAAAGCCCCGAGTACCTGAAGAATAGGATGATCCTCTACACACCTCCAAGGAAACTAAGGTTGTCTCAAGGACTATCACTAACCACACCCTCTCCAAAAGACATTACACAATGTGATACCATCAAGCAAGCCTTCTCCAGAGTAGCCCCCTCACTCTGGAATGCACTCCCTGAAAGGCTTCACTTAATACAAGACTATCTCTACTTCAGGAAGCAGGTGAACGCTTGGCTCTTCAACCAAGCCTTTAATGGAAGAAGTAACTAATTTGTTAGACTCACTCGCACACACAAGGAGTGAGATGGGCTTTATCCGCTCCTACCCTAGCTGAAATAATATTTAACCATCTCAGTGCCCTCATGTGCACCTTTAATCACCTTACTTTCTAACTCCTCTTACTCTCTTACCTATCTATATGTTCTATCTTTGCTTATACCCTACACTGTCATTTAAAATGTTCTATTACGTATTGCGTTGACATTGTAAGTAGTTACTATGCCATACTTTTTTTATTGTTATTTGAATATTTATACTGCCATAATTGTCTATTGCCCATCTTTGATTAATTCTTACTATACACCGCCTTGAGTGAATTCCTTCAAAAAGACGGTAAATAAATCTTAATAAATAAATAAATAAAAGGCCATGGGGCATCTGCCTTCCCTTGTCCACCAGAAGTCCTTTGTTTTCCTTGATTTTCAGTATCTTGCAAATATTTTTCTGTACCCTCTGAGGCAATTTCACTCCATACCCCACCACCCCCAGTAAAAGAAGGCCATAGCAGGTTCCAACTTAAACTCAAATTCAGTTCCAGTTACTTTGAAAGATTGTACATGAGAGCGGTTTCAGTTCACATTGCTCACACACATCCTGTCCAGGCCAGATACCACAGAGCTTCAACAAGCAGACAGATAGTCTATAGTACTTTACAAATCCCCCACTGGCAGACCTGCCAACTCTCCCACTTTCAGAGTAAGATTCCCGCTTTTGCAGGTCATCTCCTGCCCTCTTACCAAAGAGCTGGGATTTCCCGCTGAGTGGCCTTCCTCAAACATCATGACATTTTAGGAAGGCTTCTCCTGCTGCCCCTGGAAGAAGAGGCTTCCACTGGTGACGCTGTGGGTGGGGTTGGGCAGTCATGGGTGGGCAGGGCAGAGTTATGGGCAGGGTGGGGTGGAGCGGCTCCTAAATCTCCTAGGTCAGCCCCTTGCAGCTCTTCACTCGGGGCCTCTTTCATGGCTCAACAACCATGGCTCAAATTACTAGGAAAAAAAGCAGAATGTTTTATTCTCTTACACATGCTTTTGCCATTTCCAATCAACCTTTAATCATTTTTGTAGCTTCCATTATGGATGGGCAGCTGGAAAATGTTTGTTTAGTATCGTTTCCCGGAATGTTCATTTTTGTTTTCCTCTTATGTCATCACTGGAACAATGTCATTGAGCGTGCATTCTCTTTGCAGATGGTGCATGTTCTTTCCTGGTAGTGCACGCACTCCAAAAGAGTGTACCCTTTCATGTAAATAGTGCACACTGTTTGAAAAGAGTGTGCACTATTATCAGCAAATGAAAAAAATTCAAAATGTGTTTCTTCTCCTCATTTTCATTTATGCAATGACATGCACTGATGTTTCCCATGTTGCTACAAATGGCAGCCAATCCCTAGTTTCCATTGTTGTGAAGGTGAAGTAATGGTAAATGTGCCCCCCCCCCCCCACACACACAAATTTGAGTGCTATTCTATAAACTGCACTCCAAGTTGGGAATTATTTATAGAATAGCGCTTAGCGCTGGGGTCTGCATCCAATTTTGTCCACGAGGATTTACACTAACTGAAACCTGGTGTAAATCCTCGCACCTAATTTATATGTGGGCTCTAATGTACCTAGGGCGGGGCAGTGGAGGCAGTTCGCCCCGGGTGCTGGCGGCGAGGGGGTGCACGAAGCAGGCGCTCACTGTTGGCTCTGCCGGTCGCCTGCCCTAGAACAGGATGTTGTTGTCTGAAGGGGCAGGGAACCGGCACAGCCAGCAGTGAGCACCTGCTTCGCGCACACCCTCGCGGGTGGACCACCTCCACTGCCCTGCCCATCAGAGAGATGGTTAAATATTATCTCAGCTAGGGTAGGAGTGGATAAACATGTCTTGCTGCAGTATGTGCAGCCCGTGTCACTCTTTGTGAGTATGAATGAAACTAACAAGTCAGTTACTTCTTCCATTAAAGGCCTGGTTGAAGAGCCAAGCTTTTACCTGCTTCCTGAAGTAGAGATAGTCTTGTGTTAAGTGGAGCCTTTCAGGGAATGCATTCCACAGTATACGGACTACTCCGGAGAAGGCTTGCTTGACGCTATCACATTGTGTAATATCTTTTGGAGAGGGTGTGGTTAGTGATAGTCCTTGAGAGGACCTTAATGTCCTTGGAGGTGTGTAGAGAATCATCCTATTCTTCAGGCAGAGCTGAGAGGAGCGCCTGCTCCGTGCACCCCCTTGCTTGGAGGGGGGGTGAGTACCTGCCTGGGGGTGTACTCTCACTCCCCGCCTGGGGGTGTGCTCTGCCCCAGGTGCTATATAAGATAGGTAAGCCGCTGTGCATGGATCTCCTATGTTCTATAATACTGTGCGCAACTTTATTGAACACTCCTGACCCGCCCATACACCTCCCATGGCCACGCCCCCTTTTCAGTTGTGCCCTGAGAAAGTTACGTGTGCTTCTTTATAAAATAGTGCCTAGCAAGATATGAGTGTAACTTCAAATTTTTGCCAATTAACTTATTATTGGTACCCAAATTGGCACTAATCGTCTCGTTACTTAAATTGCATGTATGCAATTTTGAGCACCATTCATAGAATTTGGGGACTGACTCTTAAGGAATGGGTGGTGAAAGTAGTGGGGTAGGCAGGATAATTCATGTAGAGGGGCATAATTGAACGGCGCCGGCCATCTATATGGCCGGCACCGCAAAGAGCGGTCCCAAACCGTATTATCGAAAAAGATGGACGGCCATCTTTCATTTCGATAATACGGTTGGGGCCGGCCAAATGTCAGAGATGGCCGGGTTTGAGATGGCCGGCATTGGTTTTCGCCGATAATGGAAACCAATGCCGGCCATCTCAAACCCGGCCAAATCCAAGGCATTTGGTCGTGGGAGGAGCCAGCATTTGTAGTGCACTGGTCCCCCTCATATGCCAGGACACCAACTGGGCACCCTAGGGGGCACTGCAGTGAACTTCAAAAATTGCTCCCAGGTGCATATCTCCCTTACCTTGTGTACTGAGCCCCCCAAAACCCACTACCCACAACTCTACAACACTACCATAGCCCTAAGGGGTGAAGGGGGGCACCTACATGTGGGTACAGTGTGTTTTGGGGGGGTTGGAGGGATCACATTTACCACCACAAGTGTAACAGGTAGGGGGGGATGGGCCTGGGTCCACCTGCCTGAAGTCCAGTGCAGCCACTAAAAACTGCTCCAGGGACCTGCATACTGCTGTCATGGAGCTGGGTATGACATTTGAGGCTAGCATAGAGGCTGGCAAAAAATGATTTAAAAAATGTTTTTTGGGTGGGAGGGGGTTGGTGACCACTGGGGGAGTAAGGGGAGGTCATCCCCTATTCCCTCCGGTGGTCATCTGGTCAGTTGGGGCAGTTTTTTGAGGCTTGGTCCTAAAAATAAATGGACCAAGTGAAGCTGGCGAAGTGCTCGTCAGGGCCGGCCTTCTTTTTTCCATTATGAGCCGAAGCCAGCCATCTCGTAACCACGCCTCCGTCCCGCCTTCCATACCCTGCCGAAACGCCCTCTTGAAGTTTAGCCGGCCCTGCGACGGAAAGCAGTTGAAGCTAGCGAAAATCGGCTTTCGATTATACTGATTTCGCTGGCTTCAGGAGATGGCCAGCCATCTCCCGATTTGTGTTGGAAGATCGCCGGCCTTCTCATTCGAAAATAAGCTGGATATTAACTACTTATTTTGAATAGGAATTTTATTATTCATTTTACTTTGTAAACCACCTCAAAACCTAATAAGGGATGAAGTGGGGTATAAATACCTGTTAAAATTTAAATTTAAAATACTTTCTGTGATTTAAAAACATAGAAACATAAAAATATGACGGTAGATAAAGACCAAATGGCCCATCCAGTCTACACATCCTCCGTAACCCTTAACCCCTCCTTTTCCTAAGGGATCCCACCTGCTTGTCCCGTGCTTTCTTAAACTCTGACAAAGTCCTCGTCTCTACAACCTCCACCGTGAGGCCATTCCACGCATCCGCCACCCTTTCCATGAATGAATACTTTCTTAGATTTCTCCTAAACCTATTTCCTCTTAACTTCATCATATGCCCCCTCATTCTAGAGTTTTCCTTCATTTGAAAAAGGCTCTCTTCGTGTACATTAATGCCCCTGAGATATTTAAATGTTTCTATCATATGTCCTCTTTCCCTTCTCTCTTCCAGAGTATACATGTTGAGGTTCATAAGCCTATCCTTATATGTTTTATGTCCAAGATCGCTTATCAATTTTGTAGCCGCCCTCTGGACCAACTCCATCCTGTTTATATCTTTCCGTAGGTGCAGTCTCCAGAATTGCACACAGTACTCTAAATGGGGCCTCACCAGAGACTTACACAAGGGCACCATCACCTCTTTCTTCCTGGTGGTCATCCCTCTCAATATGCACCCAAGCATAAAGAGTAATTTTTAGGGAGTAATTTTATGCCTATGTGGAAATTTCAAAAAAACATCAGTTTTTTTTTTCTGTGGGCTCCCATTTTCTTTATAAAGTGGCCTTGCAAAACCTACTCCAGTAGTGTGCAAATTCACACACACACATTTGCAGCTGCTCTGAAGCTGTAAACCTGTGCATGTGTTCTATGTGTTCCCTGAATCATGCAAAAAAAGGAACAGTGGAGGAAAATGTACCAAACAACTACACCCAACAACTTAGTATTCTAAATAAGAAAACCTTTACAGGGAAGATTTAATTCAGAAAGACAATGAACAACCTTCAAATCTATCTGAAGTCTCATAAAAATTCAATAAGCAATAACTTTTATTATTTACTCTTAAATCTTGGTGCTGTTTCAAAATATTTTACTTATTAACTAAGCTGACAAATAAAAGCTTTTTTTATGTATAAGAGCATGAAAATAGCACTGTAGAATTTTATCACTATTTACTCCCTGCTCTTCTATTCATTACATAATCTGATATAAAATGGTATGAATACAGAGTTGTAGAATTTTGGAGCTCGTTTTCAAAACAAAAAAACATCCAAAAAGCAGCAGACCTTTTCTGTCCAAAAAGTCCAAATCGCTATTTTCAAAATCCATTTTTAAGACATTTTTTTGATGCAGTTCATCTGCAGTACTTTCAAATCACAAGGGGGTATATCAGAGGCATGTTGGGGGTGGGATTTGTGCATTCCCAAAATTTAGAATTTTTTGGGCATAAATGGAACAAAGCAAAAATGTCCTAGGGCTAAAAGACGTTTTGATCTAGACCTGATTCAATCACCAGTAAGTCACAAAAAGGTGCATAAACCAGATGACCACTGGAGGGATTAAGGCATGACCCCTCCTTACTATCCCTGTGGTCACTGCCCCCCCCCCCCCCAAGATGTGAATGAAACAGTACATACCAGTCTCTATAACAGCTTCAGTTGTTATAGCCAGTCCTATTAGAGAAGCAGGCAAGTCCCTGGAGTAGCCTAGTGGTCGGTGCAGTTGACTGTAGAGAACAGGACCCAGGGCCATATCCCAATCTAACTGTTACACTTGTGGTGGAAAGTGGGATTTCTCCAAAACCCACCAAAAACCTACCGTACCCACATAGGTGACACCTGCAAACATTGGATACAGAAGGTTTTTGATGGGTTTTGGAGGGCTGCCCATTGTGAGCACTCTGGAGTGCTGTTGCGGGGAAAAGGGGCTAGGGGTTCTTTCAGCCATCAGCATCCACGGTCATTTAGCCCAGCTAGGAGAGCGGTGTGCCCTCTAGGGGCCAAACTGACAGAGAAAGCTTTAGTTCAGGAGAGAAACTACACTCCCCAGAAGCCAGTGCAGGATCAGCTGAACTCCCAGGAGGGAGAGGGAGGAATGACTGATTTGGGAGATGAGGTCGGATCCTGGAGATGGGGAACAGCTGGTGGAGCTTGGGGAGGAGGAGGAGATGGATTTGGAATAAAGAGGAGGTAGAAGGAGAAAGAGGGGAGGAATGTATGGAAGTGGCTGGTTTGGTTGAGACTCAAGGAGAAAAAGTAAAAGCTTTTGTGGCCTCTGTACTGCCAAGACTGTGGATGGTGGGGGAGGCTAAAGTGAGCCAGTGGAGAGGAGGCTGGTGGAAACAACTAACCCAGAAACTGTCTGCTGATAAAAGATAGTGCTGTGGGGTTAGCATAGTCAGCAACTGTCATGTGGAAAATAGGACTGAACTTTGTTGGAAATAATGACTGTTATAAGCTGAACTATCTGTGCTGGATTGAACTATGTGACAATAATGACTGTTAATAATAAGCTGAACTATTCATGCTGGAGGAACTGATGCAAGTCACAGCTAATACTGTGTTTAAAGAGCTTGAACAATAAAGCCTTGGATTTTTATAAGAACTTTGAGTGTGTTAAAGTCTCTGGAAGCGGGTGGAGAAAGAAACTAAGGGCTATACTGACCCTGACCAACAGAGGGAGAGACTGAGTGAGAGGAAACCAGTCTGATCCAGGAGGTGTGCAGGGGAGCTCAGCTCATGAGAAGCAGCTGAAGTTAAGCAGGGACAGCCTTGGTCCCATCTGGAAGGGTGACCCGGTTACACCATTCAATATAAGGGGGTAATGGTGAGCTGTGTACCTGGGAATGTGAATTCCACTGCAGTGCTCTGCGGGGATGTCTGTGTGGCCAGTCTACTAAGAATGCAGGCCCCTGAGACGTCCTAATGGCTTTGTCTTTGAGTGTTTTTCCCTTATATGCTTCCCCCCCCCCCCCAAATGGTCACAAAAGTAAAATACATTGAGCACTAAACATCTAGGAAATGGCCATTTTTGAAACAAAAGGAGATTTTTCTGGTTTGAAAATTGTCACTTGAGTTTTGGACGTTTTCAGCAACATGTCCAGAATTGGAATTAGACGTCATCAAAAATGCCCTTCCACATCACTTAACTATTATGTTCTATTCAATGGATACCAGAACATACCAGTCAAAAACACATTTATACCTCAACACTTATACTATTTGAGTCATAAGATATTCATTAGAGGCAATGCTGCTTATTCAGAATCTCCTTTAAGGATGGCGGACAAGTTGTTCCAAGCTGCAAACAAACCATTCCAGAGTCAAAGCCTCCAACAGTTTTGATAAATGTAAGTTTGAATCCTGATGCAGATTCCATTGTGAAGCCAAAGGTTGGCCAATGTGAGATTTTGCACTGCCTGTTTTCTCTGCCATAGCTGAGGTGTATTTGGTTTGGAACAGTTTGTTTGCTGCCTTTGAAGGAAAGTCTGAATAATCAACACCTGAGATGGTGCAATGTTAGTGGATGCCCTAGGGCAGGCAAAGCTCCCCCACCCTAAGATTTTGATAATTAAGCTCAGCAATGCAGTGGTGTATCTATTTAAGGAACAAAAGGGTGGAAGGAGAAAAATTGTTCCAAAAAGACACAGGCAAACCAGGAGTGAGAACTTCTAGGAGAATTTATTAGCCAAAATTCACAAGCAGTAATCCACAAGGTTATGAGAAGATAACCCAGGTGACCCTACACGGGACGTGTTTTAACACAGAGCCTTCCTCAGGGGTCGCTAAAGGTTCAACCAGTAAACTTCACAACTTGTGGAAGAGTGAATGCGGAGTGTTTCAGAAAACTCCAAACTTGAAAGGTACCCTTACATAACGTCATAGGCAATCTGCTCAGCATCAGTGTGACCGAATGAAAATAGCACCAAAATAAACATTTTGCTTGGACTGGTATCCATTTAAGATGCATGTATTGCATATGCATCACCTGTCACCAGTCTCTCCCTTCTCCCTTCCACTGCATCTCTCCCTTCCCTTCCTGGCCTCGAAAAGCTCTCGCAATTCCTTCATCTTCATGCCTTAAAATCACCTCCACTCATAGGCTGCCTGAGACCTGTACCGGGGCTCTCTGTCTGAATGGTTCAGCCCCTTCTGATGCAACTTCCTGTTTTCTGAAAGGTGGGACAGTTCAGAGAGAAAGCCCTGGTACAGGCTACAGGCCGCCTATGAGTGCCACTGGTGCTGCCCTGGCGACGAATGGAGGTTATTTTAAGGTACTAGGAGGAGTGCCAATGTGAGACACACCCTCTGTTCAAAGTTCCTGGCTATGCCACTGCAACAATGTCAGATAAAATTGCTGGTTAGTATGTGTTGATGGTTCTTGAGTTTGTGTGGCTGTCAGGAGCTATTGTATTGCTTTGTCTGCAGCTGCATTTTGCTGACCCATGACGTCTAAGTGACTTTGGACGTTTTGCACAAAACATCCAGAATCCGAATAGGAAAGAAGGTAATTTTCGCAAAAGAAAAAGGTCTATCTTTAAAAAAAAACAAAACTATTTCGAACAAGGTTTTGTGCTTTGGACATTTTGATTTTTGGTGCATTAAAAAAAAAAGAATTAGTGCGAAATGTAGAAAATCAAGCCATTGGGATGTAGGAGGAGCCAGCATTTTTAGCAGACTGGTCTCCCAGACATCACAGGAGAGCAATGGGGCACCATATGGGGCACTTCTGTGCACTTCATAAAAATGATCCCAGGTACACATCTCACCTTTGTTCCCTTATCTTGTCCCATGAGCCCTCCAAAACCCACCCAAAACATACTGTACACCACTACAATAGCCCTTATGGGTGAAGGGGGCACCTATATGTGGGTACAGTAGGATTTTGGTTACTTTAGGAGGGGTAACAGTTTCCACCACAAGTGTGAGAGGTAGAGGGAGATAGGGACCCAAGTCATTCCCGCCAGTGGTCACCTGGTCACTTAGGGCACGTTTTTGTGCTTTGTTATAAAAACAGGTCTAGCTCAAAACTTCTTAGTTTTACTTTTGTTTTGTTCCATTATGGCTGAAAAACGTCAAGTCTTAGGAATGCCCAAATCCCCCCTTAACATGCCCCCGACACCCCCCTTAAGATTTGGAGACAGGGCAGATGAACAGCATAGAAAAACATCTGAAAAATAGGTTTCGAAAATACTGATTTGGACGTTTTTGTGAGAAAAACATCCAAATCCTGCTTTATGCCACTTTTTGACATTTTTCTGTTTCAAAAATGAGCCCTAAAGTCTCTGTTACAGTTGTTCCCAAACCTCACCCTAGCCAGTCAGATTTTCAATCTATCCACAGTGAATATTCATGAGAGAGATTTGCACATGCACACCAAGGGAGGCAGTGCATTCAAATCTCTTTAATGAATATTCATTGTGGATATCATGAAAACCTGACTGGTTGGGGTGCCTCCAGGACCAGGTTTGGGAACACTGGGCTAGCATTTAAGGGGGCTATTTTAAAGTTACCATAGAATCAGTATAAAACACAGCTAATAGACACAGTAAGCCTCATTTGACCATTAGGTAAGTTGATAGCTGGGTGGCTGGGAGATGTGAGGATCACTTGATTACTTGCCTGCCTACTACAAAGGTGGCGGACCTCTCGAATCACCTAGATAAAATTTTAGACAGTGCAGGGAAGGAGACTGCTGTCTTGGTACATATGGGTACCAATGTCATAGGAAATCATGTGGGAGGGAGGTTCTGGAAGCCAAATTTAGGCTGTTAGATAGAAGCCTCAAATCCAGAACCTCCAGGATAGCATTTTCAGAAGTACTCCCTATTCCATGCACAGGACCCAAGATACAGGTAGAGCTCTGGAGTCTAATTATGTGAATGACATGATGGTGCAGGGAGGAGAGTTTTAGATTTGTTAGGAACGGGAGAAGGGTGAGCCTATTCCGAAAACATGGGCTGCACCTTAACCAAGGTGGAACCAGGCTACTGGCATCAACATTTAAAAAGGAGATAGAGCAGCTTTGAAACTAGAAACTCGAGGAAGGCTGACAGTTGCTAAAAAACGCATGGTTCGGAACAAGGTAACTTCAAAAGATATCACCAAAACAGGGAAGATAGGGCATTCGATAGCGAGGTTGCAGTAGAGACTATAGGAGACACAGAGGGGCATTTTTGAAAGAAACGTCTAAGTCAGAATTTGGACGTTTTACACAGACGTCCAAATTCCGAGCGGGGAAGAAGGTCATTTTCAAAAAAGATAGACGTCTATCTTTTGTGTTCAAAAATACTATGGACGTCCTGTGAGTTGGACATTTTTGGTTTTCGGCCATTTTTGAAAAAAAAAAAATGTCCAAGAGTAAAACGTCTAAATTCAAGCCATTGGGACGTAGGAGGAGCCAGCATTTTTAGTAGACTGGTCCCCCGACATCCCAGGACAGCAATAGGGCACCTTAGGATGCACTGTAGTGGACTTCATAAAATGCTCCCAGGTACACATCTGACCACTGTTCCCTTATCTTGTCCGCTGAGCTCCCCCCCCCCAAACCCACTACCCCAACTGTACACCACTACCATAGCCCTTACGGGTGAAGGGGGCACCTATATGTGGGTACAGTGGATTTCTGGTGAGTTTTGGAGGGCTTGCAGTTTCCTCCACAAGTGTAACAGGGAGGGGGAGGTAGAAGCCTGAGTCCACCTGTCTGCACTGCACCTACTACTAAACTACTCCAGGGACTTGCGTGCTGTTGTAATGGACCTGAGTATGACATCTGAGGCTGGCGAGTAATGTTCTTCAACACACTTTTTTGGGGTGGGAGGGGTTAGTGACTACTGGTGGAGTAAGGGGAGGTCATCCCTGATTCCCTCCAGTGGTCATCTGGTCATTTGGGGCACCTTTTTGTGCCTTATTCGTAATAAAAACAGGTCTAGCTCAAAACATCTAAGTTTTAGTGCTGGACGTTTTTGCTTTGTTCCATTATGGCTGAAAGACGTATAAGTCTTAGGAACACCCAAGTCCTGTCTTGAACACGCCCCTGATATGCCCCCTTGAGATTTGGATGTCCTTCTGACGGACTTTGGAGAAAGACATTCAAAATGAGGTTTCGATTATACAGATTTGGACGTTTCTGTGAGATGGACGTCCAAATGCTGACATGTCACTTTTTGGACGTCTATCTCTTTCAAAAATGAGCCTGAAAGTGACTTTAAATACAGAGCAGACAGATTTTCAAGATTACTTTCAACTGCTGAGCAAGTTGTAAATAGGAACAACACGCATTGTTTGAAATGTCTGCATGCAAATACCAGAAGCCTAAGAAATAAGATGGGAGAATATATCGCACTAAATGAAGAGATAGATATATTAGGCATCTCTGAGACCTGGTGGAAGGAAGATAACCAATAGGACACTGTCATACTATGTTACAAATTATATCTGCAGGACACAAAACACATCTTGGAATCCCTATGGATTGAAATTCCATGTGTAAAGAGGAAAAGGATAGTGATAGGAGTGTACTACTGCCCACCTTGCCAGGATGAACAGACAGATGCAGAAATGTTATCAGAAATTAGGGAAGGTCACAAACTGGGTAGCACAATAATAATGGGTGATTTCAATTACCCTGATATATAATAAAGGAATTAGTAGAATATAAATCAACTAATAACACAACAAATTCTACTAAAAATATCCGTGTATTGAAGGTGTTTTAATCCATATAATCATGAAAATGTGGAGAAAAAAAGACTTCAGAAACCATGGAGAAATCTCTTAAAGGAGAACCTTTTCAAATATTCAGAGAAACTCCTCTTCAATCACTAGTCTTCACAAAAAAAACTCCGCTCTTCATTCATGAAATACTTGTACAAACACCTTTTACAATACACTAGGGTAGAGGCATTATTTCAACCACAAACGAGATCTCAGAGACACGCTCAGCAGTGGTAAAATATATCTAATAGAATTTTGAGTAAAGCAGAAATTGGGGTGTTGAGTAAAGGTCTTACTTTCATACCTACAAATTTTCATGATGCTTTTCAATTACGTATGAATGTGGAAAAGTTTATTCGAAAATTGAATTTAAAATTGTTTTTTTCTATGTCTGATCATGTACAAATGCCTGATAGATCTGTGGTGTGTGAATCTTCAAAATGGACTCCGATGGGTACTCTTGATGCTGGATTATCTACCTTCAAAAAATGTATTTTACAAGATCTGGAAGAGGTGGAGTCTGTTTTGCCGAAACATGGTTTAAATTTGCATGCTGAAGAACAACTGGCTTTGAAAAATTTGAGAAATAAGGATATTGTAATTCATAAAGCTGATAAGGGAGGAGCTGTGGTGATCCAGAACACAGCTGATTACATGTTGGAAATACAACGTCAGTTAGCAGATAAGAATACCTATCTAGAAATGGATTCAGACCCCTCTTCTCAGATACAACAGCATCTTCAAGATCTTATTGTGGAAGGTAGGAGTTTAGGGTTTTTAACTAAGAAAGAATATTCTTTTCTTGATTATCGGGGTTTTAAAATTCCTATTTTCTACACTCTTCCTAAAATTCATAAGAACATGCAGAGTCCCCCTGGACGTCCCATTGTAGCTGCCAGGGGCTCTTTATTGGAACGGCCTGCTCAATATATAGATAGGATTTTGTAACCTTTTTTGTTTAAGATTGAATCTTATATACAAGACAGTTCTCATTTCCTACGTTTGCTTGAAACAAAAAGAGCTGAGATACATAGTACTACTTTAATGGTGACTTTGGATGTGTGCTCGCTCTATACTTCCATCCCCCAGAATGAATCTATCCTGATTTTGGAACATATTTTGGATAGCAGGGAACGTCCTCATGTAGTACCAACTGATTTTTTACTGAAACTGATTAAGATCACGTTAGCGGAGAATTATTTCACTTTCAATAAAAAATATTATATGCAAAAAACGGGAGTTTCGATGGGGGCTGCCTGTTCCCCTACGATTGCTAATTTATTTATGCAATCCTATGAACGTCAGTGGGTGTATAAATCAAGATGGAATCTTTTTTTGAGATGTTGGTGGAGGTACATAGATGATATTTTTATGTTGTGGGATGGCACCCTTATTGAATTACAAGAATTCGTGACCTATTTGAATGAGTGCCATGAGACCATCAGATTTGAATGTCATAGTAGTTATTCTGACATTTCTTTTTTGGATGTGCAATTGACAAGAATTCAAAATAAATTAGAGACATCTGTATTTCTGAAACCAACAGATCGTAACATGACTTTACATTTCAAGAGTATGCATCCGAGTCATTGTAAAAACCAACATTCCTTTTGCGCAATTTTTGCGTTATCGTAAAATCTGTTCTTCTAATAAACAATATTTGCATCAAACTTCCAATTTGCAACAGAAACTGGAAGAAAGAGGATATCCTAAGAGTTTAGTATCTAAGGCAAGAAAACGGGCTCTTTATAATCATAGAGAGTGGCTGTTAAACCCTAAAGAACATAGCACAGAGCAAGATGATGTGGTAACATTTGTAACTAAATATAATACACATACGAACAAGATGGTTAAAATAATTAAGAAACATGCTACAATGTTAAGGATTTATCCTTGCTTCCGTGATCTAAGGATCTTGTTTGCTTATCAAAGACAGAGCAATTTGAGTGACTTATTATGTGTGGCTGACATGTGGAATCGTCAAACAATTGGTGATAGGATGAAGGGACATCATAGTGGATGTGGTTATTGTACAGTTTGCCACAACATGCTAGATGCGGATGGATTCATGGATGTGCACACGGGGAAGATTTATGGTTTAAAATCTTTAACAAATTGTCAATCTAGTAATGTGATCTACCTTTTGAAATGTCCCTGCAATTTGTATTACGTGGGACAAACGTCGCGGATGTTGAAAACGAGGTTGATTGAGCACAGACATTGTGTACAGGCTAAAAAAAACTTATGAACCTCTGGTGTCTCATTGCATTGAGAAACAGCATGATTTTGTCGACTTACAATGTATAGTTTTGGAACAAGTCCGTGTGACTGAGCGAAGAGGAGATGTAAGGAGAATATTAAGACAGAAAAAACAAAGATGGATATACTGTCTGAAAACCGTAATCCCTAAAGCGTTAAACATATCAATCGAGTGGAAAGCGTTTCTGTGAATGGATCATGGGAGATTGAGTCTGTGCATGCTGACATCAGCAAATAATGAGGAAGGAAATGACGTATATATAGTGAGGGGAAGCCGTCCTGGATTTAAAGACGCCATTAAGAGGCTTAGTGTATGGTGACTGTGATAAGCTTGAAAATTTGGATGCAGTGTCTAGCCCTTGAAACAGCCCGATGGTGGCGAAACAGGTTCTCCTGTTAAAAAGGGCTTTATGGACATCGAGGATTGTGAAATTTAATGTGGACCAGTGGCATCATCATCATTCAAGCTAAGTTACAAATGAATGTTTCTTCACCGGATATATATGGTTGAAATAATGCCTCTACCCTAGTGTATTGTAAAAGGTGTTTGTACAAATATTTCATGAATGAAGAGTGGAGTTTTTTTTGTGAAGACTAGTGATTGAAGAGGAGTTTCTCTGAATATTTGAAAAGGTTCTCCTTTAAGAGATTTCTCCATGGTTTCTGAAGTCTTTTTTTTCTCCACATTTTCATGATTATATGGATTAAAACACCTTCAATACACGGATATTTTTAGTAGAATTTGTTGTGTTATTAGTTGATTTCAATTACCCCAATATTGACTGGGTAAATGTAACATCAGGGCATGCTAGGGAGGTAAAATTCCTTGATGAAATCAAGGACTGCTTTATGGAGCAGCTGGCTCAGGAGCCAGCACAAGGGGGAATAATTCTAGACCTAGTAAAAAAACAAACAAAAAAAAACAACTTAGAGGAATAGCTGTAAAGGTCAAAATTGTATATCAGGCATGGATGCTATTCAAAAATACCATCCTGGAACCCCAGACCAAATGGCATATGAAATTTAATGGTTTATTAAAACTTGCTCTACCACTCTAGCTGCCAGGGCAGAGCAGTGCGGTGTATAATATAAAATCACAGAAAGGAAAGGAACTCCATTAATTACAGGAAGGGCACACATTCACACCAATAAAATATGAGGATAGGAGAGCAGAAGGTTAAAACTGAGATATATTTAACAGTCTCAACCATCGCACACCAGGGAAACCCAAGGGACCCATCAGTCCCCGAAAACCTGCTTAAAAAGTCAGGTCTTCAAATTAACCTTAAAGGATTTAAGTAACAGGTCATTATGGAGACAAAGGGGCAGCATGTTCTAGATGTGAGGAGAAAGGAAGAAAAAGACACAATTGGGCTCATTTTTGAAAGAGAAGGGCACCCATCTTTTCCATCTTTTGACACAAATCGGGAGATGGGCGTCCTTCTCTCAGGATCGCCCAAATCGGCATAATCGAAAGCCGATTTGGGGCGCCCTCAACTGCTTTCCTTCGCGGGGATGACCAAAGTTCACGGGGGCGTGTCGGAAGCATAGCAAAGGCAGGACTGGGGCGTGCTTAACACATGGGCGTCCTCGGCCGATAATGGAAAAAAGAAGGGCGTCCCTGATGAGCACTTGGCCGACTTTACTTGGTCCATTTTTACTTGCGACCAAGCCTCAAAAAGGTGCCCAAACTGACCAGATGACCACCGGAGGGAATCGGGGATCACCTCCCCTTACTCCCACTGTGGTCACTAACCCCCTCCCACCCTCAAAAAAATTAAAAAAATATTTTTTACCAGCCTCAAATGTCATACCCAGCTCCCTGACAACAGTATGCAGGTCCCTGGAGCAGTTTTAGTGGGTTCAGTGCACTTCAGGCAGGCGGACCCAGGCCCATCCCCCTCCCCACCTGTTACACTTGTGGTGGTAAATGTGAGCCCATCAAAATCCACCACAAACCCACTGTACCCACATGTAGGTGCTCCCCTTCACCCCTTAGGGCTATGGTAGTGGTGTACAGTTGTGGGAAGTGGGTTTTGGGGGGTGTTGGGGGGCTCAGCACTCAAGGTAAGGGAGCTATGCACCTGGGAGCAATTTCTGAAGTCCACTGCAGCGCCCCTTAGGGTGCCTGGTTGATGTCCTGGCATGTGAGGGGGACCAGTGCACTACGAATTCTGGCTCCTCCCACGACCAAAGGGCTTGGATTTGGTTGTTTCTGAGATTGGCGTTATCGGTTTCCATTATCACAAAAAACCGGGGTCGACCATCTCTAAGGTCGACCTAAATGTTGAGATTTGGGCGTCCCCGACCGTATTATCGAAACGAAAGATGACCGCCCATCTTGTTTCGATAATACGGGTTTCCCCACCCTCAGGAAAACTTGGGTGTCCCGTTCGATTATGCCCCTCAATGTCTGGCAGTTTCAAAGTGAGAGAATTTGGGGCTGGGAAGGACAAACGGTGATCATTAATTGAACGAAGTACTGTAGTTGGAGAATAGGGTATGGTGAGGCAAGAGAGATAGAGATGCCAATTTGAAAAGCTTTAAAAGTTAGAAGTGCTCTTTTGTAAGTGATCGGAACTCAACCGGCAGCCAGTGTTGACGTTTAAGCAACGGAGTGATATGATCAGTACGACGAACTTGGTATTAAAGTATTATTGCAAAGTTTTGTAAAGTTTGTAGCCTTTTTAGTGTGACCCATGGACAAATCAAAGTGATGCACATTGGAAAGAATAATCCAAATCAAAGTTACCTGATGCTAGGATCCACCTTGGGAATTAGCCCCCCAAGAAAAGATCTAGGTGTCACTGCAGACAAAACACTGAAATCTTCTGCACAGTTTGCCATGGCAGCCAAAAAAGCAAACAGGATGCTAGGAATTTGATGTAGTCTTTCATTTTGAAATACAGCTAATTTATAAGACTGCCTGAATACATGGCAGCTAAGATTGTTTCTGCATTTACTGACATATAATCAAGACAATCTTGATACAGATAAACACATTTTCAAGCTCATATTAAATCAAAGAAAGATCACCCAAGAAAGAAAACATGTATCCAGGGACTGAAGAAAATAAGAGGCAAACAAAGAAGGGACCAAGATTCCCACATCACAGGGAGATGAATAAAACAGGGACAAAAAATAAAGAACATTAAAAGCAACCATTACCTTAAATTATTACTGGACAGCTTTTCAGGATGCAAAGATTAGGAGACCCCTGGGATCTCTGCCCTCTGCAATCCAGAAAAAAAAGCACAGCTGGGATGGTTCATAAAACAAAATGGAATAATTATGCAACTTAATTAAACATTTGCAGAGAAAATGCAGCATAAAACTAGCCCTGAAGGAAAGAACTTCCTGACATAAGGCCTTATCTCTTGTTTTCTTGCAAGCATCAGGAAAAATTTGAACCTTGGATTCCGTAAAAGAAGCATTCTTATTTTGAAAACCTAACAGCACGACTGAGTCTCTATCTTGCAAAAATACAAATTATACCAGCCATGTGTTCCTCTTAACTTCCTCCTCAGCCAACATGTGCCTCACCACTTGGTTGGTCCTGGTGGTCACTACTATTCCTCCTCCTGCCCATTGGTAGGAAATATATCTTCTGCAAAGGTGGTGTAGCTTTCTCAGAGATTCCAAACATTTCTTTCCATTCCATTTATTTTCAAATACTTCAGAAGCAGAACTCCTGGGTACGAATGCTAAAGTCTGAAGAAATGTCAATATCCATAAATTTAAACTCCTCACATAGGTTTCCACATCTTCCATCTTTTTGTGACTCACTAGTTTATCTTGCACTATGGACACGAACAGTTTTTGTGGATTAACACTTGCAAAACATCCTCCAATTTATGAGCCTGAGTGATTAGCTGGGTTCCCACAACCTGAATCTTTTGAGATTGCTGAGCCGAGTTAGTAATAAATGAAGTCCAAACAAGATGAGAATAGCCAGGGCATTTCAAACTGAGGCCAATGTTATTTGTTGTGGTCTAGTCAGGGGCCATATAATTGGGAGGACATTGAATACCCCTTGGTGGGCGAGAAACCACCCCTCCAGGAGTCTCATTGCCTATGGTCAGCTAATGCAACAGCCCTAACAAGCTCTCTCAATTTCCAGCTCCTGATTCCATTCCAGGCACTTCTTTCCCACACAGTTCAACGGTTTTCCACATGGCTGGCAAGAAAGGCATAAGAATATAAGAGTAGCCATACTGGGTCAGACCAATGGTTCATCTAGCCCAGTATCCTGTTTTCCAAACAGTGGCCAAGTCAGGTCACAAGTACCTGGCAGAAACCCAAATCATGGCAATACCCCGTACTACAAATCCCAGGGCAAGTAGTTGCTTCCCATGTCTGTTTCAATAGCAGACTATGGACTTTTCCTCCAATAATTTGTCCAAACCTTTTTTAAACCCAGACATGCTACCCACTGTTACCACCACCTCTAGCAAAGAGTTACAGAGCTTAACAATTCGTTGAGTGAAAACCTATTTCCGCCTATTTGTTTTAAAAGTATTTCCATGTAACTTCCTTGAGTGTCTCCTATTTTTTGTACTTTTGGAATGAGTAAAAAATCGATTTACTTCTACTTGTTCTTCACCACTCAGGATTTTGTAGACCTCAATCATTTCTCCCCTCATCCATCTTTTTTTCAAGCTGAAGAGCCCTAACCTCTTTAGTCTTTCCTCATATGAGATGAGTCCCATCCTCTTTATCATTTTTGTCGCTCTTCTTTGAACCTTTTCTAATTCCGCTATATCTTTTTTGAGATACAACGACCAGATCTGAATGCAATATTCAAGGTGCAGACGCACCATGGAGCGATACAAAGGCATTATAGTATTTTCAGTCTTATTTACCATTCCTTTCCTAATAATTCCTAGCATCCTGTTTGCTTTTTTGGCTGCCACCACACACTGAGCATAAGATTTCAGCGTATTATCTACAATGACACCTAGATCTTTTTCTTGAGTGCTGACCCCCAAGTTGGACTCTAGCATCAGGTAACTATGATTCAGATTATTCTTTCCAATGTGCATCACCTTGCTTTATCTTTCTCTGACTGGGCCCTGCCATCTTGGCCAAGTCAACTAGCTGTGCTCCATTATGCAACCCAGTGAGGGAGTGCAGTTAAGAAAACCCAAGCTTATTCTAGGCAAGCCATCATAGTGCAATCATAAAAACATGTAGGCAGATACTGTAAAGGCCATATGGCTTATACAGTCTTCTCATCCATGCCATTTACTCTCCCTATCACTCCCTTAGAGATCCTGAGTACTTGTCCCAAGCTCTCTTGAATTCAGATACTGTTTTCATCTCCACCACTTCTACCGGGAGCCTGTTCCATGAATTTACCACATTTTCTATGAAGAAGTATTTTTTCAGGTTACTTCTAAATCTGTCCCCTTTCATCTTCATTCTATGCCCCATCGTTCCAGAGCTTCATTTCAATTGAAAGAGACCTGTCTCCTGTTGCATAGTTATTTAAATGTCTCTATCATATCTCCCCTCTCCCGCTTTTCTTCTAAAGTATACCTATTGAGATCTTTCAGCCTGTCTCAATATGCTTTATGATAAAGACCACTGACCATTTTAGTAGCTGCCCTCTGGACTGACTCCATCATGTTTATATCTTTTTGAAGGTAAGGTCTCCAGAATTGTACACAATATTCTAAATGAGGTCTCACCAGATTCTTATACAGGGTTTAATCATAACCTTCTTTTTCCTACTGACCTTTCTTCTCCCTATGCACCCAAGCATCTGTAATTACTCCAACCTGTCTGCCCTCCTTCTAGGTAACTAAACATGTCTATACAGTAGCTAACAGTGTCCACCACTGCAGCATATAAACTGTCTTATAAAGTACTAAAAGAAGGAGAGACACACAGAAGACTGTAAAGAATATGAGAACAAGCAGTTATTTTAGACTTACCAATCAGGGATACACTTGATATATAATTATTTCTGTCTCTAGTCGATACAGCAAATCAGAATAATTCAATCAGCATAGACCATAAGGTTTTTCTCATAGAGAGTGGTAATCTGGTCGTCAAGCGCAAATTCTCAGTATTACTTCTCTAAATTTCATAGATTACAACTGGCAATTATATATCTTAAAAATCACATGCACTTTACGACATTCATATTTCTGTTAATTAATTATTTCACTTAGTTATCAAAAATCAGCATTATAAAAATACTTTCTTAGCATTTGTGATTTTTTTACAATTCAGCAATTTCAGCAATTAGTTACTGGACATTACTTAATCTAACATTTTACTGTAATTTCACCTATCAGTAGGTCATTAGGGTCATTCATATTTTTCAACATAATTATCTGCTGCTACAGGTTCTGCTTTATTCTTACCACAAGTTTCTGTTTACTGTCTACCACCTGTTGGGCTATCAAAATTAGCTGGGTCTATAAACTATTTTCTAATGAGATCATATTTCGGTTTCTTAACAAAAACTGCTTGCAAAAGCATCTTTATATCCTGGTTAGGCCATATTGCAAAAGCCTTTACAGAAACAGCTGCTAAAGGGCCTTTGTCAGTAAATATACTATTGCAAGCATTTTTCAGTTTGTCCTTTTTTAACCTTTTAAGGCCCAGCACAGCTCACAATCAGCCTGACCATTGGTCCTATGGTAATGTCCAGCATATACCATATGATCCATATTAACACATCCTTTTAGCTTTCATCGTTGCCTTTTCTACCTGTTTGGCCAGCTTAAGATCATCACATATGATCACACCCAAGTCCCACTCCTCTTTCATGCACAAAAATTCTTCACCTCCTAAACTGTACCATTCCCTCAGGTTTTTGCAGCCCAAATGCATCACCCTGCATTTTTTTAGCATTAGATCGTAACTGCCAAATTCCAGACCATTCTTCTAGCTTCGCTACATCCTTCCTCATGTTATCCACACCATCAGGGGTGTCTACACTATTGCAGATTTTGGTATCATCCACAAAGACGCAAACCTTGCCAGACAGCCCTTCAGCAATAGCGCTTACAAAAATGTAAAAAAGAACCAGCACAAGAACCAGACCTTGCGGCACATCACTAATAATATCCTTTTCCTCAGAATGAGCTCCATTTACCACTACCCTCTGTTGTCTTCAATTCAACCAGTTCTTAACCCAGTCAGTTATTTTAGAGCCCACTGAGAGCATTCGGTTTATTTGTCGTCTATGATGAACCGTGTCAAAGGGTTTGCCAATATCTAAATACACCACCAGTGGCATAGCCACAGGTGGGCCTGGGTGGGTCAGGGCCCACCCACTTAGGGTTCAGGCCCACTTAGGGTTCAGGCCCACCCAACTGGAGGAGTGGCCTAGTGGTTAGAGCACCAGTCTTGCAATCCAGAGGTGGCTGGTTCAAATCCCACTGCTGCTCCTTGTGATCTTGGGCAAGTCACTTAACCCTCCATTGCCTCAGGTACAAAATTAGATTGTGAGCCCTCCTGGGACAGAGAAATATCCAGTGTACCTGAATGTAACTCACCTTGGGCTACTGCTGAAAAAGGTGTGAGCAAAATCTAAATAAATAAATAGCATACGTTTAGTGGTAGCTGGTGGAGATCCCAAGCTCTATCAGCTGAAGACTTTCCTTTGATGGTAAGCCAAGGTGGAAAGAAGCATTTTCTCGCCAGCTGAGATGTTTTTTGGTGGTGGTGGTGAACAACACTTGGTGCCCACCCACTTCTTGCCTAGGCCCACCCAGAATCTGTTGTCTGGCTACGCCCCTGACACCACATCTAGCTGTCTCCCTCAATCCAATTCTCTGGTCACCTAGTCAAAGAAATTAATCAGATTTGTCTGACAAGACCTGCCTCTACTGAAACCATGTTGCCTTGGGTCATATAATTCACTGGGTTCCAAAAAAACTTTAATATTCTCTGTTTTAAAAGTGTTTCCATTAATTTACTTTCCACAGAAATCAAACTTACCAGCCTGTAGTTCACAACCTCTTCCTTACTTCTGTTTTTGTAGAGAGAGACCAGATCTGCTCTTTTCCAGTCCTCTGGGACCACTCTCAACTGTAGAGAAGCATTGAGAAAGTCAGCCAGCGGCAGTGATGGGTAGTAACAAAGTATTTGCACTTCGTTACAATACTTAAGTACAATTTTCAGTACTTTTAATTGTAACGATTTACATTTTTTTTGCCTCTGCTTGAACCTGATTAGATACTGCAGGAATGGGAACTGTGGAAGTTAGCTTGTAAACATACTAGATTCCATGGTCCAACTTGTTAAGGATACTTTTTACTTTGTAGTAAAAAAGTAGTTTTAAGATCTGTACTTAATTACTTTTACCTAAGTTTTTTTTTTTTTTTTGGGGGGGGGGATGCAACTTTCTACTTTTACTTCACTACTTTTGAAGCCAGTACTTTTACTTTTTACTTAAGTACTTTTAAAACATCATGAACCCATCTCGCTAAACTTCCCTGTTCCTTCAGTACCTTCGGATTATGCCATCTGGCCCCATTGCTTTGTCCTCCTTTAGTTTAACCGGATCCTTATGAACACAGTCTTTTGAAAATCCTTCAGAAACTACCATCCCTCCATTCCTATTTGTGTTTGTCTTCTGCGATCTTGATCCCGGCCTTTCAGCTGTGAGCACAGAACAGAAATATTAGTTAAGCAATTCCGCCTTATCTTTATCAGCTTCTACATATTCCTCCCCTTCACTTTTGAGTCTCACAATGCCACTTTTGCACTTCCTCCTGTCACTAACATATCTAAAAAATGTCTTGTCCCTCTATTTTACCATATTGGCTATTTTTACTTCCATTCGCATCTTGGATGTTTGTGCTGTCCTATTCGTATTGTAATTCTTTTCTGGTTTTCCTTTTAATTTATTTTTTCAAAACATTGTTCACCATTGTGTTCTTGTTTAAGCCAAGTGGTATAGTAAATGAAATAAACTATAACTATACTAAACTATAACTCTCCAGTCTAAATTTTTTAGATGTCTGGCATTTTCATACAGACACTTTTTAAAGTGAGCATTTTATATGTATTCACAACCTGTTTTTTAGTTGATGGGAGTAATTTGGGATCACTTTTACCTGTCTACATGCCTGAACATGCTGCATATTTCAAGGATAGCCTTTTAAATGCCCATTTGGGTATATATGCTAATGTTTCAGATGTATCCATCAACTTGCCCCCATGATAAAACTGAATTCTATTATTCTGTCTCACTGTATTTTCAAATGTAAGCCACATTGAACCTGAATTTGCTTGGGCTATAAATGTTTAAAAAAATCCTTTATCCTCCACCTTTTAAGACACTGCCTTTCCAGCTGGATGGTGATGGCACAAGGAAAGCAAGTTTGGTCCAATGAAGTCTAACTCAAAATAACCTGTTCCTTAGCTGGGCTCTAGTATTACCTTAATTAAAATGTGACCATACCATGCCTCTGGGGTTATGTTCCACTATTAATTTAAACGATTAACTGGATTTCTTGAAAGGTTTATATAAACTTTGGATGCAAGACTAGGGACACAAACACATACTTGAAATGTTTTGAAATCACTAACTACCGTCCTGTAGCATCCATCCCATTAACAACCAAATTGATGGAAGGCATCGTAACCAAACAGCTTACAGAATATATCAACAAATTCTCAATACTACATGAATCACAATCGGGCTTCAGCTCCCTCCATAGTACAGAAACTGTACTAATTACTCTTATGGCCAAATTCAAGCAGGAAATTACATCAGGTAAAACACATCCTCCTATACTCCAATTCGACATGTCGAGTGCATTTGATATGGTAGACCACAATATACTGCTAAGAATACTAGACAAGATAGGAATAGGAGAGAATATACTCAAATGGATTAAGGAATTCCTAACCGCAAGGTCATATCAAGTAAAGTCAAACTCAAGCATTTCACCACCCTGGAAAACCGCTTGTGGAGTACCACAGGGATCGCCCCTCTCTCCCATTCTGCTCAACTTAATGATGACCCCATTAGCCAAGTCACTTGCCAACCAAGGCCTTAACCCATTTCTGTACGCAGAGGATGTCACAATATACATACAGTACCTTTCAAATCGACCCTACCAGAAATTACCAACATAATAAAGAACAGCATAAGCATAATGGATTCCTGGGCATCGGCTTTCAAACTAAAACTCAACAAAGAAAAGACACACTGTCTCATTCTTTCATCCCAACACAGCAACTATACACACCCAGGACTACACACTCCCAATCTCAGATAACCTGAAAATCCTCGGCATTACCATAGACAGCAACTTAACTCTAGAAAACCAAGCAACTGCCACCACAAAGAAAATGTTCCACACAATGTGGAAACTCAAACGGGTAAAACAATTCTTCCCGAGGGAAACATTTTGTAATATGATTCAAACAATGGTACTAACCCACGTCGACTATTGCAATGGAATTTACACGGGATGCAAGGAACAGATCTTAAGGAAACTCCAAACCACTCAGAACACAGCGGCCAGGCTCATTTATGGAAAAACAAGATTTGAAAGCACAAGACCCCTTCGCGAAAAACTGCAATGGCTACCTATCAAAGAACGCATTGCCTTCAAGATTTGTACTTTCATTCACAAAATAATCCATGGCTTAGCTACTACTACTACTACTATTTAGCATTTCTATAGCGCTACAAGGCGTACGCAGCGCTGCACAAACATAGAAGAAAGACAGTCCCTGCTCAAAGAGCTTACAATCCACTTACCAATCAGAAACACAATTGAATCAGCAAGAACGTACCTAAACCTTCACTTCCCAAGTTGCAAGGGTTTGAAGTATAAATCAACATTTCCCTACATATGCACACAGCTCTGGAACACATTACCAAAAGATCTGAAAACCAATATTAACCATCTAAACTTAGAAAAAAATCTAAAGACTCACCTTTTCAAAAAAGCATATCCCACAGAACAGACATAAACACCGAATATGAAGCACAATAATCAAACTAGGAAACAGACGATACCCTATCCCTTGCCGCGGTTCCCACCCTTGCATTCTGCATGGGCTGAAATCACCCCAATTCTAATTTAATTGTACTTGTACAAACCAACCTGTACTGTTCACACCGGAGTCTGCAACCTCCTCTCCAGAACTATATAAGCCACACTGAGCCTACAAATAGGTGGTAAAATGACTGATACAAATGTAACAAATAAATAAATACTTATTTATTCAATATCACAATTCCTCATGTTCAGTCATAAACAACCTTTTAGGGTGGATAGTGCTCACAATGAGCTCCTTTAATTATCAACCAAATAGAATAGATAAGAGTTTTCAATTTTAGCACAGTATAAGTCATCACAAGAACAAAATATAAGAAAACCATGGACTGCATTAGGGGCTTATAGCACATCTAATTATGTTTAATCAAAAGAGATCTGCATAAAACAAAATATTTATCTTTATTATGACTTATAAAACCACTTGTTCCTAAAACATACTCAAAACAGTCCATTTGTGTATCTAAAATGTAAACTTCTACAAAACAGATGAAGTGACGATATGATTCTGTGTGCCCCAATGAAAAGAGAGTTTAATTTTACTTCCATTTAATTTCAATATATTCCATTTTTAGAACACCAGGCTTCCCTAGGCAGATTACAACAACAGTTAAGATGAACCCAATCAGGAAACAGGATATCCTCACTGAAATTTGGCCATCTGTATTGTATAGAGAAGTGTAGAAAAATGAGCACAAAATATAGAGTTTATAACTGCTGTTTCTACCAGCTACAATAATTTTCAAGCTGTTTTAGTGACATTCAGTTTTTACTTCATGATAGCTACATATGGGAAGCTTTCAAATACATTGAAAAGCTGTCAAATAAGTAAAAAAAAAAAAAAAACCCAAACAATTTTATTCTCCACCTTTTAAGGCACTGCTTATCCAACTAGAACAGTTTTTTACTTTTTACAGATGGATGACGCATAGACAACCTGTTATCTCTAGTAATCTTTTGCTATTGTTTTCAATAGTGTATACTATTGTTTTGGGTGAGTGAAAATGGTGGCAATCTCCGCCTACTGCCAGCAAGCTCCATCTACTGACTTCAGCCCATATAATAGGATAGATAGGCTCATACTGCCTCCTGTTCTCAATCTACCCTCCTTGATCTCACCCATTTTGGCATGGGTCATTTTGGCATGGTATATTTTGGCACCGGAATACTTCACCACGAGACACTTTGGCACTGGGGCACCGGAATACTTCACTACGAGACACTTTGGCACTCGGGCATTCTGGCTCTACATTTCAGCTCTGGGACATTTCGGCACCAGGACACTTCATCATTTTTGCACCAGGACATTTCACCAGCAGACATTTTGACCCCGGGGAAATTTTGGTACCGAGACATTTTGGCACCAGGACATTTTGGCATAAGGATATTTCACCACCGGGGCTTTTCACCACAGGACATTTTGGCACTGGGACATTTCAGCACAGGGATATTTCACTGCTGGAACATTTTGGCACCAGGACACTTTACCATGGGATATTTCACTACCGGGAGACTTTACCACCAGGATATTTCATTGCTGGAGCACTAATGGGACACATCATCACTGAGACATTTCATCTCTGGGACACTTCATTGCTTGGACATGTCATCAATGAGACATTTCATCACTGGGATGCTTTATCACTGATTTGGATATCATATACAGAATGCCCCTCTATATGTGCACATATATGTATACATGCCATTTTCTGCCTCAGTTGTCTTCCCAGGGGAGCTATTCTGGCCTGCAGGTAGTTGTTTGCCACCCCCAAAGCCCTTCCCATCCCATCCCTATGGGAGCCTATATATGAATCCTGGTCCCAATTTTCCAGACAACCCACACACTAAACATGCCCCATTTCCCTGCCATGTCATAGACATATTGTACCCAGCAATATAACAGGTGTTTTTCAAGGTCTGTTGTCTACCACTAACCACATGGCAGGTATAACACCAGCAATTACTACTCTAACCGATGAAACTGATACTTCCTCTGTGTACATCCAAATGCTGCACAAGCCGGCATGTTTGAAAATATAAGTGAGATCAAATAAAAATGCTACTAACAATAAAGAACGACAACATGGATGTAGCAGCTCATAGGTTTGTTTGCTTTGTTTGGGGTGTACGGGGATGACAGATGCGCAAATCAGAGGGAAAGGGAGATTAACCTAATTGGCTTCAGCTTTTTGACATCATGCCACCTGTTCTCAATCCAACCTCCTTGTATCACAAAGAGGGGCATAATTGAAAGGGATGCCCAAGTTTTGCTGAGGACGTCCAAAGAACCCGGTGGAGGAGCGAGGAAACCGTATTATCGAAACAAGATGGACGTCCATCTTTCGTTTCGATAATACGATCGGGGACGCCCAAATCTTGACATTTAGGTCATCCTTAGAGATGGTCGGCCCTAGACTTGGTCGTTTCTGATTTTCGGCGATAATGGAAACCAAGGACACCAATCTCAGAAACGACGAAATCTAAGCCCTTTGGTCGTGTGAGGAGCCAGCCTTCGTAGTGCACTGGTCCCCCTCACATGCCAGGACACCAACTGGGCACCCTAGGGGGCACTGCAGTGGACTTCATAAATTGCTCCCAGTTACATAGCTCCCTTACTTTGTGTGCTGAGCCCCCCAACCCCCCCCCCAAAACCCACTACCCACAACTGTGCACCACTACCATTGCCCTTAAGGGTGAAGGGGGGCACCTAGATGTGGGTACAGTGGGTTTTGGAGGGCTCACATTTACCACCACAAGTGTAACAGGTAGGGGGAGGATGGGCCTGGGTCCGCCTGCCTAAAGTGTACTTCACCCACTAAAACTGCTCCAGGGACCTGCATACTGCTGTGATGGACCTGAGTATGACATTTGAGGCTGGCACAAATATTTTTAAAGATGTTTTTTGAGGGTGGGAGGGGTTAGTGACTACTGGGGGAGTAAGGGGAAGTGATCCCTGATTCTCTCCGGTGGTCATCTGGTCAGTTCGGGCACCTTTTTGTGGCTTGGTCGTAAGAAAAACAGGACCAGCTAAAGTCGTCCAAGTGATCGTCAGGGACGCCCTTTTTTTTCCCATTATGGTTCGCGGATGCCCATGTGTTAGGCACGCTCAAGTCCCGCCTTCGCTACGCCTCTGACACATCCCCGTGAACTTTGGTCGTCCCCGCGATGGAAAGCAGTTGGGGACACCCAAAATCGGCTTTTCATTATGCCGATTTGGGTGACCCTGTGAGAAGGATGCCCATCTTCCGATTTGTGTCGAAAGATGGGCGTCCTTCTCTTTCGAAAATGAGCCTGACAGTGTCTTGTATTTGTAAGCAAGCTCTTTGCAGAACAACCTGTTGACATTTTGAAGATAATTTTATAAAACGTCTCCAATGTGAAGGGCAGAAAAGTGCCTGTTTGCAGCCTATTTTATAATGACACATTGATATCTATGGGATCCTTTTACTAACCTGTGGTAAAAAGTGTCCTTAGCGCACCTTTACGCAGATATTTCCTGCACGCTAAGGCCATTTTTACTGTGGCTGTAAAAATGGCCTGTTTTCTATATTTTTTCTATTAATGGCCATGCGCTATTGAAGGTGACAGGTTTGTTAACCCTGTGGACAACAAGTTATATCTTTCCAAGAAGAGAACTGATTGTAAATTCCATCATGTACTTTATATGTGCCCCTGAAACAATATCTATGCAGATAAGATGATTAAAAATCAACATGTTAGGATTAATGAACACCGTTTTAATATTAGTCAAGGCAGGACAGGGGCACTATTGGTGTCTCACAGTATCACCACTAACCAACAATTTCACTTGCTGTGTGATTGACAGTGTCCCAGCAAACAAATGTGGTGGTGACATGGTTAAAAGACTATTGCAATTGGAACAACGCTGGATTAATTGATTGAGGTCTGTTGAACCCCATAACTTGAATAATGCAATTGTGGGTGCTTTCTTTTAATCACCAGTAGGAGGTGATACAATTATGTGGATACAACTGCACATGTGTGGGCGTTGTTTTCAAATACAACGCCATCTTTGAATGAATGCCTATTCTTAGCAGTGGCTTCAGGAAAGATGGAAGGTTTGCGCTGAGTGAGTAACCCTGTGTGCCAGAATGTATTGTGGTTTCTTCTTCAATGAAAGTTAGAATAAGATTTTTACTTTTCGTCGACAGATTATGAGTATCGGCTGGGCATGGAGATCCCCCGAAGAAGCCTGAGAGGTGAAACGTGTCCCTGTAGGGATCGCCTCTGCTGTTCAAGCTAAGTATTCACCTGCTGCTTTTGAATTGATGTCTATCAAGAACATTAAGCACATTTGTTTGAATTCAAGAAGTTTTACATAAATGAAAATCAAAATAAAAAAATAGAAAATGAGTCAAAATGAGTGAAGATATTTTTCAGCAAACATATAAGATTGTTTTGTGAAGAGAGCTTAATAAGGATAATAAAGTCATGAGTGGACACTTTGGACCCTGTTTACTAACGTGTGCTAGTATTTTTAGCGTACACTAACACTAGATACACCCATAGAAATATATGCACCTGCAGCGCAGCTTCGTAAACAGGGTCCTTTTATGTTCTTAAGGAGGTTTTTTGACCAATGAATGAGACTGTGAGCTGTGGATGAAACAACTGGAATTTTCTTTTGATGGTGACAAAAGGCTGAGGTAATTTTCCTCCTTTTCTAATTCCAATCTTGAATACTTTGTTCCATTAATTTGGAGATTTACTGTTTGGGCTCCTCACATATACAATCTAAGGTTTGGCAAGGAGTAAGAAGCAAGTTTCATACTCCACTATTTGTCTTTTTTGGTTCTTGATCCATTTTGTGTGGAGTTTTTTTTCTGTAGTTTGTTTTTACCTAGGCCATTAGTGTACGGCCATTTTTTAAAATTACCATGTGATCCCTTACTGTTACTCATTTTGTAGGCCAGTAAGGGCTCATGCGGTACCTGTGCAGTAACCAGTTACACAGAAACATAGATAAGTGTAGGCAGACCGTATGGCCTTTCCAGCCTGCCCTTCTATGCCATCTGCTCTCCTGTAGCCAGACTTCGGCGGGAGGGGGGTCCAGAGCCTGAGGTGAGGGGGCACATTTTAGCCCCCCCCCCCCCCGCACTGCCAATCCCCCCACCATTGCTGAACCCCCCCGCCACCAACTTTGACCCCCCCCCTGCCTACGACCCGCCCGACTCCACTCCCACCGCCAACCCACCATCGCCTACCTTTGCTGGCGGGGGACCCCAACCCCCGCCAGCCGAGCCGAGGTCCTCTTCTTTCCAGTCCCATGCAAGGCTTCGTTCTAGTCTGACGTCCTGCACGTTGAACGTGCTGGACATCAGACTCACAGAAACAGAATGAAGCCTTGCAGATCAGCCAGGCTTCGTTCTGTTTCTGTGAGTCTGACGTCCTGCACGTACAACGTGCAGGACGTCAGACTAGAACGAAGCCTTGCGCGGGATTGTAAAGAAGAGGACCTCGGCTCGGCTGGCGGGAGTTGGGGTCCCCCGCCAGCAAAGGTAGGCAATGGTGGGTTGGCGGCGGGAGGGCGGGTCAGGCAGGGTGGCAGGAGGGGGGTCCAGGGGCATATCTACTGGGGCCCAGGCCCCGTGGCCCCATACTGGCTACGCCACTGCTCTCTTAGAGATCCTATGTTCTTGTCCCAAGCTCTCTTGAATTCAGGTACTGTTTTTGTCTCCACCACTTCCATCTGGAGAGACTTTAAATGCTAAGCAAACAAAGAAAACCCTAAATTCCTTAAACTAAGTTTGCTAAATAGAGTAACTTGGAGTGGAGGCGTAGCCTAGTGGTTAGTACAACAGACTTTGATCCTGGGGACCTGGGTTCAATTCCCACTGCAGCTTCTTGTGACTCTGGGCAAAGTCACTTAACCCTCCATTGCCCCAGGTACAAAATAAGCACCTGTATATATGTAAACCACTGAATGTAGTTGCAAAATACCACAGAAAGGCAGTATATCAAGTCCCATTTCCCTTTCCCTAACTTAAAAATAAAGACACTGAGATAACTTATTTAACTCTAAATCTACCTTTCCCAAGTTTAAAAGCATTTCCCAACAAATAACTTACCAATGAAGATTTGTCCTGCCCTGGAAGTCCTCACTTCAGATTCCATTTTCCTTACTTTAGAAATGAGAACTGGGCATTTCATTGCAGGTGTTCATCTGTAATACAGTCTTTATGCCAGAAAATACAAGGCCATACTGTTTGGGCACCTGACTGACTTTGAACAATTCACTATACATTTTCCCCCGGATTCTATATATTGCACCCAAATTTCCACGTCCTACTTTGTGTGCTTATCAGACGCCATTTATTAAATTCCTTCCTTTGCCTTCACATGCTTGCTTTTCCTCTATTTGGCTGGCCCTTTTGGATTTGTTATCCATGTCTTACTGTTCTTGCTACTATTTAAGTTTCTGCCAGGTTCTTGTGACCTGGATTGGCCACAGGATACTGGGCTACATGGACCATTGGTCTGACTCGGTATAACTTCGCTTACTGTGTCAAACTTCAGCCAACCACTTAATTGTATGTAAATCACATGCCCACATGTCTTCAGAATGCTATAAAAATGTGTTATAAAAACTAATCTAATTTCTGCAAACTTTTCCTTGTTTGATCTTTGGAGTCCAGGTGGTTGTACACATCCATAAAAAGCATACATTGCGGGTTTTGTCCTGCCGCACCTAGTTATGGGAAGCGAGCCATCCAACCCTGGTGCGTACACTCATTGGAGCCGACTCTGTGGGTGCTGTGGGTGCTTGAGCACCCCCAATATTGAGAAAATTCTTTGTATGTGTCCAGGGAGGGGTTATTTTCATTGGGGTTAGCACCCCCAATAATTTTGAAAAGTTGGCTCCTATGCGTACACTTGGATATGCCCACACTTGAATGACTGGACATTCTCAGACATCTAGGTCGATACTATTTTGGTCATTAGTAAGATATCATCCTCCTAGACTGAACAATATAATAGGGCTCAAACTGTAACCTGATTTCAATCTACAGGTATACCAGGGGCCTGTTTATTGGGGTGGATTTTCCCTCACTGACTCTTTATCAGTTTACTGCTATTTGACACAGGGCCTGGAATGGGTTGGACACTACCACTTTCCAAAAAGCCCCATGTCATTAAAGATAACTGTTTAAGCCATTTCATTTAAAGCCTACAAATGCTACATTCTACCGTGTGTGTGTGTGTGTGTGTGCGTGTATGTGTATGCACATGCGTGTGTGTCTGTATGAGTGTGTGAGTATCAATCCATCTTTAGTTTTTTCTAGGCTCACCCAGATGCCAAGGAACAGTCTGGAGGAGTAGCCTAGTGGTTAGTGCAGTGGCCTGAGAACCTGGGGAACTAGGTTCAATTCCCACGGCAGCTCCATTGCCCCAGGTACAAAAAATACCCCATAGATTGTGAGCCCTCTAGGGACAGAGAAAGTACCTGCATATAAAGTGTACAGCACTGCATACATCTAGTAGTGCTATAGAAATTAGTAGTAGTACTGTATAGTGAGATACTCAGGACCAGCCTGTACTGTGGGACATACAGTCTTTCTTTGGGCTGACAGGAGGACAACGAAGCATCCACTGGATCACAATTTCAACAGGAGTTACCTGATGTATACTGAAGTCCCCAGTTTTGTCAGGCACCTTGCTGACTTTGCTCATTTATCTGGTAAACAATTAATTACATAGGTCTAAGCAGACTTTCATGGGGCCACTATGGTCGGAATAATATGATGCCCAGTTGGGCAGGTCATAAGCTATGGAATGGGGGACTTAAGAAAGGAACAGGCAAATTTGATTGTGAATTCACACAAAGGGTGACATTTAATTTGGCCTGATTGGTTTGAGAAGATCCCAGGTTATTGTAGAAGGGACAAGACCCATTAATCTATTGTAGCACAGAACTTGTTCATGAATGATATTCAGGGGCCTTACAGTTGATGTGTCCCAGCGAGAGCGCTGAGCTCAATATCCGATTGTAAATTGAAGATACCTGCATTGGCTTGAGTTCATAAAGCATCAACACGGGGGTGGGGGGATGCATTCTTTTACATCCTTAAGGAGTTGTGGCCAGAGGGGTCATCGAAGTACTCTAAGCTAAAATTGAGGGCTTACTATTTTGCTGCAGCTATTGGGCCAATTCCCTAGGGACTGTGCGGGGGAGCTCCTGGTGTTGGGTATCTGTTTTGGGTTTTTTGTGTGTTTTGGGGGTGTTTGATCTTGTATGTATAGGTTCTTTCCTGTCTAATGACTGGAGTTCTTGTAAACCACTTTGTTCTTCTGTAAGTTGAATGGTATAGCACATCTAATAAACCATAAACTATGTGGGAACAAGGCCACACTTCTCTCTGGGCTCAGGGGAGGACTCAGGGTAAGCTTCAGCTCCCCAGGATCTGTCACAGAGTATCTGAGCTTTGAGGATATGTGGTGTACAATAATTGTTGCTAAATGGTTAAAAAGTTACTGTTCACTGGTATAAGGGTAGTATCGGTTAAGAGACAAGCATAGCTAGAGCCTAACTGGAGATGTGATGGGACCACTAACTTGAAGCAGCCAGAAACCCTGTCATGGAGCATTCGAACCAAGCTGGCAAGGAAGGTGGGTATCTGTCCATCTGTGTGAGAATAAGCTCCTAACTTGGCAGGGAAAGGGTGAATAGCAATTAGGTGAACAGGCAAGGCTCGGATGACTCAGTCATAGCTATTGCAGATTACTGAATGTGTTACTATAGTGTGGCCTTTCTCAACCGATTTTCTTGTCTCCTGGGTCTTGCTTGACTGAGTATGTTGAGTGGAACAGCATCACAGTGAGACAATGGATCCTGACTGCCTATCCAGCTTATTTTCGAAAGAGAAAAACGCCTATAGTGCGACCTAAATCGGGAGATAGACGTTTGTCTCACAAAGGCGCCCAAATCGGTATAATCGATAGCCGATTTTGGGCGTTTCCAACTGCACTCCGTTGTGGGAACGAATAAAGTTGATGGGGGTGTGTCGGAGGCGTGGTGGAGGCGGAACTGGGGGCGTGGTTATCAGCCGAGGAGAGATGGGCATCTTTAGCTGATAATCGAAAAAAAAAAGGCGTTTTGACCGCGATTTTGGGTCACTTTTTTTGGGCCCTTTTTTTTCACGAACAAGTCCCAAAAAAGTGCTCCAACTGGCCAGATGACCACTGGAGGGAATCGGGGATGACCTCCCCGGACTCCCCCAGTGGTCACTAACCCCCTCCCACCAAAAAAACCCCACTTTAAAAACTTTTTTTCCAGCCTCTATGCCAACCTCAAATGCCGTACCCACCTCCATGACAGCAGAATGTGTTTGATCCCGTCACAGCCTTTCCCATAGACATAGCTGTCTCATTTTGAATAGTGTTTTCTTCCTTAGCTGATTAATATGGGAAGAGAAGGTGAGTGAAGAATCAAGCAAGATCCCTAATACTCTGGTTTCAGATTCAACTGTAAAGCTTTGACCATTGGACAAAAATATAGATGATGGGACCTTAACTCCCTGATTTCAGAACCACAGGACTTGGTTTCAGTTTATTGGTCAGGGCCCAGGTGCTAACAACAGTCATACCATTTGCTACAGACCTGAGTTGGATCCTTCTTTGATGCTGTTACTGGTAAAAGAAGCAGGATGTCATCCGCAAAGGATAATATTAGTTCATTAAGTCCCAGGTGTATTGAGGCAAGGGATGACATAAAGAGGTTGAACAGGATTGGTGAGAGAGGAGATCCCTGCGGGACCCCGCAGTTAGTAGACCAGTAGTTGGAAAGTTGGTTGTTTTGCTTGACAGAATAGCTTCGATTTGAAAGGAATTCACTGAGCTATTTGAGCACAGTCCCTGTTATTCCTATCTGATCCAGGCGTTTGAGTAGCAACGTGTGGTCAACCGCATCGAATGCCGCCGATATATCAAATTGGAGAAGAATTACTTGCTTGCCTTTGCATTGCTGTTGTTTAACATATGTAGTTAGAACTAGCAGTAATGTTTCCGTACTATGCGACTATCTGAAGCCAAATTCTGACCAGTGTAAAATAGAAAAAATTTCCAGACAAAAAGATAGTTGTTTACTAATGTAGGTTTCTAATGCTTTAGTAAAAAGGGGTATGCTTGCCACTGGACGGTAGTTTGCAGGCGATGTTACATCTAGCCCAGATCCGTTTAGTAGGGGATTGAGAACAATTTTGCCCATATCAAGAGGGAGAGAGCCAGTTTTTAACAACTCATTGAGATCATTGAGTAACCAGTTTACTTCTTCCATAGGGATGGATTTGAGTAGGTGTTTTAGGCATTGATCCAGAGAGCAGTTGGCTCGGGAGCATTTCAACAGTATTGATCTTACGGGAGCAATTCAACAGTATTGATCTTACATTCTCAATGGCTAGTGGTTGAAAAGATTCCCAGTTTTGGTCAGTTTTGAGTCCTTATAGGATCTCCAGCGATTAAGGCTGAACTACAGGTTGGGCTATTTTCCTCTGCTGGAGTAGCCTTAGATAGTTTGGTCCTAATTTGGAGGATCTTATTGGCGAAATGATCAGTGAGGTCTTGGGTGGTGGGACATGTTTTCTGTAAATGTTCATCCTTATTAGTAGAAGCTACTGTTTTAACTGAAGAGAAAAGTTTTTTGTTGTCAAGATCATCTTGACCTATTAGGCTGCTATAGTATTGGTGTTTTGAGTCAGCTGCCTTCTTTTTGTAGCATCAGAAGGCTGACTTCCATTTGGATTTATCAGTAGTATCTTTGTTCTTTCTCCATTGCTTTTCAAGGCATCAACATTCCTTTTTTAGGATGGATATTTCCTCTGAAAACCATGGCAAATTTCTAGATGTCTTGTCATTTTTAGTGGTAAATGGAGCAATTTTGTCTAGTATGGCTTTTACCTTGGTGGCTCAGCGGGATTTGATCAAACCATGTGTAGGAGATATGGTAGTGAGGGAATCTATTCGCTCTGACCAGAAAGTAGCCTCGTTGATTTTACCTCTGGTGGAGATGAGTTTGGATGACTTGTGTCTGGTTAAGCTTGACATATAGATATCAATGGTGAAATCCAGTTGGAAATGGTCAGACCATGGTACTGGCTTCCATTTGAATTAATCAAGCTATTAGGGTAGGATGTCATGAAGTCTAACATATGTCCTTTTTCATGAGTTGCATCCTCAGAGAGTGTAGTTAGTTCGCAATCCTTCAGGAATGATTTGAAGTAGTGGACATTGGTGTCTACATCATTTTCCAAGTATAGGTTTAAGTCTCCCAGACAGAGAAAGTAATCTCTGCAAGTAATGGTTCTGCCTTGGACCAAGCTCTCGGAGGACGGTAAATGAAGAGTAGAGCGATTTGATTTGCCTCTTTTGAATCATTGCAGAATTTGCATAGCATGTATTCCAGTTCAGGGAAAACAGGCGGTAGAACTAGAGGACATGAAATGAGATTGAAGGGGGGCAGACTCAAGAAAAATGTCAGGAAGTATTTTTTCATGGAGAGAGTGGTGGATGCTTGGAATGCCCTCCCGCGGGAGGTGGTGGAGATGAAAACGGTAACGGATTTCAAACATGCGTGGGATAAACATAAAGGAATCCTGTTCGGAAGGAAGGGATCCTCAGGAGCTTAGCAGAGATTGGATGGCAGAGGTGGGGCTGGTGGTTGGGAGGTGGAGCTAGTGCTGGGAAAACTTATACGGTCTGTGCCCTGAAAATGACAGATACAAATCAAGGGGCTGGTGGTTGGGAGGCGGGGCTAGTGCTGGGCAGACTTATACGGTCTGTACCCTGAAAAAGACAGATACAAATCAAGGTAAGGTATACACAAAAAATAGCACATATGAGTTATCTTGTTGGGCAGAGTGGATGGACTGTGCAGGTCTTTTTCTGCCATCATCTACTATGTTACTATCCAGCTTATTTTTGAAAGAGAAAGACGCCCATATTTCAAACAAATCGGTATAATCGACAGCTGATTTTGGTCGTCTTCAACTGCACTCTGTCGCAGGAACGAACAAAGTTGATGGGGGCGTGTCGGAGGCATGGCGAAGGCGGGACTGGGGCGCGGTTATCTGCCGAGGAGAGATGGGCGTCTTTAGCTGATAATCGAAACAAGAAGGGCATTTTTAACGAGAATTTGGTCGGCTTTATTTGTACCCTTTTTTTCAGGTCCAAGTCCCAAAAAAGTGCCCCAACTGACCAGATGATCACCGGAGGGAATTGGGGATGACCTCCCCTGACTCCCCCAGTGGTCACTAACCCCTCCCACCAAAACAAAACCCACTTTACAAACTTTTTTCCCAGCCTGTATGCCAGCCTCAAATGCCGTACCCACCTCCATGACAGCAGAATGTGTTTGATCCCGTCACAGCCTTTCCCTGGGTCAGTGTTCTATCCTCTGACAGCCTTTCTCTGGTTCTGATGCGGGTCTCGGGTGAGTGTGACACCTTTTCTGTTAAGGGCACTGCAGAGTCACATCAGCAATGCACTGTGGTGGGTGTAGGATATTGGGCTCTGTGATTCCACTAGCTTGTGTTACATGCTCACGATGTTGGTAGCTGGTAGGCTCTACTCCCATGGTGCTTTTCCCTCTGCTTACTGGGTCAGAGTGTGCCCTGTTTTGTTTCTGGTAGTCCATGATGTAGTGGCCATTTTTGTAAGACACTTTTAGATCCCTTTCATGTGTTAGCCACGTTACAGAACTTAGTTCTTACCTTGAATGTTGCTGAAAGAGGGCATTGTACAGCATTCTGCCAGCTCTGCCCTACTGCTCAGTACCAGTACCCTCATCCACACCCTTGTCACCTCTCGTTTAGACTACTGCAATCTGCTTCTTGCTGGCCTCCCACTTAGTCACCTCTCCCCTCTCCAGTCGGTTCAAAACTCTGCTGCCCGTCTCATCTTCCGCCAGGGTCGCTTTACTCATACTACCCCTCTCCTCAAGACCCTTCACTGGCTCCCTATCCGTTTTCGCATCCTGTTCAAACTTCTTCTACTAACCTATAAATGTATTCACTCTGCTGCTCCCGAGTATCTCTCCACACTCGTCCTTCCCTACACCCCTTCCCGTGCACTCCGCTCCATGGATAAATCCTTCTTATCTGTTCCCTTCTCCACTACTGCCAACTCCAGACTTCGCGCCTTCTGTCTCGCTGCACCCTACGCCTGGAATAAACTTCCTGAGCCCCTACGTCTTGCCCCATCCTTGGCCACCTTTAAATCTAGACTGAAAACCCACCTCTTTAACATTGCTTTTGACTCGTAACCACTTGTAACCACTCGCCTCCACCTACCCTCCTCTCTTCCTTCCCGTTCACATTAATTGATTTGATTTGCTTACTTTATTTATTTTTTGTCTATTAGATTGTAAGCTCTTTGAGCAGGGACTGTCTTTCTTCTATGTTTGTACAGCGCTGCGTATGCCTTGTAGCGCTATAGAAATGCTAAATAGTAGTAGTAGTAGTAGTACCAGGGAAACTCTTTGCCAGTGGGGTACAACCTCTGATCTGCAGTTAACTGTGAGTATTCCAATAAAGGACATTTTTGGAGACATTAGTCTTCAGGTGTCAACTGGTGTGCCAAGATTATACAGCAGCAACAAGTTCTAGAGGCCTGCGTGTATGCAGGTCCCTGGAGCACCTTTAGTGGGTACCGCAGTGCACTTCAGGCAGGAGGACCCAGGCCCATCCCCCCTACCTGTAACACTTGTGCTGGTAAATGGGAGGCCTCCAAAACCCACTGTACCCACATGTAGGTGCCCCCTTCAACCCTAAGAGCTATGGTAGTGTTGTACATTTGTGGGTAGTGAGTTTTGGGGGAGGGGGGGTTGGGGGCTCAGCACCCATGGTAAGGGACCTATGCATGTGGGAGCGTTGTCTGAAATTCACCACACTGACCTCTAGGGTGTCCAGTTGATGTCCTGGCATGTCAGGGGGGCGAGTGTACTACGAATCCTGACCCCTCCCACGACCAAATGGCTTGGACTGGGACGTTTCCGATCTGGGCGTTTTTAGTTTCCATTATCGCTAAAAAAAAACAAATGCCCAGCTCGGAAATGACTAAATCCATGGCATTTTGGTCCGTACAAACCGTATTTTCGAAACGGAAGATGGACGCCCATTTATTTTTGAAAATACGGTCTGTCCCACCCCTTCTCTCGGACATAGACGCCCATGGAGATGGGCGTTCGCGTTCGATTATGCCCCTCTATGTTAACTAAAGACATGTGGAAAAAAAACTCTTAAAGATAAGAGCAAGTCTGCTTCCTTTTTTTACCTTGTCTTGGAGAATGAAGAATACCATAGCCAGGTGGATAGATGTGGGGCAGTATTAGACTATCAACTTCTGGGAGCCATGTTTCTGAGATAAACATAAAGCCCAGATCTGAAGATTCTAGCAGATCCCTGAGTAAGAGAGCCTTGTTCCCCACAGATCTAATGTTGATATAGATGGCTGAGACAGGAGTGAGTTGAGACTTGTGTTCCAAAGGAGAGAGTTGTTTGGTTAATTGCAAAACGTAGCAAGGTTTTTAGGCTGTCGAATGTTAGCCATTTTGTTCTGGTCCTTAACCATAGTAGTATTCTGATGGTGTATATTGGCATTGTCTAGCAGGTATCTGACATTACAATTAGAGTGTTTCTTAGTACAAGGTTTTCTAGACTAATTATAGATTATGGAGATAGGATTAGGAACTAAGTTATCTGGTGGGTTGCTGTCCAATATGCTCAAGAGGGCTATGCAAATCGATGTGAGCCACTTCATGGTGATAGCTTTTTGAGCTAGTTTGTCAGTCAGGTTTAACGCTGTTTATCAGTTTTAAATGTGCGCTGTTAAAGATTTCAGAATTGAGTTCTCCTTGAAGGTAGACGTTACAAATGGTGAGGAGAGGTCATGGTGTCTCAGGAACTCATAAGGTGGGGAGATGTGGATGTGCCGGTGTGGCAGACTTCAAAATGACGCTATGACTCACTGTAATTAGGTAGGGTTCCTCATTTAAGTTGCCATTCTTCCAAAGTCAGTCATGCAGCAGTAGGGAGAGTTGGTTGAGAGGCCACAGTGTATATCTCATGTTATACAGTTGTTGATTTCCTTTGTTTGCTGTTTGAAGTATGGTTATAAGTACAGAGCTGAACAGATCAAGTATTTGGAGAGAATTGACCTTAAGCATTCCTTGGGTTCCTCTGTCAGGCTGCCGTTCTTCTATAGTCAGTCATGCAGCTTTGAAGGGAGACTATATGTCGAATGTCGGGCCACAGTGTGGCTGTCATGGTTACAAATCCAGATAGTTCTCTTATTCACTCAGGAAAAATGTCAGAAAGTATTTTTTCATGGAGAGGGTGGTAGATACTTGGAATGCCCTCCTGTGGGAGGTGGTAGAGATGAAAACGGTAACAGAATTCAAAAATGTGTGGGATAAACACAAAGGAATCCTGTTCAGAAGGAATGGATCCACAGAAGCTTAGTGGAGATTGGGTTGCAACATCAGTAATTGGGAAGCAAAGTTAGTGCTGGGCAGAATTCTGTAGTCTGTGCCCTGAAAATGGCAAGGACAAATCAAGGTCAGGTATGCATTTTAAATTTTACTTCCAGTTTCTATGTTTTTTTTCCAAATGCTGAAACTGTGCTATTTATAATTACTAAATATAGTTAAGAGTATAAGAAGGTATATTTTATTTCTTAGGTATAAAGTATAATTACAATTAGCCATTAGTCTGCAGACACAATTTACAGAACACTATTTGTCATGACAAATACCATTCAATTAGTTATAGGAATATAATATCCCAGCTGCAAACTGGTACTTTCTGGGTTTTAGTCTTATGTGATATATTTTACCACTCAAGGGTATTCAGGGGAAAGCAATTGGGTCATTTGCCAATTCTATTGCGCTACATCGGTTTCCCCTGGAGAGAGAGTAGTGGCCGCCCTTCTCTCACTTGAAGCAGGAAGTACCCTAACTTTTATATGTTCATACAGGATACTGGTAATATGACAGTAAGCACATCTGATAGGATCTATGTTATTAAGTGCACAGAAGCTGGGGATATATGTATTATGGTTTCTCTGAAATTTTCCAATATCAAAAAAGATAGAAACCTATTGGAATCAAACTCAATCTTAATAACTGATAAATCAAAAACCTTGTTATTTTATGGTTAGTTATTAGAGCAGACACAGAGAGAACATACATAAATAAATAATTATAGTGAACAGTGCTCAGACATAGGTCCACGAGTGAAGCTGACAAGCTATTCCCTCGTTACCACACACAGCATCACTGCACCATCAAGCCCTCCCTTCCTACCAATAGCAAACACTAAAATAACTTTGAAAGTTCAATGTACTTAGCTGAGGGTGGTGAGGCGCTCTATTTTCGCAGCGAGTAACGGTAAGCAGCTCCACTTGTCTCAATCAAATATCATTATTTTTTAGTTGTTTTCTGTGCTGTGGAATTTAGTGAATAAAAATAGTGTATACACTCATTAACTTCTTCATTCTCTCTCTCGTTCTCAAAATGTAGTCATATGTTTCACCTAAATGGCGTCCTCAGGAGAACGGGATCTAGGACACAAAGAGGTAATCCAAACTGTCATGTCCCTCATCATCATCGTTTCATGTAATTAATCATTTCAAAACTTAATTAGTAATCTTATAACAATGCAACTCTTACTGAATGTGCAGACCGCCAGAAGGAAACAGCAGTCCAAATCCAAGTTGACAACGCCCACACATGCGCGTTCTACTTATATCTTCTAAAACATGCTTACAGGTGGGTAACCTCCCACCAATCAATGGCTTTGTTGAGGCCTCTGGGATGTGTAGTTTGCCAATCAAAAATGTATTGGGCTTCCCTCTTCAGCAAATGGGATACAATGTTACCTCCCCGAGGTAGATGAATGCACGTCAAAACAAATCTCAAATCTTCCTCCTTATGTCCCACCTGGTCCCAATGGGTTACCAACGGAGCCTCCTTTTTATGATTTCGCAAGTTACTCAAATGTTCCCTGATTCTCTGTTTAATTCTTCTCTTCGTTTGCCCAATGTACCACAGGGAACAAGGACAGTGGATACCATAAATAACCTGTGCGGTATCACAGTCCGTATTGTCCTTCAAATAAATGATACGTTTGGTAACTGGGTGTGTGACTTGTGTAGTAACCCATGCATAAGGGCAATAAGTGCAACCTTGACATCGATGATGTCCCCTGTCCCGGGGCAGAGTAATAGCATAGTCTATATGTTTAAGTAACTCTCCCAAGTTGCGTGACCGCGTATAAGCGAAATGAGGCATCGTGGTAATACCATGTAGACATAACATATGCCAGTGGGATTTGATAATTTTCTTGATCTGAGACGTCCTAGACGAATAAGGCAACACACAGGTTACATCTTCATCTGCAGCACATCTACTGTCTTGCCGAGGTTCAAATAACCAGCGTCTATGAACATTAGCAGCCCTCTTTAGTGCCTTCCTTATAGTCTTATGTGGATATCCCCTCCGAGCAAATCTCTCCGACATGTACATAGCATGCCTGCGAAAACCCTCTTTAGTGTCACATATCTTCCTCACCCTTAAGAATTGCCCAAATGGAATGGCTTTTTTTGCGATAACGGATGAAAACTAGAATAATGTAGGACTGAATTCGTATCTGTTTCTTTACGGAATAGTTGAGTACTAAAATGACCATCTTTAAGCTCGATGGAAATATCCAAAAAATTGACTTTAACACCTCCCACATGTATGGCAAATTCAATGTTCGGATCACATGTATTCAGATGATGACAAAACACTTGAAGAGATTGGATGTCCCCTTTCCAAATCAGGAGGACGTCATCAATGTACCTAGCCCATAAGGCAATGTTAGACAAAAATTGGGGGAGATAAACATGTACCTCTTCATAGTGTGCCATATATAGACGCGCGATGGTAGGAGCCACAGTCGCACCCATCGCAACGCCCCGAGTCTGCAAATATTAGGAATCACCAAACAGAAAATAATTATGGATTACCACACATTGTGCCATAGTGTTGAGCAAGGCTATCTTTTGGTGAGAGATATCCAACTTTTGCAGGTTAATGTCCACAAGTTCCAGGGCTGCCTGTTGCGGAATAACAGTATAAAGCGACTTGACATCCAAAGTAATCAAGGTAACCTGAGACTCCTCCACCTGCATATCCCCCAAAATAGACAGTAAATGAGCAGAATCCCTCACGTAGGAGGGAATCTTCTTGACTAAAGGCTGTAGATGAAAGTCCAAAAACTGTGACAGAGGTTCATGTAACGACCCATTACTGCCCACAATGGGACGAGACGGGGGATTGCTCAAACTCTTATGGATTTTAGGTACAAATCTAATAGCAGGAGTGGTAGGAGACTGAGTAAACAGATATCTAGCCTCCAGGATAGAGATAGTACATCCCTAGAGGCGTCTTCTATCAGTTGTTTAATAACGCTCTGATATGTTAGAGTGGAGTCACCATCAAGCTTAGTGTAATATGTGATGTCATCCAACTGTCTATGAGCTTCCAATCTATACTTGTCCTCGTCTTGAATCACAACAGCCCCACCCTTGTCAGCTTTCAGTATAACAATTGTACGATCCTCCTGTAATTTCTTTAGAGCTTTCATCTGCATGTTAGACAAATTGTGGTGAGAGCGTTGAGGATTACGCTCCATATTAAGTACATCATTCAAAACAGATCTCTGGAAGGTTTCTATGACCGGGTCAGGTGGACCCGGTGGCATCCAGGTGGATGGGATATGGTATTTGGAAAGGAAAGCGGGAGTATCTAGAGCTTCTGGAGTAGATGTAATTTGAGCAGAATTATTGCTACCAAAGTGGGCCTTCAATTTCAATTTTCTAAACAATTTATATAGGGACTGACGTGTAACAAATTCATCATATCTCATGTAAGGAACAAAGGATAAACCCAAGCAGAGCACTTCAACTTGACTAGGTGTAAGCCTCATAGAGGAAAGATTATAAATCACTCTCTGACTTGACGTGGTGCACGGATCTATGTTATGTCATGGTTTACACTGATTGGCTTATGCTAATGAGTAGCCTCATCTCATAAACATGTTCTCATCTTTAGCTTGCTTAACCACAAACTTTTGCAATTCCCTTGCACCTGGTTCACTAACCACAAACTTTTCCTTTCCCACCATGTTGCTAAACAATGTCACTCCGTCGGTTAGACCCCCACCCTTGTGGTTTCCTGTTGTTCTCTGCAGTGCTCCAACACTGGAGGTCAAGTCAGAGTTACACAGGCCTGCAAGCTTTTCTCTCATTTTGGAGCCTGAACCAAAGCTAAGCATGGGACCAAAGCTCATAGCTGTAGCACTATTATACATCTCCCCCCTTTGAAGGCCTTTAGGAAAGGGCTTCAACAATATATGGTTTGATTAGTTTGATAACTTATAATAGGCCAGGTCAATCATCTAGGCCTTCTGTTCATACCTCAGAACAATGAGACTAGTATCCTGACCGAAGGCTGTCTTAGGTTGGGACACTCAGTCCTCCTTACCCGTCATGGCCAAACGATCTTTCTGAGCACTAGAGAGGTGAACAGTAAGTATAAGAGACATTATTAAGGGGAGTCTTTGTGTTGCTTGCCAATGATGTAACTAAGAATAGGCTGAGGGCAACAGTTAGGGCTTCTATCAGAGAGTAACATGGTAGCAACCTTTTCCATGGTTATATGAATCTTCAAAGGAAGAAATTGGGGTTTGGTAATACCTGTCTTTACCTAACAAGTTCGGAGGCATGCCAGCTCTCTTGGGCAAATTTGAAAGTGCAAAAGTTTTCATTATTGTTATCATTCCAGAGTAGCTTAATCACTCCTTTGGTACCATAGCAATCAGTGTTAATGTGTACAGGAAACAGGGTAATCCGCTCAAAATTTAAACAACAGCATGTTGAATTAAAGAATCTAAAAAGAATCTTTTGTATTTACAACATGGGGAACAATGGGAGAAAGGTGTATGTTAACATATAGGATACCATTCGGTGGGATAGGTTGTGTGTGTGCATACATGGTATAATTAATCCAGTTAATAGACCATTTCTGTTGTAGATTTCTCTGTTTTGAATACATTTGATTGTGAGTCATCTGTTTTATCAGTTTTTTACATCAAAGGTCAATAGGTACGTTCCTTTTAACATACACAGATCATGTAATTGTGTGTGTATCTTTCACAATTTTGAAGTCTGATCATTTTATATATTTATATATGTACATAATTAGATCAATGTAAGTCTTTGTTTGATTATATACACATATATGATTTTGATTATTATGTTTGTTTTACCCATAGACCCCTGAGGCAGGCCGCTACAGCCAAAACACGATTCATGTCCAGTCGTTTTTATTGATTTGATGTGAATAAAGACCTTGTTTAGGAAACACCATTTGTGAGAGGATTTCTTTTTGGATCCACTGTTTGTCTATTTGCATATAAAGTATCACATATAATGAGTTTATTTTGTTGGGCAGATTGGATGAACCATACAGGTCTTTATCTGCCATCATCTACTATGTTACTATATGTTTAAGATGCAGATTTGGAATTACTGCAGGCAATGGAGAGGGGGGAGGAGATGAGCTGAGCAGTTCAGATATTTGTAAGATAAAGAGGTGTCATTGACCTTAGCCATACCTTGGAAGGTAGCCAGGGGAAATGCTTGGTAATTTTGTTTTTAAAGTCCAGTATCTAATATTTAACAGGCACTTCTGTTCATTAGACATGCATCAGATGGATGTGTTTCACTCCTGTGAAATTATTTGGAAGTTTTAATGCTGATGGAGGGAAGTAATTCCAACTTTGCATAATATTTGTTCCTCAGCATGGGACAAATGTTGCCTAGCTAAATGTTTTCTTGATGTGTAATAGTCTTTATGGCTTCAACATGTTCAACAATACCAAGATCCAGATCTTTCACTTTGGAATAAATTGCCTTAACTGACCACTGCCCCAAATCAACAACAACTCCATAAGACCTTCTTCATTGTAAAGTATTCTTTAAAAAGTACATTGCACATGCTAATGCATCTGTAACTGAAGACACACAACTACATCTTCAGCTATGCAGGTATGAAAAGCATGATTCAGATGCACAAAAATCCTATTATAACTTCTTCTCGACTGTACTGTAGAGTGTTAACTTCATGCGATTCTCCACCTACAATCTGGAAACTCTTCCCTCCATCAGAGCCCAGTCCACCTACATAAGCTGACTTCCCAGTGAATGACTTATTCTTGCGGATAAATTTGAATGATGAATCTGGAAGTTATGTTTATTTGTAGATGAATGCCAAAAAAAGTTCATCTTGGTAGTGGGATTGACTCATCACAAATGGTTATTTTGACAAGCTCAAGAACATAATGCCTTCTGAATTCTCAAGCTTCTATCATAAAATCATTATGTAGAGACAGAGCTGGTACCAGGTTTTTGTGTACCTGGGGTGAAAATTCAGAATTACATCTTCCACCACCCCCGCCTTTTTTAAAATTATTTTGAGCTTGCTTTAGTTGTGAGGGCAGTGGGAGTGTTGAATGGAGCAGATGATATTCAGTGGCGTTCCTAGGCTGCCTGACACCCTGGGCGGATCGCCGATGCGCCCCCCCCCCCCAGGGTGCAGCGCCCCCCCCCCCCGGCAAAATTACACCCTCCACCCCTGGGTGCATTTTTACCTGCTGGGGGGGGGGGGGGAGGTGCCGCGCGCCTGTTGGCCGAGTCTGCTCGTTCCCTCCCTGCTGCTCCCTCTGCCCCGGAACAGGAAGTAACCTGTTCCACGCAGAGGGAGCAGCAGGGAGGGAATGAGCGGCCAACAGGTACATGGCACCCTCCCAGCGGCGTGCACCCGGGGCGGACCGCCCCCACCGCCCCCCCTTGGTACACCACTGATGATACTGGTTTGTCTCAGGATCTTCCAGAGCCAGCTGATCTGTCAGTCACAATAGGGGCCAGGAGGCCAGCAAACCAGTGGACAGAAGAATTTGGCGTGGCAAGAGGATGGCAAGCCAAAGTGACACTTGGGGGCGATTCTATATATGGTACCTAAAAAATCTGCATGGAAAACATTTATGCCTAAGCGTATTCTATAAGCAGCGCCTAGATTTAGGCACAGTATAAAGAATATGCTTAGTAGATATCCCAGTGCCTAAAACTATGCACATCCATTTAGACCAATGAAAACATGGTGTAAATTCTAATTATTGCCAATTAGTGCTCATTATTGATAAGTGCTGTTATCAACCCTAATTAGCTTGTTAAGCCAAATAAGTTATGTAAGTTGTTATAGAATCTGTCTGGATTTTGGCGCGGATCTGTAGGCACGCTATATAGAATTTGGGAGATTATGCTCCCACCACATCACAATCCCTCCCCCCTGCCTTTAAATTAACTGTAAAAGACAATACAATAAAAATATCAAAGACCATATCCCCTGGATTCTATATAGGTCGCCAAATTTAGACACCCACATTTAGGTGCGGATCCCAGATCTGCGTGCAAACTAATTAGTTAATAAGTTGTTAATCAGTAAATGGTGTTAATTGGCCCTTATTTGGGTTTACACATATATCTACCCTGTGCCCTATTCTGTAACATGTGTGGCTAAATTTTATAGCACTCATCTCAAAAGGGCGTGGCCATGTGCTGATCAAGGGGCATTCCCAGAAGTTAGGCATGATGTTATAGAATACTTTCTTCCGTTCCCTACCTCTACCACCTTCCTCCCTTATCCTTTCTTAGTCCACCTCTTTATATATTATATTCAAATGTTTTATCCATTTTGTGCTATCTTGTAGATTCGTTTTATTATGTAAGCCGCATTGAGCCTGCTACAGGTGGGAAAGCGCGGGTTATAAATGTTACAATACAATACAATACAATATAATTGCGCATCCAGCTGCCATAAATTAGGCACCAGCATTTACACCAGGTTGTGGCAGGCACAAATGATGGCACCCAAAGTTAAGCAGACTCTGGAACTCACTCATACCAGCTTTTCACTTCATCATTCAACCCAACCACATACCATCTAAAGGCATATCATATATAACGCAGTACTGACTCATAGGACTCTCTGTCGAGCGTCTCAGAAACGCCAAGACGCTCGACAGAGAGTCCCGTGCTGGACTCAATATTCCTAAGGTGTTGAGAGCTGTTCCTCCTGAGGAAGGATGAACCGAAATGCGGTCTCGCATCGAGGAGCAAATGAGGAATTATAATGAATTTAAAGGCTGATTGATATATGTAGTCATCAGGAAGCCCTTGCCAAGCTGCGCTGGGTCATTAAAATCCAAATTTGTGAGGATATCGTATTGACTACGGAGTGGTAGTAGTTGAAGGAGTTCCAGTTATTGGATCCTGTTGGAGCTTTATATGACTCACTGCTGGGGGAGAAATAAACTGTTTGAACTGACGTAGGGGACAGGAGAGTGGCATAAGGACATAAAGACATGAACTCATGATTATGGTGAACACATTCCTGGATATGTAGTAATGAGTCAGTACTGCGTTATATATGATATGCCTTTAGATGATATGTGGTTGGGTTGAATGATGACGTGAAAAGCTGGTATGAGTGAGTTCCAGAGTCTGCATAGAGGATTGGCTATATTTCATGGAAAAATTGTTGTTTATAATAAAGTTTGTGGAAAAAATGTAATAGGAGTATGTGTAGTAGTATGTGTATGTAAGACTGTACTTCTAGATACTTTATATGATCCCTGTATGGTAATATAATACCCAAAGTTAAGCACAAGATCCACTCTAAGCTAGTATTGTGCAACCAGCACACATCCTTTGCAGAATACTGTCATAGTGCAAATCTTCCAGATTCCTAATTTTGTGTGCCATTTACACAATGCCTCCTATATGCATAAAGAAACCCCCCAGCCAGTCTCCAGGGCAGCCGAGAGACAGAGCCAGGCCCGTGCCAGGGTTGCCACTCACTGCCCCCCCTCGTACCACCACCGCATCACCCTGCCCTGTCTCCCCCCCCCCCACACACACACAAACACACTTGGGCCACAGCCACTCCCCCCTCCCCCACTCGGGCAGCTGCCGCCCCTGCCCCCTTACCTTCCTGTATCTGTTCTTCTCCCTCTGTTTGTCACTCTTGCTGCTCCTGAGTCCTGGGACCCGGGTTATCATGTCAACGCAATCACCCGGGTCCCAACACACAGAAGCAGGAAAGAGACAGATCCCGCAGCAGGCCCGGAGAATCTTGCCCCATGCCTCCCTATCAGCGGCCCTGTCAGTCTCAGCTATCTAGTAGAACTACCATTATAATTGATAGCATGGTTCAACTTCATATTCCATATGAAAGTTAAGTCTGAGTTCTATACAGGATTAGTGAGAATCTTAGTATAAAACCTGTTCCTCCAGTTTAGTGACACAGAGTCCACATTTCCCAAGCTAAGGTGCTAAGATATTTTCCCTTACAACTCACCATACAAAAAAAGAGAATTCAAATTGTTTTGTCAGCTCAGAAACAGTAAAAGTCTCCTTCTGCTACCAGACACTGCACAATAATACAAATCATGCATAAAGATGAGCAGAAACTATACAGCAAACTTACCATAACAGCATTAATTCCCAGGACCAACCTGCGGCACCCTACCTAGTAAAAGACAGCAATGTAAATATTACACCAGGTCCAGAGCAGCAGTTCACTTACTGGAAAAATAGAACAAGCAGGTTTTATCCTTTCCAGTCCTCAGTCTCTCAGTGTTCCCGTCTCCTTCTGTCTCAAATTTCTAGTCCTCCTGTCACCCACTCCCTAGATCCCTATTGTCATCCTCTGTACTTACCCCCTCCCACATCATCATCTCCCTTCCTCTGACTTGCATTCTCTCATCATTCCCAACTTCTTCCCTCTCATTCAGTCCTAACTGCCATTCAGCTCCTTTACCTCTATATACCAGCTTCCCACTGTCCCCCTTTCACCTTTCCACAGTCTCTTACCTGAGCTTTCACAGTCCTCTATCCCTTTACTCTCTCCCTCAGTTCCTTACTAGCCCCTCTAGATCCTTCATATCATATCGCTACCCCTCCCTCCAAACATCCACCCTCTCTTCTCATTCTCTCACCCCAATATTCAGCAAGTTCCGCATCTCAAAAAAGATATAGTGGAATTAGAAAAGGTGCAGAGAAGGGCGACGAAAATGATAAAGGGGATGGGATGACTTCCCTATGATGAAAGGCTAAAGCGGCTAGGGCTCTTCAGCTTGGAGAAAAGGCGGCTGAGGGGAGATATAATAGAGGTCTATAAAATAATGAGTGGAGTTGAACGGGTAGATGTGAAGCATCTGTTCATGCTTTCCAAAAATACTAGGACTAGGGGGCATGCAATGAAGCTACAATGTAGTAAATTTAAAATGAATCGGAGAAAATGTTTCTTCACTCAACATGTAATTAAACTTTGGAATTCGTTGCCAGAGAATGTGGTAAAGGCGGTTAGCTTAGCGGAGTTTTAAAAAGGTTTGGACGGCTTCTTAAAGGAAAAGTCCATAGACCGTTATTAATGGACTGGGGAAAATCCACTATTTCTGGGATAAGCAGTATAAAATGTTTTGTACATTTTGGGGGATCTTGCCAGGTATTTGTGACCTGGATTGGTCACTGTTGGAAACAGGATGCTGGGCTCGATGAACCCTTGGTCTTTCCCAGTATGGCAATACTTATGTACTTATGTAAAAGTGGGTTCCTATGCCCTCTATCCATCTCTAAAGGCACTTTCCTCTTCATCATTAGGAATGGCAGGGCCTAATGGTTAGTGCAGTGGGCTTTGATCCTGGCAACCTAGGTTTGAGTCCCACTGCAACTCCTTGTGGCCTTGGGCAAGTAACTTAGGGGACCTTTTACTAAAGGGTTGGTGTGACAACAGGCTTGCCGTGCGCCAATCGGGAGCCCTTACTACCACCTCAATGGGTGGCAATAAGTGCTCTCCTCCCCCCCTCCCCCCAACAAATGGCTGCGCAGCAAGTGGTTCACTTACCACATGGTCATTTCTTTTTGAGGAAAAAAAGACAGCCTTTTACCCGCTTTGGTACAAGGGGGCCTCAGTGCGTATCAAAAACACGTGCTGATGTTAGCACCAGGGATATAGCTACGTGGGGCCACGGGGGCCTGGGCCCCGTAGATTTGGCCCTGGACCCCCCTGCCGATGAACTTCTCAACCTCCCCTCCCACCGTCAACCCGCTGTCGCCTACCTTTGCTGGCAGGGGACCCCAACCCCCGCCAGCTGAGGTCCTCTTCTTCCTTCGTTCTGTTTCTGAGTCTGTACGTGCAGGACGTCAGACTCAGAACCAGATCGAAGGAAGAAGAGGACCTCGGCTGGTGGGGGTTGGGGTCCCCCACCAGCAAAGGTAGGTGATGGTGGGGGAGGGTTGGCAGTGGGAGGGGGGTCGAGAGGGTCATCGGCAGGGGGGGGTCAAAGTTGTTGTTGGTGGTGGTGGCGGCGGCGGCGGGGGGGGGGGGGGTCGGCAATGGCGGAGGGTGTCGGCGGTGCCGGGGGAGGGCTAAAATGTGCCCCTTCACCTCGGGCTCTGGACCCCCCTCCCGCCGAAGTCTGGCTAGGCCCCTGGTTAGCACAGGCCCCCTTTTACCGCAGCTTAGTAAAAGGACCCCTTAACCCTCCATTGTCCCACGTACAAAAACATAAGATTGTGAGCCCTCTAGGGACAGAAAAAGTACCTACATGCAATGTGTACAGCACTGCGTACGTCTAGTAGTGCTATAGAAATGATTAGCAGTAGTAGTGGTACTTCTAACACTATTCCTTTCTTCTTGCTTCCTTCCTCCAGACACTCTTCTCCCTTCTTGGCTCCTCCCTCCACTTTCCCCCTGCTCTACGAAAACCCAATTGTTCATGGGTTTTGCAGGACTTATTTAGAAAGCTCTTTATGAAATATTTTTTCTTGTTAAATAGGGAAAATCCAGAGCTGCAACTAGCTACGTGCAGCCAGTTCAGCCACATAAGAAGCAAGGGAAGGTGAGGCGTGAAAAATTTGCCCTATTCATTGGCTTCCTTTGCCAGCATGACACAAGTAGGTGAGGTGGGAGCTCTTGGGGGTGTGCTGCCCAGGGCACACTCCTGGCTTGCTAGTCTCCTGACCAATTCTACAGCAGTGCGCCTATAGATAGAAGTCTAGAGGGAGCCATTAGAACCCTATTCTATAAAGAAAAGTAGCCCTTACCTTCCTCTATAGCAGTGTTCTTCAATGCAAGGCCCAGGGGCCAATGGCGGCTCCCAGAGACCTCTGGTCTGGCCCCCATTGTTTTTTTTTGTTTTTTTTGCTACTTTGCCTCTCTACCCAGGCACAGAACAGAAAGGGGAAAGTGTATGAGGAGTGGAGGGGAAGAGTCGCATTTCTCAGCAGAGAAAAGAGAAAACAGGGTTTAAAAAAGGTTTGGATAATTTCCTTAAAGAAAAGTCCATAAGCCATTATTAAAATGGACTTGGGAAAATCCACTGCTTATTTTTAGGATCTTTCTATTCTGGGATCTTGTCAGGTACTTGTGACCTGGATTGGCCACTGTTGGAAACAGGATACTGGGCCTGATGGACCTTCAGTCTGTCCCAGTATGGCAACGCTTATGTTCTTATCTAAATGCTCACAAACTTGAGGATCCTCCCCAATGAAGTTTGAAGGTGGGCTAGTGGGGATGGATGTCATTGGCACACACTGGTCAGCAGTGTTGTGGCCCTGCATGGAAAGATATTTGGTGGCTCTCCATTAGCTCATTAGAATCCATACCATCCCACCCCCCACGATATTCAAAACTATTTAACTGACCAGGAACGGTTCCTGGCAAGTTAAATAGTGTTTAAGCGATATTCAGCAGGAGATAACTGATTACCTCCCCTGAATATCCTGGTTAGCAATTAGCCACTAACCGGATATGTCGTGCGTCATAGCCAACTAGGTGTGGATATTCAGTACCTAACTGGCTATGTAGAGGGGTCAAAACAAGCTGCTTAAATAGGCCAATCTTTGACCGATAAAAAGCTAACTGGTTAGCGCTGAATATTGGCATAGCTGGTTAACATTGTAGCGGCCAAAATAAACCTGGATATTCAATGCCATTTGCCAGATACGACCCGGCATTGAATATCCAGGTTTAACGATGGCAGCGGACAGCGAACACAATGCCCACTGCCAGCTGAATACGGGGCCTACAGTGCCCCTAGCTTACAAATTAATGAATTCCACTGCTTTAGAGAATACTAACATAACCAGGTATATAAGCCCAAGTGCACTTCGGCACACCAGCCATACTACTACTACTACTTCATTTCTATAGCGCTACTAGACGTTTGCAGCACTGTACACTGGACATGAAGAGACAGTCCCTGCTCGACAGAGCTTACAATCTAATTAGGACAGACAAACAGGACAAATAAGGGATAAGGGAATCACTAAGGTGGGAATGATAAAACATGGGTACTGAACAAGTAAGGGTTAGGAGTTCAAAGCAGCATCAAAAAGGTGGAGTTTTAGCCTAGATTTGAATACTGCCAGAGATGGAGCTTGAAGTACCAGCTTAGGAAGTTTATTCCAGGCATATGGTGCAGCAAGATAAAAGGAACACAGTCTGGAGTTGGCATTAGCCATACAGCTGGTGCAAATGCTCATGCTTTAAATGCAGAGATACACACATAACATAGTATTCTTTAAGTTATGCACCTGTGCTGTGCCCAGACTCTGCCCATGGGTATGCATGCCTATCAAATGCACGCTATGTAAGATATACAGTATGCATATTTACCAAATAGGGATAGGAAATCCACCTAGGTAGATGAACAACAAAATCCCATGTAACCAATAGTCAAAACAGAATAGTGGGAAGTGGACCAATGACTCCAGAGACTGGGACAGCTGCGTCAAGCTAAGAAACTTTATTACAGACTCGATACAGATCTGTGTTTCAGACACAGGCCTGCCTCAAGAGTCTCTGTAATGTGCGTACAGGTACGGTGCCGCTGAAAAACGAGGGTTCTTGAGAAAGACCTTTCAACATCAACTTGCCATAGCACGTGATCAGACTGGATGAGCCATGTAAAGTTATGAGAAACGCAGAAGGAGCAGTAACTGTGGGGATGGGGACAGGGCCAGAGCTTGCAGGGACAGTTCCCATGGGGATGGGGACAGATCCCACAGGGACAGGGCGGGGATGGGAACAAAGCCCACGGGGATGGGGACAAAGTTTGTCCCCGTGTCAGTTTCCACTTTGAAGCCTGTTAATGAACTGGTCTGTTATATATGTCTGAGTGATGCAGACAACGATATTTTGATTTTTTAGGAAAACAAGCAAACATACTGGCCACAACTAGCAAAATTTGTATGGGGGATCCTGTACATTCCTGCTACCAGCTCATCTTCTGTTGCAGGAAGGACTGTGGAAGACGGGAGAGCTACTAGACTGAATCCTGAGAATGTTGATGACTTCTTATCCGTCCACAGATTAAAAAATCATAACAGTGCTTCATAGGGCACATTTCTCCCCTCTAGGGCATACAGAGCGGGTTGTATTTTGTACCCCTGGACATTTTAACAGGGTGGATTAGGATTCTTTGGGGTAGTAGAAATCAGCTATTGTTGGGGTTGGAAGGGTAGAGGGTGGTGGTGAGGAGGGTTATTATAGCTGCTCGCTTTTATTATTGTTTTCTATTTGTAATTTATACACAACAGTTGCACAGCATATTGTTCCTTTTTATACTTTAATAAAAAGATTTAAATACAAAATCATAATTGTTCTAGGCTTCTGCAGATGAGGACAGACTCCATGGGGATGAGGCGGGGATGGAGACAGAACCTGTGGGGATGGGGTGGGGACAGAGACAGAACCCATGGGGATGGGGCGTAGACGGAGTCAAACTTTCTCCCCATGTCATTCTCTACCCCAAAGTTGATAGAACACCCAAGTGAAATCCACCACAAAGAAAAAGTTCCACTCAATGTGGAAACTCAAACGTGTGAAACAATTCTTCCCGAGGGATACATTTCGCAACCTGATACAGCCAATGGTACTAAGCCACATCGACTACTGCAATGGCATTTATGTGGGATGCAAAGAACAAACCTTAAAGAAACTTCAGACCGCTCAAAACACAGCAGCTAGACTTATATTTGGAAAGACACGATTCGAAAGCGCAAAACCCCTCTGCGAAAAACTACACTGGCTCCCAATCAAAGAATGCATTACTTTCAAAATCTGCACCCTGCTTCACAAAATTATCTACGGTGAAGCCCCGGGATACATAATAGACTTGTTCGACCTACCAGCTAGAAATACATCCGAATCAACTTGAAGATATCTAAATCTGCACTACTCAAGCTGCAAAGGACTAAAATACAACTTACTCATCCAGTTTTTCCTACATAAGCACACAACTGTGGAACGCATTACCGAAAGCCTTGAAAACGACTTACGTCCACCTCAACTTCCAGAAAACACTAAACACTAACCTGTTTAAAAAGGCACACCCTAATGATCCAACTTAAATGCCTGATCTCTGCAACACAACAAAACTAAAGTACATAATGGACATAACACAACTCTCCCGCTGTACGATTCCCTAATGTGGCTGTGCCACATGAACTTTATCTTACCACAACATCACTTTGTATTTGTTCACACCGGTGTTGGCAAACGCCTCTCTGGTACTATGTAAGCCACACTGAGCCTGCAAATAGGTGGGAAAATGTGGGATACAAATGTAACAAATAAATAAATACATTGAGCTGAGTGTGTATTCAAGTCTCAGTTGAAGGTAATAAAATCAGAAGAGACTGGGGGATTTTAGGATGGGACTGGACTTGTTTTTTTAAGTATATACTTGATTTAAGTAAATCATTCATGAAGTATTCCTACCAAGACAATATTTAGCTGAGTAGTTTGAACAGAGGTTTCACACAGAAAAGTAGCCAGATTTTGACGTCAGGGGAGCAGACTTTTATAAAATAGGCACCAGTCAGTGTCAGCCAAGCAGCGGACTGATATTTTTGCTCAGACACGGTAGCTGTGGTGGCCAGCAATGATTAACACAGACTGCCTCTGCTGCATCCCGCCTATGAGGAAACAGGAAGTTACACCAGAAGGTGTGATCCAGCAGAGTTCCTGTGACTGGCTGGAGCAGGCAGCCTGTCTTCTTAACTGCATTTTAAAATACTCAGATTGTGACCGTCACCTCAGGAACAGTATATACACTCCTTCCACTGCTAGACACTTTGTTTAAATCAGATGGGCTTTTGTTTGAGTGGTGACTCTACAGGACGTGAAGACCACTAGTCCTGAGCATTTTTCATTTGGGTGACCACGTGGCCTTTGCCCCAGAGCTTATTTTCAAATAAGGCCAGACACCATGAAATAACACAAAGCCCTGCAAAAAGACACTTAAAACCTAAATAGAAAACTTACCACACTGTAATAGCCCTAACCCATCTATGAAGTGGAGTGGAGGAGTGGCCTAGTGGTTAGGGTGGTGGACTTTGGTCCTGGGGAACTGAGGAAGTGAGTTCGATTCCCGGCACAGGCAGCTCCTTGTGACTCTGGGCAAGTCACTTAACCCTCCATTGCCTGCCACATTGAGCCTGCCATGAGTGGGAAAGCGCGGGGTACAAATGTAATAAAAAATAAAAGACAGTGCTGTAAATATTACACTGGGCCCTAGAACACCAATATACCTGCTACTTGGAAACTGGAACAAGCTGGACTATTACAGATTCCTACACAGACACTGCATGGTAGCAAAATCCTTTGCCTCAGTTGGAGGATATAGACAGCCACTCATCTGATACAGAATAGGGAACCACAAAAAACATGCAGACAGAAGCTGAAATGGAGACCATCTCCAGTCAAACACAGCCCAAAAAAGCCAGACTCTATAAGCAGTACAATACTAGTAAAAAAAGAGAAACAGAAATGTATGTTCTCTTGTACTTTGCATGAGTGGGAAAGCTGGGAGTACAAATGTAACAAAAATAAATAAAAAATAAAATTTCACAAAGCAGGCACACCTCAATCCTTAAAAAGTATTAAATAAATATAATTGTTTTCTTTTCTACCTTTGTTATCTGGGCATTTTATTTCTACAATTAGGTTGGTTCCAGTCTCCTTTCCACTGTTTGGCACTGACCTTTTGTTTTATGTATTCCCCCCCCCCCCACCCCCCCTTGCTTTTCTCTTCTCTGCATTTGTCCACCCATTTGATTTTACCCTCATTATTCCTTTCTCTCACCTTTTAGTCATTAGTCTCCTTTTCACTTTTCAACTACCTACTGGCTTTCCCCATCTCCCTCCCATTGTCCCTTCTGTCCCTCTCCTTTTCCTGTCTCCTATCCCCTCCTCATCTTTCACTTACTTCCTTACTCTCCCATTCCCATCCTTTGTACTCACTCTCTTAGCACTCATCTACCTTCCACTGCCTCTCATCCCCTCACCAGCCTTCAGTCCATGCTTCTATCTTTTACCCTATACACTATGTCCTGCTGCCTCTTCCACCATCTTTTTAACCCCATTTCCACCCTCACACAATCCCTTCAGAGACCAATTCCCTTCCTCCCATACCCTCTCCAGTACCCCCATCCCTTTGCAGTTCCTCTCATCCTCTCCAGTCTTCCAGGTCATTCACATTATGTCTCATAACTTCATCCCTTTTTTGCCCCTCTTCTCTTATCTATTTCACACCCTCACTCATTCCCCCAGCTCATCAACATACCTCCACTCCATGGGCGTAGACTGGGGGGGGCGACGATTTAGTCTTCTTACCCGCAGTGGCGAACTGGCGGGCGGGGTGCCACTCCAGTAGTAAAAGCAGCAAGCAGGCAGGCTTGACTCCGTCCTTCGCTTCCCTGCCCTCTCAGCGTCCCGCCCACCCAAAAGGAAATGACATTAGAGGAAGGCGGGACGCAGAGAAGGCAGGGAAGTGAAGGACGGAGTCGAGCCTGGCTGGTTGCTGCTTTTACTACCGCTGCCCGCCCACCCATTCGCCGCTGCAACTTTGGTACTAGAGTGAAGTGGAAGTGAGCCAGCCTATCTAGCCCACTGTAAGGAAGGAAGCCATTTGGTAAATCTCTGTTTCCACTCCTCCGCGCAGCCGTCGCCGTTCACTCAAAATACAGCAAGCAAACCTGTGAGCTGCTGCATCCACGTTCTCGTACTTTATTGAGAGAGAGAGATGGGAGAGGAGACGCTGGATTGAATGGGGAAGGGGATAGAAAAAAACAAGATGGGCAGGGGAGAGAAGAGAATTGCTGGACGACAGGGATTGATGGAGGGGACAGGGGAGAGAGGAAATTTGCTGGAGATGGATGGAGGAGAAGGCAGGGGAGAATGGAGAGTTGCTGGACATGGAGTGGAGAGCAGGGGAAGGAGGAGAATTGCTGGACATGGATGGATGGTGGGGAAGGGGAGAGAGGAAATTTGCTGGATATGGATGGATGGATGGAGGAGAGGGCAGGGGAGAATGGAGAGTTGCTGGACATGGATGGATGGAAGGGAGGGCAGGGGAGAGAGGAGAATTGCTGAACATGGATGGATGAATGGAGGGGGCAGGGGACAGAGGACATTTGCTGGATATGGGTGGATGGAGGAGAGGGCAGGGGAGAATGGAGTTGCTGGATGGTTGGATGGAGGGAGGGAGGGGAGAGAAGTCAGGGAGGATATGCACATGGATGGAGGGGAGGGAAAAGAGGAGAAATGCTGGACATGGATGGAGTGGAGGGCAAAGAAGAGAGGAGAAATGTTGGACAAGGATGGAGGGAAGGAAAGACAAAGGAAGAAGATGCACATGAATGGAGGGGAAGGGAGAGAGCAGAAATGCTGGACATGGATGGAGGGGAGGGAAGATAGAGGAAGTAGATGCACATGGATGGATGGGAGTGAGGAGAAATGCTGGATATGGATGGAGGGGAAACTGCTGAGTTTAAGGGCTGGTTTGGAACACGTTGAGGGCAGATACTGAAACTCGAGGAAGGATAGGGACAGGGCTACAGATGGTAGACAGGACGCATAATGACACAGGAGGATGGTAGACATGGTGAGAGAAAAAATATCAAATGGAAAGAAGACACTGCATAAAACAGAAGACACTGGGACCAAAGTGAATAGAAAAACTAAATGATTATTATTATTATTATTAACATTTGTATAGCGCTACAGACAAGAAAGGTAGAAAAAAGTATTTTATTCAGAATTTATTAATTGGAATATGTCAGCTTTTTGAAATGCCCATCTGTGATATTTTGCATGTAAGTTTCAATTTTTCTGGTATTGTTGCATGCTGAGTCTGACTTCTTAAGTTAACTTTCCAGTTCAGTATTTTGCCTTTATATTTTTTGATTTCTAGTTCCTTGTGTCATGTCTGTTGTGTCATGTGTTTTTCATGTGTGATCAAGGTGCAGCATTCTGCTAGTGTGTAGTATTTGCAGCCCTTTTTGTTTTGCTTTTTTTTTCACAAGGTAGTGTATTGGTGTTTTAGAGCCTGGTGTAATTACAGTTCTGCCTTTTCACGCATAAGGTTGTAGCTCGTCCTGTCCTTGGAATTAGTGCTGTTATGGTTTAGTAAGGATATGAGTGTGTTTTTGTACAAGTTTGTGTATAGCATTTTGCAGTGGAGAGATTGTGTGTTGGCCTTACTGAGGTGGCACCAAAACATCAGAAAGGGTTTAGATCCAAAATCATGACACACTACATCTTTAAGGATCTACATATAGAGCCTATACATTTCTAAGGTCAACACTGGCATAGTATGGGAAGGGGGGTGGGGAAATACTACTGGACAGGAAGAGGGAGTGCTGGGTAAGGAGGAAAGAAGGAAGGAAGGGAGAAAGAGCTGGCTTGATATCTCATACAAATTCATTATGGTTATCCCCCCCCCCCCCCCCCCCAAAGAAAAAAAAACAGCTCTTTTTCCCTTCCTTCTTCCATATTAACATATTCATTTGAAAGAAAATATGTGTGTATATATATATATATATATGTATAGGAGTAGCCTAGTGGTTAGGGTGGTGGAACTGAGAAACTGAGTTTGATTCCCACTTCAGGCACAGGCAGCTCCTTGTGACTCTGGGCAAGTCACTTAACCCTCCATTGCCCCATGTAAGCTGCATTGAGCCTGCCATGAGTGGGAAAGCGCGGGGTACAAATGTAATAAAAATAAATAAATATGCAAATGAATATGCTAATATGCTCCACCCCATCCTTTGCCCCCCCCAAATGAAACAGTCAAATTACGCCCATGCCTCCACTCATACTTACCAATGCCAAGTAGGAGCATCCCTCAAAATTCTCATGCTAGCTGTCCTATCTATAATTCCCTGCTCTGCACCCCAACACACTCTCATTCAATCACCAAGTCCTAGTCTTCTGATCTGGCCTCATCCTATCCATCTTCTGAACTGTCCCCCTGCTCCCCTAGTCCCATCCATCTTCTGCTTTCCAACATCTCCTGTCCATTTGACATTTCTTCTTTCTTCATGTCCACCATCATTCCCTCTCTGTTCTTATCTGTCATGTCCAGCACCTCCCCTCTGTGTCCCTGTCTCTATTTCCCTCATGTTCAGTATCTGCCCTCTGTGTCATCAACCCTACCCTGTCCAGTTTCTCCTCTCCTCCTCTCTTCCCTTTCTCCTGTACACCCCCCCCCCCCCCCAGCCAGAACTTCCTCTCTATCCCCAGACCCTCCCCATGGTACCACATATCTCTCTTTCTCGCTCTGGCTCCTGCTTCTTTTCTATTCTCTTCCCAACCCATCTCATCTTTCTCTTTTCCCTCTGGTCAACCCCTCCCATCCCAGCATCTCTCCATTTCTCTCCATGTGTTCAGCTTCTCTTCCCCTCTTTTCATCCAGGCTCTCTCTTTCATGTTCCTCTCCATGTGATCTGGTGACATCTTTCTCCCTACCCCTATGTGATGTGGCATCTCTTTTACTTTCCCTCCTCATCTCCCTCCCTTTCCAGCATTACCCCTCATGTCTCATCTTCTCTCCATTTCCAACATTACCCTTTGTGTCCCCATCTTCCCTCCCTTTCAAGCATAACTCCTCCCGGGTCCCCATCTTCCCCCTATTCCAACACTGCCCCCCATGTCCCCATCTCCTTCCCTTCCAACCATAACCCCCCCGTTCCCTCCTCCAATTTGATCCACTCTATCATTGTGGTATAATTTGTACCCTGATAATACAGTATCCCATTGATTGTCCTCCTTCCACCAGGTCTCTGAGATGCCTATTATATTATATCTACCTCTTCATTTAGTGCTATATACTCCAACTCTCCCATCTTATTTTTTAGACTTGTAGCAATTGTATATAGACACTTCAAACGATGTTTTTTCTTAGCATTTACAAGCTGCTTTGAAGTTGACGGGGATAATTTGCATCCTTTACTCTGTTCCTCCATTAAACACTCGACTTTCTTTCACCGTTATTGAAACCTCTCTATTGAGATTCCTTAAAGATCCTGTTTCAATAGTATCCTCTGAGGATACTCCGCACCAAACTGGGCAGCTGTTGGCTCCCCCCCCCCCCCCCCCCCCCCATAGGGAAAATATTTTGGTTCTTTTGGCATCTTTCCCTAATTTTTGGACTTTTTCTGTTTATTTTAATTTTTTAAATGTTAACGTACAATATGGTAACTAGTTTTTTTTCACACTAATATACTGTAAATAAATTTTGCACACACTATGAACTGAATGTGTGCTGAGTGCATATCCCTAATAAGATCCCACTTATGCTGAACAAATCTTATAATTCCTTGTAAGCTCAAGGCAGCTTTCTTGTATATTTGATTCATTGCAACACTACGATATCTACAGTATCTGATCCATATTGTAACTATTTATTTACCGCCATTTTGAAGACATTCACCTAAAGGGGTGTACAGCAAGAACAATTTGAGCATAGGCAATAGACAATTTCAACAGAAAAATATTCAAATAACAGTACGTATTATAGCACAGTATGCTCCTTACAGTGTCAACACAATATACTATAAAACATTTTAATAGACAGCATAGCGTGTAAGCGGAGGTGGAACATATAGACAGATAAGATAGACTAACAGGAGTTTGATAGAAAATTAAATGTCTTTTCATAAATTCTTTATACATGGACGGTAATTTTTCTTCAAGGAAGACACAATTGGTAAAGTATAACGATCCCCATGTGCATAATTAATCTTGCTAAATGAAAAGATGTATCAGATCCCTTACTACTGAGTACAGCACTGTGACAGAAATAATCCAGTGCCCAAATAAAGGCGTCTCTTCAGAGCGATGATGAGAAAATGTCGGAAGCTCTTCAATAACACAAGTTAGGAGCTTAGCACTGATTTCAGCACTAGGCTCATATATTAGGCTCATAAATCTAGGCAAATGACTATCAGGCTGAAATTTATAAGCACAACTTAACCAACTGGCTAATGGATAGAAAGCAGAAGGTAGTGTTAAATGGTCAGTGGAGGAGGGTGAATAGAGATCTGTACTGAACCAGTGCTTTTTAACATATTTATAAATGATCTGGAAATGGGAACAATGAGTGAGGTGATCAAATTTGCAGTTGAGAAAAAAGTTTGAATAATTCCCTGCTCTGTGCCCCAACACACTCTCATTCAATCACCAAGTCCTAGTCATCTTCTGATCTGTCCCCCTTCTGCCCTCATCCCATCCATCTTCTGAATTGTCCCCCTGCTCCCCTAGTCCCATCCATCTTCTGCTTTCCAACATCTCCTGTCCATCTGACATTTCTTCTTTCTTCATGTCCACCATCATTCCCTCTCTGTTCTTATCTGTCATGTTCAGCACCTCCCCTCTGTGTCCCTGTCTCTATTTCCCTCATGTTCAGTATCTGTCCTCTGTGTCATCATCCCTACCCTGTCCAGTTTCTCCTCTCCTCCTCTCTTCCCTTTCTCCTGTATATACCCGCCCCCCCCCCCCCCCCCCAGCCAGAACTTCCTCTCTATCCCCTGGAAGAAATTGCAAGAAGACCTTATGAGACTGGATGACTGGGCATCCAAATGGCAGATGAAATTTCATGTAGACAAGGGCAAAGTGATGCACATTGTGAAGAATAACCCAAATTATTAGCTATTTGATAGTAGGTTCCACTTTGGGAGCCACCATCTTGGAAAAAGATCTGGCTTTCACTGTGGACAATATGTTGAAATCTTCTGCTCAGTCTGTGATGGTGGCCAAAAAAGCTAACAAAATGTTAGAAATTATTAGGAAAGGAATTGAGAAAAAAAAAACAGAAAATATGATATCGTTTCTGTATTGCTCCAAGGTGCATCTTGAGTATCATGTGCAATTCAGGTCACTGCGTCTCAAGAAAGATGTAGTGGAATTAGAGAAGATACAAAGAAGGGTGACCAAATGATTAATGGAATGGAATGACTCTCATATGAGGAAAAGCTAAAGAGGTTAGGGTTCTTAGGCTTGGATAAGAGACAGCCGAGGGGGGGATATGATAGAGGTCTACACAATTCTGAGTGGAGTGGAAGGTAAACATGAATTGATTGTTTACTCTTTCAAAAAATACATAGACTAGAGTGCATGCCATGAAGTTACATAGTAAGACTTCTAAAACAAACAAGAGAAAATATTTTTTTCACTCAACATATAGTTAAGCTCTGAAATTTGTTGCTTGAGGTCAGGACTGGTGCAACCTGGTAAACAAAATAAGCACCGCAGGGAGGCGCCAGCCTTCAAGGGCACTGCTGTACCGGACTCAAGTTCAACTCTCCTGTGACCTGTTCTTCCTTACCATGCAGCTGCCTGCTGCCGCCATCGTTGAAAGATGCTGAGTTTGTTGATGCCCCGCCCACCGCCGATACTGATGCCCCACCTGCCGCGATTCTGATGCCCCGCAGGCTGCCAGTGCTGATGCCCTGCCTGCCATAGGTCCTTCTCCCCAGTCTCCCAGTCCCTTCTTCAATCTCCTGCCTCCTGTTGTGTGTACTTCCTGTGGGCCAGTTTCCACTGCAGGAGGAGGGGACGCAGATCACTCATGCTGCAGCCAGCAGGAAGGAGTTGGACCTTGAGTGGCGCTTGCCTCATTAATGCATTAACTTAACGTGGTAAACACACCCCGGCGGCTGGACCAATTAAAGCTTAAAAGTATGTAATTGGTTGGACAAAATGCACCTTATAAATATATTTTAAACATGGGGGGTGGGTTTGAAGTGGGGAGCAGTCGGGCTGCATGCGGGTTTGAAGCAGCAGCGGTGTTAGTGACAACGTGGGGGGGAGGTGGGGTGGACGGCGGTGGTGGCGACAGGGGGTGTGTGAAAATAAATGTGATTCCATGTGCCCCGATGAAAGGAGAGTTTAAATTTACTTCCATTTAATTTCAACACTGCATGCGGGTTTGAAGCAGCAGCGGTGGTGGTGGCGAAAATGTCATGTGCCCCAATGAAAGGACAGTTTAAATTTACTTCTATTTAATTTCAATATGTTCCATCATTTTTATAGCACGAGGCAGGGCTGGTCTTAGCAATTGCGGGGCCCTTTGCAGACCAGTTAGGTGGGGTCCCTCGCCCCACCCCTTGTTGACAAGATGCATTTTAAACATTTTTTTAATTTCAAATAAAGAGAAATCAAGCAAAACTTGTACAGAAAAACGAATTCAAATATGCGCAATGCTATCATAGGAAACCTTTGGGTTTAAAAAGCAAAATCATGTGCATGCAAGTACTAGATAAATAAATTAAAACAAATCCGCTTAATATGTAATACGTGGTAGCAATAATGAAACAGTAATTGAATATTCACATAGTAAGCAGCCAACAGTCTCGGCAGCCATTTTTAAAGAGCGATGCGGCAACAAGACATCAGCACCGGCAGCGGGCAGGAAAGACTGGGGATCTTTCCTGCCCTGAAAACTCCACTACACCACCAGGGCGGCCTTGGGTATGTGCCGGGAGGGCAGCCTGTGGCTCATGGGAGAAGAAGCAAGGAGTCAGACCGCGGCAGTGGTGGGGGGAAGGAGGGAGTGCCAAGGGGCCCCTGGAGGCATGGGGCCCTGTGCGACTGCTCCTCTCGCCCCTGCCTAAGACTGGCCCTAACACGAGGCTTCCCAAGGCATAGTACAACAGTTAAGATGAACCCATCAGGAAGCAGGATATCCTCACTGAAATTTGGCCATCTGTATTGTGTAGAACAGTGTAGAAAAATACGCACAAAATGTGATTCCATGAGCCCCGATGAAAGGAGAGTTTAAATTTACTTCCACCGAAGTATCAGCAGCCGTTTTGAAAAATCTGCAGCGCCGCCCACAGCAAAGAAGAACAAAGCGGAGATGGAGGAGTGGCAGAGGGCAGGAAAGAGTGGGATTCTTTCGTGTCCCCCTAGCCACAGAGCCAACTACAACACCAGGGCGGCCTTCAAGGATCAAGGAAGGTCTTCTTGGGAGGGTTGTAGTGTGTGGGAGAGGGGGGTTATAGGGGGATGGCGGCTCGGGGGTTAGCATAGTATAAGTCATCACAAGGACAAAATATAAGAAAACCAGTGGTTCAAGGCAGCAAAATGCACGGAACAAGGCAAAGAAAATGAACTGTCCTACACAGAACTTTTCAGAAAGAGCTGCTCTGTTTCATACATACACCAAATTCACTGCTGGTGCACAGCTTAGCTAGCCCTTATCAGCTCTGAGGCAAGCTTATAATTAAAGCTCAAACCACTGTCTCTCTCCTCTTCAATTGCAAGTGCAACTTGCCTTTGTAGTCACGGCTTATAAATGATACCTTCATTATTTGTCAGCATTTTAATACCTTTTTACTGATGGACTGCATTAGGGGCTTATAGTTATGTTTAAGCAAATGAGAGATCAGCATGAAAGAAAATATTTGTTTTTATTATTTTGACTTCTGAAAACCACTCGTCTCTGAAACATGCTCAAAACAGAATAATCCATTTGTACTAAAGAGATGAGGTGAAGATGTGATTCTATGTGCCTCAATGAAAGGAGAGTTTAATTTTATTTCCAGTTTATAACACCAGTCTTCCCACAGCAGATTACAACAACAGTTAAGAAGAACCCATTAGTAAAGAGGATATCCTGACTGAAATTTGGCCATATATTACTGTATTGTATAGAACAGTGTAGAAAAAAGGAGCACAAAATGCAGCCTTTATTAGTGCTGTCCCACCAGCTATAATAAATTTTAAGCAGTTTTAGTGATATTCAATTTTATTTCATGATATTTATATCTAGATATGGGAAGCTTTCAAGTAAATTAAAAAGCTGGTGAGTAACCCCCCCCCCCCCCCCAAAAAAAAAAAAACTTGTTCACCTTTTAAGGTACTGGGCTGAAAAAGGGGGTGGGGTGGGAGAAGGGGGAGGGAGAAGAGAGAAGAGAGAAAGGAGATACTGGACGGGAGAGGGGGACGACGACAACACCAACTGATAGTTTGCATGGGGGCACCACAGACCCTAGCACCAGCCCTGCTTGAGATTGTGGAGGAAGCAGTTACTGTGACTAGGCAAAACATGAGTAGAGGCTGACTTTCACCAGCTATCCAGTAGCTGGGAGGAACACCATGTCCTGTGCCCCACACAGTGCCTTGGTAGTCAGGACTGCTGAAAATTCACAGATAAGGTACTTACACGGCAATTTGTGTAATATAGGTGCCCACATTTACACACCCTTTACATATGTAAATATGGGCACTTGGTCAAAAGAAACCAGACAAAAAAGCTCCAAACAAAAAAAGTTCCCGACATAAAAGTCCCTGACAAAATAGACTCCCGACAAAAGGGCCTGATGAAATAGATTTATTTTTGAATGGTACGAATTTGAAGGTTACAAAGAAGTGGAGGAGCCATAAATTACTGAGAAAGTCCATAGATTGTCACTTGAAAGTCCTGGCACCTGCCTAGGGCTTGACTTCACTATCCACACTTGGTATCTAGTGAGAATCATAAATCTGCTTGAAAACATAATCCAGCTTGATTAAGAGTCTATTTTGTCTTGGGTTGTTTTGTTGTGGGGTTTTTTTGGAAGGGTTTTTTTTGTCATCGTCTGTTTTGGTTTTAGTTTGTTTTGTTGTTTTTTTTTTTTGTAAGGTCTATTATGTCGGGGTGCTGTAAATATGTCCAAAATACTAGCATTTACATGTGTAAGTGTACACTTACCTACAAAAGCGCCAGAAGGGAACCTAAATGCTCTTCTGCAAATACCTTCTTCACTTACTTAGTGCATATTTGCAAGGGAAGCAAACACATGGGCATGCCCATAGGAAATTCCATTCAGGCGGTAAACAATCTGAAATTAAAAGAGTAAAATGATTTCCAAACAAGACCACATTATATACTTTAAGGAAAAGGGCAAGAAAGCCATTTTATGATAGTAAAGTAGGGAATAGGATATGATAATAACGTAGAGAATGGGCAAGGCATGGGCGAGGATCCCAGTTTATTTATTAGGATTTATTTACCACCTTTTTTGAAGGAATTCACTCAAGCCGCTGTACAGTAAGAATAGATCAAACATGAGCAATAGGCAATTACAGCAGTAAAAATATTCAGAACCAATACAAAGTATGGCATGGTATACTACTTGCAATGTCAACATATAATTGATAGTGATGGGTAAAGAAAAGATGTAACATATAGATAGGTAAGAGAGTAAGAAGAGTTAGAAAGTAAGGTAATTGATTTAAAGTTACATGGATAACTTAGAGAATACTGTATGTCAGGGGCGGTCTGACATTTGGGCAACTGGGTAGTGCCTGAGGACACAGTACCTCCTCCCCACATGTCCGACAGCTCTGTCCCCAGGTCCAACACTCCCCCTCTCTCCCCCTGGTCCCCAAGTCCAGCACTCTCTCTCTCTCTCTCTCCTCCCATTTACTTCAAAAGTCCCTTTCTCCATATAGCGCCCCGGCTGTTTGCTACTAACCAGAACCTTCTCTCTGCAGCCCACCCCTTTCCGTCGTAACTTCTTGCTTCTGCAAGAGTGGGTTGCGGCAGAGGTGTTCAGTCAGTGGCAGACAGCCAGGGCCCTCTACTGAGAAAGGGACCTCTGAGGTAAAGTGAGGAGAGAAAGCCAGATCCAGGGACAGAGAGGGGGAGATGTTGGCCTTGGGAGAGATGTTGGACCTATAGAAGGGAGGAAGGGGGCAGACATGGTGCATTGAGGGGAGGGAGAAAGAATGAGAGGGTGAGATGTTGCATCAAAGGAGAAGGGGAGAAAGATGTTAGATCTGAGGAGAGGGGAGAGATGTGGGGCCAAGGGACAGGAGGGTCCGGCACCCTCTTATTATCCTGGAGGCCCAAATCCCTGTCAGTCTGCCCCTGCTGTATGTTATGTGCATCCATGCCACACTTGTGCCCGCACTTACACAAAGTCTGTGGCTGGCATAACTATAGACACATAAAAGTTAGATGCACCAATACCACTACTACTACTACTACTACTAGTTATCATTTCTATAGCACTACTAGATTTACATAGCACTGTGCCTGGAGGGGCTTCAACACCACATAAGGGAGAAACTCCCTTATATAGTACTGAAGCACTGCCCAGTGCATCCCAGGATGCACCAGGCAGGGCGTGAAGGCAGTGCTCATAGAAGGAGTAAGTGCTACTCTCTTCTACTTCAAAAGGTACAGAAGGGGGGTTTGGGGCACTAGGTCACCAGAGTTTGGGGGGGCACTAGACCACCAGGGTGAATGTGGGTGAGGTCACCAGGGAAACTGTTTTGCATAGGGGGCTGAGGGCTAGAGGTTCACTGGACCGCCAGACCTCCAGCCTCTTGTGTCTTGGTAGGGGGGTCTTAGAGGTCCACCGGACCTCCAGTCCCTTGTATTACTCTGACAGGTTGGGGCTTTTTTTGTTTTTGTCAGCCCAGACATGTCAAACAACTTCTGTGGGAGGATTGTGCCTTTTCTTATGCATTTCCATAACCACATTAGGCCAAATTCTATCTTCAAAGGGCTTCACGGTTTATAGCTGCATGGATATCTCAGTGGTCATCTCCGTATTCTCCACAATATCCAGTGGTGTGCTGGAACCAGCTCACACCGGCTCGCAAGAGCCGGTTGTTAATTTTTTGAAGATCTTGCAAGCCAGTTGTTCAGCACGGCGAGCCGGCTCCAGTAAACGAGGTAAGCATGGCAGGAGGGCGCCACAAGCCATGCTTACCTGTTTACCTCACCTCCCTCCGCTACCCTCGTTTGCCTGCGCTGCCCTCGTTTGCCTGCCCTTGTTTGCCTGCGCCACCCAGCGATTCTCCTCCCCTGATTACCTCCGTTGAAGCGGCCACGTCATTGAAAGCCCTGCCTGTCTCTAGCCTTCCCTACGTGAGTTCATTCCCTCAGAGTCCTGCCCTCGTGGAAAAAGGAAATGACATCAGAAGGCAGGACTCTGAGGGAACGAACTCGAAGGGAAGGCTAGAGATGGGCAGGGCTTTCAATAACGCGGCCGCTTCGACGGAGGTAATCAGGGGAGAGAGGAGAATCGCTGGGTATGGTTGGAGGGGGGGCAGGGGAGAGAAGAGAATCGCTGAGTATGGGTGGCTGGAGGGGGTCAGGGGAGAGAAGAGAATCGCTGGGTATGGGTGGCTGGAGAGGGGGCAGGGGAGAGAAGAGAATCACTGGGTATGGATGGATAGAGGGGGGCAGGGAGAGAAGAGAATCGCTGGGTATGGATGGATAGAGGAGGCAGGAGAGAGGAGAGTTGCTGGATATGGATGGAGGGAGGACAGGGGAGAGGAGAGTTGCTGGACATGGGTGGATGGAGGGGAGGGCAGGGGAGAGGAGAGGAGAGTTGCTGGACATGGGTGGATGAAGGGGAAGGCAGGGTGAGAGGAGGGTTGCTAGACATGGGTGGATAGAGGGGAGGGCAGGGGAGAGGAGGGTTGCTGGACATGGGTGGATGGAGGGGAGGGCAGGGGAGAGGAGGGTTGCTGGACATGGATGGAGGAGAGGGAAGGGAGAGAGAAGAAATGCTGGGTATGGATGGAGGGGAGGGACGAGTGAGGAAGGAGATGAGATGAGGGAAAAGGAAGAGAGGAGAAAAACTGCACATGGATGAAGAAAATAGGCAGTCAAGTCTGCGGAGGACCCAGCTTTTACTTACGGATGTAGGGAAAGAAATGAAGAAGAAAGGCGGAAAGTAAAGAAATAAATGGAAAGGAGGCCCTGGAAACGGAGTTAAGAGGACAGATAGCAGCAGAATTGGATACTGAGCCAGCATGATCAGAAAAACAAAGTCACCAGACAACAAAGGTAGAAAAAAATCATTTTATTTTCATTATAGTGTTTGGAATATGTCCCTTTTGCTCTACCATCCCCTAAAGGTATAAACCGAAACAGTATCTCTGAGCAACTATTACCATACCAAGCACCCAAAGTCTGGAAGGTTTTGAACTTAGGCCTAGACTATTTAAACAACTGTAGGCAATTCAGAAAACAAATATAGCATTTCTCTTTAAACAATTCCTATGCTAATTTCTCTATAATGGTAATTTGATCTGTAATTTTACTCCTGCTTTGCTCCTCATCAGTGAGTGCCCTGCACTTGTGTCTCCATTGGGGCTCCTCTGTTTTGTGGCCCTCTCCTTTGGTTCTGGGTTCAAGCCACAAAGGCCACCAGTGCAGAGGGCTCAACCTGAAGGGAAGGCCTGAGGTATCATCATGGTCCCATCTTTGTATTCCAAAATGTAAATCACTTACAACTTAATACGGTATAAGCAGTCTAGAAATTTCAAATAAAGTAAAATAAAGAAGTCCCCTGATGATCACAACTAATAGCACACATAAATTTGCATGCTATTAATTTTGATCATCGGAGCTTTATTGCCCCACGCTGTTCCGGCGCTAATTTTAGAGTGCTGTTCAGAACAGCACGGGGAATTTGATCATCTACCCAATACTGCGCAACTGAAAAGGGGGCATTCACTAAAGGTGAGCATTATAGAATACTGGGGATCTGTACCTACAGGGCCGGTGCTAGGTCTCTGGCGGGCTCCTGCAAACTATCAGTTGGCGCCTCCTCCCCTCCCTGGGTCCAGTATCTCCTTTCTTTCTTCTCCCTCCCCACACTCTTTTCAGCCCAGTGCCTTAAAAGATGAAGAGCAAAAGTTTTTTTTTTTTTTACTCGACAGCTTTTTAATTTATTTGAAAGCTTTCCATATGTAGATATAAATATCATGAAATAAAATTGAATATCACTAAAACCTCCTTAAAAATTATTGTAGCTGGTGGAAACAACACTTATAAAGGCTATATTTGGTGCTCCTTTTTCTATACTGTTCTATACAATATAGCAATATATGGCCAAATTTCAGTGAGGATATCCTGTTTACTGATGGGTTCATCTTACCTGTTATTGTAATCTGCCTTGGGAAGCCTGGTGTTATAAAGATTGGAAATAAACTCTCCTTTCATTGGGGCACATGGAATCACATCTTCACCTCATCTCTTTTGTACAAATGGATTATTCTGTTTTGAGCAGGTTTCAGGGACAAGTGGTTTTCATAAGTCAACATAATAAAAATGAATATTTTCTTTCATGCAGATCTCTCGTTTGTTTTAACATAACTAAATGGGCTATAAGCCCCTAATGCAATCCATTGGTTTTCTTATATTATGTCCTTGTAATGACTTATACTGTGCCAAAACCTGCCCCCTCCCCCACTGTCACAGTAATGCCTCCGTCCCCCTCCCGCATACTACAGTCCTACCTTGACACCTACCCTGGTGGTGTAGTGGCCTTTGCGGCTTCGGGGGCAGACAAGAATCCCGCTCTCTCCTGCCCGCTGCTGCTACTCCATCTCTGGTGCTCTTTGCTTTGCTCTTCTGTGCTGCCGGAGGTGCCACCGTGTTTTTCCAAAATGGTTGCCGAGACTTTGAGACTGCTGGCAGAAGCCTCGGCAGCCATTTTTAAAATACAGCGGGGCCATCCGCGGCACAGAAGAGCAAAGCAGAGACGGAGTAGCGGCAGAGGACAGGAAACAGTGGGATTCTTTGCTGCCCCCATAGCCACAGAGGCCACCACACCACCAGAGCAGCCTTCAAGGATCAAGGTAGGTCTTGGGAGGGCTGCAGTGTGCAGCGGCAGTGGCCAGAGGAGCGTAGCACATGGGTAAGCATGGCAGTTTCTAACACCCCTAAAATGTTGGCGTCCCCCTGCCATGCATACCCTGCTTACCGTGTTCTGCTGGCCCTGTGTACCTAACTTACGTGCCCAGATTTACACCAGGTTTCAGCTGGTGTAAATCCTCATGCCCAAACGTTTGGCAGGGAAATCGGCTCTAAGCTCTAACAGTGTGAAACTCAGAGTGCTGTTAATTGAACAGTGTCCTGTGTGGATTTTTTTTTTCAGCACCCAAATTTGGGCACCATTTATTGAATCTAATCCTAAATGTATAACCCCCCCCCCCCCCCAAAAAAAAAAATGTTGAACTAATTTAAACTGTTTGCCTATAAGGATAGCGGCTGAATGTCATTGGCTTTCCATAAAGTGGAGATGGTTGCCACTGTATATGTGTATTCTGTGCTGCCACTTCTGTGGACAGGTGCACTAAATATATGTGGATAATTTAAATGCCACAATTGGCTTTTTTTATTAAATGCTGGTCACAGTGTTTAATTATTGGGCTGCCAGCCTCTTACTTGCTCGGTCATCCAGGTTTGAAAAATGGTCTGTCTAGATAGGGCTTGGTGGTGCCATGCACCTTAATAATAATGTTGATAAAGCACTGAAGGATATTCAAGGACTTTGCATTTCTTTTAAATCTGTCCTCTATTCTGTGCCTTTCACAACTTTATCCTGGTGTTCTTTTGCCAGCTCCTTGGTGCTCATGGTTGGGTCTTTGCTTTGATGCATTACCAGGGCATTTTTTTTTTCTAGTGAAAAAATGCCAGTACTCAAATGGGCCTTCAGGGTTGGGGTGATCAATGAGGGACCCACCCCACAACAGCCAGGCCCCCTGCAACCAGTCACAGAATCTATGACAAGGCAGAATTGGTGTGTAGAGCCTGAGCTCTTTCATTAAAACTTGGGGACCATGGGTCAATTTTAGCACACAATGGAAAAGGTGCTGGTACTCAGTACCCCCTCAAAAAAAGCCCTGTGATTTACCCAACACAAGGATCCCATAGGAACTGCTGAATTTACCCTGTCATCCTATGAATCAGTACAATTTAACACAATTCACCTGGTGCACACTTTTGAAAGTGATCAAACTTAAAGAAGGTACTTTTATAAACCGTTTTCATGTACAAAATGCTGATTTACGGGCATAGATGTGCTCTTATAAAAAGTATGAAGCTGGCGTGTGTGAGTACAGTAGCTGTGCTAAGAGGTGGAGCTTGGGTGAAGCATGAGCAGAGTCATGATTTACCCATGTGTTTTATGTATGGACATTTTTAGTCTTCCTCCTTTGACTAATATACCTCAAAATATTTTTGTCACCCCTCCTTATATTTCTAGCCATTTGTTCTTCACTTGCGCTTTCACCAGACATATATCTCACTTGGTTTCTTTCAGTTTGATCCGGTATTCCTCTCTGTGTTCCTCTTCTTGAGTTTTTCTGTATTTCATGAGCGCCAACTAACTCTATAGCCTTTATTTTCTCAGCCACTTGCTTGGAGAACCATATCAATTTCCTTTTTCTCTTGCTTTTATTTACTCTCTCTACATAAAGGTTTGCAGCCATATTTATAACTTCTTTCAGCCTGGACCACTGCCTTTCCACTTCTCATATGTCCTCACAGCCCATCAGCTATTTCTTCAGGTATTCCCCCATTTTACTAAAGTCAGCATGTTCCAAACTGTTTGATGGTCACTGCTGCCCAGGTGGGCACCCACTTGGACATTTGACACACATTCCTCATTTGTGAGCACCAGATCCAGCGTTGCTCCATCCCTCATGGGTTCTGTCACCATTTCTCTGAGCAGAGCACTTTGAAAAGCATCCACGATCTCTCTACTTCTTTTCAATTCCGCAGATGGAGCTTTCCAATCTGCATCCAGCAGATTGAAATCTCCCAGCTACAGCACCTCTCTTTTCTTTCCCAACTTTTGGATATCAGTAACCAGATCTTTATCTAGTTCCTCCGATTGTGTTGGAGGTCTGTAGACAACACCCATGTGGACAGAGGTTCCATCATCTCGTTTTCCTTTCCCCAGGCCCCTGTCATTTCAGTCAATGCGATATCATTTCTCACATACAGAACTACTCCTCCACCTTTACGACCATCTCTATCCTTCCTAAATAGATTATAGCCTGGTATGTTTGCACCCCATTCATGGGAATCATTGAGCCATGTCTCCATGATTGCAACAATGTCTAAGTCTGCCTCTAACATCATGGCTTGCAGATCATGAACTTTATTGCTTAGACTGGGAGTATTTGTGGTCATCGCTTTCCATCTACATTTCAGTGGCATTTTCGTCTTCTGTTGAATATTGTTATCATAACTGAGAGCCTTGGTTCAAGGCCTGAGACTTTGGCTCAGGATCTAAAATGAGAGAAAACCTTACAGGCCCATGACTTTAACCTGAACTTCAAGTGTGACTGCAGAACTCATGATCTGTTGTGACATTCATGCAGCAGAAAGAGGAACGGGCATAGGTGGAAAAACAGAGTAATATTGTTTAGCAACATTGTGGTCACAGATGTTTTGGTGAAAAATAGAACAAGATAATTCCTCAGGAAGATGACTTACGGCCTTATTTTCGAAAGTGATGGGCGCCCATATTTTGACCCAAATCGGGAGATGGGCGCCCATCTCGCAAAGGCGCCCAAATCGGTATAATCGAAAGCTGATGTTAGGCGCCTGCAACTGCCCTCTGTTGCGGGAATGAACAAAGTTGACGGGGGAGTGTCGAAGGCGTGGTGAAGGCGGGACTGGGGCATGTTTATCGGCAGAGCAGAGATGGGCGCCTTCGACTGATAATCGAAAAAAAATGGCCGTTTTTAGCAAGAATTTAGGTTACTTTTTTTGGATTCTTTTTTTTTCATGAACAAGTCCCAAAAAGTGCCCTAAATGACCAGATGACCACCGGAGGGAATCGGGGATGAGCACCCCTGACTCCCCCAGTGGTCACAAACCCCCTCCCACCAAAAAAAACCCAACTTTAACAACTTTTTTTTCCAGCCTGTATGCCAGCCTCAAATGCCATACCCAGCTCCATCACAGCAGTATGCAGGTCCCTGGAGCAGTTGTTAGTGGGTGCAGTGGACGTCAGCCAGGTGGACCCAGGCCCATCCCCCCCTACCTGTTACACTTGTGGTGGTAAATGGGAGCCGTCCAAACCGCCCCCAAAACCCACTGTACCCACATCTAGGTGCCCCCCTTCAGCCATAAGGGCTATGGTAATGGTGTAGAGTTGTGGGGAGTGGGTTTTGGGGGGGGGATTTGAGGGGCTCAGCACCCAAAGGAAGGGAGCTAAGGACTTGGGAGGTATTTTACTTTTTGTTTTCAATTGTTACAAGTGCCCCCTAGGGTGCCCGGTTGGTGTCCTGGCATGTGAGGGGGACCAGTGCCCTACAAATCCTGGCCCCTCCCAAGACCCAATGCCTTGGATTTGTTCGTTTTTGAGCTGGGCGCTTTCGGTTTTCATTATCGCTGAAAAACGAAACCACCCAGCTCAAATCCGCACATATCCGATGCATTTGCCTGGCACAAACCGTATTATCGAAAAAAAAGATGGGCACCCATTTATTTCAAAAATACAGTCTGTCCCGCCCCTTTACATACCCGTTCTCGGACATAGACGCCCATGGAGATGGACGTTCGCGTTCGATTATGCCCCTCTTAGTCTTCCAGTAAGAGCTGGTCCATTATTAAGCTTTTCCAGTAAATACTAATCAACTCATTACCATAGCCAATCAGTGTTAACCATTACATTAGGAGTAGCCTAGTGGTTAGTGCAGTGGACTTTGATCCTGGGGAACCGAGTTCAATTCCCACTGCAGCTCCTTGTGACTCTGGGCAAGTCCTTAACCCTCCATTGCCCCTGGTACAAAATAAGTACCTGAATATATGTATACCGCTTTGAATGTAGTTGCAAAAACCTCAGAAAGGCGGTATATCAAGTCCCAGAGAACACCTATGTGTAGCTGTGGTACTATATTCCCATAATCATTTGATTGTACATATATTTGGAGAATAATAAATAAAAACATTTCATTGCTTGTATATTCTTTGGAGTCTCAGATATAGAAGTAATTCTTGTGTAGCAATGTTCTGTACTCCCAGTGAGATATCACTGATCTGCTAATAATACAAATACTTGATAAGGTATCTAATAAAAAGCAAACTGCTGCAGCCTTGGGTGATTTATTTCTTCCTAGGTATTGGTGGGTGGACCACCATGTTGGGAGGGATAAATACACCCTAAAAAATACACTGTTTAGTTTTTTGTTTAGTCCCACTTCCTGCTGTGTTGGTAAAAAGTGATGTGCTATGATTGCTGTTTTCATTGCTTTCTTTTCTACTGTCACATCTTGTCTTTAGCTTTAGCTGGGGGTGACCACTGGAAGTGACCTGCCTCCCTATGCCACCCCCACCATCTAGTTTAAATGCCTAGAAGCATATTGTCTAAATTTCTCCCCAAGGATTCTTTTTCCTGCCACAGTGAGATGCATCTTTACAATATAGTCTTTTGTTTTTCCATGTACTGCCCCATCCTCCTATGTACCTAAAACCGTCTTGGTGACACCAGGCTTTGAGCCAGCTATTGACATTTTCAGTACTTCACAATCTTTTCTCTCCCATTCCAAAAGTAGGTCGTACTTCAGAAAAAGCTACAGTTTCTACCAAATATTTTAACCCTTCCCCCAGCTCCTGAAAAGCTCTCTGCATTGCAAGTGGGGTAATACCGGACAGGTCATTTGTTCCCAGGTGCAACAGGGGGTTTGTATAGCAAGAAGTACATGGAGAGACTTGCTGACCTGAACATGTATAACCTGGAGGAAAGGAGATACAGACATTTAAATATTTGAAAGGCATTAATACACAAACAAACCTTTTCCAGAGACAAGAAGATGGTAGAACCAGAAGGCATGAATGAGGTTGAAAGGGGGTTGACTGAGGAATAATGTCAAGAAGTATTTTTTCACTGAGAGGGTGGTAAATACCTGGAATGCCCAGGTGGTAGAGATGAAAATGATAACAGAATTCAAAAACATGTGGGACAAAAACAAAGAAATCCTATTTAGAAGGATCGGATCCAAAGAAGCTTAGCAGACATTAGGTATGAAAACCAGTGCTGGGCAGACTTCTACGGTCTGTGCCCTGATCGAGGTTGAATACATAGTAACATACATAGTAACATAGTAGATGACGGCAGAAAAAGACCTGCACTGTCCATCTAGTCTGCCCACGATAAACTCATGTGTATACCTTACCTTGATTTGTACCTGTCTTTTTCAGGGCACAGACCGTATAAGTCTGTGCAGCAGTATTTCCTGCCTCCCAACCACCAGTCCCGCCTCCCATCACCGGCTCCGGCACAGACCCCGTATAAGTCTGCCCTCCCCCATCCTAGCCTCTCAACCACCAACCCCTCTTCCCCCCGCCACCCAATTTCAGCTAAGCTTCTGTGGATCCATTCCACAGATTTGGATGGGCTGAGTGGAGCTATTCAGAGGCTTTGACAAAAACTTCAGAAATTTCAGAACAAGGCCAGTACCGGGCAGACTTCTACAATCTATGCCCTAAAAATGGCAAGGATAAATCGTGATCAGGTATACATATGATGTATCACTTCATACCATATGTAATGAGTTTATCTTATTGGGCAGAATAGATGGACCATACAGGTCTTTATCTGCCATCATCTACTATATGTTAATACAGTGCGTTCTCACTATCTGTGTGTCCCGTATTCATGAAATTGATTATTCATGCAAAATAAGTGTAACCCATTTTCTCTTATTCACAGCCATGCATAGTGTAGTACAAGTGCAAATGAAAGTGTGTTCCCATGAGGATGAAGATATTCATACAGCTGTGTGTGAGTATTGTTACAAAAGACTGTATTACTGAACTTAAAAAAAAAAAACCAATGTATAAAGTACATTTATAAAATGCACAATGTAATAAGTAAGCTGTTCTTTACCAGAAGGGACACAAAATGGTGAGTTTATGATGTTAGATAGCATAAGTGTACAGTGTTGCACATGAACCTAACTCCATTTTACCCTCAGGTCCATGTTTGCATTTTCGGTATTCACAGGGTTTCCTAGGAACCTAACCCCAGCAAATACTGAGAACACACTATTATTGGTGCCTGAACGAAGTTGTATGCAGATCTCCCCTGCGCACTATTCTATAACTTAGTGCTTAACGTTTTCCGCACACAACACAAAAAGGGACATCGCCATGGGAGGGGCATAGGCGGGTCATGAGCATTCCCATATATTAGGCACCAAGTTATACCATAGTGCCAATCAGTGCCTAACTTTGGGTGCAGAACTGACACCCATTTCTATCAGGCTTAAGTCCAGCACCCAAAGTTAGGTGTAACCCGTGCACTGGGACTAGGGGGCATGCGATGAAACTACAATGTAGTAAATTTAAAACGAATCAGAGAAAGGTTTTCTTCACTCAACGTGTAATTAAACTATGGAATTCGTTGCCAGAGAATGTGGTAAAGGCGGTTAGCTTAGCGGAGTTTTAAAAAGGTTTGGATGGCTTCCTAAAGGAAAAGTCCATAGACCATTATTAAATGGACTTCGGGAAAATCCACTATTTCTGGGATAAGCAGTATTTATTTATTTTTATTCATTTATTACATTTGTATCCCACATTTTCCCACATAGCAGTAGGCTCAATGTGGCTTACAGGTTCCGGAGAGGAGAGTACCAACTCCGGGAATATATACAGAGTGGAAAATAGAGCAACAGTAGGTGCAAGGAAGCTGATAAGGTTCCGGAAAAGAGAATACAACTCTGGGACGAATATATAGTAGGATATAGAGAGAAATAATCCCAATGAGGCTGATAAGTCTCCGGGGATGGGACTACAGCTTCAAATGAGCAATACAGAATAGGATAAGAGTAGAAGTACACTGGAGTGCAGTGGTGTAGGAAGGGGGGGGCGGGAGGGGCGGTCCGCCCCGGGTGCACGCTACTGGGGGGTGTTGGCTCCGCTGGTTCCCTGCTCCCTCTGCCCCGGAACAGGTTACTTCCTCCAGCGGCGTGCACTTGGGGTGGACCAGCCCTCCCGCCCCCCCTTCCTACGCTACTAGGTAAGAATGTGCGCCGAGGAAGGGGTGTCGATGCGCCATGCTGCACTTGGGGGGGTGCGCAGCAGCGAACTGTCCCGGGTGGCAGCCACCCTTGCTATGGCACTTCTGGAGTGGTAAAATTCGTACAGTTTGAAGTAATAGGATTATGTGGAAGGGGTATTGTTCATTTCTTAGATCGAAAGATGTGATGCATTGTTCATGAATTAGTTCCGGTCTGCTGGGTAGGCTTTCCGGAAGAGGTGAGTCTTGAGGTCTTTTCAAAATTTTAGATGGGTGTTCGCAGTTCTAATGTTTCTAGGTAAAGTGTTCCAGAGCTGGGTGCAAATGTAGGAAAAGCTGGATGCATATGTTGATTTGTATTTTAGAAAAAAGAAGAGGTTCACACCTTACACAAAATCACCAAGGAGAACGAATGCAGAGTGGAAGAAAATCCAATCCAAGAAACCAGTCAAAACTCACAGAATGAAAACTCCAAGTAGACTTTATTAGGACCCTACACGGTCCGTGTTTCAGCTATAAAGCCTTCATCAGGGGTCAATATGCTGATGTTCTGTTGAGCATATGATACTACTGCAGTTGTATTTGTTCGTAGTGATCGCTAGTGACCTTTTTTGTCTCTGAGTTTGACTTTGTATTATTTTCAGTGCTCCAGTAGTATCATATGCTCAACAGAACATCAGCATATTGACCCCTGATGAAGGCTTTATAGCCGAAACACGGACCATGTAGGGTCCTAATAAAGTCTACTTAGAGTTTTCATTCTGTAAGTTTTGACTGGTTTCTTGGATTGGATTTGTATTTTAGTCCTTTACAGTTTGGGTAATGCAGGTTTAGAAACGTTCTTGATGATTTGATGATGTTTCTAGTTGGTAAGTCGATAAATTTGATCCTGTAGGTTGGGGCCAGACCATGGATTATTTATAGAATGTTTTGTACTTTTTTAGGATCTTGCCAGGTATCTGTGAACTGGATTGGCCACTGTTGGAAACAGGATGCTGGGCTTGATGGATCTTTGGTCTTTCCCAGAATGGCAATACTTATGTTATGTACTCATGTACACTATGCCAGTATTCTATAAAGGTTGGGCATCCTGTATAGAACAGGGGGGGGGCTCAGCACAGATCTTTTCAGCGCTTAACTTTCGGTGCTCTCGCATTAAACTTTTTTCAGGTAGCGGGCATTAACATGAACATCAACACATGACCTGAAAAATAAATAAAGGAAAAATCATTAAATACTGCCGTATTAAAAACAGGCTTAGTACAAAGGAAAAGCCCATGTTAAGCCCATTTCTTAATGCATTTGAGTACAAGGGCTCCTTTATTTCATCTAAACTAAACCGAATGTGGAGAAAGACCAATAAGATGGAATTGTATCAACTGGACATCATGGGGTCAATGCAGAAGAAATATCAGAAACAAGTAGGGAGGGCTGTCCTGTGAGCTCGGGAACTGCCCTTTTAGTGCAGTAGTGGAATCTCTGGTTTGAAACCACAGGATCTCTACTGAGACCGGTGCTATTTAAGGTATTTATAAATGATCTGGAAGTCAGAATGACAAGTGAGGTGATTAAATTTGCAGATGACACAAAACTATTCAAGGTTGGTACAATACATGCAGACTGTGAAAAATTGCAGGAAGACCTTGCATCCAAATTGCAGATGAAATGTGATGTGGAAAAATGCAAAGTGATGCACATTTGGAAGAACAAGCCAAATTATAGTTACCTGATGCTAGGGTCCACCTTGGGAGTCAGCATTCAAAAAAAAAAAGATCTAAGTGTCATTATAGATAATACTCTGAAATCTTCTGTCTAGTGTGCAGTGGTTGCCAAAAAGCAAACAGGATGCTAGGAATTATTAGGAAAGGGATGGTAAATAAGACCAAGATTATTATAATGCCTCTGTATCGCTCCATAGTGCGACCTCACCTAGAGCACTGTGTTCAGTTCTGGTCACCATATTTAAAAAATGATATAACGGAATTAGAAAAGGTTCAAAGATGATAAAGGGGATGAAACTTCTCTTGTATGAGGAAAGGCTAAAGAGGTTAGAGCTTTTCAGCTTGGAAAAGAGATGGCTAAGGGGAGATATGATTGAGGTCTACATAACATGGGCAGGCAGCACGCACTCTCGCCCCCCCTCCCTCATCATTATCCCGTCGCCCCACAGACGATGCATGAGATAGTTTTTATCTTTGGGAAAATTTGGCCACAGCTTTATTGCAAACACATTAACAACAACACCTCTAGGAAGCACCCGAGCCTTAGGTATGATGCTGTAGATGCTCCGGCCCTCCGCCATGCTCTCCAGCTAGAGGGCCCATGTCTCCATTCAGCATTGCGGCCAGCCATGTCTCCGCCTCCAGCGTGGCCGCACCTTCATCGGATTTTGGCACGTTGCTCCAGACCAGTGTTCCACCTGCCATGTAAACCAGCGAGGTGAATAGTCTGCCAGCGGTGAGTGCCCCAGTCTCTTGCTAGAAGGTCCGATCTTCCTTCTGTCCGTTGTTCATGCACCTCCCAGTATTCCCAGGCTCGGGTGCCTCCGCTGCTGTGACAGCATTCATAATTGGCAAAGCCATGCATAACAGGTAGCAGAGGTAAGTCTATTAAGGCATATCATTGACAAATCATCTTCACAATAGACACTCAAACTTAACATGGTAAACTTGCCAACAATCCATATCCTATTGCTATAACATAACAAACTAACCGTTCCCACCCCGCATTGTTTAGTACCCCCTAACTGGTCGGGACAGTCATAATGGGTAACATGGGTACATGTATTAATGCATATAAGTGACAAATCATGTATTAATGCATATAAGTGACAAATCATATTCACAATAAAACCCAAACCTAACATGGTACAACTCGCTAACAATCGGTACCCTATTGGTATTACATAACACACTACTATTCTCACCTCACATTGCTTATTCTAACATAACAGTAAAATTCTCCTAGTGGCCCCCCTCTGCCCGTCTTGACTACAAAACATGCTTGGGGAGGGTGTGGAGGGAAACTCCTGTACCGCCCGCTTCAAAAAGACCGCTCAGACCCGCTCGGCAGCCTTTTCTCTTGTGTCTGCAGCCCACCCGCTGTGACCCCGCCCCCTTCCGGCCCCTCCGCCAATGACGCAGCGGGTCACCCGCTACGTCACCTGGGATGGCAGGGAAGCCGGAAGCAGGGGGCAATTCGGACCAGGGAGCGAGCATGCGGCAGCCGCCATGTTATGTCCGGCTGCTCTGCATTCGCTTCGCTTGCCTCTTTTAACATGGGCAGGCAGCACGCACTCTCGCCCCCCCTCCCTCATCATTATCCCGTCGCCCCACAGACGATGCATGAGATAGTTTTTATCTTTGGGAAAATTTGGCCACAGCTTTATTGCAAACACATTAACAACAACACCTCTAGGAAGCACCCGAGCCTTAGGTATGATGCTGTAGATGCTCCGGCCCTCCGCCATGCTCTCCAGCTAGAGGGCCCATGTCTCCATTCAGCATTGCGGCCAGCCATGTCTCCGCCTCCAGCGTGGCCGCACCTTCATCGGATTTTGGCACGTTGCTCCAGACCAGTGTTCCACCTGCCATGTAAACCAGCGAGGTGAATAGTCTGCCAGCGGTGAGTGCCCCAGTCTCTTGCTAGAAGGTCCGATCTTCCTTCTGTCCGTTGTTCATGCACCTCCCAGTATTCCCAGGCTCGGGTGCCTCCGCCACAACACGGGGGCCTGACAACATGGCCTCCGGGTCCCCCCTTTTACCCTTTAACAATACCTCTCTAGTGCCTCCTGAAAGTCATTGATCAGAAGGTAATCGGCAGCCTCTGAGAGATGCACTCCATCCGGTAAGAAGTACCCGGGGATGAGGGGTGAAGCCCAATGATGCCATATCTTTGCACCACCGAGTTGCTCCACCCACATGCCAACCTGGCGATTGACTTTGGTGACACCTCTGGCCCATAGCCTGGAAGCGCATCCACTCCAACGTGGGATGATGTCCGACCAGAGGATGAGGGTCCCGCACATTGCAATAGAGATTTCGTGTAGATCTCGCTTAATTGTGGCAATCAAGCGGCGGCATGGGGTGTGCCCAATGTCGTTGCCCCCCAGGTGAATGAGCAATGTGCCCGGTGGTGGAGCATTATTCAGCAAACGGAGGACAGAGGGGAGAAGCTGCTGCCATCGCATGCCGGGAATTCCTATCCATGTCAGTGTAACCCCTTTCTTATCCAGCCCCAGGTGCCGGCCTGGCTTCCCATCATTCATGCGCTTGGCAGCGTTGGCGATATAGGAGTGTCCGATGATCCACACCACCCCTTGGTGCGGATGGAGACCTGCAAGAGGAAGGAGAATGGTTAACTGGGCTGTGCATGTCGTGGAGGAGGAGGTGGTCTGATATAGGTGCGGAATGCTGCTGACTTCCAGCGGCCCAGCTGCTTGATTGTCTGTGCGGAGAGACCGTACTGGAAGGCCGCAGTTGCCGCCCCTATTCGGAACGAGTGCGTCCCGTAATTGTCGGGGTCCTGTCCTGCTTCAAGGAGAGCTTGCCGGAAGACGGCCGTGAACTGGAATCTTGTGAGGGGGCTGGCGTCCTGATGCATCAAGAGGGGTGTGCCTGCTGATGGTCTGGCCGATAGGTAAGCAACAAGATTGGCTAGTGGGCAGGTCGGCAGATCCGGGACACCATTGAGTGTGATGGTGTGTCCCCTGCCCATCTGGTCCGTTTTGGACCTGGCGACCCGCAGGGAGACCGAACCTTGTGCAATGGAAACATCAGCCATCTGCAGGCCACCAGTCGGCGTAGCCTTGGATTGTACCGTCAACTCGCTTAGACGCAGTGCAGCGAAGAACGCTAGAGAGAAGGCCGCCCTGAATAACGCAGTCTCATATGCATTCTTGCACACCCGTTCCAGCGCCAACCACAGGTGATGCAGTAGTTCGCACGTGACAGGCCTTCTGGTGTCTGGACGCCTCGGAGCAAACCGAGCCCATCCCTTCAAGAGCGTCCGGATCAGGAAGCTGGCCCGAGGGTTGCCCCAACCGCGCAGCTTGGAGTAGAAGGCGAAGCCGGTGATGTTCGAGGCGACCGCTGTCCTGGAGGAACCCGCTTCGAATGCCTCCGTGATGTACCGGGCCATGAGTTGATCTGGGACTGGTCCTCCTGTCCATCCCTGGCCCTGCAGGTGCTCACAGACTTGGCGAAAAGCTCGCCGGTATGTGTATAGAGTAGTCTTGGCTAACGAGCTGGTGATGAGTAGGTGCATGGAGTTGTTGCTAGCTGCCATAGTTGCTCTGGTACTGGAGTGGGCTGCTTGCTTGCTGATGGTGCCAACTGCTGGAAGAGAGAAAAGTGAAAGCGTGAAAGAGCATCAGCTATTCTGTTATCAACACCGGGTACGTGCTTTGCTCGCGCCGTCAAGTTAAGCTGCAAGCAACGTAGCACGAAGTGGCGGAGAAGCGCTGCAGTGTGGGGACAACGCGCCGTTTGCCTGTTTATGATTTCCACTACAGCTGCATTGTCTGACCAAAGGATAACACATTTATTAGCCAGGGCAGCGCCCCAGACGTTGACCGCAGCAACAATGGGGAATAGCTCAAGGAAGGTGATGTTCTTGGTGAGGCCACTGTGTGTCCACTGCAATGGCCAAGGGGCAGCGAACCAGTCTCCGTTGAAGTAAGCCCCGCACCCCACAGTCCCGGCGGCATCTGTATAGAGGTTAAGGTCTATGCTGGACGTTGGGGCTGATTGGATTAGGGCTCTCCCGTTGAAGTCTTGTAGAAAGCGCATCCAAACGATGAGGTCCTGCTTCATGGGAAGGGTTATGCGCAGATGATGGTGCTTGCGTGAAATGCCTGCAGTGGCTGCCGCAAGCCTGCGGACAAATACCCTGCCCATTGGGAGAACCCTACAGGCAAAGTTGAGGGAGCCAATGAGGGATTGCATCTGGTAAAGGGTGATCTTGGTTGAATGCAGGGTAGCAAGGATTTTTCGTGCTAACCCCTGCAGCTTGTCCTCCGGGAGTCTGGTAGTACGAGTTACCGAATCAATCTCTATTCCCAAGAAGGTGATGACTGTGCATGGCCCTGTGGTTTTGCTATCGGCTATGGGCACTCCGAATTCCCGGGCAACGGTGTAGAAGACCTCCATGAGGTCTCTGCAGGTGCTGGAGTCGCGGGGCCCGACGAAGAAGAAGTCATCCAGGTAATGGACAATTGTGCTCACGGTCGCCCGTTGGGACACCACCCAATGCAGGAAGGTGCTGAAGGCTTCGAAGAGATTGCAGGAAACTGCGCATCCCATGGGCATGCATCTGTCGAAGTAAAACTGGTTCTCATGGGCGAATCCTAACAGCGGGAAACAATCCGGGCGGACCGGCAGGAGGCGGAAAGCAGATTCAATATCGACCTTTGCCATGAGCGCCTTCGGACCCGCCTCCCGCACTAAGTCCAACGCCGCATCGAAAGACATGTACTGGACAGATGTCACTCCCTCAGGTATGGAGTCGTTCACTGATTGCCCGGGAGGGTGTGACAGGTTGTGGATGAGGCGATATTTGCCCTGCTCCTTCTTGGGGACGGCCGTGAGGGGAGAGACAAACATTCTTGGGAAAGGGGGGTGCCAAAATGGGCCCGCCACCCGGCCTGCAGATCGCTCGCCCGCTAGTTTGTCTGAAATGATGCGAGCAAGGCGGGGCCTGGGACGCTCTGGTGGTGCCGAGGGGGAGAATGGTATGTCGCCCCGGAACGGTATAGGGAACCCGTCACGGAAGCCACGCAAAAGTAATGCTGCGGCCTGCCGGTTGGGGTACCTCTCCAACCAGGGCACCATGTCATTCAGCCTGATGGGGGTGGGGGCCCTGGTGAATAGCTCAAGGTTTGTGCTGGCCTCCTTGCCTTTGCACTGGTTTTCTTGGGCAAACGGCAAGGGGGTGCGGAGCTCCGCATGTGGCGCACAGGTGCTTGAATTTGCAGTCGTGGATGTTGCAGGTGCCTTTGTTGTACTTCCAACAGACCTCTCGAGAGAGCGTGGTAGGCCTCCCGTGCCTGTTCCCTGCCCCGGGTGCTTTATGCTGGGGGGCACGCCTATGTGCATTGTGTGGTCGCGTGAGGACATTTCGCAGCCACAGGCCGCCGTCGTCTGTATCCCAAGCCATTCTAGGGTTTGCCTCCATCTTGTCCCTAAAGTGCTCGTCATACTCTAACCAGGCATAACCCTCGTGTTCACGGTAGATGGTTAAAACTGTTTCTAGGTAACAGAGCATGGGATCCATTTGGTCACGCTGCTTCCTGTACACGATGCTCATCATGCGCGCATAGGATATTACCCAGCACGCAAGGTTCCGTGGGAGCTCTCTGTTGTGGTCTGGTAACAGGTCTCCCTTCTTTGCTCGTTTCTTCGCATGTCGCCTGCGCCTGCCCTCCGCCAGCTTAAAAATGTCAAAATACCTCCGGCGCATGACCTTCTTTCGGAGGGACTTGGGGACTCTCTGCCAAAGCCGCTCTGTGGGGACACCTTGGGTGAAGGCAGGCGGAGGGGCCATGTGTAGTGCGTTGGCGGCTCCGGTAGGGGAGACATAGGAAGAAGATGAAGAAGAAGACGAGGAAGAAGAGGAGGAGGAGTCAGAAGATGATGTGGAACTGGAGCGACCAGATCGCCTACGCTTCTTAAAAAAACTCCTGTACCGCCCGCTTCAAAAAGACCGCTCAGACCCGCTCGGCAGCCTTTTCTCTTGTGTCTGCAGCCCACCCGCTGTGACCCCGCCCCCTTCCGGCCCCTCCGCCAATGACGCAGCGGGTCACCCGCTACGTCACCTGGGATGGCAGGGAAGCCGGAAGCAGGGGGCAATTCGGACCAGGGAGCGAGCATGCGGCAGCCGCCATGTTATGTCCGGCTGCTCTGCATTCGCTTCGCTTGCCTCTTTAAATCCTGAGTGGTGTAGAATGAGTAGAAGTGAATCGATTTTTTTACTCTTTCAGTAGAGAGGTGTGGTAGCCGTGTTAGTCCACTCTTAAGTTATCAATAGAAATCAAACAAAATAAAACATGGAAAAGAAAATAAGATGATACCTTTTTTATTGGACATAACTTAATACATTTCTTGATTAGCTTTCGAAGGTTGCCCTTCTTCACCTTCAAGAAATGTATTAAGGACTTCCGATCTGAGGAAGAAGGGCAACCTTCGAAAGCTAATCAAGAAATGTATTAAGTTATGTCCAATAAAAAAAGGTATCATCTTATTTTCTTTTCCATGTTTTATTTTGTTTGATTTCTATTGATAACCTTTACTCTTTCAAAAAGTACAAAGACTAGGAGACACTCTATGAAGTTAAATAGAAATACTTTTAAAACAAATAGGAGGAAATATTTTTTTCACGCAATGAATGGTTAAGCTCTGGAACTTGTTGCCAGAGTATGTGGTAACAGCAGTTAGCATATCTAGGTTTTAACAAAAAAGTTCAGACAAGTTCCTGGAGGAAAAGTCCATAATCTGCTAATGAGACAGGGATGGGGAAGCCACTGCTTGCCCTGGGATTGGTAGCATGGAATGTTGCTGTTTTGGTTTCTGCCAGATACTTGTGACCTGGATTGGCCACTGTTGGAAACAGAATACGGGCTAGATGGATCATTGATCTGACAGTGTATGGCTATTCTTATGTTCTTATGATTACAGATAGTAATTGGTGGAACCCCCCATACTATGCTTTGTGAGCTCACTTTACCTTTCTGTACTTTGAATCTGGGCAGCAAAAATAACGTTTTGTAATATTTTCTTATTTCCAAAGCTGTCATAGAAACCCAGCAGAGGAGATTCCATACCTGTTTCTGAAGTATTAGGAGGGAAGACTTGTCCAGCTCTAACTTGGACATCTAAATTCTAATTGTGTAAGAAGCAAACTCGAATTGTATAATATCCTCCCCATTTCAGTCTCATAAACACTTAAACGCGGGTCGGGCAGCGAGGTCCTGCGAGATCCAGGCTCTTCCAGGTCACACAGAGCACAACACTGGGAGAGAAAAGCCATGGCTAATGAGAGGGGAAGAGTTACAATATGTAATATCTCTGCCTGTAACCTCAGGGCGAATTGCTAGAAAGGGTTAAATGAAGGATGTCGGTGCTGAGGGGAGGAGTAAGAAGAGAGATAGAGGTAAGGAGAGAGAGAAATAGGGAGAGAGAGACAGTGAAGTGGGAGAGACACAGCAGGAAGGAGGAAGAAAAAGAACTGCCGCAAGTGGGCTTTATTTCTTTTTCAAAAAGCAGAGTGAAAAGAACTAGTAGAGATTAGAAGAGAGAAAGAAGGATTGGAGCAGCAGCACCTGCTTTCCCGGCAGCATCCTCCAGTTAGGACGGGAAGGACAGCACTTTCCGGCTCCCCGCAGCACCGAGACAGCAGCAGTTCTCAGTCCCTCTCCCCGGGGCTACCCCCTCCCCTCCCCCACTCTCAAGCAGTAAAAGAAATACTGAATCTTCTCGTTAATCCGATACCGGCCGGATAAAGAGGTCCGGCGTCCCAGAGAGAGGACACGGAGCCGGATGCCGCACTTTTTACCAAACTGCAGAAAACACCTGAGATCCACAGAACCTGCAGCGCTAGGATTACAATCGGCAACGGGACGGGCACCCGCACAGCACCAGGGTCGGGACTATAGCGGCACTAACTGTAGCACTAGGATCGGGAGCAGTAGGGATCAGGACCAGGAAGGAACGGCAGCGTCCGTACAGCACTAGGGTCAGAACCGGCAGCGGCATAAGGACCAGCAAAAACCCAGCAGGATCAGACCTGGCATCAGGACCTGCTCCAGTTTCTAATCCCAGCCGGGAGTAGCGAGTGGATCTTTTTTCAAAATTCTTTCGTCCTGAAGGCTTCCTGGATCTGGTATCTCCCCTGCTCTCCTCACCTTGAAAAATGCTCACGCAGCTGAAAAGACTCCTGCCAGGTAAGAAGCTGTCGTGCCTGCCCCGTCCCTTCCCAGCCTGCTCTCCACCGTTTCCATCCCTCCTAATAGCTCCTTTCCAACCACCCCATCCTTCTCTCCTCTTCCCTCTCCACCTCGGGGAGCATCTTCTTTCTCTGTCATACCTGTTCCTTCCTCTTCTCTTTCCTGCTAGCAAACTTTCCCTGTATTCTTCTGCTTGATGCTACTTTGTATTTTTTTTTTATTTTTAATAATCCAAGAGGTCATTAAATCGGTTTCTTTTCTCTGATTTATATTCATCGTTTCTCTGACGAGGTGCTAAATTGTTAGGGGAAAAGCGGGAAAAGAAAGACCAGGTGGAAAAGGAGAGAGAGGTGCACAGAGAGATACTGAGAAGTGTAGAGGGGGACAGGGATAGGCGAGCAACAATTACAAAGATTGTCAGCCACAGCAGGAAAAAGACAAACGAAAGCTGTTAACAAAAAGCGAGACACACAAAGATTACGTCCACAGGCACAGAATGGGATAAAGGCATTTTTTAAAATAAGGCTCATAGAGATAATGTAGTGATATGGTATCTAAAGAATCCCTAAATTAGATTTTGATTATCAAGCATAAATAAACCCAGCTCGTTTTCTTCTCATGGCTTTTCAGATTTGTTTTCTGTAAAATTTACTGTAGTTAAGAATCTCTTTGGTGTGTCCACCACCCTCCCCCTTCCTTTTCTGTCCTACAAATTCTTGGATTGCAAAGTCTTTCACAGGGAGTCAGATTAACCTTCCTCTGTTTCCCCTGAAAAATCTCCTTCTTGGGGCAGAAATAGCAGCTAGATTTCTCCCGATTTCAGTTTATGACTTGTAACATTTGCTTCCTTTATGTAAGTAACATTTTTGCTAATATTTTTACTTTTTCTAACAAAAGATGTACATCTTTTCTGATGGTTACGCCCCCTGATTTTTAAAAAATCTCCTTTGTGATGCCATTCTTCTGCCCTTCTGATTTACAGCGCTCCCTTGACTTACTTAGATTTAGAATGAGGGTGGGGGGACGTCAATCAAACCAGAAATCGTTTTGTTAACTTTAATGGCCATTAGCCTTATTTTTGGTAGAACTGTTGATTTGAGACCTTGGAAAGGCTGGCATGCATGCAGTGCTGTGGGGAAAAGTTGACCCAGCTTTTCAATTCTTCCTTTTTCTGATCCTTGTTCTGTGTATAGACTATCTCACCTCCATCACTGGCAGCCACTCCTCCACAGAAAGGTCCTGCCAGTGCCTGCTCCTGTTTTCCAGCGGCTCCAGAGAAAAGCAATTCCTAACCTTTTCTGCAGCTTTTCTGGGGAAAAGCAGCTCTTCACTGACCCCTTTCTGTTAACAACGTGCTGCTATTTTAAAATGACAATATATGTTATATTGTTTTGTCATGTCCCATCTGGTACAAGACAAAAAACCTAACACCTTACCATTTATTTGCTGCTTGCACTTTCTGAAACATTTCATAGACTGCATGTGGTATACTAAAATCGAAACAAATGACACAGACGGGAAAATCAACCAATATACATGACATAAATCTAAATGACATTTTTTTCCACGCACACCCCTCCTTTCTGTTGCTCCGGAGGAAGGCATCTTTATGCTTATACCCTTTGATCTGGCACCAATGCATGGAAGAGTGGTATCAGACTACTCACTGTATAAAAAGACATCAATAGACAGTGACTTTCTAATTGTCTTGTCACAGCTGGGTTGGAAAGCTTTGGAATCACATCTACAAGTTAACCTGTAGGTCACATGTCTGAAATGACTCCAATCAGGGAAGGAGGGGATTAAGAATGGGCGATTGTCTCCCTTTGCTTCCCCTCAGGACTACGGGAACTAATGAACATTGTGTTGGCTCAACAGAAATGAAACCGAGCTCACAGATCAGGTTTTCTCAGCCAAACCTTGTTAAATATTCAGGAAGGCACTGCACCTGGCAGCCCATGAGAATGGTACATTCTGGCCATGTGGAGCTGGACCCAGCTCACGTGCCCTACTTCATCTGCTCATTTCATCCCAGACCTATTCAGAGCTTCTCAAGGCTCAAAGTTCCATTTCAAGCCACAGAGCCTAAATATTACATGAGCCTTGACAGCTTTCAAAGAGAATAGAATTACTGACAATGGCGCAAAACTCAGCCTGTCAAGAATAGCACAGGACAGGGCTGTGCAGCCAAGAATAACATGAGTAGCCCAGTGGCTCAGCAGGGGTCCTGCGTGTGTGTTTGTCTTCCTCATGCTGGCTGGGACTGAGGAAACTATGAAGCATGGCCAGCCTTACATTTATTGCCATATTAGGTTGCTCCGAAATCTCTACCTTCAGCACCCCCTCTTCGCCATCTCTGTAGATCTCTTTATCAAAGCAGTGTCTATGCCGTGGATTCCCCAGAGCCACCTGCTTTCACAACCATATTTGCAGTCCAGACCTGAGCATGGGAACTGAGCTAGGCTGCCACTGTTGTGGTGATGGCAGATGGCTCTTGATACTCCAAGGAAGGAGCAAATACCACTTTGATAGTTGGTTCCATCTAAGCAACAGGGAGATGGAAGGGTGGTGAAGACAAAGTTTTAAAGTTTGTAGCAAAGGGCATGGATGTCATGAGGGGACACCAATGAGAGGTCATGGGGAAAGAGGTAGAAAGATTTTGCAACTGCAAGCAATGGTGTAGCTGATTGCATGGTGAAGCCATCCTTGCTGAGGAAGCAGCATTCACGGTTTTTGGGAAAGAAAGGGAGACTAATATCTGCAACCATACAGTTTTAGGACTGTGTGCCCCTGAGTGAGCACCTGCAAAAGTGGTGGCTTGGCTAGGACAATCCTGTTCAAAATGGTCTTTGGCTCCCTGCTCCAACCAGTCTGGTTCTTAGGATATGTATAAATATGCATGAGATGTATTTGCATTCCAATTAATATGTTCATGCATATTCATTAGGAATATCTTGAAACATTGACTGGCTGAGGTCCCACCGAACCCATTTAAGTACCACTAGGCTAGATGGCAGATGACTTCAAGACTGCAAGAGCCTTCCAGGTATCTGTATGTAAAGGTTTGTGGCTCTGTAGCCTCAATGAATGGCAATTTGATTGAGCCAGATAAGAACAAAGCATAAATAAACTGCTAAATCTCCTTAAAAAAAAACAACCCCATAGGATATAGTGTGCTATCAGGGCTAACATGGCATACATAAGATGTACTTTGAGATATATCATCGGATAAAGGGTACCATCATAATGAAAAATTGTTAGTCATATATTTGTAAACCAGGAAACAAAGGTCAGAGGTCACCCAAGATACTGAAAGAAGCCAAACTGGACTTGTCCATTTGAGAACTGTGGTGTGATTAATCTCTGGACCCCTTAAATATGCTCCGGTACCATGGCTGCTTGTGCTGGCAAACACTGCTTCTCCATACATGCACCCTAATGCTTTCTATCCTCTGAGGATGCCAGCAAATGGAGCCTGATGGATATCTTCCCATCCACCAAAATGTTGCCAGCATTGTTCATCAGTGTTTAAAATCATGCAGCCCAGGACCTGTGCTTTCAATCTGATACAAAACAATTTTACTATCAATGAGGTCTGGAGAGTTGACTGCAGTTTGCAGGTGTTTATTAAGTAAATATATTGTGGAAGACTCATCAAGGAAGGTCCCTGGATTTCTTCTTCCATGTGGACTATGGACATCTCTAAACCATCTCTGTACAGATCATGGAAGATACAGTTACATCATGAATAAATGGAAATTAAGATCTTCACTGGAGTTTGATTGTGGCTATCAAGCACAGACTATGGAATATTTAATAACCCAATGCTGGATTCATAAGTAGGAAAGAGATATTAAAGAGATTTATTCAGCTACCCCTGGGGCAATCAGCTGGCTTCAATATCTCAATGTAAAATTATAGTCACTTCTGTGCTGGTACTTCAGCCACATTCAAGAGAGGACCCAAGATATGCAGATTATATTTCAGCATCTTTGCAATGCCTATATTCTTACCATTCATCAGTGACAGGAGGGGTTTCTTTAACTCATCAGGGTTGAAGTCATCATATCCCTCTCCTTATGAATCTGCAGTACCCTTTCCTTTCTGGACAACTGCCATATATTTTAGTTTGTTCCATAAAGCAATACATTTTTGTTTAAAAAGTTATTAAATTAACCCCTAAGGACCTAAACTATTGTGGTCTTTTCCCATAGACACAGAATGGGAGAAAAGCCTTAATGAATTAGTCTCTACATGTGACAGTTTCAGACTATTTTGCTTTCACTGTAAGTCCAAGAGTGCCTTTGTGATGTCATGAATCGCTGTGACATCATCTGTCTCTGTGACATCAGTCACATCCAATTGGTCAGAAATTTTATGTTCTATTATTGTATTCCAATCGTGATGTCCATATAAAAGTTTTCATATGATGGTTAATAAGCTCACATGTATAGTCTAAATATTGTTTAAAATAATTTATATTTTCAAAAATAACCAAAATAGACAACTAACTACATAACACTAATAATATCATATTTGCACACTCATCAGGGTACCATAACAAATAAGAAATACAGTTCAATGCATTTATTTATTTGTTGCATTTGTATCCCACATTTTCCCACCTATTTGCAGGCTCAATGTGGCTTACAATTTCCGTCATATAATCTCGTTAAACCCAGAACAGCAAACACACAGTTTATTTGGGGGGAAAATATTGTGAAAACAATCCGATGGCACTGCATTTTGACATGAGAAGCTTAGTTAGAAAATGATGGCAGTCACTTATCCATGTATCATGGACAGGAACTATTTCATCCTTAGGTTAAGTCTATCTGATCAATGACAAGATAAATATACAACAATTGTTACACTCCAGGAGATCATTTCACTGCACACAACACACTATGATGTGCAAGCAGGGAGGTTCCAACCATTAAACACAACCGAGGGGGGCCGATACACAAAGCTTACATGCTAGCAACATCTGATTTAGACTGGTTCTGGCCAGCTTAGCATTCACGTTATTCAGTGAGTAATGCACAAAGGGGTCTGCATGGATCTTACCATTCATTGTTGCAGCTACTGAAAACCCTATGCAAATGTATAACAACAAGAGACGGCTGAGGGGAGACATGATAGAGGTATATAAAATAATGAGTGGAGTGGAACAGGTGGATGTGAAGCGTCTGTTCACGCTTTCCAAAAATACTAGGACTAGGGGGCATGCAATGAAACTACAGTGTAGTAAATTTAAAACAAATAGGAGAAAATGTTTCTTCACCCAACGCGTAATTAAACTCTGGAATTCGTTGCCGGAGAACGTAGTGAAGGCGGTTAGCTTGGCAGAGTTTAAAAAGGGGTTGGACGGTTTCCTAAAGGACAAGTCCATAAACCAGTGGCATTCATAGGCTGCCTGACACCCGGGGCGGATCGCCGATGCGCCCCCCAGTGCAGCGCACCCCCACCCCACCGGCGAAATTACACCCCCCCCCCCACCAGGTGCATTTTTACCTGCTGGGGGGGGTGCCGCGCGCCTGTGGCTGAGTCCGCTCGTTCCCTCCCTGCTGCTCCCTCTGCCTTGGAACAGGAAGTAACCTGTTCCGCACAGAGGGAGCAGCAGGGAGGGAACGAGCGGACTCAGTCAACAGGCGCGCGGCACCCCCCCCCCAGCGGCATGCACCCGGGGCTGATCGCCTCCCCCCCCTTGGTACGCCACTGCCATAAACCGCTACTAAATGGACTTGGGAAAAATCCACAATTCCAGGAATAACATGTATAGAATGTTTGTACGTTTGGGAAGCTTGCCAGGTGCCCTTGGCCTGGATTGGCTGCTGTCATGGATAGGATGCTGGGCTTGATGGACCCTTGGTCTTTTCCCAGTGTGGCATTACTTATGTACTTATGTACTTATTAGTATTAAAATGAGCATTCCCTATGATTCACAGAAAGGAGCGCCTACCTTCTATATGTAAACTTTTCCGGCAGGTCTGGAGCTGTCAGTAGTGTGAGGGCGACATGAGAATAAGCTCTGCACAAGAATTAGAAAAGGCTTCTGCTCCATTTGTGACTACAAGGATCACAATCCGCCTCAGATCTGATAGATTTTGACCGCTAATAGTGCTTTAGGAAATGTCTTGGACATTTTTGACAGGCTTAAAACCTCCATATGTTAGTACCCACTGCGTGACTTTGAATTGGAGAACCTAAGGAAGGGAAGGATGCATTTTCCGTTGATTGCCAGGGATAACATGCAAGGGTATAAGTGGCGGTAATCAAGCGGCTTGGTAGGGAAAGCACCTAGCACATGCGTAGAACATGGACACTTTCCGAGAGACTGTTTTGCACATGTGCTAGGCACTTGCTGGACACGGGGGAGATAGGGACACAGAAGGGCTATGCTGGACACAACAGGGATAAGACACAGAGGGAGGGAGAGGGACACAGAGGGGTAATGCTGTACATGGGGAAAGGGAGAGGGACACAGAGAGGGGAATGCAGGACACGGCAAGACAGAGACACAGAGGGGACATGAATATAAGAACATAAGAATAGCCATAATGGGTCAGACCAATGATCCTTCTAGCCTAGTATCCTGAACAGTGGCCAATGCAGGTCACAAGTACCTGGCAGAAACTCAATTTGTAACAATATTCCATGTTACCAATCCCAGGGCAAGCAGTGGTTTCCCCCATGCCCATCTTAATAACAGACTATAGACTTTTTCTCCAGGAACTTGTCCAAATCTTTTTTAAACCCAGATACGGTAACCGCTATCACCATATCCCAGTGGCGTTCCTAGGGGGGCTGGCACCCGGGGCGGATCGCCAATGCGCCCCGCCCCCCCGGGTGCAGCGCCCCCCCCCCCCCCCCGATGCAGCACGGACCCCTCCCCCCCGGCGAAAGGACACCCCTGCGAAGTACCCCCCCCCACCGGGTGCACACCGCTGGGGGGGGGGGGGTGCTGCGCACGCCTGTCCTCCGTTGTTCCATGCTTCTTCTCTGCCCCAGAACAGGAAGTAACCTGTTCCGGGACAGAGAAGAAGCATGGAACAATGGAGGACAGGCGTGCGCGGCACCCCCCCAGCGGCGTGCACCCTGGGCGGACCGCACCCACCCCCCCACCCCCCCCCCAGGAACGCACTGCCATATCCTCTGGCAGCAAGTTCCATAGTTTAACTATTCTTTGAGTGACAAAATATTTCCTCCCATTTGTTTCAAAAGTATTTCCATGTAATTTCATTGAGTGTCCCCTGGTCTCTGTACTTTTTGAAAGAGTGAAAACTCAATTCACTTTTACCTGTTCTACACCACTCAGGATTTTACAGACCTTAATCATATCCCCCCCCCCCCCCCCCCCCCCCATCCTCACTCTTCTTTGAACCTTTTCTAATATCTTTGTTGAGATACGTTGACCAGAATTGAATGCAATACTCAAGGTGAGGTCATACCATGGAGTGATACAGAGGCATTATAATATTCTTGGTCTTATTTTGCATCCCTTTCCTAATAATTCCTGGCATCCTGTTTGCTTTCTTGGCTGCCACTGCACCTCAACAAAAGTGTGTTGGCTGAGGGCAAGTGGGATATGTAAAAGAGAAGAGAGGCAGACTGACTGCAGGCCTCTATGGAAGCACAGGCAACATCTCCAAACATGCTGAACAGTCCTATCCCCGTTTCCAGGCCCTCCTCAAGGCCCATTTTTTTGCAGTGGCTTTCCCCTTCCCAATGCCCGCGCAGTAGTGCCTGGCCCTCTGTCCTGGAATGCTCGTGCTTTCTTCCTTTCCTCTGGCCTTGACGATGATGGAGTTCTTTTCTTTCTTTAATTTATGATTGTACACCGCTCTGATAGGCACTGAAGGATGGTATATCAAGTCCGTAATAAGCTAAACTAAATTAAACCTCACAGAAATTTTAACTAGATTAATGGAACAGTTATAATTGAAACATTCGCTTTTATTTATTTATTTATTTTTTCTTTCTTTCTTTCTTATATCTCATATTATCTGAAAAGTGAATTTCAGTTCAATGTGGCTTACAATAAAATAATTAATATAACAGTAGACATACATTGGAATAATAATTCTTTAATTAATGATTAAGTGGAGGGGCATAATCGAACGGGGCGCCCAAGTTTTCCTGGGGCCGTCCTGGCAGGACGGCTCCGTAAAGGGGCAGGGAAACCTGTATTATCGAAACAAGATGGGCGTCCATCTTTCATTTCGATAATACAGTCGGGGACGCCCAAATCTCAACATTTATGTCGACCTTAGAGATGGTTGACATAAATGTTGAGATGGTCGACCTTAGAGATGGTCGTCTCCGGTTTCGGCGATAATGGAAAATCTCAAAAACGACCCAATCCAACTCATTTGGTCATGGGAGGAGCCAGCATTCCTAGTACAGTGGTCCCCTTGACATGCCAGAACACCAACAGGGCACCCTAGGGGGCACTGCAGTGGACTAACTGATGCACTAACTGAACGGAAAAAGCCCTCCCCTTACTGATCCCTTAGTGATTCAGAAAGGAATGGGCATGCATGAAGGAAATTGCATGCAAATGAGCTGCTTGCTGTTAGCTCATTTGCACACGATTTCCTTTCTAAGGAGGGGAAGCCAGTGCAGAGCAGCCAAGCGTTATGCGTGGCTGATCTGCGCATGCCATAGATGGCTTCATACACTCAGACAAGCTGCGTGTATAATAGCCGTCTACAACCTTTAAAAAGTACAAGTCCAGGTGATAACATCCAAGTGCTTGTCAGGGATGTCTTTTTTTTTTTTTTTTTAGTATGGGTGAATGATGTCCAAGTGTTAGGTGCCTTGGCTATGCCTCTGTCCCTGTGATGGGAAGTTGAGGATGTCCAAAGTGTGAATGTTTCTGTGAGGAGGATGTCCATGCCTTTGCTATGCCTCTGACACCCCCTTTATTTATTTAGATTTTGGATCACAAGTAGCAGCAGTGGAATTTGAACCAGCCACCTCTAGATTGCAAGACCAGGGCTCTAACCACTAGGCCACTCCTCCACTCCACTCCCTTGAAATTTGGCCGTCCCTGTGGGGGGGGGGGCAGTTCAGGACGTCCAAAATGTTTGAAAGAAGGACATCCATGCCTTCGCTATGCCTCCGCTGACACACACACACCTCCCCCCACCCCCACCCCCACCCCCACCCCCAGGGACCTGCATACTGCTGTGATGGACCTGAGTATGATATTTGAGGCTGGCAAAAAAAGTTTTTAAAGTTGTTTTTTTCAGGGTGGGAGGGGGTTAGTCACCACTGGGGGAGTCAGGGGAGGTCATCCCCGATTCCCTCCAGTGGTCATCTGGTCAGTTCGGCACCTTTTTGAGGCTTGGTCGTAAGAAAAAATGTCAGGGACGCCCTTCTTTTTTCCATTATCGTTCGAGGACGCCCATCTGTTAGGCACGCCCCAGTCCCACCTTCACTACGCCTCTGACACACCCTCTGGGAACTTTGGTCATCCCCGCGACGGGAAGCAGTTGGGGATGCCCAAAATTGACTTTTGATTATGCCGATTTGGCCGACACTGAGAGAAGGACACCCATCTCCCATTTTGTGTCGAAAGATGGGCGCCCTTCTCTTTCGAAAATAAGCCTGATAGTGAAATATTTTTTAAACAGGTAAGTTTTTAAAGCTTTACGGAACAGAAGATAAGAGCTTTGCTTCTATTTTCCTTTGGAATGAGATTCCACCATTTGGATCCATTTGGATTCACTTTAAAAGGAAACTTAATGTGGGTGGGGTTTGGGGGGCTGTGCCCAGAATATTTTACAAAACAGTAACAAGTGTCAAGATCTGTATGATGGGATTTGAGCACTATGGGGGGGAGGGGGAATTCTATAAAATAGCACCTAACTGTAGGCATGCTTAGTGCCAATTCTATAATGGCATTAAGCTGTGCCTAAGCCATTACCGAAGAGTAATGCAAAGCCACTTTGTCATGCCAAAAGTGAGGCACTACAACTTATGTCAGGTCAATGGCAGGCATAAGCTGGCATGTAAAGAGCCCTTTTTCTAAACTGTAGTAAAAGTGGCCTGTGCTAGTTTGGATGCATGAAATTAGCACGTTCTGGGCCATTTGTGTACTGCAGCAGGTAAAAAGACCCTTTTTTTTAAAATGGGGAAGTAAATGGCCATGGGCTAATATGAAAAGTACTGAATGGCTATTTTCTGCCTGAGCCCTTAACGCCACCTATTTCCTTGGCGGTAAGGGCTCATGCAGTACTACTCCTGCGGTAATCAGACTGCATGCGTTAATGTGGCCACACTATTCATTACCGCTGGGAACGCCCCCCGTGGTAGAAAATAGAAAATGATTTTCTTCCATGGGAAACAGCACCCGCTAACTTCAAAACCACCACAGGGCACCTGCACTACCCCAGTGGTAGTGTCACGAGTTAGCCCTACCCAAAAAGGCCCCTAAGTGCAGCTTGCAAAATGCGCATCTGATACTATTTTACAGGATGTGCACATTAGTAGGAACACCCATGTCACACCAGGGCCACCAAGAGACAAAGTAGGGCAAACAATATATCCCCCCTTCCTACCTGCTGCCGCCACCTCCCCCCCCCCCCCCCGCATGCTCACTGCCACTGCCTCGTTACCCCCGCCTGCACGCTACCAGTGCCACCCCATCACCCAGTTCAATATCTCTTTTGTCTTTGCTGCCAGCAGCATAAAAAAAGAAGTAACTTACCTCTGGCTGGGCTCTGACATGTTTCCTCTGCTGTGTGTCCCACCTGTGCAGACCAGGGGCATAGCCAGACTTCGGCGGGAGGGGGGTCCAGAGCCCGAGGTGAGGGGGCACATTTTAGCCCCCCACCCAGCGCCGCTGACCCCCCCGCCATTGCCGACTGCCGCCGCCACCACCAACTTTGACCCCTCCTGCCAATGACCTTCTCGACCCCCCTCCCGCCGCCAACCCTCCCCCGCCACCCCAAGCTCCGTTCTGTTTCTGAGTCTGACGTCCTGCACGTATGAGTCTGATGTCCTGTACGTTGTACATGCAGGACGTCAGACTCAGAAACAGAACGAAGGAAGAAGAAGACCTCGGCTGACGGGGATTGGGGTCTCCCGCCAGCAAAGGTAGGCGACAGCGACGGCGGGTTGGCAGCGGGAAGGGGGGTCGAGAGGGTCATCAGCAGGGAGGTCCAGGGTTAAATCTATGGGGGCCCAGGCCCCCATGGCCCCAAGTAGCTACGCCCCTGGTGCAGACACAGGAAATTGTGTCAGAGGAGGCAGGACAAATCAGAGGGAACACTTCCCAGGCTGGTTGCTTTTTTTGTTGTTGTTGCTGCCAGTAGCCTGCAGGAACTCTGCCAAGGGGAGGAGGGAAAGATGAGAGAGATACTGAACTGGGTGGAGGCAGGGGGAGAATTTAATGCTGGTTTGCGTTAGCAACGCTTATGGATGGGCTCCCCTTGGAGGCCGGACATGGGGAAATCTTGCTCCCTGACCTCCCCTCGGCAGCCCTGTATCACACTCATACTCTGCCCACTGGTATAGCCCATTTGCTGTTATGCACCATGCAATAGTTCACCAGTTTTATAGAATAGTGCCTGGCATATACATGTCAATTTGTGACAGTATTCACCATGTAAGTGTGCCTGCTCTATAAATTAGTGTGCGTGATTTGCGCCTGATTTTAGGCACCCTTTATAGGATTTCCCCAAAGGCTCCCAGAAATTGATTGATTGATTTGTTACATCTGTATCCTACATTTTCCCACCTATTTGCAGGCTCAATGTGGCTTACCAAGTACTATAGAGGCGTTCGCCATCACCGGCATAGAAACAAATACATAGAGTTATTGTGGTCGAAGAAGGTTCAGGTGTTATAGACACATCGGGATTCGTTGAGAAGAAGAGTTATGTAATGTCTGTATCAGGCTGTGGTTTCGTTGTGTTGCAAGGTTTAGGCATTTAGGTTGGGTCAATGGATTATGCCTTTTTGAACAGGTTGGTTTTTAGTGATTTACGGAAGTTTAGGTGGTCGTACGTTGTTTTCACGGCTTTTGGTAGTGCGTTCCACAGTTGTGTGCTGATGTAGGAGAAGCTGGGTGCATAAGTTGATTTGTATTTGAGTCCTTTGCAGCTTGGGTAGTGGAGATTTAGGTATGTTTGTGCTGATCTGAGCGTGTTTCTTATTGGTAGGTCTATGAGGTCTGTCATGTAGCCCAGGGCTTCTCCATAGATAATTTTATGGACCAGGGTGCAGATTTTGAAAGTGATACATTCTTTGATTGGTAGCCAGTGTAGTTTTTCTCGAAGGAGTTTGGCGCTTTCGAATCGCGTTTTCCCAAATATAAGCTTGGCTGCTGTGTTTTGAGTGGTTTGAAGTTTCTTTTGAGTTGTTCTTTGCATCTCACATATATTCCATTGCAGTAGAAAGAGAGAGAGGAAACGGGGTGGGGAGGGAGGAGTGTGCAAATAGGCTCACCTGCCTAGTTATGGCTCTGCCAGCAGAGTACTGTGCCCAACATTTTGCCTTGAAATGGCTATATCAGGGGCTAAGTTACCAGTTGATAGAAAATTACAAATTTAACCACCTCTGGTCCAACAGATAACAAGGCTAAAAGCAATGTTCCTTCCTCTGGGTGTGTTTGGCCCTGTCGGGCACAGATATGTAAATCTCTGGGAGTCTCTGGATTTTAAATAAAGACTGTTTATCTTCTTATTACGTCTGCCCTTTGCTTTTATTTTCCATGTTGGATTTGGTGGAAAGTTTGCCTTGATTTCTCATCTCTCAAGGCAGGAAGTGCACCACTGTTTTATCATTCAGGTAGAAAGGGAAGGGAATCAGAAATGAGAGTGGAGAAAGAGATGGAGAGGGAGAGGAGAGAGAGGGAGGAAGGGGGAGGGGGGAGGGAGAGAGAGAGAGAGACAGAGGAAAAGGGGTGGGGAGGGAGGAGTGTGCAAATAGGCTCACCTGCCTAGTTATGGCTCTTCCAGCAGGAAGCTCAGTTTGAAGTGATGGAAGCTTCACACCAAGAGTACGAGCTGTAAATCTCAAAGACTGTGACAATACCTAACCTACTCTGGCTAAATATGGAGATTCATTCTTGTCATGGTATGTGTATAATAGAGCCAATTGGAGATACTTCCATTTAAGAAAAACGAAACACAAGGGGTCCATGATATAAGAGACTGTATCACTGACATTAGGGACAAGCCCAGTGCTTAATAATGCAAAAGAACGCTTCAGTCTGATATTAGGAAGAGAAAGAGCTCTGTGATGCAAGAGACAGCTTCAGTCTGGGGTTAGAGAGAGAGAGATCTGTGAAATAAGAGACAGCACCAAGCTGGTGTAAGGCAGAGACCACAAACCATGTCATTTTATAGTTGCTACAAATCTACAGGGATGTTCCCACAGCCACAACAAGCTGGTTCCAAGCTATGCAAGGAGTTTATCTGGGTCAGGAGAGATGCAGGGCTGTTAATCTTCCTGACACAGAGAGGCTGCTGTGCTTGTGTGAAAAAAAGGACCCCTGTGTGTTTGTACAGTATTTCTAATAAAGGGGGAAAAGGGAAGCAGAAAAAGACAGATGCAAGAGAAAGAGAGAGACAGATAGACAGACATGGGAGAAGGGGGCAAAGGAGAAAGGGAGAGGGAGAGAGAGGGATGTGATTGAAAACCTGAGGCAGGTATATCAGACTTTCCAGTTTCCTTGTTCCTTTTCCTCCTACAGGTTATAAAAACTTAAAAGTGTGTCTGAACCCCAGTAGTGAGGATCTATTCTCAACACAATTAAGGGACCAGAAAGAGATTAACTGCTGAAATTTCCCAAGTAGCAGCATCCTAGAGTGTTAAGTGGCAGGGAATGCCCCGATGTGGAGCTCCTTTAGAAGAGAAACCTGAAGTAATTACAGTAGAAAGAAAAGGTGAGCCGAAGCAGGGGATGGGGAGGTGGGGGGAGACGGGCAGGGGATGAAAGTTGATACATCCAGAGTGTTATTTTTTCTCACCACCTCCAGGAAAGAAAGTGAGAAAACATCTGAGAATCATCAGTGGCGTTACAGCGTCAGTAAAACTTGCACATAGATATTCAGAGAACACAGAGTGCCTGTCCATGAGAAAAGGGTTTATTTTTACTGCTGGTGAGTGAGGGGTGGGTACGTAGTAGCATATGAACAGGGAGGTAGATTTTAAGATTTAACTGATAAAAATCGATAAAGCATCCCCAATGTACAAACATTTAAAATAAGTGGGTTTTTTGGATAAATACTGACATATACCACCTCCCTAGTACTCCCTTGGCCCTCGCCTGCTTCTCTTTCCTTCACTCGGCCTTTTCTGTCCCTTTTCTAGGCTGATTCCTAATTGCACTTGTGGGTTATGAGTTAGTTTATTTGATACATTGCCTATAAAAAATATTATTGTAAGCAGTTTACAATCATTAAAAACAAAATTGAGGGAGAAAAAAAATTGGAAAGAACACAGAAGGATGCCAGCTTTACAATAAGATCATAAAAACAGCATACTAACACATACATGGAGGGTAAGAATGTGAGAAAATATTCAAAATGGAAAATGTGAGGGGTACAACAGTAAGTGTCCAGGCAAACAAGGCAGAATAAGGCAGAGCTATTTAATAAATAATTGGATGAAAATGCTTAAATAAAATTATGTGTCTTCAATGCCTTTTGAAATGTTTGATAAGATATTTCCAGACAAATACAGAGAGGGGCTAGTCCATAAAGCAGGAGCACGACACTACAGCTACAAGATTGGGCTTCATCAGAACGCGCCTGTAGATGTGATGGGATGACCATAAGATTTTGATGACTTGAATGAAGAGCACAAGCAGGCCTGTAAGGATTTGGAAGATTAAAGAGGAATAGTGGAGAACCAATGATTGATGTGCCAGCATAAGGATCTTGAAGGGATTACAATAAACAATTGGAAGCCAATGTTTGTTAATAAGAAGTGGGGTGATTCTATCAATTTTTTTGGCACCATAAAGAAGTTTAATAGAACTATTATGAATAAGTTGAAGTCTTCTTATTTGAACCTGGGGTAGGCCTTGATAGAGAGAGTTACAGTAGTCTAATGTGACAGAACTAAGGAGTGAATTAAAAGACAGAGCACAGACTGTTTCAGAATAGCACATAGTTGCCTAAGAGTAAAAATGATTTCTTTTCTAGGCTACAGATGTGTGTATTAAAGATCAGATGCCTATCTGTTTATATATTTACTAGCCGTTAAGCCCGTAAAAACGGGCGGGTATTGGAATGTTTTTTCCCCCAAGGCCCCCCCTCCCGTTGCAGCTGCAAAGCCCCCTGCCATCCTCCTTCCCTGCCAGCTCCAAGGCCCCCTCTGTCCCTCCCTCCCAGCTCCAAGGCTCCAGTCCTCCCCCCTTCCCAGCTGCAAGGCCCCCTGCCCTCCCTCCCTCCCAGTTCCAAGGCCCCAGGCCCTCCCCCCCAGCTCTCAAGGCCCCCTTCCCTCCCTCCCAGTTCCAAGGCCCCCTGCTCTCCCTCACAACTGTAAGGGGCCCCATTCCCTCACAACTGTAAGGGGCCCCCTGCCCTCCCTCCCAGCTCCAAGGCTCCAGTCCTCCCCCCTTCCCAGCTCCCAAGGCCCCCTTCCCTCCCTCCCAGTTCCAAGGCCCCCTGCTCTCCCTCACAACTGTAAGGGCCCCCCTGCTCTCCCTCACAACTGTAAGGGCCCCCCTGCCCTCCCTCCCAGCTCCAAGGCTCCAGTCCTCCCCCCTTCCCAGCTGCAAGGCCCCCCGCCCTCCCTCCCTCCCTCCCAGTTCCAAGGCCCCAGGCCCCCCCAGCTCCCAAGGCCCCCTTCCCTCCCTCCCTCCCTCCCAGTTCCAAGCCCCCCCCTTCTTCCCAGCCAGCTGGAAGGCCCCCTTCAGTCCAGCCCTCCCAGCTCCAAGGCCCCCCTCCTTCTGAGACCTCCCATGTCCCCTCCCCCCCCCCAAGGTAGCCGCTACCGCCCCCCGCCCCCCCACGCCGGAGTCGCCACCACCCCCCCCCCCTTCACCCGGCCCGGGCCCTCTCTTCGTTATTCAACTTACAGCAGCGCCGAAACAGCAGCAAGCAGCAGCTCCCGTTGGCCTTCCTTCACTGCCTGTGCCTCGCCCTCGTGTGACGTCACGTCGGCGAGGGCGGGGCACAGGCAGTGAAGGAAGGCCAACGGGAGCTGCTGCTTGCTGCTGTTTCGGCGCTGCTGTAAGTTGAATAACGAAGAGAGGGCCCGGGCCGGGTGAAGGGGGGTGGTGGCGACTCCGGGGGGGGGGGGCGGTAGTGGCTACCTTGGGGGGGGGAGCGGTAGCGACGTCAGCAGTTCCCTCCCTCCCCTTCCGCGCAGTTTCCCTCTCTGTCCCGCCCCCCCTCCCCCCGTCATCACGTCTTGACGCGGGGGCGGGACAGAGAGGGAAGTCTCTACTGCGCATTTGCAGGTGAGTCGGTCACTTGCCATTTATAGGTTTGATGTATGTGTGATTTACTAGATCCACACATCTGACTGGCAGGGCCAGGTGGTTTACAGTCTAAAACACAAATGGAAGAAAAGAACTACAATAATGGACAGGAAAGGCACTCATATCAAGACAACTCTCACATACAAAAAGAACAGAAGCTGGTGAGTTGCATACCAGGTCTTTATAATAGAGCTAAGTAGGGTAGGCCTGCTAGAAAAGCCACGTTTTCAATTCAGATAGGGGGCTGTAGAAAAAAAAATACAGTATGCCTTGTAGATTCATACTGGGCAAGCCTAGGTTCAGGGAGTACCAGACAATGGTCATTTAAGTGACCTAAGTGTACAAGCAGGGGTGTATGGAATAATTAGGGTAAATATTGCAGAATGCCTGTTCTAATGGCTTTAAAGGTGAGAAGAACTTTGAATTTAACATGAAACTCAATAGAAAGCCAATGGTGCTTCTTGAGTAGGGGAGTGATATGTTCTGACTTATGTGAATGACACAACAAACATATGGCCGTATTTTTTTAAAGTTTGCAGTCTCTTCAAGGCAGACTTAGCTATGCCAGAGTAAACAATAATGCAATAGTCAAATTGCGAAGTGAGAAGGGAAAGAATGAGGGAGTAAAAGGAATCATGATCAAATTAGCTTCTAACCGAATGAAGTTGCCTCAGAATAAAGAAAGTGGTTTTGCAGAGAGAGGCTATTTGTGGCTGAAAAGAGAGTTGATATTCAAGGTTTATCCCTGAATATCGAAAGGAACTGAATGGAATTATAATAGTACCAAGAATGGGAAGGTCAAAGGTTGGACAGAATAGCTGGCTGGTAAACCAGCAGGCAACAGTTTTCTCATGATTGAGGACAAGGCGATGAGCATGTAACCAGTGTACAATGGTATCAAGACACAGTTTCAGACGTCAGATATCAGGCTTGTCTGGATCAATATAATTGATTAGCAAAATATCTTCTGCATAGAAATGAAAGGCAATAGAAAACTCATGAATGACAGATGCTAGTGGGCTCAAAAAAGATTATACAAAACTGGAGATAAAATAGATCCTTGAAGGACCCCACACGGAACAGGCTTAAGGCCTGAGGTAGCTGTAGATGTAATAACTCTGCAAGTGCAATCTAGTAGGAAGGACCTTTTTAACCCATTGAAGAATAGTACTGGACAGACCAAGTGAAGCAATGCAAGAAATCAATAAGGAATGATCAGAGAGTTTGAAAGGAGCTGATAGATCTAGAGACACCGCAAGGACAATATAGCCTTGATCAGGTTTTTAATGTACATCACTGAGGACCGACGCTGAAATAGTCTCAGAGTTGCAACCTGGGCTGAAACCAGATTGACATGGGTGGAAGGCTGATGTTTTGTTGGCAAAAATATTAAATTGGAGAAAGACAATCTTCTCCACAATCTTAGAGAGGAAACAGAGGTTTGACATAGGATGGTAGCATGGTCAAGAGATTTTTTTTTTTCAAAATAGGTTGTATAACTGTTGTTTTCCATTGGGAGGAGGGGGGGAGATAACCTGATGTAAGACTAAGATTAACTTGGGACAGATTAACTTGGGACAGAATGAAGGGGAGCAACCCAAGATTAATCAACACTATCCAAGAAGATGGGAGCGTGTCTAGGGAACACGTGAGTCTTTTTCATAGATGAAATCACCTTAGTCAGTGAAATGAGAGTCAGAGTTTGGAAAGAAGACCACTTCACCTGTCATGGAAAAGAGTCAGTGCTCATTAGTGTGGCAGAAGAATCGCTGGAAGAAGACGAAGGATAGGGCTCAATCCTGTGCCCTGCACAAGGGGGAATGAATTGGAGAGTAACATTCTGCAAAGGAGGCCCATAGTGTGGCAAGTTTTGTACAGAAATAGTCTGAAAGGCTGTCCACAGATGGTGCTGACACTGCAGCTTGTGAGACAGGACCATTAGGTAGAGAACGAAAGATTGAGTAAAGTTCTTTAGTGGGGTTAACAGCTTTCAAGATAGAAGAAGAAAAGTAAAGATTCTTAGCCTTTTTTAAATGATAATTAAAGTGGTGATGGCGATCTTTACATAGTTGATGAGCTGAAGGGGTTCTAGTCAAAAATCATACCCAGAACTTTAATGTCTCCTTAAGAAAAATTGTACTTCTTTTGATAGCAGGGGTAAGGGTTCCTTTCTGAAGCATAGGCCAGGTACAAATAACACCCTCCATCTTCTTGGGGTTTAATTTCAAGCCATTATTGGTGATCCAGTAAGCAATCTGATAGAGCTTAACAGATAATAAAGAGAGGAATTCCTATGGGGGCAGATCAGAGGGGACTAATATTTGAATGTCATCTGCGTACATGAAGAAAGAGAATCCAAGAGATTGGATAAACAATGCCAAAGGAGCCAGGAAAACATTGAACAATAAAGGTCCAAGGATAGAACCCAGGAGGACCCCACATGGCAAAGAGTGAGAAGAAGTATTCAGTTAAACTTTAAAGGATCTGTCAGAGAGACAGGAACACACCAATAAGCATTGATTTTTGGTACCTTCAAAAACTCCTAATTAGCAGGAAAACAAACACCTACATTTACCATTTATGAACACCTAGAAATAGATGCCCTACTTATGAATGAACAGTGTAAATCAACTCTACATCTAAGAGACAGCATATGCCATATGCTCCCTCAATGTACTGCACCTTGAACTACTGAAAAGGCATGAGCTAAATCCAAGTCCCTTTACCCTTGAGTGGTGACATACCTAAAAGAGCAGTGGACTGGAAACCAGGGAAGCAGGTTCAACTTCACTACTCCTTGTGATTTTGGGTAAGTCAGGACTCAGGAGCATAGCCAGATGCCTAATTTTAGGCACGCTTGAGCCTCAAGTGGGTGGGCATAGGAACCCCACCCCTGTCTGGCATCTTCTGCCCCCAGGTGATCCAGCATCTCTTAACTTCACTCTCCCAACCTCCCCCCAGTACCTTTTAAATCCTTCAGTGCTGGGCTGGCAGTGAGCAGCTACTCACACTGGCTTCTCGCACCGGCCCTGAGCCTTCCCTCTTATGCAGCTTTCTAGTCCCAACACTGAAGGTACCAGGGGAGGGAGGAAGTTAAGAGATGCCGGATCACTGGGAGTCTTCAGCTGGTGGGGCTTGAGGATCCCCGCCAGCCACAAACTAACTGTGCCACTGCTGGATGGGCCTGAGCTCAGAGTAGGTGGGCCTGTGCTCACCAAGCCCCACCTGTGGCTATGCCACTGGTATAAGTCACTTAACCCTCCATTGGCTCAAGTATAAATTTAGATTCTGAGCCCTCCAGGGACTGGAAAATACCTACTGTACTTGAAAGTAGTTTGCCTAGAGCTACTACTGAAAAAGGCATGAGCTAAATCCAAAATTTCTTCCCTTAATATCATCTTGTTAATAAAGATGCTTAATTATCTACTAATATGACTGTTCCAGGCTGGTTTGGGTAGATGTCCTCAGTCATTATTGAGGCAATTTTACAAGTGTGCACCTCTTTCTAGGCGCTCTGATACCATGTGGTGACAGCCAACTCTGTAATGACATTTGGGTGCCCAGACTCTGTTGTCGAATTCTAGTGTAGCCTGGTATTAGCACATTTTACATTTAGGCACTGCAGACCTGGTGTAAATGTTAACATGTTTCTTCATTATCATGTTACCCACGATCCTTTCGCTACTACTAAATGTATATTTTCTTATAATTCTTATATATTTCTTATTATGTTTGCTTGTTAAAACACTATCATGTTCTATCATCATGTTACCCAAAAACCTTCTGTTATTACTAAATGTATACTTTCTCATGTATTTCCACTACTCATGATTATTGTAAGCCACATTGAACCTGCAAAGAGGTGGGAAAATGTGGGATAGAAATGCAACAAATAAAAAAATAAATGCATTTGCCCATAAACAGCCAGGACAAGCATTACTTACAGTATTACTACTACTACTACTTAACATTTCTAAAGCGCTACTAGGGTTACGCAGCGCTGTACAGTTTAACATAGAAGGACAGTCCCTGCTCAAGGAGCTTACAATCTAAAGGACAAATGTACAGTCAGTCAAATAGGGGCAGTCAAATTGGGCAGTCTAGATTTCCTGAATAGAGGTATAAAGGTTAGGTGCCGAAGGCGACATTGAAGAGGTGGGCTTTGAGCAAGGATTTGAAGATGGGCAGGGTGGGGGCTTGGCGTAAGGGCTCAGGAAGTTTGTTCCAAGCATAGGGTGAGGCAAGGCAGAAAGGGCAGAGCCTGGAGTTGGCGGTGGTGAAGAAGGGTGCTGAGAGGAGGGATTTGTCCTGTGAGCGGAGGTTTCGGGTGGGAATGTAAGGGGAGATAAGGGTAGAGAGGAAATGAGGGGCTGCAGACTGAGTGCATTTGTAGGTTAGAAGGAGGAGCTTGAACTGTATGCGGTACCTGATCGGATGCCAGTGAAGTGACTTGACGACAGGGGTGATATGAGCATATCAGTCCAGGCGGAATATAAGACGTGCAGCAGAGTTCTGAACGGATTGAAGGGGGGATAGATGGTTAAGTGGGAGGCCAGTGAGGAGTAGGTTACAGTAGGCAAGGCGAGAGGTAATGAGAGAGTGGTTGAAAGTTCGGGTGGTGTGCTAAGAGAAGAAATGGCAAATTTTGCTGATGTTAAAGAGAAAGAAGCGACAGGTCTTGGCTATCTGCTGGATATGCGCAGAGAAGGAGAGGGAGGAGTCAAAGATGACTCCGAGGTTGCGGGCAGATGAGACAGGGAGGATGAGGGTGTTATCAACTGAGATAGAGAGTGGAGGAAGAGGAGAAGTGGGTTTTGGTGGAAAGACAATAAGCTCGGTCTTGGCCATGTTCAGTTTCAGGTGGCGGTTGGACATCCAGGTAGCAATGTTGGATAAGCAGGCCGATACTTTGGCCTGGGTTTCCGCAGTGATGTCTGGTGTGGAGAGATAAAGCTGGGTGTCGTCAGCATAAAGATGATATTGGATATTCTGTAAGTTATGTATGTAAGTAGGAGCCCTGCCCATGTCCCATCCATACTCCGCACACCTTCACATTCTCCCTTGCAGTTTCATGCTATAATACTTACATGTGCCCTTATAGGATAGCTCCTAGGGTGCTTACGGTGAACGTAGCCATCCAGAGTTCAGTGTCTTTATGATGCTGCTGATCTGCTTAGGGCTGGGCTTGGCTGCTGTATTCCTGCATTTGTAGTCCACAGCATTGGGTTTGGGTCATGCACTTGACATACCACCTTTCTGTGGTATAACCAAAGCAGAACATTTCTTTATCCCTAATAAACTCACTATTGAAGTTTTGTACATTTCGGTTGACTTTTAAGTCACTCACTGAGATCTACCCCACCCCCACTCCTTTTCTGTTCATACCCAGGAAGAGATTATCAATTGAGATTTTGTGATACATTTTAAGGAAATCAGGAGCTGCCACAAGGGTGACTATAACGCTCACAGCCAACCAGGGGATTAGAAGAAGCATAAATAAGGAAATAAGAAATAAAATATGGTAAGCCTGACTTTAGTGCCAGGCAAGATAGTGGAAACTATTATAAAAAATAAAATTACAGAACACATAGACAAACATGGCTTAATGGGACAGAGTCCACATGGGTTCAGCCAAGGGAAGTCTTGCATCACCAATTTGCTCCATTTCTTTGAAGGTGTGAATAAACATGTCGATAAAGGTGAACTGGTTGATGTAGTGTATCTAGATTTTCAGAAAGTTTTTGACAAAGTTCCTCCCTCATGTGAAACTCCTGAGAAAATTAAGGAGTCATGGGATAGGAGGCAATGTCTTTCTGTGGATTAAAAATTGGTTACTGAACAGAAAACAGAGGGTAGAGTGAAATGGCTGTTTTTCTCAATGCAGGAGGGTGAATAGTGGAATGCCGCAGGGATCTGTACTGGGACCAGTGCTATTTAACATATTTATAAATGATCTGGAAATCAGAGCAAGTGAGGTGATTAAATTTGCATATGATACTAAACTAGTCAAAGTTGTCAAAACACATGCTGATGTGGAAAATTGCAAGAAGACCTTAGGAAACTGGAAGGCTTGGCATCCAAATGGCAGATTAATGTAGACAAATGCAAAGTGATGCACATTGAGATGAATAATCCGAATCATAGTTACCTGATGCTAGGGTCCACTTTAGGAGTCAGCATTCAAGAAAAAGACCTAGGTATCATTGTGGACAATACGTTGAAATCTGCCCAGTATGCAGCAGCCAAAAAAGCAAACAGGATGCTAGGAATTATTAGGAGAGGGATACAAAATAAGACCAAAAAGTATTATAATGCCTCTGTATCGCTCCATGATGTGACCTCACCTTGAGTATTGTGTTCAATTCTGGTCGCCATATCTCAAAAAAGATATAGTGGAATTAGAAAAGGTTCAAAGAAGAGTGACCAAAATGATAAAGGGGATAGAACTGCTCCCATATGAGGAAAAGCTAAAGAGGTTAGGACTCTTCAGCTTGGTAAAGAGATGGCTGAGGGGGGATATGATTGAGGTCTACAAAATCCTGAGTGCTGTAGAGCAGGTAAAGGTAAATCGATTTTTCATTCATTCAAAAAGTACAAAGACCAGGGAGGGGATAGTCAGCAAAATTGCATGGAAATACCTTTAAGACAAATAGGAGGAAATCTTTTTTCACTCAAAGAGTAGTTAAGTTCCGGAACACTTTGCTGGAGGATGTGGTAGCAGTGGTTAGCATATCTGGGTTTAAAAAGGTTTGGACAAGTTCATGGAGGAAAAGTCTATAGTCTGTTATTAATATAGGCATGGGGAAGTCACTGCTTGCCCCAGGATTGGTAGCATGGAAAGTTGCTAATATTTGGGTTTCTGCCAAGTACCTGTGGCCTGCATTAGCCACTGTTGGAAGCAGGAAACTGGGCTAGATGGACCATTGGCATGATCCAGTATGGCTATTCTTATGTTCTTATTTAAATACAAGAAAAGAATAAGACCAAGAAATGACACAATATTTCACAGAAAGTTCACAGTATTAGTACCTTAAAAGCAAATGATAAAATTCAATAGAATTCTTTCCAAGATATGTCATAATTTTTCAAAAATATGTGAAAGGCAAATCTATAAATGTGTATGAGCAGTTACACAAACCTTGAGCACATAAGTGCACTGAAAATTTACACTTACATGCATTCTCAGGGCATTCATAAGTGCTATAGCTTGTAAATGCACAGGAGTGGACTTGTGGGCGGAGCATGGGTAGGACATGGGTGTGTCTACCACTTACATGCCCATCTTACAGAAACTTGTGAGTTACATGCTATTCTTTAATGCAGGGGTTCTCAACCCAGTCCTCAGGACACACCTAGCCAGTCACGTTTTCAGGATACCCACAATGAATATGCATGAGATAAATTTGCATACGCTGCCTCCTTTGGTATGCAAATCTACCTTATGCATATTCATTGTGGGTATCCTGAAAACCTAACTGGCTAAGTGTGTCCCAAGGACTGGGTTAAGAACCCCTGCTCTAAGAGCACGCATAAGTGCTATAGCATATACTGTAAGTGCATGGGATTGTACATGTGGGCGGAGCATGGGTAAGATATGGGCGTGTCTATCACATTCACGCACAAATTATAGAATACTGTAAGTTAGGTGCATTCCATGCTGCACTTAGGCAGCCCATTTATTATTATTATTTGTTACATTTGTAGCCCACATTTTCCCACCTATCTGCAGGCTCAATGTGGCTTACATAGTACCATAACAGCGTTTGCAGTTCCGGTATGAACAAATACAACGTGATATTATGGTGAATACATTGGGGGAACTTAGAGAGAAAGATGAAGAGTTAGGATATGTCCATTACGGTCTTTGGTTTCGTTATGTCGCAAGTGTCCAGGTTATTTATGTTGGGTCGGTGGGGTGTGCCTTTCTGAGCAGGTTAGTTTTTAGGACCTTTCGGAAATTTAAGTGGTCGACCATAGTTTTTACTACTTTAGGCAGTGCATTCCATAGTTGTGCACTTAAATAGGAAAAGCTGGATGTGTAAGTTGATTTGTATTTGAGTCCTTTGCTGCTTGGATAATGGAGATTTAGGTATGAACGTGCTGATCGTGTGGTATTTCTAGTTGGCAGGTCAATGAGGTCTGTCATATATCCCGGGGCTTCTCCATAAATAATTTTGTGAACTATTGCGCAGATTTTGAAAGCAATACGTTCTTTGATTGGGAGGCAGTGCAGTTTTTGTCGTAGGGGTTTGGCGCTTTCATAATGCGTTTTTCCAAATATAAGCCTGGCTGCTGTGTTTTGTGCGGTCTGAAGTTTCTTTATGATTTGTTCTATGCATCCAGCATAGATTCAGTTGCAGTAGTCTGCGTAGCTTAGTATCATTGATTGTATCAGGTTGCAAAATACTTCCCTTGGGAGGAATGGTTTCACACGTTTGAGTCTCCACATTGCGTGAAACATTTTCTTAATGGTGGATTTTGCTTGGTTCTCTAGTAAGAGGTTCCGGTCGATTGTTACTCCGAGAATTTTCAGGCTGTCTGAGATAGGGAGGGTGTAACCTGAGGTGTTGATGTTTGTTGGTTTGTATGTATTGTATTGGGATGAGATGATGAGACAGTGTGTTTTTTCTGTGTTGAGTTTTAGTTGGAATGCATTTGCCCATGAGTTCATGATGTTTAAGCTGAGCTTGAGTTCATTGGTGATTTCTGCCAGATCGTGTTTGTAGGGGATGAATATTGTAATGTCATCAGCGTAGATGAATGGGTCAAGGCCTTGGGGGATAAGGTCTTGACTAGTGGGGTCATCATGAGGTTGAAAAGGATCGGTGATAGTGGTGATCCTTGTGGTACTCCGCAGTCTGGTTTCCAAGGTGATGATATGTTTGCACTTGATTTCACTTGATATGATCTGGTGGTTAGGAAGCCTTTGATCCATTTAAGAGTGTTTCCACCGATTCCGAAGTACTGTAGAAGTCTTAGTAGTATATTATGGTTGACCATGTCGAATGCACTGGACATGTCAAATTGGAGGAGAAGAATGCTTTTACCTATTGCTATTTCCTGCTTGAATTTAGTTAGGAGAGTAATTAGTACTGTTTCGATGCTGTGTAGGGGGCGAAATCCTGATTGTGAGTCTACTACTACTACTATTTAGCATTTCTATAGCGCTACAAGGCATACGCAGCGCTGCACAAACATAGAAGAAAGACAGTCCCTGCTCAAAGAGCATACAATCTAATAGACAAAAAATAAATAAAGTAAGCAAATCAAGTCAATTAATGTGAACGGGAAGGAAGAGAGGAGGGTAGGTGGAGGCGAGTGGTTACAAGTGGTTACGAGTCAAAAGCAATGTTAAAGAGGTGGGCTTTCAGTCTAGATTTAAAGGTGGCCAAGGATGGGGCAAAACGTAGGGGCTCAGGAAGTTTATTCCAGGCGTAGGGTGCAGCGAGACAGAAGGCGCGAAGTCTGGAGTTGGCAGTAGTGGAGAAGGGAACAGATAAGAAGGATTTATCCATGGAGCGGAGTGCACGGGAAGGGGTGTAGGGAAGGACAAGTGTGGAGAGATACTGGGGAGCAGCAGAGTGAGTACATTTATAGGTTAGTAGAAGAAGTTTGAACAGGATGCGAAAACGGATAGGGAGCCAGTGAAGGGTCTTGAGGAGAGGGGTAGTATGAGTAAAGCGACCCTGGCGGAAGATGAGACGGGCAGCAGAGTTTTGAACCGACTGGATTTAGATAGGAGAGTAATTAGTACTGTTTCGGTGCTGTGTAGGGGGTGAAATCCTGATTGTGAGTCGTGTAGTATTGTGAATTTATTATGTAATCATTAAGTTGTTTGGTTACCAAGCCTTCCATTAGTTTCACTACTAATGGTATAGATGCTACTGGGCGGTAGTTGGTGATGTCATTTGTTTTTTTTTCTTGGTGTCTTTTGGTATTGGGGTGAGTAGGATGTTGCTTTTTTCTTTAGGGAAGATACTTTGTTGAAGCATGAAGTTTAGGTGGGATGTGAGGTCTGTTATGAAGCGGTGGGGGGGGGGGCAGATTTTATTAAGTAGCTGGGGCAGGTATCCAATTGACAGTGGCTGTTGGAGTACCTGTTAATCGCCTGGGTAACTGTATCGGCGGTGAGGAGAGCGAAATTCGACCAGATTCAGTCCGTCAGGTATTCACCAGGAGTTGGGTCTAGTCCATTGATGAAGTTTTCGATGTCCATGTTGTCATGAGGTAGACTTTTGCATAGGTTTGCAATTTTTTCGTTGAAGTATTTAGCAAGGTTGTCTGTAGATGGGATGTCCGTGTTGGTTGTTGTGACCGGCGTTGTGTCTAGTAGTTTATTCATGAGATGATATAGTTTCTTGTTATTTTTGTAATCCGGCCCTATTTTAGTTTTGTAGTATGACCTTTTGGTCTGTCTTATTGCGTATTTGTATTTCCTTTGTATTTGTTTCCATGCGTTGAGTGTGTGTTCGTCTTTTTTTTTTTCCATGCGCGTTCCAGTTTCCTGGATTGTGTTTTTAATTTTTTCAGTTCTTCATTGAACCACGGTATTGAGTTGTGTCTGTGTGAAGTTCTTGTTTGTAAGCGTGCTATTTTGTCTAAGATGTGTCTACATCTTTTGTCCCACTCTGAGAGGTAGTATATGGAGTCCGTTTGTGCTGTCCAATCGTTACTGTATATCTGTTGCCAGAATGTATCTGAATCTATTTGGCCTCTCGTGGTGTAGGTTGTATGTTCTCGCATGTGGAGAGAACCCCTTTTCTGCCATTTTAGGGATAGGTTTAGTTTGTAATGATCGGTCCATGGCGTTTCTGTCCAATTAGTTTCTGTTTTTATTAGGTTCTGTTCAGTGGACAGTTTTGTGTGAGATGAGGTCGAGTGTGTGCCCTTTCGCATGGGTTGTTTGCATGAGTGGCCATGAAAGATCACATAAATGAAGGAAGTCCTTGCATTCTCGTGCTTTGCCTGGCATAAGTGGGCATGTCTAACTCTAGGTACAACAATGCGGGTTTACGTTAATGTTCTAGAATAGGCTATGTGTGCTCAATATTAGTCCTCGATGTCCACAACCCAGTGGAGTTTTCAGGATTTCCACAATGAATATGCATGAGATCATCCTCACTTTAATATTCCCTTGTCTCTTGTTTGTCCTGTTTGTCCTAATTAGATTGTAAGCTGTGTCAAGCAGGGACTGTCTCTTCATGTTCAAGTGTACAGCACTGCGTACGTCTAGTAGCGCTATAGAAATGATAAGTAGTAGTAGTATCTATGTGCATACAATGGAGGTAGTGCATCTCATGCATATTCAATGGGGAAATCCTGAAAACTCGACTGTGTTGTGGATCTTGAGAACCAACATTGAGCAACCCCGGAATAGGTATTTCCTGTGCAGCATTGGGGAACCTAATATAAGGTGCCCATTTATAGATCTACCCCCTAGAAAGGCATTCTCTAACTAAGTGCTCACTCTTGCATGTCCCTTGTGGGTGTAAATGTAGAGCAAAATGGGCACTTATACCTGTAATCACCCTAAAGGCTATTTTATAAGGGCATGCCTGTAACTGCAAGGAGCATATAAGTGGGCAGGGCATGGGTGGGGCTCCCTCTTATTCATATAACTTAGAGAATGTGGCCAGTTACATGCTTTCCAGTCACATTTAGGCACTACCATTATACCAGGTCTAAGTCTACTTTAACTGTGGATTGCTTAAATATTATGTATTTGTTTGTTTGTTTATTAGTTATTTTAAAAATTCTATTCTGCCTACCACTAGGCAGATTACAAATCAATATACAGAATAAAATCCAAACAATAAAACTAAAATACAATCAAAAGCAGATCAAAAATAATCACTCGGAGAACAGACACAAATATAAACTCCATGCATGTTCAAACAAATATGTCTTCAAAAACTTGCAAAATTGATCCCTGCTGCTACACAATCTCAAATAACCTGGCACATTGTTCCAAATTTTGTGGGCCTGCAATCGAAAAGGCAGTCTTCTGGGTACCAGCATATCTTACAGTATAGGTGCACCAATACCAGGTTAAATTAGTATTCTATATTGACAGGTGTCATTACAGAATATGCTCCAATTGTGTGTTATTGGGATGTCAACTAGAAGTGTCCTGTTATAGAACTGCTTCTAAATGGCTTTATCTGAAGTTGTCTGTGCTGATATATGTTAAATATAAGGGGAATTATTTATCCATTCCTCAGATTCTTATAAATAGGTTCTTATAAATAGGCCCATGGCTAGGCTTGTCCTAAGTGACCTTGATGAGGTCAGGGCTAATTAATACTCCTTGTGGTGTTGCTTCAAGTGGAGTGCAAGAAGCTCTATTTACCGGACCTTAAGCACAAGATTGCTTAGTGTTTATGCATTACAATCTCAGGGGTCCTTTTACTAAGGTATGCCGAAAAATGGCCTGCGCTGGTGTAGACGTGTGTATTGGATGCACGCAGGTCCATTTTTCAGCGCACCTGCAAAAAAGGCCTTTTTTTTTGTCCGAAAATGGTCGTGTGACAAAATTTAAATTGGCGTGCATCCATTTTGGGCCTGAGACCTTCCCTCCATCCATTGACCTAGCGGTAAAGTGTCATGTGTTAACTGGGCAGTAATGGTCTATGCACATACAATAATGATTACCGCCCAGCTACTGCCACGCTTTGGGAAATTTCCGCTGCACTTAGTGGGCGCACATAAAAAATGAAATTACCACCCAGGCCACGTGGTAGCCAGGCGGTAGTTCAAAATTGACACATGTAGGATGCACGTAAGTAGTTATTTTAAAAATAAATTTTAAACCACTTCCCTGGCTTTGAAGGGTTGCCTAAAACAAGACAAATTCATATGTAAATCAAAACAAACATTTCTTGGAATCTGTAAGCAGGGCCACCGAGAGGGGGGGGGGAGGCAGGGGGACAAAATTCCCCGGGCACAGGCCTCCAAGGGGGGCCCAGCACCGGGGTCAGGCCGCCAGCGCTGCAGTCCCTGGTCTCACCTGCCTGCGTCCTCGGCTCCGGGCCCCCTGTGTCCTGCCCTCGCGGAAACCGGAAGTTACATCAGATGAGGGCGGGACACAGGGAGGGAAGGCCCAAAAAGAGGCGATCTGCAACTGGCGCTTCGAATGCAGGGGGCCCAGAGCCGTGGAGGCAGGCAGGTGAGACCAGGGACGGCAGCGACGGGGGGAGCGACAGGGGACGGCAGTGGCAGGGGGGTGGGGTGGCTTTGCCCCGGGCCCAGCCTAGTCTCTCAGTGGCCCTGTCTGTAAGGCACTTATCAAAGCTTCTTACTGATGTCATTATCTGCTTTACTGTTATTGACTATTATCTGGGCAAATACACATATGAACTCCTGACACCATGCCTTCTAGGCCTTGGCTATACTACTCTCTTATTTTAGCAAGAGAGTGTCTTTTTTATTTTGTCTTCCTGTTTATAGAGGATCCAGTTTAAATTCTTCAGCTGAATGTTAGAGCTTAGCCAGGATAGACTGAACCAGTTAACCAGATTGACCAATTTGGCTTGTTTCAGTAAGTGAGCTTCACGTACAAAGCTCTGTAAGGAATGTGAATGGGGTTGCAAATAATTAATGCGGACATCTGCACAGCCGGTGGGAGTTCTCTCATGCCTGCTGCCACCTGGAAGTATTTGAGTCACAGCGTTGAAATGTTATCAACCAAAAGGGTGAATTTTAAATGTCTGCTGGAAAGTTGTTAGCAGTGCATCATAGCTGGTCATAGGGTACAAGACATTTCATCACACGCATTGATCCCCTGACTCTAAAAGTTGCCAAAAATAGCACACGCACATTTAGATGTGGCCTAATTTGTATGCACAATTTGATAGAATAACAAGCCAATTAGTACCAATAATTTGTATTTATTTATTTATTTAGATTTTGCTCACACCTTTTTCAGTAGTAGCTCAAGGTGAGTTACATTCAGGTACTCTAGATATTTCTCTGTCCCAGGAGGGCTCACAATCTAAGTTTGTACCTGAGGCAATGGAGGGTTAAGCGACTTGCCCAAGATAATTGGCTTTTTAAAAAGCAATTGTTGACAATAATTAGATTTAATTGGAAATTCTGTGTGTAAAGTTAGGCAGAATTTGCACATGGCCCAAAAAAGGGGGCTTGGAAATCTTTCATTTTTATTTTATTTGCTTTATTTGTATCCCGCCTTTTTCCAAAGTGGGTGACAAAATCAACATACATAATCAACAAAAGCATAAAACATAATTAACAATAAAGAAACCAACATCAATAAAATTCTTCCAGAAAGAGAAAAAAAACACTACTTACAATACTCTTCATGGGAACGGGTCATGGGCATTTCGGGGCGGATCGGGGGCGTGGTTTCGAGTTACATTTGTAATTATAGAATAACAGTGCTCCACGCTTAAAATTAGGTGCGGACATTTGCACCACATTTTCATTGGTGCAAATGGCAGTGCCTAAATTTACACATGACCTCTGCTAAAGTGCTATTCTATAGACCGTGCCAAACTTTAGGCACGGCTTATAGAATACTGTTTAAGCAGGTTTTTCGGTGCCAGTGTTTTAGACACTATTTATAGAATCTAGCCCTGAGTGTCTAAGGATCCTTCACAACCCTCATGACCAAATGGGAAGTGAGAATAGCAGTTTGACCACACACCCAGGCCAGACATACTCTGCTCATGTGACATGAGGAAAACTGTTTAACACACCAAATACAGTATGTTTGTTATTCCTTTAATAAACTTAGAAAATACAATGCATGCAAGCAAAAAAAAAATACACCCTGTGCATCTTGCAACAATTGATTGTGACTTTCTTGATCCTACAAGTTAAAAAGTTAATAGAGGGAGCAGTTGCAACCACGAGAAAAGCATTATTCTTCCTTTCAAAAAATCAAACAACACAGAGACAAAAGAAATAAAGTAATCATGAATATCTGGGGAAGATTAATCTAATACATGGCAAAATAATCAGACAAAACTTCAATGGAATGGCAAAAGCACAGAGAGAAGTAAAAATGGCTACAGATGTAGGACTCCTTTTACCAAGCTGTAGCAAGAATTAGCGTGTGCATACTGCCAGGGCCGCAAAGAGACATAGCCAGGCCCTGGGCAGAACTGGACTGCCACAAGCCGCCCCCCACTCACGCCACCCCCCCCCCCCACACACACACACACACACTTGCACCGCTTCTTCTGCCCGCCCACCCCCTTACCTTTCTGTCTTTGCCTCCAAGGGGGGGCCTGCCGATGGCAAGCCGCTTCCTGCGTGCCTGCTCCCATGGTCTGTCCTCTCCTGCTCCTGTCCATGCCAGGAGTCAGGACCCAGATGACTGCATTAACGTGGTATTGCACTAATGCAATCATCTGGGTCCTGGGCAGCTTGCAGGAGCAGGAGAGGATGGACCCGGAAGCAGGCAGCAAGAAGAAACTTGCCGGTGCCAGGCCCCCCTCCTAGGAGGCCAGGCCCAGGGAATTTTGCACACACACCCGCCCTCCTCTCGGCCGCCCTGCATACTGCAGCTTAAAAGGGCTTACCACAAAGCCTGCTCAGGCCTTCCATGGTAAGTTTCAAATCTACGTATGCTACCCAAGCGCTAATTTTTTAAAATATTTTTTTGCTGAGGGGGCATATCTGCGGTAATCAGTTAGGACTAGATTCTATAAACCATAGGCGCTGACTCCGTGGGTGCTGTGGGTGCTCGAGCACCCCCAATATTTGACCCGCCAGAACTGGAAGTTCACAGCCAGGAGCCAGCCCGACCTGCGCTGCCCACACTCTTCGCCCTCAAAACAGTCCTCCGCCTGCCCCTCACCCTCATTTCCTGTTTCCGCAAGGGCGGGACCAGAGGCAGAGCTGAGAGAGAAGGGAAGGCAGGCTGAAGCGCCGACTCGCCGAGCCTGCTCGCCTTTCACTGCTGCCACTGGGACCCAGAGGTAAGATGACATTTAAATTCTGGGCGGCACGCAGGAAGGCGAGGGGCAGGCGAAGGACTGTTGTGGGAGAAGAAGTCAGGCTGGAACTCGGAGGAGAGGGAGAGAGGGGGGGCCTGGAACTCGGAGGGAGGGAGGGAGGGGGCCTGGAACTTGGAGGGAGGAAGGTCTGGAACTCAGAGGGAGGGGGGCCTGGAACTCGGAGGAGAGGGAGGGAGGGGCCTGGAACTCGGAGGAGGGGGAAGTGGAGAGGGGAAGGGGGAGGGGGAATGATGGGGAGGGAGGGGGGAATGCACCACCTGTGAAAAAAAATTCAGCACCCCCAATCATTTTGAAAAGTTGGCTCCTATGCTATAAACAGTGCTGAAAAATCAGCGCTGAAAAATATAAACACTGAGTGCTATTCTATAAAGTATCCGCCTAAAAAATCCACACAATAAACATTTCCTCCTAAGCATAGATTATGTTTAGTAATATCCCAGCGCCTAAAACTACGTGCCTCCATTTACACCAATAAAAACATGGCATAAATCCCTGCGTGTAGATTTACATGCGCTGAGCCATAATCTATAACTACATGTGTAAATTTGGGAACACCCATGGAATGCCCATTTCCCTCCCATAGCCACACCCCTTTTGAGCTACACAGTTTAGAATTTAGGTGCAGTTCATTATAGAATACGCTTAGCGAGTTGTGCACATAAATTCGAATTATTACCAATTAGTGTTTATTATTGCTTGTAATGTGTTATTATCAATGTTCATTAGCTTGTTAAGCCAATTAAGTTATGTGCGTTGTTATAGAATACGCCTGGATTTCAGCACGGATCTCTAGGCACACTATATAGAATCCGGCAGAAAATGCATAAATGATGCCTAACTTTAGGCACTGGAATTTATGCCTGCTGAAAGCAGATGTGAATGCTGGCGCTTAAGTTAGGCGCCGATCGAGTCTGAACTGTAACAATGTGCGTAAATTCTGGGAATGCCCCTGGAACGTCCCCTGGAATGCCCCACACAATGTGTGCATAACTCCCAATTAATGGCAGCGTTAATAATTGGTTGTTAGCATCCAATTATTGGTGCTGATTGGCTCATTAATCAATTAATTTGCATGCGTAAATAAGCAATGCACGCTGATTTGCACATGCAACTTTAGTCATCAAATATGGTATCCGGGGGTTAGTGTATTTGAATTACTGTGCGCTGATTAGCATGTGTGAGCCTTTACCGCCTACAAAATAGGTGACAGTAAGGGTTCACATGTTAATCTTTTTTAATGGCCACCCGCTAATGGCAACGTTAGTGCATGGATATTAATACAAAAATTTGAAAATCGGCCATTTTACGACTGCACTAAAAATGGCTTTAACGTATGGGAAAGACCCACATAAGGGTATGCAAAGGCCACTTTTTAGTGCAGCTTTGTAAAAAGGATCCCATAGTGAGGTGACAAGACATTTGCAGGTATATTGGTGAGAGGAGGGAGGCCTGAGGTGGAATTACTGGATTCAAAGGTGCTGAGGGTCGATGTGTGGAAAGTGATGGGGGAGAAGCAGAAATACTAAACTAATACTTCTGTTTGGTGGTCATGGGGAAAAAAACCTGGAGAAGGTCCACAGATGATTGACATATGGGGATAGCATAGATACCATATTGTTCACTAATGGTAGAGTTTATGAACACCTTGCAAAACTGAAAGTGGACAAAGCTTTGGGATCAGATGATATACACTCCAGAATACTGAGGGAGATCAGAAAGGTTCTGGTGGCTCCTCTAAAGTATGTGTTAAAAGATCCTTGGAAATGGAGGATGTTCCATGGGATCAGAAAAGGCAGATGTGGTCCCTCTTCAGAAAAATTGGAGCAGAGAAGAGGTGGGAAACTGCAGGCCCATAAGCCTTACTTTGGTGGTGAGATGCTGCTGAAGGAAAGGATACTGAACAACTTCTGCAGGAGGATTGTGCCTTGGGCTCATGCCCAGGAACAATGCATATCTGCTATTGAGACAGACATGGGAAGCAACTGCTTGCCCTGGGATTTGTAGTATGGAGTGTTGCTACAATTTAGGTTTCTACCAGGTACTTGTGATCTGGCTTGGCCACTGTTTGGAAAACAGGATACTAAGCTAGATGGACCACTAGTCTGACCCAGTATGACTACTTTTATGTTCTTATGTTCCACAGAAGTCCTCTAATGATCAAAACTAATAGCACCCATAAATTTGCATGCTATTAGTTTTGATCATCGGGGCTTTAATTCCCTATGCTGTTCCAGTGCTCATTTTTCAGTGCTGTTCGGAATAGCATGGAGAATTTGATCATTGGCCCCTAAATGAGGTCTCACCAGAAACTTATACGTAGTCATTATCATTTCCTTTTTCCTGCTGGCCATTCTTCTCCCTATGCACCCAAGACTGTTTAACCACCTTAAGATCATCACAAAAATACTTCACCTCCTAAACTGTATCATTCCATCAGGTTTTTGCAGCCCAAATGTATGACTCTGCATTTTTAGCATTAAATCTTAGCAGCTAAATTCTAGACCATTCTTCAAGCTTTGCTAAAGCCCTCCGCATGTTATCCACACTTATTGCTGATTTTAGTATGATCTGCAAAGAGACAAACATACAGTAAAAGGAATTTTTCCATTGCTCCTGGTTGAAATGGATCCAGAGCTAGGTAAAATCTGTTTTACATTTTCTCTTAACCATCCTGCTGTAAATTAAGCAAACATTTTTTTAAATGCTATATAGTACAATGGAGTCAAGCCCAGGAAGCTTCTGTAATCTTTTATAGCCTAGGTTATTTCATTCTCATATCATCTCGTCCACAAGCTTGGCAGCTCTGAGCTGAGACCTGTGATCACAGCTTTGCATCTTGCTGACAATGCATGCAATTTTATTACAGATGTGTAACAGTAAATTTGCAAAGACATAAGGGCCCATATATAAAACATTTTCATATAGCTAGCACACGGAGATAAGATCCTGTAGTATATCAGGCCCTTGGGTAAAAATCAAGTTCACACACATAACTCAGCCATGGGCAGGTCATCAGCTTTTTCCTGTCAGTGCACAAGCACCTTCATACCATGCAGAAACTCGGCTGAACAGATATAGATATTCTGGAGACATTTTCTCCCGAATTCTAGAAAGCTGTGTGCCCAAATTTGCAACCAGGGCACAAATTTGCCAATGCAATTCATAGAAGGGTGCACATAATTAATAATTAGATGATAATTAGTGCTAACGAGCAATAAAGGGCTATAATTGACCTTAATTGGTATCAATTAGCAGTTATGCAGTAACTGCCCTTAGTTACTATTCTATAAATTGTGCACTTAAATTCCAGAGCAGGCAACTTCAAGAGGGGCACGGACCTGGGAGGGGCATGGGTAGGTCAGGGATGTAGCAAAACAAAGCAGTGGCAGTCCAGAGAAGGAGAAGATTCAAGTGGATTTATTGGAAGTTGACCCGAATCAGCCAAGTTTTGGCATACAAGCCTTCGTCAGGGGTCAAAACTAAAAATCTTCCATGGTACACAAATAAATGGCACGAATATGTTTACATCCGATATCGATACAAAATCAAGTACATGCTAGACTGTTAGTATCTCAACGCCACTCCCAATAAATCAACTTGTAGTTACAGTTGAATCTTCTCCTTCTCTGGACTGCCTCTGCTTTGTTTTGTTGCACGTGTGTTTCTACAGAGTGTCTTGCTTCTGCTTTTATTGACCAGGTCAGGGATGTGCCAGGCAATTACACACATGGTTTACAGATACCTAACTCTCTACAGTTAGGTGTGAGCATTTACGTCAGCCATTGAGCTGGTGTAAATGCTTGTGCTTAAAGTTAAGCGTGTAAATGCAGACTTACTCCAGCATTCTATATGGCTGTTGCACACTCAACTGCCGTTATAAAATTGGCGCTTGCACACATCATTCTGGTGCCTAAATTTCAGTGACCTTTTGAGAATTTATCTTTTGGGAATGTGTATTAGATGTATGTGCGTATTTTATGTGTTCAAAAGGTGTACACCTAGATGGCTTAATGCTGATTACCTTAACTTTACATTCCCAATTTATGTTGGCTAAATGTACACGCCTATTTTTACGAGCAAAGGATCCACAGGGTGGAGGAAAACCAAATTCCCATGAAAGAAGCAACAGGAAGAAAGAAGTGGGAAATGGATAATGGCTCTTCGAAATCATACCAAAGGACACCCAATCATAGAATAAACTCTCTTCATTGATAGTAACTTAAAGAGAGTGTATGGCAAAATTTGGATATTGGGAGTATGCCACCAGGGGCATTCAAATGCTGACAGCATATCTTCATGGTCAAGTCAGAAGGTCTTTCTAAAGACCAGCACTTGAAAGCCCCTGATGGCATACTCCCAACACCCAAGTTTTGCTATATACAATCTCCACTACTAGACTCCTGGTGCAAACACATTCAGCTGAAACACGGTGCTGTGTCGAGTCTTTAAACTTCTATCAATAAAGAGAGTTTATTCTATGCTTGGGTGTGCCTTCCTTGGTCTGATTTCAAAGCGCCATTTTTGGTTTCCCACTTCCTTCTTTCTTTCGTACATATATTTACTGCAGTATAAATATTATGGGGGCACATTCAGTTATTTGGGGGAACTTAGTTTAATAATAGTCCTTTCTCCTTCCCATACTCCAATTTAGTCCCCAGACTGGTCCTTTCTTACCATCTCAGTAAGAGCCCAGTGTATCATGAGAGTTTTGATTGCAATAGCAATCAGAAGGACAAATAGAAGCTTCCATTGGAGCAAGTTTTTATCATTCTTGCAAGAGAGTTCCAAACTTTCAAGTGTGAAATTTTCATGCAAATGCAATTATTCTACCAACATCCCTCCAATATGATTGAAGGTTACGGCAGTCAAATAAAAGGTGGGTGAGGGTAGCCTGGTCTCTGGTACATGATCTGCATACATCGCTAGCTTGTGAGTAGCAGTTCACCACCTTTACAGGAGTCCATATGGTGGTCCCCAAAAAAGACAGATTGCATCAGAAATGCAAATAAAGACATTTTTCGATTGGATAGCCAGAATTTCTCCCAAAGCTTGGGGGAAGGGGGTTGCCAATATTGAATTCCCCAACCTTTTCTGTTCCAGTGCAAGTGTTTTAAATAGGTAAATGGGGTGGGGGTGGGGGTGTTGTTTTGTTTTTTGAATGCTGAAGTTGGACTCAGGTGAAATGTTGATGGTTTGATAAGCCAAACTTTTGTTGTAACATAGCAACATAGTAATTGACAGCAGATAAAGACCTGAATGGTCCATCCGGCCTGCCCAACAGTCACACTCATTATCAAGTCATGATTATTTCACAATGAATGTGATATGAAATACTTGATCATTGTCTATATTTGGCATTTCTGGGACATAGACTGTAGAAATCCACCCTGCCTTGTCCTTAGGTTCCAACTACTGAAGTTGTAGTCGAAGCCTACTCCAGGCTATCCAAATCCATCTTGTCATTTGCGGGACACAGACCGTAAAAGTCTGCCTGGCCCTGTCCTCACATTCCAGATTACTGAAGTTTCTGTTGAAGTCCTCTCCAGCCCATCCTAAACTGGTTTGCCATATACGGGCCCCAGACCATACAAGCTTGCCCACACTGGCCTTAGTTCTTTATAGCAGAGTCAACATCTAAGCGCCACTCGACATGCAAATACACATACAACCATTTAAGTTTTGTTTTTATACCATTCATTTTCTAATTTGAGATCCTCTGTGTTCATCCCATGCCTTTTTGAATTCTGTCACTGTTTTTCTTTCTCCACCACCTCCCTTGGGAGGGCATTCCAGGCATCAACCACCCTCTCCATGAAAAAGAATTTCCTGACATTACTCCTAAGACTTCCACCCCGCAACCTCAATTCATTTCCTCTAGTTTTACTGTTTTCCCTTCTCTGTAACGGAATTCAAACATGCGTGGGATAAACATAAAGGAATCCTGCTCAGAAGGAATGGATCCTAAAGAGCTTAGACGAGACTGGGTGGCGGGAGACGGAGATGGTGCTGGGCAGACATACGGTCTGTGCCAGAACCGGTGATGGGAGGCGGGGCTGGTGGTTGGGAGGCGGGGATAGTGCTGGCCAGACTTATATGGTCTGTGCCCTGAAAAGGACAGGTACAAATCAAGGTAAGGTATACACAAAAAGTAGCACATGTGAGTTTATCTTGTTGGGCAGACTGGATGGACCGTGCAGGTCTTTTTCTGCCATCATCTACTATGTTACTATGTAAAATATTTGTTTGTATATTAATGCCTTTCAAGTATTTAAACATCTGCATCATATCTCCCCTGTCCCTACTCTCCTCTAGGGTATACATATTCAGTTCTTCCAGTCTCTTCTCATATGTCTTTTGGTACTACTACTACTACTTAGCATTACAAGCCCCACACTATTTTTGTTGCCTTCTTCTGGACCACTTCAAGTCTTTTTACATCCTTAGTAAGATATGGCCTTCAAAACTGAAAACAATACTAAGTGGGGCATCTTCAATGACTTGTACAGGGGCATCAACACCTTCTTTCTTCTGCTGGTTACACCTCTCTCTATACAACCTAGCATCCTTTTGGCTACGGCCACCACCTTGTCACACTGTTTCGTCGCCTTCAGATCCTCAGATTCTATCACCTCAAGGTCCCTCTCCCTGTCTCTGCATATCATCCTCTCACCTCCTAGCACAGATGGCTCCCTTGGATTTCTACTCCCTAAGTGCATCATTTTGCACTTCTTTGCACTGAATTTTAATTGCCAAACATTAGACCATTCTTCTAACTTTTGCAAATCCTTTTTCATGTTTTCCACTCTCTCCGGGTGTCGAACCTGTTACAAATCTTTTTATCATCTGCAAAAAGGCAAAACCTTACCTCTAACCCTTCGGCAATATCACTCACAAATGCATTGAACAGAATTGGCCCCAGCACCAATCCTTGAGGCACTCCCATTACTCACCTTTCCTTCCTCCGAGTGAATTCCATTAACCACCACCCTCTGGCATCTGTCTGTCAACCAGTTCCTAATCTAGTTCACCATTTTGGGTCCTAACTTCCGCCTATCAGGTTTATTCAAGTGTCTCCTTTGAAGAACCGTGTCAAAGGCTTTGCTGAAATCTATGTAGATTACATCTAGCACATACCCTTAATCCAATTCTCTAGTCACCCAGTCAAAGAATTCAATCAGATTTGTTTGTCACAAATTACCTTTGGTAAAACCATGCTATCTCGAACCTAGTAACCTATTGGATTCCAGGAAATTCACTATCCTTTCCTTCAGCTTCATTGTGAAGTGCTAAAATCCTTAAGACAACCTTCTTTGAAAGCATGATACCAACGCCAGACCGGTTGGTCTTTCTAGACTTTTCAGTATGCCACTTTGTTGCAAAATAAATATTGCAGGGTTATTACAAATTGAGTTTCTCATAGAATAGCTGCCTACTTCCAGAGTCTCCTTCTCTAACACCTTAAATGCTTATAATGAAGTAGTAGTCAGGACTGACAAATGCCTACATCAGGGAGGAAGCACCTTATCCAGAAGAAGATTAATCTGTACAGGATAAATTATATTCTCCTCTAGACCAGGAGTACTCAACCCATTCCTTGGGACACACCTAGCCAGTCGGGTTTTCAGGATACTCACAATGAATATGCATGAGATAGATTTGCATAGAATTGAAATAGTGCATGCAAATTTATCTCATGCATATTCATTATGGATATTCTGAAAACATGACTGCCTAGGTATGTACTGAGGACTGGGTTGAGAGCCCCTGTTCTAGACCTAATTAAATTGGTTTGCTGAGTCAGGAACTTTACAATATCATAGACCACCTTGTTGCAGTGGAAAGGAAAGATGATACACACAGAAGTCTGGAAAGTTAACACCATCTTTACTCTTTGGCAGCTTTAAATTGACCAATGCAATTTGTGGAAGTTTCTTGAGCTATAGAACAGTCTCAACCCAGTCCTCAGGTCAAACCCAGCCAGTCAGATTTACAAAGTATCCACAGTAGATATGCATGAGATAGATGTGCATACAATGGAGTCAGTGCATGCAAATCTCTCTCATGCATATTCACTGTGGATATGTTAAAAATCTGACTGACTGGGTGTGTCCCAGGGCCTGGGAGCCAGAATATTCCCCTCCTCCATAGAAAAGAGGTTAAGATTGTGTTAATTTCTATATAAACCTTGACTGGTAGTTTAAGTGGGCGCACACTGAGAAAGTAACTAATCTTAGATGCAAACATCATTAGAATGGCTTCTAGTCTCCCTGACTAAGAAATATAGAGGTGAGATCAGGCAAATGATGAACTTTTCACCACTGAAGTTATATTATGTATGTTCTTCTCTAAGCAGTGGAATCAAATGCATTTATTGGAACAATACCCAACGTGGCCACGTTTCGCCCTCAGGCTGCGTCAGGGATACAAACTATGAAAACAAAACACAAGTATAAAAACATACATAATAACAATGTCATAAGCATGATTCAACAAATAAAAAACAATTATTTAAAAATTGATTCAACATATAGAAAACAATCATTTAAAAATTCTAAAAAACATGTATAGACATATATATCATCTGTAAGACAAATATTTATAATCATCATTAAAATCATAAAACATCACATGTAAAATTTCATCAGAACATCTACAGTTACTCACATCACATTTATAGCTCTCAATAAAGAAATGTTACGATAATACAGTTAGAATCAAAACAATTCAATGAAGAGGGGAAGAAATTTCTTTATACATACCTATCAAAAGTGTATATAAATATATCATATACACTAATAGTGGGATGAGAACCGTTATTCCAAAAATCTAGTTCTACACAAATACAAAAACAAAAAATAAAAGTGTCATCAGGTAAGATGCATATCTAAATGTGCACAAAATATACTAGACAGACTACCAGATAAGCCTACTTAATACAAAATCCCAAAAACACTAGTATAGAAAAGTCATAATATAGGCATATTCAATATCATTCAAACCTCTTTTATTTTATATCAGTCTATCATGCCATAAAAGTGGCACCATCTTGAAGAATGCAGGTACCAGGGCAGAAACAAGTACGGATCAGCTATTTGTTGTGGGAAGAGGAAAGGTTTGGAAAGGGAAGGGGCTTTAAGACTACATTTCCCTGTTTCTGGTTTTGGAGAGGTTGCAATGGGCTCACTGCACCATCAGGGATTTGAGGTCTGCCCAAGGGAAGGAATTCTAAGGGACTTCAGATTCGAGCCAAAGGGCCCTTTAAATTTTAAGTGTTATCGTGTGAAAGGGGTTTTCCATTTTTTTTTTCATGTGTTGCTCTGTATACTTAAAGTTCCTGGCTAAGGTAATGTCTGATTATTGTGCTGAATTTAGCTGCTGATGCAAGTGAGCCAAACACTCATTTGCATCTCCTAGCTAGATTTTTCAGAAATAGGTACTAACCCACAGCATTTTCACAGTACATAGGTTTCTGTATCATTTAAATAGTGGCAGGAGTTTTGCTGCTGTTCTCTGTGCCATCTGCTGCGCCAGCACTGCCACAGAACAGGAAGTACCTGTTCTTGTGTTTAAATCTGTATTTTCACTGGCGGCAACATGGGAGGGGGGGAGAGCGCACAGCGGTGAGAGCAGAGTAGCGAGCTCTCGCTGCTGTGAAGGATAAGCTGGTAAGGCAGGCTTTTGGTGCCTCAGCCAGTGCCTCACCTGGAACTAAACAAAAAGAGCAAAACGAGTGATGATAAGATCGCATGATTTAGATTGTAAGCTCTTTTGAGCAGGGACTGTCTCTTCTTCATGTTCAATTGTGAAGCGCTGCGTACGATTGGTAGCGCTATAGAAATGATTTATAGTAGTAGTAGTAGTAGTACTTAGATGCGCATTCTGCTTAGGTATTCCCAGGAAGTAGTTTAGCCTGAGCTGAGATAGAGCTGTGATGAATGTGCATCTTTTTTTAATTACTGTAAACCCCCTAGTGGTGGAGTGGGTAATTACAACCAATAGGTAAATAGATATAAATAAATAAAAATAGATAGAAATGTCACAGTTTCAAATAGGGTTCCCAAATAAACTCCACACAACCGAGGGATTTGACAAGAAAAATATTAAATGTTTTATTAAAGGAAACACTTTGATATGTTTCTTTAAGTTGGTACCAATTATTAAAGTTGATGGTATTAAATAGAGATAGTACAAGATGTTAAATACTTTGCAATAAATTAAAAAGGCAATAAGATATTCAAATTTACAATAAAATGACCAAGACCCCAATCCAACTTCTGTGATAACACAAAACATCCCAAACGTGTGTACAAACTCAATTATTACTTTGCTCCTTCGTTACCTCTGCTACTAAAACTCAGTCACTCTACAATAAATTCTTCAGGGATAAATATTCACAGTCACTCTGCAATAAGCATCAGACAAATATACCTAGCTACTCCTTTCCCCTTAATGTAACTTCAATTCTGTTCCCCAGGGACCAGACCCTATGTCCCCGTCTAATTTTTCTCTTACAAGTTTCCACAGATTTGCATACACCCAGGCTTCCCTCAGATAAGTGTGTTACAGTGAGTGTGTAATGACAGTTAGTATACTCAGATCTGAGATTTTTTTTTCTAGGGATCAATTTGCATGTACACAAAGATGTTACCAGTATATCAGTTCTTCGCTAGCATCGTCGCTGTCTTGCGTTGAGTACCTTGATCGTCTCGTGTTCACATCTCCTTGGTTGGTGGGGTCAGCTCACTGGCTCAGGAACTCCAGGGTACCTACTATCCTGACTCAAAAGAATGCAAAAAAGCAGAACCCTGACTCCTTGTGCTTGGTGTGTGTACACCCTAGACTCAGTCAGAAATTTTCTTTAGCAAAGAGCCTTATGGACCAACTAAATTTGTTAAAAAGTAAGCGAGGGAAATTCCTGTCTAGTTCTCACCTCTTTTTTTTTCTTAGATTCTCTTCTCCACCCTTACTATACCCCTTAATGACGCTGTCAAGGAGGTAGGCAGGATCTCCCAGAAGTGGGTACCTGGCAGGAGGCACGCACAGTGTCAGGTTTTAGGATGAGAGTACTTGGTGCAGGATTTTAATTTCTCTTAGGTAGGTCTTTCTTTTGGGAGCAGGCACTTCAGCTGGGACACACTTCAATGCAGGCTTTCATGGGGTCTGGACAGATGGCTCTGGTGGGGCAGTTTCCCCTTCAGGGCAGGACTCCCCTTTACTGGGCAAACTCTCACAGGGCCAGCTTCACTCTCCCTGAACCGGGGCACACATGGCTGGACACACACACACAGGCCAAACTCTTCAGGGATGTGGGGCTCCCAGCCATGCCACTCCCTTCTGGCTTCTCGTTCTGGCCCTGCTCTCCTCAGCACTGTCCCAGACTGCACAGCCCTCATGGACAATACTACACCCAACACAGCCCTGTGCTTCTCCCAGGGTGGATCTGCCCTAGTTCCAGCATGACACCGCTTCTCAGCACAGTCCCACTAGCTCCTATGCCTTGCTCTTAGTCTGGGCTAGTCTCTGTTGTGCAATGCCGTAGCGAGGGCGGCTGACACCCGGGGCGGTTCACTGCTGCGCACCCCCCCCCCCTGGGTGCAGTACGCACGCACCTCCCCCTCGGCACGCGCGCACCCCCCCCCCCCCGGAGCGCATTCTTACCAAAGAGGGCGGGCGGGAGGGCCGCTCCGCCTCGAGTGCGCGTCGCTGGGAGCTGCGTCGGCTCCGCTGGTTCCCTGCTCTCTCTGCCCCAGAACAGGAAGTAACCTGTTCCAGGGCAGAGAAAGCAGTGAACCAGCGGAGCCGACACCCCCCCCCCCCCCCAGCGGCGTGCACCCGGGGCGGATCCCCCCCCCCCCCGTCCCCCTTCCTACGCCACTGCTGTTGTGGATATTATTGCTTCTCTTCCCAGCTTGCCTGCCTTCCTACAGCTCAGCGTCTCCTGTGTCCCAGCTTGCTCCAAAATCCCTCCTTCCCTCTGCTTGCTTGCAGCTCTCATTCTTTCTCTTTGGTTACTCACAATTCAGGCTTCCTTCTCCAGTGCAGACTCACCTCTCTCAGCCTCCAGCTATTGTCTCCACTGCTCAAACTTCTGCTGTCAACAGAACAGCATGCAGCTTCTTCTCTGTTCTGTCTTGCCTCTTTCCAACCTGCAGCTTCCTTTCTCCTTAGGCTTTCTTCCCTGCCTTCATCCTGCCAGTCACCTCTCCTGCCCAGGCTTATTCTCTTCTGCTTCTCCTTCCCTGTTCTTCCCTGGGATGCCCTGCTTCCTCCCACCTCATTGATCCAAATGTATGTCCTTTGCCAGGCCTTGGCTCCTATTGGCTGCTTTCCACACTGCTCCTCAGGCTTGCCTCACATGCTCCTCATGCTCCCAGCTTACCTTAGGGCCTCAAACAGCAGCCAATTTTATTTATTTATTTGTTGCATTTGTATCCCACATTTTCCCACCTATTTGTAGGCTTAGTGTGGCTTACATAGTCTTTGTAGGCTCCGGTGTGAACAAATACAGGGTGATGTTGTGGTAAGATCAAGTTCATGTGGCACAGCCACATTAGGGAATCGGAGAACGGAAGAGTTGTGTTATGTCCATTACGTGCTTTAGTTTGGTTGTGTTGCAGAGATTAGGCATTTAAGTTGGATCGGTAGGGTATGCCTTTTTAAACAGGTTGGGTTTTAGTGATTTCCGGAAGTTTAGGTGGTCGTACGTCGTTTTCAAGGCTTTTGGTAATGCGTTCAACAGTTGTGTGCTTATGTAGGAAAAACTAGATGCATAAGTTGTTTTGTATTTAAGTCCTTTGCAGCTTGGGTAGTGCAGATTTAAATAAGATTGTGTTGATTCGGATGTATTTCTAATTGGTAAGTCGATCAAGTCTGTCATGTAACTCGGGGCTTCTCCGTAAATGATTTTGTTGAACCAAGGTGCAGATTTTGAAGGCGATGCATTTTTTGATTGGGAGCCAGTGTAGTTTTTCACTGAGGGGTTTTGCACTTTCAAATAGCATTTTACCAAATATAAGCCCCCCCCCCCCCCCCCCCCATAGTTACAAAACCCATAAAATTTAAATAGTAAAACTCATTTGTCTGGCTTTTAAACCTCTCACACCCCCTTACAGCCATGCTTTAGAGTGGTCTATGAAAACCTGAACATTTAAAACCACTTTTAACCCCAATACCGGTAAATCCACAGTTTGTAGCATTTCACATTCAAAACTTCACCAAAGAAAGTCATAGCACACCTCCGGCAGCTCTGGGAACCTGAATCCTTAGTTTTATAACAGTGCTGGAGCATTTTAAACACTTTAAACATTTTAACTAAAGGTGTCAGGGCCAGTCTCCATTTGGAGCACTGTTTCTGGGCTGAGCCCTGAGCCCTCTGTCACTCCCCATCTGCTGCAAGATGCCCCCCTCTCTGGGGAAGGGGGAGCAACGTAAAGGCTTCTTTTCTGTATTTACCTTACACTCACAGAGCAGATACACACACTTAAACCTTCTTTGGAGCCACCTCAAACTTGAGGCTGGTTCTCAGAGCCTACTTTATAAGGCATGCAGGCACCTATATAGCCTTTATATAATAGATATATGATACGTACAATTTTGGGCATTTTACTTAAGTGTCTTGTTATGAAATTATCCCTAAAAGACTTTGCACCTGTTGTGTGCACAGATATAGAGCCCTTGGCTGGTTTTGCATCTACATCCCTGACAGGTTTTTTTTTTTCAATTTCTGCAATCATGGTTTTTGTAGAGCATAATAATGAACTTAATTATATTGAGATTAGATATCTTGATTTGGCTTTATATAAGTTTATTGATGTTAATATGGCAGAAGTTGCCCTGGACCTTTTGCTAAGTTTTTACACATTCTGTCTGTAACTGTGCTTTGCAAGATCTAATAGAGATATATTAACCAAAAAAAAAGGAAGTGAAGTGAGAATTTCTCCTGGACAAGCGTATAGAAATCATACAGTGGCCCTTTTACAAAACCGTGGGAGGGCTAATGTGTGGGTAGTGCATGCCAAATCGGCACTACCGTGAGGGTAGTATGTGCGCCTGGTGGTAATTCCAAGTTTAACGCGCGCTGAATCCTACAACAGAAAATATTTTTCTATTTTCTACCGCAGGGGGCGTTCCTGGTGGTAATTGGCAGCGCAGCCACGTTGGCGTGCACTGCATGGTTACTGCTCAGGTAGCACGTGAGCCCTTACTGCTAGATCAATGGCTGGCAGTAAGGGCTCAGGCCATAAATAGGCACGCGCTATTTTTAATTTTTGCACACGCCTACTTCCCAGCCCATTTAAAAAGCCCTTTATCCCAGCTATGGTAAAAAGTAGCCCAGCACAGGCATTGAGCCTGCCATGAGTGGGAAAGCTCGGGGTACAAATGTAACAAAAAAAAAAAATAAGTACATAAGTATTGCCATACTGGGAAAGACCAAAGGTCCATCGAGCCCAGCATCCTGTTTCCAACAGTGGCCAATCCAGGTCACAATATACCTGGCAAGATCCCCAAAAAGTACAAAACATTTTATACTGCTTGTCCCAGAAATAGTGGATTTTCCCCAAGTCCATTCAATAATGGTCTATGGACTTTTCCTTTAGGAAGCCATCCAAACCTTTTTTTAAACTCCACTAAGCTAACTGCCTTTACCACATTCTCTGGCAACAAATTCCAGAGTTTAATTACACGTTGAGTGAAGAAAACTTTTCTCCGATTCGTTTTAAATTTACTACATTGTAGCTTCATCGCATGCCCCCTAGTCCTAGTATTTTTGGAAAGCGTAATACGTACCCACACTACCGTAGGCCACCTTTTACCGTGCCTTTGTAAAAGGACCCCATAGCTGGGCTCTTCTTTTGTCAGCAGCTATCATTGGAAACGGAAGCATTTAGTACACAATCAGGCTTCTCAGTTTACATTTCTCCTTTCTGCTTCATCAGTTCTACTACCTTTTCTTTGCTACGAGTATATTCACAGTCTTCTTCTTCTGAAAGGAGCCACCTTATCCTTGTCCTGGAAGAGACACAGTAGGGTTGTTAACCGCACGTATTCAGCCAACCTGACTGGTTTTTATCTGGCCAGGCCGGCTGCTGGCATAGGTTCAAAACTAGCCCTATAGAAGCTTCCATTCTGGCTGTTTTAAGGGTAGAGATGTGTGAGCTTGCAAGCTGTTTTAAAAAGTAAGGATGTGCACATGTACCTATTTTTTTCATGTGTAAAATTGTGTTTGTGCACCTAAAACTGATTTATTCACAGAAGCTAGAGTGCTTGGAGTCATCCTTGACTCTTCCTTATCATACACATCCCATATTAACGTACTATGGAAGAAAACAATGTTTAAAATGAGACAACTTTGTCTGATCAGGTCATTCTTTGATCAAAAAGCCTTTTCAGTACTGGTACACATACTTATCCTTCCACACATGGACTACTGTAATGTTTTATTCCTTGGCATTAGAAGCAAATATATTTAAAAAAACTGCAGAGCATACAGAACACAGCGGCAAGACTAATTTTCAGACTGAACAGATACACCAGTATCTCACTTTACCTTACAAAACTACACTGGCTACCAATAGCTGAAAGAACTAAGTTTAAGGTTGCCTGCCTAGTCTTTCAGATTCTTCAAGGTGCTACCTCTGCACTCCTGATTAACATCTCATCCATTCTCATTGTTCAATCCAGCAGGCTAAAAGAAGAATTGATACTAGCCCCACTGTTTCATAAGGAAATCCGATCTCAAAAGATCTTTAACTCGCTCTTCTCAATGACAGGGATCGCATTATGGAACTCACTCCCTTTGGCTATCAGAGTAGAGAACAATTACCTCAGCTTCCGAAAGAAACTAAAAACTTTCTTCTTCCCATAGCCTGCTATATAAGGCTCACCAAACACCCAAATGGACTTTAGAAATACCAAATCTAACACAGACTATAATCATAGTAACGTGGAGGGGCATAATCGAATGTCGCCGGCCAAATAGGTCGCCAGCGATCTATTGTGGCGGTGGTGCTACAGTTGGCTGGAACCGTATTATCGAAAAAGATGGCCGGCCATTTTTTTTCTATAATACGGTTTAGCCCGGCCAAATGGCGTGGATTTCGCCGGATTTGAAATGGCTGGGTTTGTTTTTCAGCGATAATGGAAAAAATTACCGGCGATCTCCAACCCAGCGAAATCCAAGCCATTTGGTCGTGGGAGGAGCCAGCATTTGTAGCGCACTGGTCCCCCTGACATGCCAGGACACCAACTGGGCACCCTAGACATGTGGGTACAGTGGGTTTTGGAGGGCTCCCATTACCAGCACAAGTGTTACAGGTAGGGGGGGATGGGTCTGGGTCCGCCTGCCTTAAGTGCACTGCGGTACCCACTAAAAGTGCTCCAGGGACAGGACTTGTTGCTGCTGTATAAGCTTGCCACACCAGTTGACACCTGAACACTAATATCTTTGAAAAAGTCCTTTATTTGAATAAGCACGTTTACTCACAGTTAACTGCAGATCAGAGGTTGTGCCCCACTGGCAAAGAGTCTTCCTGGTACTGAGATTAGCAGTAGGTCAGAGCTGGCAGAATGGTGTACAATGCCCTCTTTCAGCCACATTCAAGGTAAGAACTAAGTTCTCTAATGTGGCTAACACATGAAAGGGATCTAAAACTGGCTTACAAACATGGCCACTACCTCATGGACTAACGGAAGTAAAACAGGGCACACTCTGACCCAGTTAGCAGGGGGAAAAGCACCATGGGAGTACAGCCCAGTACTCTACACCCACCACAATGCATTGCTGATGTGACTCTGCAGGGCACCTAACAGAAAAGGTGTCACACTCACCCGAGAGCCACATCACAACCAGGGAAAGGCTGTCGGAGGATAGAACACATTCTGCCGTCATGGAGGTGGGTACAGCATTTGAGGCTGGCAAAAAAGGTTTTTAATTTTATTTTTTTAGTGTGGGAGGGGGTTGGTGACCACTGGGGGAGTATGGGGAGGTCATCCCCCATTCCCTCCAGTGGTCATCTGGTCAGTTGGGGCACCTTTTTGAGGCTTGGTCGTGAAAATAAAAGGACCAAGTAAACCCAGCGAAATACTGCTTATCGCCGGGGGTTTTTTTCATTATCGACGAAAGCCAGCCATCTGGTAGCCATGCCCATGCCCGCCCATGTCCTGCCTTCGCTTAGCCGGCAACACGCCCCTTTGAACTTTCACTGGCGAGGCGACGGGTAAGCGGCGATGCTGTCAAAAACGCAGCTTTCAATTATACCGATTTCGCCACTTTTCCGAGATCGCCGGCCATCTCCCGATTTGTGTCGGGAAATGGCCGGCGATCACTTTCGATTATAAGCTGGATAGTAACATAGTAGATGACAGCAGAAAAAGACCTGCACGGTCCATCCAGTCTACCCAACAAGATAACTCATATGTGCTACTTTTTGTGTATACCCTACTTTGATTTGTACCTGTGCTCTTCAGGGCACAGACCATATAAGTCTGCCCAGCACTATCCCCGCCTCCCAACCACCAGCCCCGCCTCCCAACCACCGGCTCTGGCACAGACCATATAAGTCTGCCCAGCACTATCCCCGTCTCCCAACCACCATCCCCGCCTCCCGCCACAGGCTCTGGCACAGACCGTATAAGTCTGCCCAGCACTATCTCCGCCTCCCAACCACCAGCCCCGCCTCCCGCCACCGGCTCTGGCACAGACTGTATGTCTGCCCAGCACTATCCCTGCCTCCCAACCACCAGCCCTACCTCCCACCACCGGCTCTGCCACCCGATCTCAACTAAGCTCCTGAGGATCCATTCCTTCTGCACAGGATTCCTTTATGCTTATCCCACGCATGTTTGAATTCCGTTACCGTTTTCATTTCCACCACCTCCCGCGGGAGGGCATTCCAAGCATCCACTACTCTGTCCATGAAAAAATACTTCCTGACATTTTTCTTGAGTCTGCCCCCCTTCAATCTCATTTCATGTCCTCTCGTTCTACCTCCTTCGCATCTCCGGAAAAGGTTCGTTTACGGATTAATACCTTTCAAACTAATCACACTGTATAATGCTCTATATATCATATCGATCCAACAAGAATGTATTCACACTTTGTCTTATTTATAAATCTGTAACTGTTGTTCTACTAATGTTGTAAACTGCACTAACCCCTAAACAGAGGATATTAGCGGTATATAAAACCTAAATTGAATTGAATTGAGCTGAAGTTATGCATGTAAAAATGCATTTACATATGTAAAGAAACAAAATTAACAATAAATAAATAAGGAAATTACATTAAAAACAAAGGGTTGGATATTCAAAAAAAGCTGAGCTCCTAAATGTATGCTCTCAAGTTGGGTTTCAAAATTTGTGCCCTATTTCTGGCCAGACTTAGGGGCCTAAAGTTTCAGCTGAAAATTCATCTTAATTTAGGAGCTTAAAAGTTATGCTTATAAATTTAAGCGTGCCATTCATTTTCCTAGAAATATAAGCCTTACTTATGCCTCACCTCCACTGATGTCAGTGACAGCACCTTCTTTCCCAACCACTCACCTGTGGCATCACCTTCTTAATTTAGCAATCAGACACACCCAATAAATGACCAAACAATAATAAGATATAGGACAAGAACGAGATGGAGACACAAATGGAGCTGCCAAGGACTATTTGCAAAAATCCTAATAAATGAAAACACAACCATGGTGACCCAGTCTGCCCAGTTGCCCTACCAACCCCATCCCTCCCCACCCTCACCACTGCTCTTTTTATCTATCTCATGTACGTTTACATTCTGTCACGAATTTGGTTGTTACTATCTCCGCTGATAGGTTGTTCTAGGTACCTCCCTCCTTCCAGCGTTGAACCATTGTCTTCTGTATCCATTGAAAATGTAACTCTCTTGTACTCCATGGTACAGTGTAAATAGAAGGAGAAATTTTGAAATCTTTGTCTTCAGAGTCCATTAGTTTTTCACTTTGTATGAAATTAACATTTTTCAGGCTTAGCCTTTTCTTCTCAGCCTGGCAGTTTCCCCTGCTCATCTTGGCTTTCAGTTGTAGTAGAACACCCTCTCACCTACTTAGTCAACTCATTAAATCATGGGCTCAAACCGGCTCTTAAATATTCAGGCAGGGCAAGATGGCCACCGTGAGAATGGTCTCCTTGATTTCCTTTCCTCTGATATTGTTTTCATACCCTGCTTTCAATGCCAAAACACAAGGGTAAACAATTGGGGTCCACTTAATGACCTACAGAGGCCTTTCTCAAGCAGGCACAAGTAACAAATTCTATCCAGGCTCAATCAGGTGAACCAGCTGCCTTGGACAGGAAGAAGAGCTCAAGCATCGGAAGCGAAGTATCGTTGAGCCCTGCAGGACCCATAGTTCCTCCTCCCTTGTGTGACCAATTCACTTCAGAGCCACACCCAATAGTGGAGAAGATGCTATTGAGTGTGGCTGAGGGTGGAACGCAGCTGCTTGGTCCTGCTATGGATTTATCATCGGTGCAGGTTCCCAGAGGGGACCCTGCTACTTTGGAGGAACAGAGAGCTGAACTAGGGCACAAGGTTATTTTACCATTGCTCCCTTTGGTGAAGCCTCCCGAACTTGCCTTGGATGCCACTTGCCTGGCATTGGAGTCCCTATACAAAGTATGTTCTGAAATTTCCTCCGCAGTACAGCTAAAGACTTCTCAGCTGCAAAAACTAGAAGAAAATGTTTCACAGACTAAAGCTTTGGAAGATCTTAAGTTCAACAGATCAAACAATCACAATTATCCATAGAACAAGATATGATGGCCATAAATAGAAGAATAAATAATTTTCATAATTACATAAGACACTTGAATTTAAGACCAGTGAATGATTTAACTACCATACCTAAGGATCTTTTCTATAGGTTTTTGAAATTAGGTATTCTGATACAGGTTTGCCTCCACTACAGAAGATATAGTATGGTGCTCATTTTCGAAGCAGATGGATATCTCATAATGGCCAAAAAAGTACATCTGCCAGAAATGTCCAAATCGCAATTTTTGAAAGGCAGAATTTGGACATTTTACACTGCAGCTCATCCAAATAGCAAAGAGGAGTGTTTTAGGTGGGACTAAGTTTAGACCCATAATTAGGATGTCTTTCAGCAATAATGGAATGGGAAGAATCATCCAAGGATGTTTTATCTAGACCTGTTTCAATCATATCCAGGGTACAAAAAGGTGCCCTGATTGAGCAGCTGATCAATGGAGAGAAGACGTTATGACCCCTCTTTAATCTCCCAGTGGTTCCCCTCCCACCCCCCTAAGAAGTAAAAGTGACAGTGGATACCAGCTTCAGGTATTATGGCCATTCCTAATAGAGCAGCAAGCAAGTGTAAGGAGTAGCCTAGTGGTCAGTGCAGTGGACTTTGAACAATGGGACTCAGGTGTAGCTCCCACTTTAACTCTTTTATTTGTATACAAATATGTGAGCCCTCCTGGAACCAGTGACGAAGCCAAGGATGGGCCCAGGTAGGCCCAGGCCCACCCACTTTGGGCTCAGGCCCATCCAGTAGCAGTACACCTATGATGTGGCTGGCAGGCATTCTTCCTAAGCCCCACCAGCTGAAAACTCCCAACAACTGTCCCTCCTGCATACCTTGTAAGTAGATCGTCACCTGCAGCAAGTAGCGACTGATACATGCTGTAGGGCCAACATGAACAGTGTGGATTAGTTGCTGCTCGCTGCCGGTGAAAATCTATTCAAAAGGTATGCGGGGGGGGGGGGATGTTTGAGAGACCATATGATATGCAGGTGAGAGAGGGAGAGACCAAATCACTTGTGGGACAAGGCGGAGTTCTGCCCACCCATCTTGGGCCCAGGCCCACCCAAAATTGGGTGTCTGGCTACGCCCCTGCCTGGAACACAGAAATACCTACTGTACCTGAATTTATAAGACACCTGCAAGCATGGTAGCTATTGAAGTGATGTACCTTTAGGTACAGTGGTTTTTATCTGTTCCTGGAGGGCTCATAATAATATATAAAGGAATTAAGGTGGGATTTGTACCTGGGTCCCCTTGTTTCAAGTCCACTTCACTGACCACTAGGCTGCTCCTCTGCTCTGCAGGGACATCTGTGTGGCCAGTTTTGCACAAATGATGCCCGACAGATATTTTTGTGCCAGCTTTTTTGGTGTTCATATTTTGGACATTTCACTTTGGAAAACAGCTGTTCAATTTGGATGTTTTCAGCGCAAGAACATCCTTCTCACATATTATCAAACAGGAAATCCCAGCATTTTTCCTGTTTGAAAATGGCTGTGAGACTGACAGATATTTATTTTTATTTTTTTAGACATTTTCAGCAGGACATCCCAATTCCAACGTGCACGTTCCTTCAAAAATGCCCCTCCACTTGACTTTGTTCAGAAACGGACCAGTTCTACTCAGGCGAGCTCTTTAGCCAAAGTGTCTTCTGACAATTTAAATGTTACAGATATTCTTGAAAGCTCTGCAGAAGAAGCTGTAGCCTGAGCTTTTAAAATTGTTTCTTTAGGGTGCATTATTGTGCCTATTTTTCAGAGCTTCAGACTGTAACTTAGGAAGGAAGATCTCTTTCTTTCCTGACATTTCTAAATGGACACAAATTAGGAGAAAGAACATGTTAGCTTATTGAGCACAAGTGATATTGTTAGGTGCAAAATTCCATTTGAGGTACTCATATTAATGTGTTATAGCTTTAAATAACAACAAATATGTGTTTTATGAGCCATCACAATTACAATTCTTTTTGGAAGGTAAAGGGAGCTCCATTAGCTAGGCCAATTAGAGCATCTTTGTATTAGGTCTATGTGTTTGGAACTGGGCATGGTTCCTTACTTTTCCTTCTGTTAATGCATGATATCCATTTTGCCCCCTTTATGCAGACTATTAGACACCCCATGTACTAAGTTCTTTTCCTTAGGATAATTACTGATTTTCTTTGATCTTTTTGTACCACTGCTTCTCACTGGTCTTCCTCTCAGCCATCTCTCTCCTCTCCAGTCTGTCCAAAATTCTGCAGCATGACTTATTTTCCGCCAAAATCGTTATACCCACACTAGCCCACTCCTCAAGTCACTTCACTGGCTCCCTGTCCGCTTCCGCATACAGTTCAAACTTCTCTTACTGACCTTTAAATGCATCCATTCTGCAGCCCCCCCATTACCTCTCCACTCTCATCTCTCCCTAAATTCCTCCTCGTGAACTCTGCTCACTGGACAAATCTCTCTTGTCATCCCCCTTCTCCTCTACTGCTAACTCCAGACTTCGTTCCTTTTCCCTCGCTGCACCTTATGCCTGGAATAGACTTCCTGAGCCTGTACATCTAGCTCCATCTCTACCTGTTTTCAAATCTATGCAAAAAAACCACCTTTTCTCCACTGCTTTTGGCTCCTAGCCACTGCTCAATTTGCCCTCCCCTTGTTCCTTCTCACCCAGTACTTCCCTTGTCGTTAATTGTCTTGTCTGTCTGTATTATTGTTAGATTGTAAGCTCTCTGAGCAGGGACTGTCTCTCTATGTTGGATGTTCAGCGCTGTGTGCGTCTGGTAGCGCTGTACAAATGTTAATAATAATAATAATCTTTTTAATGAGATTGGGTAATATATTTTCATTTTCAAAGTTGTATATGTATAATGCAAAATTAAAAAAAAAAAAAAAAGAGCTCAAAATCCAGCCACTAGGTTTTGTGCTGCTCAATCACCAGACTCCTTACATTCCTCCAAGGGCAGGGAGTGGCCTAGGAACAGACAACCTAATCTAGGAATTGAATACAAATTGTCCATATGGGAGCATGCAGCAAGTTCAAACCTTGTTTGGTTGCCTATTGCACCTAATTCTAATCAGTAATATAAGTACATAAGCATCACTCTATTGGGACAGACCAAAGGTCCATCAAGTCCAGTATCCTGTTTCCTACTGTGGCCAATCAAAGTTACAAGTGCCTGGGTAAGCAAAATCCATTAATACTTCTTATGGTCATCAAATTATCCAATGACATTGCCTATGCATCCTCGCCAGACAAGATTCTTTATCCTGATCTCTCTAGGAGTCAATGAATCTTTGCTTGAGGCACAGCAGTGTCATCTGCTCCATCTAAAAACTTATACGTGGAGTATCAGGAAAGAATGCGCACGATTATGAAGGGCAGGTGTGAGCTTTGACGACAACTCAAGCGATTGGGAAGTAGGACCAATGCTGGGCAGACTTCTATGGCAGTGGCGTAGCCACAGGTGGGCCTGGGCCCACCCAACAGTAGCACACGTTTAGTGGTAGCTGGTGGGATCCTAAGCTCGGCCAGCTGAAGACTTCCTACTACTACTACTACTACTATTTAGCATTTCTATAGCGCTACAAGGCATACGCAGCGCTGCACAAACATAGAAGAAAGACAGTCCCTGCTCAAAGAGCTTACAATCTAATAGACAAAAAATAAATAAAGTAAGCAAATCAAATCAATTAATGTGAACGGGAAGGAAGAGAGGAGGGTAGGTGGAGGCGAGTGGTTACAAGTGGTTACGAGTCAAAAGCAACGACGGTAGCGAAAATGCTACTCTCCATGATACCAGCACCTGCGTATGTTCAGTTTTCCGCGCATGCCTGCTGCAGACTGCCAAGGTGGAAAGAAGCATTTTCCCACCAGCTGAGATATTGTTTGGGTGGTGGTTGGGGGAGGGGGAGAACAATTGGTGCCCACTCAGCTCTTCCCTATGCCCACCTAAAATCTGTTGTCTGGCTACGCCCCTGTTCTATGGTCTGTGATCTGAGGATACCAGAGACAGATCAAGAACATGTGTGTGTTTGGGGCTGATAGCAAGTAAAATTTCAGTTAGCAACATTGTTGGTTTGCTGGTTTATTCAAATATTGGCAATAAATGTCACCATCCAAAATGATAAAACCACTCTTCCATGATTGTGCTGCTACCCTATTTGTTATGCCAGTATTGGGAAATTCTGTGCCATTATGGGGTGGCACTGAACTGGGCAAGAATGATTGTCAAAGACCCTCAAATTCCCCTGGATCATCAATGATCATAAGATAGCCTCTGTGGGGGTGGGGGAAGGCAGTGTCTGGGGGATCTGATGTCAGAGGGGGGGAGGCTTGAGCCAGGGGGAGGGGAACCCAGCTCTGTAGGCCTGTAAGCAGCATTATTCTCTTGCCATGGGATTCAGCAACCCAGGCAAGCTTTTACCACACCTTGATTAATTCCCTCCGAGATGAAAATTTTCTGGCTGACTATCCCTAGTTTTGGCGTACACCTTTTTCATACCCTTCTCTATGTTGGGCAGTTATTCTGCTTCCCCATTGTGCTCTACAGTAGCCTCATGAGAGTTTCTCCAGAACATTTTTGTTTCAGTTTTGGTAGATGGTGTTTGAACTATTCTAATACTCTCCCCTAATAGCTTTGAGTTCTGTCTGCTTTTGGTGTCTCTCATTTCTGTTTTCTTTACATCGCTGCAACTTTTGAGCTTCTGCTATTACTTTCAATTTGTTTTGAGAGGAAATGAATATAACATCTCCTTCTAGTACTGCAGCTTGAGTCATCTTCAGGTTTTGAATCTGTTTCATATTTTTTGAGGTCCTCTACAAGCAGTGGTTTAATTTTCTCCTTTATATTTTTTTTTCTAAAAAAAGAGTTGTTTCCTTTCTCCTTTTCTTCTGACCTTTAGTCTTTCATGGTAGGAATTTCCTAGTAATGATTTTTGCTGCACAATATTAAACACACTGTGTTGTTGGGATATCAATAGATGATTAATGCAGGTTATGGCCTTATTAATCTTACTCATCCTGCTTTTTATTTTAGATGTCAAGGTCAACTTCTATAGGCTTTCCCTCTCTTGGACCACAGTATATGTACAATGTTCCCTTCAAGAGGCACCAGAGTCTGCTACTTGTGTTCCTACCACTGGAGTGGTGCAGCAATACTGTGGTTTTAATTGCATGATAGAGATGTGCATTCGATAGCATGCATTTGGTTCATTGGGTGCCTTAAAAATTGTAGTGCATGCAAAATTCATTGTATGAACATTAACCTATAAATTATCATACATAGAATTGATTTGCACTTTTGAAAAATTTGCGCTTTGAATGTAGTAACCTCAGAAAGGCGGTATATCAAGTCCCATTTCCCTTTCCCCCTTTCGACCATGAATTTAGTTTCAATAATTTTTATTGATGAAATACCAACCATAACATTGAATAAACAGCATTCTCAACATTTCTCTTATTAAACATTTGTTTCATATGGTGTTAGAGAACTCGACATTTCTTCCATCTTTATTTATCTATGCCCCCTCCCTCCCGCCCCCCACCCTTTCTCCTCCCTCCCTCCCTCCCATCCCATCCAAGAGCCTAATACCTTAAGAAACGGAGTTGTTACAGTACAGCATCATAAACTTTAGCTGTTGTAATACGGCTATTATTATCTAACTTGTATCCGTGATACTTTAATATGCTACTTCCCCTTACTTATTCAAACTGTCTCTTCGCTCACTTGCTCTTTCCCCCAGTCCTTTTACAATGAGGAAAAAACTGAGTTGACACGGGCTGTTCCAGCCTTAATCCGTGGCAGGCAGACCTTTGTTTTGCTTCCAGCCTTTCAGCTTGTAAAGGATTTGACGCCTGGTTGTTGGATGCATTGTGTTCCAGTATCTCCCCCAGATCTTCCTAAAAGTTCCTGGGTCCTTCTCTTGATTTATTAATGGAACAATGCCACAGAGTTCCAGATGTAACAGTTCTGACATTTTAGACTTCCACATGTCTCTGGTCGGGGCTTGCTCCTCTCTCCATTTTAAAAGGATTACTTTTATCCCCATCCGGGTCACTCGTTGTAGGAACCCCGTAAGTCCCGACGGCACCGGTTGTTCCATACTAAAAATGTCGAACAGCACCAGCACACTGACGGTTACTTTCCGTCTCCAGTACCGTCCGGATTCCGCAAGTATCTGTGTCCAGAACTGATGAATCTCCGGACACCACCAAAACATGTGACCCAAGGTCGCCTGTGCTTCTCCACATTTTGGGCATTCACCTGTACCGAAACCCGCTTTCAATGCTCTGTTAGGTGCTATATATAGTCGCATAATGAACTTGTATTGCTGCTCCCACTGTCGTATGAAGGTAGACCTGCGTAAATTACTCAACAGAAAGTTCTGAATCATATCCACGGTTATTACAATTTCTAGATCTCTCGACCAGTTCTCTGCTAGCTTGACATAGTCAATGTCCTCGGTGGTGTCCAGCAAATTTCTATGGTGAAAACGCAAGGGAACCACGTTTTGGGCCCCCAACGTCAAGGCTGTTGTGATTATATCCTGCACATCCTCACTTAAGTTAAGTGCTCCCAGTGATCGGGCATAATGCCGCACTTGTGCGTGTGCGTAAAAGTCTTTAGACGAAATGTCGTAGTCTCTTATTAGTTCCTCCAGGTTCTTGACTTGTCCCTCTGCATTTAGCACTTGATATAAATAATGAATCCCTTTCTCCCTCCAGTGCACAAAGGTCCGCTCCAATGTCCCTGCCGGGAAATCAGGATTCCCTTTCAAAGAAACAAAAGGCGTCGCCGCTGCAGAGAAACTATGTCGCTTGCACAACCACCGCCACATTGCTCTTGCTGAGCGCACAAACCAATTCATCGGGGACCTCGCCTCGGGGTTCTTCCCAGATGTATGTAGCAAACAGCTCAGGTGTATTTTAGGTTCCAATGAGGCCTCTATTAATGTGTTTGTAAAGTGTTGGTTGCCTGTTAACCAGTCCCTAACATGTCTCATTGTGCAAGAAATGGTGAGATATCTTACGTTGAGCAACCCCATTCCTCCATGTTCTTTGGGTTTATATAATACCTCCAACGGCAGTCTGGGCCGTTTATTACACCACAGAAATTTCCTCAGCATCCTGCTTAGCTCTTTCTCCTCTCTCCCCTGTAGATGTAAGGGTAACACTTGGAATTTGTACAGCCATTTGGGCACTATCATCATGTTAAACAAAGCTATACGTCCCGTCAATGTGAGGGGGCAGGACTCCCACATTCCTAATAATCGTCTCGTTTCTGTTAACAAAGGTCTCACATTCATCTTATAGAGTGTCGATAGCTGTATCGGCACCTCCACTCCCAGATATTTCAGCCGGTCTGTAGCCCATTGAAATGGAAAGGGACCCACCCACTCAGCTTGAACTCCCTCTGTGAGGGCCAGAGCCAAGGATTTATCCAAATTTAATTTGAACCCAGATAAACTGCCATAATATTCAATTCGACCATGAATTTAAATATGCAAGTTACTATAAATTATCAGTCTTTTATATGAAAAAGGGAGGGAAAAGACTTCAGATGCTCAGCTTACTTGCTTTAATTAAAGACCAGCTTTCTGCTGAACAAGCATCCGCATTAGTCTCCAAAAACCTCCCACTTTTTTTTATTGCATTATTTTTTTCATGTTTTTAAAAAAATATTTTCAAGGTTCTTCATTATTCACATTTTCAACTAAAAGCTTAATGAAGCCAGGTCACTTATTTTAAAGTTAGGGATTCTCCCTATTGTAGCTTCATCACATGCCCCCTAGTCCTAGTATTTTTGGAAAGCGTAAACAGATGCTTCACATCTACCTGTTCAACTCCACTCATTATTTTATAGACCTCTATCATATCTCCCCTCAGTCGCCTTTTCTCCAAGCTGAAGAGCCCTAGCCACTTTAGCCTTCCTCATAGGGAAGTCATCCCATCCCCTTTATCATTTTTGTCGCCCTTCTCTGCACCTTTTCTAATTCCACTATATCTTTTTTGAGATGCGGCGACCAGAATTGAACACAGTATTGGAGGTGCGGTCGCACCATGGAGCGATATAAAAGCATTATAACATCCTCATTTTTGTTTTCAATCCTTTTCCTAATAATACCTAACATTCTATTTGCCTTCTTAGCCGCAGCAGCACACTGAGCACCAATACTCAGCCTGTAGATCCACTGTTGTTCCAATATAAAAGACTTGGGGCCCTATTTACAAAGGGACACTAGCATTTTTTAGTATGTGCCAAAAATTAGCATGTGCTAACTGTGTAGATGCCCATAATATCCCTTTGGGCGTCTACATGGTTAGTGCCCACTAAAAACGTTAGCACGCCTTTGTAAACAGGGCCCTTGGTAATTTATAGTAACTTGCATATTTTTGTTTGGAGTATTCTCATCAGCAAGTTTATAGCCTTTGCAAATCGTTAATTATACCATGAGTTAAAAAAATGATTAAAATGAATATGTGAAAGAAACTGAAAACATATCCAAAAGGTTTGGGGAAAACCAAATGAATTGAGAAACAAACTGACATTTGTTGCCCATGCGTGTTCCCTATAAGATTATTTCTCTGGTGCAGAAAGTTTGCTATTCAGGGATTCCCCTCTGCCTTTCTCAGTTTCTGATTCCCTACTTCACAGCCAGAGCCTTGAGGTCTTCCCAACTCAACCAAGGTGATCCCATCCTTTACACACATCAATTTTGACTCTATTAGAAGCCAGATTTTCAGTGTAACTGGCCCTTCCCATTGGAACGCTCTTCCCACTCATCTTTGTTTAGAGAAATTATTTTTAAAAATTCAAAATTGGACTGAAAACTTATTTATTTCAAGATGCTTTCACATAAGATTTTGCCTTCTCTTACCCTAAGGTGGCGCTCTCAGGGTTCTTTGGGCTGATTCTGCAAATTTTCTCTGTTCTTCACCTGTTCTATAATATGATGTAGTTCCTTTCTAGTTGTAATACACTAAGATTATTTATTAATGTAAACCACTCTGAAAAGTATTCTAAAGAGTAGTATATCAAGTCATAATAAACTTAAAACAATAGGTGTGGTATAACTTCTGGATTGCTACCATTCAGGATTAGAACTAAATTCATAGTCCATAGAGTTAATGAGTACTCAGTAGATTAAAAGTGCCATATAGAACAAAAGTGGCTACAGGGAGTCTCCCACACATAGCCTTTGCTGGATCTTGATGTTAAGAATGACAAACTGTCCATCTTCATACTTCAGATGGAGTTGGGTCTGCCACATTTTCAATGATGAACTTGTAAAAAATAAATCCCGGACTGATAGTGCATTTCAAGACTATTTGTTTTCCAGAAATATGGGATGCAATAAAAGGCTTTCTTATAGTCAGTCATGCTATACTGAGATCAGTGGCGTAGCTAGGTGGGGCGCAGGGGGAGCGGTCGCTCCCCTAAACAGCTGTTTTGAAAAAATGGCGCCTTTGCGCCTCGTGGCAATGAATATTTTTTTCTGCTCCCTCCCTCCCGAGTCCTCGTCTGCCCGTCTCTCCCGTCCCATCCGCGTGGTCACTTTTTACTTCCCTGAAGCCTTCTCCGTCTCCCTTCTGCGCAGCACCGGTGATTCACAGTCAGCCTTCTGCCAGCGTCGGGGCCTCTCTCTCCTCAGGTGCGTCCCACCTCTGCGGAAAACAGGAAGTTGCAATAGAGTAGGCGGGACGCGCCTGAGGAGAGAGAGGCCCCGGCGCTGACAGAAGGCTGACTGTGAATCGAATCACCGGTGCTGCGCAGGAGGGAGACGGAGAAGGCTTCTGAGATTTCTGCTTTTCTTTGCACTGGCCATGATAACTATATTCAGCATTAACCGGCCTTTGGTTCCATATGCTCCTCTCTTATTGTCCTTCTGCTCTATTGCCATAATGTTATTGGAATTGATATGATTGTATATTCTGTAAGCATCCATTGCAGTGAAAAGCTTATAGATTGTAGGTAAACAAGTTATTGGTCTATAATTTATAGGTATCTTAGTTGGATCTCCCTTTGGAAGAAGAATTGTTTTTCCTGTTATTAGTCATTGCGGTGTTAAGTCTGTCTGCCTGACCAATTGATTTTTTTCAGTCTTCCAGGTCTCTCATGGGGGCAATGTCTCCAAATGGGTTAGTTTTGCGCATACCATGACAGTAATGAACCTCACTGCTAAGCCAGGGTATGTGGAATATGATCTTAGTCTCTCATATTTATTGCTAATGCTCGCTGTAATACTTGCATCATGCCAAAAGAGATGTTCCTTCTGTAGTTCATAAGATGCAACATTTATAGGCAACTTATTCAGGTGTGCTTGAAAATTCTTTTTAATCAAGCCTGTGGCTCACAACACAATGGGAAATATTTCTGTCTGGTCCTGCTTCATTTTCTTGGTCTCGGACTGCATTTCTTGGTAGTTGAGAATCTTTTCTCTCTCTACATGATTCATAGAGTAATCGCTTCTGACTGACACCTCTATGATCAATGCCATTCTGGTATTTTTCTTTTACCGCTGTGTCTGGTTTCCTTGTATCCAGATGTTTATCAGTTGGAATGGGGATGTCTACTGCCTATTCTCCATAATTCTCATAGGTTTGTGATCTCGGTGCTTTTCTGGTACAGCAATATTATAATGGTTAAAAAGTTTTCAATGGATTGGACATGCCACCTTATTGTGCCTTTCTGTGTAGAAAGTTTCAGCCATTAGAACTTCCTGGGCTCCTTTTGCTTATACCACACTGAGTTGGCCAGCCACTAATATTCAACATCACTTCACCAGGCAGTGCCACTGAATATTGGGTCTGACCATTGTGGCACTGTCTAGGCAGTTACCCCCACACACCTACAAAAACAGGGTAATTCCCTATGAAACCAAATCCGCAGAAGCCAAAAAAGTAGGAAAGGGACGTTGGCCAACCAAATAACTGATGTAGTTCAGAGGTAGGTTGTAACGATTTTATTAAGCAGATATCAAAGACCACACAGACATGACATGGAACTGTGTTTTGACGAGAAGATGCCTGCTTCAGGAGTTGGTATATCAGTTGTGAGATATCTGTATTGCATATAGATGCTAAGGCTTTAAAAAGTCCAAATTGAACTTTTTTGTGAGCTAGAACATCAGTGTAGAATGCATACTGCAAAGCGTGGGAAGAGGTTTGCAGTACACATTCTACGCCAATGTTTTGGCTCACAAAAAAAGTTCAATTTGGTCTTTTTAAAGACTTACGCTTCTGGTTACTAAGCCGCGCTAGGACTGTCCCATTGGACTCTGTCGACATTAGCGCCGGGACAGCCGCTAGCACAGCTTAGTAAACAAACCCCTTAGCGTTTTTATGAAATATCTGTATCTCACATCAGATTTTACCGACACTTGAAGCAGGTATCTTGTCGCCAAAACATGGTTCCGTGTCGAGTCTGTATGGTATTTGATATCTGCTTAATAAAATTGTAGCAATCTACCTCTGAACTACATCAGTTATTTGGTTGGCCAACGTCCCTTCCCTACTTTTTTGACTTCTACTGTCTGCCAGTGTGGATTAGGGGCTGAGTTGGGGAGGTCCTGAATGTTATACAGGCATCAGCAATATCCAGTGCCAGTGCCCGCAAACCTAACCGGGCAAGTTAAACTTCAGAAAAAACTGGCCTATCTTTGCCTGGTTCAATATGTGAGTACAGTAAAGAATATCAACAAACCTGGATATTCAATGCCAGTGCACGGACATGGCCCAGCATTTTTTATTTTTTTTTGTTTTTTTGTTACATTTGTACCTCGCACTTTCCCACTCATGTCAGGCTCAATGCGGCTTACACGGGGCAATGGAGGGTTAAGTGACTTGCCCAGAGTCACAAGGAGCTGCCTGTGCCTGAAGTGGGAATCGAACTCAGTTCCTCAGGACCAAAGTCCACCACCCTAATCACTAGGCCACTCCAGTAGCGATCAGCGCTTTAAAAAATGCTGACCACCGCCACCCAAATGGATTTTCAAGTGTTGAGTTTCATTCGCTCTTATGCCCAGTGATGTAGGGGGGGTGGGGCGGTCCGCCCCGGGTGCACGCCGCTGGGGGGGGGGTGTCGGCTCCGCTGGTTCACTGCTCTCTCTGCCCCGGAACAGGCTACTTCCTGTTCCAGGGCAGAGAGAGCAGGGAACCAGCAGAGCCGATGCAGCTCCCAGCGACGTGCACTCGGGGCGGAGCGGCCCTCCCGCCCGCCCGCCCCCTTTGGTAAGAATGCACTCTGGAGGGGGGGTGCGCGCTCCGGGGGGGGGGTGCGCGTGCTGAGGGGGGTGCGCTGTGCTGCACCCGGGGGGGAGGGTGTGCAGCGGCGAACTGCCCCGGGTGTCAGTCGCTCTCGCTACGGCACTGCTTATGCCTGAAATTGTTATCACACATAGTACAAGTAAAATGTCTCATATGGGTAATGTCTCCATTTTCTAGCAATCATGACAGGAATGACCCTCACCCTACACCAGGATATGTTGGCGCTGGCCTCAGTCTCTCAGATTCACTGCTAAAACTCATCCTAAAGCAAAGGAGATCCGCCATTTGTATGGATTTTTGGTGCCTAATAAAACAGATTTTTGAGATAGAATCTGGTACGTTTAAGACATGAATGGTTTCTCTCCTCAATGAATGCAGATAGATTTTGTGAGATTCGCTTATTACTATTAACTACTACTATTAACCCATGCACATCACTCAGATCATGATACCCTACTCTTGGCACATTATTGCTGGCTTCCCTGTTCACTTCAGAATCCAATATACAATCTTAACTCCCTCACTGTATACTGGGCCGTGCCGCACCCCCTTCCCCCCATCAGGGCCGCCGAGAGGGGGGACAGGGGGGACAAAAGTCCCCAGGCCCGGGCCTCCGGAGGAGGCCTGGCGCCACCGCAGTCAGGCCCGCCCGCCATCGCTCCCGAACTAACTAACCTTAAACGCCTCCTTCCTTTCCTTTCACCACCTTCGCGGCAAGCAGCAGCAGGGCAGGCCACTCCTTCCTTCCGTGTCCCGCCCTCGCCTGACATAACGTCCGCGAGGGCGGAGCACGGAAGGAAGGAGAGGTCTGACCTGCTGCTGCTTGCCACGAAGGTGGTGAAAGGAAAGGAAGGAGGCATTTAAGGTTAGTTCAGGGCCCGGTAGCGGGTGGAGGGGGGGCCCGGCGACCTCGGGTGGGGGGGGGCCCAGCGGCGACAATGACCTCGGGTGGGGTGGGTGGGGGGGCCCGGGGGCGGCCTTGTCCCGGGTCCGGCTCTGGCTCTTGGCGGCCCTGCCCCCCATACACACACATCTGGCCATTTACTATACATACAGTCAATCCTCAGTAGTCACATGTTCCACATTCACGGATTCACTTATTCATGCGAAATAAAGAGTAACCCATTTTTCACTATTCATGGGCACCTCTCGGCTATTTCTGGCCATGTGCAGTAAGCAAATATTTTTGAGACTCTTACCATGCAGCATCGGGATGAGATTCTGCAAGGTGACACTGTCTCCTTGTTCTTGCAGATATTGCTGTGTTAAGACATGTGTTTGTGAAGCATCCTTTAATCCATGTTTTTGCAATTTTATACTATTTCTTATTATGATTTTTTCAATTAATAATGGCTTCCAAGCATACAATACATTTTATACAATTGTATTTATGCAATACATTTTAAATGTTGTCTTTAAATGTTTTCAGTGTTTGTTTTCAACAGAAGACACTATATACTGTATGTACTATTACAAAGAAAATTGTGTATAAAATAAAGTTATACAATATACAATAAACTAAGTAAACTGTTTTTTACTATGAGGGTACATGAAATGATGTGTTTTATGTTGATAGGTAGCAAACGTGTAGGTGAACAGGTCTCTCAGGAACCTATCCCTTTTTCCCCCATAGGATCAATGGTTCTGTATTCACATTTTCAGTGTTTGTGGGATTTTCTAGGAACCTATCCCCTGCAAATACTGAGAATTCAGTGTACTCGTCTATAACTCAATTTCATGTATAAGTTGAGAGCAGTATTAGAACTAAAAATGGCCAGAAATGTTGTGACCCATGTATGGTTTGAGGCTGGGTCCTACATTGCTCTCTCTCTATCTCCCTCCCCTCCACGTCCAGCATTGCTCCCTCTCTCTTACCCTCCCCTCCAACGTCTTTCCTGCTTTTCCCAAACCCACTCCCTTCCCATAACCTACAGCTTCAAAGATTTCAACAGGGTCAGAACAGACGTAAAGCCAGAAGGAAACAGTTAAATCATCAGATTTCAGTATGTGAGGATTATATATTTATTCCTCATTGATATGTCTCTTATCTAAGTTTTGGCAAGTTCACTAAAGCAAAATGTATTTTCACAAATCACTCATCCTTCCTATCCAAGGAGAATGTTTTATTGAGGAATCGGTATTTTTCAACACACACACACTCCTGCTTTTCTTTTACAAAAAAAAAAGCAATCAGAATTTCACACACCAACTCTTTCCACACCATCTCATCTAAACTCCTCTTTGAAGCTACTGCTTCAGTCATCAGCTAATCAAATGGCTTTTAGCTGTCTCCAGCCTCCAGGTAACTGTCATGCACTCTTTCCTGAAGGCATGCCTTCCTTTCAGTGTACATGCTCAGCATAAACTTTCAACCAGCCAGAACATTTACAGATTTTAAACAATCACAACTATTTATTTTTATCACTCCCCAGTCTCACTTGCACACCTCCTCCAAACCTCTTCTCTTTAATTAGAGCACAGTACAAGCTCACCCTGACTTAAGTGTTCTTTCTACACCAGATACATATATAGCACTGGCTGTATTTGATCAAGCACCTTTAGTACAGCTAAGTCTTTCTACCTTACCTTGCTATTATGTGAATGAGAATGATCTATAGATAAGATGACCCGAGCTTATTGATGAGATTTTGAATTCAAGATTTCTCTGCTTATGTACAGTATATAAAGCATCATTTTGCTATTCCCTTGGTTTATTGTGCATGTCAATCAGCCTTTTCTTCACTGTGTGGAATGTCCTTCCTGTTTCCTTGTGTTCTGAACATTTGTTTTAGAGCCCTTTTGAAAAAAAACAATTGTTCTCCCAGGCTTTTAGGGAGGTTCCCTGGTGCAGCAAGTTGCAGGAAATATAGTTACTGTCTCTTTGACTTTGACTTTACTTTTCTTTTTTTTTCCTGCTTTCCTATTGGTATTTTTAGCTTTTTCCTAAAAAAGGAGGAGTGGCCTAGTGGTTAGGGTGGTGGACTTTGGTCCTGAGGAACTGAGTTCGATTCCTGGCACAGGCAGCTCCTTGTGACTCTGGGCAAGTCACTTAACCCTCCATTGCCCACCGCATTGAGCCTGCCATGAGTGGGAAAGCACAGGGTACAAATGTAATAAAAAATTCTGATATTTCTAGTTTTGTAAACTGTTCTGTTTCCTGTGTTAGAAGAGTAGTTTATCAACTACCTAATAAAAATAAATATAAACATTATTAAAGCTTTTTCCATATTCTGTTCGTATCAATGGTCTCTTGGAGACTGTCTGCCTTATTTTCGAAAGAGAAAGACACCCATATTTCGACCCAAATCGGGAGATGGGTGTCTTTCTCCCGTGGGCGCCCAAATCAGTATAATCGAAAGCCGATAGGAGGAAAAGTCCTATTGTGGATTAAAAACTGGTTGAAGGATAGGAAACAGAGAGTGGGGTTAAATGGGCAGAATTCACAATGGAGAAGGGTAGTTAGTGGGGTTCCTCAGGAGTCTGTGCTAGGACCGCTGCTTTTTAATATATTTATAAATGATTTAGAGAGGGGAGTAACTAGCGAGGTAATTAAATTTGCTGATGACACAAAGTTATTCAAAGTCGTTAACTCGTGACAGGATTGTGAAAAATTTCAGAAGGACCTTATGAGACTGGGAGACTGGGCAGCTAAATGGCAGATGACGCTTAATGTGAGCAAGTGCAAGGTGATGCATGTGGGAAAAAAGAACCCGAATTATAGCTACGTCATGCAAGGTTCCACGTTAGGAGTTACGGACCAAGAAAGGGATCTGGGTGTCGTCGTCGATAATACACTGAAACCTTCTGCTCAGTTTGCTGCTGCAGCTCGGAAAGCAAATAGAATGTTGGGTATTATTAGGAAAGGTATGGAAAACAGGTGTGAGGATGTTTTAATACCGTTATATCGCTCTATGGTGTGACCGCACCTTGAGTATTGTGTTCAATTCTGGTCGCCGCATCTCAAGAAAGATATAATGGAATTGGAAAAGGTGCAGCGAAGGACGACTAAAATGATAGCGGGGATGGGACGACTTCCCTATGAAGAAAGACTAAGGTGGCTAGGGCTTTTCAGCTTGGAGAAGAGACAGCTGAGGGGAGACATGATAGAGGTATATAAAATAATGAGTGGTGTGGAACAGGTGGATGTGAAGCGTCTGTTCATGCTTTCCAAAAATACTAGGACTAGGGGGCATGCGATGAAACTACAGTGTAGTAAATTTAAAACAAATTGGAGAAATGTTTTCTTCACCCAACGCATAATTAAACTCTGGAATTCGTTGCCGGAGAACGTGGTGAAGGCAGTTAGCTTGGCAGAGTTTAAAAGGGGGTTAGACGGTTTCCTAAAGGACAAGTCCATAAACCACTACTAAATGGACTTGGGAAAAATCCACAATTCCGGGAATAACATGTATAGAATGTTTGTACATTTGGGAAGCTTGCCAGGTGCCCTTGGCCTGGATTGGCCGCTGTCATGGACGGGATGCTGGGCTCGATGGACCCTTGGTCTTTTCCCAGTGTGGCATTACTTATGTACTTATGATTTTGGGCATCTTCAAGTGCAATCTGTCATGAAAACAGCCAAAGTTGAAGGGGGCATGTCGGAGGCGTGGTGAAGGTGGGATTGGGGCGTGTTTATCGGCCAAGGAGAGATGGGCATACTCGGCCGATAATCGAAAAAAGAAAGGCGTTTTTAGCGCGAATTTGGGTCACTTTTTTTGGATCCTTTTTTTTCACGAAGAAGTCCCAAAAAAGTGCCCTAAATGACCAGATGACCACTGAAGGGAATCGGGGATGACCACCCCTGACTCCCCCAGTGGTCACTAACCCCCTCCCACCAAAAAAAAACAACTTTAAAAACTTTTTTTCCAGCCTGTATGCCAGCCTCAAATGTCATACCCAGCTCCATCACAGCAGTATGCAGGTCCCTGGAGCAGTTGTTAGTGGGTGCAGTGGACTTCAGGCAGGTGGACCCAGGCCCACCCCCCCCCCCTACCTGTTACACTTGTGGTGGTAAATGGGAGCCCTCCAAACCGCCCCCAAAACCCACTGTCCCCACATCTAGGTGCCCCCCTTCACCCATAAGTGCTATGGTAATGGTGTAGAGTTGTGGGGAGTGGGTTTTGGGGGGGACTTGGGGGGCTCAGCTCCCAAGGGAAGGGAGCTATGGACTTCAGAGGTAGTTAACTTTTTTTTTAATTGTTACAAGTGCCCTCTAGGGTGCCCGGTTGGTGTACTGGCATGCGAGGGGGACCAGTGCACTACGAATCCTGGCCCCTCCCACATTTTTGAGCTGGGCGCCTTTGGTTTCCATTATCGCTGAAAAACGAAACCGCCCAGCTCAAATCAGCACAAATCTGATGCATTTGGCTGGCACAAACTGTATTATCGGAAAAAAGATGGACGCCCATTTTTTTCCAAAATACGGTTTGTCCCGCCCCTTCACGTACCTGTTCTCAGAGATAAACGCCCATGGAGATGGGCGTTCGCGTTCGATTATGCCCCTCCACGATTTACACATGTGTTTAAGCACTCTAGGTGTGGGCATTTGCTGTATGTCTGGGTGAGCAGAACATTGAATCCAGGGAGAGCGCTAGATGTGATGTACTTAGATTTTAGCAAAGCCTTTGATACAGTTCTACATAGATGACTAATAAATAAATTGAGTGCCTTCAGTATGGACTTTAAAGCGACTGACTGGGTTAGGAACTGATTGAGAGGAAGACGAAGAAGAAAGTGGTAAATGGAGCTCACTCTGAGGAAAGAGATGTTAGCAGTGATGTCCCATATGGTTGGGTTCTTGGGTTGGTTCTTTTTAACATTTTTGTTAGTGATATTGCTGAAGGGTTGTCTGGTAAGGTGCGCCTCTTTGCAGATGATACCAAAACCAACAATAGGATATACACCCCTGATGGGAGTGGCCTAGTGGTTAGGGTGGTGGACTTTGGTCCTGAGGAACTGAGTTCAATTCCCACTTCAGGCATAGGCAGCTCCTTGTGACTCTGGGCAAGTCACTTAACCCTCCATTGCCCCAGGTACAAATAAGTACCTATATACAATATGTAAGCTGCATTGAGCCTGCCATGAGTGGGAAAGTGCAGGGTACAAATGTAACAAAAATAAAATAAATAACATGAGGAAGAACTTAGCAAATCTAGAGGAATGGACTGAAATTTGTCAGCTTAGATTAAATGCTAAAAAATGCAAGTTCATGCATTTGGGCTGCAAAAACCTGAGGGTGCACTACAGTAAAGGGCGTGAAGTACTTTTGTGCATCAAAGAGGAGCAGGACTTGGGTGTGATCATCCTATAAAATAATTCTCACCACCAACATTCTAATCTGGGACTGCCTGTGTCCGTGGCTCCTGGAGTTGCTGAGCTAGGCTCCGTAGCCAGGATGACGTCACTAACAGCTGATTCCCAGGCAGGGGGAGGAGTAGGGAAACACACATGTTTCCCTACTTCTCCCCCTGCCTGGGAATCAGCTGCAAGTGAGCCGCTCCCTGCCAATTCGGAGCAAGTGGCAGGAAGCGCCGCATCAAAAAACTACAAGCGCGGCACCACAGAACCCCCCCTCGGCGCATCATCCAATCCCCCCCCCCGGCACATCAAACACCCTCTCCCAGCACATCAAATACCCCCTCCCCCCACCCGAAGCACATCAACCCCCCCCCCCCCCCCGGCGCATCAACCCGCAGATGCCAGTAGTAACGCTGTCCGGCCGCTGCTGCTTCTCCTGTTGAGCAGCAGCGGCCGCTACAAAAAGAAAAGAAGCAATAAATGTTTTTAAACTCAGCCCAAATCATTTGCAAATGCCCAAGTCTTACAACGCAGTCTCTGCAGCCACTCCTCCTCTCGCCTCCACGTCACTGCCCCTGGAGTAAGACCCCGGAGGAGCACAGTGATGTGACAGGTGAGAGGAGGAGTGGCTGCAGAGACATTTATCGCTTCTTTTCTTTTTGTAGCGGCCGCTGCTGCTCAACAGGGGAAGCAGGAGCGTCCACACACCATTACCACTGGCAGCTGCGGGTGGCGAGGGGGTTTGATGCGCCGGGGGGGGGAAGGGAGGGTCGCTGGACATGGGTAGCTGCAGGGGGGGCAGGGGGAGAGGAGGGTCGTTGAACATGGATGGCTGGAGGTGGGGCAGGGGAGAGGGAGGTGGGGAGGGGGTCCTGAGACCAGAGAGGTGGGGGTGGGGAGGGGGGCCCTGCGAGAGGGGGTGGGGGCTCACACTCACTCATACACTCTCTCTGACACACTCCCTGTCTATCACACTCTATCTCTCTGTCACACACACACAGTCTCACACACACAGACACTCTGTCTCTCACACACTCTCTCTCATACAAACACACACACACACACACACACACACACACACACTGTCTCTGTCTCTCTCTCATTCTCTCTATGACACACACAGTCCATCTCTCACAAACACTCTCTCTCAAACATATATACTCCGAGGAAAATCTTGCTAGCGCCCGTTTCGTTTGTGTCAGAAACGGGCCTTTTTTACTAGTATATGATAATTTAAAGGTGCCTAAAAAGGTAGAAAAAGCCAAGCATAAGATAGAAGGATTCATGGGTGCATAGGGAGAGGAATGGCCAGCAGGATAAACGAAGTGATAAGTCTCAGGTAAGACCTCATTTAGTGTACTGTGTACAATTCTGGAGACTGCACCTTCAAAAGGATGTAAATAGAATGGAGTCGGTCCCAGAGGGCAGCTACTAAAATGGTCAGTGGTCTTCGCCATAAAGGCTTAAATATCTCAATTCGTATACTCTGGAAGAAAGATGGGAGAGGGAAGATAGAGACATTGAAATACCTCTGTGACATATATACACAAGAAGTGAGTCTCTTTCAATGAAAAGGAAGCCCTGAAATGAGGGGGCATAGGATGAAGGTGAAAGAAGATAGACTCAGGAGTATTAATCCACAAACAAACCTTTTCTGGAGACGGGAAGGTGGTAGAATTAGAGGACATGAATTGAGGTTGAAGGGAGGCAACCTCAGGAGTAATGTCAGGAAATATTTTTTCACGGAAAGGGTGGTGGATACATAGAATACCCTCCCGTGGGAGGTGGTGGAGATGAAAACGGTAATGGAATTCAAACATGCGTGGGATAAATACAAAGGAATCCTGTTTAGAAGGAATGGATCCACAGAATCTTAATGGAGATTGGGTGGCAAAACCGGTAATTGGGAGGCAAAACCAGTACTGGGCAAATTTCTATGGTCTACGGCCTGATCATGACTGAATAGATATGGATGGGTTGGAGTGTAAATTTTAAGGGGCTTCAATGTTAGCTTCAGAACTTTTAGTACAAGAACACTGCTGGGCAGACTTCTACGGTCTGTGCCTTGAAAATGGCAAAGACAAATCAAACTCAGGTATACATATAAAATAGTGCATACCATGTAAAATGAGTTTATCTTGTTGGGCAGACTGGATGGGCCATACAGGTATTTATCTGCTGTCATTTGCTATGTTACTATGGGGCTCATTTTCAAAAGAGAAAAACGTCCAAAAAGTGACATAAGTCTGCATTTGGACGTTTATCTCACAAAAACGTCCAAATCAGTATTTTCGAAACCTCTTTTTAGATGTTTTTCTCTGAAGTCTGTCAGAAGGACATCTAAATCTCAAGGGGGCATGCCAGGGGCATGTTCAAGGCAGGACTTGGGCATTCCTAAGACTTAGATGTCTTTCAACCATAATAGAACAAAACAAAAACGTCCAGGACTAAAAACTTATCATTTCTATAGCGCTACAAGGCATACGCAGCGCCGTACATCATACATAAAAAGACAGTCCCCTGTTTTTATAACAAATAAGGTACAAAAAGGTGCCCCAAATGACCAGATGACCACTGGAGAGAATCAGGGATGACCACCCCTTACTCCCCCAGTGGTCACTAACCCCCTCCCTCCACCCAAAATTGTGAAGAAGAACATTACTTGCCAGTCTCTATGCCAGCCTCAGATGTCATACTCAGGTCCATTACAGCAGCATGCAGGTCCCTGGAGTAGTTTAGTAGTAGGTGCAGTGCACTTCAGACAGGTGGACCCAGGCTCCTACCTCCCCCTACCTGTTACACTTGTGGAGGAAACTATGAGTCCTCCAAAATTCACCAGAAACCCACTGTACCCACATATAGGTGCCCCTTCACCCGTAAGGGCTGTGATAGTGGTGTACAGTTGGAGGTAGTGGGTTTGGGGGGGCTCAGCACACAAGGTAAGGGAGCAATGATCACATGTGTACCTGGGAGCAGTTTATGAAGTCCACTGCAGTGCCCCCTAGGGTGCCCTATTACTGTCCTGGGATGTCAGGGAGACGAGTCTACTACTACTACTACTACTATTAAACATTTCTATAGTGCTACTAGACTTACGCAGCGCTGTACAAATTAACATGAAAAGACAGTCCCTGCTCAACAGAGCTTACTAAAAATGCTGGTTCCTTCTATGTCCCAAAGGCTTGCTTTTGGGCGTTTTGCACTTGGACGTTTTTTCGAAAATGGCCCCTCCCAAAAAAACGTCCAAATCACAAAATGTCCATAGTATTTTCGAAAACAAAAGATAGACGTCTATCTTTTTTGAACATGACCTTCTTTCCTGTTCAGAATTTGGATGTTTTGTGTAAAACGTCCAAATTCTGATTTAGACATTCTATTGAAAATGCCCCTCCACGCGTAAGACTACTTCTGCATGGAAAGGGTGGTGAATTGGTGGAATGGCCTCCCAGTAGAGGTGGTGAAATTGAAAACTGTACCTGAATTCATGGAAGCTTGGGACGAGTACATAGGATCTCTAGGGAGAGGAAGGGATAGTAGATGGCATGGATGGTCAAACTGGAGAGGCTACATGGTCTGTCTTCATTTTTCTCTGTTTTCTATGTTTCTACCTACTTTCCTTTATATAATAGGTTCCAAGTAGGTGCCTTCTTGGTGTCTAAAAGTAGGTGTCCCTGTGGCTAATTCTATAACATGGTGCTACTAAAAGCGCTAGTTATGGCATATCTTTCAAGCCTATTTGTAAAAAAGTAGCATACCACTATTTATATGCTTTCCTGTCGCCTAAAATTAGGTGGTTCTTTATAGAATTCCCCCCCCCCCCCCCCATAGAGTACATGCATACATTTACAGGTTTTTAGAACAGGTATACATTTGTGCACTACTGGGGATTATTATACCAGTCTATTTTGTAAAGGCATATAGATGACTATCCTGCTTATTTTCGAAGGAGAAGGCCAGCCTTCTTCTGACACAAATCGGGAGATGGCCGGCCTTCTCCTAAAGCCAGCCAAATCGGTATAATTGAAAGCCGATTTTGGCCGGCTTCAACTGCTTTCTGTCGCAGGGCCGGCCAAAGTTCAAGGGGGCATGTCAGCAGTGTACCAAAGGCGGGATGGGGGCGTGGTTAAGAGATGGCCGGCCTCGGCCGATAATAGAAAAAAGAAGGCCGGCCCTGATGAATGCATTTGGCCGACTTTACTTGGTCCCTTTTTGTTCATGACCAAGCCTTGAAAAGGTGCCCGAACTGACCAGATGACCACCGGAGGGAATCAGGGATGACCTCCCCTTACTCCCCCAGTGGTCACCAACTCCCTCCCACCCAAAAAAAAAATATATATATTTTTTTTTGCCAGCCTCTATGCCAGCCTCAAATGTCATACCCAGGTCCATCACAGCACTATGCAGGTCCCTGGAGCAGTTTTTAGTGGGTACTGCAGTGCACTTCAGGCAGGCGGACCCAGGCCCATCCCCCCCTACCTGTTACACTTGTGGTGATAAATGGGAGCCCTCCAAAACCCACCCGAAACCCACTGTACCCACATCTAGGTGCCCCCCATTACCCTTTAAGGGCTATGGTAGTGTTATACAGTTGTGGATAGTGGATTTTGTTTTGGGGGGGTTGGGGTGCTCAGCACATAAGGTAAGGGAGCTATGCACTTGGGATCAATTTGTGAAGTCCACTGCAGTGCCCCCTAGGGTGCCTGGTTGGTGTCCTGGCATGTGAGGGGAACCAGTGCACTACAAATGCTTGCTCCTCCCATGACCAAATGGCTTGGATTTGGCCGGTTTTGAGATGGCCGCCATTAGTTTCCATTATCGGCGAAAACCAATGGCGGCCATCTCTAACGCCGGCAATCTCTAAGGGCAGACCGTATTATCGAAACGAAAGATGACCGGCCATCTTGTTTCAATAATACAGTCGGGTACGCCGCTTTACAGGGCCATCATTAGAGATGGCCGCCCTTATAGATGGCCGCCCCCGTTTGATTATGGCCCTCCACGTTGCTTTTATAAAATAGGTTTAACAGGAGCATTATGAGTAATTTTATAACAAGCCATCTATAAAAATTTCTGTTTCTATAAGATTCATTTCTCCTCCAGCTCTTGAGATATACAGTTTTAGTATAAACTGATTCTTATAGATTATCTCATGAGTATGGAGGAGTTTTTTTGTTTGTGCATCCAGTTTTCAAGATCTTTATGAGGCCATTTTACAATTCCAAAGCTATTTCAGAGTATGAGAATTGGAAGCTGATTAATGACTTGCAACTTATTCTGTGGTGCTAAAAGCAGTATTCAGTATCAGTTTCCTGTATTATTCTTTGTTGATTTTTTCTCTCAGTACTTTATACTGAACTATTGCTCCACACTCTTTTCCTGGATATTTTTTACACTACCCTGCTCAAGTTCCTTCATGTCACAATCTTCAGTCAGAGAGATGTCTTCCATTTTACTCAGTTTTACTTTGAGCAAGGTTCCCTTAGAACTTTTTTCTAGGCCAATAGCAATTCTGATGTCATTTAAGAAGTTTTCACTACTTGGAGTTCTGTTGAGTGATAATCACAAGATTTATGTAGCTTCAAATCATCTACAAACAGTAGGGGCAATGTTATCTCTTATTTATTAATATCTCTAAGATTAAGGTTAAATTCATGGCCCAAGGAGTTAATAATAGTACTCAGTGAATTTAGGGCCAGACAAAACAAGAGTGATGAAAGGGAATCTCCTTGAAATATTCCTTGCCAGATCTTATTAGGCATGACAAATTATCCATCTTCATGCTTCAGATGGAGGCATGGAGCATAGTTTGTCACTTTTCATGTTGAACTTCATGTGCTTAATCAATTCAGGCTTATTTTATATATTTCAAGACAGTTTATCATCCCAAGAGCGTGGGATGCTATCAAAAGCACAGTCAGTCCATGCTTTACAGAGATTTCCGTTTTTTTCACAGCTGGCCACGATGTCTTTATTTTTGCCCTTCTGCAATCATGATATATATATTTTATAGGTATTTATTGCAATGGACAGTTTGTAGATTGTAAGTACTCAAATGTTTGGTCTGTACTTTTTGGATGTATTACTTGGGTTTCCCTTAGAGCTTGCATTGTACCAAAGAAGGCATCCTTCTGGAGTTCATTGGATCAATAGCACAAGCTCAAATGAGAGGCCTCTAAGCAAATTTTTGCTAAGGACCCCAATGGTGGTAGTGATGCGGGATCTCTTCTTTCCTCTTCTCCTCTACCAGCCTCAGGAGGCAGATCACGGCAACTGCTAAATTTTTGTCAATAAGGATGTCACGCCATCTCCTGTCAGCTTTCATCTTTTAAATTGCTTTAGGCCACCAGCAAAGGGAGAAGCACTTAAGCGCTTAATCTCCTGTTGCTGAACCAAATCCTTGCAATAACAGCCACATGATTTTGCTGCTTTTTGTTTACCAGTGATGTCGTCAATGCCAGACACTGTGGCCTGTTTTCAGCAGTAACTCATGAAAACAGCAGTACTTTCTCTGTTCTTCTGTGTTATGTTTGCTGCATATTACAGAGGATGGTACCTCGGGAGCCTCACTGGAGTCAATAGAATAGCCAGCTCACTCAGGTAAACTGGAACAAACTGATCCAGACCTTATTCCTTCCCTTTGGATATATGGAGATGTAGTCTTACATTTCCTAAGGAAATCAGATCTATTATAGACCAATAAATGACTGATTCCCCATGGGATGTGCTTAATCTCACCACATTGCCCCCCTCCCCCCATTAATTTAAAGCCATGCTAATGAAATGTTATGTCTAAACCTCAGATCTTCACTATTTTTCAAGCGGGGGCCAGTTCACCAATAACAGTTCCATCACTGGACACAGTGAAAGACACCTTGTCAGTTTCCACCATCCATTCCCATCCCTTTCAAGGTAGTTCTTGCTCCTGCTCTAGTTTTTAATCTCTCTATATACATTCTCTGGAGACTTGCTTGTGGTGCCACCTTTGGAACAGCTGCACTGTTTTCTTCCAGCACCACATAGCTCATAGTAAGTCCAAAGTGCTTGCTGCTCTCTTAGTCTTGTATAGCAGAGTGGGATTTGGAGCAGCACATAGCTCAGACTCCCCGAGAGCTGTATGATACATGTATTAAACAGAATGCCAGCAGCAAATCTGAGGAAGAGGTGGAGGGAGACTGTGTACTGGGGAAAGAATCAGGGGGCCCCACTGGGTTGATGAGGCTGCCACTGTTCCCCACGTCTTGAAATGAAGAACACCTAGATAAACATCATATTGTCCTGGCTGTCTCACTAGATCTCTCTGCTGTATTTGATTTAGTGAACCATTCCCGTCTGCTCTCCCATCTTTCTTCTCTTGGTTTTACTGGTAATGTGTTAGCTTGGTTCACTTCTTTTCTTTCAGACCGCTCTTATAAGGTCATCACTACTTCTTCCACATCTTCTTCTCGTTCCCTTACCTGAGGAGGCCCCTCAGGGTTTTATTTTCCCCCCCCCCCCCCCCATTAATCTTTTCTTAAGCCCTCTTGCTACTGTTATTCAATCTACACCTCTCCTTTTCTGCCCAAATATCAAATGTGTGCAAATCTGGTTTCTACCTCCTCCGTCAACTGCATTCTGTCAGACGGTACTTTGACTATGACACTTTTCACTCACTTATTTTTTTCCCTACTGATTATTAAATTAGATTACTGTAACATAATTTACTTAGGCTCCTCTCACTCCCTTTTGAAAAAAAAATACAATCTCTTCAAAACACTGCCATCAGACTTCTGTGCCACGTTCAACAATTTGACCATATCTCGCCTTTGCTTCCGGACCAACACATTTTCAAATCACTCAAGATAGGCCTCCACCTTTACCTATCTTCCCTTACAATTCCAGATTCCCCAGCCCGTTTGCTCCGCTCTTTCAATGACCATTGTCTTGTGTTACCAGATCCTAAACAGGCCCATCTGGAGTCCACCAGGCATTGGGCTTTTCATTTTGAGGCTCCATTTCTTTGGAATTCATTGCCTCTTTTTATTCAAGCTGAACTGTTGTCTCTACCGCTTTTCCCCATTTTATACTTATATTTCACTGTCTGGTTATACCTTGTGTTGTTTTACTTTCCTGTCATATTTTATAGTTCCTTTCCTTGTTTACATTTCTAGAATGTAAACCGCTTTGATCTGCTAGCTAGTAAAAGCGGTATAGCAACTATAAACCAGTCGCCTGACCCCAAAGTGGGTGGGCTCTGGGCTGACCCACCCAGGCCCACCTGAAATCAGTGCTCTGTAGGCAAGACTGGTGGGGATCTGCAAGTCCCACCAGCAGAAAGAACACTTACATCCTGTGCAGCCAGCAGTGTCACTGAGCCACTGCTGCCCCACCCCTCGTGCATGCTCAGAGGCTGACCTGGATGTAAATGTTCTTTCTGCCAGGAGGAGATCTTCTGCTGACGGGGCTTGTGGATCCCCTGCCAGCTTAGGGGGAGAAGGAGGGCAGGGAGAGCAGTGGAGAGGGGCTGAGGAGGTCAGGGAAGAGATGAGTTTTCAGGCCCACCTTCTTTGGGCTCAGGTCCACCCTAAATTTGCCAGCTGGCTACGCTCCTACTACAAACTATGTAAACAAAACGTTTATTTTTAATTGTGTGACTGCAGATCAAAAACTGAAAATCAGTTATCTGGGACAATATTAAATGTTTCAAAAGAAAACCCAATCCAGAGGGGTAAGGGGGCAGTAAAGCACATAGGGCCAAATTCTATAACTGGCACCTTAAAAATCGGCACCGAAAAACCATGAGGTTAGCATTGTGTGCATAAATTCTATATTTCAACAATTTTTATTGATGACCAATCCAACAAGGCAAACATCCAACACTTAGAAAGGCATAACAATGATCATATACATATTCAAGAACCTCTACACTGTACAGCATTTCATCACATTTTTGAGTGTATTCTAATACAAAATCAATTCCCCCTAACCATCCCCAAATAACCCCCTCCAGCACCTCCCCCCTCATGAAAACTGGTCAAAGCTTTGACTGGGATCTTGGAGTTTGATAGACCCCAGCCACTCATCGATCGCAAACTACACCCCCTTCCCCCAAACCCCACCCCACCCCTGAAATGAGCATTTTATGAACCACCCTCTACCACCTAACTTGTAAAGCTATTCAATGAGCAGAAATGATTTTTGACTCTTTGGATGACCTCTGGCCCCATATGATTCCCATATCATCAACTCATGTAGTTTGTTCCTCCAGTACCATAAACTAGGTGCTTGTTCCCCCAGCCAATAATTAAGGATGTATTTATTCCCCACTATATATGCCTTCCTCAAGAATAGGATTTCCCCCTTCCCTCTGGTTCAATGGAGGCTGTATTAGAAAGTACCAGCCCCAAAGGAAAATCTAACTGGAGATACCCTGTCATGCCTGTCCAGAAAGATTTAATCTGCAAACACTGCCAAAACCCATGCAACAAAGAGGAACTTCTGGAGTGACACTTAGGACACTGAGAGGTAGACACAAATCCCACATGGAACACCCTTTGTCGTGAAAAATATGCTCTGTGCACTACCCGGAATTGATACTCCCATAGTTCCGCACTATGGACTGCCACCAGAATTCCCCATAGACCTCCCCGCAGAGATGACATGACAAGAGGACGCCCCAACTCCTCAGCCCATGTCTTCAACAACGCCACAGAAGATTTAATTGGTAAGTATGCACTAAGTCTCCTATGAAACCATGAAACTGACACCTGACCCTGGGCATCCCCTTCCAAGAACTGCTGAAGCCTAATTCCCACTGATAAGCCAAGAGTCAATGGAGCCAAGGAGCGCACATAATGAGATAATTGTAGATTGGCAAAATAATCCGACTCCCCACAAGAAAAACATTGTCTAAAATCTGCAGAATCCAAAAGAGAGCCATCTGGCTAAAGCAGATGTTCCACAAAAAAAATGCCCTGTGATTCCCTACGATGAAAAAGCGCCAAGTCCAGCCCTAAGCAAAATTCAGCATTACCCACTATTGGTAGAAGAGCCGTACACAGGGGATTCCTGCCCCAACTGAGCAGAAACTCCTTCCACGTTACCCAGACGGATCTCACAACAGGCCAGACTTAACCATCCCAGGGAGATCTGACCACCCTGCATGAAGGAGGTAGTGTAAGTGCCAAGGATGAAAATAATCCTGCTCAAAGACTACATCTGTGAACAATGTAGAGCCCAGGACCCAATCTCTGATGTGCATCAGAAGGCACACCTGATTATACTGCCTGAGGTCTGGTAATCCCAATCTACCCTGGCGCCATCTACCCAGAAGAAAGGCCCACCGTAATCTGGCCTTTCTCCCATTCCACAAAAATTTTCCCAAAGTCTTTTTCAAAAGAAGCAATATCACATTGTAACAGGTGAAGAGAAAGGGCTTGAAGTGCAAATAGCCAACGCGGAAAGAGCACCATGCGAAACATGCATATTCTGCCCATTAAAGAAAGTGGTAAACCATGCCAGGCCTCCAACTGTGAGCTGGTCTCTCACAGTAAATTGCCAGCATTTAGGCGATACAGAGTAGTTGTACCCATGGTTAATAAAATGTATTGGGAAGGAAGCAGACCAGGTCGCTTGTAAAGAAGCTGGACTCCCTAACGCTTCCGATTTATCATAGTTCAAGCAGAACCCCAAGAAATCGCCATATTCTCTAAACTTTCCAGCAGGGCTGGAAGAGATGTCTGTGGATCAATCAAATACACCAATAAGTCATCCGCAAAAGCAGCAATTTTAAACTCATGATGTCTAGTGGCACTCTTCAGGGGTGGCATCTCCCCAGTCTTCGGGGAGCGGCCACCCTGTTTGCGGCATTTACTTGTTTGGTCATGCTCCAAATCCGACAGCGGTAGCAATTCCCATACATTGCCTTGCTGCCAGCACCCACCTCTTCCCTTTACTGCAGCCGCCTCTCTGATGTAACTTCCTGTTTTGTCAGAGCCACAGTAAAGGGAAGACACGGGTGCCGGCAGCAGGGCAACCTACGCGAATTGCTGCCGCTGACGGGTTTGGAATGTGACAAAACAGGTAAAAACCATGAACAAGGGGGCAGCATCTTGACCTGGGAGGGCAGCTTCTTAGCTCCGCCTCAGGAGGCATCTTGCTTTGGGCCTGCACTGTGTGTAGCTTGGAATGTTCTATGGCAACCAGGGTGCATTTCCTGCAGAAATGCAATGGATGCCTGCCTTTTGTTAAGAGTATGAAGTATCTTCTATTAATTAATTTATTTATTATTTTAATGATAATACAAAGAATACATCTTTGAAAAGATACACCAGATATAAACACAAATACACTAAAGAATATAATATACATAGAAAACATCTCTACAATCTGGTTACAACAGTCCACCAAAAAGAGAAGGAGTGGGATTCAAGATTGATTAAACCAAAGGAAGTTGGTACTATTAACTTAAAGTTTAAGGAAAAACAAGCAGTGGTACTCCTTAATTTACAGAACCATAAACCAGAGATGGAATTAGCATTGGTTTTTCTTCATATCAAGGAATGACCTTAATTGTTCAGGCTCAAAGAATATATATTTTTTATCCTTGAATATCAGAATACACTTGCAAGGGAATCGTAATTGGAAAACTGCTCCAACATTTAAAGATTCTTGCCTCATATCCAGGAACTTTTTCCGCCTTTGCTGAGTCCAACGAGCAATGTCTGGGAACACAGAGACTTTGCTTCCTTTAAACTCAGGATAAATTTTTTAAAAATAAAGTCTCAATAAAGATTCTTTATCTTGTAAGAAAACAAAAGATACAATCAATGTCGCTCTGGTTTCTGTATTATTCACAGACTGCTCCAAAAAGTTTGTCAAATCCAGCGTTTCAGGAGGAATGTCCTGTTTAGAAGTAACTTGAGGTAAAGGAGGTTTCTTTTCCAAATAGTAAATCTTTTGAAGAGGAGGGAGTGTTTGATCTGAATAATTGTATATTTCTTTAAGAAACTTAGCAAACATATCCTTTGGGGCAACAAATTGAGATTTTGGAAAGTTTAAGAATCATAGGTTTAGATTTCTTGATAAATTTTCCATATTCTCTATTTTTCTTTGTATAGAGGCACAATCTCCTACAATATGAACTTGTTGTTGAGATATTTTCCCAATTTGCATCTCTAGGTCAGTCTGCTTTATTATTACTCCCTCCATTTGTCTTTTAAGAGATTTTATCTGAGAAGAATTGTTCAAGGATAACGTTATGAAAGAGGTACAGACCTTGTGAAGCAATTCCAATGCTGTCCAAATCGATTCCAGCGACACCTCTTGGGGCTTGACTAAGGGTTGTATCGCCAATACGCAAGCAGAAACTTCTTCTGGCGTAGTTGTTTCAGGCAATCCCCCAGTAGTCTCCCCTGTTGGCATTCCTGGCGTTCGCTGGGCTCCCTCAGCTAGCCCCAGGATCTCTCTGGGCTCCGCTATCGCTTCTGGGGAAGGCCACTCCTTCGAAGCCCCACTAGTCTCGGGGTTCGGTACAGTTCCTCCAGGTGCGTGCAAAAGCGTCGGGGTCACAGGTCCTAACGGACTAAGTGAAAGTTCGCTCTCCTGAGCAGAGCTCTTCCCTGCTCCGCTAGCGGATGCGTCCGAAGTTGGAGTCGATACCAGAAATGTAGTCAATGACTGCTGCCCAGGCAAGGTAGGGATTTGCTTCGGGAGGGGTGGTCCCCTTAGCTTCCCTTTCCTTTTCGGCATGTTTAACTAAGAAAATCATCAAAGAAAAATTTTCTTTTTGGGAGCGCCTTTGCTACACGTCCTGCTTGGACGCCATCTTGAATCATATGAATTATCTTCTGCCTTTTAATAGGGGAATCTATACCTCCCACATTCCATGTTATAACATTAAACCGTGCCACTTCTGCCCAACTGTAAGCCAACTGGTCAAAAAGTATAACTCACCAAAGACCAAGGGGGCTGTCCCAGCCTCCCCCCCTCCTAATCCCCTCCCTTCGTCCTCCTCCCTCAGGCTCATCACTTTGAATAATGTGCCCAAGATTCCCATCGCCCTCGCTAATATATACCTTAAAAAAAAAAAGAATAGAACAGAAAAATAGATAAAATGCATTAGTTCATCAAATCAGCAGCATATGTCCAAGTAAATCCAAATAATGAGCTGCATGTCCCGTTGAATCCCATTGATGTACTGTATCTCTGAGGAAAAGCAGCCGACAGTAATACAAACAAAAAAAAAACCTGAAAATGAAAATAAAATGTCTTAAATGTCACCATAAAAAAAATGACTTAACGGTCACCCCATATCAAAACATCCATGACAAAATGCCACCAGACCAAATTTTACCCTTACTTAGGGCAAATGAAATCAGTTGAAACACCTGGGGGACCCCACGTCTATCCATAGGGTCCATCCCAGTAACAAGAAAGAACAACAAAAATACAGTCCTAAACTCCATCATGTGGCTTTAACCTTTGACTTCTTTGCCTCTCAAGAATTCCTGTGCTGAAGAGACTGACTCAAAGAGGTTACACTGCCCGTTATAGTTGATCCTTAACTTTGCAGGATAATGGAGAGCAAACTTAATTTGCCATGCATGAAATGCTGTGCAGACCAGGGCGAAGGCTCTACGCAGGGCCTGAACCTGCATCGAATAGTCTTGACAACACAAGATTTTTGCCTCATTATAGGCAAGCTCAGTCCCAGTTCTAATCTTCTGTAATATGGCTTGCTTATGGGCAAAATTCAGGACCCTGAAGATTACCACCCGTGGACGATCTGTTGCTTGGCGCTGCACTTCTGGCCTACGCACTCTGTGCACCCAAAGGGGCCCTAAATGGTCACCGAGCTGAAGCTTTTGCGGTATCCACGTTTCTAAAAAAGTCTGCAGATCACAGTCCAGCAAAGATTCTGGGAGACCCACCAACTTGAGATTATAAATTCTCGATCTGCTCTCCAAGCCGTGCTGCTCCAAGGCACCTTTCCACTTCAGAAGCTGTTGGTGGGCCTGCGACAAGGAGTTGGTTTGATCTTCCAGGTCTCCGGTCTTTTGGAGTTGCGCATTTAGTTCTAAAGCAAACACATCCAATCTCTCGTGAGCCTCTTTGGCTCTGTCAAAGATTTGCTGCAGTTTTTTGTCCAGTGCCACTTCCACTGCAGCGGAGATAATGGAAGGACTCAGAGGCAAGGGTGGAGCCGCCATCTTGCTTTCCTGAGCACGCTGCTTATCCTGGTCTTTCGCTTTCAGTGATCTAGCTGCCATCACACACCAAAAAGTACACTAGAATAGCGAGTGGCATCCCATAAGCAGGAGGTAAGGTTAATTCACAACTTTGGTGATGCAAAAAGCAGATTAACAGCGACAGAAGTCTGGGCATATAAGTACATAAGTAATGCCACACTGGGAAAAGACCAAGGGTCCATCGAGCCCAGCATCCTGTCCACGACAGCGGCCAATCCAGGCCAAGGGCACCTGGCAAGCTTCCCAAACGTACAAACATTCTATACATGTTATTCCTGGAATTGTGGATTTATGGACTTGTCCTTTAGGAAACCGTCTAACCCCTTTTTAAACTCTGTTAAGCTAACCGCCTTCACCACGTTCTCCGGCAACGAATTCCAGAGTTTACGCGTTGGATGAAGACAAATTTTCTCCGATTTGTTTTAAATTTACTACACTGAGTTTCATCGCATAGAGGAGCTGCGCTTTTCAGCTACTGCTCTCTCTCATCCCATCATATGACCTCAAATTCCAATTAAAGCCAATTAATGCCACTAATTGGTTGCTAAGTACCAATTATTGGCACTGATTAAGTTGTTAATCAATTAAGCTGTGTGCACAATTTGGCCATGTGGCCAAGTTAGCTCACACAACTTATGGCACCATGAATAGAATTTGGGGGATAATTCAGTGCCCTCTTCAGGGAAATCAGAGCAATGGGGCACAGGCAGGGCTGGCTCACTCCCTTGGGGTTGAACTCTGAATTGGTAACTCTCAATACACTGTGCTCAGTCCATAGGGCTTTATTGCTCTGTTTGTGTTTCAGCTAAGTACAAAAATGCAACAGACATAGTTATTTGGAGTGGTTAAACTGGTAAAACATGGGATTTCTCAGAGATTAACTCCTATGCAGTCTGCATGAGACCACTCAGAGGCAAACTCAACCTCCTTTGTAGCTGATCGTGCATTGAAAATCTAAAGAGGATAGAAATCCTTGAGGGTTTAAGCCAGACTTCTGCTCTAATGTATGTGACTGCCTTCTTAAGCCTTTGGCAGCGTACTAGAAATGAAAGTTATGAAAGCATACCAATACCCTTGGGCACTGTCTAGGATTTTATGTGATATGTTCTGATTATTATTTACTAATTTTTAAACTTTTTTTTTTACACCATTTCTGCTTTTGTCAGGGATTTCCTGACACTTGTGCTGCTGGGAGCTGTCAGACATCTGTTCGTTTGAGGTTGACTTCTAATAATTTTCCTACTGCTAAAAAACCCTCTGATAGCTTTTCTTTATTCAGGATATCACTCTTTCAATGTCTCCTGATTCAAGTGATGTTGGAGAGGCAGCTTTTCTGCATTGGCGGCAGGCAGTCCTGGGGTCCAGCCATGGCAGGATGGCTTCCTGCCTGGATCCCACTTACAAGAACCGGCTGCCAACATACCAGCCTGAGAATCGTGCTCTTGGGCAAGCCCAGTGTGTGCCTAGCAGAAAGAGCAGTCTTAGGGTTGGCAGCTGGCTCTGTTCTTCCCTGAACAAGCTGATTCAGTCCTGATTTTAACACACTGTGCATGTAGTATTTCTTTTTCCAAGTCAGTAGTTCCCAAACCTGTGCCACTGACCCACAGTCAGCTGGTTTTTCAGGCTATTCATAGTGAATATGGCGCATAAGTTTGCCAACTGGATCCAGGGTCACCCAACAGGGTTTATCCAGTCCTGCGTTTACCCTAGTCCAGTGGTTCCCAAACATGGTCCTGGAGGCAACCCAGCCAGTTACACAATATCCAGTTACACAATATTGATTGGCTCACCTTTACCCACTGAATGCAAATCTTTCTCATGAATATTCATTATGGATATCCTGAAAACCTGACTGGCTGGGGTGCCTCCAAGACCAGGTTTGCGAACCACTGGAATAGGGAAATCAGGTTCCAGAGGTGATCTGGGAAATTACAGACCGGTGAGCTTGACATTGGTGCCAGTCAAAATGGTAGAGACTATTATAAAGAACAAAATTACAGAGCTTATTCAAAAGCATGGATTAATGAGACAAAGCCAACATGGATTTAGTGAAGGGAAATCTTGCATCACCAATCTACTACATTTCTTTGAAGGGGTGAACGAACATGTGGGTAAAGGCGAGCCGATCGATATTGTGTAACTTGATTTTCAAAAGGCGTTTGACAATGTACCTCATGAAAGACTCCATAGGAAATTGGAGAGTCATGGGATAGGAGGTAGTGTTCTATTGTGGATTAAAAATTGGTTAAAAGATAGAAAACAGAGAGTAGAGTTAAATGGTCAGTATTCTCAATGGAGAAGTGTAGATAGTGGGGTTCTGCAGGGATATATGTTGGGACCGCTGATTTTTAACATATTTATAAATGATCTAGATATGGGAATAACTAGTGAGGTAATTACATTTGCTGACGACACAAAGCTATTCAAAGTTGTTAAATTTCAAGAGGATTGTGAAAAATTGCAAGATGACCTTACGAGACAGGCTCATTTTCGAAAGAGAAGGATGCCCATCTTTTGACACAAATCGGGGTCGCCCAAATCGGTATAATCGAAAGACAATTTTGGACATCCCTAACTGTTTTCCATCGAAGAGGGACGGCCAAAGTTCCCGGGGCGTGTCGGAGGCGTAGAGAAGGTGGGACTTGGGCGTGCCTAACACATGGACGTCCTCGACCCATAATGGAAAAAAAGGGCGTCCCTGACAAGCACTTGGACGGCTTTACCTGATCCTGTTTTTCTTATGACCAAGGCACAAAAAGGTGCCCAAACTGACCAGATGACCACCAGAGAGAATTGGGGATGACCTCCCCTTACTCCCTAGATGGTCACTAACCCCCTCCCACCCTCAAAAAAAATCTTTTAAAATATTTTGTGCCAGCCTCAAATGACATACTCAGGTCCATCGCAGCAGTATGCAGGTCCCTGGAGCAGTTTTAGTGGGTGCAGTGCACTTCAGGCAGGCAGACCCAGGCCCTCAAAAACCCACCACAAACCCACTGTACCCATATCTAGGTGCCCCCTTCACCTGTAAGGGCTATGGTAGTGGTATACAGTTGTGTGTAGTGGGTTTTAGGGGGCTCAGCACACAAGGTAAGGGAGCTATGTACCTGGGAGCAATTTCTGAAGTCCACTGCAGTGCCCCCTAGGGTGCCCGGTTGGTGTCCTAGCTTGTCAGGGGGACCAGTGCACTATGAATGCTGGCTTTTCCCACAACCAAAGGACTTGCATTTGGTCGTTTCTGAGATGGACATCCTTGGTTTCCATTATCAACGAAAATCAGAAACGACCAAGTCTAAGGACGACCATCTCTAAAGACAACCTAAATTTCAGGATTTGGGCGTCCCTGACCGTATTATCGAAACGAAAGATGGATGTGCATCTTGTTTCGATAATACGGGTTTCCCCGCCCCTCCATCGGGATGTTTTGTGAGGACGTCCTCAGCAAAACTTGGGCGTGCCTTTCGATTATGCCCCTCCAGGCATCCAAATGGCAGATGATGTTTAATGTGAGCAAGTGCAAAGTGATGCATGTGGGAAAGAGAAACCCGAACTATAGCTACGTGATGCAAGGTTCCACGTTAGGAGTCACAGTGGAAAAGGATCTAGGAGTCACCGTTGATGATACTTTGAAACTTTCTGCTCAGAGTGCTGCGGCAGCAAAGAAAGCAAATAGACTGTAAGGTATTATTAGAAAAGGAATGAAAAATAAAAACATGGATGTTATAATGCCTTTGTATCACTCCATGGTGCTACTGCACCTTGAATACTATGTGCAATTCTAGTCATCGCATCTCAAAAAAGATATAGTGGAATTAGAAAAGGTTCAGAGAAGGGTGACAAAAATGATAAAGAGGATGGGGTGACTTCCCTATAAGGAAAGGCCGAAACGGCCTGAGCTCTTCAGCTTGGAGAAAAGACAGCTGAGGGGAGATATGATACAGGTATACAAAATACTGAGTGGAGTGGAATGGATAGACATGAATCGCTTGTTTACTCTTTCCAAAAATTCTAGGACTAGGGGGCACGCAATGAAGCTATAAAGTAGTACATTTAAAACAAATTGGAGAAAATATTTCTTCACTCAATGTGTAATTAAACTCTGGAATTCGTTGCCAGAGAATGTGGTAAAAGCAGTTAGCTTAGCAGAGTTTTAAAAAGGTTTGGATAGCTTCCTAAAAAGAAAAGTCATAAGCAATTATTAAAATGGACTTGGCAAAATCCACTGCTGGGATAAGTAGCATAAAATGTATTGTACTGTTTTGGGATCTTGCCTGGTACTTGTGACCTGGATTGGCCACTGTTGGAAACAGAATACTGGGCTTGATAGACCTTTGGTCTGTCCCAGCATTATGTACTTATGTAGATCTACAAGTCCCTCAGTACAATGGGGTATACCCGGGACTGGATCAAGCTTGTTGAGCAAATATGGTTCCAGTTGGCAGTCCTAATAAGATGTTTGCAGAGATGCCAAGTTACCCATTTCCAGCCTGGAGATTTGGGACATTCCTGGTTTTGAACCTACATTCAGGATGGGCAGAAATCCAGGACTGGCCCAGATTCTCCAGCCTGGAACTGGGTAACTTGGCAATTCTGAATTTTCATGTATTGGATCTCCAGTGTGCACAAATTTATCTCATGTATATTCATTACACATTTCTTGAAAACCCAGCTGGCTAGGGGGAGTCACCAGAACAGATTTGGGAACTACTGTCTTAAGAAAACAGGAATTTAAAGAAAAACCTAGTGAAGGAAAATCAGGACTGGATCAGTCTGTCTGGAAACTCTTTGCACCAAGTGACTGGACTCAGGCCATGCTCTCCTACAGGGCACAGATAAGTTAGTGTCCTTATTACTGTGTAGCACTGCCAAGCAGGGTTGCCATATAAAAAAAAAAAATTTGCACACAAAACAGCCCAAAACCCACCTAAAAACGCACACACCCCACCCCCGACGTCATCACCCTCGCCCCTTCCGTCATCACCCCCACCCCCGCCGTCATCAACCTTGCCCCTTCCGTCATCACCCCGCCCCCGCCGTCTTCGCCACGCCCAAAACGTCAGCAAACCCCGCCCAAAACGTCACAAACCCTGCCTCTGTTGCCATTAGCCCCACCCCCCACTGACCGAAAACCACCCCAAAACCCGCACAAAAAACCCAAAACCAGCCCAAAAAACTGCAACCCGCCGCAGGCAAAAGTTTCCCGCGGCGGGTTGCGGAAAACCACCCATCTGGCAAAGCTGCTGCCAAGTTACCCAGTTCCAAGAAGAAGATTTTTAAGCCAATCCTGACTTTCTGACAAACATATCATGATTCATTATGGGGCCTGCAGCATGGATTTCAATAATTAGAATCCAAGGAGGTTTGATTGATAGGAGATGGTGTCATGTGACAAGGCTGAAGCTGTCTACACCCAAGGAGGTTTAATTGCTCCCCTATGCGACTACCACAATCTTGATACACTCAAAATACATTACTTTGTAGGGCAGCAAGCTCCGCCTACTGGCTTCAGGCCCGATAATGGACAAGCGCACTCCTGCCATTTCCTGTCAATTAAACCTCCTTGGTAGAATCAGGGATGTGAATCCCACACTGCTTTGGGGTGTAACTTCAAAAGCAGGATTGGCCCAAAAATCTCCCACCTGGAACTGGGTAATTTGGCAGCAGAGGAACAAGACTGGATGCATCAGATCATCTACTTTATTTTTGCAGTAATGTCTAATCCTTTTGAATCACTGTTTAGGATAGCATTATGGAAATAATTCCTATTATACTCTAAGTTAACATATCAAATTGTCATATTCCATTGTAGTTGTTTATCTGATTATTAGCTGTCTCCAGAAAACAAATGACTGTTTGATATTATGCTGTCTACAGCTATAAAGACAATTCTTACACAATGGAAAAACATCACTAAACTCTCTTTTCAATTTTGGTGGAACTCTTTATGTCGACATGAATCTTATATTTCTGAAAGTCCCAAGCATTCTGTTAAACATAATACAATTTGGAAACCATTTAAATGCTTTTGTGATGCTATACATTAGAAATATTAATGTACAAGTATCATCTCTCTAAATAAAACGCACCTCCAACGTTCTAATGAAGCCACAAGTCTCCAAACGTTCTAATTTGTAGTTGTGTAGATCGCTGTTCCTCCATGAGTGTCACTGACACTCAACGAATCGCATCGCCCACCCGTTGCTATGCGACGAAACGTGACGTCAGATGCATCGCGAACCTATGCGAACGACCTGCAAGAAAGAAGGGAGGACTACCATCTCCCTGAGCCAGCCTGAACGTGCGAGGGAGGGAGGGAGACAGGCAGGCAGCCTGAACGTCGGAGGGTGGGAGGGAGGGAGCCAGCCAGCCAGCCTGAACGTGGGAGTGGGAGGGAGGGAGGGAGGGAGGGGGGGCCACTACCCTGAAAGGCGGAGGGAGGGGGACCACGACCCTGAAGCTGGGAGGGGGAGGGGGAGGGAAGACGGGGGGAGGAGGAAGGAGCGCGGGAGACGGAGGGGGGCCCCTGCCGCACCCTCTCACTCTTTCTCACACACACACTCTCAATCTCACACACACACTCTCACACAGACAGCCTCACTCTATGTCACACACACACACACTCGCACATTCACTCTGTCTCTCTCTCTCACACAGTCACTCTCACACACATTCTCTCAAACATACACACTCCAAGGAAATCCTTGCTAGCGCCCGTTTCATTTGTTACGGAAACGGGCCTTTTTTACTAGTTACATTATAATCTTATATCCTGCAATAACCAGCAAGTTCAATGTGGATAACAGCCAAAAGTCTGAAGAATTTTCCAGAGAATTTACAATTCAAGAAACAACCCCCAAACCACAGCAGCCCAAATAATCAATAACAGTCAACGATATGCTTGTTGATATCATTGTAATATTCCTGTTCTGTTCTCTTTCTTGTTATTCTAAAATTCTTTAATGAAGATGATTTGAACTCAGAAATGACTGGATGCATTCAAGCGGTTTTTAAGGTTGATATGGCAAGCCTATAAGCTCAGAGCAGTAAAATTAGAAGTCAATCAAACTGTCCTAAAAAATGGAGATGGTTGGTAACCCTGATGATTTTATTGGCAAAATGATTGTTTTTCTCTTTCAGAAAGCTTTCCAGGGCTGGTAACATTTTTTTTTTTACCAGCCCCATTCTATGTTTAAGTACAAAATGTGTGGCTGAAATTAGAGAATCCCTGCTTTTGATACAAGGGAATATTAAGGTTCCTGATCAGTGAGCCTCTATCTTAAAGTATTTTGGGAATTGTAATCCTGCCTTTGAGCTAAATGTTGGGAAAAGCAAGGACCAGATCATTGTGAATCTTGACCAAGCTTAGGTGGCAGCTCTGTAATAGCAGGGTCCTGGTACAGGAAAAGCTCTCTCATGCCCTAAACTGCCTTGCTGAAAGTTTTCTCACGCTTCCTTTCTCTCTTTCTTCAGGCTGCACTCGAGACGCTCTCTGGCTGCTGCTACTGCTGCTGGTATCCTGCCATCAAGGGTCCACAAGTTGCCCCAGCCTCTGCACCTGCTATTTTTCCCCTCCCACCGTCAGCTGCCAGTCCCACAACTTCTCTCGTGTACCACTGGGGATCCCTGTCAATGCACAGCGCATTTTCTTGCAGAACAACCTCATCAGGGACCTACGGGTGGGCACCTTCAGCCCCCATGTTGTCATGCTGTGGCTCTATTCCAACAATATCTCATCCATCCAGCCTGGCACCTTCCGGGAGCTCCGCAAGCTGGAAGAGCTGGACCTGGGCGACAATCGTCACCTGCGTTCGCTGGACCCTGAGACCTTCCGAGGCCTGGTGAAGCTCCAGTCACTGCACCTTTACCGCTGCCAGCTCAGCAGCCTGCCCAGCACCCTCTTCCGACACCTCTTCAGTCTACAGTACTTGTACCTGCAGGACAACCATCTCCTCTACCTGCAGGTAAAAGGAAGCACCATTTTGGCCCTAAATTTCATGGATCTTACTGTGACAATTCAATATATCCTCCCATCAAAAACAAGACACCAAGATAAGAGACAGGGGCGAGGAGTGTGACCATAGGCCAGGACTTTTTTGGCCTATATCTAGTTAAAATTTCTAGACACAGTTTCTTACAGCTACGATAATGCATCTTACTCTCTGCTTGCATCACCCCTGCCCTTCCAGTACAGATACCACCCCCCCCCCCCCCCCACACACACACACACAAATGCAGAACTACCAAGGCAACTCAGTCCTGCCCTACACCTCCCCCTCTCCTAGTACTGAGATCACCAACAACAATGCACCTCCGAGTAGCCTAGTGGTTAGGTCAGTGGACTTTGATCCTGGGGAACTGAGTTCGATTCCCACTGCAACTCCTTGTGACTCTGGCCAAGTCACTTAATCCTCCATTGCCCCTGCTACAAAAAACATAAGTATCTGAATATATGTAAACCGCTTTAAATGTAGAAATGTAGTTGCAAAAACCTCAGAAAGGCGGTATATCAAGTCCCATTTCCCTTCCCCTTCTGCCCTGTACCACACCCTATTCTCCTAATACTGAAACTCCCACATAACTCTGCTTGTGCATCTCACTCCTGCCCTGCACCACCCCCTGCTCCCCTAATTCAGAAACTTGCTACACAGCTCTGTTAATGCACCTCAGTCCTGCATCATATCACACCCTGCTGTCCTAGTACTGACATCACCACACAGTTCTGCCACTGCACCTCAGTTCTGCCTCACACCTCTCCCTGCTTTCCTAGCACTGAGGCCCCTACACAGCTCTGCCACCACACCTCAGTCCTGCCTTGCACCACCCCCTGATCTCCTAATACTGAGACTCCTACACAGCTTTGCCAATGCACCCCAGCCATCCCCCACACCACCCCCTGCTCTTCTAGTACTGAGATCACTACACACATCTGGCAATGCACCTCAGTCTTGCCCTACACCACCCCCAGCTCTCAAAGTACTGAGACTCCCACACAGATCTGCCAGTGCACTTCGGTTCCACCCTGTATCTGAGCATTTCTGTTCTCCTAGTACTGAGACCTGAGCAGCTTTTTTCTTCCTAACTAATAATTTCTCTTTTAATTGCTTGTGGACAGATTGCAGCTTTTAGCTTCATACCAAACACTCACTTCAATCCCACAAAATCCAGCTCAGGCTGAGCACTTAAAAGCAGATGAGAGATCGAAGAGGCTCTAGCTGCTTCACATTTAATAAGACAATCCCCCACCCCTATGTCCTCATCTCATACCCCAATATCTGAGCTTATTCAGAGAGAGTCTTTAATAATGTAAGAGCTGAGATGCAGGAAATATTTAACTCTCGCATCTCACTTTCTTTCCCTTTCTCTCTTTCTTAGTCTTTGATACAATTTCTTTCTCTCTGTGTCTCACACACTCTCTTCTCCTGTTCTATCCTTTTTGCTTATCTGTCCATTTGCTTGTTTTTTTGCCCTCTCACTGTCTCTCTTTTCTATTTTTTCATTCATAAATTTCTCCTTGTTTCCCTGGAGTCATTCTTTTCTTCTCAGTCCATTTCTTTCTTATTATATCCTCTCCTGCCCCATTTTCTCATTGCTCTTTCTCTATCTCACTCTCTCTTGTTCTCTCTCACCCAGGATGACCTCTTTGTGGATCTCTCGAATCTGACCCACCTCTTTCTGCATGGTAACCGAATCCGGGTTCTCTCTGAGAATGTATTCCGGGGTCTGACAGGCCTGGATCGCCTTTTGCTCCACATGAATCGCATCCATCAGATCCACCGCTGGGCTTTCCATGATCTCTACAAGGTCACCATCCTGTATCTCTTCAACAACTCACTGCCGGCCCTGTCTGGGGAGACCATGTCTGACCTGCCCTCTCTGGAGTTTTTGCGCCTCAACAACAACCCTTGGGCTTGTGACTGCCGGGCACGATCCCTCTGGAGCTGGTTCCAGAAGTTCCGGGTCTCCAGTTCTGAGGTCTCCTGTGTGACACCTTCTGACCGCAAGGGCATGGATCTGCGCTTCCTGCCCGAGTCCGACTTCCTCTCCTGCCCTTTGAGCAACCCCAACCAGGTCAGAACCAGCACCTTCAGCACCAAACTCAGATGGAAACCAATGGGACCAAGTAATGGGAACAGCAATGAGGTTCTCAGGGAAAGCAGCAACAACTCACTGAACAATCTCTATGGCCTGGCAGATGGCAGAACGGGCACTGGGGAGCCCAACCCCTCCTCCTTCTATAAAGACCTCCAATCAAATGATATTTACAGCCCTAAGTATGACTCCCCAACAGAGGAGGAGAATTATTGGGCCGGTTACGGCAATGAAGATGGACAATTGAGGGAGAACTGTATTGAGCTGGACTGTCCCCCCAGTTCTGGCACAGCAGTGGTCTCTCAGGGCCTGGGCCCCAGATGCCTCTCTCTAGTAGTGTTACTTCATATCTGGCTCCTCCTTCTGCAGCCTCAGGACCTTTGACCTTTTTATAACACCCAGTGACTACTTCTCCCCTTTTCCCTCAGGATACTAATTGGATGATGGAAGAGGTGGAACTTAGAGACCGTGGCCCTTAGATCTGGATGGGTCAGTGTGTGATTCTCAGAGCCAGCGTTATAGAACTGACACACCGCATAAATGGAGTTCTGGGGACAAAGGAACAGGAGCGTTCTGCCTTCATCCGTGGGATCAAAGCAAAGTTTTAAACAAAAGCAAATTAAATGCAAATATTTTCTATAAACCAAGAAAAGAAGCATAATTAAGTGCATATATATATATATAAATTATAATTATATATATAATTATAAAATTATAATTCTGCTTCAGACACTTTTCTGTAAGCCAATACTCTTTGTATCTTTGTTTAAACTGATTCTAATCAAACAGGTTCATTAAACACCTATGAACTGCATAATCCCTCATAGAATCCCTTTGATTGCAGGAACCTCTTATAGGTTCATTTTATGAGCCTTTTCTTACAGAGATACCTTATGATTACAGAAATCTCTATAAGATGGATGGACTATGATTGCAGAAACCTCTTTAAGAGGGACAGATTATGATTGCAGAAACCTATTCAATAGAGACCTGTTTATAGAATCCTTTGTTGACAGGGAAATGCCATAATTCTATTGGGACAACCTGGATATTGGAAGGGCTCTTCCTCTCACTCCTTTATTACCTCATTCTATCCCCTTCTCTCTCACTTAGGAGTCCTTAACTTGGTTAAAAAAAATGTGTGCACTTTAAACTGGAAATGCTGTTACTAATAAAATGTCACGTTTGGTTTCATTTTTTTTTTAACTTCTGAGCAGTGATTCGTTTTTGGTTTCCCTTTATTTGGATCCTGAGTTCAAAATGATTTATTTGTGTAACTTCCCTGAGGTGGGGGCAAAGAAAATCTTTTCATTTGGAGGGACCAACAACCCAATCTTCAGCCTGCTCCCAAGAAGCTCTCCAGTTGCTGAAGCTCTGTTAAGCAAAATATTGGTCAGGCCATAGTCCAGGGGCCTATCTCATTCTGAAGCCTATGCCCTGAAGGACCCTTTTATGGAAGCCATTTTGGACCTTACGTGGAAAAGAGTCCCTTTCAGCAAGTGCCTTGTCTTATGATGGTGAAAGAACACACATTTCTAGTCAAGATGTCATAGATTATTGGCTCTTTGGATAAACGTGTGAAGGGGATAGAGGTAAACCGTACAGGGGAGGGGAGCAAATGACAGTGCAAAGGAGGAGAACAGGGAAGCAGATAGTTCACAGAGGAGGAGAGTAAGGAATGGGAGCATGGAAGGCACAGGAGTCAGAATGGAGTGGGACACGTGGGCCCTGTAATGACCACATTTTCAACCGGTCATCTGTTCCAAGCATCAGCTCCCTTCTTCCATCTACCCTCTGCAGAATGACGGGAGCTTGTCTTTTGCTCCCACCAAGTTCCTGCTGCTCTGCCTGTCTTCAGCTAGCTCCGGCTGCTGGTACTGTGAGATACCGGAAACACCTGTGTTAGAGGTCCCCCCAGAGGTCAGAGGCCAGCCTATGGTTTGTCTGGTTCTGAGTTCCTTTCCTTAGTCCCAGATTCACTTCTTAGGGGCAGCAGGGTTTTGTAGCACAATAATACAACACACGAGTGTGGTTTGGCAAAAGGTATTTTATCTAGAAATCAGCTTACAGCATTTAGGGTAGAAATATATTACAACAGTGCTTTGGTGTGTCTCACGGTCTGCCCAATGCCTTTCAGTGAATGAGAGTCCGGGTGGATGTGGAATGGATGCAGGTGGGAGTGTGTGTGTGATTATTTTCCTGTCAAGATTCTGGTCTGTTTTATTGCTTGGAAGCAGAGGTGTTAGGAGACATCCTGTCTTTCACTGACATTCCTAGGGGATCAGACTATGAGGGGAGGAGGGAATGTCAGAGCTGTTCTCCTAGAGGTCTTAGGCTGATACAGAGAATAGGCCCTGAAGCCTCAGACTAACTCTTAGGACCTTGCACGACATAAGGTAATGCTGACAACCTACTCTTTTTAAACTTACTTGCATGGTGCCAGAAGCCAGAGCTGGATAAAGACAGGCAGTATGGTGAGAGCAAGGGGAAAAGCTGCCAATCTGCAGAGGATTGCAGAAGGGAGGGCAGGTAGGAGAAGGAGGCTCAAGGCTGATGCTGGGGCTGAGAAGGGTCGTATGCTGGGGTTGGGAGTAGGGAGCAGGAAGCTGATGTTGGGGCTTGAGCTGGGAGAAAGGGGCTGGAGTTGGCATGAGGGCTGGAGATGGAAGAAGTGGGCAGATACTGGGAGAGAAGGTAGGAGAAGAGGTCTGATGCTGGGGCTGCAAGAAGGGGGCTGGAGCTGGGAGAAGAGAGCTAATGCTTGCAGATGCTTGGAATAAAGGGGCTGATGCTGGGGGACTGAGAAGAAACAGGGGAGGGGGAGAAGCAAGGACATATGCAGGGAAAGGTAGAGATGAATGGGGAGAGAGGTTGATGCTGGGAATAAGGAGGAAAGGCAGGGTGAATGAATACCGGTGAAAGAGGTAGATGGGTGGAAGCTGGGGAACGGGAGAAGGGAAAATTAATTAAAAACGTGGCTGTCCTTGGTTTAAGGGGATTAATGTTCTTTTACTGTGATAGAAAGAAGATGGTGGGTGTGATAAAGGGATTGGAGTGGGTCACTTGGTAGATAAAGAAGGCAGCTTGAAAATACACCAACCCCCTAATTCTAGAAAGTTGTGTGCCCAAATTTCTGATTAGAATGCAACTTTGTGTGCACTACTTATAGAATACTGTCAGTCACATGCGTAATTGAATAGATTAATTAGATGCTAATTGGCCTTAACAACAAATTATTGGCTATAATTGGCATTAATTTGCAGTTACGTGCGTAACGGTCCTTAGTTGATATTCTATAAGTTGCATGCTCCAATTTCAGAGTGCTCAATTCCAAGTAGAGCATGGATCTAGGAGGGGCATAGGAAGTTCAGGGGCATGTCAGGCAATTACATCTGCGGGTTCTAGAATACTACCATTTAAATGCCTGTCTACAGTTAGGTGCTATGAAAGAACAAAAAAAATCACTCACGTGCATATAAGCTCCGCTTAGAGAGTGACGTGTATCTTACATGCCCTGGACGCACGTGTGTACACTACCCACGGTGATACCGTGGGTTTACCGAATGAATATTGTGCGCATGCGTTTCCTACACCGCTAGCGGGGATTACGGATACTTTCATGCATCCGACTTTTGAATGCCACGCCGAACATTTGTGAGTTGTTTTTTTAGAGCATCCATCGTTTTATCTAAATCAGTACGTTTACTACGTGACTTTTATGTTTTCAGTTCTTTAACGTTTTGTTGATGCATCTCCCCCAGTGTTTTTTAAACCTGTGATAATTATTTTGATATTTTCCTGCAATGTACTTCTCTAGTTTGGCCAGCAGGTGGTGCATGTTTATGCTTAAAGCTGTTACAGAGAACTGACCTTTCCTTCTTTAGTTAACACAGAGAAAGAGGAAGTGCCTGCAATGATGTAGCCAGCTATTTTCAAATGTTGTTGTTCTGAGCTCTGATTGGCCTGAAGTTACCCAGGAATTACTGGTTTTACCTCCAGTCTTAACAAGGAAGAAAAGAGAGTAGGATCTCTTTGCTGAGGCTCTGTAAACAGTTCTATGTCCCAGACTTGCCAAATCTCCCGCTGAAAGCAGATCATCTCCCGCACTCCTGCCAAAGCAAAAAAATCTCCCGCTGAGACATACTGTGCACCAGGGGATTCACTACTGCTGCTGATTCTCTTTATGAGCAGCAGCGGCCGCGGCAAAACAAAAAAAGCAAGTGCGGGGCCACAAGCATGCGCTGTAGGCTCTGCTGGTCCTCTGCCCCTGGAACAGGATGCTGACATCAGCAGGGGCAAAGGACGGCAGAGCCAACATCGCATGCCTGAAGGCTGCTGTGGCCCTGCACTTACTTTTCTTGTGCCGCGGCTGCTGCTATTCATTGGGAGAAGCAGCAGTGGCCAGGAAACACTGCATACTGGGTGAAAAGGGAAGGGGAAGAAAAGAAAGGGGGGAAGGGCATGGAGAGGGAGGCAGGAGGAGTTAAATAGAGAGAGAGAGCAGAGGGGAGAAAATGAAAGAAAAGTGAGGACACTGGATGGAACAGGGGTACAGAGAGAGATGAGTGGAAAGGTGGGGAGAGAAAGAGGTGACATGGAAAGAGAGAGAGAAGCTGCTGGGGAGAAGAATGGGAAGAAAGGGGGAGACCCTGGCTGGTCAGTTGGAGACAGAAAGAGGAGAAATGCTGGATGAAAGGAGGGAGTAAAGGGAAAATGCTGGAAGGAGGGGGCAGAAAGAGGGAAGACGCTGGATGGAAGGGTGGGGAGAGAAAGACAAAAGACACTGGAAGGATGGGGAGAGAGATGGGACATACTGAATGGAAAAGGGTAGAGGGAGAGAAAGACACTGGATGGAAGGATTGGGAGAGAGAGTAGATGTTGGATGGAAGGATGGGGCGAGAAAGAGGGAAGATGCTGGATGGAAGGGTATGGAGAGAAGGGGAAATGCTGGATAGAAGGATGCAGAAAGAAGGAGACACTGGAAGGATGGGAGAGAGAGAGGGGGACAAGCTGAATGGAAAAGGCTAGAGAGAGAGAACTGGCTAGAAGGAAGGGGAGATAGAGAGAGACACTGGATGGAAGGATTGGGAGAGGCTAGATGGGTGGAAGGATGGGAAGAGAAAGAGGGAAGATACTGGATGGAAGGGTAGGAGAGAAAGAGGAGACGTTGGATGGAAGAATGAAGAGAGAAAGTGTCATGTCCCCTACCTCAATGCAAGCGGCGTCCTCGGGCTGCACAGGGTCCCATCGACACGCACACTTGACTGGCACAGCCCTGAGCCATGTGTGTGTAGTTCTTCTCTGGCTGCAGGCTCCTTGATTGCTTTGCTTCCACCTACCTGGGTCTGCTCTTCCTCTGCCTGGCTTCCCTTGCTTCTCTCCTATTGGTCTCCAGTTCCTCCTTCCCCTGCTCGTCCTATGGCTGTGCCCCTTCTCCCTGCTGATGTCAGACGCCAGCACTTTATCAGCTAAGCTCTCCCTAAACTCCTTTCTTCGACTTCTACTTTGGTAGGTGTTACTTGCTCAGTAGTCTGCTTCTCCTCTACTTTGTTCTTCGTTGCTGACTCTGCCTGTACCTGGATTACTCTTGTGTCTGCTGCCTGCCTACTGACATTGCCTGTACTTGGATTACTCTTGTGTCTGCTGCCTGTCTACTGACCTTGCCTGTACCCTAAACTCCTTTCTTCGACTTCTACTTTGGTAGGTGTTACTTGCTCAAACAGCACGATAGGAGGCTCATGCAGTGGACCTCTTCAACTGAGATCCGGCAGATCTACATGCTAGAGTGACAGCAACTAGAGCAACAGCAGCAGCGGCGAGAGGAGCGGGAATTCCAGCTGTAGCGTGAACAGCATGAATTCCAGTTACAGTGGAAAGAGAGGGAGTTCCAGCTGGAAATGGCTTATATCCAAAGTGTCCGTCCAACCCCTGCACTGAGATCAGAAGCAGGATCTACAGCCTGGATCAGGCCCAATCTGTTTGCGCAGTTTGATGATACCTGAAGTGACATAGGTGGATATCTAGCTGCCTTTGAAAAAATTTTCCACCTCAATGAGATTCCTCAGAAAGACTGGGTGCATTGTCTGGGAGGAAAGTTCACTGGTAGAACACTTGAGGCATTCCAAGAACTGTCCGTGGAGACATGCTGCCAGTTTGAGGAGATGCGCAGATCTTTGTTGAACTATTATGCCATTACCCCTGAGACCTACAGACTAAGGTTCCGGACTTTGCAAAAGGGGGTGGATAATACAGCAAGTTTGTGATCCAGCAAAGATACCAGCATCAGCGGTGGCTCAGTGGAGCCGAGGTTAAAACCCTGGAGGACTGCCAAAACCTAATGGTCTTGGAGCAGTTTCTTCAGCATTGTCGTCCAGAGGTGAGGGAACATGTTCAAGATCACCAGCCCTGTACTCCAGAGATGGCGGCTGAGTTGGCTGGCATCTTTATGTCTAACTGTACCTGGTTGGCAAAGAGAAGCCGTCTTTATCCACAGCAGCCGGGATCTAAGGTCATCCAGGGCCCTAAGCCAAATATCCCTGCAACCTCAGAGACTGTCAGCAAACCCTCCAGTGTTCCTCAAAAACCTAAAGACTTTAGGCATGAGCATCCTTGTTATCAGTGTGGCGTATAGGACATTTCAAAGCGGATTGCCCAAATAATCCCAAGTTTGCACTAAAGAGCATTTCAGTTCCTGCACCAAAGCTGGCAGCTATCGTGGGTGGCTCCAGTACCACGAATGAGACCCACAGAGTTGCCGCAGCACAAAATGTTATTGGTCATTCATCAAGCAAGGAAGCAGATGGGTTTCCACAACACTACAGCACCCCAATTATTGGTTCTAATTGACTCGTTATTCAATTAAATTGCGCATGTAAATTGGGCATGTGCCCAAATTTGTGCACACAATTTTTGGCAACTTTTATAGAATCAGGGGGTTATCGCTCGTCATCCAGGCACCAAATTTTAGGTAATCTATTAAGAATTACCCACCATGTGCTTACATAAGTACATAAGTATTGCTATACTGGGACAGACCAAAGGTCCATCAAGCCCAGCATCCTGTTTCCAACAGTGGCCAATCCAGGTAATAAGTATATTCTGTAATAAGTAATAAGTATATTCTGTTCAATATATTTGTGAGTGACATTGCCGAAGGGTTAGAAGGTAAAGTTTGCCTTTTTGCGGATGATACCAAGATTTGTAACAGAGTGGACACCCCTGAGGGAGTGGAAAACATGAAAAAGGATCTGCAGAAGCTAGAAGAATGGTCTAAGGTTTGGCAATTAAAATTCAATGCCAAGAAATGCAAAGTGATGCACTTAGGGAGTAGAAATTCACGGGAGACGTATGTGTTAGGTGGTGAGAGTCTGATATGTACAGACGGGGAGAGGGATCTTAGGGTGATAGTATCTGAGGATCTGAAGGCGACGAAACAGTGTGACAAGGTGGTGGCCATAGCCAGAAGACTGCTAGGCTGTATAGAGAGAGGTGTGATCAGCAGAAGAAAGGAGGTGTTGTTGCCCCTGTACAAGGGCCCCACCTGGAGTATTGTGTTCAGTTTTGGAGGCCATATCTTGCTAAGGATGTAAAAATAATTGAAGCGGTGCAAAGAAAAGCTACAAAAATGGTATGGGATTTGCGTTACAAGACGTATGAGGAGAGACTTGATGACCTGTCCTGAACATGTATACCCTGGAGGAAAGGAGAAACAGGGGTGATATGATGCAGACATTCAAATATTTGAAAGGTATTAATCCGCAAATGAACCTTTTCCAGAGATGAGAAGGCAGTAGAACTAGAGGACATGAAATGAGATTGAAGGGGGGCAGACTCAAGAAAAATGTCTTTTTTCACGGAGAGAGTGGTGGATACTTGGAATGCCCTCCCGCGGGAGGTGGTGGAGTTGAAAACAGTAACGGAATTCAAAAATGCGTGGGATAAACATAAGGGAATCCTGTTCAGAAGGAATGGATCCTCAGAAGCTTAGCGGAGATTGGGTGGCAGCACCGGTGGTGGGAGGCGGGGCTAGTGCTGGGCAGACTTCTACGGTCTGTGCCCTGAAAATGGCAGATACAAATCAAGGTCATGTATACACATAAAGTAGCACATATGAGTTTATCTTGTTGGGCAGACTGGATGGACCGTACAGGTCTTTCTCTGCCGTCATCTACTATATTACTATCCAGCTCATTTTTGAACGAGAAGGGCGCCCATCTTCCGACACAAATCGGGAGATGGGCAGCCTTCTCTCAGGGCCGGCCAAATCGGCATAATCAAAAGCCGATTTTGGCCACCCTCAACTGCAGTCCGTCGCGGGGCCGGACAAAGTTCAAGGGGTCGTGTCAGCAGTGTACCGAAGGCGGGACTGGGGCATGGTTAAGAGATGGCCACCCTCGGTCAATAATGGAAAAAAGAAGGGCGTCCTTGATGAGCATTTGGCCAACTTGGTCCATTTTTTTTCACGACCAACCCTCAAAAAGGTGCCCCAACTGACCAGATGACCACCGGAGGGAATGGGGGATGACCTCCTCTTACTCCCCCAGTGGTCACCAACCCCCTCCCACCCAATGGGGGCTGGAGGTCCAGTGGACCTCTGGTCCCCCCAACTCCCCCCGACACAGGTTCAGGGGGGCTGGAGATCCGGTGGCTCTCCAACCCCCTTAACCTCCCCATCATCCCACCGATTTCCCTGGTGGCCCAATGGGCTGATCCCCCCCACCTGGTGGTCTAGCAGCCCTTCCCCACCCCCTACCTGCAGTTGGAGGAGGGAGGTGGCCTCCCTCCTCTTTCATCAGCACCACCTGCAAAATGGCAGCACCCAGCCCTGCCCAGTGCATCCTGGGATGCGCTGGGCGGGGCTTCACACAATATGAGGGAAGGAGAGAGGCAAGGGCAATAAGTTCAGGATGAAGGGAAGAGACAGCTATAAAGAGGGTCAGTGACAAAGAAAGGTGACAAGTTTTCAAACAAGCCAAGAGAAGTAAAAAGGCAAATAGAAACCTGGATGGGGGTAAGACATAATAAAAGTAGTGGAGGTGGCAAGGAGCTGTGTGTCAGGAAAGGAGCTGAGGTTGATTAAGGGATGAGAGGAGAGGAAGATGGATGAGGCTGAAGATGTAAACCAGGGGATTAGTACAAATGATGGAAATGGGGGAGTAGAAAATGGGTGAAAAACAGGAGGGAATAGAAGGCTGTGCATGAAATGAGAGACAGAGATGGGGAATGGGAGGACTAGGGAAGTAAGAGGAAGAAATGAAAAGCTGGTAAATACAGTAGGTAAAGAGGTGAAATGAGGAAGAGTAGAGGGGAGAAGGAAGAATGAAATCTAGCTACATGCAGATAAATGGAGAAAAGGATGAAACAGAAGGGTCAAAGTCAGAGGTAGATGAAGGAAAGAAGACAGGGAAAGTAAATGAACAGAACATGGGAATGAGATCCTGGAAAAGGACTTAGGACAAAATCAACAACAGGATACGCTAAAGAGAATCCAGGACCAACCCAAATGGAAAAATAAAATAATCAGAAATTATTTTTAGTCTTTAGAGAATGAAATATGTCAGCTTTGAAAATGTGTGTTTCTTCTGTGTTTGTATTTCAATACAGGAGGACATGCATTTGTTTCTTCACTGTTCCACTGCTCATGAAGTCTGGCTTCTTGAGTTTTCCATTTCCTCTTGAAGTCTCCTATTTGTTTTTTTTTTTTTCCATTAGGTGATGGTCTGTCTGAGGGATTCTGGTAGCATGTCTGTGTAGAAATCTGTAGCAGCAGCTTCTTTTCTTTTCCCAGTTGGTGTATTGGTATTTCCAGAATATTTGCAGTGCTGACTTTTTATAAGTAGGGTTGGGTAGTTTGAGTTCTTGGACTTGGTGCTGGGGTGGTATGGTAAGTTACCAGCACCCTTAGCCTACTATGGTACTAGTAAAGAGTTAGCCACAGAAAAATATCAGAAGCAAAAAGAGACCAGAGTGGCTTTAAGATAAAAAGTCTCTATAAGGGACAGTCCAGTATTTAACAAGTATCTACAAGATAAGGGAAATAAAAAGCAAAACATAAATAGTCCATAATATTAACGTAAATTGATGGAAACATCATAAGAACATAAGCACAAGCACCGCCACACTGGAAATAGACCAAGGGTCCATCAAGCCCAGCATCCTGTCTCCAACAGTGGCCAATCCAGGCCTCAAGAGCCCGGCAAAAACCCAAAAACAAAATAAAAATTTAAATTAATAATGTTCAATGGACTTTTCCTTCAGGAATCTGTCCAACCCCCCTTTAAACTCAGCAAGGCCAATTGCTGTCACTACATTCTCCAGCAACGAGTTCCAGAGTCTAACTACGTGCTGAGTAAAGAAAACCTTTCTCCTATTTGTTTTAAATCTACCACATTCTAGCTTCATCTTATGTCCCCTAGTTCTATTATTGTTAGAAAGTGTAAACAAATGCCTCGCGTCTGTCCGCTCCATTCCACTCATCATCTTGTAGACTTCTATCATATCACCCCTCAGCCGCCTCTTCTCCAAGCTGAAGAGCCCTAACCGTCTTAGCCTTTCCTCATAGGAAAGTCCTCCTATCCCTTTTACCATTTTCCTCGCCCTTCTCTGCACCTTCTCCAATTCCTTTATATCTTCAAAAGCATGTGAAGTTCTTTCATGGAGACCTAAACTCCCAACATCTTTCATATGCTTAGTAAGTGATACATCTAACTCCTTCTTCTTTATTATTCAATTCAAAGTCTCTCTCAGCTATTCTAGATCAGTGTTTCCCAAGTCCAGTCCTGGAGTACCCCTGGCCAGTCAGGTTTTCAGGATATCCACAAGGAATATGCATGAAAGAGATTTGTATATAATGGAGGCAGGGTATACAAATCAAGTTCATGCATATTCATTGTGGATACCCTCCTCTCACCTACCAACACCCATTCTGTTAGAATATCAATGAAATGTTTTGTTGTCCCCATGCTTACCCCCACCCTCCCACTCTGTCAGACTGTCAAAGTAATGTTTCTCTCATATATACTATCTGCTACCACATTTGCTTATTTCCGATCTGAGGAGGAAGGGCAACCTTCAAAAGCTAATCAAGAAATGTATTGTTATGTCCAATAAAAAAGGTATCATCTTATTTTCTTTTCCATGTTTTATTTTGTTTGATTTCTATGGATATCCTGAAAAACTGACTGGCAAGGGGGTACCCTAGGACTAGAAATGGGAAGCACTGTTCTAGATCTTTCAGTTTAGATGTTATGGTATATGGGGATGGGTGGTCAGAAAACTTTCATTTCATGTCATTTCCCATGTTGTTTAGGAGAGTGTTCATTTTGTTTAGGGGTTCTCCCCCCCCCCCCCCCCCCCCCCCCCACACACACATACCCTTGTGTTGTCAAGGGAGGTGATATAAAACAACATTTTTCTGGATTCCCCCCCCCCTCATGATCCAAATGCCCCCCTGCCTTCCAAGTCCCGACCCTTGGACCTACTTCCTTGCTGGTCTACCAGGGTCCGTTGGGGCAGGAACAATACTGATGTGCGCCTGCTCATGACTGCAGCCACATCCAACATGGCAGTCGTAAGCTTTTTCTAAAGTCTTGCATACCAGTAGTACTGTAAGACTATGGAGAAAGGTCTTGCCTGCCATATTGGATATGGCCATGGCAATGGGCATGAGCAGATCAGCATTGTTCTCAACAAAGCAGACTCAGCTAGATCACTACGGAGGTAGGCCCAAGGTAGGAGGTATCTCTTGGATCATGGGATGGGGGGGGCACACTTATCATTGGCAAATGAAATCCTGCCCATTTTCGTTTCCCAAAGAGAGGAAAAGACCGAAGAATTGTCATCAGGGCCAGTCTTAGGCAGAGGCGACCAAGGCGGCCGCATAGGGCCCCACACCTAAGGGGGCCCCGTGTGGTGCGCCTCAACTCTGCCTCCGCTCCGACCTCCGTTCACCTCAGACGACCGTCCACATCGTTCATGATGATCCCGTGGCTCGGCCGCTCCGCTCCCGCCACCACCAGCGCGGCGCCCACCCCCGGCTTGGGCCCGCTGAGCCCACCGTCAGCTCCCGAGTCCCCGGACCCCGGCGAGGCGGCGACAGTAACTTTGCAGGCTTGCAGCAAGCCAGGAGGCAGCGACGGCCCCGCCCCCAACAGCTACAGACAGTTGCAACGCGACGGCTCACCTCCAGGCTCCAGTTTTTCACTTCCCGCTCAATGTCCCTCCTTCTGATGAGGTATTTCCTGTTTCCGCGAGGGCGGGAGTCACTGAGCAGGAAAAGCTGGAGCCTGGTCCAAGGTGGTGAGCCATCGTCGCTGTGGTGCGAGCGACAGCGTGGCCTTGCAGACTCGTGGAGCCGAGCGAGGCGAGCAAACTAAGCAATAGACAGGGGAGGGCTGCCTACAACAGTTGTGCCAATCCAGGCAGGCAGGCAGCAAGCCAGGTATGATGATAGCTTTTTTCTAAATTAGGAAGAACTTTTTTAAATTAAAGTACTGTCTGTCTCTGTGGTGGTTTGAAATGTTTCAGCTATGCCCACCATTTTGTAAAAGGGTTTGCCTGGGACCCTTGCTTCCAGTGACAGTGAGCCACAGTAGTCCCCTTCTTCCCCTTTCAGTCCCTGCCCACCTTTACCCATAGATATCCTTTTAATCATCTTTTACCTCCCTTCTTCAATGCACCTTAATTTTATTAATTCTTCCTTCTGAGCCTTACTCATCCTCCCCTAAGTGGTCCCATATGCCTCATCCTTCCCCTGTACTCCACACTACACCTCGGTCACCCTCCACCCTCCCAGTATCATTCATTCTCTTACTAGTGCTGCCACATATCCCCATCCATCTTCCTCCCTTAGTGCTCTCCCACTCCAGATCCTGTTATCCTTTCCCAATATTTATGTCCAAGCCTTTCATCTCCCCAGTAGCCTGTGTTAGTCAGCCTTAGTCATCCTTGCTGCAGTGCTCCCCTAACTTCATTCATTCATCCTTCCACTTTCACTCATCCTGCCTCCCCAGTGTTTCCCCTATTTTTAGTCACTTAATTTCTCCACTGCTTCCCCAGGTATCTCCCTTCTACTCTCCACATCCAGTGATTCTCCCCTCTTCACCTCCCTCCAGCATCTCTCCCTACCCTATCCCTCTATGTCCAGTATCACCCATCTATTTTTCCTCTCCATGTTCACTGTTTCCCTTTTGTGTCCTATTCCCTTGCACCCCCTTGTAATAGGGGAATTTGAAAGTACTGGTTCTTTTCTTAATATTTTTCCTTTATTCTCCTTTGTTATGAGAATTGGAACTACTAATTGTAGTGGACTTGAACTGAATAATTTCTGGGGAGCAGAGGTTTCATGATAGCATTGTGCTTATTATTTCAATCAGTTTTTTTTGTACAAGTTTAGCTTCATTTGTCTTTATTTGAAATTTCATAAATAAAAAAATGTTCTAAAAATGGAATAATCTTATCAATGGGGTGGGGCTAGGGTGGGGGGCGGAGCTAGGATGGGGCGGGGCTAGGATGGGGCCCCACCAAATTGGTCTGCACAGGGCCCCGCACTTGCTAAGACCGGCCCTGATTGTCATTGACATTTCTTCTGTCATAAATGGCTGACTATCCCTAATGGTATATTAGGTGGATTACCGAGCCTCTGTTATTTTTCTGAATAGGTGGTGACAGAGTTACTGTGCTCTTATTCCAGTGATGGTGAAGGTTAATTCTTTTTTAGATGGTATGGTTGAATGTTTGTCTTTGTGAACAGGTGAAGGATAAACTCCGGATGGGTGAAATATCCCTGTCACAGATAGGATGCTGGCACTCACCAATGTCACTGCTTGTAGCATTCAACTCCTTTCCTGATTGGGGTCTACAGATATCAGCAGCTTCAACCTTTGTTCTTCACTAATTAGTTTAGGATCCAGTCTCCCTGTGGCCAGACCTTCAGCCTTAGGGCAGTTCCCTCCAATATTCAGCTGGCAGCAGGCAGCGTTTTGACTGCCGCTGCCAGCGGTGAACTCGGATATTCAATTCTGGGCTGTTTCCAGCGACCGGCACTGAATATCTGGGTTTTTCCATGCTGGCTAGCCATGACTGGTTAAGCTGATTGACTTAACCGGCCATGGCTTAACAGGCAAAGATAGGTCTTTTATGCAGCTTTATTTGGCTGCTAAGCCTGGCCGGTTAAGTTCTGAATATCAGGATCAGTCACACCCCTGGAACACCCCCAACATCGCTGGCTTTATATTCGGTGCTAACTGGGCATTTTCAGTGGTGTTAACCAGTTAAATGCCGCTGAAAATGACCAGTTATCAGCCGACCACAATATCACTTTGTATTTGTTTCTCTACCAGACTTGGTAAATGCCTGCTCGGTACTTTGTAAGCCACACTGAGCCTGCAAATAGGTGGGAAAATGTGGGATACAAATATAACAAATAAATAAATAAAAAATGTTTGGAGACCCAACCCTCCTTTCTCATGTCAGAACAGAATACCTTAACAGCAGTAGTTAATTATTTTATACTGCATGAGGGTCTGTCAGTGTTCTGTGCAGGGGCGTAGCTGCTATGGGGCCACGGGGGCCTGGGCCCCCGTAAATTTGGCCCTGGACACCCCTACCGACGACCCTCTCAACCCCCTGCCAACCCGCCCTCGCCGTCTGTACCTTTGCTGGCGTGGGACCGAGTGGAGGAGTGGCCTAGTGGTTAGGATGGTGGACTTTGGTCCTGGGGAACTGAGGAACTGAGTTCGATTCCCACTTCAGGCACAGGCAGCTCCTTGTGACTCTGGGCAAGTCACTTAACCCTCCATTGCCCCATGTAAGCCGCATTGAGCCTGCCATGAGTGGGAAAGCGTGGGGTACAAATGTAACAAAACAAACCCCCCCCCCCCCCCCCCCCGCCAGCCGAAGTCTTCTTCCTGCGTTTGGTTTCTTCTGAGTCTAACGTCCTGCTGCACGTTGCACGTGCAGCAGGACGTCAGACTCAGAAGAAACCAAACGCAGGAAGAAGACTTCGGCTGGAGGGGGGTTGGGTCCCCCGCCAGCAAAGGTACAGACGGTGACGGATGGCGGGCGGGAGGGAGGGAGGGTCAAACTTGTTGGAGGTGGTGCTGGTGGTGGCAGGGGGTGTCGGCGATGGCAGCGGGGGAGTCAGCGGCGCCGGGGAGGGCTAAAATGTGCCCCCTCACCTCGGCTCTGGCCCCCCCTACCGCTGAAGTCCAGATACACCCCTGGTTCTGTGTATATGAAACAGACATAGATTTCTGTTTATAATTAACTGTGCAGGATGGATCTGTACTAATCTGGCTTCTTTAATTTTCCAATAGGTTTTATTGCAGTGTTTGCGGTGCTCATACACTAATTTTAACCATGATACCACGTAGCAAACTCTACATTTTAGAGTCATTTTAGAGGTTTCCTAGCTACTGAGCATCTGCCCCGTTTTCTGATGCCTAAAATCCCATATATATACCCAACTGCCTCCCTTTAAAAACATACCTCAGTGTGCCCTAATGTTTGGGTGAAGGACAGGGCCGCCGAGAGACTAGGCCGGGCCCGGGGCAAGGCCGCCCCGCCTCCGCCCCCCCCCCCCCCCCCCCCCCCCCCCCGCCGCTGCTGCCCCCGTCGCTCCCCCTGCTGCTGCCGCTTCCTGTCGCTCCCCTCGCTGCTGCCGCCCCCATCGCATCCCCGCAGCAGCAGTCCCCAGTCTCACCTGTCTGCCTCCTCCACGGCTCCAGGCCCCCTGCATTCAAAGCGGCAGACGCAGATTGCCTCTCTTGAGTCGCAGATCGCCTCTCTTCTGGCCTTCCCTCCCCTTGTCCCGCCCTCGTCTGATGTAACTTCCAGTTTCCGCGAGGGCAGGACACAGGGAGGGAAGGCCCGAAGGGAAGCGATCTGTGACTACCGCTTCGAATGCAGGGGGCCCGGAGCCGAGGAGGCAGGCAGGTGAGACCGGGAACTGCAGCGCCGGCGGCCTCACCCCGGCATTGGGCCCCCCTTGGAGGCCTGGGCCCGGGGAATTTTGCCCCCCCCCCCCGCCCCCCCTCTTGGCGGCCCTGGTGAAGGATTAGCTTTTATACTTTCAAAGCAAGGTGCAGGATTTTCTGGGCATAGGATATTTTATAGGAACAATACATGCTCCAGGACCTTCCGTTTGAAGGTTCTCAGTGTGGGCCTTCCTTCATTTTCCTACCCTTTCATCTCTTAAACTGCATAACGACTCTTAAATTATATATATGTTGTTATTAAGAACTGCAATGCGTAGTTAAATAGTCACAGGAAATACAGTGTTGACAAATTCTACAATTTCAGTCTCAACAATTACTCAGAATATACAACATGCAAAGAACAATAAAAGAGAGCCCTGATGTTATACTGAGTTATTTCTTCTACTCTAATGAGATCATCTATTGTATACTTTTATATTAAATATATATGCAAATAGAACACTGCCAGCATGCTGCTGGCTCAGTGGCAGTGCTGTACCTGCTACAGACCTCAATTGGGGGGGAGGGGGGAGAAAGGTGGGACGGATTTTGGATTTAGCTGACACCTTTTCAGTAATAGCTCAAGGTGAATTACATTGAGGTACAGTAAGTATTTCCCTGTCCCTGGAGGCCTCACAATCTAAGGGGCCCTTTTGGGTGTTAGAATCTAGGCTTGGTGCATCTTAAGACAGGACGTCCCACGTGCTTAGCCCAGATTCAACCCAGCAGTATCTAGAGCTTCTTCATTTTATTTATTTTATAGGCCCCATGCTAATTTTTCTATTAGTGTATGCTCCTATTTAGGATGTGCTAAGGGCTCCTACGTAAACTCAGAGTTAGCTTGTTAATGTGTGCACTAATGCGAATGTGCTACCTGTTTAACCTTTCCATGCCCATTCTCCACTCATGACACACCTCCTCTAAAAATGTGCACTTGGCATGCGCTATCAGGCAAAATACTGCAAAATGTTTTAATGCATTTGCCTGTTTAGGACTATTGCCCTTTAGCAAAAGGTCCCTAAGCTTGTATCTGAGGCAATGGAGGGTTAAGTGGCTTGCCCAAGATCACAAGGTGTGGCAGTGGGATTTGAAGTCTGGCTCTCAGTCTACTGCTCCTAGCCATTCCCAACCCAGTCCTCAGGGCACACCTAGTCCAATTGGGATATCCACAATGAATATGCAGGAGATAGATTTGCATGCACTGCCTCAATTGCATGCAAATCTAACTGATGAAAAATATTCATTGGGGATATCTTGAAAACTCAGTGGGAGTAAGTGTGCCCCAATGACTGGGTTGGGAATAGCTAGCTCAAACCATTAGGCTACTCCTCCATAGGAACTGATCCCAAATCTCTTGCATGGGTGTGGAGGAGTGGCCTAATGGTTAGTACAGCAGGATTTGATCCTGGCAACCTAGGTTCAGTTTCCACTGCAGCTCTATTGGGCTCATTTTCGAAAGAGAAGGACGTCTATCTTTCAACATAAAACGGGAGATGGACGTCCTTCTCACAGAGACGTCCAAATCGGTATAATGGAAATCCGATTTTGGACGTCTCCAACTGCAGTCCATCGCAAGGACGTCCAAAGTTCAAGGGGGCGTGTCAGAAGTGTAGCGAAGGTGGGACTTGGGCATGCCTAACACTTGGACATCTTTGACTCATAATCGAAAAAAAACAAGGACATCCCTGATGAACACTTGGGCGTTTTCACCCAGACATGTTTTTTTAACAAATAAGGCACAAGAAGGTGCCGGAAATGACCTGATGACAACCAGAGAGAATCGGAGATGACCTCCTGTTACTCCCCCAGTGGTCACTTACCCCCTCCCACCCTCAAAAAACATGTTTAAAAATACGTTGTGCCAGCCTCAGATGTCATACTCGGATCCATGACAGTGCATGCAGATCAAAGGAGCAGTTTTAGTGGGTACTGCAGTGCACTTCAGACAGGTGGACCCAGGCCCATACCCCTCCTACCTGTTACATTTGTGGAGGAAACAGCGAGCTCTCCAAAACCCACCACAAACCCACTGTACCCATATATAGCTGCCCCCTTCACCTGTAAGGGCTATGGTAGTGGTGTACAGTTGGGGGTAGTGGGTTTTTGGGGGGGTTAGGGAGGCTCAGCACACAAGGTAAAGGAGCTATGTTCCTGGGAGCATTTTATGAAGTCCACTGCAGTGCCCCCTAGGGTGCCCGGTTGGTGTCCTGGCATGTCAGGGGGACCAGTGCACTACAAATGCTGGCTCCTCCCACGTCCAAATGGCTTGCATTAGGACATTTTTGACATGGACGTCTTTGGTTTCGAAAATCAGCGAAAGTCAGAAACATCCATGTCTAGGGACGTCCAAATCTACGGAAGTCCAAATTCAAGGATTTGGAATCTCTGACAGTATTTTTGAAACGAAAGATGGACGTCCATCTTTTTCAAAAATATGTGTTTCCCCGCCCCTAGATTTTGCTGTTTTACAAGGACGTCCAAATCACAACTTGGACGTTTCTTTTGAAAATGCCCCTCCACATGACCTTGGGCAAGTCCCTTAATCATTCATTGCCCCATATTTAAAAACACAAACAAACCCTTAGATTGTGAGTAGTCTAGGGACAGAGAACGTGCCTGTATATAATGTATACAGAACTGGATACAGCAAATAGCACTATAGAAATGATTAGTAGTAGTATGCAAGAATTTGTACCTCAGGCCTGTTGGCACAGGCCAGGGATCTAGTGGAGAGCTCCTAGGGATTATCTGGGTAGGAACACTCAGATTTTCTCTTTTAGTTAAGCATTTCCTTCTTTGCAGATCAAGCTTCTGAGTCCACTCCTTGTTTTTCTGCAGTCAGGCAGAGGGAATGGTAAAATCTCTGACTTCAGATACACTTCATGAAGAACAATAACTTGAAACTCAAGGGAGGTTTCTCACCAGTGGCTTCAAACTCAAGGGAGGTTTCTTACCACTGGCCACCTGAGGCAGGGGCCTCAGGCAGCACTCTTTTGGAGTGGAATCAACCCCCTTGCCCACTGTGCTCAGGCATCACCCCCTGCCCTTCCTTCCCTGAACTTACCTTCTTTTCTGGCTTTCCAAAAGACATGGCGGTGTCAGTTCCCATATGCTGCCCTGCTGCCAACCCCTTCTGTCTTACGGCCCACCTCTCTGATGTACTTCCTGTTTCCTTGGAGGAGGGGCGGGCTGAAGAGAGAAAGGGCCTGGTCCGGCGACATGGCAGCATATGGGAACCGCTGCCACCCCGACTTTTGGAAAGCCAAAAAAGAAAGATAGATTCGGGGAAGGGGGAGATGTCGGGGGGGGCTGATCGGAGCTGGGGGAGAACTGAGCAGAGCCGGGGGGGGGGGGGTGCACTAAGCATACATTATATAATGGCAGTTTTGCATGTAACAACTATTATAAAATACTATCAGGAGTCTGCATTTATATGCCTAAATTTAGGTGCAAGCACTTACGCCAGCTCGATGGCTGATGTAAATACTCACTGTAGGTAGTTAGGTGCATAAGTGCTAGTATTCTATGACGTGCATGAGTAACCGCCCAGACCACCCATGCACCTCCCAGGTCCATGCTCTCTTGAAGCTGTGCGCTCTGGAAATTGAGGCGGTAAAGCCTCAGGCAATAAATCGCTGTGCGCCAATATTTTTTATTAGCCCATGGCCATTCACAATTTCCATTTCAAATAATGGAAATTCCTGCTGCGGTAAAAGTGAACTCAGTGCATGGCAATTTTCACATGCCCACACTACCGCAGGTTACTTTTACTGCAGCTTTGTAAAAGGACCCCTTTCTCTTAGCTGGTTAAGTGATTATTTTGAGAAGATATACAAAACCAGAAGTGACGTCAGTGATGTTCGTGTTGAATATTCATAGATCAGAACCCTTATTTTATCATCCTCACTTTAATATTCCCTTATCTCTTGTTTGTCCTGTTTGTCTGTCCTAATTAAATTGTAAGCTCTGTCGAGCAGGGACTGTCTCTTCATGTTCACGTGTACAGCGCTGCGTACGTCTAGTAGCGCTATAGAAATGATACGTAGTAGTAGTAGAATATCGGCATGACCACATTAAGTGCTGACTCAGCCCCCAGACTGCCCACAAAATAGCCAGCTATGACTTTTCCGCTTAGTGCTGCTATTCAGCATCACTAACTGCTTTTGACACATTTCTTTTAGTAACTGGCCTTATTTTCTTGCAAGGTGTTATTTTGTGTTCTTTGGTGTTAGTATGTTTTATTGTTTAATTTATGTTTGTTATAATGGTCTGTTTGTTTTTTTTATGATATTTTATTATGCATGTTGGTATGAAAACCATCTAGAACCATGGGTAGTGTGGATAATAAATATTTTGAATAAATAAATAAAATAAAGTGCTGCTAACTTTCAGCAGATAGCCCCACACAAGAGATTTAACCAGTCAGGAGCCTCTCCTGGCTGGTTAAATCTCTTTGAATGTTGACCTAGGTTTCTATGTAATTACTTGAGTGAAGCGGACAGAGTTCCCATCAGATCTCTGAGGTCTTATGGTAGTGTGAGTCTATGGACAGCAATATTTTTTTTTATATATTTATATTTTGCTCACACCTTTTTCAGTAGTAGCTCAAGGTGAGTTACATTCAGGTACTCTGGATATTTCTCTGTCCCAGGAGGGCTCACAATCTAAGTTTGTACCTGAGGCAATGGAGGGTTAAGTGACTTGCCCAAAATCACAAGGAGCAGCAGTGGGATTTGAACCGGCCACCTCTGGATTGCAAGACCAGTGCTCTAACCATAAGTACATAAGTAATGCCACACTGGGAAAAGACCAAGGGTCCATCGAGCCCAGCATCCTGTCCAAGACAGCGGTCAATCCAGGCCAAGGGCACCTTGCCAAGGGCAACCACTAGGCCACTCCTCCACTCCACTTGGAAAATCTGCATGCCCAAAGCTAATAGCTATTGTTTCTGTTCTGTCTCCAATGACTTTGCACCCCAATGTGTATGAAAACTAATTTAACACATGGAAAGGATAGATACAGTCCTTATATAATTGTCGTCACTGTGTACTCAACATTCATCTAAAGATCAATTTCACCCGTTCTCCTGGGTTGTTGGATTTCATTGCTGTGCACTTTCTAGACAAAATGATCTGCTGACACATAAGTGTGACCAAGGACGTCCCTGGCCGATACCTCAGAAAACTGCAAATTCCTCATATTTGTGCCCTGTGTCTAAGAGTGCTCTTTGCAGATGATACTAAATACAGCTCACAATTTGCAGCCCATAATAAGGTTTTCCAGGAGGGTAAACAGATCTCTCCATTCAGTTCTGTCAAATGCTTGCTCAATATCCAGGGCTATGAATAGAGCTCTTTCTCATTGAGCACCAGACAGAATATATCTGTCATAAAGGGAAATCTTCAAAGCCATTTATCCAAGTAAATTAGCATCTGATGTCTACCTTCCTTCAGTCTGGCTGTGAGTATCAGTGAGGCTTCACAGCATATGTAAACTTAGCTGCATTGGGGACGAGGCAGTTCTAGGGTTGTAGTTTGGACACAAAAGTATTCAACGTTGTTAAAACATGCCGACTGTGAAAAACTGCAGGAATACCTTACGAAATTGGAAGACTGGGCATCCAAATGGCAGATGAAATTTAATGTGGATAAATTCAAAGTGATGCACATTGGGAAGAACAATCCCAATCATAGTTACCTGATCTAGTGTCCACCTTGGGGGTCAGCACCCACAAAAAAAGTGTCGTTGTAGACAATACACTGAAATCTTATACCCAGTGTGCAGTGGGGGCCAAAAAAAGCAAACAGGATGCTAGGAATTATTAGGAAAGGGATGCTAAAGAATACTATAATGCCTCTGTATCGCTCCATGGTGCGACCTCACCTTGAGTATTGTGTTCAGTTCTGGTTGCCGTATTTCAAATAAAGATATAGCGGAATTAGAAAAGGTTCAAAGAAGAGCAACCAAAATGAAAAAGAGGATGGAACTCCTCTCGTCTGAGGAAAGTCTAAAGAGGATAAGGCTCTTCAGCTTGGAAAAGAGATGGTTGAAGGGAGATATGATTCAGGTCTACAAAATCCTGAGTGGTGTAGGATGAGTAGAAGTGAATCGATTTTTACTCTTTCAAAAAGTACAAAAACTAGGCAACATTTTTAAAACAAATTAGAGGAAATATTTTTTCACTCAACGAATTGTTAAGCTCCGGAACTCTTTGCTGGAGGATGTACTCACAGCGATTAGTGTATCTGGGTTTAAAAAAGGTTTGGACAAGTTCCTGGAGGAAAAGTCCATAGTCTGCTATTGAAACAGACATGGGGAAGCCACAACTTGCCAAGAGATTGGTAGCATGGAATGTTGCTACTATTTGGGTTTCTGCCAGGTACTTGTGACCCGAATTGGCCACTGTTGGAACAGGATACCGGGCTAGATGGACTATTGGTCTGACCCAATATGGCTATTCATATGCTCTTAACTTTGAAAAACAACACATGTAGATCTACATTGGGAATCCAGGTGCCCAATTTTCTGTGTGTCCTTGCATCTGTGACAGTTTTCAAAGGTAAGGATATGTACACATTGCTTTTGAAATTGTGGATTTTGCCCCGGGGTGAGTGGGTTGAAAATTGCCTCTTGAACATATTATTTTGAGGATTATTTTTTTTTCTTGCCAGGCACCTAGCAAATATTTCAAGATCATTAGCAAAGCATGATCTATAGTTAGCAAAGAATTTCTTTACGCATACCAAAGGCCAAATCCACCAACTATCTGAAACCAGTTTTGCAGGAGCTACACTGGCTCCTGGATGAGATGGGGTAAAATTCAAGACACTTTGCCTTGTCTTCAAATACCTGACAGCAGAACTAACAGCAAAGCATGACTTCATGTTTGCTGCTGATTTGTACCCAGTATGAGGGAATGCTATAAATGGCACTTAAAACCCTGTGCCAGAAAAAATTAATGCTAAGCCCTATTCTATAAAGGGCACTCTGGGTTGAACATCCTTTATAGAAAAGCACTTACAGCTGAATCCTGTGCCAAAGGTCAGGCACCGATATTTACACCAGCTGTAACCTGGTAAAAATGCCAGTGCCCAACTCATGGCATTTGGGCACAGAAATTGCGCTATTCTATAAAAATAGAAACTTCACTTAAGAAAAGCTCTCTTTCAATCAGTATAAACACTGGACTTCAGAATTGCGGTCAAATTCATAAAGAACTTGAAATTAAATATTTAAACAAAGAGAGCCTCACAAGTTTAGGATGCCTCCATGGATGGCTAAACCCTTTAACAAACTCCCCATCATAGGCTCCTCTACCCCAACCGAAACCAACCACAGCGTAAAAAACTCCCTTCCAGAGAAAAAACACAGTAGCAACAAAACGGAGGGCATAGAGATTCCCAAAATTTACACAAGGTTCCACAAGAATGAAGTCACAGGTCACCTTATATCTGCCTGATAACAGACTGAAAAATTACTTTCAAATGTCACTAATAGTGTAAAGAGAGATTAATAGAATCCAAGTAACATAGAGGGGCATAATTGAACGTCGCCAGCGAAATAGATCGCCGGCGATCTATTTTGGTGGCGGCGCAACAGCTGGCCAGAACCGTATTATCGAAAAAATGGCCGGCCACCTTTTTTTTGATAATACGGTTTAGCCCGGCCAAATGCCAGAGTTCACCGGGTTTGAGATCACCGGTTTTGTTTTTCAGCGATAATGGAAAAAAATGCCGGCCATCTCAAACCCGGCGAAATGCAAGGCATTTGGTCATGGGAGGAGCCAGCATTTTTAGTGCACTGGTCCCCCTCACATGCCGGGGCACTTCTAAAAATGTTTAAAGAATACAAAAAAAGCTCCCAGGTGCATAGCTCCCTTACCTTGGGTTCTGAGACCCCCAAATCCACTCCCCACACCTCTACTCCATTACCATAGCCCTTATTTTTTTTTTTTTAACATTTGTACCCCGCGCTTTTCCCACTCATGGCAGGCTCTATGCGGTGGGCAATGGAGGGTTAAGTGACTTGCCCAGAGTCACAAGGAGCTGCCTGTGCCGGGAATTGAACTCAGTTCCTCAGGACCAAAGTCCACCACCCTAAACACTAGGCCACTCCTCCACTCCATGGTGAAGGGGGGCACTTACATGTGGATACAGTGGGTTTTGGTGGGTTTTGGAGGGCTCAACACTTAGCACCACAAGTGTAACAGGTAGGAGGGGGATGGGCCTAGGTCTGCCTGCCTGAAGTGCACTGCATCCATTAAAACCTGCTCCAGGGACTTGCATACTGCTGTCAGGGACCTGGGTATGACATTTGAGGCTGGCATAGAGGCTGGCAAAAAAGTGCTTTATTTTTATTTTTTTCGTGTGGGAGGGGCTTGGTGACCACTGGGGGAGTACAGGGAGGTCATCCCCCATTCCCTCCAGTGGTCATCTGGTGAGTTGGGGCACCTTTTTGAGGCTTGGTCGTGAAGATAAAAGGGCCAAATAAACCTGGCGAAATACTGCTTAACGCAGCTTTTTTTTTCCATTATCCGTGAAAGCTGGCCATCTGATAGCCAGGCCTATGCCCGCCCATGTCCCTCCTTCGCTTCGCCGGCGACACGCCCCTTTGAACTTTCGCCGGCGAGGCAACGGGAAAGCGGCGATGCTGTCAAAAAAGCAGCTTTCAATTATACCGATTTCGCTGCTTTTCCGAGATCACCGGCCATCTCTACTACTACTACTACTACTACTACTTAACATTTCTAGAGCGCTACTAGGGTTACGCAGCGCTGTACAAAATAAACAAAGAAGGATGGTCCCTGCTCAAAGGAGCTTACAATCTAAAGAACGAAATGTCAAGTTGGGCAGTCTAGATTTCCTGGGTAGAGGTGTAGAGGTTAGGTGCCGAAGGCGACGTTGAAGAGGTGGGCTTTAAGCAGAGATTTGAAGATGGGCAGGGAGGGGGCCTGGCGTATGGGCTCGGGGAGTTTGTTCCACATGTGGGGTGAGGCGAGGCAGAAAGGGCGGAGCCTGGAGTTGGCGGTGGTGGAGAAGGGTACTGAAAGGAGGGATTTGTCTTGAGAGCGGAGGTTACGGGTAGGAACGTAAGGGGAGATGAGGGTTGAGAGGTAGTGAGGGGCTGCAGATCGAGTACATTTGTAGGTTAGTAGCAGAAGCTTGAATTGAATGCGGTACCTGATCGGAAGCCAATTAAGTGACTTGAGGAGAGGGGTGATATGAGTGTATCGGTTCAGGCAGAAGATAAGATGTGCAGCAGAGTTCTGAACGGACTGAAGGGGGGCTAGGTGGCTAAGTGGGAGACCAGTGAGGAGTAGGTTGCAGTAGTCAAGGTGAGAGGTAATGAGAGAGTGGATGAGAGTTCGGGTGGTGTGCTCAGAGAGGAAAGGGCGGATTTTGCTAATGTTATAGAGGAAGAAGCGACAGGTCTTGGCAAATCTGCTGAATATGCGCAGAGAATGAGAGGGAGGAGTCGAAGATGACACCGAGGTTGTGGGCAGATGAGACGGGGACGATGAGGGTGTTATCAACCGAAATAGAGAGTGGAGGTAGAGGGGAAGTGGGTTTGGGTGGGAAGACAAGAAGTTCGGTCTTGGCCATGTTCAGTTTCAGGTGGCGGTTGGACATTCAGGCGGCAATGTCGGATAAGCAGGCCGATACTTTGGCCTGGGTTTCCGCAGTGATGTCAGGTGTGGAGAGATAAAGCTGGGTGTCGTCAGCATAGAGATGATACTGGAAGCCATGAGACGAGATCAGGGAGCCCAGGGAAGAGGTGTAGATGGAGAAAAGAAGGGGTCCAAGGACAGAACCCTGAGGGACTCCAACAGAGAGCAGGATAAGGGTGGAGGAAGTCTCTCGAGACTTGTATAGCTGTTTCTTAAGAGTTATCTAGCTATAAGTCTCAATATCTTGAAGTATAAACCCCTAGCACATCAACACACCTAAATCTCTTGTTCTTTTCTGAAGTTCCTTTATTGAATAACATAGATGATTACTCACAGTTAGATGTTCATAAGCACAAAGAAACCCTGTAGTTTCATGAGCTGTATCAGTGGAGAGAAGGTAGAAGCTTAAGTGGGATCAGTTCATTGCGGACATAAGAAAAGTAGTTCCACAGATAGAGGCAGCTCGGAGTTAGGTGTTTGGGAGTGCAGTACCCTCTTCTAGGAAAGTATTTTCGGGTTTATGTCGGAAGATGGCCGGCGATCACTTTCGAAAATGAGTTGGATAGTAACATAGTAAGTGACGGCAGAAAAAGACCTGTATGGTCCATCCAGTCTGCCCAACAAGATAAACTCATATGTGCTACTTTATATGTATACCTGACCTTGATTTGTATCTGCCATTTTCAGGGCACAGACTGTAGAACTCTGCCCAGCACTAGCACTGCCTCCCAACCACTAGCACCGCCTCCTAACCACCGGTGCTGCTACCCAATCTCTCCTAAGCTTCTGATGATCCATTTCTTCTGAACAGGATTCCTTTATGTTTATCCCACGCATTTTTTGAATTCTGTTACCGTTTTCATCTCCATCACCTCCCATGGGAGGGCATTCCAAGTATCCACCATTCTCTCCGTGAAAAAATAATTCCTGACATTTTTCTTGAATCTGCCCCCCTTCAACCTCATTTCATGTCCTCTAGTTCTACCGCCTTCCCATCTACAGAAAAGGTTCGCTTTCAGATTAATGCCTTTCAAATATTTGAACGTCTGTATCATATCACCCCTGTTTCTCCTTGCCTCCAGGGTATACATGTTCTGGTCAGCAAGTCTCTCCTCATACATCTTGTAACGCAAACCCCATACCATTTTTGTAGCTTTTCTTTGCACCACTTCAATTATTTTTACATCCTTAGCAAGATACGGCCTCCAAAACTGAACACAATACTCCAGGTGGGACCTCACCAACGACTTATACAGTGGCATCAACACCTCCGTTCTTCTGCTGGTCACACCTCTCTCTATACAGCCTAGCAGTCTTCTGGCTACGGCCACCACCTTGTCACACTGTTCATCGCCTTCAGATCCTCAGATACTATCATCCCAAGATCCCTCTCCCTGCCTATACGTATCAGACTCTCACCACCTAACACATACGTCTCCCATGGATTTCTACTCTGTAAGTGCATCACTTTGTATTTCTTCGAATTGAATTTTAATTGCCAAAAATTAGACCAGTCTTCTAGCTTCTGCAGATCCTTTATCATGTTTTCCACTCCCTCCGGGGTGTCCACTCTTTTACAAATCTTGGTATCATCCACAAAAAGGCAAACTTTACCTTCTAACCCTTCGGCAATGTCACTCACAAATATATTGAACAGAATCGGCCCCAGCACCGATCCCTGAGGCACTCCACTACTCACCTTTCCCTCATCGGAGTGAATTCCATTAACCACCACCCTCTGGCATCTGTCCGTCAACCAGTTCCTAATCCAGTTCACCATGTCGGGTCCTATCTTCAGCCTGTCAAGAGCCTCTTGTGGGGAACTGTGTCGAAAGGTTTGCTGAAGTCTAAGTAGATTACATCTATAGCACGTCCTTGATTCAATTCTCCGGTCACCCAGTCAAAGAATTCAATGAGATTCATTTGGCACGATTTACCTTTGGTAAAACCATGTTGTCTCAGATCTTGCAACTTATTGGCTTCCATGAAATTCACTATCCTTTCCTTCAGCATCACTTCCATTACTTTTCCAATAACCGAAGTGAGGCTTACCGGCCTGTAGTTTCCAGCTTCTTCCTTATCACCAATTTTGTGAAGAGGGACCACATCCACTCTTCTCCAATCCCATGGAACCTCTCACGTCTCCATGGTTTTATTAAACAAATAAGAGGACCCACCAGAACCTCTGTGAGCTCCCTCAATATCCTGGAGTGGATCCCATCCGGTCCCATGGTTTTGTCCACCTTTAGATTTTCAAGTTGTTCATATACACTCTCTTCTGTGAACGGTGCTATATCCACTCCATTCTCATATGTACTTTTGCCAGTCAATCGTAGTCCTTCTCCAGGATTTTCTTCAGTGAAAACAGAACAAAAGTATTCGTTTAGCAAATTTGCTTTTTCTTCATCATTATCCACATAGCGGTTCGCATCATCTTTCAGTCTCACAATTCCATTTTTAGTCTTCCTCCTTTCACTAATATACCTGAAGAAATTTTTCTCGCCCCTCTTTACATTTCTAGCCATTTGTCCTTCCGCTTGCGCTTTCACCAGACATATCTGTCACTTAGCTTCTTTCATCGACGAGGCAATTCAACTATATCCTGGAACCACGAACCTCAACCAAATCCCCGACAGCGGGATCCCTTGTTTTGCTACTGCATCAGGAGGATCTGGGTTTTCTAGCCCATTATAAACCATAAAATTGTATTTCTCTGTTGATCACCCTCCTCTCACCTACCCACACCCATCCTGTTAGAATATCAATGAAACGCTTTGATGTCCCCATGCATACCTCCTACCCACCCCCACACCCTCCCACCCTGTCAGACTGTCAAAGTAATGCTTGGATGTTTCATTTATATATACTATCTGCTACCACATTTGCTTATTTCTGATCTGACGAAGAAGGGCAACCTTCGAAAGCTAATCAAGAAATGTATTAAGTTAAGTCCAATAAAAAAGGTATCTTTTCTTTTCCATGTTTTATTTTGTTTGATTTCTATTGATAACCTTAAGAGTGGACTAACACGGCTACCACACCTCTCTACTGGTTGAGATAAAGTCTACTGGTTCCATAAAGTGCTTCCATCACCTCACGTTGTCCAGTTGTTAATGCCAACACTAACAGGATTTGATAACTCACCACTGAAGATGCATTCAATAACAAGCCCCATCCATCTACTCTGACCTATTTCTTTTGTTATAGTATTCTCTGGATAAATGACTGTGCATGTATCTATTTTATTTAAAACATGTTCTAACCTGCTCATCAGATCTACAGATCATTCTCAGCAGAGTACGATAAGTATCCAAATGAAAAAAACAGTTCAATAAAAATAAAAGCTAAACAAAATGAAACTATCAACACACAAATGAAACAGACGAAACCTTGACTAAAACCAAAATGCAAATGAACAGACAGAACATAATTAAGCAAGACCTTTCAGCCAAAAGTGCTACAAACAGAAATGCTTCCAGTGCCCTTCTAAAGTGACTAGACTCAGCCAAAAGATAAATGAAAGCAGGCAGATGATAGAACACATGTTAACAGACTCAAAAAGGGACTGCATTTGCATGTAAGCAGGCTTCAACCCTGGCTTGGGTCCATTTATGCATCTCTCAGAAACATTCTTAACTCCCAATTATCTTCAGCAAGAAATATTGTCGTTTCAAGATGATTGAATTATACATGTTTCTGAGAGATGCACGAGGTGAAAGAGGTTAATGGGGAACGGATCTTCACTGACACTCCATGCAACTAGCGGGCAGCAGATTTCAAACCTGTTGGAGAAGGTATTTTTTCATTCAATCAACAATCAAGTTGTCATGAGATGAAGCAACATACTTGTGGGTATATTACTACAGGGCACTTCAGCTCTGAAGCACTAATACTGCATGAATTTTTTTTTTTTTAATCCTGCACTCACACTTCTATTATATTCATGTTTCTACGAGAGACCTCTCTCCCCTCGACTGCTCTGCCATGTATGCATCACATTGACCAGGGCCCCGATGCTCAGAAGGCTACGCGGACACTAGAGACCAATAGCGCCCGCATTAGAGAGAGCAGAATGCTCAGGGACTCTAGCGCGGGAAACAATGACAACGCCAAAGATTAGCACAATTAGCATGATAATGTAGCAGGGGCATAGTCAGACCTCGTGGTGGGAGGGGGCCAGAGCCCGAGGTGGGGGGGCACATTTTAGTCTGCTGCCCCGCCGCCACTGCCCCCCCTCACCGCCTTGCCACTCCCCCCCCCCCCCCCACTGCCTTGCTGCTCCCCCTGCCGCACTCCACAGCAGCAAATACCTTGGTTAGTGGGGGTCCCCAACCCCCCCCCCCCAGCTAAAGACTTGTCCAGCGCCGGTCTCCGGCACTGCCGTGTTCCCTGCCCTGCTCTCTCTTCCTCCTTATGTCCTGCATGCTCCTTTAGGTGAAACTGATTTCACTGCATGCTCCTTTCAGTGAAATCAGTTTCACTTAAAGGAGCGTGCAAAACCAGGGGCCCAGATGAAATTTTGGGGGGCCTAGGTCCCTGTGGCCCCACCTAGCTACGCCACTGTAATGTAGTCAAACGGATGTTAATGAGGTCATTTCCTATTCCTTCCCAATGCTCAGAGAGCAGCACACAAAATAAAGCTGCCCTTACCGCTGAAAAATAATACCAGCTCAGAGCAGGCAGGGTGCTTAAAGACAGGAAGTCTCGTGATTCTTTCTTTAAAATCTGCCAATTTTTCTTTAATTTCGAAGCAGAAGGAAGCCCCTGCAAGCCCCTAAACACCAATAGTGAGAAACAAATGTGCACAAGTCTGAGCAAACCCGAAAGTGAAAGCACCCATTGGCATGTTTCCTGCATTTAAATATAAGCCTTCCAAGTAAAAAAAAAAAAAAAAAATAGAAAAGCTTATATTTAAATGCCAATGTGTGCTTCACGTTTGGGTTTGCCTGGTGCATGTGCACAGGAGCTGTGCTTACTGGGAAACTCTTCTGCACATGTGCCAAGCACATCCCCCCTCCTTGCTTTTGTTTTAACAGCATGCATATGATTTGCATACCATTTCCTTTGAGCATTGGTGAGCTAATTTTCTGCGATGTTCCAGCAGTATAGTTTCTACATTGTTGGCTTACCGTGGGAGTTCTGAGCATCAGGGCTATCAGGTGCTGGAGGGATTCTTCAGCTCCTCCCCCCCCATCTCCTTAGCCTCCCCAAGGCAAGTTTTACCCTGGTTTGTTTTCCAGACATTTTGTTGATAGTGAATTCTGTTCCCTGAGAGAGAAAATGGAGGAGGAGAGAAGGACAGATGCTTAGGTACTGTACAGGTATACTAGAAAGCAAGCTAGAGCTCAGTGCAATGAGACAGAATCATATTGGAATCAAAAAAGACAGGAAAGGAGTAGCCTAGTGGTTAGTGCAGCAGACTTTGATCCTGGGGAACTGGGTTCGATTCCCACTGCAGCTCCTTGTGACTGTGGGCAAGTCACTTAACCCTCCATTGCCCCATGTACAAAATAAGTACCTGTATATATGTAAACTGCTTTGAATGTAGTTGCAAAATACCACAGAAAGGCGATATATCAAGTCCCATTTCCCTTCCCTTTCCCTTGTATCTTGTACATCTTCAGCACAGGGATAGGGGAGGGGTAGGATTTGGAAAAGGTACTTACAGCGATGGAGACAGAAGCTTCCTGTATGTCCCAATGCAAGGCAGTGACAGCACTAGAGATTGAAGCTCCCAGGGTTTATTTGGAGATGTTGGTACAACTGCAACTAAAGGGGAAGTATTGCTGGTGAGAGATTTTAATAAACTAGATGGTGACTGGAGCATTTTTCGTGGGGAGGGGAAGGACCAGAAGACACTGGGATCCTTTCAAGATGCTCCTCAGGGATTGGCAACAGAAAGGGTGATGTAGGGTCTGGTAGTTAATGAGAAAAGAGTTTGTGATGTCATAGGAGGAGGTTGCTAGGACTCCAGTGACCATAGAAACAGAGAAATATGATGCAGATCAGGACTTCAAGGACCATCTTGCATCTGCCCAGGTTGTCTCCTTTTGCAGTGCAGTAGAGCCCAGCTCTGCCCCGGTTTTTCTTTCAGTTCTTTGTGATTAAGGACCCTTGGAGCTCTTCCATGCCTCCTTGAATTTTGTTGCTGCTTCACCTTCACTGTCTCCCTTCCTTGAATCCAGCACTGTTCCATCAAAAAGACATTGTGCACCATTAGTTTACCTCATTTGAGAAGTAACATCAGAAAATACTTCTTTAGAGAAAGGGTGGAGACTTCAAGAGGAAATGGAGAATCAACACTATACTGTGGTTTAATATAATAGCAAAATCAAGGAAAGTCCTATAGAGTTTAGGCCACCTCAAATACCAACCTTGTGAAGGTGAAGAAATATTTGAGGACAGGGCCAGCTCAAGAGACCGTGGCACCATGAGCCAACTTTTGGTTTGGCACCATCCTATTGATGCCCCCACCACCTACCTTTAAAGGCAGTTTCCCCCTCCTAAATACCGACTGTGTTTCACCTAATGCTACTCGCATCAGCCCATGCATCTTCCCTCTGCTGCACCCCTGTAGAAATAAGAAATTATGTCAAAGGAGGGGCCGGGGTGTGGCATAAGGTAGATGCTAGGGCTGATGGCAGGTAGCGTTAGATGAAAAGCATCTATTTTTGGTAGGGGAAGGTGGCCTAAGACAGAGAGAGGAAGGGTGTTGCCGGCTCTTCTTTTTTCCCCTGCACACCTAACACCACCAGGTAAACTCTGAGCCAGCTTAACCTATAGGGTCAGTGACAGGCTCAGGGGGCAGCGCCTGTTGAACCATTATGTAAACTAGGTGGTTGTCTAAAGCAGCAGCTTCTAGGAGGTGGCAAGTAGCCGCTGCAGTCAAAGCACAGCAGAAGGTACTGACAGCCCCACAAACTGAAGAACCATTGCTCTACCAGAACGCTCGCTTCCTACCTTTTCTCCCCTACAAACTTTATTCCCCCAGTACACCTTCTTTCCCATCCCAGCCAGCCTCTGCCCCACTCCCCTTTCTCCCAGCAGTCAGACCCCACCATCATGTCCCCACTCCCATCCCCTCCAAACCAGTTTAATAATCTCCTCCCCCATACCTTCTCGGGATGCCTCCTTCTGGTGCTGATTTTGGATCAGCTGTTCTGTTTCCATTTGGCATGTGCACCTCTCTTGGCCGTGAGCTATACCGTGCTCAAACACCTGAAGCGCTCTCAGTCTCGTGAGAATAGCATGTGAGTCTGGGCATTGCACAGCTCAAACTCACTGACAGCCATATAATTCTAGGAAAAATCAGATCATCTGACCTAGAGAAGGTGTGAAGAGAGTGTACACAGGGGCAGAAGATAGTCAAAGAAATGCAGATAGCGATGATAGGGCTGCCACTGGCTCCCAGACCTTACGGTGAAGATCCAATGTAGAAGGATGCAGAAATCCAAAAGACAGATCCTGATATGCACCAAAGAAAAGAGCAATCTCAGAATGCTTATAGCTGATACTCAAGGTTGATAATCATGGGGCAGCATTTACTAAGCTGTGTTAGGTGCTAATCCAGCTTATTTTTGAAAGAGAAGGCCGGCCATCTTCTGACACAAATCGGGAGATGGCTGGCCATCTCTCAAGTCCGACGAAATCGGTATAATCAAAAGTCGATTTTGGCCGGCCTCAACTGCAGTCCGTCGCGGAGCCAGCCAAACTTCAAGGGGGCATGTCAGCAGGGTACAGAAGGCGGGACGGGGGCGTGGTTAAGAGATGGCCGGCTTCGCCCGATAATGGAAAAAAGAAAGCCGGCCCTGACGAGCATTTGGCCGACTTTACTTTGTCCCTTTTTGTTCACGACCAACCCTCAAAAAGGTGCCCCAGCTGAACAGATGACCACCGGAGGGAATCAGGGATGACTTCCCCTTATTCCCCCAGTGGTCACCAACCCCCTCCCACCCAAAAAATAAAAATAAAAAACATTTTTTTGCCAGCCTCTATGTCAGCCTGAAATGTCATGCCCAGCTCCATGACAGCAGTATGCAGGTCCCTGGAGCAGTTTTTAGTGGGTGCAGTACACTTCAGGCAGGTGGACCCAGGCCCACCCCCCCTACCTGTCACACTTGTGGTAGTAAATGGGAGCCCTCCAAACCCCCCAAAACCCACTGTACCCACATCTAGGTGTCCCCTTCACCCATAAGGGCTATGGTAGTGGTGTACAGTTGTGGGGAGTGGGTTTTGAGGGGGATTTGGGGGGCTCAGCACACAAGGTAAGGGAGGTATGCACCTGGGAGCAATTTTTGAAATCCACTGCAGTGCCCCCTAGGGTGCCCGGTTGGTGTCCTGGCATGTCAGGGGAACCAGTGCACTACAAATGCTGGCCCTTCCCCATGACCAAATGCCTTGGATTTGGCCGGGTTTGAGATGGCCGGCATCAGTTTTCATTATCGGTGAAAACTGATGCCGGCCATCTCTGACATTTGGCCGGCCCCAACTATATTATCGAAACGAAAGATGGCCGGCCATCTTTTTTGATAATACAGTTCAGGACTGCTCTTTGCAGCGCCGGCCATATAGATGGCCGCCCATATAGATGACCGGCGCCGTTCGATTATGCCCCTCCACGTGTGCTTAACACATCTAAAAATGGACGCATTCAGGCGTAAATATGAGTGTGCTAAAAAATATTTCAAATTTTTTTGAGGAGGTGTGTCATGGACAGAGAGTGGACATTTCTACACTAACCACTAATCATGAGCCTTTACCACCTACAAAACTGGTAGCAGTAAGTGCTCACCCAGTAATTTTTTTAAATTGGCCATGTGCTAAAGGCATCTTGCCAGGTATTTGTGACCTGGATTGGCCACTGTTGGAAACAGGATGCTGGGCTTGATGGACCTTTGGTCTGTCCCAGTGTGGCAACACTTATGTACTTGGGATTCTGAATGGAATCTTGCTACTCTTTGGGGTTCTAAATGGAATGCTGCTACACTTTGAAATTCTGCATGGAATCTTGTTATTCTTTAGAATTCTAGAATCTTGCTACTCTTTGGGGTTCTACATAGAATGTTGCTACTATTTAGGTTTCTGCCAGGTACTTGTGACCTGGATTGGCCACTGTTGGAAACAGGATGCTGGGCTTGATGGACCTTTGGTCTGTCCCAGTGTGGCAATACTTATGTACTTAACATTAGCACATGGCCATTAATGCTAAAACTAGAAAAGAGGCTATTTTATTGCTGCAGTAAAAATGGCCTTAGTGTGTGGGAAAGACCCATGTAACGGAGCACAAAGGCCACTTTTTGCCACAGCTTTGTAAAAATGACCTCTATTGCAACAAAGCAGTGGAGAAACCTAGAAATGCTAGGGTATATTACAAGAGATATAACCATCAGATGTAATGCCTCTGTGTATAAATCATCAGTGAGACCTTGCACACTACCCTGATGGAGTGAAAGGGTTAACAGAATTAAAACTGTGAAATAAATAGAGAAGTAGTTGCCCAACATATTGAAAGCCAAACCTTCATTAAGTATAAACAAATTGTCTTTCCTCTGAGTTGGCCTTCTGGTCATGGTGATATTACTTGGAGTGATAAAAAGCCCCCTAGTATATGTTAAAGAGACCTTGATGATATTCTAGTTTTATTATATTTATCTGTACTAATTAGCTTTAGATTATGAACTAGCTAATTAGCAAGATCAGTATGTGCAAAAATGAGTAATATAGTTGCAATCTTAACAGAACCCACAAGAAAATCTTAGAATAAAATGAACAGAGCTGTGAGAAGACAAGGATGAGGATAAAGGCTCCAAAACTGAATTTTTTGTAGAAACTATTGGGCAGCCAGGTGGTTTTTCCAAAGTTTTATGAATTTTAGGTACAAAGTAGATTTTCGGTGTACATGGATGATCCGACCTAAGAAACTGACTCTCCTTATTGGTGAGCATAACCTCTATGATACTACTACTACTACTACTTAACATTTCTAAAGCGCTACTAGGGTTACGCAGCGCTGTACAATTTAACATAGATGTGCTTCATCCACCAAAATTTTTACCTCGGAAATTAATCTCCCAGTTAGATCGCTATCCAAAGGTTGGTAAAATAAATGATCGATTAATTGTCTTTCTGTTTCTTCTTGATAAGTATCTCGTGATTGTACTACAGTGGCTCCTCCTTTATCGGTCTTTATTACAATCACATTGGTCAAATCTTTTAATTCTTGTAAAGCTATTTATTCCCTCCATGATAAATTAAAATTCCTGAAGCAAGTAATATCCTCCAAATGATCAAGATCTTTCAAAACAAGATCTCTAAAGATCATTACTGCGGGATTCATAATTTCCGGGGGAGCCAACGGGATGGTGGCTTACACACTGGTAAGTCTGGACCCATAGGATTTGCCACACAGTAGATTATCAACTGAAGTTTTCGCAAAAATCTAAAAAAAACAAGTTGCAAATGAATTGGATCATATTGCACTGCTGGTACAAAACCCAATGCTTTGTTCAATAATTGTTCTTGTGCTAAAGGCAAATAAATCCCAGATATATTTACTATGGTCATCTCTGGGATTGTCAAGTCTTGACACCTCGCCCATCTGAGAATCTGTCTCTGGGTTTTTTGTTTTTTTTTTTTTTTGCTTTTTTGTTTTTGTTTTTGTTTTTTGCCTTCCCTTAGTAGGAAGAAATAACCCCCAGCTGAATAGTACATCTTTAAGATGAGTACTTTAATTCAAATTAAGAATTCTTGAGTTGATAAGTTGATATAAATTGAAATAATATTGATCCATAATGTATAAAGGAGAAAAATTTGGGGGTCAACACTCAAGAAAAAGATCTAGGTGGTGTTGTAGATAATACGCTGAAATCTTCTGCTCAGTGTGTGGTGGCGGCCAAAAAAGCAAACAGGATGCTAAGAATTATTAGGAAAGGGATGGTGAATAAGACTGAAAATACTATAATACCTCTGTATCGCTCCATAATGCAACCACACCTTGAGTATTACGTTCAGTTCTTGTCACCGTATCTCAAAAAATATATAACAGAAATAGAAAAGGTTCAAGGAAGAGTGACCAAAATGATAAAGGGGATGGAACTCCTCTCGTATGAGGAAAGGCTAAAGAAGCTAGGGCTCTTCAGCTTGGAAAAGAGGCAGATGAAGGGAGATATGATTGAGGTCTACAAAACCCTGAGTGGTGTAGAACCAGTATAAGTAAATCAATTTTTTACTCATTCCAAAAGTGCAAAGACTAGGAGACACTCGTGGAGGTTACATGGAAATACTTATAAACAAATAGGAAGAAATATTTTTTCACTCAACAAATAGTTAAGCTCTGGAACTCTTTGCTGGAGGATGTACTCACAACAATTAGTGTATCTGGTAAAAAAAAGGTTTGGACACGTTACTGGAGGAAAAGTCCATAGTCTGCTATTGAAACAGACATGGGGAAGCAACTGCTTGCCCTGAGATTTGTAACATGCAATGTTGCCACAATTTGGGTTTCTGCCAGATACTTGTGACCTGGCTTGACCACTGTTGGAAACAGGATACTGAGCTAGATGGACCATTGGTCTGACCCAGTATGGCTACTCTTATGTTCTTATGTACCTCCAACTGTACACCACTACAATAGCCCTTATAGGAGAAGGGGGCACCTATATGTGGGTACAGTGGGTTTCTGGTAAGCTTTTGGATGGCTCAAAGTTTCCACCACAAGTGTGACAGGTAGAGGGAGATAGGGACCTCTCCCCCACTTCATAGTGCACTGCACCCACCACTACACTACTCCAGGGACCTGCATGCTGCTCTGATAGACCTGGCTATAATATCTGAGGCTGTCATAGAGGTTGTTAAGTCATATTTTTAGTCACATTTTTTGGGGAGTGGGAGGGGGTCAGTGACCACTGGGGGGTATTGGGGGTTACACCTGATTCCCCTCAGTGGTCATCTGGTCATTTAGGGCACCTTTTTGTGCCTTATTTGTTTTGAAAACAGGTCTAGACCAAAACGTCTTGGTTTTAGTCCTGGATGTTTTTGTTTTGTTCCATTATAGCTTTAAAACGTCCAAGTGTGAGGTACGCCCTAATCCCGCCTTTGAAACGCCCCCCGGCACGCCCTCTTGTGATTTGGATGCACTGCAGTGCAGGCAGATTGCATAGATAAACGTCTGCAAAATAGGTTTTGAAAATACCAATTTGGATGTTTTGAGAAGAAAAACATTCAAATTGTGGTTTATGACACTTTTTGGATGTTTTTCTCTTTTGAAAATGAGCCCCGTGGTGTCCCATTGATTGTTCTCTTCCAGGGCCGCCGAGAGACTAAGCCAGGCCTGAGGCAGGGCCATCGCTGGGCGCGGGGCAGGGCTGCCACCCCCCAGGATAATCGCTGCTGCTGCCACGCCCCCCCCCCTCCCAGGATCGCTGCTGCCCACCGCAACTGTAAATACCTTGGCTGGCGGGGATCCCAAGGTCCGGCCAGCAGAAGAGTCTTCCTCCAGTGCTGCTCTTCTTCACTCTGCTGCATGGCCTGCACCTGCGGCTGATTTTTCTCTCACGTTGCGCATGCTCGGTTTCAAAACCGAGCATGCACGGCCTGAGGGGAAAAGCAGCCCAGGCAATTCAACAGAGTGAAGAAGAGCAGCGCTGGAGGAAGATCTCATCTGCTGGCATTGCCTGTACATAGTTATCTGGCTAAGCAAGTCTGCAGAAATAAGAGACAAAGTTGTCTGAGTAAGTTTATCCAGGTATATTGAGCAGAAATCTTATTCAGGCACTTTCCAAGAAGAAGGAGGTCTTCAGTCCATTCGTGCAGTGAGGTTAAACCAGAAATGGATCAGCCTGTCCATAAAAAATGAGCTAACTGGCAACCCTCCTCCTAATGCATTCCTTGGCTCAGACCCAGGGCAGCTCCAAACGTCCCATAACTTGCTCATTAATGGCCTATTTGCTGCTCTTCAGGCTCCCAAGATCAACATTTTCCACCACTGGATAATATTTAAAGCATTTGCCCAGACCTCTCAAATTGCTATTCATCACAGCTTACTTTCTGACCTCAAATTTTGTGAATTGACTCCAAAGTGGTGCACAGAAGATGAGAGATAAACAAAGCGAGAGTTTACTGGTAAATTTGTTTGAAAGAGAGAGAGAGGAGGCGACGTTTCCCATCACTAGTCACCAGCCAACACAAGAAATTCTAATTCTGATGTCACCTTAGTAACAGTGCTACAAACTCCCTCTCTTACGTGGTACTTTGTGGCATAACACAAAACTGTATAAAAACATACTCTTTACCTATGACAGGGGCGTAGCCAGACTTCGGCGGGAGGGGGTCCAGAGCCCGAGGTGAAGGGGCACATTTTAGCCCCCCCCCCCCCCCCCAGCGCTGCCAACCCCCCCCCCCCGCCACTTTTGACCCTCCCCAGCGCCCCTCCCCTTTCAACCCTCCTTTCCCCCCCCCCCACCGCCAACCCTCCCTAGCCGCCGTCGCCATCGTTAGGTACCTGTGCTGGCGGGGTCCCCAACCCCCGCACCAGCCAAAGTCCTCTTCAGCGCCGCTCTCCGGGCCGGCGCGTTGCTGCAGCTGATCTGGATGGATAGATTCTGTTTCTGTGTGAGTCATCCTGACATCCTGCACGTTCCTATGTCTGCACGTAGGAACGTGCAGGACGTCAGGATGGCTCACACAGAAACAGAATCCTTCCATCCAGATCAGCTGCAGCAACGCACCGGCCCGCAGACCAGCGCTGAAGAGGACTGTGGCTGGCGGGGGGGGGGGGGGGGTTGTGGACCCCCGTCAGCACAGGTACCTGACGGTGGCGGCAGGGGAGGGTTGGCGGGAAGGGGGGGTCGAAAGGGTCGGTGGCGGGGGGCCAGGGCCAAATCTGGAGGGGCCTATGCCCCCGTGGCCACATGTAGCTACGCCCCTGCTATGGAATACCCCTGTTGTAACAACCTATAGACATAGGAACATAGATCATTCATATTTATAATCTAGTTGTACTATGAACTACCAGTTTGGTATACTTCCTGTAAGTTGTAATTCTACTCTTATTGGTCCCCCCTGGGCACATGACCCCTGCTCCCCCTGTTTCATGGGTCCTTCCTTCATTGGCTCAGATTCTGACTTCATGCCTGCTGGGCAGCTGCCCATTTCCATGGTGTGCAAGGATAGAGAGAAGCAGATCTCCATTGGTGTTCTGCAATTCATCTGCTCTTAGCCTTTTTCAAAATCCCTAAAATGCCATTTCACTGGTGTTACACAACAAATATTCCTGGGAGAATTCTGTGCTACTGCACAGAATTCCCCACCTCCGCAGACTGCGCAGAATTCTGACTTTCCCGTGTTCTGTGCAGTGTGCTATTGGAGCATTTGTGCCATGCTACACTGAGTTTCCAGCAGCCTCCCTCCCTCCCTGCACACTCATCACTCCAGCGCAGCAAGAGGAGGAGCTGTCCAACCACACATCGGGCTGCTTCTGCCTTCTCTGCCGTCTTGGTCCCCAGCGGTTCCTTTAAGCCGCGTTGCTATACAGAGGTCCACATGGCTCAAAGAAATAGCAGGGCCGTCGAGAGACTGGGCCGGGCCCGTGGCCCCGCCCCCTACCCCCCTGAGGTCATCGTCGTCGCAACCCCCCCTCCGTCCACCACTGGGCAGGGCCCCCTGAATTCAAATCATAGCGCCTCACCTCAACCTCGCTCCGTGTGAAAGAAGCACAGCAGCAGCAGTCTGCAGATCGCCTCCCTTCGGGCCTTCCCGCCCTTTGTCCCGCCTTCGTCTGACGTAACTTGCGTGACGGCGGGACACAGGGAGGGAAGGCCCGAAGGGAGGCGATCTGCAAACTACCGCTGCTGCGCTTCTTTCACACGGAGCGAGGTCAAGGTGAGGCACTATGATTTGAATTCAGGGGGGCCTGGCCTGGTGGTGGACGGAGGGGGGGCGGGTGGAGGGGACTGCGGCTCCGGGATCCCCTTGGAGGCCTGGGCCCGAGGAATTTTGTCCTCCCTGCCCACCCCTCTTGGCAGCCCTGAGAAATAGTTGGGCCCGGGATAGCAGAGAAGGCAGAAGCTGCCCAAAGTGCAGCTAGACAGCTTCTTCTCTTACTGCGCTGGAGTGAGAAAAAGGCTAAAGCGGCTAGGGCTCTTCAGCTTGGAGAAAAGGCGGCTGAGGGGAGATATGATAGAGGTCTATAAAATAATGAGTGGAGTTGAACGAGTAGATGTGAAGCGTCTGTTCACGCTTTCCAAAAATACTAGGACTAGGGGGCATGCGATGAAGCTACAATGTAGTAAGTTTAAAACAAATCAGAGAAATGTTTTTTCACTCAACGTGTAATTAAACTCTGGAATTCGTTGCCAAAGAATGTGGTAAAGGCGGTTAGCTTAGCGGAGTTTAAAAAAGGTTTGGATGGCTTCCTAAAGGAAAAGTCCATAGACCGTTATTAAATGGACTTGGGGAAACCCTTATTATCGAAACAAAATGGGCATCCATCTTTCGTTTCGATAATACGGTCGGGGACGCCCAAATCTCAACATTTAGGTCAACTAGAGATGGTCGACCTAAATTTTGAGATGGGCGACCTTAGAGATGGTCATCCCTGGTTTTCAGCCATAATGGAAACCGAGGACGCCCATCTCAAAAACGACCAAATCCAAGCCCTTTGGTCGTGGGAGGAGCCAGAATTCATAGTGCCCCTCACATGCCAGGACACCAACCGGGCACCCTAGGGGGCACTGCAGTGGACTTCACAAATTGCTCCCAGGTGCATAGCTCCCATACCTTGGGTGCTGAGCCCACCAGACCCCCCCCCAAAACCCACTCCCCACAACTGTACACCACTACCATAGCCCTAAGGGGTGAAGGGGACACCTACATGTGGGTACAGTGGGTTTCTGGTGGGTTTTGGAGGGCTCACATTTCCTACCACAAGTGTAACAGGTAGGGGGGTGGGCCTGGGTCCACCTGGCTGAAGTGCACTGCATCCACTAAAACTGCTCCAGGGACCTGCATACTGCAGTCATGGAGCTGGGTATAACATTTGAGGCTGACAAAAAATATTTTTTAAGTTTTTTTTAGGGTGGGAGGGGGTTGGTGACCACTGGGGGAGTAAGGGGAGGTCATCCCCGATTTCTTCCGGTGGTCATCTGGTCAGTTTGGGCACCTTTTCACGGCTTGGTCGCAAGAAAAATGGACCAAATTGGCCAAGTGCTTGTCAGGGACGCCCTTCTTTTTTCCATTATCGGCCGAGGACACCCATCTCTTAATCACGCCCCAGTCCTGCCTTCGCTACAGTGCCGACATGCCCCTGTGAACTTTGGTCATCCCTGCGACGGAAAGCAGTTAAGAACGCTCAAAATCGGCTTTCGATTATGCCGATTTGGGTGACCCTGCGAGAAGGACGCCCATCTCCTGATTTGTGTCGGAAGATGGGCTCCCTTCTCTTTCGAAAATAAGCCTGATAGTTTCTTTTTGGTTCATGATAAGTTCCATCTTTTTCTTGTAATCTACCTTCAACTCTACAAGGGTTAAGCAGACAATAAATTGAAACTTTTAAAATAAATGTCTGTAGCCCCTGGCCCATCCTCAGTTCATACACTGGGGATCTTTGAGGAGCTCAGGAGCTATCTGACAACCCATGCTCCTGGGTCCCTTCCTGGTTAGGGAAACAGATAGTCTTTCAAGATGCTTAGGCTTGTGGAAATTGGCTAGCACTTCCCAGTAAAATAGGAAAACAAATACAATCACTCTAATGGAGTTGTTTTAAATTAAACTGTTTACTGGGCTACTTGATTTAGAAGAACAATTTGGCAAACTGTACATTTGAGTCTGGCATAATCCTTTGAAGAAAACAAAAAAACAATTCAGTTCATGGAGTAGTATCTGAAAATCTGCAACACTAGGAATTTCTTCATCAGCCATTCTCTAGGAAAGGCCCTCTTTGAAGAGGGAGCCTCCCTGGGTATTTGCCATACCGGTACCTGTACAACTTGAATTGTTATGTATTATTTTTCAATTGCTTCATGGGTTTCCATATTTTTTGTTTATTTAATACTTTTAGAAACAATTTTTATTCTGGTTGTATGTTTATTTTTTATATATATGTTTATTATAGACAATTTTTTTTAAATTTTTAACATGGAGTTTTTTCTTTACCCTTATAGGTGAAGATTTTAACAGTTTAGGATGGTTATTAGATTATCGCGAGTTTGGAATTCATAATCTGACAGATATGAATTTTATATTATATGTTTTTAAACTTGTAGAGGGTAATATTCAGCCCACAGTGATAAGCGATCTGTAACCACAGGCTGAAATAACCCCAGATATTCAATGCCAGAGCATGTGCAACTCCCGGAAGTGATTATATGGCTACATGTGCTGACCTGGAAGTTAACCAGGCACCAGAAATACTCAGAGCAGTGCCTGGTTTATTTGGTGCATACAGTTAGGAAAAGCCTTTTTGCTGTCTTAACTTCATGCACTTACTCAGCTGGTTAGTGGACTGAAGTAGATGCTCTGCCCAAACTCCACCCACAGACCACCCCTGACCTAGCTGGTTAGGGAATTGCCAATTAGAGAATGGTCAGTTAGCGGTGATATTCAGCAGCACTACCTGATAAATAGAGGCAACCAAATTTCAGTTTTGGTTTCAATTATGGTATCGAAACCACCCAAATTCTATTTTCTGCCTGGTTTCGATTTCAGCCGAAAGGTTATTTTAATTTTCAGCCATGTTTTTGGTTTCAGTCCCAAATGACTATATGTTTTCAGTGGAAGCCGAAAATTTGTGCTTTATCTCATTTGTCTCCCTCCTTCCTCTTGAACAGGAGTTGCCCCTCCTCCCAGATCCCCCCCCCCCCCCCCCCCCCCCGAGTGTCTCCTTCCCACCCATAGGCTTTCCGGGTCTATCTTACAATCCTTTGTGGCAATGGCATAGCCAGACTTCGGCGGGAGGGGGTCCAGAGCCTGAGATGATGGGCACATTTTAGCCCCCCCCCCCGCCTCTGCCAACCCCCCCTGCCGCCGCCGCCACCACCACCAACAACAACTTTGACCCCCCCCCCCTTACGTCAGAAACAGAACGAAGGAAGAAGAGGACCTCGGCTGGCATGGGTTGGGGTTCCCCGCCAGCAAAGGTAAGCGACGGCGGGTTGGCAGCGGGAGGGGGGGTTGAGAGGGTCATCAGCAGGGGGGTCCAGGGCCAAATCTATGGGGATCCAGGCCCCTGTGGCCCCATGTAGCTACACCCCTGCTTTGTGGTCTAGGGCTTTAGTCGGGGCAGCCAGTTCTGCTCTCAAAATGGCTGCAGCAACTGAGGCATTGCTCCTGCCCTGACTACACCACTAGACCCAAGGATTGTAAGGTAGTCCTGGGGGAGGGGCCCTACTCTTTCTATTCTATTTTTTTGTTTTTGGACTGCCATCCTATATAATAATTCTCACCTCCAACGTTCTAATCTTGCTGCCTGTGTCCGTGATTTTCTGCTAGGCTCCGAAGCCCTGGCTGGCATCACCGGAAAGGAGACAACAGATTGGCTCCCCCCCTCCCCCCCCCCCCCCCCAAGGTTGCTGCACTCCTCCGGGGTCATCCTCCAAGGGCAGTGACGTGAGAGGTGAGAGAAGCGGCTGCAGAGCCGATAGCCAATGCCTGATGGCTGCCTGCGGTGCTTGCTTTTTAAAAACAGCTGTTTTTGTTTTTTGTAGCGGCCGCTGCTGCTCAACAGGAGAAGCAGCAGTGGCTGGAAATGGGAGCTGGCGCCACGTGTTTCGCGGGAGACTTGGCAGGTCTGTGGTGGGCGGGCGGGCCTGGAGGGACAGAAGGGGATAGAGAGAGAGAGACACGGGATGGGAGAGGGGGTAGACGGATGGAAGGATGGGGAGAGAAAGAGGGAAAACAGATGGAAGGACGGAGGGAGGGAACGACCCTGGAACTGGGTGGGAAGGAGGGAACGGCACTGGAACTGGGAGGGCATGGCCCTGGAACTGGGAGGGAGGGAGGGTGGGCATGGCCCTGGCGTGGGAACTGGGAGGGAGGGAGGAAGGGGGCGGTGGCCCATGGCACACACTCTCATTCTCAAACACACACTCTCTCTCTCTCACAGACACACTCGCACCCAGTCTCACTCTCTCTATGTCACACACACTCGCACATTCACTCTCTCTCTCTCTCACAGTCACTCTCACACACACTCTCTCTCAAACATACACACTCCGAGGAAAACCTTGCTAGCGCCCGTTTCATTTGTGTCAGAAACAAGCCTTTTTTACTAGTTATAAATAATGCAGTTATGATCTTGCACAATATAGAGTGCTCTAAATCAATGCTTTTGATACTAAGTGTTATCAGAAACTGGAGTCTATATATTTGGGATAATAAGTTCCTTAGGAATTAGCCTCTCTGTGGAGTTATGATGTCGGCTGTCACTCCAAGTGTGGTGCAAAGTCAGGCATTGTAAAAGCACCGTGGCCTTGATTTTCAGTTTTCATTAGCTGTGGTCCATATGTATGAAGGCCATTTTGCTTGGAGGTAAGATGTAGTCTTTTAATATTTAAATGATTATGTTCTAGCTTGGATACTGTGGGTTTAGCACAGGGATGCAGACTACAAGCTGTCAATCCCCAGAGGCCATCACTGGTTCACATTCATACAACCAAACTTCAGTGTTGGTCGAATTTCGTTGGTGATGAATTTCGGCTATAGTTTCAGTTTCACCAAAAGCTTTCAGACAGCATCAGTGGTAGTTTCAGTTTTGTCAGAAACTGAAAAAAAGCAGTTTTGATTGGCTTCTACTAGTTAATCACCAAGACAGAGGGGAGTCTAGCCATAATTGTTGCAAGTCACTTGAAAGTTCAGATTCTTCCTATGGCCTCACATCCCTCCCTTGAATCATTATCATTTAGCAGTCTCATCTCCATCTGACTATCTTTTTTTGCTTTATCATCTGCTACCACTCACTGCTAGTTCTGTTCAAGTTTTGCACCATTTGGTAGCGTACCATTGTATCGATTCTAAGAAACCAGTTATTTTGGGAGACATCAATATATATCTGGATGATCCTGTTGCACCATTTAGGAAGAATTTCTTGTAGTTTGTCCTGGATCTTCACTTAACTTAGTATATAGACACCCCAACACACCATGCAGGGCATACTGTAGATGTTGCATTTTCGGCGTCATACTCAGCCTTTTTGTTGAATTCATTTTTGCTGTCTCCTGTACCTCGAACAAATCACTACTTGATCACTTTTTCCTGTAATGATCTCTAGCTATCCTCCCAGCAAACCATATATGTACAGAGATCTTCATACTCTTTCAAGTGAATCTCTTGAGCAAGGTCTTCCCTTGTCTATTATGTCCTTCTTAGCGCTTCCATTAAATGACAAGGCAACCTTATGGAATAGTTCATTAAGTATTGGTCTGACCTTTTGAAGAAGGGGACAAAAGCTGAGAGAAACTAGGAGAATATAGGAGTCTCTATGATGATCAGTGGGAGGAACAGGTGGCAGCAAGAAAATCCCCTGACTATAAAATAGTTACTCAATATTTATATTTTGCTCACACCTTTTTCAGACGTAGCTCACACAAGATGTCCATTATGGTCCCTCGAGGTGACATGTCAGCTTTGGCTTTGGTCTGGTTCTGGGTTCCTTTCTTAGGGGCAGTGGGTTTTGTAGCACAATAATACAACACACAGATGTGGCTTGGAAAAGGTATTTTATCTAGAAATAGGCTTACAGCACTTAGGGCAGAAAGGTATTGCAGTTTGCCTATCTCTCTGTGTGAGTATCTGTCAGTGAATGAGAGTCTGTCCTTCTGTTAGGGCTAGGGGGGGGGGATGTGTGTGGAATGGCTGCAGGTAGAAAGGGGTGTGTGGATGTGTGTCTGAAGGTGTGTGTGAATATGGACGTGTGTGTGTGCGTGTCTGTCTGTCTGTCTGTCTGTCCATCTGTCCTAGGTTCCAGATCCTCCCTAGCCTTTGACCTTCTATTTCTAGGAGAGAACCTTCTAGCCAATACCTTAATAATATTGGTCCTAGCAATAAGAGCCTCCATGCTATGCCACCTAGGCTAGCACAACTACAGCATAAGGAGTGAGACTGAAGCACACAGGAACCAGTACCATTTAAATTACTGATCTGATAGGTGCCAGAAGGTTTGGAGACCCCTCTACATTCCATCTGTTCCCACAAGGGAGAAAGAGAGACTGGGTTATAATTGTGTATTCCCGTAAAGCGCCCTGACCATAAATCCTACCGTTCTCAGACAGGCAGGCAGGCAGACAGATCTTCACCAAACACAGAATCTGAGACCTCTGTGGCAGTCCAGATAGACACACAAGAAAACAGATAGGCAGGCGATTCTCAAGATCCAGCACGGAATAGAAAAAAAGATGCAAATCGCCAATGGCAATATTGAGAAAAATAATTTATTCACCACATTATTTAAAATAGGCCCAACACGACTGCGTTTCGCCCTCCTAGAGGGCTGCGTCAGGGGATAGCATATAACAACCCAGTGGTGCAGTAAAACCAATTCCACCTACTGGACTAAAACAACTCCTCTCCTCAGTACCTCTCCACTCTCATCTCTCCCTACACTCCTCCCCGGGAACTCCGCTCACTGGGCAAATCTCTCTTATCTGCACCCTTCTCCTCCACCGCTAACTCCAGACTCTGTTCCTTCTATCTTGCTGCACCGTATGCCTGGAATAAACTTCCTGAGCCGGTACGCCAAGCCTCATCTTTGGCCATCTTCAAATCTAAGCTAAAAACCCACCTCTTCGATGCTGCTTTTAACTCCTAAACCTAACCCTTCAACTGTCCCCTATCCCTGATATGTCCTGTCTGTCCTAACCCTTATCCCTTACTTGTCCTGTCTGTCTGTCATAATTAGATTGTAAGCTCTATCGAGCAGGGACTGTCTCTCCATGTTCAAATGTGAAGCGCTGCGTACGTCCGGTAGCGCTATAGAAATGATAAGTAGTAGTAGAAGCAGCAGCAGCAGCATGAATTGGTTTTACTGCACCACAGGGTTGTTATATGCTAGTCCCTGACACAACCCTTTAGGAGGGCAAAACGCGGCCGTGTCGGGCCTATTTTAAATAATGTGGTGAATAAATTAGTTTTCTCAATATTGCTATTGGCGATTCGCATCTTTTTTTCTATTCCATGCAGACAGACACACAGACAGATCCTCACCAAACACAAAATCTTTGACCCCCACGTTAATTGGCCTGTAGGTTCTGTGGCAGTCCAGACAGACACACAGACAGAACTTCACCAATCACAGAACCTGAGACCCCAGATTAATTGACCTATAGATTCTGTGGCAGCCCAGACAGACACATACACACAGATCCCCACCAACCCAGAATTTAAGACCACGTTAATTGGCATAGAGGTTCTGTGGTAGTCCAGATAGACAGATCCTCACCAAACACAGAATCTGAGACCCTAGATTAATTGGCATAGAGGTTCTGTGGCCATCCTATGTGTTTTGTTTGGTACTTTGCAGCTCCCAATAGAAAGTAAGATGATAATAATACTTATAATTTCGGTCAGACACAGACAGATCCTCACCAAACACAGAATCTGAGACCACAAATTAGGAATAAAATTGTGCCAATATACCCAATTCTGCATGCAGTGCAACATTGGAAAAAGAGAACCATAAATGCATTTCCTCCTGATGTAAAGACATCAGAGATGCACATTTTCCCAGAGAAAATAAGACATCCCACCAAAGGATAAGCAGGAAAAACTGTATAATCAGGGAAACCGGAGACAGCAACCAAGGCAGCAAAATATTACATCTTGTCATGGGACCAGAAACATAATCTGCTTGAAGTGAACATTATCTTGTTAATGTCCTTTTTGTACCTTGTAATTTTATTTTACTGTTATTACATATTTTGCTTTTATTTTTAAACCATTATCCATATTACTTTGGCAGTCCTTGGACAGATAGCCATGCCAATAAAGTTTCCTCTGTCTGAATTTGAGAGGGCATGGGGAGTGGAAGCGAGGAGGAGAGAGACAAAAGAAGAGAGGCAGAGGAGAGTATGTTATTAGCTATTTGAGGTCAAATAGCTGCTCTCGTAAAAAATTCATGTCCCATTCAGAACTGCTGCTATTTTGGGAAGGTAATAAAACATAAGCAAGTCTAGAAACAGGGAGAAGCACAGCCAGCGCATCCTTGCGGTCCCTGTTTATTCGTGCCTGGTTTTCTCCCCAACAGTGACATTCCCCATCCTAGGCAGGGCTGGCTTTACCATTAGGCAAACTTGGTGGTCATCTAAAGCTCCAGAATCTGAGGGGGAGCAAGGGAGAGAAGAGGCATCAGAAACATGAGGCACCAGAGCTGGATGCTAGTGGAGGAGGAAGAGGAAGGGAGAGATTAGAGGCGATGGGCAGGTGCTGACGAAGAGGCAAGGGCAGGTGATGGGGGGACAGGTAGTTTATATATTATTTATTTATTTTAAAACATTTTCTACCACCCATAATTAGGTAAAGGTCGCAGGAGCTTATACAGGTCCCGACCAATATTCAGTCAGGGCCTGTATTAGACAGCTATGCAGGCCCTGGCTGAACTTCAGCCAGGACCCACATAACAAAAAAAAATAATTGCAGAGGCTCTCCAAACCCCCACTTTGGTCTTGATCCCCCTCATCCCTGTCACAGGACTCCAAGCCCCCTCCCCCTGACCATGGAAACCCCATTACCCTCCTCCTACCCCTACAACATGTAGGATAGCCCCCCCCCCCTTAGAACTACCTGTAATCCCTGGTGGTACAGAGGGGGGCAGGAGTGAAGCCCACTTGCTGCTGTCCCTTGTGGCTGCCTTTCCAAAATGGTTGCTGCAACCTCTCGCGGCAGCCTCACAGTACTACCTAGAGAATTTACCTGTGGGGTTTGGTTTGTTGCATATTTTTATTTCCCCCAGGTTACCTGTTTTGATCATATTTTGAACAAGCTGAAATTATAGTATTTTCCTGCTGGCGGGTGGTTATAGCATAGCATAGCATTTATTCTTGTATTCTGCATATAAGAGACAACTAATTCAATGTAGATCACAAGTACAACATTAATTAGGTATGACCCAGTGAATATACACAATCAATTAGAAACAATAGGTTACAAACAAGCAATGAGTCCTAAAGGCATAGCCATGGGTGGACCCAGGTGGGCCTAGGTGCACCCAGCAGCAGGACACCCTTCACGACGCCAGCGTCAGTGGAGCAGGCTGTACACCCATGGTCCTCCGTCTTCCTTTAGCAAAGGGGTGGAGAGGGGCCAGAAAGTGAGAAATTTTGCATATGGGGGTGGAGGAGAGGGAGAGAGATGCTGCATGGAGAAGGGAGAGGGTGAGAGAAAGTGAAATGTTGGACATAGGGATGGAGGAAAGGGAGAGAGAGTGCTTGGGGGAGAGAGGGAGAAATGTTGGATATGATGGTGAAGGGGGAAGGGAGAAGTGCTGGATGTGGAGAGAGATATATTGGACCCAAGCACAAGGGAGGGAGAGAGAGAAATGGACAGTGGGAGAGAGACAGAAATGTTGGTCATGGCAGCTTGTTATATTACTATCATGCTTGATCATTATCATGTAGCCCATGATCCTTCTGTAACACTAAATGTTCATTTTCTATGATACTTCCACAATTCATGATGTATTGTAAGCCACATTGACCCTGCAAAGAGGTGGGAAAATGTGGGATACAAATGCAATAAATAAATAAATAGAAGGGAGAGAATGTTGCATGGAGGGAGGGGGAAGAGAGGTGTTGGACCCAGGGCACAAGGAATGGAGAGAAAGAGATCGTGGAAAATGGGAGAGAGGGAAAGTTGTTGGACATTGGGGTAGATGAGAGGGAGGGAGAGATACACAGGAGATGGCAAGGGGAGAAAGAGGGAGATGTTGTATCCAGGAGCAGAAGGGAGTGAACAGATGGAGAGATGCCAGGCAATGGGAGTGAGAGAAGAGAGAGGGAGAAATGCTGGACCATGGGGGAGAAGGCAGGAGGGAAGAGAGAAGGGACAGGGAGATGTCAGGCTACTAGAGTAGGGAGGGTAGAAAGAGGGAGCAGATGCTGGGCTAGAAGGGTGGTAGAAATGGTGGGAATGGGGGGACCATATGAGAGAGGCCAGGAGGGGGAGGAGTGGGTATCAAGGAAATGAATTAGAGGATAGTGATTACAGTGGGTAGAAATATGGTAATGGGAAGTAGATTAAAGATGAAAGGGAATGGAGGGCTGGGGAAAGAGTGAGATGGGAAATGAGAGAGCTAGTGGGTGAGAGAAGAAGATGGAAATTTGATAGGTAACTGAAAAGTAAAAAGGAGGAGAAGGGTGATAGAGCATGAAATTTGAGTTGACAGAGAGCCAGAAAAGAAAAAGAAAAGAGAGGAAAGGGCTAAAAAGGAACGATTGAACGATCAATATGTCAGAGGCAGGTATAGTGAGACAATAGACAGGAGAAAAGAGAAAAGACAAACCAACAGCAGTTGCTTGAAGGAAAATTAGCAGACAACAGACAGGAAAGCAGAAAAGAGAAACTGGAACCAAAGTGAAGGAAAAATAAAATGTCCAGACCACAAAGGTAGAAAAAAAAGTGTTTTATTTTGAATGTTTTAAATGGAATATGTTAGCTTTGAGAAATGTGCTTAACAAATGTCTTTATACTGTGTTTGGTAGAAAAGGAAATGCATTTCTGATTTTATTTCTTCAGTGTAGGCTGGCGATCAGCACTCGGGGCTGCCTGCGGCCGCTATTGAGCCAAGCAGACAGAGGGCCTGGGAGCGGGAACAGGAGCAGGAGGATGAGCCCAGAAGGGATGGGGCAGAGCCGCTACCACTGCCTCCTCCCAGGTCTTTTTCCTATCGCAATTAGCAGCAGTGCCGGTGGCGGGGGCAATGCTGTGGTTAAGCAGCAGCCGCAGGCTCCGGCAGCAGCAACAACAGTTTCCCCAGCCTCCCCCTCCGCCACCACCTCCCTCCTCCTCTTCTCCGCCCTCCCCCCCTGCAGCAGCTGAAGCCTGGGTGTTGGTAGAGCTCGGAGAGCTGCCGCTGCCTGCCAGCTGGAAGGAGGCTCAGGACTACAACAGCCGCCTCTTCTACATCGATCACAATACCTGGCAGACGTCGTGGATCGACCCGCGGGACAGGAGAGACAGAAGGTGGCAAAGTGCCAGCCCGATCCCGGGTTTCTTGTTGTAGTTGCAAAGACAGGAAACAGGGCTTCCGGCCAGCTGAAACTTCAGGTTTTAATGCGGGAGCTAAATGTTTCTTAAAATTTAAAGTGTCTTTTTTCATTTAGGGGAAATTGCTCTGTTTCTCTGACCCTATTCAGTTAGAAAATGTATTTCATACTCGCTAATTATGGAGCTGTATCAATTTTCAAGTTGTAGAATGGGGTGATATTGGATAACAATGTGGGAAGGAAGCACTTTTCCTTAGCTTTGACATTGATATAGATGGTGGAGCCGCCCTGTTGTTTCCTTGAAGGTATACAGTTGCTCATGAATGATGCTTGGATGGAGATTCTTCTGCACTAGCTGATGTAGGGACTAGGGAGAGCTAGCATCATGACATAGTGAATCCCATCTCCGTGCGCTCTCTGGTTCAGATTTCTTCGGATACTGCAGAAGTACTGCATTTAAAAGCATTACTCCTTCTCTATGAAATAATCTGTTTCCCCTATTAACATCTGAAACTGTGTTCGTTTCAAATGAGATTTGAAGACACTCTGGTCGATATTTACTGCCACCAGTGAAATTAGATCTGAAATTGCATTGCATATCTGGGTCAGCAGCACAGCAGCAATGCTTGCCCAGAAGTTTTGGTCATGCATTTGCTGTACTGCCCCCATATTCCTGGAGGCAAGGTACATTGTGAAGTATATTTTGCATGAATATTATTTGTATTTAATTGCATTGTCTGTGTAATAGATAGCACTGTGTACTGGCCGGGGAGCTCCTCCCCCCTCCCCCCCTTATGATTTGCAGCCGTATCTTGTGATTGACACCTTGTAAGTTTTCCCTTTTGGCTGTAGCCTGTTAGCTCTGAGCTAGGGCCAGCTCTTTCTCTCTGTCCCTGTGTGTGAGAGCCTCAGTCTTGCATGCTTTTGTGATCAGCAGCTATTCTAGCCTATTTTTGCTTTAGAAATGACAGTTCAGAATATTGTTTGTTCATTTTTATACTGTAATAAAAAGATTTAAATATAAAGTCAGCTGTTGAGGCTTCTGTGGATGGGGACAGAGTTCACGGGGGTGGGGCAGGGACGGGGACAGTGTTCGCGGGGACGGTAACAGAGTTTGCGGGGACGGGTGGGGACAGAGTTTGTGCGGACGTCATTTTCTACTCAGCACTTCCCTATTCCCCCCTCTCTCTCCTCCTCTAGTCACACTCTCACTCTTTCTTTTGTAAGTGCCTTCTTTCTTTATCAGGATGGGTAGCAGCCATTCTCCCCTTTGTGTAATCTCCCTTGTGATGATAAATCTTTAGCACATAGGCTCAGCCCTGGGTTTCACTCCTATCCAGTGGTTTTTTTGTAGAAAAAAAGGTGCTGGTACTCATTATGGGCGGGGTCACCACATATGGCTCCACCCCTATGATAGCCACACCCACATTAGCCACACCCCTTATACCAGCTATGGGGCATATAAACATACATCATTGAAAATATTATACTAGTATAGGAGAAAAAAACAATGTGATTTTTTTTCATTAGAAATAATTTCTGTAAGCTGTTACAGCTCCAGTATACCCAGTGCAAAGTAAGACAGCAGATGTAAGTTCTCAAATTGGACATACAGTGGGGGAAATAAGTATTTGATCCCTTGCTGATTTTGTAAGTTTGCCCACTGACAAAGACATGAGCAGCCCATAATTGAAGGGTAGGTTATTGGTAACAGTGAGAGATAGCACATCACAAATTAAATCCGGAAAATCACATTGTGGAAAGTATATGAATTTATTTGCATTCTGCAGAGGGAAATAAGTATTTGATCCCCCACCAACCAGTAAGAGATCTGGCCCCTACAGACCAGGTAGATGCTCCAAATCAACTCGTTACCTGCATGACAGACAGCTGTCGGCAATGGTCACCTGTATGAAAGACACCTGTCCACAGACTCAGTGAATCAGTCAGACTTTAACCTCTACAAAATGGCCAAGAGCAAGGAGCTGTCTAAGGATGTCAGGGACAAGATCATACACCTGCACAAGGCTGGAATGGGCTACAAAACCATCAGTAAGACGCTGGGCGAGAAGGAGACAACTGTTGGTGCCATAGTAAGAAAATGGAAGAAGTACAAAATGACTGTCAATCGACAAAGATCTGGGGCTCCATGCAAAATCTCACCTCGTGGGGTATCCTTGATCATGAGGAAGGTTAGAAATCAGCCTACAACTACAAGGGGGGAACTTGTCAATGATCTCAAGGCAGCTGGGACCACTGTCACCACGAAAACCATTGGTAACACATTACGACATAACGGATTGCAATCCTGCAGTGCCCGCAAGGTCCCCCTGCTCCGGAAGGCACATGTGACGGCCCGTCTGAAGTTTGCCAGTGAACACCTGGATGATGCCGAGAGTGATTGGGAGAAGGTGCTGTGGTCAGATGAGACAATAATTGAGCTCTTTGGCATGAACTCAACTCGCCGTGTTTGGAGGAAGAGAAATGCTGCCTATGACCCAAAGAACACCGTCCCCACTGTCAAGCATGGAGGTGGAAATGTTATGTTTTGGGGGTGTTTCTCTGCTAAGGGCACAGGACTACTTCACCGCATCAATGGGAGAATGGATGGGGCCATGTACCGTACAATTCTGAGTGACAACCTCCTTCCCTCCGCCAGGGCCTTAAAAATGGGTCGTGGCTGGGTCTTCCAGCACGACAATGACCCAAAACATACAGCCAAGGCAACAAAGGAGTGGCTCAGGAAGAAGCACATTAGGGTCATGGAGTGGCCTAGCCAGTCACCAGACCTTAATCCCATTGAAAACTTATGGAGGGAGCTGAAGATGCGAGTTGCCAAGCGACAGCCCAGAACTCTTAATGATTTAGAGATGATCTGCAAAGAGGAGTGGACCAAAATTCCTCCTGACATGTGTGCAAACCTCATCATCAACTACAGAAGACGTCTGACCGCTGTGCTTGCCAACAAGGGTTTTGCCACCAAGTATTAGGTCTTGTTTGCCAGAGGGATTAAATACTTATTTCCCTCTGCAGAATGCAAATAAATTCATATACTTTCCACAATGTGATTTTCCGGATTTAATTTGTGATGTGCTATCTCTCACTGTTACCAATAACCTACCCTTCAATTATGGGCTGCTCATGTCTTTGTCAGTGGGCAAACTTACAAAATCAGCAAGGGATCAAATACTTATTTCCCCCACTGTATTTCAAACACTAAAATGAAAATAAAAAGATTTTTTCTACCTTTGTTGTCTGGTGACTGTTTTTCTTTCCATATTGGTCCCAGTCTCTGATTCTGCTGCTCTCTATCTGTTCCCTTAACTCCGTTTCCAGGGCTTCCTTTCCATTTATTTCTTTACTTTCCGCCTTTCTTCTTCATTTCTTGTCCTACATCCGTAAGTAAAAGATGGGTCCTCCGCAGACACCGTCCAGTGGATCCAGCTTCTGCCTATTTTCTTCATCTATGTGCAGATTTTCTCTTCCTTTCCCCTCATCTCCTCTCTCACTCTTCCCTTCCCTCCATCCATGTCCCTCATTTCTTCTCTCTCCCTTCCCTCTCCTCCATCCATGTCCTGCAACCCTCCTCTCACCTGCCCCCCTCCATCCACCCATGTCCAGCGATTCCCTTGGCTCCCCTGCCCCCCCTCCAGCCATCCATACCCACCCCGCAATTCCCTTCGCTCCCCTGCCCCCCCTCCAGCCATCCATACCCACCCAGCGATTCCCTTGGCTCCCCTGTCCCCCCCTCCAGCCATCTATACCCACCCCGCGATTCCCTTCGCTCCCCTGTCCCCCCCTCCAGCCATCCATACCCACCCCACGATTCCCTTCGCTCCCCTGTCCCCCCCTCCAGCCATCTATACCCACCCCGCGATTCCCTTCGCTCCCCTGTCCCCCCCTCCAGCCATCCATACCCACCCCGTGATTCCCTTCGCTCCTCTGCCCCCCTCCAGCCATCCATACCCACCCCGCAATTCCCTTCCTTCCCCTGCCCCCCATCCAGCCCTCCATACCCATCCCGTGATTCCCTTCGCTCCCCTGCCCCCCCTCCAGCCATCCATACCCACCCAGCGATTCCCTTGGCTCCCCTGCCCCCCCCTCCGGCCATCCATACCCACCCCACGATTCCCTTGGCTCCCCTGCCCCCCCTCCAGCCATCCATACCCACCCCGCAATTCCCTTCACTCCCCTGCCCCCCCTCCAGCCATCCATACCCACCCAGCGATTTCCTTCGCTCTCCTGCCCCCCTCCAGCCATCCATACCAACCCAGCGATTCCCTTGGCTCCCCTGTCCCCCCCTCCAGCCATCTATACCCACCCTGCAATTCCCTTCGCTCCCCTGTCCCCTCCTCCAGCCATCCATACCCACCCAGCGATTCCCTTGGCTCCCCTGTCCCCCCCTACAGCCATCTATACCCACCCTGCAATTCCCTTCACTCCCCTGTCCCCCCCTCCAGCCATCCATACCCACCCTGTGATTCCCTTCACTCCTCTGCCCCCCTCCAGCCATCCATACCCACCCCACGATTCCCTTCGCTCCCCTGTCCCCCCTCCAGCCATCCATACCCACCCCGCGATTCCCTTCGCTCCTCTGCCCCCCCTCCAGCCATCCATACCCACCCAGCGATTCCCTTGGCTCCCCTGTCCCCCCCTCCAGCCATCTATACCCACCCCGCAATTCCCTTCACTCCCCTGTCCCCCCCTCCAGCCATCCATACCCACCCAGTGATTCCCTTGGCTCCCCTGCCCCCCCCTCCAGCCATCCATACTCATCCCGCAATTCCCTTCGCTGCCCTGCTCCCCCCCCCCCAGCCATCCATCCCCACCCCGCAATTCCCTTCGCTCCCCTGCCCGGCATCTATACCCACTCTGTGATTCTCCTTGATCCCCTGCCTCCATCGCAGCTGCCATAGTGAAAGGCCGTCAGCCTTCCCTTCATTTCCTGTCAGTGTCCCGCCTTCTTCTGATGTCATTGCGTGAGGGCGGGACACGACAGGAAATTAAGGGAAGGCTGACGGCCTTTCACTACGGCAGCTGCGACGGAGGCAGGGGAGCAAGGAGAATCGCAGAATTGGTATGGATGCCGGGCAGGGGAGCGAAGGGAATCGCGGGGTGGGTATAGATGGCTGGAGGGGGCAGGGGAGCGAAGGGAATCACGGGATGGCTGGACGGGGGGCAGGGGAGCGAACGGAATCACGGGATGGCTGGAGGGAGAGGGCAGGGGAGCGGATGGGGGGGCAAAAAAAAAGGTGCCGGTACACCGTACCGTTGCGTACTGGCACAAAAAAAGCACTGCTCCTATCTCTCAAAAAAGCAGGGGGTTTTTTGAGGGGGTACTTGGGGGTACTGAGTACCGGCACCTTTTCCATTGTCTGCTAAAATTGACCCATGGTCCCCAAGTTTTAATGAAAGAGCTCAGGCCCTACACACCAATTCTGCCTTGTCATAGATTCATTGACTGGTTCGAGGGTCTGTTGTGGGATGGGTCCCTCAGTATCACCCACCCTTGAAGGGTGGCCTGATATTTGAGTACATGCACCATTTTTGCTAGAAAAAAAGCACTGCATAAAAGATATAGCAGAATTAGAAAAGGTTCAAATAAGAGCAATCAAAATGATAAAAGGGATGGAACTCTTCTCGTATGAGGAAAGGCTAAAGAGGTTAGGGCTCATCAGCTTGGAAAAGAGATGGATGAGGGGAGATATGTAACATAGTAACATAGTAGATGACGGCAGAAAAAGACCTGCACGGTCCATCCAGTCTGCCCAAGAAGATAAATTCATATGTGCTACTTTTTTATTTGTACTGTCCTCTTCAGTGCACAGACCGTATAAGTCTGGCCAGCCCTATCCCTGCCTCCCAACCACCAACCCCACCTCCTCCCAACCACCAGCTCTGGCATAGACCGTATAAGTCTGCCCAACACTATCCCTGATTGAGGTCTTCAAAATCCTGAGTGGTGTACAATGAAGTAAATCGATTTTTTACTTGTTCTAAAAGCATAAAGACTAGGGACACTCAATGAAGTTACATGGAAATACTTTTACAACAAATAGGAGGAAATATTTTTTCATTCAACAAATAGTTAAGCTCTGGAACTCTTTGCCAGAGGATGTAGTAACAGCAGTTAGTGTATCTGGGCTTAAATAAGGTTTGGACAAATTCCTGGAGGAAAAGTCCATAGTCTGCTATTGAGACAGACATGGGGAAGCCACTGCTTGCCCTGGGATTGGTAGCATGGAATGTTGTTACTATTTGGGTTTCTGCCAGGTACTTGTGACCTGGCTTGGCCACTGTTGGAAACAGGATATTAGACTAGATGGACCTTTGGTCTGACCCAGTATGGCTATTCTTATGTTCTTATGGAACGTTTACCAAAAAGTCTTGAATTGGTACTAAAACCTCTTTTAGCAAAGTAAACTGTTTTGATACCAAATGAACTGTTTCATTGCAAGAAAAATATGAAGTATGGATATCCACCTGTTGCAGCGTTCCAGTAAAGTTACTGTATTTTGTTATAAACCTGGAGTGGAGAATTTATTTTGAGTGAGAGTGAAGTTATTTTGCTCCCAGACTGATAAAGGAAAAAATGAATAAAAGAACAGCTTCAAACCCTATGGCCTACCGGGATCAAGCCCAGTCCCAGCCTGAACCCAGCTCAGTAAAACTAAAATGTTTGTTGTGGCCCTGGTTCGGGTACTGATCCGAAGAGCTAGCTGGTGTTCAGAACTGTCTGGTGAGACCAGGATTACATATGGTACAAGCATTCACCAGATCCATCACTCTCTATCTTCTAATCCTTTTCAGGTCTGTAGAGTAGCAGCAGCGTCCATCTTTCTCCTCTGAGGATAGGATCAGATCTCTCTGCTGTTCTATCCTCTTCAGTGCATTCTGTGCCTCAGGGGACAGCTGTGTGCTAAGCCTGCAACCCTTGAGTCTTCCTACTCAAAGCCAGGGTGTTGGTAGAGCTTGGAGAGCTGCCACTGCCTGCAGCTAGGAGGAAACCCAAGACTACGACAGCTGCTTCTTCTACATCAATCACAATACCTGGCAGACGTCGTGGATCAACCCGCAGGACAGGAGAGACAGAAGGTGGCAAAGTGCCAGCCCGATCCCGGGTTTCTTGTTGTAGGAGCTCACAGAGATAAAGAGAAGCCTGTTCTCCTACGGAGAACCCCTCTCTGATCAGCAGACACCCTTACCCACAACCAAACCACATTGGTGAGGGCCAGGAAGGAGCTTCAAACAGCTGGGTCATCTTTGTCACATTGAATGTATCAGCAATGGTATATAGTGCTGAGGAGAAAAGGGGAAACAGTAAAAGCATTAGATGGATGTTTACTTCATCACAATTGCAATATAATACATCTGGTACAGAAGGGCACAGGCTAGGGGAATTATATAGGCACTGGGCTGTAGCCACATGCAGGTTATTTAGAATAGGAACTGTAACCAGAACACCTCTCCCTCACCATGACTTAAGGGCTTAAGGCCGTGGTAGGCAAGCACCTGTGGACACCTTGAAAATGGTTTGCAGGATAGAATTTAGAAATGTTGTTGTTCCATAACTATGGAGGATTGTAGGACTGTGTTGAATAATGTGGAAAAGACTTTCAGTGCATATATGTTTCTCCCCCCCACCCCCTCCTCCCCACCAGCAACCTTGAGAATGGGTGGGCACTTCATAAAAGGGGACTTGGGTTCACCACATAAAGAAGGATGGAACCTACCGGGGAGCGGTACAGGCCCAACTGGAAGTGGTACAGCAGCTCCAACAGCTGGAGCATAGCATCGAGGGTCTAAGGCGTGACCTGCAAGCACACAGTACAGCCCTGATGCAGCAACAAGTGGTGTCTCCTTCCACCACTGCACAGCAACCACCGGCAAACCTGGTGAAAATAGAGATAAGATTTGAATGCAGAGAACAAAGAGAGAATGGGGAGCCCTTGACCATGAGGGATGCACACATCCAATCTTAGGGCCTCTTCCCCTCCCCCACAGGCAGGCACAACTGAGTGTGTCCAATAGAGAACAAGACATCTGTACAATGAATTGGGTAGAAACAATCATCAGTATCATAGTCCAGTGTATTAGAGTCCACTGCTGTCCCTTGCAATCCTGTTGACCAGCTGCAGTGCAAGATGCAAGAAGTGTTTGTTTGGCACCTACATAGCAGAAGGAGAAGAGGTGGCTGAGAGGTATGAGCTTACCTTGAACTTGTGGTTCCAGAAATTGCCAAAAGGAACACCAATCTGTTTGCTCCAAGGGGCCAGAGGCTGGCTGCTTCAACTAAGGAGAGAGAATGGGGGTCAATGAGGGACCGCATCAAACATAGCAAGCAGCTCCTGAAGGGTAGAGGATGGAGAGTTAGTCAGATGCAGAAAATGCAGAGTATTTGCTAAGCCGCCAGCTAACACCCAGCCAGAAACTTTTTGAAAGTAAAGGTACACAGCCCACACACCAGTTATCTTTTAAGAATTGGCCAAAAGGTGTTCCCCCCCCCCCCCCCCCCCAAAAAAAAAAAATAGTCCGAAAAAAAACAAACAGGTCTACAAAAGCATATAGTGGCAAAAACAAGGTTTACTATAACTGAAGGTAAAACGCTTAAAAATACCACCCCATGAGCTAAAGAAAAACCTCTAAAGTGCAAGCACAGAGAAAGCCATTTTAAAGAGGTGCCAATAAAGGGAATGCAAACTTCCAAACCGGAAGAGCAGCTGGGGACGTTTATCATTTTCACCCATAATCGAAATTAGGGTGTGCAAAACACAGAGCAGCTGGGGACGTCTGTAGTTCCCACCCATAATCGAAATGAGGACGCCCAAATCGCAGAGAGAAGCTGGGGACATTTAGGGATTTTGTCAATAATCGAAATTAGGACGCCCATCTCAGGGACGCCCATCAGGTTCTTACATGGGCTTCCCTGGGATAGTATTTAAGCACCATTCTCAGTATTTTCGATTCTTTGGATGCCGTTGTCAGAATGGCACCAAAACAGTCAGCCACCCACAAAGGTAATTTCACTGTGACCTCTACACTCCTTCCACAGTTCTATGTCTACCCCACCTGCCTGTGTGGCTCTCTTGCACATCAGTCTCTAAAGTGCACTCTACTCCTCCTCTCCATCTGTGATTACCTGCTAATGCCATTCTTCATCATCTGTTTCCTGGGTCTTCACATGTGGGGCTATGTATATGAATGCTGCAAAACAAAACTGGATTATTTTAAGCAACACACTTCCGCCCCTTTTGCTGTGCAGGTGATGACACCAGTCAGACACAGAAGCTGGTCTTAGTGGGCACCAGCCCCGGCATACTGAAGGGCAGATAGAGCAGCAAACCAGGGACACAGACAAAGGTAACTTAATAAAGACTTCTCGTAAATTTAAAAAAAAAAAAAAAAAAAAGGTAACAGGGCACTGAACAACTTTCAACTTTCTCTCCCAACAACGATCTCGCCACTATCCAACTCCACAAAATCTCTAATAGGTCTAAAGACGACTTTCCCCTTAGCCTGGTCGCTTTTATTTCAGGTCTAACTAAGGACGCCCATGTTCCCGCCCATGCAAACCCATTTCACTAGCCGTTATACGGTGGAGGCGCCCATCTCGTAACGCCGCACATAATGCCCCCTGTAGGGACGTCCTTAGATGGGCGTCCTCACGCTGAGGACGTCCTTGCAGCCCTGTTTCGATTATTGGATTTAGACGACCTTCTTTAACAGGGACCCCCATGTGCCTTTGTTTCGCTCTTTGGACGCCCTTCTCTTTCGAAAATGAGTCCGCTAGTGCCCAAGGTAATTACTGCGTACCTTTCTTTCTTTCCTTACTCCTCTAAACTCCAACCTTTAGTCATCATGGTCTATCAAAGACTGCTGACTACTTTTGTCAATAAAGAAGGTAGCAAATAAGGGGGTCACGAGATGGCTGGAACCTGAGCGGACATCTCATGGCTGCTCTCCTCGTCCCTGCTATAAAAAACAGCTATATTTCTGCTTCCCACCCTGTTTTGGATCCTGGCCACATACATGTGAGTGTTGGCGAACATCCACAGAGCGGTTTGGGAGGCTGAGGCAGCGATTGAGTGTGGCACTAAGGATATGCCAGCAAAGACCCTGTGAGCACAGAAGAGATGCGGAGCGCACCATGCGGGCAAGATGGCGACCGGGCAGGCACAGGCAGGGGAGACCCAAACTCAGGCCCCACCAGTGATCGCGTTGCAGGAAGCGGTGATCAAGGAGATCATGAAACATATGGCAGCGGTGCTAGATGACAAATTGTCGACACTACATGCTTTCATGAACGAACTGAAAGAGAATCTGATAGTGCAAGGCAGCCGCATACAGCAGGCGGAGGAGAGGATCTCGCACCAGGAAGATCTCACAACCGGCATGAACTCTCAGCTGATCACGCTGGAGAAGCAGTGCAAAGTCCTAGAGGATAAAGTAGAAGATCAGGAGAATAGGAGTCGGCGCAACAACATCAAGTTGGTGGGGGTGCCAGAAAGCGTGAAAGAAAAGGACCTGTGGGATTTGGTGGAGTCGTGGTTGCCTCCGGAGCTAGGCCTCGAGATGGAGGGGCAGAGGATGAAGGCTGAGAGAGTGCACCACGTGGGAGTACTAAAAGAGCAGAATGGCAGACCACGCCCTGTGATCGCCCACATTCTTAACTATGCTGATAAGGCTCAATTGATGGCCAAATTCCAACAGCGCAGGAACCTGGCTTACCACGGAGCTAATGTGTTGCTGTTCCAGGACTTTTCACCCAGAGTGTTGGAGCTTCGCCGGCGCTTGTCGCCATACTGTTCCCAATTATATAACAAGGGGGTCAAGTTCTCCTTGCAATATCCTGCAAGGGTACGGGTGATGCACGAGAGGAACGTTTTGTTCATGGAGCACCCGGAAGAGCTTCGATCTTTTATGGAAAAGCTGCAATAAGAAGGAATGTGGAGCAGGTGGAAGTGGGAAACTCGCTTAACTACCCGTGGTCTATTTACAAATGCTAGTTACTGTTAGTTGGAGTACAGAAGCGCTTGCTACTTTCAAAGTGCTTCCTTTGTGGACATGCTGTTTTCCCTACATGGCAGTGTGATACTCGCTCAGAGATGGCTCGGTGGACACAATCGGGTCTCTCTGGCATGAGCAGGGTGTAATCTTTTCGGCAGGATGAAGGACAGCGTATGGGAACATTTCAAGAGATGGTGAGGTGGAACTGCTGGCAGCCCTAAAATCATTTGAGTGAAGGGTTGTTATGTCTCATCTTCCACCCTTTGCTTTTGATGCCTAGGGATTCAGGGGGCTGCACATTGGGCCCTTCAGGTTCTCTACCCATATCCTTGGTGATATCTGTAATTATAGTCTTATTCGTATCTGCAACCCTATGTATGCACCTCTATATCAATATAAATCTACAACTAAGCGGGTCCGTATGTAAGTAACGTTTATCGCAGCCTGTTATGTGCTGCAGCTTGTATAATTGCATGGTTGCTTTGAGGACTATAACAATGTAAGGCAATCTGCTGGGATGGAGTGTTTAGTTCTGGGGTTCAAACGGGGAGGGGGGAGATGGGCGGGGGGGAGCAGTTCCTTTGTAGGGGGATTGCAGCACTGGGTGTTCTAGGGGGGAGGTTGGGGGATGGGAATAGCTTGGTTGACTGTAGTCCGAGGAGAGGGGGGGTACATAGGGAGGAAGGACCTTGGGTGTATGAGTGGGGGATGTGAATGGTCTTCACTGAATGTCTGTAGAGGGGGGAGGGGGAGTTTGGAGGCTGGGGGGGCATTGGTTGGGACGCAAGGTAGAGAGTTATTGGACTGGGGTGCCACTCCTGGAGACTGGGGGATTCCGCTGGGGAGTATCAGGCAGAATTGGTAATGTTCTTTGGGGCTGGGGTGGAGGGGGGCGGTGAGCTGGGACACTGCCTCGGAATATCTATTGGCTTGCACGATGTCTGGTTTCTCTTTACCTTGAGATTTGGGTCGCTGAATGTTGATGGGATTCACTCTCCTATAAAGCGTACCAAGATTTTGTCTTACTGTGCTAAGATGAAAGTGGATGTGCTATCTCTCGCAAGTGGAACATCTAAAATTAAAGCGAGGTTGGGTGGGGGAGCTAGCTTCTTCGTCTTTTAACAGTAGACAGAGGAAGGTTGCCATTTTAATTCACAAGAAGCATCAGGTTAGTATGCACAAACTGGTTCAGGACCCAGAGGGCCGATACGTCTTGTGATTGGGAGAGGTAGCGGGTCAGAAGGTTGCCCTTTACTCTGTATATGCACCAAATGTGTATTCTCACTCATTTTTTTCTGGCCTCCTCACGCAGCTGGTGTCAGTCAGTGGTTACCGGCTGGTGATGGGAGGGGATTTTAACATCACAGCAGACCCTTTGATAGATTGTAAGCCAGCAACAACAAGATCTCCTGTTTGGAAAGATAGGGGGGTGAATTTTCTGATGCGTGAGTTGGGGCTACTAGATATCTGGAGGTTATTGCATCCAGAATCTGACTACACTTTCTTCTCCCAGGTGCATGGCGTGCATGCAAGGCTTGATTATCTGCTCTTAGATCCTTCTTTCCTCTCGAGGGCGGTTGCAGCCGATATTGTGAACGGAGCGGTCTCAGATCATTGCCTGATATGGGTAGATGTCCGCTGGCAGCAGGGAGGAGAGGCGCGGTTGTGGCGCATTGTATTTAGATCTAGAGTTTCGTTCTTTCCTGTCGCAGATGTGGGACAATTATCTCCTCGACAATGGCCCTGAGTCAGTTGACCCCATTACTTATTGGGAAGCGGGTAAGGCAGTGTTACGGGGGCACATCATGTCATACGTAGCAAAAACTCGTAGGGAGACGAATCGCCAATTGGTGACTTTGTCCAACCAATTACAGCAACTGAGAGGGAGACATATTCTCACCAGAGACGAGGGGGTGAAATGGGAATATTATGCAGTACGTAGGCAGATTAATGACCTTCTGAATGCCAGAGCATCACAAGACATTCACATGTATAAATATAATCTCTACCGATGGGGAAATAAAGTGAGGAAGCTGTTTGTCACCTTGGTCAGGAGCAGAGGGGCAAAACAGATTATAACCAAAGTTCGATCGTCCGAGGGCAGATTGGTAACAGCAGTGGAGGGCATACAGAATGAGTTTGTGAAGTTTTATAAGGCATTGTACGATAAAGGTGAGACTGACAGGGGGGAAAGGAAGTCTTTTTTTCAGGGCCTAGCCCTTCCTCAGCTGTCGCAGGGGCAGCGGGCTGCTTTAAATGCCCCTGTTATGGGGGTGGAGATATGCCAGGCGATTCAACGCTTGAAACTAGCAAAGGCGCCTGGACCTGACGGGCTGGGGCCCGAGTTCTACAAGATCCTGGGTACGAAGATCTGTCCTCCCTTTCAGGAGCTCTGTCACCATCTATGTGTTGCGGATGAGGTGGGGGGGAGGACTGACACATGCTCATATTGTGGTGCTTCCCAAGCCCAGGAGAGACGCGGAGTTGTCGGGGTCCTACCGTCCGATATCGCTTCTTAATAAAGACATAAAACTTTTTGCGAATATCTTGGCTCATAGGCTAGAAAAAGTCCTGCCTGCATTAATACATATGGATCAAACAGGTTTTGTGCCGGGCAGGTACGCCTCTCTAATGTCCTCCGGGCTCTGACGGTTCTACAGAAGTTGGGAGGTATCCCAGGTGATGCCATTATTACAAGCCTAGATGCAGAGAAAGCCTTTGATAAGATACTGTGGGATTACTTGTTTTGGGTGCTCCATCAATTCGGAATCATGGGAGAATTTCTGGGAGGTGTTCGATCTTTGTACAATAACCCCACAGCTCAGATTTTGATAAATGGAGCGCTATCCCCGGCTTTCACTTTGGAAAGAGGCATGAGACAAGGCTGCCCGCTTTCGCCTATGCTATTTGTGCTATCACTTGAACCTTTTGCTATTAAAATCAGGCAGACCGATACAGTTCAGGGCCTCAAGGTGGGATCCCAGGAATTTAAAATTAACTTGTTTGCTGACGATATGCTTATTTACTTGGATAGGGCCACTGAGTCTGTACCTAATTTGATATCCTTGCTTTTGCATTTTGGGTCCTTCTCGGGGTTGCGGATCAACTGCCAACATTCCCTCTTGCATGTGGGATACAAATGCAACAAATAAATAAATAAATATACCGTCGGAACATACAGGACAAGTTAGATAGCCTTAAAGCGTTATGTCATCGATGGCGAGATCTACCGCTCTCATTGCTAGTGGCGCTAGTCAAAATGATCATGTTGCCAAAGATACTGTACTCTGGATTACGAAAAGAGATGAACTTTTTTACAAAGGGTTCATAGGGACCTTCCTCTGGGCAGGACGATGGGCTAGAATTGGGTTTGCCAAGCTTACACAGTCTAAAGCTCGAGGGGGGTTGAACTTGCCAGATCTCTGTTTGTACAATGTGGCAGCTCTGCTCAGGTGGATTCATGAGCTGCACTCGGGGGGCTTCTAGATTCGCATTGCATTCTATCTGGGAGGATGGTTCTCTTCCATACTCGGCCTTCAATCTTCTGCAGTTGCCAGCAAAGAGGAAGGGGGGCCTGCATCCCCTGCTTCGCCCGCTACGGTGAGCTTGGGCCTGGTGGAGAGGGAGCTTGGGAGGAGCGTCGGGTCCTTCTCCTTTTTTAGTGGCGGTTGATAATCCCCACTTCCCGGTGGGGCAGGGAGTATCGCGTTTCAAGGCTTGGGCACGACAAGGTTGTCGATATGTGGGACACTTTACAACCTCCGGGGGGGATTCCTTTCCTACTTTCGAGCAGGCGCAGGAGAACTGGAGTCTAGTACGCGCAAACATTTTGCCCTTTTTACAATGGAGGCATTACTGTGCGACATTGACCTCTGTGAGAACCCGCGGTCCGATCTTTTCCCGGCTGGATAAGATCTTTTGCCAGGTCCCTGTGCAGCAAATAAGCTTGCAGTCTGGTATGCCTTAGGTAGGGAGCAGAAGGAGGCATCTTTTTTGCTGGCTTAGCCAAGTGGTGGGGGTCGCAGCTGGGGGAGGAGGTTATGGTGGAGATGCTCTCAAAATACTTTACGTGGGTTTTTAAAACGACTCCCAGTGCAAACTTGCAAGAAATGCAATTTAAGTTATTACATGGGGCCTTTATAACAAGGGATAAGGGGAAACAAATGGGTCTCTGGGAGGATAATAAATGTGTGCGCTGTAAATATAAAGTGGGTACGCTTGTTCATACCTTTCTGGAATGCACGAAACTGCGTACCTTTTGGTTAGGTGTGCTGGGGGTTCTAGAGCGTATGCTAGATGTCCCAGTTGAATGGTCCTATAGGGTGCTGCTCCTGGGAGATGGGCCACACTTGAGCGAACAGGGGTTATCCCCCTCCCAGGTGCGCTTTGTGTGTGTGGCGTTAATGCTGGTTAGGAAAACTATACTAGTGAACTGGGTAGCAGAAGACCCACCGACTGTACATCACTGGATGGTAAAGATGCTCCAGATGGCTCGATGGGAGAGGGAAAGACTTCAGTCATCTGGGCAGATGCGTGGCCAGGCATACAGATTCATGTGGCAGCTTTATGAAATGTTGTCTTCGGAGCCTCAAGTATCTCCAGGAGTGGGGGGGGGGGTGGAGGGCTGGGTAGAGGGGGGAGGGTGGGGAGAAGTAGGAGATGTCTGTATGGGGGGGGGGGGGTTGAAAAATAAAATAAGGTGGACAGGATGTTTTGCATTTATATGTGTTTATGTCGATTTAACATATATGTGTTTATGTCATTGTTTGCATAAAGCGGCAAGTGGGGATTACGAATATAAGGTCATGCATGGCTATTAGTTTTGATGTATGATGTGAATTATACTTTGTATTTTGTATTTGTATTCTCGCTTTGCTCTGGCTGTATATATGCTTTGTTGGAGTGTGTGTGTCCTATGCCTCAATAAAAAATATTTTTAAAAAAAAGGTAGCAAATAGGTAAGGTTGATAATTCCACCCACCTACTGTGTAACCAGACACCCAAAGGTGTCATCTCACTTATAGACTTGTCTAAAAGTGATTACAAAGTCAAACCAAATAAAACAATGTTTTTCTTCTGACCTTACCCAGCTAAGAAGTGGTAGAGGCTTATTTACCAGCTGCCGGCATGCAAATAAGCAACAGTGTGCTGCCACCCAATGAGATCATTTGTTTTCCTCCACATTTCAGCTCCACACTGGATTTATGAGATATGAAATGCATCCCTTACTCATGCAGATAAAGCCTGTACTGCTGCCGACAAAGCCTTATTTCCAAAATAAATCCATTTTATCTGGCGATCCCTCATCTTTTTTGTGCTGCATTTTTATGTGTGTTGCTAAGGCAGTTTAATTTCCTACAATGCTATCTCTGGCTGCGTTAAAGTCTGAGCAGTGCATCACATGTTGTGTGTTACATTAGAACAATATGTACTCTTCAAGCATATATGACATATGACATATTAAATACACAGACTGTATACCAGAGCTTCCCAAACTGTGGGTCAAGACCCCAAATGGGGTCACAAAACATGTTTTGGGGGTCATGGTAATCATGATTATGCGTCTACAAGGGATCCCACAATTTTATTTATCCACAATCATGGGGTCACAGGCAGTGGCGTAGCTAGGTGGGCACCAGGGGTGCGGCCGCTCCCCCAAATGGACTTCCGCCGGCACCTATTTTTTTACTCAATGTAAACGCGCACCAGTGTCGGCAGAAGTCCGCTCTTGCACTGGTCTCGCTCCCGCCGCACCTTCAACCTGGCTCCGCTTGTGGTCACAGGTACAAAAGGATTGGGAAGCAAAATGAGGTAAATTGTTATGTTATGTTATGTTATGTTATGTTATGTTATGTTATGTTATGTTATACAGGGCTTGTTGTTCACAAATACCAATATTTAGTTCACTGCAGATCACAAATCAAAAACACTGAGACAAAAGCTCAGGAAGTACATGCTATCACAGTTAAAACCAACATGATTGAAATTATAAGTACAAATCATAAAAGCAATTAATTGTCCCAAATATTCATAAAACAGGAACATTTTAAGAACACTATGAAATACTGATAATTCCTAAGCATACGCATTTCTAGCGGTAGAGAATTCCATAATGAAGCAGTTTGGTAGTGAATTCTATATATGGTGCTAAAAAAAATAATCACCATGCTTAAAGTTAGAAACGGTTTATAGAATTGCGCTTCTGCCCAGGAATCACGCCTAACTTTAGGCGTGGCCATTTGCATAGACTGAAATGTGCTGTGAATGTACACATATAAATTAGGCTCGTATCCTCCCCTATCCTATATAATAAAATGCACCTCCAACATTCTGAAGCCGAGAAAGTGAAGCCTTCAAGCCTTGAAGCATTCCTGCAACGTTCCGGAACTATGTGTCGTCAATTGAGAAGATGGAGCCTTACAGAGCGCACGAATGCTTCAAGGCTTGAAGGCTTCACTTTCTCTCTCACACACACACACACACACACACACTCACTGTCTGTCTCTCACATACACTCTCTCACACACACACTCTCTCTCTCACACACAGACTCACACACAAACTCTGTCTCTCACACACACTCTCTCTCTCTCTCTCTGTCTCTGACACAAACACACACACACACACACACTCTGTCTCTCACACACACTCTCACTCTCACTCTCTCTCTCTCTCTCTCTCTCTGACACAAACACACACACACACTCTGTCTGTCTGTCTGTCTGTCTCACTCACTCATTCTCTCTCACATACACACTCCATCTCTCACCCACACACTCTATCTCTCAAACATACACACTCTGAGGAAAGGGGAACATGGAACACGCTGGGGAGGAGAGGGAGGGGAGCAATGAACTCGGAGGGAAGGGGGGCCAAGAACTTGGAGGGAAGGAGAGAGAGGGAGGGAGGAGAGGAGAGAGAGGGAGAGGGGAGGGAGGGAGGGGGCCTGCACCTCGGATGGAAGGGGGGCTTAGAACTCGGAGGGGAGGAGAGGGAGGGAGGGAGGGAAGGAGGGGGTTATGGAACTCGGAGCCCCACACACACTCACTCTCTGTCTCTCACATACACACTCTCTCACATACTCTATCTCTCTCTCTCTCACACACTCACTCACACACACACACATACCCTCTGTCTCTCACACACTCTCTCTCTCTCTGACACAAACACACACACACTCTGTCTGAGGAGAATGAAGAGAAAGCAGACAAGGCTATGGAGTCTGATGTAGAGAGTTGCGCAGGGGCAGAAATTTCACCTGTCCCTTCATAGGCGCCCCACCCCGTATAAAAGGCTTGGGGAGGCTAAGCCTCCCCAGCCCAACCATTACCTTCCCCTGCCTCCTCCTCGAATTCGGTGCAGAAAGGAAGTTCGGAACAAAATTGTAACTTCCTCTTGGCGCTGGTGCCCACCCCCTCAGTTCTTTTCTTACCTGTCGCCTGACCTGCTAACTAGGGATCTTAAGGCTCCTTCCCCAGCGATTCTGGCTCTGCTGGAACCTCCCCCTGTGATGCACTTCCTGCTGCCATTCCGTCAGCAGAGCCTGGTTGTGACTGTGAGCCTGAGTATTACAGCACGTAGCTCTTTATAGTCACCGACCGAGCCAGGGAGGGAGGCAGTGGATTGAGCAAGCGCCGAAGCAGGTAAGTGTTGGGGGGGGGGAGGAGGATTTGGGTCTCTTATTTATTGCTTTGCTTTGCTGAACAGAGAGGAGGGTCAAGACAGTGGGAAAATGTTGGATTGGGGCAGAGAGACGGTGGGGTTATAAGTCAAAATAAAAATAAATATTTTGTTTCATGCAGATCCTTTTGTTTAAACATAACTAAACGGTCTATGTTCTTGTGATGACTTATACTGTGCCAAAATTGAAAACTCTTATCTCTGTCTGGTCATTAATAAAAGAGCTCATTGTGAATACTATCCACCCTAAAAAGCTGTTTGTGCATAGTGTTTTGTGGTTGAAGGATTGTGTGTTGGCCACTTCGCCTTACTGAGGTGACATCAATTTAATTTTAGTTTGTTTGTCATAACAGACATGGTTTTATAATATTTTGGAGGATATGATGTTGAATTGTTCCATAGATGTGTATGTGATTTAGTGTTGGTAAGTGTTTGAAATAATTGAGTTTAAAATATGATGTGTCATTTATGATATATAAATCCATTTTTACATGCACATTTGAAGCATTACTTGTCAATAACCAGCAGCCCTTCCTTGGGACTCAGTCTCTCACTTGCTAACCTTCAATCTCACTAATTAGGGTGGTGCTTGTAACTTTTCACATTTGGAATGTTGTACTTATTTTTTTTCTGTGTGTTGGCAGACAATTATGGATGTAAGCCCCACCCCTGGCCCCACCCCTAACCCACCCCCTTTAGCCTCCCCAAACAGTTGGGCCACCGACCGCCTATGTGTCCTTTCCTGTCCCTACTGGAATCTCTTCCATCCTCACCCATCCTCATAAGTAATCTCCTCTATCCCCACCTGCCCCCGCGAGTAATCTCCTCCATACCCTCGGATCCCTACATGTAATCTCCTCTATCCTCGCCCATCCCCTGTACAAAAAGAACCTGACATGTGGTAAAATAACCAAGTTTAACAGTAGCCCATGTTGATAAGTTACCCTCTCAATGCTTATGGGGATTTCAATGCTATCAACCATATTCACTATTTTTTTTAGTGTTATTATAATTGCTAAACTAGCTTAGAAACACAAGGAAAGGATAGGTAGGCTGGCCTGGCACTACCTTCGTATGGTTTTTGCAACTAAATTCAAAGTGGTTTACATAGTATATACAGGCACTTATTTGTATCAGGGGCAATGGAGGGTTAAGTGACTTGCCCAGAGTCACAAGGAGCTGCAGTGGGAATCAAGCTCAGTTCCCCAGGATCAAAGTCCCCCGACTAACTACTAGGATAGCCCTCTCCTCCAAAAGATTTGTATTTTTGCTTTTTCAATAGTAGTTCAAGGTGGATTAAATGTAGGTATAGTGGGTATTTTCCTGTCCCTGGAGGGCTCACAATCTAAGTTAGTACCTGAGGAAATGGAGGATTAAATGACTGACCCAAGATCACAAGGAGCAGCAGTGGGATTTGAACCAGTCACCTCTGGATGTCAAGCCTGGCGCTCTAACCACTAGGCCACTCCTCCATTCCCTAGGACCTACATGAGTCCCATGGACATGGAGGGAATTCCTGCGGGAATCACAGGATTCCCACTAACCCCATTCCCTTACAGCTCTGTAATCTGATGAGGCACATCACTGAATACTGAAAGAGTTAAAAGCAAGTGCTGACTGTTGGGCCAGTCACTTAATTCTTCACTGCCTCAAGTACAAACTCTTTTGAAAACACTCAATTTTCTGCTCAGTGTGCATCAATACTATCCAAGAAAACTATCTGGAAAAATGATAGATCACTAACACAACCTAGGCACTAAACCAATCAAACAATGATGGTGATTAACAAATTTTTATATGAATATAGGATCACTCAGTGTGTCCCTAGAATATGGTCTTTAGACTCACTTGTGCGTCTAAAAAGTAAATATGGAGCTGAAAAGCTACTATTGTTTCAGTCAGTGACAATGTTCACACATTCCTGTGATCCTAAGTGTGAACCAACAATATCCTATCTAATAATTTGCACCTCCAATGTTCTACGTCTGGATGCCTGGGTTCGTAACACAATTCCCATTGGCAGCAGCACCACTGGTATTTTGGTGAACACTAGTGCATATCATTGTATCAGGTACCACATATAAAGCAGAGGCTTCCGAATTGTTGTTTGTGACCCCTGAAGCAGGTGGCCAGAACACCAAAACATAGATTCTTATGTTACATAGGAGCTATAGGTGACGTGCTGTGTATTTGCTTGAATGAGAACTCCAGTTTTATATTAGAGAGGAGCTGTAGGTGATGTGCTGCTTGTGCTAAAGCTGTATAAGGACTTCAGTCCTATTTTATATAGGAGATATAAGTACATAAGTACATAAGTAGTGCCATACTGGGAAAGACCAGAGGTCCATCTAGCCCAGCATCCTGTCACCGACAGTGGCCAATCCAGGTCAAGGGCACCTGGCACGCTCCCCAAACGTAAAAACATTCCAGACAAGTTATACCTAAAAATGCGGAATTTTTCCAAGTCCATTTAATAGCGGTCTATGGACTTGTCCTTTAGGAATCTATCTAACCCGTTTTTAAACTCCGTCAAGCTAACCGCCCGTACCACGTTCTCCGGCAACGAATTCCAGAGTCTAATTACACGTTGGGTGAAGAAAAATTTTCTCCGATTCGTTTTAAATTTACCACACTGTAGCTTCAACTCATGCCCTCTAGTCCTAGTATTTTTGGATAGCGTGAACAGTCGCTTCACATCCACCCGATCCATTCCACTCATTATTTTATACACTTCTATCATATCTCCCCTCAGCCGTCTCTTCTCCAAGCTGAAAAGCCCTAGCCTTCTCAGCCTCTCTTCGTAGGAAAGTCGTCCCATCCCCACTATCATTTTCGTCGCCCTTCGCTGTACCTTTTCCAATTCTACTATATCTTTTTTGAGATACGGAGACCAGTACTGAACACAATACTCCAGGTACGGTCGCACCATGGAGCGATACAACGGCATTATAACATCCGCACACCTGGACTCCATACCCTTCCTAATAACACCCAACATTCTATTCGCTTTCCTAGCCGCAGCAGCACACTGAGCAGAAGGTTTCAGCGTATCATCGACGACGACACCCAGATCCCTTTCTTGATCCGTAACTCCTAACGCGGAACCTTGCAAGACGTAGCTATAATTCGGGTTCCTCTTACCCACATGCATCACTTTGCACTTGTCAACATTGAACTTCATCTGCCACTTGCACGCCCATTCTCCCAGTCTCGCAAGGTCCTCCTGTAATCGTTCACATTCCTCCTGCGACTTGACGACCCTGAATAATTTTGTGTCATCGGCGAATTTAATTACCTCACTAGTTATTCCCATCTCTAGGTCATTTATAAATACATTAAAAAGCAACGGACCCAGCACAGACCCCTGCGGGACCCCACTAACTACCCTCCTCCACTGAGAATACTGGCCACGCAATCCTACTCTCTGCTTCCTATCTTTCAACCAGTTCTTAATCCATAATAATACCCTACCTCCGATTCCATGACTCTGCAATTTCTTCAGGAGTCTTTCGTGCGGCACTTTGTCAAACGCCTTCTGAAAATCCAGATATACAATATCAACCGGCTCCCCATTGTCCACATGTTTGCTTACCCCCTCAAAAAAAATGCATTAGATTGGTGAGGCAAGACTTCCCTTCACTAAATCCGTGCTGACTTTGTCTCATCAGTCCATGTTTTTGTATATGCTCTGCAATTTTATTCTTAATAATAGCCTCCACCATCTTGCCCGGCACCGACGTCAGACTCACCGGTCTATAATTTCCCGGATCTCCTCTGGAACCCTTCTTAAAAATCGGAGTAACATTGGCTACCCTCCAGTCTTCCGGTACTACACTCAATTTTAGGGACAGATTGCATATTTCTAACAGTAGCTCCGCAAGTTCATTTTTTAGTTCTATTAATACTCTGGGATGAATACCATCAGGTCCCGGTGACATGCTGTATATTTGCACTGTATGAGAACTCCAAGTCTATAGTAATGAGGAGCTGTAGGTGATATGATGCTTGTGTTAGAGCTGCATAAGGACTCCTATATTATATAGGACCGATATGCGACATACTGTGCTTTTGCTTTGCATGAGAACTCCAGTTTATGTTAGAGAGGAGCTGTATGTGACGTGCTGCTTGTGTCCTTCAGTCTTATTTTATATAGGAGATATATGTGACATGCTGTATATTTGCACTGTATGAGAACTCCAAGTCTATAGTAAAGAGGAGCTGTAGGTGATATGATGCTTGTGTTAGAGCTGCATAAGGACTCCTATATTATATAGGACCTATATGCGACTTACTGTGCTTTTGCTTTGCATGAGAACTCCAGTTTATGTTAGAGAGGAGCTGTAAGTGATATACTGCTTGTGATAGAGTTCTATAAGGACTCCTATGTTATATAGAAGCTATAGGTGACATTACATTTGCTTTGTATGAGAACTCCAGCACTGTTTTAGAGATGGGCTTCAGTAATATGCTGCTTGTGGTAGAGTTCTATAAGAACTTCAGTCCTATGATATATAGGAACTGTAGGAGCTATGTGTGACATGCTCTGTATTTGCACTGTATGGAACTCCAGGTCTGTGGCAGAGAGGAACTGTAGATGATATACTGCTTAAATTTGAGCTGTACAAAGACTCCGATGTTATATAGGAGCTATAGGTGACATGCAGTATATTTGCACTGTATGAGAACTCCAAGTCTGTAGTAGAGAGGAGCTGTAGGTGATATGCTGCTTGTGTTAAAGCTGTTCAAGCCTCTCATAGACTTGTTACTGCAAAGTCTATGATATCTTGGAGTATAACCTTGGCACACCAGTCACACCTGGAGTCTCTATTATTTTTATGAAGTCTCTTTTATTTGAATAAATCATAGATAATTTACTCACAGTCAGATGTTCAGAAGTGCTGCTCCAGGGCACAGAGACTCCGTAATCTGAGAGCTGCTGGAGGTGGAGATCTGAGGAGAGGTAGCTTTATTGCAGGTGAGAAATAGTTGAGCAGATAGAAGTGGTTCAAAGCTGGGTGACTGGAATGTGCGATATCTCATTCAGGAGGAGATATTTTCAAGGTGAAAAAAACAAATTTGTTGCAGGGAGTTTCAGCAGGACAGAGCTGTCTGGGGCACGATGGTGCATGCTCCATGTCTCTAGCAAGATGGTGAAATGCCTCATGGCTGAAGGGACAGAGGTGTTGAAGCCTCACACAGGCTCAGGGAGGAGCAGATAGAGACCAATGGGGACAGAGCCTGCCATTGGGTAGCAAGGGGTGGTCCTAGAGGATGGCTCTCGATTGGAGGGAAAAGTCATGCCTAGCTGACCTCTCAGGACGGAGATAGTAAGACTGAACAGGAAATGATAGCAGGTAGACACAGGAGCCAAGCTTGGCTGAGAGAGAAAAGAGGTCTTGGCAGCCTCAAAACCAGTGGTAACCGTTCTTATACAGACAGGCAAGTGTGGTTGTCCTTTAGATTGTAAGCTCCTTTGAGCAGGGACTGTCCTTCTTTGTTATATTGTACAGCGCTGCGTAACCTGGTAGCGCTTTAGAAATGTTAAATAGTAGTAGTAGTAGTGGTTGCATTGCCTGTGAACTTCATTACACACAATGCCTTGCTTACATATCTTTGCAGAGTGAGAACTGCAGCAATGATAGTCCTTAGAAATGAGAATAACAGTAAAGGCATTACACACATTTTAGGATCACATTATAAACTAGTGCGAGGCTGTCAGAGGACAGAACAAGAGCTATATAAGGACTTCAGTCCTGTGTTATATAGGAGCTATATGTGACATGCTATGCATTTGCTTAGTATCAGAATTCCCGCCTATATTATAGAGGAGCTGTAAGTGATATACTCCTTGTGATAGAGTTCTTTAAGTACTCCTATGTTGTAAAGGAGCTATCGGTGACATGCTGTATATTTCTTTTGTATGAGAACCCCAGCACTGAGTTAGAGAGGGGCTTCTGCTGCTTGTGTTAGTACTGTATGAATATACCTGGTTGTGTATTTTTTTTTTTAAGAAATTCCATTTCTAACAGCCTGAGGGAGACTGGCAAGCGGAGCAGTTAAATGAGTAGTCAATAGTTCACAGCTCTGAAGTGTGCATGACACCCTGGGATCCCTGTGACCTACTTCCCAGCCATTCAGCAAGAGTGCTTCCTATGCTAGGTAACAAGCTTCCAAACCACTCCCATCCAGGAAGACAAGGCAGTACCTCTCTCTCTCTCTCTCTCCTGTCTTTTTTACTTTATTTCTTTTGCCGCTGTAGAAGCCTTGGATAATTGGCACGCATAAGACAACTGCATTGTGGAAGTTCACATCACCAGTGTCCTGACTAGCACTGACTTGGCAAAGCTGATAACAACAGAGTCATGACTGCCACTGACAGAGCACTGCTTTGTGGAATCTTACATCACCAGCTTCCTAACTGGTAGGTGACAGGGTACTGGTTTGTGCAAGCTCACATCACCAGCTTCCTAACTGGCAGGTGACATGGCACTGCTCTGTGGAAGCTCACATCACCAGCTTCCTAACTGGCAGGTGACAGGGCACTAATTTGTGGAAGCTCACATCACCGGCTTCCTAACTGGCAGGTGACATGGCACTGCTCTGTGGAAGCTCACATCACCAGCTTCCTAACTGGCAGGTGACAAGGCACTGCTCTGTGGAAGCTCACGTCACTGGCTTCCTAACTGGCAGGTGACAGGGCACTGCTTAGTGGAAGCTCACATCATGGGAGTCCTTACTGGCACTGACAGAGCACTGCATTGTGGAAGCCTGCTCTACCCCATTTGTGCTCATTTGAAACCTGAAGCTCTGATGACAGAGGCTGGGGTGGAAAGATGAGGTCTCTGGCATTCTATTTCACTTCTTAATATTTCATTACTTTCTTTCATACTGTCAGATGTTCCAAAACACAACCTTCTCATCTCTCCTTATTCTCCCTCCTCCTCCCTTTCTTTGGCACGCCACAGGCCAGCCATGCAATCTGCCTGCTCAGCCTCTCTGGGGTAACCTACTGTCACCTGCACAGTCATCAGAATCTGTGTAGCAGCATTTGGCAACGCCAGCCCAAAGTGTCAGAACAGGTCTGGTTGTCAGATGCCCTACAATAAATGTGGATGAACTAGATCTGTAGACACCTTCATTTCCACACATTGGTTATCATGAAAGCCTGACATGTTTGAGAGCCACAAGGCCCTACCACTAAACTAGTTATGGATCATTTCTCAAAAATCTCAATTCTGAGACAAAGTACGGGTTGAGGGGGGGAAAAAAAGTAACCCTCTAGAGATTTGTTGCTGTTTCCTCAGCAACTGCTTGGAATTTCAATGTGAAATTTTACAGCTTTATTTGTTGTTACTATCTACATTTATGTGTTGAGTGGAATGAGATTATCTGTAATTACAGTGAAGTTACAGACTTTTTAATGTGACTTGCACTGTAAAACTACCATTATTTGAAAAAAAAATGGGGTGCCAGCTTACTGTTAATGATGTCACAGTGACGTAGACTTTTCTCTGAGGACCAATGTTGGAGGCCTATCACAAGCTCCACCCAAAGCTGCAAACAATCGCCAAACTCAAGGAGGTGCTGCAGATGATCTGGGACAGCCTGCCACAGGAGCCGATCGACAAGGCTGTTAAGAACTTCCAAAAGCAACTGAAGGCCTGTGTTAAAGCTGAGGGTGGACACTTTTGAGCATTCACAGTGACTGCGAAATTCTGACACATTGTTAATTATATTGTTTGAATGACATTATTTTACTGTATTTTAGCTTGAACATTTTTAACGAGCAAAAATCACTAGGTATAATGCTAAAAGTTGCTGAACTTGGGAATCCATTGCCTGAGGCTGCCCCTGCACCCAGGTCGGTCGACCCCTCAACGGGTCCTATCGATCTGGGGTGTCCATCTTGCAAGGCTGCCGGCATCACCGGAGGACTCCGCACGTCTGGGCTCAAAGAGATATCCCCTTCAAGCAGGGAGAGCAGTTCACCTCCTGCCACTTCTCCCTGCAGCAAAGTCTGCCGAGCTAATTCACCTCTGGTAGGTCTAACAGAGGGAGCAGGGAAAACCCTCTGTTTGCCCCTTCTTTTTGGCATAGAAGAATTGAAGAAAAAATAGCAAACACAAATGAAGGAAAGGTGGGTCAGAGGAACAGCTTCAAACACTTCCTACTCCATGGCCATCCAATTCCTATTATTTTATATTATTATGTTAACCACCTTGACCTGCACGTTAAATTAGGCAGTATATCAAGTTAGTGATAAACAATAACAAGTCAAATTCAGACATATTCAAAACTTCAAGAAAATACTTTTTTTTTAAGCAATTCCACATGAGACAGCAGTGTAGTCTTCGGAAAATTTAAGAACTTCAAGTTCTTTGATCTCATCAAATTCTCCATTGACTCATGTAAAATCATCCTGCTTTTAATGTTCATTGACAATGTTGCTTGCTGTATCTCAGGGCTGCCGAGAGCCGGGGCCGGGCCCGGGACAAGACCGCCCCCGGGCCCCCCCACCAGAGGTCGCGTCACGCCCCGCCCCCCCCACCCGAAGTCGCCGGGCCCCCCTCCACCCAAGGTCGCGTCGCGCCCCTCCACCCGAGGTCGCGTCGCGCCCCTCCCCACCCGAAGTCGCCGGGCCCCCCTCCACCCGAGGTCACGTCGCGCCCCTCCCCACCCGAAGTCGCCAGGCCCCCCCTCCACCCGCTGCCGGGCCCTCCGAACTAACCTGAAGTGCCTTCACGTTCGCATCGCAGCAAGCAGCAGCATCAGCAGGGCAGACCTCTCCTTCCTTCTGTGCCCCGCCCTCGCGGACATTACATCAGGCAAGGACGGGACACGGAAAGAAGGAGTGGCCTGCCCTGCTGCTGCTGCTTGCTGCAATGCGAACGTGAAGGCGCTTCAGGTTAGTTCCAGGAGCTACGGAGGGCAGGCCGGACTGCAGCGGCGCTGGGCCCCCCACCGGAGGCCCGGGCCCGGGGACTTTTGTCCCCCCCCCCCTCTCAGCGGCCCTGCTGTATCTTTATTGCAGACTCTACCAAGGAGTCCTCAAATAGATCCAGCCTCTCTTCATGATCCTTTAATTTCAATACAGTAGTAGGAGAAAAATGAGAAACAGAACCCATCAGTCCATGCAAATAAGAGTCTGTTGGTATATGAGATCACCTTCCAAATATCTGCCAAAGTAACCTCTATCGACCCAGGAACAGCTGGATCTGAAAGCAAAGAACTTATGGGGAAGTCTAAAGGCATTGGAAGTGGAACTTCCTTCAAGGATACAACTCTCTGCGACACATCAGTCAAGGATCCAGGTGAACTCCCTACACCCTGGACTCCTACAATGGGAGCTACAGACCCTGAGGTACAGGGTGGTGGAGTCCTAATGAGGAGCTTAAAGAAACTCATGAAACTTGAAAAGAACACTCAATGCTGGTGAAATAATAAGCGAAGACATACCTATAAAGCATTGCACATGTCTATCCATTAGTCCTGAGGCCACAGGTACAGAAGTTCCTTTAGATTTAACCTTCCTTATCCCCATCCTCACAACACCAGCTGGCTCCAAGTGGCAATGAAGAAGCACCACAGGGACCTAATGTGCCCTTTGTTCACACCTCTTTGGTCACGCACCAATGGCTGTTTGCTGGGGAGACAACAATGGTCAAATAGGCAGCAGGACAAGAAGTGACATCAGATGCCAGCAACACTGATGTCATAGAGCTGGAAATAGCTCTCCATTGGGTCCTGATGGCATTTCTAGCTCAAACAGCACAGCATCCTCCTGCCTTCAGCATGTTGTAGCCCCCAGCTAGTATACTCCTTACCCTCCAATGTCCTCTTGTCTTCCCCAAATTCCCCAGCCATTACGCTTCTGCCTCACCTTCACAACCTGGGCCCACCACAGAGACCCTTGGATCAAGCTCACACTTTCACAATCACCACCAAGTGATCACATGATCTTGTTGGCCTCTCACTCTGTTCTTGTCCATAGCAGTGCTCTCCTGACTCCTTCCTCATGCTTGTTTCTGCCCCTTACCCCCCCCCCCCCCCCCCAGCATGCTCCAGCCCAGGACAAGATTAACCTTTTGGTATATCCCTAGGCAAACAAGCACGTTGGCACCCCCCCCCCCCCCCCATTATAATATAAATATATTTTAAAATTTCCACAAATGAGACCCCCTTGGCTTACACTGCTGAGGAAAACCAGAAGAGGATGGCAAAGAAGGTAAAAAACACTGCTCACAAACTCCTCATTCTGCCCAAAGAACCATGTAAGGGGCTGAGAAGAATACATGGATCTCTATGGGCAGTGACAGCTCTGGCCTCCCCCCACTCACCATTCTTTTTGCCAGCAGCTTTCTCACCAGGGCAAAAATCTTTCTTGGTGGCCATTAAGAGAACCCTTCCTAAACATTTGGGCCCTAGGCATGTGCCTAGTTTCCCTATGCATTAATCCTACTCTGCTCTTGCCCCAGCTCAGCACATTCTTCTCCTCCTCAGCAGGTCTCCACCAATGAAATTTTCTTACTGCCTTCTTACCACCTGTCCTTATTCAGAGACATTGTTTTACCAGCACAAATGGACATACAACATAACCCTTTCCTTCTAAACCCAGTCCTCAGGACACACCAAACCAGTCAGGTTTTGAGGATACCCAGAATGCATGTGCATGAGATAAATTTGCATGCACTACTTCCTTTGTATACATATTCAATGTAGATATCCTGAAAATTCGATTGGTTTGGGTATGTTGCGAGGATTGGTTAAGATTAGAGGTGTGTATGGGGGCGGAGACAATGGGAAATCTGCAGGGACAGTGAGGGAATGGCAGCAATATGATGCAGATGGGGTGGGGATGGAAAATAACTGAATGGGGATGGGTGAGGATGGAGACCAGAGATTATGTTCCCAGGCACACCTCAAGTTCAGAACCCTTAAGATCCCTCAAGAGGCCTGATGGAAGCATCAGAAAGTTTAAAGTCTCAGTCCGGGAAAAGGCTGCTACAGAGATGCCAAGTCATCCATTTCCAGACTGAAGGTTTTGGGATAAGCCTGGTTTTGACCTTACAACCCAGAGCAGTGTGGGATTTGTAGTTCCCGCTCCTGCTCATTGAAATTGGTGCTGCAAGTACCATAAATGGGAAATGGGACTTGATATACCCCACCTTTCTGAGGTTTTTGCAACTACATTCAAAGCAGTTTATATATATTCAGGTACTTATTTTGTACCTGGGCAATGGAGAGTTAAGTGACTTGCCCAGAGTCACAAGGAGCTGCAGTGGGAATTGAACTAAGTTCCCAGGATCAAGGTCCACTGCACTAACCACTAAGCTACTCCTCTACTAGCAACATTCTATGTAGAAGCCTGCCCTTGCAGATCACAAATGCGGCCGCGCAGGTTTCTGTTTCTGTGAGTCTGACGTCCTGCACGTACGTGCCTGCGCAGCTGATCTGCTGCAAGGACAGGCTTTGACATGAAACGTTGCTAGTGGGCTAGCAACATGTAGAATCTCAAATAGTAGCAACAGAATCTCAATACTAGCAACATTCTATCTAGAATCTCAAATAGGGAAAGGGAAATGGGACTTGATATACCACCTTTCTGAGGTTTTTGCAACTACATTCAAAGCAGTTTACATATATTCAGGTACTTATTTTGTACCTGGGGCAATGGAGGGTTAAGTGACTTGCCCAGAATCACAAGGAGCTACAGTGGGAATTGAACTCAGTTCCCCAGGATCAAAGTCCACTGCACTAACCACTAGGCTTCTCCTCCACTCCACTAAAGCATCAGGCTGGGGTGGTCAGAATTCTAGGACGGTTCCAAAATCTCCAGCCTGGGGCCTGTGTAATTTGGCATCGACTGCTGCTGTCGTTTTCTTTATACTTCAGTTTGTGATATCTTGTTTTAATTCTGTTTTCAACACATTCATTCCTTTTGCTTTGGCAATGGTCAGTCTATCAGTGGGGGTCAGGGGACAAGGTGTTAACTTCCTATATGGTGCAAATTCTCTGTCTTAACTGAAAAGAGACTGTGCAAGTTGATTCTCATCAGAAAGAGTCCAGGAAACCTGGTGTTGTGGCAGTCTGCAACCTGGAACTGGGTAACTGGCTTCTCTGCTTAACCCTCCATTGCCTCAGATACAAACTTAGGGGCCCTTTTACTAAGCTGAGCTAAAAGGTGGCCTGTGCTATAACTAGTGTGTAGGTTTCCCCCCACGCACTGAGGCCACATTTAGTGCAGCTGTACAATTTTTCATTTCTTCAGTTAATGGCCATGCGCTAATTTCCCAATTAGCGTGTGGCTATTAGCGCATGAGCCCTTACTGGCACCTATTATGTAGGGCTCATACACTAACCATGCACTAATTGGTTGGCAAGGTAGCTGCACTAACCGATTAACGCTGGGCACACCTACTCTCCACCCCCCCCCCCCCCCCCAAAACATGCCTCCAGCGCTAAAAACTAAAAAGTATTTTTTAGCATGTGTGAAGCGTGTGCAGATGCCAAAACTACAGCAGGGTGACTGAGCACACCCCATGGTAGTGCATTTTAGTACATAAGTAAATAAGTGTTGCCATACTGGGACAGAATGACGGTCCATCAAGCCCAGGGTCCTGTTTCCAACAGTGGTCTATCCAGGTCATAAAGTACCTAGCAAGATCCCAAAACAGTACAATACATTTTATGCTACTTATCCCAGAAATAAGCAGTGGATTTTCCCAAGTCCATTTTTAATAATGGCCTATGGACTTCTCTTTTAGTAAGCTAGCCAAACCTTTTTTTAAACCCCACTAAGCTAACCGCTTTTACCACATTCTCTGGCAATGAATTCCAGAGTTTATTTACAGATTGAGTGAAGAAATATTTTCTCCAATTCATTTTAAATGTGCTACTTTGTAGCTTCATTACTTGCCCCCTAGTCCTAGTATTTTTGGAAAGATTGAACAAGCGATTCAAGTCTACCTGTTCCACTCCACTCAATATTTTATATACCTCTATCATATGTCCCCTCAGCTGTCTTTTCTCCAAGCTGAAGAGCTCAAGTTGTTTCAGCCTTTCCTCATAGGGAAGTCGTCCCATCCCCTTTATCATTTTCATCGCCCTTCTCTGTACAATGTCTAATTCCACTATAATCATTTTTTAGATGCGGTGACCAGAACTGTACACAGTATTCAAGATGCGATCGCACCATGGAGCGATACAAAGGCATTACAACATCCTCATTTTTATTTTCCATCTCTTTCCTAATAATTCCTAACATTCTATTTGTTTTCTTTGCCGCCGCAGCACACTGACCACACGTTACTGCTTACTGCAGTTTATACCTACTGTGCCTGAATGAAACTTGCCTTGGAAAAAGTGTGAGCTAAATTCATAATACTATGTAGAGGTAGATAGGCAAAATAGAAAGTACAAGTTATTTCCTTAGATAAACTGTGACGGAGCAGCTTGAATGAAAACCAGGTTGCTCTATTTTGTTTAAGAAAAGATTGAAGTTCCATTTTTCACTTGTGACTCACTGCTTCCTCCTGCTCGCGCCCCTCCACTGCCATGTAACAGTTCACGCATTCCCACTAGAATAGAAACTTCAAAACTGTATATCCTCCCACGAATCTCCCACAACCCCCACCTAAATAAGGCCTTTAAATCAATATATGGAGTGGAGTATAGGAGTAGCCTAGTGGTTAGTACAGTGGACTTTGATCCTGGGGCAACTGAGTTCAATTCCCACTGCAGCTCCTTGTGACTCTGGGGAAGTCACTTAACCCTCCATTACCCCTGGTACAAAATAAGTCCCTGAATATATGTAAACCACTTTGAATGTAGTTGCAAAAAACCTCAGAAAAGCAGTATATCATGTCCCATTTCCCTTTCCCTATATCAATGCAGAAGCCACCTAGACTGAAGTGCCCCACATTTCTGGCAGTCCAGCACTACACAAACTACTTATTTTAAACAAAAGGTTTTGCCTATGGAGAAACTGCCTGCAGCATTTGTTGTGGCTGTCAGGCTGCCTGCGGCTCCCTTACTCCAAGGCTTGGCAGGGTTTCTCAGTCCAGTCCGCGGGACACACCCAACCAGTCAAGTTTTCAGGATATCCACAATCCACCCAATATTTAAAACCATTTAACTGGCCAGGAACAGTTCCTGGCCAGTTAGATGGTACCTAACCAGCAATATTCAGCGGGAGATCACTGGTTATCTCCCACTGAATATTACCAGTTAGCAGACAACTGGTTACATCACATGATAAAACCAGCTATCCACTATTCAGAGCATCACCAGCTAAGTGGAGGAGTGACCTAGTGGTTAAGCACTGGTTTTGCAATCCACAGGTGGCTGGTTCAAATCCCACTATTGCTCTTTCTGATCTTGGGCAAATCACTTAACCCTCCATTGCCTCAGGTACAACTTAGATTGTGAGTCCTCCTGGGACAGAGAAATATCCAGAGTACTTGAATGTAACTCACCTTGAGCTACTACTGAAAAAGGTGTGAGCAAAATCTAAATAAATAAATTTAACTTAACTGGCCGGTGCTAAATATCGACAGGTTATGTTGAGCTTGGCCTGAAAACATCAGGATATTCAATGCTGGTCACCGGAAAAGGCCCGGCTTTGAATATCCAGGATCAGCCCCAACTGCGGGAGCAAGCCAGGCTAACTCCCACAGTCTGAATATTGGGCCTATTAAATATTCATGAGAGAGCTCTGCATGCAATGGAAGCAGTGTATGCATATCTGTATCTGTCTCATGAATATTCATTGTGGATATCCTGAAAACCTAACTGGCTGGGGAGCCTCTGTGACAGGTTTGGGGACCACTGTGATATACAGAGCTGCCAAGTTACCCAGTTCTTTTTGGCTAGTCCTGGTTTTAAATCTACATCCCAAAGCAATGTGGGATTTGTAGTCCTGGATTTCTGCCAACCTCATCCTGGTGCATAATGAGGCATATTTTCAAAGCACTTTGGGAGGCTAAGTTCCATAGGTTTCTATGGAACTTTGGGAGGCTAAGTGCTTTGAAAATATGCCTCTATGTGACCTGAAGCCTAAAATCTCCCTCCTGGAACTGGGTAACTTGAAAGCTCTGGCTACAGGGAATGGGAAGCAACCTGACAGAGCCAGCAGGCAGCTCCTGCTTTCCTGGGCAACCGCTGGGATATACCACTTGTACTATAGATGAACTCCCAGGTCATTGATTTATGAGCTAGCCATGCCAAAGGGGGAGGGGGAAGGAATGGGATTTGATATACCGCTTTTCTGTGGTTACAATCAAAGCAGTTTATATATTTATTTATTACATTTGTACCCCGCTCTTTCCCACATACAGCAGGTTCAGTGCAGCTTACATAGTAAAAGAAAGCATCTTACATGGTAAAGAATACAGTAAAAACAAGGAAATGTAGGAACAGTATTATAAATTGTGATGATCATAACTACTTACATTATGAAAGGCATTACAAAGGACATGTGAAAAGAATATTTTGAGCTGAGAAAAACACATTAGGGAAGGTAGACAAGGATAGGATAGGTGAAAGGGAAGGAGATTGGGAGGGAAATGGTAGAAGGATGGAGGAGAGAAGATAAGGGATTGATTATAAGGGGATTCATGAATAAGGTCAGATATATCATTGGGGTCAAAGTTAGTGTCGATGTCGTAGTACATACAGGTACTTATTTTGTAAGCACTGGTTTAATATGGATATCCTGAAAACCTGACTTGCCAGGACCAGGTTTGGGAACCACTGCATTAGGCCCTGGATCCATGAGAGAGGATAAACATGCAGAATGTTCCTGCATGTGGCTCAGTCCAGTGGCCTGTCATTCACAGTGGAGACCCAGACTCTCTCTTGATGTACAAAATACTTCTTGCTTCTCAGTCTCATCAGAGCTTGGACTAGGGTTGCCATATGGCTCCAGAAAAAGGAAGACACATTGATCCAGCCTGGGTTTTGCTTCAATTGAAAGCAATGGAAGTAAAACCCAGACTGGCTCAATCTGACCTCCTTCTGGAGCCATATGGTAACCCTAGCTTGGACTATGTCTGAAGTGGTAACCATAGGCCTCGGAATGGAGACCAGAGCAAAGTGTTTCTGTTCCTGTCAAATAGCAAGATAGTAAGAAGAGGGTGCTTGATTGATGTGTGCCTGAGGAGAGAGAGGCAGAGGCTGATGTCTCCCTAAGACCTGGCAAGAAGCAAGCTAGAGAGAAGCTGTACGGAATGACCACCTTAGGGGAGCCAGACAGGACACCTAGGGCCTTACAGGTAGCTTATCTCTTCTTAGACATAAACTGAAGCAGCCATACTTCCGGAGAAGGTGAAAATGTAATTTTGAGCAGGTGTGATAACAGCCCTGGCACCCCCATGCTTCTATCCTAAGGGCCGATGCTTCCGTTCACACAGATTATTTTCATGGCGCTTTTAGATACATCGGAGGCGGAATAAATGAATCATATTTTGACTCTTTTCCTTTTATTTTACTTTAATAAGTACAAGTGAAGGGAGCCAACAGAAGCAGAAGTTGTCCAGCTACCAAAAGAAAACGTGTGGAACAAGCAGCAGTGCCCCCTCCATCGAAGCACACACAAGCACAGAACAAAATACAGCACAGGCAGCTCTCTCTCTCTCTCTCTGCCTTTCCACAGAAAAGGGACAGCACAGGCAGAAGCAGTCTAATCTTCCCTCACACAAATTCATACCCAGCCCCACCACAAAACAAAATACAGCACAGGCAGCTCTCTCTCTCTGTCTGTCTGTCTCTCTCTCTCTCTTGCTTTCACGTCTCTCTCTCTCTCTCTCTCTCTCTCTCTCTCTCTCTCACTTTCCTTCTCTCTCTCTCTCTCTCTCTCTCTCTATACTTCAACAAAACAAGAACAGAACAGACAGAAGCAGTGCAATCTTCCCTCACACTGCTCTACCACAGAACAGAGACTGCACAGGCAACACACATACACAACCAAAATACAGCACAGGCAGCATACATGCACTTCTCTCTCTCTCTCTCTCTCTCTCTCTCTCTCTCTCTCTCTCTCTCTGCCCTAACTCAGAACAGGGTCAGCACAGGCAACAGCAGGGCAAGTTTTTTTTACATAGAAACACGCATTGCCCCTGCACAGTATAACACAAACAACATCAGTACAGTCTCCTCTCTACACACACATACACACTGCCCCACCACAGAACAAGTACTTTATGTATTGTAAACTGTCTTGACAAGCCCTGCATATTAGGCAGTATATTGTCTAAATGATGATAAATGATAAAGTACAGCACAGTCACCAGCAGTGAAAATCCCCCCCCCCCCCCCCCCCACACACACACACAAACATACAGACACACACTACGCCACCAAAGAACAAGTACAGCATGAGCAGGGCTGGCCATAGCAGTAGGCACACTAGGCATTCACCTAAGATGGCAGAATTGGGGGGTGATGGCAAGGTGCCAGTGCAGCACTTTAAAAGCTGCTATTAGTGTAACCGCTGTCCTTGAGTAGGTGCTGAAAGCCTGTTATGCCCTCTTCCCTCCATCAAAGACTGAGTAAAAGGGGATAAGATGAATCAGGCTTTGAGTTGTAGGTATGCTCAAGCCCCCCCTCCCCACTGTGCAGACTGTGACTTTTGTAATTGCAGAAGCCAGAGGACTGCACAGAGGTAGTGTGGAAGTGGAAGAGGCAGATGAGGGGAGGAAGCAAGCTGGGATGGAAGGGAGAATGATGCTGGACACAGAGGACTTGTATGGCCTTAACCATTGGCCTGAGCGTGCGGTGCATACAGCTGAAGGGTCACCTGGAACATCAGATTCCCCTTAGTCTGGCCCTGAACACAGGCAGAAAACGCTGCAACTTTTCCTCACGTACACACTGTCCCACCACAGAACAGGTCCAGCATAGACAGCATCAGTACAACCTCCCTCCCCCACCCAAAAGAACAAGTTCAGCATAGGTAGCAGCAGTACAAGCACCCGTTGCCACCACCTAATAACCTAAAGGTTATTTTGGGGAACAGTTCTAATTTTATGGAGTAAACTCCCAGAAGGGATTACAAGTGTTACAGATTTGGCTCAGTTTTGTTGAAAATTAAAAATGTGGTTGTTCCTAAAGCACAGATTACATGATGGCACATAGGAAGAGGTTGAAATAGAGCCTGTGTAAGGATATTGGGCACTCTAGGCGTAGGAACCAGCTCTCTGGGTGCTGTGAATGATTAAGCACCCCCATTACTGAGCAAACTCTTTGACTGTGTCTAGGAAGGGATAATTCCCATTGGGTTTAGCACCACCAATCATTTAAAAAAGTTGGCTCCTATGACTGTAGGTGAACCTTCAGCCCAATGGTTCCCAAACCTGGTCCTGGAGGCACCCCAGCCGGTCAGGTTTTCAGGATATCCATAATGAATATTCATGAGAGAAACAGAGAAAAATGTAGGCAGATAAAGACCATATGGCCTATCCATTCTGTCCATTCATGCCATCTACTCTCCCTATCACTCAGATATCCTAAATACTTGTCCCAAGTTCTGTTCCAAGGGTCTCTCTGATTTTGTCTCCATCACTTCCACTAGGAGATTGTTTCATGAATTCACCACCCTTTCTGTGAAGAAGTATTTCCTCAGGTTACTTCCAAATCTATCCCTTTTCATCTTCATCCTATGCCCCCTTGATCCAGAGCTTCCTTTCGGTTGAAAGAGACTCACCCCCTGTGCATTTATGCCACGTAGGTATTTAAATAAATGTCTCTATCATATCTCTCCTCTCCTGCCTTTCTTTCAAAGTATACATATTGAGATCTTTAAGTCTGTCCCCATACGCTTTTTGATGAAGACAACTGAATATTTTAGTAGCCGTCCTCTGTACCGACTCCATCCTGTTTATCTCTTTTTGAAGGATAAGTCTCCAGAATTGTACACAATATTCTAAATGAGGTCTCACCAGAGTCTTATACAGGGGCATCATCACCTCCTTTTCCTACTGGCCATTCTTCTCCCTGCACCCAAGCATCCTTCAAGCTTTCACTGCCACTTTAAGATCATCACATATGACCACATCCAAGTCCCGCTCCTCGGTCGTGCAAAAAAGTTCTTCACCCCCTAAACTGTATCGTTCCCTTGGGGTTTTGCAACCCAAATGCATGACCTGCACTTTTTAGCATTAAATCGTAGCTTCCAAATTCCAGACCATTCCTCTAGCTTCGCTAAGTCCTTCCTCATGTTATCCACACCCTATTGTAGATTTTGGTATCATCCGCAAAGAGACAAACTACTACTACTACTATTTAGCATTTCTATAGCGCTGCAAGGCGTACGCAGCGCTGCACAAACATAGAAGAAAGACAGTCTCTGCTTAAAGAGCTTACAATCTAATAGACAAAAAAAAAAAAAGCAAATCAAATCAATTAATGTGTACAGGAAGGAGGAGAAGAGGGTAGGTGGAGGCGAGTGGTTACAAGTGGTTACGAGTCAAAAGCAATGTTAAATAGGTGGGCTTTTAGTCTAGATTTAAAGGTGGCCAAGGATGGGCAAGACATAGGGGCTCAGGAAGTTTATTCCAGGCGTAGGGTGCAGCGAGACAGAAGGCGCGAAGTCTGGAGTTGGCAGTAGTGGAGAAGGGAACAGATAAGAAGGATTTATCCATGGAGCGGAGTGCATGGGAAGGGGTGTAGGGGAGGACGAGTGTGGAGAGATACTGGGGAGCAGCAGAGTGAGTACATTTATAGGTTAGTAGAAGAAGTTTGAACAGGATGCGAAAATGGATAGGGAGCCAGTGAAGTGACTTGAGGAGAGGGGTAGTATGAGTAAAGTGACCCTGGCAGAAGACGAGATGGGCAGCAGAGTTTTGAACCAATTAGAGAGGAGAGAGGTGACTAAGTGGGAGGCCAGCAAGAAGCAGATTGCAGTAGTCTAAACGAGAGGTGACAAGGGTGTGGATGAGGGTTTTGGTAGAGTGCTCGGAAAGGGGCGGATTTTACGGATGTTGTAAAGAAAGAAACGACAGGTCTTGGCGGTCTGCTGGATATGAGCAGAGAAGGAGAGAGAAGAGTCAAAGATAACCCCAAGGTTTCGAGCTGAGGAGACAGGGAGAATGAGAGAGCCAGCAACAGAAATAGAAAATGAGGGGAGTGGGGAGGTGGGTTTGAGGGGAAAAATGAGAAGCTCGGTTTTGGTCATGTTTAATTTCAGGTGGCATTGAGACATCCAGACAGCAATGTCAGACAAGCATGCTGAAACTTTGGTTTGGATGCAAGGTGAGATATCAGGGGTAGAAAGGTAGATTTGGGAGTCATCAGCATAGAGATGGTAGGAAAAGCCATGGGATGAGATTAATGAACCAAGTGAAGAAGTGTAGATAGAAAAGAGGAGGGGACCGAGAACAGAACCCTGAGGTACGCCGACAGGCAGAGGGATAGAAGTAGAAGAGGATCCACCAGAGTGAACACTGAAGGTGCAGAGGGAGAGGTAGGAAGAGAACCAGGAAAGGACAGAGCCCTGGAATCCAAGTGAGGACAGGGTATCGAGGAGTATGCTGTGATCGACAGTGTCAAAAGCAGCGGAAAGATCAAGAAGAATGAGGATGGAATAGAGACCTCTGGATTTAGCCAGACAGGCCTTCAGCAATATTGCTTATACAAATTTTTTAAAGAATCAAACTTTAGGGCACACCACTGGTAATATCCTTTTACTCAGAATGAGCTCCATTTACTACTACCCTCTGTGGCCTTCCACTCAACCAGTTCCTAACCCAGTCAGTCACTTTAGGGCCCATCACAAGTGCACTCAGTTCATTTATTAGTCATCAATGAGGAAACGTGTCAAAGGCTTTGTTAAAATCTAAATACACCACATCTAGCATTCTCCCTTGATCCAACTCTGGTCACCCAATCAAAGAACTTAATCAGATTTGTGTGACAAGGCCTGCCTCTACTGAAACCATGTTGCCTTGGGTTCTGTAATCCATTGGATTCCAAAAACTTTACTATTCTCTATTTTAAGTGTTTTTGTAATTTACTTACTACAGAAGTCAGACTTCCTAGCCTGTAGTTCCCAACCTCTTCCTTACTTCCACTTTTTTGGAGGGAGGCCATGTGAGGGGCTTTATAGAACACTGCCCCTCACAATTAAGAATAGTCCCTTAGCTAGTCTGAGCCACCTTAAAACCACTAGTTCCGCCCAGGGAGAAAGTGAGATGGGAGGGGTGGAGCCAAAAGGGCAGGAACCAGGAAGTATAAAAGGAGGGCCAGAGTGGTGTAAGGAGGCCCAGGGAAGGAAGAGGTGAAGCACCAACATACGCCTGTATGACATATGTCTAGCTACTGTGACCAGGCTGAGATAAGCCAACTTTTGATTTGAAGATTTGGAAGCCTTGTTCTGAGGTCTGGCTAGGGCCAGACCTGGAAACCCAGAGAAAGAGAGAGAGAGAGAGAGCGAGCAAAAACTTACAGACTGTGTTTGGGGCGTGGCAATCACAAGCTGCAGACTATGATTTGGGCCCTGCCAGCCACAGCCCTGATTAAGACTTTGTTCTCGGAAGTAAAGAGAATTTACCTATGTTCCTGGACCTGTAAAGTAACAGGCATCAGACTAAAGTTTAATAAAGCACTTATTTCATGGTTAAACTTTGTCCGGCTATGTTATTATGAAAGCCCACCCTCACTCCCTCACTCACAGTATCACGTGTTGTGGCAGCGGTGGGATTTGGAGCTTATCTTGCCTGGGGAAGCTGGATCCTTGACCTCTGGGGCTCTGGACCTATTGAAGATACCATGCTGAGATGTTGGCCAAAGGGGGTTAGACCTTCCCTAGTTAGGGGGGGGGGGGGGGATGACACATGTAATTAGTGCCAGACAGGCAGGGTTTGTTTTTGTTTTTCTCATGCCATGCACATTTCCAGGAAAGTCTGCTATAGCAAAAACATGAGGCCACTCCAGGCCCTATTGGAAGGCCAGCAGCAGCTGCAACAATTAGTACAGAGGCAATGGGAGAACAGCAAGCCTCCCAAAGATCTCTGGAAGCCCAGCAGAGCTCTCTGACCCAAATGATACAAGCCTTACAGTCTTCCAGGTTGCAGCCTCTGGATCCAGTGTTACCGAAGATAGTACCAGAGGATGACCTAGACTATTTCCTGACCAATTTTGAAAGAACCACCCGCCTTGCTGGTTGGGCAGCTTACCTAGGGAATTTACTGACTGGTGGCAACCAAATGATATTCCAAGATGTCAATTCCGATGGGACGGTCACCTAAGCAGAAGTAAAAGGCACCATTTTGGAGAGGGCAGGCTGTACCCAAGAGGCCTACCAGCAGCATTTCTGGAAGGGGTCGCTGCAATTTAAAGAAATCCTCTGGAGTTTCTTCTACTGACTCAAGGAGGTACCCTGGAGATTGCTGCAACCAGAAGGCAAGATGGGCTCAGAGATCGCAAGAATCATCCTCCTGGAGCAGTTCCTTGAAGGGTTATCCCTGCCTATGAAACAGTGAGTGAGGCGATACCCTAAATTTATCCCAGAGATTGCTTTAGAAGCGGCCAAAGCCATCTACCAAGCACAACCAGAGTCAGAAATTTACAAAGAAAATAAGCAGACTGGAAGTCCTGGGAGAAAAGGGAAAAGGCTGGACCAGACAATCAGAGGGATGAGAAACCACCCTTCAGCTCGGGATCTCCAAGGAAGGGGTTGGAACAATGGAAGCCCTCATCTCTATGAACACACCGCACACCCTTAACCCAGTCATGGGATCCTTACTTCCCCACCTGTTTCAGATATGGGTGAAGAGGGTCATATAGCTAGGGACTGCCAAGAGCTAGCCAAAGGCACCATTGATGTGAATATGGTAGTCACACATGACTGTAATTTTGTGGAAGCTTCCTATTCGGAAAGTAGAAATTGTGTATTACAAGTTGAGCTGGAAGGACACCCATATCAAGCACTAGTGGGCTCTGGTAATGTCAAGACCCTTGTTCAAAGAGAGATACTCAACCATCTGCAATTGAATTACGAGTGGACTATGACTCTGGTATGCATACATGGTGACCAGAGGCAGTACCCAACAGCTCATGTATCCTTTAAACAACTGTAGAGCAAGCTCAGCTGGAAGTAGCAGTGTTGCCTTGGCTTCCTTACCCAGTAGTTTTGAGCCAGGATTTCCCAAATTTCGATGCCATCTGGGACCAGCTGATCGCTGGCCCAATGAAAGAGGAAGAGTCTTTCCCTAAGATCTGTCTGCTGGAGGACTCTGACTTGTGTACCAAAAGCCCAAAATTGCTGCCACCAGAGGCAGTTACAGAAAAACTGCATTGCTCTCTGAATCTAGGAGCTGCAGTGGATGGAGATCTGGAGCCAGAGGAAGATGGAGGTCCAGACACCCCAGACCCTTTAGACAGCCTACCCGAATAAAGTAGCGAAGGAGCTACAAGGAATTTTAAAAGGGCACAGTCAGAGGATGAATCCCTTAGAGCAGCCCAAGCTAGGGTTGTTATGGTACATGGGAATCCTGTGGGAATCCTGTTAGCATTGGGAGCATTTCAGTCCACATTTGATTTTGTAACTTGAGAGAATACTTAACCCCGGAAGTGGGAATAAATGCTGCTGAAATGCCTTACCACACCTTGTTATTGGTGTCAGGTATGGGTCTGGTCTCCAGCATCGGATTTTTTGAATGCATGAAAAGAAGCAACGGATAAAGCTAAGTGACTTTTTTAAATATATGAAGATGAATTTATTCAACCAATAATGCCCGACACAGGCCGTGTTTCGCCCACACATGGGCTGCCTCAGGGGCTATAAATACAATCATATTAACAATACGCATATTAATATAATTGTATTTGTTTATTTATAGCCCCTGAGGCGGCCCATGTGTGGGCCAAACACGGCATGTGTCAGGCATTGTTGGTTGAATAAATTCATCTTCATATAAATTTCTTCATCTGTTCTCTTTTTTTGTTGCCTTTTTGAAATGCATGTCATTTGACTTTTGAAAGAATTGTTTGTTTTTGACATTTTGTATAATAAAATGGATATATTGAATGCTAGGGGTGGCACAAGTGATTAGAATCATTGGCAAAGGTCGTTGACCTGAAATGGCATAGGCCATAAGAAAAATGTCAGGAAGTATTTTTTCACGGAGAGAGTGGTGGATGCTTGGAATGCACTCCCGCGGGAGGTGGTGGAGATGAAAACGGTAACGGAATTCAAAAATGCGTGGGATAAACATAAAGGAATCCTGTTCAGAAGGAAAGGATCCTCAGAAGCTTAGCGAAGATTGGGTGGCAGAGCCGGTGGTGGGAGGCGGGGCTGGTGGTTGGGAGGCGGGGCTAGTGCTGGGCAGACTTATACGGTCTGTGCCCTGAAAATGGCAGATACAAATCAAGGTCAGGTATACACATAAAGTAGCACATATGAGTTTACCTTGTTGGGCAGACTGGATGGACCGTGCAGGTCTTTCTCTGCCATCATCTACTATGTTACTATCGTTACTATGTTACTATTCTGTAATGGAATCTTCTTGGTGCCAAGATGCCATTATAGAACTGGCACTCAGCACATGACATCGAGGCTCCTAGTTATACAATTGCCCCCTAAGTTTGTACCTGAGGCAATGGAGGGTGAAGTGACTTGCCCAAGATCTCATGGAGCATCGGTGGGATTTGAACTCGACGTCCCCACTTTCAGCATGCTAGTCTACTCCACAGTAAGATGACTTGGAAGAATTTGCTGCGGCTTGGTAAGTTATTCAGCTTGGCATAAAAATTCAAGATTCTCTCGTTTGAAGACTCAAGAAGCAGAGATAACTGTACAAACAAAGACTGGATATTGCTGAACATAATGATGGAGACAGTACAATAAGCTTCCAGTTCCTTGGCTACAGGGACTTTGTTTCTCCTAAATAAGCTTGAAATGATAGTGAACCTGGTGCAATGTAGGAATCTGCATCCCATTAATTTTCCTAAAATTAAACAGGTGTATCCACTAGATATGTTTAAAAATTTACTAAACAAATCAGATTCACTCTGCAGGATGTTCTGAATCAATACCATTACAAAAATACCATCTGCTTCTTTTATCGTTAATTCACATGTTGACATTTAAGTATTTATGAAACACTGTGGACAGAGTTAAATATCAAACATTTAAGGGTTATCACACCAGAAAGGGGTCAGTGAATTTTAGCACAATGATCCCAGCTCACATTTATTTTTGTCTTCATACAATCTAAATGATGTGTCTCTTTTCTGTATTTTTTAGTTTTTGCAAATAAACATATTCTCTAAAAATGGAGTCACTATGATACAAGCTGCCAGCAAAATTGGCCCCGTTTCAAATTAGATCTTCAACAGGGAGTTGTACTTTGCATTTAGTCCCTAGAGAGTTTTGTCTATCTCCGGGGAGAGGGCTAAAGATTCAGTGCAAGGAGAGGTTGCCTGATGAATCGGATGTGAAACATGACCACGAATGATACATATCTGTCTCACTTTTGCTGTCATCTTGCTTTATGGTGACTCCATTTTGAGAGGATATTTTCTCTGCTCTCCTTGATAGGGCAGTGGAACACTTTGTTTTGTTTGGCTCCTCCAATCACAAATCTCCAGCCCTGCCCTCAAGCTCTGTAGCTGTTGATGCTCTACATAGCTGCCGAAAGGGGGGGCAAAATTCCCCAGGCCTGGGGGGGCCCAGCATAGGGGTCTCTCTTTCTCTCTTGCTCCCGATGGGACCAGGGTGATCGCGTCCTGACAGGAGCAGGAAAGAAAAAACTCCAGTTACGGGCCCCCCTTGCATTGCCTGTCTAGCAGCTGCTGGGCCCTCAGGCCGCGCATGCTCAGTTTTGAGACTGAGCATTTGCAACCTGAGGAAAGCAGCTGCAGGGGCAGACAATGCTGGGCAAAGAAGGAGCTGCGCTGCCCCCAGCTGGCGGGGCCAGTCAAGGTACTTCAGGCGGGCGGGAAGGAAGGGTTACGGTGGTGGCAATGACAATTGGGGGGGGGCAATTCTAACCCAGGCCCGGCTCAGTCTCCTGGCAGCCCTGATGCTCTATGGGGTATACAATTGCTCAGGCCATGGCTCAGTGGCCCCCTCATTCCCTTACCTCTGCTAAGTACCTGTATCTTGCCAGAGAGAGCTTCCTTGTGGAGTTTTGTTCTGTCTATGTCTCTATACAGACCATCTAGGTCTCTCTCTAGAGATCACCTGTCTGTGTCCCTCTTTGTACAAGTCACCTGTCAATCTCTGCAGAGACTGTGTCCCTTTATCTACTGATTACCTGCACGTGTCTTTCTCTGTACTCATGTAGTCTTTTAGTGATTCTGATTCAGTCAAATTTATGGACAAGACAATTTGTACATTTGTCTTTTGAGTAGTTCACAAAGGGGTCCTAATGCAGCGAAAGAGAAATGTCTATAAAGGGAAAGGGAAATGGGACTTGATATACTGCCTTTCTGAGGTTTTTGCAACTACATTCAGGTACTTATTTTGTACCAGGGGCAATGGAGGGTTAAGTGACTTGCCCAGAGTCACAAGGAGCTGCAGTGGGAATTGAACTCAGTTCCCCAAGGTCAAAGTCCATTGCACTAACCACTAGGCTACTCCTCCACTAGCAACATGCCATGTAGAAGCCTGCCCTTGCAGGTCAGCAATGCGGGGCCGTGCAGGCTTCTGTTTCTGCGAGTCTGACATCCTGCACATACATGCAGGATGTCAGACTCACAGAAACAAAGAAGCCTTTGTGGCCCAGTTGCTGATCTGCAAGTGCAGGCTTCTACATGGAATGTTGCTAGTGGAATAGCAACATTCCATGTAGAATCTTAAATAGTAGCAACATTCCATGTAGAATCTCCAATAGGGAAAGGGAAATGGGACTTGATAGACTGCCTTTCTGAGGTTTTTGCAACTACATTCAAAGCGGTTTACATATATTCAGGGACTTATTTTGTACCAGGGGCAATGGAGGGTTAAGTGACTTGCCCAGAGTCACAAGGGGCTGCAGTGGGAATTGAACTCAATTCCCCAGGACCAAAGTCCACTGCACTAACCACTAGGCTACTCCTCCACTCATAAAGCAAGTGTCATAAAGCATCATTTGGATGGATTTCTTCTCAAAATGTCCAAATCGGTATTTTCTAAACTTATTTTGCAGACGTTTATCTATGCATTTCGTCTGCGGTGTGTTCAAATTACAAGGGGGAGGGGTGGGTGCTTTTCAAAGGTGGAATTAGGGCATGCCTAACACTTGGACATTTTACAGCCATAATGGAACAAAACAAAAATGTCTAGGGTGAAAATTTCAATGTTTTGGTGTAGACATGTTTTTATAATGAATAAGACAAAAAAAGATGCCCTAAATAACCAGAAGGAATCAAGGATGACCCCCCTTACTCCCCTAGTGGTCACTGACATCCTCCCACCCCCCAAAATATGAAGAAAAATAGTATTCACTAGCCTTTATGACAGCCTTAGATGTTATAGCTTGGTCCATTAGAGCAGCAGGTAGGTCCCTGGAGTAGTGTAGTGGCGGGTGCAGTGCACTGTAGAGAAGTAGACCTAGGACCATACCTCCCCTACCTGTTACACTTGTGGTGGAAACTGTGAGCCCTCCAAAACTCACCGGAATCCCACTGTACCCACATTAAATCAATCACCTTACTTTCTAACTCTTCCTACTTTCTTACCCTTCTATATGTTACATCTTTGCTTTGCCCTTCGCTATCACTTATAATGAGAAGTTTCAAGAGAAGAGGACATTTCTCTGGTAAATGAACACTATTTTGCTTTGTGCTTTGGGAACGTAAATATTGGGGTTTAAAGGAGGAATTGTAGATTAGTGATAGGCAAAATAAAAATATAAAAAGGTTTTAAAAACCTTGTACCACAGCATTAACAGATATAATCTAGCAGGTACTGCAGGATCTAGTTTAGTCTTCCCACCCCTAGGACAACTCTGAATTTATAGTCAGTTATTGTAATTAGGGTAACAAGCAAGGAGTGCTCTTACAGAGCTTTAAATACATTTCACTACCATCTAAGAAGGAAACACTAAATAAATCATACAATATACTATATAAACTAAAAGACACTTTATATTAGGCTAATATCCTTAATACCGTAGCAAGTTTTAAATTATTGAAAAACTCAAAAACACTAAGATGGAGTCAGCAGTCCAGCAGCGAGAGGGGTGCTCTCCAGTCTTTTGCACTGAGTGTTACATGTATGATTATCTCCCAGTTGGTGAGATGTCATATGTGTGTGCCCGATGCAAAGAGCTCCCAGCTCTCAGAGAACAGGTCTGTTCTCTTGAGGCTAGAGTAGCAGACTTGGTGGAGCTAAGGGAGACAGAGAGGTACATAGAGGAGACCTACAGGGATGTTGTAGAGAAGTCCCACCTCCAGTCGGGTAGCCACTGCTACCTTGGAGGAGGGAGGTCTCCTAGAAGGAGAGCATCACCCTGGTGAAGTAGGAAGTACTTCTGTAGCCAGGACATGCCCACCAGGGGATGTACTATCCTCTCGCACCGAGGATATGTCTCCAAGTGCTGCCAGGGAGGGAAAGGTTAGGACAGCTGTTGTAGTTGGTGATTCGATCATTAGGCATATAGATAGTTGGGTGGCTGGTGGACATGAGGATCGCCTGGTGACTTGCCTGCCTGGTGTGAAGGTGGCAGACCTCACGCGTCACCTAGATAGGATTTTAGATAGTACTGGGGAGGAGCCGGCTGTCTTGGTACATGTGGGTACCAATGACATAGGAAGATGTGGAAGAGAGGTTCTGGAAGCCAAATTTAGGCTCTTAGGTAGAAAGCTCAAATCCAGATCCTCTAAGGTAGTATTTTCTGAAATGCTACCCGTTCTACATGCAGGGCCCAAGAGACAGGCAGAGCTCCGGAGTCTCAATGCGTGGATGAGACGATGGTGCGGGGAGGAGGGTTTTAGATTTGTTAGGAACTGGGCAACATTCTGGGGAAGGGGGAGCCTATTCTGAAAGGATGGGTTACACCTTAACCAGGGTGGGACCAGGCTGCTGGCATCGGCATTTAAAAAGGAGATAGAGCAGCTTTTAAACTAGAAACGGGGAGAAGGCCGACAGTCACTCAAAAGCACATGGTTCGGGATAAGGTATCTTTCAAAGATATCACCAAAACAAGGAAGACAGGGTATCCTGATAGTGAGGTTGCAAAAGAGACCATAGTAGATCAGGTGTCCTTAAATAAAAATAAAAAACAGACAAAAGATTGCAAATTAATACTGTCAAGTACTAAGCATGATGTAAATAGAAACAACAAACATAGTTTGAAATGTCTGTATGCGAATGCCAAGAGCCTAAGAAATAAGATGGGAGAGTTAGAATGTATTGCACTAATTGAAAAATTAGATATAATAAGCATCTCTGAGACCTGGTGAAAGGAGGATAATCAGTGGGACACTGTCATACCGGGGTACAAATTATATCGTAGTGATAGGGTGGATCGAATTGGTGGAGGGGTAGCATTGTATAACGAGAGCCTTGAATCAAATAGATTGAAAATTCTGCAGGAAACAAAACACTTCTTCGAATCACTGTGGATTGAAATTCCAGGTGTAAAGGGGAAAAGGATAGTGATAGCAGTGTACTACCGTCCTCCTGGCCAGGATTTACAGATGGATGCAGAAATGTTAAAGGAAATTAAGGACGCAAACAAACTGAGCAACACAATAATAATGGTGATTTCAATTACCCCGATATTGACTGGGTAAATGTAACATCGGGGCACACTAGGGAGGTAAAATTCCTTGATGAAATCAAGGACAGCTTTATGGAGCAGCTAGTACAGAAGCCGACGAAAGAAGGAAAAATTCTAGACCTTAGTGGAGCACGTGATCTGGTACGGGAGGAAATGGTGCTAGGGCCGCTTGATAACAGTGATCATAATATGATTAGATTTGAAATTAGCTTTGAAGTAAGTATACATAGGAAATCAAATACATTAGTGTTTAACTTTAAAAAAGGAGACTATGATAAAATGAGAAGAACTTAGAGGATCGGCTGCGAGGGTCAAAAATTTACATCAAGCGTGGATGCTGTTCACAAACACCATCCTGGAAGCCCAGGCCAAATATATTCCACATATTAAAAAAGGAGGACAGAAGACCAAATGACAGCCGGTTAAAAAGTGAGGCTCAGGAAGCTATTAGAGCTAAAAGAAAATCCTTCAGACTATGGAAGAAGGAACCGACTGAAAATAATAAGAAACAGCATAAGGATTGTCAAGACAAATGCAAAGCACTGATAAAGAAGGCTAAGAGGGACTTCGAAAAAAAGATTGCGTTGGAGGCAAAAACACATAGTAAAAATTTTTTAGGTATATTAAAAGCAGGAAGCCAGCAAAAGAATCGGTTGGACAGCTAGATGACTGAGGAGTAAAGGGGTGATCAGGGAAGACAAAGCCGTAGCGGAGAGATTAATTCTTTGCTTCGGTCTTCACCGAGGAACATTTGGGTGGGATACCGGTACCAGAAATGGTATTTGAAGCTGACGAGTTGGAGAAACTTTATGAATTCTCTGTAAACCTGGAGGATGTAATGGGGCAGTTCTACAAACTGAAGAGTAGCAAATCTCCTGGACCGGATGGTATTCATCCCAGAATACTGAGAGAACTGAAAAATGAGCTTGCGGAGCTATTGTTAGTAATATGTAATTTATCCTTAAAATTGAGCGTGGTACTGGAAGATTGGAGGGTGGCCAACGTAACGCAGATTTTTTAAAAAGGTTCCAAAGGAGATCCGGGAAATTATAGACCGGTGAGTCTGACGTCAGTGCCAGGCAAAATGGTAGAGACTATTATTAAGAACAAAATTACAGAGCACATTCAAAAGCATGGATTAATGAGACAAAGTCAACATGGATTTAGTGAAGGGAAATCTTGCCTCACCAATCTACTGCATTTCTTTGAAGAGGTGAACAAACATGTGGATAAAGGTGAGCCGGTTGATATTGTGTATCTGGATTTTCAGAAGGCGTTTGACAAAGTACCTCATGAAAGACTCCAGAGGAAATTGGAGAGTCATGGGATAGGAGGTAGTGTTCTATTGTGGATTAAAAACTGGTTAAAAGATAGAAAACAAAGAGTAGGGTTAAATGGTCAGTATTCTCAATGGAGAAGGGTAATTAGTGGGGCTCCCCAGGGGTCTGTGCTGGGACCGCTGCTTTTTAACATATATATAAATGACCTAGAGATGGGAGTAACTAGTGAGGTAAATAAATTTGCTGATGACACAAAGTTATTCAAAGTCGTTAAATCGCAGGAGGATTGTGAAAAATTACAAGAGGACCTTACGAGACTGGGAGACTGGGCGTTTAAATGGCAGATGATGTTTAATGTGAGCAAGTGCAAAGTGATGCATGTGGGAAATAGGAACCCGAATTATAGCTACGTCATGCAAGGTACCACGTTAGGAGTCACGGACCAAGAAAGGGATCTAGGTGTCGTCGTTGACGATACGCTGATACCTTGTGTGCTGCTATGGCTAAGAAAGCAAATAGAATGTTAGGTATTATTAGGAAAGGAATGGAAAACAAAAATAAGGATGTTATAATGCCTTTGTATCGCTCCATGGTGCGACCGCACCTCAAATACTGCGTTCAATTCTGGTCGCCGCATCCCAAAAAACATATAGTGGAATTAGAAAAGGTGCAGTGAAGGGCGACGAAAATGATAAAGGGGATGGGACGACTTCCCTATGAGGAAAGGCTAAAGCGGCTAGGGCTCTTCAGCTTGGAGAAAAGGCGGCTGAGAGGAGATATGATAGAGGTCTATAAAAAAATGAGTGGAGTTGAACAGGTAGATGTGAAGCGTCTGTTTACACTTTCCAAAAATACTAGGACTAGGGGTCCTGCGATGAAGCTACAATGTAGTAAATTTAAAATGAATTGGAGAAAATCTTTCTTCACTCAACGTGTAATTAAACTCTGGAATTCGTTGCCAGAGAATGTGGTAAAGGCGGTGAGCTTAGCGGAGTTTAAAAAATGTTTGGATGGCTTCCTAAAAGAAAAGTCCATAGACCACTATTAAATGGACTTGGGGAAAATCCACTATTTCTGGGATAAGCAGTATAAAATGTTTTGTACTTTTTTGGGATCTTGCCAGGTATTTGTGACCTGGATTGGCCACTGTTGGAAACAGGATGCTGAACTTGATGGACCTTTGGTCTTTCCCAGTATGGCAATACTTATGTACTTATGTAATGTTCTATTACGTATTGTGTTGACATTGTAAATAGTATACCATGCCATACTTTGTATTGTTTTTGAATATTTTTACTGCTGTAATTGTCTATTGCTCATGTTTGATCTATTCTTACTGTACAACGCCTTGAGTGAATTCCTTCAAAAAGGCGGTAAATAAATCCTAATAAATAAATAAACAAAATAAAATATAGGTGCTCCCTTCATCCATAAGGTCTATTGTAGTGGTGTACAGTTGGGGGTAGTGGGATTTGGAGGGCTCAGCAAACAAGATGAAGGAGCAACCGTGTGATGTGTACCTGGAAGCATTTATATGAAGTCGTATACTTCTGTGGACTTCATATAAGGTTTACCTTAGGGTTCCCCATTGCTCTCCTGGGATGTCTGGGGGACAAGTGTGCTAAAAATGCTGGCCCCTTCTACATCCCAATGGCTTGATTTTCTCTGTTTTTCACTTGTACTTTTTTTTTTAATGGCCTGAAAAAATAAATGCACAGAGCATAAAACCTTGTTACAAATGGTAATTTTTGAGAAAAAAAAAAAAAAAGATAGACTTTTGCAGTTTCGAAAATGGCCATACTTCCTATTCAGATTTAGGATGTTTAGCGCAAAATGTTCAAAGCTCGACTTAGTCATATCGAAAACGCTCCTCCACACCTTCTGTGAATAGGATTTACTTATTACCGTCTAAGGTACCTGAAGAGAAGGAACAAGAGTAAAGACCTAAAGAGAAGAAAAATGGCAAGTTAAATATATCTGAGATATTTGAATCATCTTTATCTGAAGATACTGAGAGAGCTACGTTACTAATCTCATTTGTTTTTGAGCAAGATTTAAACGCTGTATTAAGACTCTTTTATAGTTCAATTTTATTTTATGGGAAAAAAATTTGGATCTATCCTGATGTTGCTAGACAGACTCAAGTTCGTAGAAAAAAATTTCTGTCTATGAAGCAGGAAATTTTGTCCCTGGGAGCTACCTTTCTGCTTGCATACCCTTGCACATGTTTGGTTAAATATTTAGGGACAAAGCATGTGTTTTATGTTTCTGACCAACTTTAAGAGTGTTTCCTGATTTAAAGAAAATATCTAAATTATATCTGTATTAGTATGATTTGTTACTGTTCTTCCGATGTTTGGAATTTTGAGATACATTCTATTTAGGGTAGCTTTAGGAATTCTTGTTTTTTTTCGCGTTGTAGCCTGTCAGCATGCACTAAAAACACTAGCACACCTTAGTAAACAGAGCCCTTAGCTTGCAGTAACTTATAATGTTCCCCAGTGAACCAATCCAGACCAGGATCAGAATGGAGTTTAAGTGCTCGAACAGCCAATTGAACTTCCTTAGCAGTAATGGGGTGGTTAAGAGCCTCTATATCTGCTGGCAAGAAGCAAGGCATTCCCGAGGCCTGAAAATATGCAGAGAACTGGTCCAATGGTGCACCAGATACCTCCCCAGCAGTATATAATTTACAAAAATGTGTCACAAACAATTCTGCAATATCTCCCATTTTTGTTGTTATAGTGTGCTCAGGAGTCTTTATGGCAGAAATATACCAGGAGCCCCTCCACAACTTGATTACTTGGGCTAATAATTTGTCAGTTTTATTACCATATTTAAAGTATTTGTATTTCCTGTACAAAGACAAGTGAGAGATACGTTCATTCAATAAAGCATTTAACACAGTTCTAGTGTCCCATTAGAGGGTCATATTACTGTGGTATAGGGCGGACAATGTATTGGCAGCCCTCAGCTTACGCTCTAGATCTTGTATTCCCTGAGCTATATGTTTATTTCAGGCACTAACAAAAGCAATGATAGCTCCTCACATCACCACCTTTGCTGTGGGCCAAAAGAGCGTGGGATCATCAGCGTGCTGTTGATTATTGGCCACAAAGTCCCCCCCCCCCCCCCCCCCCCACACACACACACACTGTTTATGTAAATATGCCGTAAACTCCTGAGACGTAAACAAGAAGGAAATCTCCAACCAGGTCTTTGATTGAAGTAGGGGGGCAGAGTCCAAATCTATCCATATCAGCACATGGCCAGAAATTTCCTTCAGTCCAATGGTGGCAGAAGAAACATGTTGAAACAGTTCACCTCTCACAACAATGTAATCCAAATGGGAGACTGTGTGGTGGGCTCAGGTGTGGGTAAAATCCCTCTCCTCAGGGTGCAAGAGCCTCCAAAGCAAATAAAGAGCAGTACAGATAGCGCGCAACGTCCCATCACCCCCCTCCCCCCCGAGTGCACAGTCACAGTACCAGAGGAACGATCAAGATGTGAGTCCATCACAAAGTTCATATCCCCTGCCGCTATCAGGGGAATGCTCTGGTAACATTCCTGGAGGAAGCGATGAGGAAAAGCATCCTCATAGGGGACTAGACCATAAACTCCAACTAACACCACCTCCCGTCCTTGTAAATTAAGAGGGACCCCAAGAAAGTGACCCTTTGCACCCTGGAGTAACAGCTTACCTGTGCATTGTAATGACTTACACACTGACACCACAATTCCTCCGAGAGAGAGCAAAAAACTTCTTCTCCGACCCACTGCTGCCCTAATTTCCGATGCTCAAGGGAGGACAACTGTGTTTACTGCCAACAGACTATGTCTGCTTTGTGTCATTTCAAAGCCCCAAATATTTTTGTACACTTAATAGGGAAAATAATCCCACCCACATTCCATGAGACAATGCATATGCTGCTAGCAGTAGCGCTACTCAGGGACACTGGTCAAAAAAGCAAACCGAATCAGGCCAAATACGTAGGCCACTTGTTCCCAGGAGCCCAGCTTCACCCAGAAACATAACAACCGGGGATAGCCCAACCTAGCAAATGCCAGGACTCCCAATTATCAATCCCAAATGCCAACACCAATAAGTGAAATATACACAAAACTTCTCTTTTCGCCTACATTCAAACAGCACCCCATCCTACACCCCCTACCCAAACTCCCCACAACCCCTTCCCTCCCCACTGTAACACCCTTAGAGTGCCCCCACATGGATTCTGCAAGGGTTCTCAAGATCACTTTGTTGGCAAGGAGATCCCCTGTCCCCCAAACAGTTAATGGTACATACACAGCGAATAATTAATAGTTCAGATTATCACAGAATCATAACTGTAAATTAGACAATGCTTACGGGCAGAAATAACACAAAGCTGGAGATTTTCACAGCACCCTCTACCAAACTCTGCAGCACCATCTAAGTAGTCATGCTCAGGACAGTATTAATTAAATCCTGTGCAGCTTGTATCGAGTAAAAAATCTTCCATTGCCCTTCGGTGTACACTTTTAAAACAGCAGGGTAGAGAAATTAAAATCTTATATTTCGCTCGTGCAATGTGTTGCATAGTGGTGTGAACCATCAGCTTCTCTCCAACAAAGCTGGAGAGTAATCATGGAATAGAAGAATTTATGCACCCTCATATGTAAGTTTTTCTTGATTCTGCTTGAAGGCCCACAAGAGTTCTGCCTTGTGAGCATAGTTCAATATCTTGGCAATGACAACTCAGGGCCCACTCCGGCCTGACTCTGGGCAGCCCAAACGATATGCAGGGACTCCCCACCACCCGACAAAGGCAAACAATCAGCCAACCACTGTTCCAGTAACTGAGGCAGCCTAACCTTTGCCAGGTATGCTGTCAAGAGACCAGGGGCGTAGCCAGACACCCAATTTTGGGTGGGCCTGGGCCCAAGATGGGTGGGCAGATGTACTCCACAAGTGATTTGGTCTCTCCCTCTCTCACCTGCATGCCATATGGTCCTCCAAACATCAGCCCCTCCCCTGCATACCTTTTAAATAGCAGATTTTCACCGACAGTGAGCAGCAACTAATACACACTGCTCATGTTGGCCTCACAGCCTTCCCCCTGATGTAACTTCCTGTTTCCACATAGGCAGGAATACATCAGTGGGAAGGCTGTGGGGCTGGTGCAAGCAGTATGTATCAGTCGCTGCTCACTGCAGGCATCTGGTATTTACAAGGTATGCAGGAGGGACAGTTGCTGGGAGTTTTCGGCTGGTGGGGCTTGGGGAATCCCTGCCAGCCACATCATAGATATGCTGCTACTGGGTGGGCCTCAGCCCAAAATGGGTGGGCCTGGGCCCACCCAAGCCCACCCTTGGCTACGCCACTGCAAGAGACAAAGCCAGGCCTAAGGCAAACAATATTCAAGGCCCCTATGCGGCCCCTGCCCACTGCTGCCACCCCTGCCTCCCCGGCAGCAATCGAGAGAGACTGCTTTGCTAGTCACAGGTCTTTCTTCCTGTCACATCCCACCTCCTGTGAAGTAACTTCCTGTTTCCACATGGGCGGGACACAACAGGAAGAAGGACTCATGGCCAGCAGAGCAGTCTCTCTCAATCACCTGTGCTGGGCCCTCCTTGGATGCCGAGCCTGGGGAATCTTGCCCCCCCCCCCCTCTTGGCAGCCCTGCTGCCAGGGTCTTCGGCAGCCGAACATTATTCCTTATCAACCTGTTTTCCAAGTCATTGAGTTTTATGGCCTGGTCCTTGAGTTCTGCCCATGGTGCTTCCAGCTCAGTATTCATGGTAGTTGACACTTCCTCCACATCAGAGGCCCTTTGTTTGAGGTCTCCAGTTTGGCAATGAGTCTCTGCTAGTAATGCTTCGACCTGCTGAAGTTACCCAAATAACCTGTGGAGTCTCGGCTCAAGTGCGGCCATCAATGCTGTGGTAATTTGCCCTAACTGGGCCTCTGAAAATTCATGTGGTGCAGGCCCAAAGGGCTCCGCCATCTTATCTTCAGCATCGCGGATCCTCTCCTTAACCTTTTTCTTCAATTTAGAAGACATACTTGAACTGGGCTTGACCAGAAAGTTATCCATAAAGAAGGCATTCTTAATTACTCAAAAGGTCAGCCACAATGCAGTCTCAAATGGGGAGGGGGGACCTCCTGAGTGCAACAGACCTACATCTGCTCCTCTCAAGGCGTTACGTGATCTCTGATATTTTGTTTTTAGTATTTTTGTCATTTTATGTTCCATACAAAACACTCCTTGGAATCACTGTGGATTGAAATTCCATGTGCAAAGGGGAAAAGGATAGTGATAGGAGTGTACTACCGTCCGCCTGGCCAGGACGAACAGACGGATGCAGAAATGTTAAAGGAAATCAGGGACGCAAACAAACTGGGCAACACAATAATAATGGGGGATTTCAATTACCCGCATATAGACTGGGTTAATGTAACATCTGTACACGCAAGGGACATAGGATTTCTTGATGAAATCAAGGACAGCTTCATGGAACAGCTAGTTCAGGAGCCGACAAGAGAAGGAAAAATACTAGACTTAGTCCTTAGTGGTGCTCATGATCTAGTGCAGGGGGTAACGATACGAGGGCCGCTTGATAACAGTGATCATAATATGATCGGTTTTGATATTGGCATTGAAGGAAGTGAAACTAGGAAATCAAGTACGCTAGCGTTTAACTATAGAAAAGGTGATTACGACAAAATGAGAAAAATGGTGAAAAAAAGACTGAAAGGAGCAGCTCGCAGAGTAAAAAACTTGCATCAGGCGTGGATGCTGTTTAAAAACACCATCCTGGAGGTTCAGGACAAATATATTCCACGTATTAGAAAAAAGGGAAAAAAAGACTAAACGTCAGCCGGCGTGGCTAAACAGTAAGATAAAGGAAATCATTAGAGCCAAAAAACAATCCTTCAGAAAGTGGAGAAGAGAACCAACTGAAAGTAACAGGATAGATCATAAGGAATGCCAAGCCAAATGCAAAGCGGAGATAAGGAGGGCAAAAAAGGACTTTGAGAAGAAATTAGCGTTGGAAGCAAAAATACATAGTAAAAATTTTTTTAGATACATTAAAAGCAGGAAACCGGCCAAAGAGTCGGTTGGGTCGCTGGACGAAAATGGTGTTAAAGGGGCGATCAAGGAGGACAAAGCCATAGCGGAGAAATTAAATGAATTCTTTGCTTCGGTCTTCACCGAGGAGGATTTGGGGGGGACACTGGTGCCGGAAAGAATATTTGAAGCGGGGGAGTCGGAGAAACTAAACAAATTCTCTGTAACCTTGGAGGATGTAATGGGTCAGTTCAGCAAGCTGAAGAGTAGTAAATCACCGGGACCTGATGGTATTCATCCCAGAGTATTAATAGAACTAAAAAATGAACTTGCGGAGCTACTGTTAGAAATATGCAATCTGTCCCTAAAATCGAGTGTAGTACCGGAAGACTGGAGGGTAGCCAATGTTACTCCGATTTTTAAGAAGGGTTCCAGAGGAGATCCGGGAAATTATAGACCGGTGAGTCTGACGTCGGTGCCGGGGAAGATGGTGGAGGCTATTATTAAGAATAAAATTGCAGAGCATATACAAAAACATGGACTGATGAGACAAAGTCAGCACGGATTTAGTGAAGGGAAGTCTTGCCTCACCAATCTAATGCATTTTTTTGAGGGGGTAAGCAAACATGTGGACAATGGGGAGCCGGTTGATATTGTATATCTGGATTTTCAGAAGGCGTTTGACAAAGTGCCGCACGAAAGACTCCTGAAGAAATTGCAGAGTCATGGAATCGGAGGTAGGGTATTATTATGGATTAAGAACTGGTTGAAAGATAGGAAGCAGAGAGTAGGATTGCGTGGCCAGTATTCTCAGTGGAGGAGGGTAGTTAGTGGGGTCCCGCAGGGGTCTGTGCTGGGTCCGTTGCTTTTTAATGTATTTATAAATGACCTAGAGATGGGAATAACTAGTGAGGTAATTAAATTCGCCGATGACACAAAATTATTCAGGGTCGTCAAGTCGCAGGAGGAATGTGAACAATTACAGGAGGACCTTGCGAGACTGGGAGAATGGGCGTGCAAGTGGCAGATGAAGTTCAATGTTGACAAGTGCAAAGTGATGCATGTGGGTAAGAGGAACCCGAATTATAGCTACGTCTTGCAAGGTTCCGCGTTAGGAGTTACGGATCAAGAAAGGGATCTGGGTGTCGTCGTCGATGATACGCTGAAACCTTCTGCTCAGTGTGCTGCTGCGGCTAGGAAAGCGAATAGAATGTTGGGTGTTATTAGGAAGGGTATGGAGTCCAGGTGTGCGGATGTTATAATGCCGTTGTATCGCTCCATGGTGCGACCGCACCTGGAGTATTGTGTTCAGTACTGGTCTCCGTATCTCAAAAAAGATATAGTAGAATTGGAAAAGGTACAGCGAAGGGCGACGAAAATGATAGTGGGGATGGGACGACTTTCCTATGAAGAGAGGCTGAGAAGGCTAGGGCTTTTCAGCTTGGAGAAGAGACGGCTGAGGGGAGATATGATAGAAGTGTATAAAATAATGAGTGGAATGGATCGGGTGGATGTGAGGCGACTGTTCACGCTATCCAAAAATACTAGGACTAGAGGGCATGAGTTGAAGCTACAGTGTGGTAAATTTAAAACGAATCGGAGAAAATTTTTCTTCACCCAACGTGTAATTAGACTCTGGAATTCGTTGCCGGAGAACGTGGTACGGGCGGTTAGCTTGACGGAGTTTAAAAAGGGGTTAGATAGATTCCTAAAGGACAAGTCCATAGACCGCTATTAAATGGACTTGGAAAAATTCCGCATTTTTAGGTATAACTTGTCTGGAATGTTTTTACGTTTGGGGAGCGTGCCAGGTGCCCTTGACCTGGATTGGCCACTGTCGGTGACAGGATGCTGGGCTAGATGGACCTTTGGTCTTTCCCAGTATGGCACTACTTATGTACTTATGTACTTATACAGTATTGTGTATGTTTTGTTGTTACCTGCAAAGAATGGTAAATTGAGCGGGCTATATATTTGTAAATAAATAAATAAAGATGAAATCACTAACAGGTAAACACAATGCTGAGACATTCTTTCTTAATTTGTTCAGCTGGGGTTCTGAATGCAAAAGCCACTGGCTGACTCTCTTGCATTAAGCAGTAGCCAAATTCATTTTTGCTAGAGTCATTCAACAGGCTTGGTGACATCATAGTACCTCAACACAAGGCAGCAGTGACCAAGCGCTTTATCTCCTGCACTGCCTGGTCATGCTTTGGAAGCCAGTGCCTGTCACAAAATGCCTAGCCACCCACCTGGGGTTACCCCGTGACAACTTAGAGGGCCTATCCCCAGCAACTACCACTTGTGCTGTACACTAGCACCCTCCTCCCACCGACTGGGCCACAACCGCCTGTGGGGGCAGCAAAACAATAACAGGTAACTGAAATATGGATCAATTATAACAGTAACTAAACATTTGTTTACTATCTAAGTAGTACCTGGGGAGATCAGGACATATAGTCTCTCTCGCTCTCTCTCTCTCTCTCTCTCTCTCTCTCACACACACACACACACACACTCTCTCTCTCTCTCTCTCTCTCTCTCTCTCTCTCTCTCTCTCTCTCTCTCTCTCTCTCTCTCTCTCAAAAGCAGGTAGCTCCTGGGTAACTTCAAACTCAAGGCAATCAGAGCCCAAAATAACAACATTTGAAAATAGCTGGCTTTTAACTAAAGAAGGAAAGGTCAGTTCTCTGTAACAACTTTAAGCATAAACTGCTGGCCAAACTACAAAAATACATTGCTTAAAACACACTGTTCTATCACAGTGCCAAACTACACCTTTATCCAGACATCTTCTCAAGGGCTCAAATATCTCACATGGAAATCTATCTAGTGTAAATCCGAGGACCTGAGCATGTGTGCTAGCAGTGGTGGAGGTCTGATAGGAGACCTGAGCACTGGAAAGGGGAGTGGGGAAGGGGGAAAAGGAGGCTGTATTGGATATCATCAGTTAGGGCTGAGGGGTAGGAGCATCAGCACTGGCAGTGACCAGAGGATGAGAGGTGCCAAATTCTGAAGTCGTCTAGGGTAGCCAGATGGTGGCAGAAGACAGATAATATGTTCTCTGGCCCAGTTTCTAACCTTGAAATTGTTATTTTATACATTTTCTTTCAGCAATTTCTATTGGAAAAGCATGTCCCTAGCAGTTTCCAAAAGTAAGTGTGCTTATAAAGCATGCCTATGACAATATGAACAGGGATTCCCTCTGGACACCTTGGAATCTATTCTCATAATCCTGTTGCCTCCCAGGACTATGCGAGCCTCTCTGACCTAGAACAGTGCTTCTCCAGCCACTCTGGTTTCAGCATATCCATAGAAAATATGCATGAGGTAGGCAGACAAGCACTGCCTCCTTTGCATGCAAATCTATGGCATGCATTTTAATTTATTCTATTTCTTTTCATAAAGCTTGATATACCACTGTGGCCTAAACAAACAGGCATAAAGTGGTTTACAAAAATGGAAAATTTAAAAATGATATACATAAAATACATACAATAAAAAAACAGGGTTAAAAAAAGAGGAAATGAATTACGTGGAGGGGCATAATTGAACGAAAACGTCTATCTCCATGGGCGTTTATCTCCGAGAACGGGTCCGTGAAGGGGCGGACCGAACCGTATTTTGGAAAAAAATAGACGTCCATGTTTTATTCGACAATTTGTGAGCTGGGCGTTTTTGTTTTTCAGTGATAATGGAAAATGAAAGCGCCCAGCTCAAAAACGAATAAATCCAAGGCATTTGTTCGTGGGAGGGGCCAGGATTCGTAGTGCACTGGACCCCCTCACATGCCAGGACACCAACCGGGCACCCTAGGGGGCACTTTTACAAAAACAAAAAAAAAGGTAAAAGAGCTCCCAGATGCATAGCACCCTTCCCTTGTGTGTTGAGCCCCCCAAATCCCCCTCAAAACCCACTGCCCACAAGTCTACACCATTACTATAGCCCTAAGGGGTGAAGGGGAGCACCTACATGTGGGTACAGTGGGTTTGGGGGGTTTGGACGACTAAGCATTAAGCAGCACAATTGTAACAGGTAGGGGGGATGGGCCTGGGTCCACCTGCCTGAAGTCCACTGCACCCCCTAACAACTCCTCCAGTGACCTGCATACTGCTGTCAGGGAGCTGGGTATGACATTTGAGGGTGAAAATAAAAAGTTGAGAAACTTCATTTTTTGTGCTGGGAGGGGGTTAGTGACCACTGGGGGAGTCAGGGGAGGTCATTCCCGATTCCCTCCAGTGGTCATCTGGTCATTTAGGGCACTTTTTGGGGCCTTATTCGTGAAAAAAACAGGGTCCAGGAAAAGTGTCCTAAATTCTAGCTAAAAACGCATACTTTTTTCCCATTATCGGTGAAATGCGCCCATCTCTGTTCGGCAGATAACCACGCCCCAGTTCCGCCTTCGCCACACCTCTGACATGCCCCCATCAACTTTGTCCGCATCCGCGACGGATTGCAGTTGAAAACGTCCAAAAATCGGCTTTCGATTATACCGCTTTATTCGTTTTTGTGAGATAAACGTCCATCTCCCGATTTAGGTCGGAACTTGGGCGTTTTTCTCATTCGATTATAAGCAGGATAATGAGCTAGTGTAAAGGGTGAAAAAAACTGAATTAAAGAGTTTCCCCTTTAAATAGGTTTTTTGGGGCATTTTCGGTGCGGAGCGTCCTGCGCTGCTCTAATTGGGGTTTTTTTAATTCTGTCGACGGAATTTTAGAGCGTACATGTTGTTCAACATATGTGGAAAAATTGGTGAATTTTTATGGGGTTTTAGATGGTATTTTGGGGTAAAAGGTAGCTGACAGTCTGTGCGCCAGCGCCTGATTGGTGGCAATAGGTCAGGTGGCTAAGCAGAAGCTTGGTTGCTAGGGAAACCGAGTGGCTTACAGTGGCAGAGGAACTGAAGAAGCTAAACGAGTCAAACCTGTGTGACAGTTGTCCCTGTCTGAGAGAGGAAAATCGAGTTTGAATCAGTGAGCACAGTGAAATAAAATAGAGTGTGGTGAAGTAAAGGAGAGTTGATGATTGGGAGAGGTGTGTCTGGTTTAGCATGGGGCTGAGGTGTGTGCTGGGATATTAAAGTGCTAAACAGGGTGTTTAAAAGGCTGCTTCAGAAAAAAATAATATCATTGTATATTTAAAATGATATTATTTTTTTCTGAAGCAGCCTTTTAAACACCCTGTTTAGCACTTTAATATCCCAGCACACACCTCAGCCCCATGCTAAACCAGACACACCTCTCCCAATCATCAACTCTCCTTTACTTCACCACACTCTATTTTATTTCACTGTGCTCACTGATTCAAACTCGATTTTCCTCTCTCAGACAGGTTTTGATTTAAGAAAAAGAGAAACTGTGTTTTGTAAAAGGAGTTAAGGGAGGAAAGAGGTAAAGTATAGCTGACCTGCCCTATCTGGAAAGCTCATAGTTGAGTACAGCTTATAGGAATTGGTGCCTCTGTTAAACCTGTTGGTGCCGCTGCAGTAGGCGTATTGGGATTTAATATCACACTGAGCATTGTCCTTATTAGAGTGAGGATGGGGGTATGAGTGCTGAAAGTGAGTTAAAGTAAAATTGTGAGTGAGAGGGAATGTGTTCTCGGCCAGGAGGCGAAGAGTGTTCCTCCTTAGCCAGGGAAATAAAGTCAAGTTAGGCCCTTGACAGGGAAATTAATTATTTTTCTTTTGACAGTGAGATAGTTGGCCCCAGTAAAATAGGTTTAAATAAGCCCTTACCTAAGGTTCCTGACCAAGTAAGAAGAGAGGGTTTTGCTTCCCTTCTAAGTTATTTAGAGAACAGGTCACCAGAGTGGTCGAGAGAACAACGCTGGACCCGGAAGTGCACCAACGTAAAGAAAGACCAAAGTCATCAGCATACAAGAAAGGTCTACAAAACAGCTAAGTGATCCAGTCAACACCCTTCCAGCAGTTCAAGAGACTATTTACACATATTCCTATAGTTACTTACCTGATAGGTGAGGGTGCAGGGGTCTTCTGTATCATTTTTAATATGAAGAAAGATTGATTCTGGAACAAAAGAAGTAGATACAAAGAATCAATTTACTTCATTAAAGTTTCCAAGGATACAGTAAAGCTAAGTAAGGGAAACTTGCAAAGGCTAATACGCATCTGATAAATTCATGCTGTGTGCAGTTAATGCTGGGAGGACACCTTGTTGATTGAAGATATAATCGTTTTTTTCCTTAGGAGGATAAAAAATAGTGAAAGTTGTATTTGCATATGTGGCAGTGCAATATAGAACTGACTGCAAAATAGTGAAAGTTGTATTTGCATATGTGGTAGGGCATAGAACTGACTGCAATTTGAGAACTCATAACTTAAATTGGACAGCCAGGTTTTAATGCTGCTGTTTTATTGTTTTATATATATATATATATATATAATATATATATATATATAAACTATTTATTACATTTTAAACATCTTGCATAATAAATTATTTTAAATTATCATCATAGTGTGCAATTCCAACATCATTCATAATACTTTAACATCAGAGGAAATTCCTTATTTATTTTTCACTGCACCTAAGGACATACATATCATAGAATTTCCTCAAATACTTTTTCTGTACAACTCCTTATTTGGTGACTGTAAAGGTGGGGAACCCTGGGACCGTGAAGGTGAAGAAGTACATCTAACCACCCTGTTTGAAATTCACCAAAGGGGGGGTTGCTACACTAGAAGGGAAGGTCAGAGTGAATAGATGAGTCTTCAGGGCTGGAGAGAGGGCTGATTGCTGATATTCGAGGGAAGATTGTTCCAAAGTTTGGGATCAACATAACTGAAAGCGGTGTCACATATAGTTGTGTAAGGGAGAGAAGGGTAAGAAGTTTGTGGTCAGCTGATTAAAGAAAGTGCAGAGGTGTGTAGGGGGATAAGAAGGTTAAAGAGATAAGAAGGAGCAGAAAAAAAGCTTTGCCTTGAAAACAAGAGTAAGGAGTGTGAATTGTATAGGTGCAGATAATGGAAGTCAATGTTCAGTAGCAAGAAGAGGGTTGACTTGGTCAAATCTGCCTGCATTGTAAAGAAGTTTGACAGCTGTTGATTGGACTAACTGTAAACGCTTAAGGGAATGTAGAGAAAGACCAGGATAGAGCGAGTTACAGTAATCCAAATGAGAAATGACTAGTGCGAAAATCAGAGGATGAAAGGAAATGGCTGGAACAACTGGATGAACTGCATGAATCTGAGGAAGGACATATTCATTGTGATATCCTGAAAAACCAGACTGAAGGAGGAGGTAATTCAGGGCTGGCTTGAGAAACACTGACCTAGATCATGTAGCGAAACAGCAAAACTGACTTTTAGGAAGAACCACCCAGGTTTGAGAAGAAACATGACGGCAGATAAAGGCCAAATGGCCCATCCAGTCTGCCCATGCACACAAATTTTGGTGACCCCAATGCTTTGAGAAGTGGCCTAGTGGTTAGAGCACCGATCCTACTGCTGCTCCTTGTGATCTTGGGCAAGTCACTTAACCTTCTATTGCCTCAGGTACAAACTTAGACTGTGAACCCTCCAGAGACAGGGAAATACCCAGTGTACCTGAATGCGGTGGCATAGCCAGACCTCGATGGGAGGGGGAACCAGAGCCCAAAGTGGAGGGGGGCATATTTGAGCCCACCTCCCACAGCTGCGCCCCTCCCCCGCTGCTTCCGAACCCCCCCCCCCCCCCCCCCGCTGCCGGCACTTCCGACTCCCCCCTCCCCCGTCACTGCTGCAAGGTACCTTTGCTGGTGAGGAGCCCCAACCCCCACCAGCTGAAACGTTTATCTGTCCTGCGCTGGTCTCGTACTTGCTTCCTCTCCTGTTTTCAGCACGCTGTGCACTGCACGCTCGTTTTAATGAAACAAGAGCATGCACGGCACAACTGGAAACAGGAGAGGAAGCAAGTGCAAGACCAGTGTGGGACAGATAAACGCTTCAGCTGGTTGGGGTTGGGGACCCCCACCAGCCAAACCGGGGGCTCCAGAGCCAATTTGGGGGGGCAGGCCCCCATGGCCCCCCATAGCTACACCACTGCCTGAATGTAACTCACCTTGAGCTACTACTGAAAAGGTGTCAGCAAAATCTAAATAAATAAATTATGTGGTTTGAGGCATGGTCTGACATGGAAGGTTTCCTTACTGAGAGCCCAACACCCGGGCTTGGGACAGTGTTGAGGAAAGGACAATGATTCCTCACTGAGAATTCAGAGACATGGGGCAGGTGTGTGGATCTGGTTCAAGGTTGGAGGGGGAGACACTGGGCTCTAGTATCTATCAAGTTCCAGAGCGATGTCTTCTGTGATTCAGAGCACAGAGCAGGCCAGAGAAAGGAAGAGACTGTCCTGGAAACCTGAACAGAGTGACAGTGGGTGAGACTGAGCATGCTGACAAGGGACTGTGTATCTGTAAGGAGAAAATATTGCTGTCATTACCACCAGATCTGTGTGTGATAGACAGACAGTCTGTGAGCATCTATGTACAAGAGTTTGCTCTGCAAGTCCGAGACTGTACTCTCTGGACTTTGATTGCAGATGAGACATGTAGTGACTGAGGGAATGACTGCCAGACCCCCTTTCATGACAGGGGACACCCTGATTGGGCCTAAGGAAGAAGGACAATACTGTCTAAATATGGTCAGTTTGTGAAACCCCTTTACACTCCTCCCTTTGCCCTCTCATTTCCATTGGGAGGTGTTAATACTGAGGGTAGGAGAAGAACAGGAGCAGGAGAGGGTAAAACACATTTGCAAATACTTTCAAAGGCCTCATTAAGAAGGGAATAAAAAAGCCTGCTGGATTTTTTTCCTCTTTCCTTTAGCAAGTAACAGATGGTGTGAAGGCGCAGCGACTGCGGGGGCCGAACAACCAAAGGGGAAAAACAACTCACAAATTAAAGAGGTCTCAGGAGAGAAGCAACATATAAAGACACCCAGCACTGGGACTAACTGCTCTCAACAGGGGCACAGCACAGTCACCCTAGGAAACTCCACTGCAGGGGGCAGCAGACTCATCACATTTTTTCAGAAGCACCTGAGGGTGGGGTCTGTCTCCACATGACAGACTGCACCCTGCCCCTCGCCCATCCTCCTCCTCTGGGGTACAGAGTCTGTCTCTATGTACTCTGTCCCTCTCCCCTAGGGTAGGCAGACAGCATCCTGCCCTGCACATCTCTCCTAGGGTACAGTCAGTCTCCATTCACCCTGTGAGAACCTCCTCCCTATTGGCATCTGCCAGGTTGAAGTCTGTCTCCATAGGGCAGAGTCAGTAAGGCTGTGTACCAAGCTTATGCTGGGCTTCTCTCCATGACCTCCAGACTAGACCACCAATACACTCCAGCACTGCCTTGGAGGGGCTAACATTTTCAGGCTGTTCCTTCAGTCCTGGATTTCTACCCTCACACACACATACACTCTCTGTTTCACCAGTCAAACTAACCCATCTCTTACCTTCTGGGACTGTCTCCTGGGGTGGCATATGCTCATTCCGCCCTGGTCTCTCCTCTCCACACACAGCACTGGAGGAGTATCCAAATGGTTAGTGCAGTAGGATGACAACCTGGGGAACTGGGTTTGATTCCCACTGCAGCTTTCTGTGACTCTGGGCAAGTCACTTAACCCTTGATTGCTCCAGGTACAGAACTCAGATTGTGAGCCCACTAGGGACAGAGAAAGTACCTATATATAATGGAGCCGATATTCAGACCAGAGGAGGTAGGTGGGCTGCCTTCTGCGGTCAACATTGATCCCGGATATTCAATACCAGGCCATTTCCGGTGACCTGCATTGAATATCCGACTTATTTTTGGCCGGTTTAAACATAACCAGCCAAGCCGATATTCAGCGCTGGCCGGTTATGGTTAAACTGGCCAAAGATATTCCAGGTATTCATGCGACCAAATATAGCCACCAAACTCATACTGAAAGGTTGGCAGATTGCCGGTTATATCGGTGATATAACTGACTATCCACTAGCTGCTAACCGGCGATATTCAGAAAGAAACACACACACACGCGCGCGGCTATCCCCCACTGAATATTCACAGATAGCCAGCAAAGTACTACTTAACCAGCCAGGTGCCATTCCTGGCTGGTTAAATGGCTTTGAATATTGGGGGTGGGGGGTGATATGTAAACTGTTTTGGTTGTAACACAGAAAGGCAGTGTATCAAATCCCTTACTCTCACTGCCTTACTGATACTCCCCAGCCATGCCCTGGAGCTTTGCACATCTCCTGAGATGGGTGGGCTTGCATTTTTACAGGAGGTAGGAGCTGCAAAGTGACAGATGCACCATGAAAGAGTTAATTCTTGGAGACAGAATGAGGAGTGGGAGGAAAAGCCTCAGTCACAGTCACTGCCACTGACTCAGTGCTGGAAAGGGAGAAACACTTGCACCAGGAGAAAACGTGATCGTTGGGAGAGAAAGGAGGGAGGCAGCAGGGCAAGTGGAAGAGGAAAAAGCCCATAGGGACAAGGACAGAGAAAATGGATGAAGTGCAGGAAAGGTGGAAAATATTTGGTTTCAGAGGCTGTTTCAAGAGGAGTTCATTGTACAAAACTGCCTCATGTTACCAGGCTCCCTCTGACCTGGGACTTTGCTGCTGAAAATTCAGATTCTCAAGCAGGAGGTACTCAAGAAATTCACAACAGCACACAGCAAAACTACAAATGCACTGTGCACACAGCAATAACAGCATCACACCTGCACACAAACATACAAACAAGAAGGAAAATACATTACAGACAGAGCGTGCAAAATTGTAGTTATTAGCATGTTCACACAGACCGGTGCCTCATCCACTGGAAATTGTGTAAACTCTATCCCCCTAACTCTATCAGCTGTGCACTCAAGTTTACTACTACTACTACTACTACTTATCATTTCTAAAGCACTACTAGACGTACGCAGCGCTGTACACTAGAACATATTGCACTAAATGAAAAATTAGATATAATAGGCATCTCTGAGACCTGGTGGAAGGAGGATAATCAGTGGGACACTACCATACCGGGGTACAAATTATATCGTAGTGATCGAATTGAAGGAGGGGTAGCATCGTATGTTAAGGAGAGCCTTGAATCAAATAGACTGAAAATTCTGCAGGAAACAAAACACATCTATGGATTGAAATTCGATGTGTAAAGGGGAAAAGGATAGTGATAGGAGTGTACTACCGTTCGCCTGGCCAGGATGAACAGACGGATGCAGAAATGTTAAAGGAAATTAGGGACGCTAACAAACTGGGCAACACAATAATAATGGGTGATTTCAATTACCCCGATATTGACTAGGTAAATGTATCAACGGGGCATGCTAGGGAGCAGGGCCGCCAAGAGACTGTGCCGGGCCCAGGGTAATGACAATTGTGTACACAGTTTCTGTGAAAGAATTGGCATTTAGCTCACCTAACATTGGGTGAGGTTTAGAGGATTAGTTTCCAAGCTTATTATTGTTGGATTATTTGTAGTAAATAATTAGCAGATTTTAGTACACACAGCTTCAGCTTTAGAAATGTTAATTTCTTTCTTCATCTCTCTCTCATTCACCCCTGAATAATTCACTGCTGAGTCACTTTAAAGTTGAAGTAACAAAACATCTGTTTACTCACAGTTTGTAGTTAGATTATAATCAGACAGGCTTATATATACATATTACTATACATTTGTATTATCAGCTCCTTCCATGTGCTTAGATGGTAATGGATGCTCACACCACCATAGATCCTCTCAGATTAGGAGAGATCATGAGCTCCATGTGCTCCATGTGCTGCATGTGCTGCATCTAACCCCCACAGGAAGTTGCATAGCTGTGTGACCTCTCTAAGTAATTTACATCAGAGGTCACAGAGTAATCACAGAGAAATAATAGGTGACAGGCAATGCATGTAAAATACAATTACATTCCAACAAACCCCTTCTCATGCATAACTGTCATGCAATTATTTATTCATACAAAGTCCAAGCTTTATACGCAGATTCACAAAATGTTCTCTGGGTAACGGTTTGGTCATGATGTCAGCTGTCATCTCACTGGTGTGACAATAGTGTAGACTGATGACCCCTTCTTTCGCCAACTCTCGCACGTTGTGGTATTTCGTTGCGATGTGCTTGGTGCGTGACTGAACCTTGTCATTCTGTGACAGTCGGATGCAGCTCTGATTATCTTCCATTATCTGGATTGGTCTCTGTTCAGCTATTCCGAAATCCAGCAAAAGTTTTTCAATCCACATCAGTTCTCTGCACGCTTCCGATGCGGCCACATATTCAGCTTCTGTAGAAGACAAACTCACAATACTTTGTTTATGACTGGCCCATGAAATTTGTACATTTCCATACATAAACACATATCCACTTGTGGATTTATAATCAGAATGATCCCCTGCCCAATCTGAATCACAGTAACATATTAGTTTTGGATTACTATTGGCTGAAATCTTTAATTTACAATCAATGGTACCCTTTAAATACCTTACCATCCTTTTAACTGCAGTCCAATCTGATTTGGTAGGTGAGCTGACCCTTCTGCTCAAAATTCCTACTGCATTTGCTATATCAGCCCTGTATGTGGTAGTTAGATATAAAAGCTTACCTATGGCTGATCTATATTGGATGTTATCTGGTAAAGGTTCTCTTACTGTTTCATCCTTCAGAAAATCAGTGATCATGGGAGTGCTTACAACTTGGGCATCTTGCATACCTAAACTTTCAATAAGCTCATTTATTTTCTGCTTCTGGCTTAGAAGATAAGAACCATCATTTTGTTTCTCAATTTCTATACCAAGATAGTATGACACATTTCCAAGTTCTTTTATCTCAACATTGAGGTTTAAACACTTTACAATGTCCTTGTACTCTTGCTCACTTTTGCTTGCAATGAGCAGATCATCAACAAAAGCTAAAATGTATGCATATTGTCCATTTGTGCACCTAGTGTACAAGCATTTATCTGCTTCACCTTGCTTAAATCCTAAATTTGTCAATATTTCATGCAATTTGTCATTCCAACATTTTGCACTTTGCTTTAATCCATAAAGACCTTTGTTTAATTTACACACTAGCTGTCTTTGTTTTGTATTTATGAAACCTGTTGGCTGTTCCATGTACAAGTCTTCAGTTATATCTCCGTGAAGAAACGCTGTTTTCACATCAATGTGGTTGACTTGCATGCCTTTTGAGACTGCAATGCTCAGAAGTGTTCTGATTGTCGTGTGTTTCACTACAGGTGCAAACACTTCATCAAAATCTTCTCCATATTTTTGAAGATATCCCTTTGCGACTAATCTGGCTTTATACCTTTCCACTTTTCCTTGTGCATTCCTTTTTAACTTGAATACCCATTTGCATCCTATAGCTTTCTTGCCAGGAGGTAATTTTGTAAGAATCCAAGTATTATTTTTATCCAATGCATCAATTTCTTCTTGTGCAGCTTTATGCCATTCAGCAGCTTCTTCTGCTGGCATTTTCTCAATCTCATCCCATGTTAAGGGCTCTTGAGCTTCTGCTGACTTTGTTAGGTAAGACAGTCTTGGGGGTGGAACACCTTTGTTTTCCCTGGATGAGCGTCTGACAACAGGTTGGTCTGACCTTTCCGCATCCTCAAAATCTGAGAGTCCTTCTCCAATTGATTCCCCTTCTCCAACTGTACTGTCTTCTTCAATGATCCTTTCTGTGTCTGCTTCCTCTGCCTGTTCCTCGTTAGATACAGGTGAGTTGCTTTCAGACATCTGCCTTGGTATGGCATTTATATACACTGGCATGTCTATTATGGTTCTAGTTTCATATTCTGGATGATAAGGCTCATCTGGGATAATCCAGCCTTTATCAACCCTTTTGTTTTCATCAAAATATGTAACATGTCTTATGCCAACAATGCCAGTTTTCAGATTCAAAATTCTATATCCTTTGTGTCCTGGAGCATAGCCAACTAAAATGCCCCTTTCTGTTGTGGAATCCAGCTTATGCCTTCTTTGCTTTGGTTCATGAGCATATGCTGTACTTCCAAATGTTCTTATGTGTGACAGGTTTGGCTTCCTACCATGCCATGTCTCATGTGGTGTGCGCTCAGCGCCTTTAGTTGGCATTCTGTTTTGTAGGTACACTGCTGTGAGAATGGCTTCCCCCCATAGTCTTTTAGGGAGATTGCTATCTGACAGCATACACCTGGTCATTTCCACAAGTGACCTAAATTTTCTCTCTGCAACAGAATTTTGCTCTGGTGTATAAGCTACTGTTGTGATATGCTGAATGCCTTCTTGTTCTAGAAATGTGCGCATGCTTTGTGAAGTGAACTCACCACCATTGTCGGTCTGAAGAACCTTTGGTTTTCTTTCAAATTTATTTCTCACCATGGCTACGTATTTCTTCAGCATGTCTGTGACTTGACTTTTCTCTTTCAGCAAATAGGCCACACAATATCTAGAGAAATCATCCAAGAATATTAGCACAAATCTGTTATTTCCCAATGATGGGATATTAAACGGTCCACATAAGTCACTGTGTATTAAGTCCAGCACTTTATTACTCCTATTTCCTGTGTATGCAGGAAATGAGGGTCTCACACCTTTTTGAGTAACACAGTCTATGCATTTCTCAATTTTACCAGCATCTGCACTTATCTGAATGCCGGTGGCCAGTTGCTTACTGTAAAGATCCTGGATCACCTTAGAATCACGATGTCCCAGGCGGCGGTGCCAGATTTCCAGACTACATTTACCACCATTCTTCCTTACTTGCGCCATATGTGAGGCTTCACCTGAAATGTTCAGCTTATAAACATCATTATGCATAAAAGCTTCAGCATACACTTCATCATTTTTAGAGATTGTGCACTTACTGTTTTCAAAATGAATCACAAATCCCTTCTTATCTAATGTAGATACACTAAGCATATTGCAAACTGCTTGGGGAATATACAAGACATCACTTACAGGAATTTCTTTAACTTCATTAGACACTTTGCATTTTAAGAATCCAATACCTTTTGCTTGGATCTTAGCAGTCCCTGCGTTTGCAGTTTTAAGAATACCTTCCTCTGGACACATTTCCTGAAAGAAATCTTTACAATTGGTTAAATGGCATGTGCTCCCTGAATCCAAAATCCAAGTACTTTCATTTGAATTATTATTTACCATAGTCAAAGATTTTTCTGCCATTAGAAAGCCCTTGTGTTTATCTTTGTCCTTCATACATTTCCTGGTTTGAAAATTCTTTAGTTCCATTGGCTTAGGTGAGCTAGAGGGAGTGTTTTGTGTTTCCTTACACCATTTAGATACATGTCCCTCCTTTCCACATGAGTAGCAAATCAGCTTGCCCTTGGGTGGAGTTTTCCCATAGCTCCGCCTTCCTCTGTTCTTTGCCAAGAAATTTGTTTCATTTCTCTCTGACTGACTTTGAGAACACATCTCCTCAGAATCATTTATTATGCATTCCTGCCTTAGTTTTGATGTTGCCTGTTCAAAAGATTGCCCTTCAATGGCCTCATTTACAGACCTAAAAACATCAAACTTCTTTGATAGTGAGGTAAAAAGAAATGCTCTTTTCAATGCATCACACATGGGAATTCCAGAAAGTTCTAACTTTTGAAATGAAGACATAAGATACATAATGTGATCATTACATTTACTTTTATCCCTTAATTTGGTTTCATTCAACTCTGCCAACCAAATTGGTTGCTGCTTTGCATATGTAGTTGCATACATAGTTCTCAGTTTATATAAAATGTCCTTTGGTGTATCTTTTCCCTCCACTAATATGGCTTGTTTCTCTGAGAGAGCTTCCAAAAGCATGCACTTCACATAATAGTTTGCATTGTCCCATTCAGCCATATTTTCAGCTGTTCTGTCTTGGTCTAAGCATATATCTAATCTTTTTGCTCGAAGGAGACATATGAATCTTAGTTCCCACTGCCGATAATTAAACTCAGTTAATTTAGGCACCTTGAGAGAATAGAACAATGGTGAATTTCTTCCCTCAGCCATTTTCTTAGCCTTCTGTCTGCTGTGTGGGGGGAGAGAGAGACAGACTGAATCTTTCCTTTAAAACTTAAGAGAAAAATGTGGCCTTTTTTTCTGCCTGGTAATATTTCTCTTCTTTTTCAATTCCTGGACCCTGGGCCCATAACCCTTTTGTTGGATTATTTGTAGTAAATAATTAGCAGATTTTAGTACACACAGCTTCAGCTTTAGAAATGTTAATTTCTTTCTTCATCTCTCTCTCATTCACCCCTGAATAATTCACTGCTGAGTCACTTTAAAGTTGAAGTAACAAAACATCTGTTTACTCACAGTTTGTAGTTAGATTATAATCAGACAGGCTTATATATACATATTACTATACATTTGTATTATCAGCTCCTTCCATGTGCTTAGATGGTAATGGATGCTCACACCACCATAGATCCTCTCAGATTAGGAGAGATCATGAGCTCCATGTGCTCCATGTGCTGCATGTGCTGCATCTAACCCCCACAGGAAGTTGCATAGCTGTGTGACCTCTCTAAGTAATTTACATCAGAGGTCACAGAGTAATCACAGAGAAATAATAGGTGACAGGCAATGCATGTAAAATACAATTACATTCCAACAATTATGTCTTGATTAACTGCATTGGAAAAATCTTTGTCAAAGTGGTTCACAATAATCAATAATAAATAAAATAATGGTGAGAACGGAACTGCAATGGTTACAGGAAAGAGGATACATTAAGTAATCTCTCATTCAAATGATTACGTTAAAATATGGGTTGTTTTTTTTATGTTTTTTGAAGATTAATTGAGTTCAATCACCTTTAAAAACAAAATTCTGTATCAATGACGATTTGCAATTTACTGCTAAAAAGAAATTTACCAAACAGTACTGTTGCATTACATTCTGAAGGTCCCGCATAAAGCAAATGAATGTACTGTTCAAGTGATTTGGTGCTTGGGAATATTTTGAAAGTTTGGGTGTACAATTGTCCCCGCACATCCATAAGATCAAGCGTCTATTCTGTTTCTTTTTAGACATCTTATTCCTTACTCGCCTCTATGCTCCTTACGATCTTCAAATCAGCACATCTCCAGGTTCATTCAGGTCACTAGAACCTCTTCATTTTCAGTTGTTTCCCCCTCTCTTTGGAATAAAATCCTGCTTGATCTGTGGCGGAAACTGTCCCTCCTAAGGTTCAAAGTCATACTCAAGGCCTACTGTTTTTCACAAGCATTTCGCTCACAACTAAATTGATGGATGATTTGCTTCTCAATACCTGTTTAACATGTTATTCCAAGGAATATGCCTTCTGCCCCCCATTGCAGCTAATTTCTCCCTCACTGTGTTGTCATTCTTTTCACTGCCTCCCTTCCTAATGTTTCATACCTTAATTAAATTAATTACTCAATTGCTTCTACTGTTCTTTACATGGTATATTTACTTAATGCATTGTTGTAACTTAGACATCACTATGCCTCTTCCCCCTTTTCTTTTCCTTTACTGTTTCAGTTGTACACTGCTTAGATAATTCTTTTATTTGTGGTATAGTAAATAAAGTTGAACTGTAAATGAGAATTCTAGAAAGCACACGTGAGAATAGTCAGAACACTGATGACCTGCTCATGCCCCTCCTTCATGAACACCCACTTTGCAGTTATGCACTGCTAAACAATTTAGGTGTGCACATTGCAGAATTAGAGGCACAGTTTGCAAATTAGTGCCAATTAGTGTGCATAGGGAAAGACATAACCAAGGCAGAAGTAAAACATAGGCAAAGGAAGTACATGCCTAGGGCCCAGATGTTTGGGAGGGACTTTCTCAGATGTGCTAATTCATAGTACCCAAGCCATTGTAAGGGGCTGAGGCACAAAATTTTAGTTCCCTTATGCAATATGCAAATTACTGCTACATTAAAAAGTGTGCACAATCTGGAAAAAAAACAGTGCACACCGCAGCAGTAATATACAGCTGATTGCTGCAAACATCTCCCTTCCTGCCAGTGAATGAGTGGGGTTGGCTAACGCACTGAACAGAGAGCTTAGAAACAAAAAATCCTGCTAGATTCCTGGTTTCCCCCTTCCCCCCACCCCCAGCACACCCTTAAAAAAATTGCTGGTGCTCTTCCCCACCACCACTACCACCACTCTCCTCTCTGTTCTGTGCACAGACCACACAATCGTGCTTCTCTCCTCTCTGTTCCGTGCCACATGAGAGTTTATTTCTACTTTCGCACTCGTGGCAATTGTCGGCACCTTTTTTGAGTCTCAAGAATTGGCATTCTCCATTGACGGTTTGACATAATTGAATTTGGTGACCGCTGTAAGTGCCTTGACACACCTTGAAGTCCATTGTACGTTTTTGGTTTGCCGTGCACTTATCACACAGGGGTGCCACTTTCTTCTCTGTTCTGTGCTCAGATCACACAGCAGTGCCTCTCTTCTTTCAGTTGTATGCACAGATCATACAACAGTGCCACTCTCCTCTCTGTTGTTGCACAGATTACACAGCAGTGCTGCTCTCCCCTCTGTTCTACACACAGATCATACAGGGCTACCTCTCTCTCATGGGCCGATGAGCAGAAGCAAATGCAGGTGCTAGAGTGAAACAACGCGCTCGCAGGCTCTGAACGCAACTAACATGCAAATGCATGCAAAACAAGGCTAAACCTATTCATCCCCAATGATTGGCTCGGAGCTGACATTAGGGTTTGCAGACCATTGGGGAGGAATGGTGAGCCCTGTCCAGCATGCATTTGCATGTTATCAGGCCCCCATTCCCCCCAGTGCAGCAGTCCCCCACAGGAACCCCAACCGGACCTGACCGCCCCCCCCCCCCCATTTTGCCTGGCTCGGGGCCGGGGTAGTTGGGGTCTGGTGGTCCCATGGACCTCCAGCCCCTCTGTTTGACAGGTCTGGCCTTTTGACCCCACCTCGGGTACTCCGTTCTGTTGATAAATCTCTCTTATCTGTCCCCTTCTCCTCTACTGCTAATTCCAGACTCCGTTCCTTTTATCTTGCTGCACCTCACGCCTGGAATAAACTTCCCGAGCCTGTACGTCTAGCCCCCTCTTTGGCCATTTTCAAGTCCAAACTTAAAGCCCACCTCTTTACCACTGTTTTTGACTCCTAACCACTGCTCACTTGCCCTGTCCTTTTATCCTCACCTCTTTATTCCCTTACCCTTAATCGTTCTGTCTGTCTGCCTGTCTTATCTAGATTGTAAGCTCTTTGAGCAGGTACTGTCTTTTTGTGTATGGTGTGCAACACTGCGTATGCCTTGTAGCGCTATAGAAATGATATGTAGTAGTAGTAGGAAATATATGGCAATCCATGGTGTTGGTGACAAAATAGTCATTAATACTGCGTGGATGGGAGGAAAGGGATCCAAAGTGAATGGGGACAGAAGAGGATGGGGACCAGATTTTGTCCCTGTGCATACCTTGACTCATAAACTTGAAATGCCAACACCTCAGCTTCAAAATCCCGCCACCAGCACTTCTTCAGAACCTTCTTTTTCAGTTGCAGGGCGAACATTTGAAGAACGTAGACTCTATTATTATTTTTACATAGTTTGAAATGATTGATTTCTCACACTTTATGTTAATAATAAGAATGTTTTTTTTCTTGCATATGTAACAAAGTAACGCCTATTGTTTTGTCTTAATTTTAACAAATTATAGGGAGCATTTTATGTTTTGTTTGAACTTACAGGGGTGGGAAAGAAAACTGTGGGGATGGTTCTATTATGATGGGGATGTGGTGGGAATGGGAAATAATTGAATGGGGATGGATTGAAATGGGGACCAAATTATGTCCTCGTGAACACCTCTTGTGTGCACAGATCACATAGTTATGTCTCTCTCCCCTCTGTTGTGTGCACAGATCACATAGTTATGTCTCTCTCCCCTCTGTTGTGTGCACAGATCACACAGTAGTACCGCTCTCCTCTCTGTTGTGTGCACAGATCACGTAATACTGCTTCTCTCTTCTCTGTTGTGTGCACTGATCACACAGTAGTACCGCTCTCTTCTCTGTGTGCACAGATCACACAATAGTGCTTCTCTCCTCTCTGTTGTGTGCACAGATCATACAGCAGTGCCTCTCTTCTCTCTGTTCTGTGCACATCCTCTATCCTGTGACAGTGCCCTGTGCTCTCAACAGAAGAGATGAGAGCATATGAGACAGGTTGGGTTTAGTCTGAAGCCTCTCGGGTGCTTCAGGATAGATAGCAGTGTGCTCTGCTGCCATCAGGCTACTACCCCATGAGTAAAATGTTCACAGCTTTCCTAGAGGCTGCAGCACAAATGAAAACAGTTTGAAATGAGAGCTTGGCTGATCCAAATAGTAAGAAACCAACTGGTACGGAGGATGATTTATGTATTTTCTATTTTACTTTTACACTGAAATTATTAATTAGGGAAAAATTTGATGAGCAAAAAGCTATTTAATTGACACTTCTAGTAGCAAATGGAGACCAGTCACTAAGAGAAATGTATATTTGTTTAGTGCAATGTTCAATGTAATTAAATGGTGAGCAATCCCCATATACTCTCATCAGCAACTCCTATGAAAACTCCTCTTGCCCTACTCCCCCCCTCCCCAACACTGCCATCAGCATTCTCTGGAATTACTCCCCTTCCCCCACACCCTCATTAGGAATCCCTGTGATTATTCCCCTCCCCCTCCACTGCTATCAGCACTCTTGGACAGATGATCAGATGCAAATGTAGGTGCTAGAGGCAATTAGCGCCATACTAGCGCCTGTATTTGCTACCACTCCATGATCAGAGCCCACAAGCATGTGAAACAATGCGCTCATGGGCTCTGAATGCAACTAGCATGCAAGTGCATGCAAAACAGGGCTCTTAGCGCAAGTAGCATGCAAATTCATGCTAAATGTATTCCTTACCAATGATCAGCGAGCAGCACACCAAACATTGGCGCTCTGTCCGTGGCAAACCCTATGCCAGCTCAGAGCTGGTGTTAGGGTTTAGAGACCATTGGGGAGAAATGGTGAGCCCTAACAGGCCCCCCATTCCCCCCAATGCAGCCCCCCCCTGCTGCAGCAGGAACCCCAACCTCCCCAGGTATACAAGAGCTCCCTCTGACCCCCCCCCCTAAAGTTCAGTGCCTCGGGCAGGGCTGGGCGCCACCATTTTCGAGGCAGCATTGCTAGAAGAGGAGGGAGTCTACCTTCCTTCTCCAACAAAGGGACAGGGGCAGGGAAGCGGTCCTCTAGAACACCAGGTCAGGGGGCTTGATTTGCGGCCCACTGGGCCACCAGGGCTTTACTTGGGGGGATGCTGGGGGGGGGGGTTAAGGTGACTGGAGACCCACCAGATCTCCAGCCTCCCTGAATTTGTGTAGGGGGGTCGAGGGGACTGGAGGTCTGCCGGATCTCCAGCCCCCATGTTGCTGGCTCGGGGTGGGGGTACTAGGCCACCAGGGCCATTCTGTTTGAGGTCTGGTGGTCCCACGGACTTCCAGCCCCAGTGTTTCCTATATGGAAATGTCCACCTAAACATTTGTTTCATTAGTGCCAGTTGGAGCACTTTCCCATTGAGTAGGAAGACCAAGACCCCAGACCTATTTGGCCCCATATTTATTGCTCACACCTTTTTCAGTAGTAGCTCAAGGTGACTTACATTCTGGTACTCTGGATATTTCTCTGTCCCAGGAGGGCTCACAATCTAAGTTTGTACCTGAGGCAATGGAGGGTTAAGTGACTTGCCCAAGATCACAAGAAGCAGCAGTGGGATTTAAACTGGCCACCTCTGGATTGCAAGACCGGTGCTCTAACCACTACTCCACCCCAAAGAATCTTGTTACTCTTTAGGGTTCTACATGGAATGTTGCTACACTTTGAAATTCTGCATGGAATCTTGTTATTCTTTAGAATTCTAGAATCTTTATTTATTTAGATTTTGCTCACACCTTTTTCAGTAGTAGCTCAAGGTGAGTTGCATTCAGGAACTCTGGATATTTCTCTGTCCCAGGAGGGCTCACAATCTAAGTTTGTACCTGAGGCAATGGAGGGTTAAGTGACTTGCCCAAGATCACAAGGAGCAGCAGTGGGATTTGAAGCCGCCACCTCTGGATTGTAAGACTGGTGCTCTAACCACTAGGCCACTCCTCCACTCCATAGTATGTTCTTATCAAAATCTCCTGAGACAAATCTTTCACCCACCACCAGCAGCCACAATAAAGCCAACAGCACAAGCAGTTCTAGTGGGATAGGTGGTGACTGTCCCCACCGCAGGGGCAACACTCTCTGCCAGCACTGAAGGAGGGGGGAGAGGATTGTAGGTTACCTGCATGGGACAGGCAATAGCCAGCTACCCTCATAGGCTGCAGAGACCGGACTGGGTGGGGGAAGGGGTGTGAATATTCGTTGTCAGCACTTCTCCTACCCTGCCCAGCAATTCATGTCTACCTGTTCCACTCCACTCATTATTTTATAGACCTCTATCATATCTCCCCTCAGCCGCCTCCAAGCTGAAAAGCCCTAGCCACTTTAGCCTTTCCACATAGGGAAGTCGACCCATCCCCTTTATCATTTTCGTCACCCTTCTCTGCACTTTTTCTAATTCCACTATCCAGCTTATTTTCAAAAGAGAAAGACGCCCATATTTCGACCCAAATCGGGAGATTTATTTATTTATTTATTTGTGGCATTTATACCCCGCTCTTTCCCGCTCAGTAGCAGGTTCAGTGCAGCTTACAAAGTGTGGTACATCGTATCACAGAGATAGTACAGATTTGGGAACAATGTATCAATGAGATGACATAATTACATAGAGTAGGTTCAGTGCAGTTTACACAGTATTGTACAAAGTATCGCAGGGATGATACAGAGTTTGGAACAGAGTGTTGTAGAGATGACATAGTTACATAGATTAAGACAATAGTAAGAGATGTGGGGAAGGGGTAGAAGTGTGGGTATTGCTAGTGTTGTGGAATTATGTTTGTGAATTAGGACGGGTCATTTGGGTAGGCTTGTTTGAAGAGGTAAGTCTTCAACAGTTTTCGAAAGGGTAGGTGTTCAGTGGTTTTTCGGATGTGTCGAGGTATGGCGTTCCAGAGTTGGCTGCCTATGACAGAGAAGTTGGATGCGTAGTATGTTTTGTATTTGAGGCCTTTGCAGTTGGGCGTCTTTCTCCCGTGGGCGCCCAAATCAGTATAATCGAAAGCCGATTTTGGTCGTCTTCAACTGCAATCTGTCGCGGAAACGGGCAAAGTTGATGGGGGCATGTCGGAGGCGTGGTGAAGGCGGGACTGGGCCGTGATTATCGGCCGAGGAGAGATGGGCGTCCTCGGCCAATAATCGAAAAAAGAAAGGTGTTATTTGCATGAATTTGGGTCACTTTTGTTGGACCCTGTTTTTTTCACAAACAAGTCCCAAAAAGGTGCCCTAAATGACCAGATGACCACCGGAGGGAATCGGGGATGCCCACCCCTGACTCCCCCAGTGGTCACTAACCCCCTCCCACCAACCCCCCCCCCCCCCACACACACACACACACACACACTTTACAAAGTTTTTTTCCCAGCCTCTATGTCAGCCTCAAATGCCGTACCCCCTCCATGACAGCAGAATGTGTTCTATCCGTTAACAGCCTTTCCCTGCTTCTGGCTCTTGGGTGAGTGTGACACCTTTTCTGTTATGCACACTGCAGAGTCACTTTAACTCCTAACCCTTATTCACATGTCAGAACCCTTATTTTATCATCCCCACCTTAGTAATTCCCTTATCTCTTATATGTCCTGTTTGTCTGTCCTAATTAGATTGTAAGCTCTTGTTGAGCAGGGACTGTCTCTTCATGTTCAAGTGTACAGCGCTGCGTACATATGGAAATGATAAGTAGTAGTAGTAGTAGTAGTAGTAGTAGTAGTTTCCGGTAATCCATGCGGTAGTGGCCATTTTTGTAAGCCAGTTTTAGCTCCCTTTCATGTGTTACCCACGTTACTGAAAGTGGGCATTGTACACCATTCTGCCAGCTCTGACCTACTGCTAATCTCAGTACCAGTGAGACTCGTTGCCACTGGGGCACAACCTCTGATCTGCAGTTAACTGTGAGTAAACGTGCTTATTCAAATAAAGGACTTTTTCAGAGAGATTAGTCTTCAGGTGTGGACTGGTGTGCCAAGGTTATACAGCAGCAACAAGTCTTGTCCCTGGAGCACTTTTAGTGGGTACTGCAGTGCACTTCAGGCAGGCAGACCCAGGCCCATCCCCCCCCCTCCCTGTAACACTTGTGGTGGTAAATGGGAGGCCTCTAAAACCCACTGTACCCACATGTACTTGCCCCCTTCACCCCTAAGAGCTATGGTACTGTTGTACAGTTGTCCCTCCCACGACCAAATGGCTTGGATTAGGACGTTTCTGAGCTGGGCGTTTTTAGTTTTCATTATCGCAAAAAAAAAAACGCCCATCTCAGGGCCAAATCCATGGCATTTGGTCCGTACAAAAACCCTATTTTCGAAACGAAGGATGGACACCCATCTTTTTCGAAAATATGGTTCAAACCGCCCCTTCACGTACCCATTCGCAGACATAGACGCCCATGGAGATGGGCGTTCGTGTTCGATTATGCCCCTCTATATCTTTTTTAAGATGCGGCAACTAGAATTGAACACAATATTCGAGGTGCGGTCGCACCATGGAGCGATATAAAAGCATTATAACATCCTCATTTTGTTTTCCATTCCTTTCCTAATAATAACTAACATTCTATTTGCTTTCTTAGCCGCAGCAGCACACTGAACAGAAGGTTTCAACGTATCATCAACGACGACACCTACATCCCTTTCTTGGTCCGTGACTCCTAACGTGAAACCTTGCATGATGTAGCTATAATTCGGGTTCCTCTTTCCCACATGCATCACTTTGCACTTGCTCATATTAAACGTCATCTGCCATTTAGACGCCCAGTCTCCCAGTCTCGTAAGGTCCACTTGTAATTTTTCACAATCCTCTCGCGATTTAACGACTTTGAATAACTTTGTATCATCAGCAAATTTAATTACCTCCCTGTGCAGGAGGTCCTGCTTGCAGCAGACCAGGCTCACACTGCAGCCCATGAAGGATCACCTCGGATGGAGCCTCAATGCTGGCTCCCACATTTCACTTGATTATCGTTGCGCCCCTCCCTCCTTTCTCGGTGCAGGAAGTCCGGACTGAAAGGTGAGCTTTAGTCTGGGACCTGCGCTCACAGCCTCCCTCAGTCCGTCCGTCTGTATGTAGTACTGCTGAGCAGCAGCGATCCCCAGCCGCTGCTGCCCATGTGGCTCTACAGTTTACCTCAATTCCAGTGGTAACTCCATATGTTTTACCCCCTCCCTCATACTGTCATCAGCAGCCCCTGTGAATTACCCCCTTCACCCTCCATGATGCCTCCCAAATCCCAATGCACCTGCCATCGTCACTCCTTGTGATTTAGCCTCTCCCACCACAATACCAGCCAACCCTTCACACAGCCTTCAGCACTCCCTATGACACCCTCACCCCACTCATGAGGTTCCCCTCTAATTGATGTTGAGCGTTTGTTTCTGTTGCAGTTTTAATGTGACTTTTCTAAAAAAAAAAAAAAATGTCAAAGAATAAACAGCATCAAGTGAAGGAGAAAGAAAGAAGAAGCCTCACTCAGCTGTTTCAGTATGGTTTGTACATGTTTGTGGTGTTGTGTCTCCCTCTGCTGTCTCCCAAAATATACATCCTAGAGTCAGAGCAAAACGATTCACAGCAGCAGGCAAGGATCTGCTTCAGAAAGCTACTTCAGGCATCAGGGGATACCAATGGGATAGACCTGGGAACCTCTCAACCAGGAAAGAGCAGGCATCACCAAGAAGGGGCTCAAGGATCCTTCAAACTGGAAAGAAGGGTATCCCCGAAACCAACCCTGAGAGTGAAACACTGAGGTAAGAACAGAAAAATTCCCAGCTGTGAGATGGAACTAACAAAAGTGCAGGTGGAAATATTTGGCCAAATTATTCAGTTAAATAAACCACCTTCAACGTTTCTAAAGTGCTATATTGGCTTTGTACTAGCAGGAGGAAAGAAAAGTGAGAGATCAAGAGGCATTGAGAGCAGGGGCATAGCCAGACAACAGATTTTGGGTGGGCAAAGGCAAGAAGTGGATGGGCATCAAGTGTTCTCCCCCCCCCCCCCCCCCCCCCCCCACCACCAAAAAAATATCTCAGCTGGGGGGGAAATGCTTCTTTCCACCTTGGCAGTCTGCAGCAGGCATGCACTGAAAACTGAGCATGCACAGGTGCTGGTATCGTGGAGAGTAGCGTTTTTCTTACCATCAGGGGGCAGTCTTCAGCTGGCAGAGCTTGGGATCCCCACCACTAAACTTGTGCTACTGTCGGGTGGGCCTGAGCCCTAAGTGGGTGGGCCCAGGCCCACCTGTGGCTACGCCACTGATTCAAAGGACCACTGAGAAAACCCAGCCATACACAGCACCATAGTAAAAATAAATATTTTTCCTGGGGCCAAGGGGTAACTGGTATCCCTGGGCAATCCGAAATAATCCAATTCAAAGTCTCCAGATTCCCATCCGCCAACACTAGTAGAGAATTAATTAACTAGTTCCCACAGTATTATAAGAACACTAGTAAAAAAAGGCCCGTTTCTGGAACGAATGAAACGGGCGCTAGCAAGGTTTTCCTGGGAGTGTGTATGTTTGAGAGAGAGAGCCAGAATGAATGTGCGGGTGTGTGACAGAGTGAGACTGTCTGTGTGACAGTGTGTGTGTGAGAATGAGAGTGTGTGTGACAGGGCCCCCTCCCCTGTTCCTAATGCCCCTCACCCCATTCCCTCCCCTCCTTTTCCTCCTCCTTCCCACACTTTGGGTTCCTTAAGGCTTTCAAAAGTCTATGTACCCCCGTGGCCCTAACGCCCAGTATCCGGATACCCCACCACTTTCCTCCTCACCCCTCCCCCAAGATGTAATACTTTCACGTCCTTCATTTTTTTAAAAAAGTGTCCTATCTACCCTGTGTACAAATGCCCGGCATTCAGATTGTGGTCCTCTCGTAAATTTTCATTTCTTTCATTCATTCAGAACTTGCCCCCCCCTCCCCCTGAACACTTTTGGTTCCTTCAGTCTTTTAAAACTCTCCTATGTACCCTGTGTGCTAATGGCCAGCATTGAGATTGTTTTCCTGTCCCAAATTTGCATGTCTTTCAGTCGTTCAGAACTCCCCCCCACCCCCCATTTAACACTTTCGGTTCCTTCAGTCTTTTAAAACTCTCCTATTAACCCTGTGTCCTAATGGCCAGCACTCAGATTGTTTTGCTTTGCCAAATTGTCTGTCACTGATGTCACTGAGGTCAGTGCGTGCCTGCCTAGCAGACCACTTCCGGCAAGTATTGTGGTATACCTTATATAGCGTTACAATTTTGTGATTTCCATAAGTACAACTCAGGATAATATATACATGGCTTGTTAGTGCATACATGTAACACTGATTAGTAACATAATACTTGCTAATCTTGTTAACTGCCTCTCACTAATGAGTGATGCCCTTTAGCACTACCAAAGAAGTTTAGCAGAGATTAAGTAGGAAAGTGGTGCTGGGCAGACTTCTATGATCTGTGCCCTGATCAAGGCTGAATAGATTTGGATGGGCTGGAGTGGAGCTATTCAGGGCTTTGACAACAGAAATTTTAGAACAAGGCTAGTGCAGGGCAGACTTCTATGGTCTATGCCCTAAAAATGGAAGGATAATTCAAGATCAGGTAGCGTGTTAGTGTCACGGTCATCGTCGCCGACGTCTGTGCCTTGCTCGTCTGTGCCCTGTTCCTCCTTCTAAACCTACTAAAATTACTTGCAGTTCTAGTCAGTGACCTGTGGGGTCACTGTAGAGTGGTGGAGGCCAAGCTGGTGATGTCATCAGCACTGAGCACTTCTTAAGCTGGCTTCTGAGTGTGCTCAGTGTTCTGGCAATTATCCTTGAATCAGTCCAGACCTGCCTGGGGCTCTGCTAGTTCCAACCAGTGTTGCCAGGTGGGCGGTTTTACCGCCCAATTGGGCGGTTTTCCGCGACCCGCCGCGGGAAATTTTTGCCCGCGGCGGGTTGCGGTTTTTTGGGCTGTTTTTGGGCTTCAGGGCGGTTTTTTCGGCCGCGGGGGGGCGGGGTTAGTGACGTTTTGGGGCGGGGTTAGTGACGTTTTGGGCGGGGTTAGTGACGTAGAGGCGGGGCCGATGACGTAGGAGGCGGGGCCGATGATGTGGGAGGCGAGGTCGATGACGGGGAGGCGGGGCCGATGATGGGGAGGCGGGGCCGGTGACGTGGGAGGCGGGGCCGGTGACGGCGGGGGCGGGGTTGATGACGGCGGGGGCGGGGGTGATGACGCGGGGGTGGGGGTGTCAGGGGCGGGGTTTGTGTTTGGGCGGGTTTTGGGCTGTTTTTTGGGCTGGATTGGGCTGGAAAAAAATTTTCCACCTGGCAACCCTGGTTCCAACTTCTGTTTCTTTGCGACAGGGCCACCGAGAGGGGGGGGGGGGCAGGGGGGACAAAATTCCCCGGGCCCGGCACTGCAGTCCCCTCCACCCGCCCCCCCCTCCGTCCACCACCAGGCCGGCCCCCCTTGAATTCAAATCATAGCGCCTCACCTCGGCCTCGCTCCGTGTGAAAGAAGCGCAGCAGAGGCAGTCTGCAGATCGCCTCCCTTCAGGCCTTCCCTCCCTGTGTCCCGCCTTCGTCTGACATAACTTGCGCGACGGCGGGACACAGGGAGGGAAGGCCGGAAGGGAGGCGATCTGCAGACTGCCGCTGCTGCACTTCTTGCACACGGAGTGAGGTCGAGGTGAAGCGCTATGATTTGAATTCAGGGGGGCCCGGCCCAGTGGTGGACTGAGGGGGGCGACGACGACGACAATCTTGGGGGGCGGGGCCCCGGGGGCAGCCTTGCCCCAGGCCCGGCCCAGTCTCTCGGCGGCCGTGCTTTGCAAGGCCGTGGCCTGAAGCTTTGCTATAGCTTTCTGCTTATGCTGTGTTCCAGTGGAAGTCTGCCTTCAAGCTTGGTAGTCCTGAGGAGTAAAAGCTTTGCCTACAACTTTCACCTAATGCTGTGTTCCTGTCAAGCCTGTTTTCAAGCTTGGTAGTCCTGAGGAGTAAAAGCTCTGCCTACAGCTTTCACCTTTGCTTGGGTCCAGTGAAGCCTGCTGCCAAGCTTGTGAGTCCAGAGCCTCCCGTGCCTCAGCTGAGATTCCAGTTGCCCACCTTGAGTCCTTGGTCGCTGTATGCAGCGAGTGGCTTTGTGCTGTGCTTGGGACTGCGTGGGCTGGATGACAGGGAGTGCTGCAGGTGCAGTAGCTGAGGCCACGTCTTGAGGTACCTCTGGACGAGGGAGCGGTGCTTGGAGCACGGAGGGGTCTGCGTGAGCTGTTCCTGGCCCTTGGGTGCTGTGCAGGACCATTGAGTCTTCTGCCTTGATAGCATTGGCTCAAGTTTGGCTTCTTCTCCTTGCTTGCCTTGGGCGCTTCGGCTTGGGCTTTGTTGATTTATCTTGCTTGCCTTGGGAGCATTCGACTCAGGCACCTGAGTGACTGTTTGCTTGTCTTAGGTGACATCCCTAGTATTCTGTGAGCGGAGTGACCCGCTCTTACCTCTACCTGCGGTGCAGGTCCTAAAGAGACTCTTCCTTTTCCCTTTGTTTTGTTTCTGCTCCACTCTGGTTTTGAGGGAGCTTGCCTTGGTTGTTCAGCGGCTCATCTGAGTGTACTGACAGAATGAACCCTTTTCTTAACCACTAGCGGTGTTACCTCTGTCAGCCAAGTATTGCTTGTTTGCCTTTGTCCTGCTAGGGCGGGCCCTTTGCCTAGTCTATTGTGTTCTACTGTATGTCATATGTTTGCATTGCTCTGCTAGTGAGATAGTAACGTGGTAACATAGTAGATGATGGCAGAAAAAGACCTGCACGGTCCAGCCAGTCTGCCCAAGAAGATAAATTCCTATGTGCTACTTTTTTATTTGTACTGTCCTCTTCAGGGCACAGACTGTATAAGTCTGGCCAGCCCTATCCCCGCCTCCCAACCACCAACCCCACCACCAGCTCTGGCACAGACCGTATAAGTCTGCCCAGCACTATCCCCGCCTCCCAACTACCAGTCCCGCCTCCCACCACCAGCTCTGGCACAGACCATATAAGTCTGCCCAGCACTAGTCCCACCTCCCAACCACCAGCCCCGGCACGACCGTATAAGTCTGCCCAGCACTAGCCCCACCTCCCAACCACCAGCCCCGGCACAGACCATATAAGTCTGCCCAGCACTAGTCCCGCCTCCCAACCACCAGCCCCGGCACAGACCGTATAAGTCTGCCCAGCACTAGCCCCACCTCCTAACCACCAGCTCTGCCACCCATTCTAGGCTAAGCTCCTGAGGATCCCTTCCTTCTGCACAGGATTCCTTTATGTTTATCCCACGCATGTTTGAATTCCGTTACCGTTTCATCTCCACCACCTCCCGCGGGAGGGCATTCCAAGTATCCACCACCCTCTCCGTGGAAAAATACTTCCTGACATTCTTCTTGAGTCTGCCCCACTTCAATCTCATTTCATGCCTCTCGTTGTACCGCCTTCCCATCTTCGGAAAAGGTTTGTTTGCGGATTAATACCTTTCAAATATTTGAACGTCTGTATCATATCACCCCTGTTTCTCCTTTCCTCCAGGGTATACATGTTCAGGTCCGCAAGTCTCTCCTCATACGTCTTGTAACGCAAATCCCATACCATCCTCGTAGCTTTTCTTTCCACCGCTTCAATTCTTTTTACATCCTTAGCAAGATACGGCCTCCAAAACTGAACACAATACTCCAGGTGAGGCCTCACCAACGACTTGTACAGGGGCATCAACACCTCTTTTCTTCTGCTGGTCACACCTCTCTCTATACAGCCTAGTAACCTTCTAGCTACGGTCACCGCCTTGTCACACTGTTTCATCGCCTTCAGATCCTCAGATACTATCACCCCAAGATCCCTCTCCCCATCCGTACCTAGCAGACTCTCACCACCTAACACATACGCCTCTCTTGGATTTCTACTCCCTAAGTGCATCACTTTGCATTTCTTCGCATTGAATTTTAATTGCCAAACCTTAGACCATTCTTCTAGCTTTTTCAGATCCTTTTTCATGTTTTCCACTCCCTCTGGGGTGTCCACTGTGTTACAAATCTTAGTATCATCCGCAAATAGGCAAACTTTACCTTCTAACCCTTCGGCAATGTCACTCATAAATATATTGAACAGAATCGGCCCCAGCACTGATCCCTGAGGCACTCCACTACTCACCTTTCCCTCCTCCGAGCGAACTCCATTCACCGCCACCCTCTGGCGCCTGTCTGTCAACCAGTTCCTAATCCAGTTCACCACTTTGGGTCCTATTTTCAGCCCATCTAGTTTATTTAAGAGCTTCGTGTGGGGAACCGTGTCAAAAGCCTTGCTGAAATCTAAGTAGATTACGTCTATAGCACGTCCACAGTTCAATTCTCCGGTCATCCAATCAAAGAATTCAATGAGATTCGTTTGGCACGATTTCCCTTTGGTAAAACCATGTTGTCTCAGATCTTGCAACTCATTTTCTTCCAGGAAATTCACTATCCTTTCCTTCAGCATCGCTTCCATTACTTTTCCAATAATCGAAGTGAGGCTTACCGGCCTGTAGTTTCCAGCTTCTTCCCTATCACCACTTTTGTGAAGAGGGACCACCTCTGCCATCCTCCAATCCCTCGGAACCTCTCCCATTTCTAAGGATTTATTAAACAAATCTTTAAGAGGACCCACCAGAACCTCTCTGAGCTCCCTCAATATTCTGGGGTGGATCCCATCCGGTCCCATGGCTTTGTCCACCTTTAGTTTTTCTAGTTGTTGATACACACTCTCGGAAGAGAGCCCACCCGCTTAGGGCTCAGGCCCGCCCAACAGTAGCACACATTTAGCGGTAGCTGGTGGCGATCCCAAGCTCAGACAGCTCAAGATTTCCCCCTGATGGTAATGAAAACTCTACTCTCCACAATAATGGCACCTGCGCGTGCTCAGTTTTCAGTGCATGCCTGCTGCAGACTGCCAAGATGGAAAGAAGCGTTTTCTCACCAGCTGAGATATTTATTTGGATGGTGGTTGGGGGGTGGGGGAGAGAACGCTTGGTGCCCACCCACTTCTTGCCTAGGCCCACTCAAAATCTGTTGAATGGCTACGCCCCTGCCATTTCTTGTGAGTACTCTGAGTTCTGAGGGGACTCAGTCTACCCAGAGGTGGTTGAGTGATTCTCACGCAGCCACCTCTGGGACAAGGGCTCAGAAATGTCACAGTTAGTATATCCCAATTGCCGTTTACCGCTGGGTAGGCACCCTTCAGTAGAAAATAGAAAATATTTTCTACCGCATGTTTTTGGCGCATGTCAAATTCAGAATTACCGCCCGGGGCACATAATAGTCAGGCAGTAATGCTGATTTGGTGCACGTAGCCCTTACACACCTTTGTAAAAGGGCCCCTTGCAGATTTCAGGCTGTAGGTCAGTGATCTCCAACACATGGCCCCGGCAATCCATTTTTGCGGGTTCATAATCAAAAATTAAAAATTGAGTTTGCTCACCTGAAGCATGCGCGGCATCATTGGGAGTTGGGTAGAGAAAAGCCCCGCAAAGCTCCACTGGGTCATGTGTGCCTGGTCACACTGACAAGCATGCGCACACATGTATCAATATAAGATGCATTCTACCCAGCAGAGCTTCACGGGGCCTTTTTTCTACCCACTTCCTGATGATGATGCTGCATCCTTAAGGTGAGCAAATTAGATTTTTTCAGCTCTATCCACCGACAGTGTTGCTTTTCTTTTAATAAGGGGCCCTTTTACTAAGCTGTGGTAAAAAGTGTCTTGCGCTAGAGTAGGCGTGTGTATTGGGTGCGCGCCGGCTCAGTTTTTACCGCATCTACAAAAAAGGGCTTTTTTTTCTATTGGGACAGGAAAAGGGTCTGCGGTAAAAATGAAACCAGCGTACACCCAAAACTGGCCTGAGCCCTTAATGCCACCCATTGATCTAGCAGTAAAGGCTCACGTGCTAATGATAAGTTATTGTTTGACTTTTTGGTATCAGTTGCACTGAAACTGATCATCTCGCACTGGAACAATAATTCCCACGTAAATGTGGTGGTTTGGTGGAATTGGATTCTGTTGTACAAAAAGTATGAGCAATCTCCAGTCATTTCCATGCTTGGTCATAAAACTGCTATTCAAAAATGGAAATCTTTAGACCTTTTTCTCTCCACTACGGACTAATTTTCTGACTTGAACTCGGCTTTATATATTGTATTGTCTGTTTTCTTTTGTTGCACTGCCTTTTTGTATGGCTGTATTTTTAAAATCTAATTTAAAAAAATTAAAAATAGGCTCACGTGCTACATGTGCGGTGACCAGTTGGCACACGCCAAGTGCCAATTACCGCTGGAACCGGGGCACGTAGGAGGAAATAAATAATTCATCCACGCATTATGAACACGCACCGAATCTGAAATTACCACCAAGAGGTCACACTGGCTTAGCAGTAGTCTCATTTGGGTGTGCGCTGCACGTGCGTAAAGCCTACCGCGGCTCAGTAAAAAAAGTCCCTAAGTTTTATCTTTAGTAGCCTAACATTGCGTTGTCTGCCTTCTGTGCTTTGAGACTGAGTGGAAGCAGTGAGGTAATGAGGATTCCACATGAATGATTAGTATCTCTCTGATCCAGTGATCTTGCAAGTGAGGTTTACTCCTCCGCTTATAAGTTTAATGTGTGCAGAGAAATGGAGCCTTCTGGTTGATTGAGTGCTGCCTTATTAATTAGAATGTGACAAATGAGCAACTACAGACAGCCAGGTGAAGAATATTTATATTCAAACAGCATTCTTGGGGCAAGAGAGAGACACAGTGCCTCTTCGATCACTCCTGAGTATCCAGACCATGTTTCCCATTTGTCCCCTGTCAGAAATAAGAAAATGTTCTATTTTCTATTCCCAGCTAGTAACATTGGTATAATAAGATTTGAGCAACACAAAAGTCTGCCTCTTAAAATATGCATTATTTTTATGTATCCTTGTAGAGTCAAAATTATGTAAACTGTGTAAGCCTAAAATCTTTTGGTGGCCTCTGAAGTTTCTCGTGTCCACGTTGTTTCCCTTAACATGAAAAACGTTGGAGACCATGAAAAACATCAAAGTTATGAAAAAAATATTGCATAGTCCCATTATACTGACCCTATAGTACACAAATGACAGTTACCCAAATTCACCCCTCCAAACTTTGCCTTTATCTCTTTTATTTTTAACCCCACTTAAGGTACTTTTTTGCTCAGCGGGTCACATATTTGTATTGTTTAGTTTATAATATCTAATCGGAGCAAGCTCTTACTCTACTATTTTGATAACTGTGATATTATTGAGGAAAAGACTTCAGACTCTCGGTCTCAGCTGATAGTATTTAGGACTAAATAGCTGACTGCTCGGCTCTGCATGTCTGGAAATCAGTACACGCTGGCGAGAATCTTCATTAGTCTAAAAAACCTCTTACGCCGGCTACACAATTTAGTATATATGCACTTTGTGCGACAACAGTACTAAAAGTACTTGGCTGTGGTATGTGCTGAGGCGAATATACTTAATATAATATGATAGATACATTGAACAAGATTTTATTAGGAAAATGTAGGATATAAATGAAATAAATAAATATGCTTCTCTGGTTCTAAAAATGTTATTTTTTTTGTGATGCATATAACATAAGAGCATAAGCGTTGCCATACTGGGACAGACCGAAGGTCCATCAAGCCCAGTATCCTGTTTCCAACAATGGCCAGTTCAAGTCACAAGTACTTGGCAAAATCCCAGAACAGTAAAACAGATTTTATGCTGCTTATCCCAGAAATAGCTCACACAGTAGAGGATATCAAAAATTACAGTTATGTTGTAATGGGTAAGTCTCATAAATCTACCACGGCTGGTATCACTTCACTCTCGCGGTGAAACTCTTTCCGTGTGCATATTATAATCACAGACTTTACCCCCTACCAACCAATGCTTGAGTTTCTTAACTCTTTATTAATGGCATTGTATAAAAATTGAGGCAATGTGTTACTTATCTTATTTTCAAACTGGGGTTTGTGAGCACACCAGTTTGAAAATAAGATAAGTAACACATTGCCTCAATTTTTATACAATGCCATTAATAAAGAGTTAAGAAACTCAAGCATTGGTTGGTAGGGGGTAAAGTCTGTGATTATAATATGCACACGGAAAGAGTTTCACCGCGAGAGTGAAGTGATACCAGCCGTGGTAGATTTATGAGACTTACCCATTACAACATAACTGTAATTTTTGATATCCTCTACTGCGTGAGCTGTTTTGAATTTATATTTTAGTAGAGAAGTGCCCTTGTATTTTGGCAGTATCCTAGAAATAAGCAGTGGATTTTCCCAGGTCCATCTTAATAATGGTTTATAGACTTTTATTTTGGGAAATTATCCAAACCTTTTTTAAGCCCTGCTAAGTTAACTGCTTTTACCACATAAGTACATAAGTATTGCCATACTGGGAAAGACCAAAGGTCCATCAAGCCCAGCATCCTGTTTCCAACAGTGGCCAATCCAGGTCAGAAATACACGGCAAGATCCCTAAAATGTCCAAAACATTTTATACTGCTTATCCCAGAAATAGTGGATTTTCCCCAAGTCCATTTAATAACGGTCTATGGACTTTTCCTTTAAGAAGCCGTCCAGACCTTTTTTTTAACTCTGCTAAGCTAACCGCCTTTACCACATTCTCTGGCAACGAATTCCGGAGTTTAATTACACGTTGAGTGAAGAAACATTTTCTCCGATTCATTTTAAATTTACTACATTGTAGCTTCATCGCATGCCCCCTAGTCCTAGTATTTTTGGAAAGCGTGAACAGACGCTTCACATCTACCACATTCTCTGGCAACAAATTACAGTTTAATTACATATTGAGTGAAGAAATATTTTCTCTGGTTTGTTTTAAATGTAGTACTTAGTAACTTCTAGTATATTTGGAAAGAGTAAACAAGTGATTCACATCTACCCATTCCACTCCACTAAGTATTTTATAGACCTCTATCATATCTCCCCTCAGTCATCTCTTCTCCAAGTTAAAGAGCCCTAGCTGCTTTAGCCTTTCCTCATAGGGAAGTCATCCCATTCCCTTTATCATTTTCATCACCCTTCTCTGTACCATTTCTAATTCCACCATATCTTTTTTGAGATGTGGTGAGCAGAATTGCACACAGTATTCGAGGTGCGATCGCACCATGGATTGATACAAAGTCATTATAACATTCTCATTTTGTTTTACATTCCTTTCCTAATAATTTCTAACATTTTATTTGCTTTCTTAGCCGCCGCTGCACATTGAGCAGAGGGTTTCAACGTATCATCCTGGGTGGTGATTCCTAATGTGGAACCTTGCATCACTTAACTAAGGTTTGGGTTCCTTTTTCTCACATGCATCACTATTCACTTGCTCACATTAAAAGTCATCTGCCATTTGGATGCCCAGTCTCCCAGTCTCGTAAGGTCCTCTTGCAGTTCTTCACATTCTTCTTGCAATTTAACAACTTTGAATAACTTTGTTTCAGCAGCAAATTTAGGGGTCCTTTAACAAAGCCATGATAAAAAGTGGCCTGGGGTAATATGGGTACGTCTTTTGGGCGCATGCTGGGCCACTTTTTACCATGGCTGGGAAAAGGCCATTTTTTAATAGGCCAGGAAATGGGCATGCACAAAAATTAAAACTAGCGTGTGCCTAATTATGACCAGAGCCCTTACCACCAGCCATTGACTTAGCGGTAAGGGCTCATGCGCTACCCATGTGGTAACCATGCCATGCTGCCGATTACTGCCAGGAACACTCCCTGCAGTAGAAAATAGAAAAATATTTTCTACCGCAGGATTCGGTGCACGTAGGGTTACCATATGGCTCCAGAAGAAGGAGCGAGGAGGGGAATCCTCACGTACCACAAGAGCAATGGACACAAACAGTGAGGACTAGTTGAAGAAGAAATCAGGAAGTCTTTATTGATAGCCAAAAAACGACCCGACACAGCCGTGTTTTGGCATCAGAGCCTGCATCAGGGGTTAATTAAATCTCTTGTGTTGTAGCTGAAAGATAAACCAATAGAAATATGGCTATTAGGCTTCCTTAAATTTGAAGAATGAGGAACTCAACTGTAAAACACCGTGGCGACAATGCAAATCAATTATGTCAAAATTGTAAAAGGGAGGACAGATTGAGCCAGTCTGGGTTTTACTTCCATTGCTTTCAATGGAAGCAAAACCCAAACTGGATCAATGTGTCATCCTTTTTCTGGAGCCATATGTGTCAGGATTCTTGTGGAACCACTGGGTTAGGGAGCCCTTGGACCACTACCGAGGAGTGGCAGCGGCAGGAGAATCACCCAAACACAAGACAAGGCAGAACAGACGTACCGACAAACCCAGGACTGGAACTACCAGACAGAGACTACAGCCGAGGCAATGCAAGCTGGAGCAAGCAGGACAGGAAATCAGCCAAACTTCATCTGCACTTGACCGCTGTTCCTCAGGAGTTGAGCTCCTGGGTGCAGGCGGCCAGCAGGACTTATCGGACAGGGCAGGAAGTCAGAACTGCAGGGATCAGCAGCCAGCCAGCAAACAGCAGATCACTCTAGAAACCACACCGGGGTCCCAGACAGCAGCAAGCAGAGAAATATTCCAGGAACCAGACAGGGTCAAAGGCAGGCAGCAAGCAGTAGAATAAACCAGGAGACAAGCCGGGTCTAGGCAGGCAGCAGACAGTAGAATAAACCAGGAAACAAGCAGGGTCAAAGCCGCAACCGGGAATAGCACAGAAGCACTACAACTAACTCTCACCAAAGGAAACTCCTCTGAGGACCTCTGTTGCAAGGCAAACTAGAAAGCTTCCCAGGTGATTAATAAAGGCAACATACAAGGGAGTTCACCAGGTACGAGTACTGCTTAGTTCCAAAAAACTCCCAAAACAATCTGGAAAGCTGGAAGATCTGGACCGGACCAGAATATCTTCTGGAACATGGGAAACAGCAAGCAATCAGTCCATAGCAGCCACCAGGTCTAACCATCAGGTGGCAAGGTGACTGAGAGCAAGGAACATGGGCACAACTGTGACAATATGGTAACCCTAGGTACACATCAAACTCAGAATTACCGCCCGGTGCACGCACTGGCCTGCGGTAATGCCAATCTGGCACACTCTACCTGGGTGTTAACCCTCCTGTGGCTTTGTAAGTGGGACCTTTAATTACCTCACTAGTTATTCCCATCTGTAGATCATTTCCGACAGCCACCCAACTTAAAACACAAGCTAATAAGAAGTAAGCTCCCAACACAGACTCAAAAAGAAGAGAATGGCATACATCCTTGCAATATATCCAGCTGCAAGCTATGCCAAAACATTTCACAGGACCCCACAGTCATTCACAAAGGAAAAATATTCAACATAAAGGAATCCTTTACATGCTCATCTTCCGATGTGGTATACATCATTCAGTGTAAAAAATGTGACGAAGGATCCTATATTGGAGAAACAAGCCAGATGCTAAAGACAAGATTTAATTTACATAGACATCACATAAAAAATGCCAGTGCCAGCCAGGATTCCACTCCTGTGGGGCAGCACTGTACAAAACCAGAACACTGTACCAGTGATTTCATAGTAAGAATCCTGAAAGGTAACTTTAAAACAATACAGGAACGTAAGACCTTTGAAGTCAGAATGATTAAATATTTTGACACCCACCAGACAGGACTTAACAAAGATCTGGGTTTTCTAGCCCATTATAAACCATAAAGTTGCATTGCTCTGTTTGTTCCTATGCATATCTCCTGGTCTCTCACCTATCCACCCCCATCCTATTAGACTGTCACTGAAATGCTTTGATGTTTCACTTATATATACTGTCATCTACCAAGACTTGCTTATTTCCGATCTGACAAAGAAGGACAACCTTCGAAAGCTAATCAAGAAATGTATTAAGTTATGTCCAATAAAAAAGGTATCATCTTATTTTCTTTTCCATGTTTTATTTTGTTTTATTTCTGTTGATTACCTTTAAAAGTGGACTAACACAGCTACCACACCTCTCTAAATATGTTAAAAAGCAGCGGTCCCAGCACAGACACCTGGGAACCCTGCTATCTACCCTTCTCCATTGAGAATACTGACCATTTAACCCTTCTCTCTGTTTTGTATCTTTTAACCAGTTTTCAATCCACAATAGGACATTACAATAGCCACCTCCTCCTCTTCACCCTTTAACCCACTCCCTCAACCAACCAACCCAGGCCTCCTCTTTTCCTGATATCACCAAGGAGGAAACCGCCCACCTTTTTTCCTCCTCGAAATGCACCACCTATTCATCTGATCCCATCCCCACCAACTTACTAAACACCATCTCTCCTACTGACCCCCCCCCCCATCTGTCATATCCTCAACCTCTCTCTCTCCACTGCAACTGTCCCTGACACCTTCAAGCACGCTGTAGTCACACCACTTCTCAAAAAACCATCACTAGACCCTACCTGTCCTTCCAACTACCGCCCCATCTCCCTCCTACCCTTCCTCTCCAAGATACTTGAAGCGCCGTTCACAGCCGCTACCTTGATTTTCTCTCTTCTCATGCCATCCTTGATCCACTTCAATCTGGTTTTCGCCCTCTACACTCGACAGAAATGGCACTCACTAAAGTCTGTAATGACCTGTTCCTTGCCAAATCCAAAGGTCACTACTCCATCCTCATCCTCCTCCTCCTCGACCTATCCGCCGCTTTTGACATTGTCAATCATAATTTACTTCCTGCTGCACTATCCTCATTTGGGTTCCAGGGCTCTGTCCTCTCCTGGTTCTCCTCTTATCTCTCCCACCATACCTTCAGAGTACATTCTCATGGATCTTCCTCCACCCCCATCCCGCTCTCTGTTGGAGTTCCTCAGGGATCTGTCCTTGGACCCCTTCTTTTTTCAATCTACACCTCTTCCCTGGGCTCGCTGATCTCATCTCATGGTTTCCAATACCATCTTTATGCTGACGACACCCAGCTTTACCTCTGCACACCAGAAATCACTGCAGAAACCCAGGCCAAAGTATCGGCCTGCTTTTCCGACATTGCTGCCTGGATGTCCAACCGCCACCTGAAACTGAACATGGCCAAGACCGAGCTCATTGTCTTTCCACCCAAACCCACTTCTCCTCTCCCTCTCCTTCTCTGCCCATATCCAGCAGACAGCCAAGACCTGTCGCTTCTTTCTCTATAACATCAGCAAAATTCGCCCCTTCCTCTCTGAGCACACCACCCGAACTCTCATCCACTCTCTCATCACCTCTCACCTTGACTACTGCAACCTACTCCTCACTGGCCTCCCACTTAACCATCTATCCTCCCTTCAATCCATTCAGAACTCTGCTGCCCATCTTATCTTCCGCCTAGACCGATATGCTCATATCACCCCTCTCCTCAAGTCACTTCACTGGCTTCCGATCAGGTACCGCATACAGTTCAAGCTTCTCCTACTAACCTACAAATGCACTCAATCTGCAGCCCCTCATTACCTCTCTACCCTCATCTCCCCTTACACTCCTATCTGTAACCTCTGCTCACAGGACAAATCCCTCCTCTCAGTACCCTTCTCCACCACCGCCAACTCCAGGCTCCGCCCTTTCTGCCTCGCCTCACCCTATGCTTGGAATAAACTCCTTGAGTCCATACGCCAAGCCCCCTCCCTGCCCATCTTAAAATCCTTGCTCAAAGCCCACCTCTTCAATGTTGCTTTCGGCACCTAACCATTATTCATCTATTCAGGAAATCTAGACTGCCCCAATTTGATTGACTGCACTTTTTTGTCCTTTAGATTGTAAGCTCCTTTGAGCAGGGACTGTCCTTCTTTGTTAGATTGTACAGTGCTGCATAACCCTGGTAGCACTTTAGAAATGTTAAATAATAGTAGTAGTAGTACCTCCTGTCTCATGACTTTCTGATTTCCTTAGGAGGATCTCTTCTACCTGAAAGCCTCAGAGAAAATGGTACCCTGCTCTGATTCTACGCTCTTCAACATCATTACCCATGGGATTTGGATAAGCCAGACAGAAATAGGCTTGTTTGGCTTCTTGTCAAAGAGTTTCATCATGATTTGTGAAGAGCCTTGGGCTTCTGGCACGTCCTCCTCCTCTTCCCATTCTCCCCTCTTAGGGTGGCTCCACTGTGTCTGTGCTGCATGTGTCTTCAATGAAAATGAACAAGATAAATGGAAGTGTATCCATAACTGTAATCCCATCCATTCAGTTGCACCACAGCAACACTAACCAAACAAGATACCATTCATTAGTTTTGTCATTACTACCAAAATGGATGCACATCCTTAGGTGAGACTGGAGCTGAAGGCTTATTTGAGCTGCTGATAACAAACAGCTTCCCCAGAATACACATTTATTTGGCCAATCAGTGAACACACAGTTCAGTGCTGGGAAAAATGCATAGCAAATACTGATGCAATTTTCCTCTGAAGCCATCAGCATAATACAGAAACAAGCCAAAGCATGCAAAACACTGAAATACAGAGCAACAATCTAACTTGGAATTACTCTGCAGACAGAGCATCCCTGCAGAGAGAAGAAAGGCCAATTATTATTCTACCGCATGTGACGTTGCTTCTGATGGCTCTCACCAAGAACAAAACGTGTTGATATTCTGATTTGTAGTTTACCAGAAAAATATTACTACACTGAGCAACAAAAAAAATTGTTTTTGAGTTTATCAATTTTGATCTAACAATGGATGACCGCTGGCTGAAATTGTACTTGCCCATCTAAATCGTCTTAACATTCCTTCCAAGGACTACAGAGGGAAAAAGTTTAATAATGTTTACAATATGTCAGGGAAAGCAAAAGGTGTGTAGGCCAACACTGTGTCCAAAAATGAACTTGCTGTATTCTACTTGTGCTTTTTGTTAATCCCAGCCATTATTTTAGAAACATATCCATGTACAAGCGGTCTATCAAACTATAAATAAAGTTGAAACTTGAAATACTGTCGTTTACACATGGATATCACATACACATATAAATACCAACAGCAGAAAGACGCTATTTACATATGGAGATTCATACACATAGAGCAGGGATTCGGGAGTTCAGGCCTTGAGTGCCACAAATAGGCCAAGTTTTCAGGATATCCCTAATGAATATGCATGAAATACTGTAGATTTGCATGGATGCTATCTCTATTGTATGCAAATCTATCTCATGCATAATCATTACAAAAAAAAACATACCAAAACCCATTCATACATGTATTTCAAATTACAATCTTTATTACAAAACTCATATACTAACAATTAAAACTCTCTCTATTGAATGATTTCATGGTATCCCATCCCATCCGCAAATACTCAAAATGCTAATGTCCTTCTCCAAAAACGAATGTTAAAGTCAGAACAGGTAGATGTTCCAAGTCCATTAAATGTTTCAAAACTCTGTTCTAAATTGTGGCGTTCCCCCAATTAGGAGCGCTGACCTTTCAATTATGAATCCATTACAAGTTCCGTTAAGTTTGAAGAACTTCAAATCTTTGGGTGAAGTATAGGATATCTGACATCAATTCCATCAACCTGTACTTAAAAATTCTTCTGGTCCCATATATCTGTTTTTGGTCCTAACACTGGCTGTGTTTCCTTATAGCTTCATCAGGAGACCTTATACAACCTCAAATCTCTGTCAGGCACACCGTTTGGAGCTCTACAACTTCTGGTGTCTCCCTTCAGCCTCCTCCCCTTGCAGGGCCAGCACCCCACTGTCTTCCTTACCCCCCCCCCCCCCCCCCCGACAAGTCCAGCACCTCTCCCTTCCCTTCAGCCTCCTCTTCTTGCAGGGCCAGCACCCCACTGTTTTCCTCACCCTCCCCACAAGTCCAGCATCTCTCACTTCCTTTCATGCCCCTCCCCTCCCAGGGCCAGCACCTCCACATCTTCCTTACCCCCCCAACAAGTCCAGCACCTCTCCCTTCCCTTCAGCCTCTTCCCCTTGCAGGGCCAGCACCCCTTCCCTTCGGGCACCTCCCCTCCCATGGCCAGCACCTCCGCATCTTCCTTACACCCCCAAACAAATTCAGCACCTCTCCCTTCCCTTCAGCCTCCTCCCCTTGCAGGGCCAGCACCCCACTGTCTTCCTCACCCTCCCACAAATCCAGCACCTCTCCCTTCCCTTCAGGCCCCTCCCCTCCCAGGGCCAGCACCTCCGTATCTTCCTTACTCCCCCCCCCCCCCCAAACAAATCCAGCACCTCTCCCTTCAGCCTCCTCCCCTTGCAAGGCCAGCATCCCACTGTCTTCCTCACCCCTCCCGCAAGTCCAGCACCTCTCCCTTCCCTTCAGCCCCCTCCCCTTGCAGGGCTAGCACCCCACTGTCTTCCTCACTCTCTCCCACCCCCACCGCAATGCTTGCATTTAACGCTATGGTGCTGCCACTCACAGATGCGGCATCCTGCTCCTGCACCTCACAGTTTCCCACCCCCGCAGCAGTGCTTGCACTTTGCTATCAGCGCTGCCTGACAGCAACTCACAGACACGGCGCCGACGTCCTGCTCTGGGACCTTCCCTCTGCTGCGTCCCACCCTGCATAAACAGGAAGTTGCTTCAGCACAGCACAGGGAAGGCCCAGGAGCAGGACGTCGGCACTGCATCTGTGAGTTGCTGTCAGGCAGTGCCGATAGCAAACTGTAAGTGCTGCTGCGGGGGTGGGAGATTGTGAGGTGCAGGAGCAGCACCAATAGCATTAAATGCAAGCGCTACGGCAGGGGTGGGACAGGCTGAGGATTGGAAGACATGGAGGTGCTGGGACTCTGCTTTTAGGTGGGCCTGGGCCCATCCAGGCCCACCTGTAGCTACGCCCCTGTAATCTATAAAGGCCGTTTCATGCTGAGTGATTTTTATAGACTACTGGCTTAGTGCGCATTTCACACCTAACTTTGGGTGTGAGCATTTATTCCTGCCAAGGCTGGTGTAAATACTCACACTGACTAATGGCAGTTAGGCACAGAAATGCAGGCATTCTAGAATGCTGTGCCTAAATTCTGCGAACGCCCCTGACCTGTCCATGCTCCTCCCAAGGCCACGCCCCTTTTAGACACACATATTATAGAATAGGGTGTAGGGCTGATCCACTCATAATCCCAATGACTATTGTTCTCTCTAAAGTGAGCAGGAGTCCTCCAACTGCATTGCTGCCAATGGGGGGGGCAGTGCATCAATAATGTGTTTTCAAACACTAGGGACAAGCAGGTTCCCTGGAGTCCTGCAGAGCTTGCCTGTCCTTCACTATTGAAAATGTAAGTGAAACAGCACCACCCACTGGCAGGACTGTAGGTGGAGGACTCCTGCTCAGCTTAGAGTGAGCAGTGCTAATGACTGCCAATTAAGTGCTTGTTAGCAATCAGTTATTCATTGTTATCGCCAATGCAGCCAATTACTTTGCAAAACTGAGCACCTAACTTTGAACGACCTATCTAGAATCCCCCCCTGTATGTGAATTAGATTCAAAGCAACCAATACCATTTATTTTATATTCCTTCGGACTTAAACAACTGGTGTGTTTTGAGAGTTATTCTATAACAGGGTCTCTACTATAGCTGCTGGTCATGATGGTTATTTGAAGATTAATCTATAAAAAAAACATAGATGCCTTTTTCTCTTTAACAGAATGATAGCGCATATGACAAATGCGCATACATCTAGGTCCTATAATTGGTGTATATGCCCCAGACTACATTTTTGCAGGAATGTGCATATTCTATCATTTCAGTGCATACACATGTGCACCACCCACCTTACGCCCAAACTGCCCAGCAAGCCCACTGGCAAGGTTCCATTAAAGCATGGCATGTCCTTTTCTGCTGATCTGTATTCTATAAGAGATCATTTGCACATGTAATCACCCACTTATTACCCACTTATGCATTTCCCAAGTCCATAAACCACTACTAAATGAACTTGGGAAAAATCCACAATTCCAGGAATAGCATGTATAGAATGTTTGAACGTTTGGGAAGCTTGCCAGGTGCCCTTGGCCTGGATTGGCCGCTGTCGTGGACAGGATGCTGGGCTCGATGGACCCTTGGTCTTTTCCCAGTGTGGCATTACTTATGTACTTATGAAATAACTAGAATACTGCTATCTATGCATCTTTGTGCTGCCTGAACTAGGCAGCTCCTTACAGAATTACTCCCAAATTTGTGTATTATGTGTTACCTGATTTTAAAAGAGACTGCAAACTGCCCTCACTTATTTTAATTAATGAGATTTACAAAATAGCTTGCTAGTAACTGTTGCAGAAGCTGAAAGAAATTTCAGCAAGCTAGCACTTAGCAAAAATTAATGTAGGGAAAAAATGGTTATTAAATCTGTCAGCATGAAATTCACAGAGAGATCGATTTTGGAAAGCTAATTCATGCTTTTCCCATGAAAAGGCCAGAAAATTAAAGCTCTCAAGTGATCTGGCCTATTCATAAAGGGGTCAGGTTTCAATGGAACCTTTAATGTGAAGGTTTTACATCTTTTTAAGGCTTCTTTATCTTACCAAGCAGCAGAGTGTTAGAATTGTCTGCCTCTTTTTCTTAGACAAATGGGAGATTGCTACCAATTTAGAAAGTTCTTGAAGACTTTCCTCTTCAGAAAATTTGTTACAGGTTCTTAATTGATTTTTGTTTTTAGATTATTTGAGGCCCTGTTTACAAAGATGCATTAGCGTTTTTAACGTGCCTACAATTAGTGCGTGCGCTAACCATGTAGGCACCTACAGGGATATTGTAGGCACGTACATGGTTAATGTGCGTACATGGTTAATGCACTTTAGAGATGCTAATGTGCCTATAATGCTGCTTAGTAAACAGGGCCCTTGGTTTGTTATGGTCTTGTCATTTGCAGTATTGTATATTCTCTGAGAATTCTTCAGAATTTATATTGTTACTTGCACTGAACTTGTTGGTAGTTGTGGGACATAACACTATAATAATGTAATGTAATGTAAGTCATACAGATAGGACCGGCTCTTACTCACTTAACTCTTGGTGACCAGACTTTCAGTGGTACACAGCAGTTGAGTGCCACTGAAAATACAGGCTAGGGTTACCATATTTCCGGATTTACCCTGACATGTCCTCTTTTTGAGGACATGTCCGGGCAACTGGGCGGGTTTTGCCAATCTGCCTGTTTGTCCGGATTTCTGGACAAATGGGCAGGCTGGTATATTACGGCCCGCCCACCAGCCTGCCCGTTTGTCCAGAAATCCAGACAAACAGGCAGATTGCTAGCTTCCCCTCCCCTTACTTACTACTGCCCTGGTGGTCTAGTGACCTCTTCCGCCTTCGGGGCAGGAAAGAGCCCCCTCTTTCCTGCCGGAGCGCCGCCCTGCATGCATCCTTCCTGTTCATGATCTCAAAATGGCCACTGAGAGTTGAAGTGACCTCACAAGACTTCAACTCTCAGCGGTCATTTTGAATCTGTGCCGAGATCATGAACAGGAAGGTCAGGATGCATGTAGAGCAGTGCTCCGGGCAGGAAAGAGGGGGCTCTTTCCTGCCCCGAAAAGGTCACTAGACCACGAGGGCAGTAGTAAGGTAAGGGGAGGGGAGTGATGGGGAGGGGGAGTGACAGGGTGTGTGACGGGAGGAGGGAAAATGTGACAGGGGGCGGAGTGAGGGTGTGACAGGGGGCGAAAGGGGGCGAAAGGGGTGAAAGGGGGCGTGGCATGTGTCCTCCTTTTTGGGGGACAAAATATGGTAACCCTTAATACAGGCAGACAGCCAATTAGTGCTGGAGCGGTTTGGAATGGAGTTGAGGCAGCACTAAAACTTATCTGAGCACTGTTGATATTCATGGCAGTGCCTGAATAACCTCATGGTTAATTTAGGACAGAAAAGGCTATCCAGGTACTGCCTCAATATTGGGTGCACCCGGGTAAGTCCCAGTGGCCACCCCAGACCCAGAAATTCAGTGACCAGTACCTAGATTGAGGCCAGCACTAAAAATCTGGATTTAATTCAACCATTGGCAACCAGCATTTAAAAAACACTGACCACTGCCTACTGAATATGGATCAGAAAATGTTTGCAGCCAGGTTGGTCCATTAAAACAACCAAAATTAAAATATCAACTGGATTATAATATTAATAGGCCCGACAACAAAAACATTACAAGATAGATAACACTGTAGAATATAATTTCAAAGAAAATGTTTCTTTAATGATTCATGAGACTTTGCACACGTGAAAGGGTGTGTGCGAGAGAGGGGGGTCCATCTTACCCATTTATACAAAAAAACCCAATAAAGTATGGGTCATGGCTTAATGAGAGGAAGAAATGGAAAAAGAGCATTAGAGTGGTAATCCAAATAGTCATAGCAGTTCTTGTGTAAAATACAATGGGTGTTATTCTCAAAGTTTACCACTAGGAGGATCACTTGTCCACATTACAATCCAGTGCAGACTAAAAAATAAAATGACAAAAAGATTCCATGACTGAAGGTTGGGTGCCTAATGGAAATTTGACTCTAAAGGGCCAAGTGATGGGGGCGAAAGGGTGTTCTCTAGCTGAAGTGGAAGTAGTGACAAACATCTCCCCCAGAAATTCCATTAGCTGAAGGATATTCATTACTTGTCCTCTCATATTAGTATAATTTCTGATTTGCCTCTTTAATGTACAGCTTCAAACATTGGTGAGAAGTACAGATGGTATTTGATGGCACAATGAGTTTTTCTTGCTGTACACCGCCTTGAATTAATTCTTTGAAAAAGGCAGCAATTAATCCTAATAAATAAATACATACAATAAGCTTCTTAACCCTGTGTTTTCTGGATGAAGTGATTCATCCCCTGACACAGGCACTTGTATGCTGTGACAATGCACTTGTCTGACAAGGGACAATGGGCCAAATTCAGTGCACCCAAAGATAAGGGCGTTAAAATACGCGCTAAGCACCACCAAGCAACCTTTATAGCTTAGCATGGATTCCCGCACCCGACTTTGGGCACAAGCAGCGGCGTACCAAGGGCAGAGCGGTGGGGGCAGTCTGCCCCGGCTGCATGCCGCTGGAGGGGTGCAGAGAGCAGCCGCATGCCTGTCGGCTCCGCTGGTTCCCTGCTCCCTCTGCCCCGGAACTCCGGGGCAGAGGGAGCAGGGAGCCAGCGGAGCCGAGAGCCACGCAGCTGCTCCCAGCAGCTAAGAATGCACCCGGGGGGGGGGGTCATTGCGCCAGGGGCAGGGTGCGCATCGGCAATCCGCCCAGGGTGGCAGCCAACCTAGGATCGTCACTGGGCACAAGGACTTATGCTTGCCAAAAGCCAGTGTAAAATCCTCATGCCCGACTGATGGCAGTTAGAAGCGCAAATCCAGGTATTTGTGAAGCTTCTTTGACACATTCAGGGCAGTTGCATAAATTGGTGTCTAGAGGTAGGATGCACTTATGCACATAAAAGATGCCATTAATTGACAGTTATTATCCATAAATGTCCAAAATCATATAAAGTAGAATAAATTTTACTACTACAGCATACCACTATGGTCACTATCACTATAATCCCTGTAGTGTGCACATCTAATATCTTAATTTAATTAGTAGGAATCTCAGAGGTAAATTTCCTGTCATGTCCCCTACCTCAATGCAAGCGGCGTCCTCGGGCTGCGCAGGGTCCCGTCGACACGCACACTTGACTGGCACAGCCCTGAGCCATGTGTGTGTAGTTCTTCTCTGGCTTCCAGGCTCCTTGATTGCTTTGCTTCCATGTCTTCCTTCCCTTGCTTCTCTCCTATTGATCTTCCGGTTCCTCCTTCCCCTGCTCTTGTCCTATAGCTGTGCTCCTTCTCCCTGCCGGTTCCTGCTGATGTCAGATGCCAGCACTTTATCAGCTGAGCTCTTCCTGGACTCCATGCTTCAGCTTCTACTTTGGTAGGTGTTACTTGCTCAATAGTTTGCTTCTTCTCTACTTTGTCCCTCGTTGCTGACTTTGCCTGTACCTGGATTACTCTCTTGGCTGTTGATTGCCTATTGACTTTACCTGTGCCTGGATTACTCTCTTGCCTGCTGCCAGCCTACTGACTTTCGCCTGTACCTGGATTACTCTCTTGCCTGCTGAATGCCTACTGATTTTGCCTGTATCTGGATTACTCTCTTGACCTGCTGCCTGCCTGGCCGATACGTTCACCACCCCACTTCCAGCTCCATCTCGTAAATCCTGCAGGCCACCGGCACCTAGGGGCTCAACCTCTGGGGAATGGCGGTCAGTGCAGGTAAAGCCTGGGGTTGTCCAGCTGCCAAGCAGAACCTGGTCCGAGTACCGGGCTCATCAGCGCTCTACTTGGTACAAGAACTCACAAGTCTGACACTTCCTTGGGAGACAATGCTCTTATATAGGAAGTGGTTGATATGCCCAATTCTTCATCGGTCCTTCGATATTTTAATTTTCTCAATTTTTGTGTTTTTTGATTTATATAAATATGCTTTGTTCCTTTTTTGTCCATTTGTTTTTATAAATACTCTTGATCTTTTCAACTTAGTCACTTATTTCCATCAAACGTGACTGAGAGACACAAGAGACTGAAATGATTACTTACCTTTGCAACGTCCCTCTCTTTGTTGTGTTTAAGACTGGGACGGATCCAAAGTGCCAACACGTATTTTGCCTAGCTGTATCAAGGCAAGTCCCTTCATTTTTAGCTGCTGACTTATCGTCCTGCTGCTGCTCTGAAAAGATATTAGACATGCACACTACAGGGATTATATTAATTGGCAGTTAGTCAGTTAAGGGCACTGTTTACTAAGCCGCGCTAGAGGTGTGCTAGCATTTTTAACACGCACTAAGCATTAGCACACACTAACCATGTAGTAACATAGAGGGGCATAATCGAACTGGGTGCCCATCTTTAAGGGCGCCCATTTCTAAGGGCAGCTCGGCGAAGGGGCGGGGCATCCCGTATTTTCGAAACAAGATGGGCGTCCATCTTTCATTTTGATAATATGGTCGGGGATGGCCAAATCTCAACATTTAGGTCGACCATCTTGACATTTAGGTCGACTTTAGAGATGGCCGACCTCGGTTTTCGCCGATAATGGAAACCAAGGACAGCCATCTCAAAAACGACCAAATCCAAGCCATTTGGTCATGGGAGGAGCCAGCATTTGTAGTGCACTGGTCCCCTCTCACATGCCAGGACACCAACCGGGCACCCTAGGGGGCACTGCAGTGGACTTCAGAAATTGCTCCCAGGTGCACAGCTCCCTTACCTTTGGTGCTGAGCCCCTCAACCCCCCCCCCCCAAAACCCACTACCCACAACTGTACAACACTACCATAGCCCTTAAAGGGTAACGGGGGGCACCTAGATGTGGGTACAGTGGGTTTCGGGTGGGTTTTGGAGGTCTCCCATTTACCACCACAAGTGTAACAGGTAGGGGGGAATGGGCCTGAGTCCGCCTGGCACTGAGGTGCACTGCAGTACCCATTAAAAACTGCTTCAGGGACCTGCATACTGCTGTGATGGAGCTAGGTATGACATTTGAGGCTGGCATAGAGGCTGGAAAAAAATGTTTTTAATTTGTTTTTTTGGGTGGGAGGGGGTTGGTGACCACTGGGGGAGTAAGGGGAGGTGATCCCCAATTCCCTCCGGTGGTCATCTGGTCGGTTTGGGCACCTTTTCGAGTACTGGTCGTGAACAAAAAGGGACCGAGTAAAGTCGGGCAACACGCCCTTCTTTTTTCCATTATCAGCCAAGGACACCCATCTCTTAAGCATGCCCCCGTCCTGCCTTCAGTACACTGCCGACATGCCCCCTTGAACTTTGGTCATCCCCGCGACGGAAAGCAGATGACGATGCCCAAAATTGACTTTCGATTATGCCAATTTGGGCGCCCTTAGGAGAAGGACGCCCATCTCCCGATTTGTGTCGGAAGATGGGCGCCCTTCTCCTTCGAAAATAAGCTGGATAGTAACATAGTAGGTGACGGCAGAAAAAGACCTGTTTGGTCCATCCAGTCTGCCCAACAAGATAAACTCATATGTGCTACTTTATATGTATGCCTGACATTGATTTGTATCAACCATTTTCAGGGCACAGACCGTAGAAGTCTGCCCAGTACTAGCCCTGCCTCCCAGCCACTAGCCCCGCCCCCAACCACTAGCCCCGCCTCCCAACCACTGGTGCTGCCACCCAATCTCCGCTAAGCTTCTGAGGATCCATTCCTTCTGATCAGGATTCCTTTATGTTTATCCAATGCATTTTTGTATTCCATTACTGGTTTCATCTCCACCACCTCCCGCAGGAGGGCACTCCAAGTATCCACCACTCTCTCCGTGAAAAAATACTTCCTGACATTTATCTTGAGTCTGCTGGGCATCTACATGGTTAGCACACACTAAAAACAGTAGCACACCTTTGTAAACAAGGCCCTAAGTGCACTAGGTGCTATTCTACAAGGTAGGGCCCAAAGACGTCCGACTCAGAATACCGATGTCTAAGTCAGAATGTCATAAATGGACGTCCATCTCACATGTATTTTAGAAAAGGGTACAGTCTGTTTTCTTTTTCCAAAGTTTACTTTTATTGAATACATGTAGCTAATTAACTCACAGGTCATTGATTCTCAGAAGTTATTGCCCCAAGAGAAGAGACTTCATAGTTTTGAAAGCTGTACCAGGGCTGCTGAGCAGCACAGCTGGCCCCACCCCACTGCTTCCACCTGGGTTGCCGCCATGGTGCCTCACACACCCCCTCCTACACACACATACACACTCGGGCTGCCACCTCCCACACTCAAGTCACCGCCCTCACCCCTACCCCCACACTTTCCTATATTTGACTGTTCCTCCCTCAGTCTGTTGTCTCCTGCTCCTGTGTGCCAGGCAGGGGCGTAGCCAGACACCCAATTTTGGCTGAGCCTGGGCCCAAGATGGGTGGGCAGAAGAACCTCGCCCCATCCCACAGGTGATTTGGTCTCTCCTTCTCTCGCCTGCATGCCATATGGTCTCTCAAACATCCCCTCTCTCCCGTATACCTTTTAAAGTGCAGATTTTCACCAGCAGAGAGCAGCAACTAATACACACTGCTCATGTTGGCCCCACACCCTTCCCTCTGATGCAGCTTCCTGTTTCCACCTAGGCAGAAATACATCAGAGGGAAGGCTGTGGGGCCGGTGCGAGCAGTATGTATGTCACTGCCCACTGCAGGTGAAGATCTGCTATTTACAAGGTATGCAGGAGGGACACTTGTTGGGAGTTTTCGGCTGGTGGGGCTTGGGGATCCTTGCCAGCCACATCATAGGTATGCTGCTACTGGGTGGGCCTGAACCCAAAGTGGGTGGGCCTGGGCCCACCCAAGCCCACCCTTGGCTACGCCACTGGTGCCAGGACCCGGATGACTGCATTAATATGATTACCCTGGTCAGCTGGTTGACCGCATTAATGCATTCATCTGGGTCCTGGCATAGAGGAACAGGGAGAGAGATAGAGCTAGACGCAGGCAGGCAGGAAGAAACTTCTAGTGCTCCCTTGAAAGCTTGCCTGTGACGCCCCCTCCTCCCTAGGAAGCCAGGCCTGGGGAATTATGTCCCCACTGTCCCCCCTTCTCAGCGGCCCTGAACTTTGAGATGGAAATTTGAAGAGAAAGAAGCTTTATGGCAGAGGTAATCCCTCTTCACAAAAGTGGGAACAGAGAAAAGGTGGGAAATGAACCTCAGTGGTGTGGTGGTGAAGACAATGGAGATGCTGCTGAAGGAAAGGGTAGTGAACTGTCTACAGTCCAATGGCATGCAAGATCCAAGGTAACACAGCTTCACCAAAGGTAGAATATGCCAAACAGATCTGATGGATTTCTTTAACAGGCTGAAAAAAGAGCTGGATCAAGGACATATGCTGGATATGGTCTACTTAGTTTTCAGCAGTCTTTGATAGAAGGCTCATAAATCAATTGAGCAGCTTGAGGATAGGATCCAAAATGGTTAACTGGATCAGAAATTTGTTGACTGACAGGTGATAAAGGGTGGTAGAAATGAGAAAATGGAATTTGCTCAGAAGAAAGGTGAGTTCCTCCAAGATCCATTTTGTGAGAGATATTGCCAAAGGGTTAGAAGGATTGGCAACAGAGTGGACACCCCTGAGGGAATGGAAAGCATGAGAAATGATCTACGAAAATGAGAAACTTGGACTAATGCTTGACATTTAACCTTTAATGTGAAGAAATGTAAGATGATGCATTTCGGGCACAGAATTCCAAAAGACCTGTATGCAATAGCAGGTGAGAGTCTCATGTGCACAGATCAGGAAAGAAACCTTGGAGTGATATCTTTAAGGATCTCAAAGTGGTGAAACTATGTGATAAAGTGGTGACCAAGTTGAGAAGGATGCTTGGGTGCATAGAGAATGGAATAACCAGCAGAAAGAAAGAGGTGATAATGGAGAGGCCTCACTTGCATCCAGATGATCAAAAGCCCCGCGCTGTTCCAAACAGCGCTCTAAACTAGCGCTGGAACAGCGCGGGGCGCTATTAGACCTATGATCAGAGATAATGCATGCAGCCTCTAGCGTCGGCGTTTGCTTTTGATCATCTGCCTCTTGGAGTATTGTGTTTAGTTTTGGAATCCATATCTTGCCGAGGAAGTAAAACGACTTGAAACAGTTCAGTGGAAAGCAACCAAAAGAGCATGGGGTCTCCATCAGAAGATGTATGAGAAGAAGATGTGAATATGTGTACCCTGGAGGAGAGGAAGGTTAGGGGAGACAGCTACATTTAAATAGTGGGAAGAGAGAAATAAACAAAAACAGGAAAAGACTATAGAACTAGAGGACAGGAAATGAAGCTGCAAGTGGGGGGGAAACTGAAGTCAACATCAGGATATACTTTTCACAGAAAGGGTGGTGGATGTCTTCTGTGAAAGGTGGTGAGGACGAAAACTGACAGAATCCAAAGAGGCGTGGGATAAGTACAGAGGTTCCCTATATGGGGAGAGGATGGAATAGAAAGCGTGGAGGAGTGGCCTAGTGGTTAGGGTGGTGGACTTTGGTCCTGAGGAACTGAGTTCGATTCCCACTTCAGGCACAGACAGCTCCTTGTGACTCTGGGCAAGTCACTTAACCCTCCATTGCCCCATGTAGGCCACATTGAGCCTGCCATGAGTGGGAAAGCGCAGGGTACAAATGTAACAAAAAAAATAGAGTATTTGCACTTGAAGTAAAACATAAATGACTCACACAAACAGAGAGAGAGCATAGAGGTAGGTAAACTGCACAGAGTGGCAAGTGCACCCCAGCCACCTTTCTGGGCAGACAAAGGATGGATTTTCTGTGTTACTGCGTTACATCTGGTTCCTCCCCAGCACTATCTAAACTCCTATTTAGATGAAGCATGAAGTTTACCACCTTTCCACCAGGAAAGCAAGCTACCAAGCAATGCTCATGTCCACCAAACACTCTATTTATACGCAGTGGCATTCCTATGGGGGCTGACACCCGGGGCGGATCGCTGATGCGCCCCACCCCCGGGTGCAGCGCCCCCCCCCCCCCCCCCGGAACAGCGCAACGCCCCCCCCTGCGAACCCCCCCCCATGCACGCCGCTGGGGGGGGGGGTGCCGCGTGCCTGCCAGCTCTTCGTTTTTATGCTCCCTCTGCCATGGAACAGGAAGTAACCTGTTCCAGGGCAGAGGGAGCATGAAAACGAAGAGCCGACAGGCGCGCGGCACCACCCCCAGCAGTGTGCACCTGGGGCGGACCGCCCCCACTGCCCCCCCCTTGGTACGCCATTGTTTATACGGCTAATAGAATGTCCTCTAGTTGTATTATTTGAAAGGACAAACATCTGCCCCCCTCTCACTAAGCAGATGCTTTTGGTAGGTTCTTTAAATTGGTAAAGGCGGTTAGCTTAGCGGAGTTTAAAAAAGGTTTGGACGGCTTCCTAAAGGAAAAGTCCATAGACCGTTATTAAATGAACTTGGGGAAAATCCACTATTTCTGGGATAAGCAGTATAAAATGCTTTGTACATTTTTGGGATCTTGCAGGGTATTTGTGACCTGGATTGGCCACTGTTGGAAACAGGATGCTGGGCTCGATGGACCTTTGGTCTTTCCCAGTATGGCAATACTTATGTACTTATGTATTTTCTTGAATAAACTTTGTTGAGGGTGAGGTGTGGATTGTTTTTCTGTGCTTTGGAGCAGGGGTGTGTGGGTGGCTGTAGTAAATGCAAAAATTATTATGCTGAGCAAAATGCAGATCAGAGGAAGCCAAAGACTCGCTGCTGAGTCTGAAAACCACAGGAAGCTGAACAGAAAAATGTAAAACTGCCAAAAAACACTTGTAGAGGAGTAGGAGGATTGCAGCTACCAGGCTAACTTGAGCCACATGGGGGCATGGGGGACTGCAGCCACAGGGCTAAGAAAGGAAGAGAGACTGCAGCCAACAGGCTAACTGGAACCACATGGGAGCAAGGGGAACTGCAGCCACCGGGTTAACTAGAGCCACATGGGCTGCAGCCACCACCAGGCTAACTAGGGCCACATGGGAGAGAGGGAAACTGCAGCCACCAGGCTAACTAGGGCCACATGGGAGAGAGGGAAACTGCAGCCACTGGGTTAACTAGAGCCACATGGGCTGCAGCCACCACCAGGCTAACTAGGGCCACATGGGAGAGAGGGAAACTGCAGCCACCAGGCTAACTAGAGCCACATAAGCAGGATGAAGGGGGACTGGACTACCAAATGTCTCATGAGCAGGGGAAAGGGAACTACAGCCACATGGATAAGGAACGAGGACTCCAGCCACAGAGTTATCTAATGTCACAAGGGCAGGAAGGGCTACTGATGCTACCAAACACCTTCTGTCACATGGGCAGGGAAGAAAGACTTGAGCTGCCAAATTCCTAGGAGCAGTAAGGGTGACTGCTGTGACTTTCTATCCTGTCACATGTGGAGTGAAACTGCAGCCTCCTCCCTACAGACACCCTGAAGTGAACTGTATTCAACTGGCTACATGTTAAATAAGTAGAGTTGGGAGCTGCATGTTGTAGTGTGTTATCATCTGTGAGGAGTTTTTTTCTTCTCATCACTGGTCAAGTGCCAGGTTTGTAGCCCCCTGGGATCAGCTGCAGAAGATAAAAGCCATCCCTCCTTTAACGACTAAAAGCTGCTTCTTTTACAAAGCCGCACTAGTGATTCCCATGCAGCAAGAGAGGAAGTCCAAAGTTTAAGTTTCTCAATTTTTTTATATACCATCTCTTTTGATGCATATATCAAGGCAGTTTACATACAACTATTCAAGTACTTGCACTGCCCCTGCTGGGCTCACACTCTTGGGTATATTGTACCTGGGGCAATGGAGGGCTAGCTGACTTGCCCGGGTTCACACAGGGCTACAGAGAGAATTGAACCTGGTTCAGCAAGATCTTAACCCACTGCTGACTAATAGGCAATAGTGGGTTAAGATCAGTGGCGTAGGAAGGGGGCAGTGGGGCGGTCCGCCCCGGGTGCACGCCGCTGGGGGGGTGTTGGCTCCGCTGGTTCACTGCTCTCTCTGCCCCAGGTTACTTCCTGTTCTGGGGCAGAGAGAGCAGGGAACCAGCGGAGCCGACGCAGCTCCCAGCGACGTGCACTCGGGGCGGAGTGGCCCTCCCGCTGGCCTCCTTTGGTAAGAATGCGCTCTGGGGGGGTGCGCACTCCGAGGGGGATGCGTGTGTGTGTGTGCGCCGAGGGAGAGTGTGCCATGCTGCACCCAGGGGGGTGCGCAGCGGCGAACCACCCCGGGTGTCAGCCACCCTCGCTACTGCACTGGTTAAGATCCCCATGTCCACAGCCCACTGCACTAACCATTAGGCCACACAGGAATAACTGATGTGGCTTTGTAAAAGAAGCCCTGAGTGCCCCATACATTTCAAATTTCATTATTTTAGAGGCTGTTTTACTAATTTATTTATTTAGATTTTGCTCACCCCTTTTCCAGTGGTAGCTCAAGGTGAGTTATGTTCAGTTCTCTGGATATTTCTCTGTCCCAGGAGGGCTCACAATCTAAGTTTGTACCTGAGGCAATGGAGGGTTGAGTGACTTTGCCCAAGATCACAAGGAGCAGCAGTGGGATTTGAACTGGCCACCTCTGGATTGCAAGACCGGTGCTCTAACCACTAGGCCACTCCTCCACTATCAACATTCCATGTAGAAGCCTGCCCTTGCAAATCAGCAATGTGGTCAGGCTTCTGTTTCTGTGAGTCTGACGTCCTGCACGTATGTGCAGGATGTCAGACTCACAAGCCTGTGTGGCTGTATTGCTGATCTGCAAGGGCAGGCTTCTACATGGAATATTGCTAGTGGAATAGCAACATTCCATGTAGAATCTCAGATAGTAGCAACAGAATATCAAATAATTTTTTTGGATTTTGCTCACACCTTTTTCAGTAGTAGCTCAAGGTGAGTTACATGCAGGTACACTGGATATTTTTCTGTCCCAGGAGGGCTCACAACCTAAGTTTGTACCTGAGGCAATGGAGGGTTAAGTGACTTGCCCAAGACCACAAGGAGCAGCAGTGGGATTTGAACTGGCCACCTTTGGATTGCAAGACCAGTGCTCTAACCACTAGGCCACTCCTCCACTACTAAACTGCATTAGGCACTAATGTATGCCCTAACATAGCAAGAATAGCCTAACGCATGGTGTGCTAAAGTGTTTGCCTTAGTTTTGGAAAGTGCACACATTAACCACACACTAAATATTTTTTTGTATTTTTTGAGGAGAAGTGTTGGGGTGGAGAGTGGGTGTTCCAGTGCTAACTGGTTACCACATCTACCGTAAACTAACTGGTTAGCACCCAGCTAACTTTAAAAAAGCCATACTGGGTCAGACCAATGGCCCATCTAATCCAGTATCCTGCTTCCAACAGTGTCCAATTCAGGTCACAAGTACCTGGCAGAATCCCAAATAGTAGCAAGATTCATACTACCAATCCCAGGGAGAAGCAGTGGCTTCCCCATATCTATCTCAATAGCAGACAATGGGCTTTTCCTCCAGGAACTTGTACAAACCCCGCTGATACCACATTCTCTGGCAACAAGTTCCAGAGCTTATCTATTTGTTGAGTGAAAAAAATATTTCCTCTTATTTGTTTTAAAAGTATTTCCATGTAACTTCATTGAGTTTCCCCCTAGTCTTCGTACTTTTTGCAAGAGCAAAACATCAATTTACATTCACCCATTCTACACCACTCAGTATTTTGTAGACCTCTATTTTATCCCCCCCCCCCATCATTTATCTCTTTTCCATGCTGAAAAGTCCTACCCTCTTAAGCTTTTTTCTCATATGAGAGAAGTTCCTAAATACCCAAACCTGCAACACCAACTCCTCCTCGCTACGAATCCCAATTGTCTATAAAACATGAATCTTCTTCAACCATAATAACTCTTTTTGTTTGTTTCCCTGCCGGAGATGGCAAACGACTCTACAGTACTATGTAAGCCACATTGAGCCTGCAAATTGGTGGGAAAATGTGGGATACAAATGTAACAAATAATAATAATCATAATCATTTTGGTCGCTCTTTTTTGAACCTTTTCTAATTCTGCTATATCTTTTTTAAGTTACAGCAACAGGAATTGCACACAATGCTCAAGGTATGATAGCACCGTGGAGCGATACAGAGGCATTATAGTATTTTCAGTCTCATTAATTATCCCTTTCCTAATAATTCCTAGCATCCCGATTGCTTTTTTGGCCGCCGCCACACACTGGACAGAAGATTTCAGTGTATTGTCCACAATGATACCTAGATCTTTTTCTTGAGTGCTGACTCCTAAGATGGATCCTAACATCATTCGGATTATTCTTCCCCATGTGCATCACTTTGCATTTGTCCACATCAAATTTCATCTGCCGTTTGGATGCCCAGTCTTCCAGTTTCCTAAGGTCTTCTTGCGATTTTTCCTAATCCGCATGCGTTTTAACAACTTTGAATAGTTTTGTGTCATCTGCAAATGTAATCACCTCAGTAGTTGTTCCCATTTCTAGATCATTAATAACTATGTTAAATAGCACCAGTCCTAGTACAGATCTCTGGGGCAGTCCACAATTCACCCTCCTCCACTCAGAGAATTGGCCTTTTAACCCTACCCTCAGTTTTTCATCTATGTGAGCCCTTACCACCTACAAAATGGGTGGTGGTAAGCATTCATGTAGTCATTTTTATTTATTTATTTATTGGGATTTATTAACTGCCTTTAGAAAGAGAGTCACCCAAGGCGGTGTACATCAAACTTATAGTTTTGCTAACCGAATAAAAGTAGTAAAATGACCCAGTATAATCATAACACAATAAATTAGGTAAACTTGAAAACAGCAAATTGAAACCTAATAATAAGACTACCATGAAACAGTATCAAAAATATACACATTTAATAGCACTGAAATTCAAATACCAGAGATTATAATACAATGTTAGCATAATACCAATGATATTCCTAATAAGCACACATTAAAACATTTAACTAACATAGGTATGATGCTAATGATTTTGTGCAATACAGCTTACCATATAGTTGAGGGACTAAGTGCAGACATATGATGGGAATAAGATGCGTGGTACAGAGTCAGTTGGGATACTTAGATGATTAGCTAAATTCAAAGAAAGTTCATTGTATAGTTAAGTAAGAGATAAGGAACTGATCTAAGTTACCGTGTGTGTAGCAAGCTAGTCCAGGTGCAAAATGGGTGTATAGTCAGCCACCCTATGTATTAAAGTCTTGGGAGAAGAGCCAGGCCTTCGCCTGCTTCCTGAAGTAGAGGTAGTCTCCAGTTATACTGTTTTGAAAATGGCCACACACTAATGGCAACATTAGCCCACGGCCAATAATGAAAAGAATTGACAGAAGGCATTTTATGGTTATGGTAAAAATGGCCTTAGTGCTTGGGGAAAGTAGCCAAAAATCCAATTTTGGGTGGGCCTGAGCCCAAGTAGGGTGGGCAGAAGAACCCCACCCTGCCCCCCCCCCCCAGGCAATTCGCTCTCTCCCACCCACCCACATGCCATATGGTCTCTCAAATCCCACCTTCCTGTGTACCTTTTAAATAGAAGATATTTGCTGGCAGTGAGCTGCAACTGATACACACTGCTCGCTCTGGCCCTACAGCCTTCCCTCTGACATACTCCTGCCTATACAGAAACAAGAAGTTGTGTTAGAGGGAAGGCTGTAGGGCCAGAGCGAGCAGTGTGTGTATCATAAGTACATAAGTAATGCCACACTGGGAAAAGACCAAAGGTCCATCGAGCCCAGCATCCTGTCCATGACAGCGGCCAATCCAGGCCAAGGGCACCTGGCAAACTTCCCAAACGTACAAACATTCTATACATGTTATTCCTGGAATTGTGGATTTTTCCCAAGTCCATTTAGTAGTGGCTTATGGACTTGTCCTTTAGGAAACCGTCTAACCCCTTTTTAAACTCTGCCAAGCTAACCGCCTTCACCACGTTCTCCGGCAACAAATTCCAGAGTTTAATTATGCATTAGGTGAAGAAACTTTTTCTCCGATTTGTTTTAAATTTACTACACTTTAGTTTCATCGCATGCCCCCTAGTCCTAGTATTTTTGGAAAGCGTGAACAGACGCTTCACATCCACCTGTTCCACTCCACTCATTATTTTATATACGTCTATCATGTCTCCCCTCAGCCGTCTCTTCTCCAAGCTGAAAAGCCCTAGCCTCCTTAGTCTTTCTTCATAGGGAAGTCGTCCCATCCCCGCTATCATTTTAGTCGCCCTTCACTGCACTTTTTCCAGTTCTACTATATCTTTCTTGAGATGCGGCGACCAGAATTGAACACAGTACTCAAGGTTGCTTGCAAACATCTGATATTTAAAAGGTATGCAGGAGGGAGACTTGTTGGGAGTTATTGGCTGGTGGGGCTTGGGGATCCCCTGCCAGCCACATCATAGGTGTGCTGCTATTGGGTGGGCCTGTGCCCACCCATGGCTACGCCACTGGAAAAACCTGCATAAGGGGTGCAGTAAGGCCATTTCTTATCACTGCATACTAAAAGGACCTTGAACATGCAATATTTTATTTATTTATTTATTTATTGCATTTGTATCCCACATTTTCCCACCTTTTTGCGGGCTCAAAGTGGCTTACAATACATTATGAATAATGGAAATTACATTTTGTTCCAATTCGGTTATGGATTACATTGTGAAGAGTTATACAAAACAAATCAAATCAAAGTATCGTTAAGGAATATATCAATGGAAAAGAATATAGAAACATTGAAAGGAGAACAACGACAAACTAGAGATTCTGAGGACAATATATAGCATATAAACAACGGATAGCCTATGGTATACATCTTCTTTGGTTAAAGGTATGAGTGTGGTGTGATTTCAGGATTGAGAATTCTTAGGTGGATGTGTTGATGTATAATGGAGCAGTGAGTGTGGATTTTATATGTTTTGATTCTTTCCGTAGATTTTATCAAAAAGATGTGTTTTCAGTAATTTGCGGAAGTTGGTTTGTTCGTGAATCGTTTTCAGGTTGCGCGGAAGTGTGTTCCAGTATTGCGTGCTCATGTAGGAAAAGGTTGACGCGTGTAGCGTCTTGTATTTCAGGCCCTTGCAGTTAGGGAAGTGTAGGTTGAGGAAGGTTCGTGATGATCTTTTGGCGTTTCTGGGTGGTAAGTCAATTAACTCAGTCATGTATGCTGGGGCTTCGCCGTGGATAATTTTGTGGACTAATGTGCACACTTTAAAAGTAATGCGTTCCTTAAGTGGGAGCCAGTGTAACTTCTCTCGTAAGGGTTTTGCACTTTCATATTTTGGTTTTCCAAAGATGAGTCTGGCTGCTGTATTCTGGGCTGTCTGAAGCTTCCTCAGGATTTGCTCTTTGCAGCCTGCTTACAGCGAGTTGCAGTAATCCAGATGACTGAGTATGAGGGATTGCACTAAGCTGCGAAAAACGGATCTTGGGAAGAATGATCTTAATCTTTTCAGTTTCCACATGCCATAGAACATCTTTTTGGTTGTGTTGTTTGCGTGGGTTTCGAGTGTTAGGTGGCGATCGATAGTAACTCCAAGGATTTTTAACGTTTCTGAGATTGGGAGGTTTAGTTTTGGTGTATTTAAAGCGGTAAATTCCTTCGTGTTGTACTGGGAAGTGAGTATCAGGCATTGAGTCTTTTCTGCATTCAGTTTCAGATGAAATGCGTCTGCCCAGGTGTTTATGATGTATAGGCTTTGGTTAATTTCGTTGAAGCTTTCCTTGATGTCTTGTTTGAAAGGGATGTATATTGTTACATCATCGGTGTATATATGTGGGTTGAGGTTATGGTTTGATAGGATTTTTGCCAAGGGGATCATCATTAAGTTGAAGATGGTTGGTGAGAGAGGTAATCCTTGCGGTACTCCACATTCAGGTGTCCATGCGGCAGACGTGGTTGAATTTGATGTGACTTGGTATGAACGCTTGGTTAGGAATCCTTTGAACCAGTTTAGGACATTTCCTCCAATGCCAAAGTATTCAAGTATGTGTAATAGGACTCCGTGGTCAACCATGTCGAAGGCACTCGACATGTCAAATTGTAGGAGGAGTATATTGTTACCAGTTACAATCATTTGTTTAAATTTAGTCATGAGGGTAATTAATACTGTTTCTGTGCTGTGGTTTGATCGGAAACCTGATTGGGCATCATGCAATATTGAGTGTTTGTTTAAATAGTTGGTAAGTTGTTTAGTTACCATTCCTTCCGTTATTTTGGTTGTTAGTGGTATGGATGCTACTGGTCTGTAGTTGGTTATTTCTCTTGCGCTTTTCTTTGTGTCTTTGGGTATAGGCGTGAGTAAAATTTTTCCTTTTTCTTTTGGGATCAGTCCGTTCTGTAGCATGAAGTTTGTGTGATTCGTTAGGTCTGTTATGAATTGTTGAGGAGCTGATTTCATGAGGTTGTTTGGGCATACGTCTAATTTGCAGTGGGATTTGGCATATTTTTTAAGTGTTTCAGAGATGAGGTCTTCTGATAGTGCGTTTTTATTATTGTATTTTACATTTTATGTTGTGTACTTCGTCTTGAACAATCTGTGACCAGGGCAGGAGGTTTTATACATTTTAAATTATGGATAATTGGTGCGGAGAGAGTTTTGCCTCTCCAGTAAGATAATGTGTGTATTGGGGTGTAGAGCTCCTGGTGCTCAGGGGCTGGAAGAGTAGGGTTACAAAGCTTATGCTGGATCTGATCTAGAGAAAGGGGGCTAGAGAAGACTGGGTCTACCTCCCTCCCCCTTTCACATTTAGCCTTCTCTGGGTTGCTTCTCCCTTCTCTGACACCTGTTTCTCTTTTTAGCTGTCAAATGTTTGTGGTTCATTTATTTGACATATCCTGTTTCCCAGTAGCAGCAAAGCGGTTTTATGCAAGACATAAAACAGATAGAAGCATTTAGAAGAATTAAACCCAGGCACAAGACAAGAACTACCATTCCCCAGCCCTCTTACCCTCCTTCCCCAGCAACTGGGTCAGGTGGAGGGTGTAGGTTGGATATTTTTAGTCAGGGAGACAGAGCAGGTGCTGCTGCCTCAAAAGCCACAAACTGTCAGAGAGGGGAGAAAAGGAAAGAAAGAGACAAAGAGGAAAGAAGTCAGTGACAGGAGAGAGACAGACAGACAGACAGCCAGGCAGGTCAAGAGCACTGACAGAGAAGAAAGGAAGGCAAGACACTGAGTGGTGGGGATACATTGAAAGATAGGCAAAGAGAGACAGAAAGGTTTCTAAGAGACAGGCAGAAAGAATTAGAGGAGGGCAGTGAGTGGCAGAAGAGGAACACACACAGAGGGAGACTGAGAGAGACACAGAGTGGGTAGTAAGAAACAACTGTACAGAGATAGAGAAAGGCACAAGTAGGGAGGAACTGAAAGGGCACTAAAACACATTGAGGGAGACTCGAGACACAAGCAGAAAGACAGAGTCATTGTGATTGGAAGCATTGAGGAGGGGGCAGAAAAGCAGCAGGACTAAACAGCATCCTGTCAAATAAAGAAAGACAAATACACACCCCTCCCCCAGCCCACCCCCTGGCACACAGACACACTAGAGCAGTTCCCCAGTCTCACCACCACCCCATGTGAATAAAGAGCCCTGAAGAGATGTCAGGACCCCTCAGCCTCGCTGTCCTCCTGCTCCTGCTCCCAGGTGAGTGTCTCGGGAATAGGTAGAAGGGAGGGACCAGAGACACTTGAGCCCCACTTCTGCTCCTCCTTCTGGGGTCCCAGGGCACCATCAGCAGTTGTGTTACGTGACTGCCCCTCTCCTCTTTCCCTCCCTGCTCCCCCCCCCCCCCCCCAGGTAGATCCTGCTCTTCTCCCTTGTTTTTGTCTTTTCCTCAGACTGTGATTGTCTCTGTTGCTGAGGGGGTTATTCCTGGGTGTCCTGTTTCCCTCTTTTCTCAGTGCTTACCTCGGGGTATTGATGGTGTTTCTCCCCCCCCCCCCCCCCTTTTTCTCTCCTCTTGCAGCCGGACATCCCCAGGTGGAAGTTATTATGTCCCAGGTCCCGACCCCCATCGCCAGCATTAGAGCAGGGGGAACTCTGAGCATGAACTGCTCTGTGAACCAACAGAACTACAATTTCTTTTGGTATCGACAACTGCCAGGACCGGGTCAGAACGGGACCGAGCTGAAACTCCTCGGGACCTTCTATACTTACACTACTGATAAGGCGGAGGAGGTGCCCCTAGAGCTGAAAGGAGTGGTTCAATCCCAGAGGCTCAGCAACCAGGCTGTGCACCTAGAACTGACCAACGTGAATGAGACGGATGAAGGGCTTTACCTGTGTGCTGCGAGAGACACTGTGTGGGGGATCCACTGTACCCCTGTACACTAATCTCACACACTTCTCTCTCACACACACACACTTACTTCAGGTCTTCTACACACACACACACAGAGTTCAGATCTTCTGCACCCCTGTACATTAGTCTCCCTCCCTCCCTCCCTCCCCTGGTCTCTTTCACATATGCAGAACACATATAGGCCCTCACCAAGTACAGAATAAGTAACCACAAAGTAAAAATATGTAAACAAAAATACAAATATTTATATTCCACCCATATCTTAAAGGTTCAAGGAGGATTACAGCAATATAACTAGGCATACCTCAGATGTACAGTCAAATATAAAGTATTAAAATCAAATTTTCTTCAACCATATTCTTAAAATACACTATTATGGTTTTAAGAACTTCTGAAATGAAAGTGAACCCCCAAGAAGCCAGACTCTACATAAAATGCAACTCCAGAGAAAGAAAATACAGTGTGACATGTAGTGCTGTGTATTGTGCAAAATATTTATTTACTAGTAAAAAAGGCCCATTTCTGACACAAATGAAAGGGGCGCTAGCAAGGTTTTCCTCAGAGTGTGTATGTTTGAGAGAGTGTGTGTGAGAGTGACTGTGTGAGAGAGAGAGAGTGAATGTGCGAGTGTGTGTGTGTGTGACAGAGGGAGAGTGAGACTGGGTGCGAGTGTGTCTGTGAGAGAGAGAGTGTGTGTGTGTGAGCATGAGAGTGTGTGCCAGGGCCCCCCCCTCCCTCCCGCCCTCTGAGTTCCAGGGTCGTCCCCCCTCCCTCCGAGTTCCAGGGTTGTTGTCCCCCTCCCTCCCTCCGATTTCCAGGGTCGTCCCCTCCTTCCTTCCCTCCCTGCCTCTGAGTTCCAGGGTCATCCCCTCCCTGCCTCTGAGTTCCAGGGTTGTCCCCTCCATGCCTCCCTCCGAGTTTCAGGGTCCCCTCCCTCCCATGCATTATGCTCTCTCCCCTGCATTCATCCATATGCAGGCAATGTTCTCTGTGCCCTGCCCCCTCCATCCATCCATGTGCAGCATCTCTCCCCTGCCCCCTCCACCTCCCTCCGAGTTCCAGGCCCCCCTCCCTCCCTCCCCCCTCCGAGTTCCAGTGTCCCCCTCTCTCCCTCCCATTTCCAGGATCCCCCCTCCCTCTGTCCCTCCGTCCCTCCCTCCCAGTTCCAGGGTCCCATGGAACTGAGAGGGAGGGGGGACGGAGAACATTGGAGGAGTGGCATCAGCAGGTGGTTACAATCCCAGTGACACACATTGGAACGTTTGAGGAGAACGTTGGAGGAGTGATGTCAGCAGGTGGTTACGATCCCAGTGAGACACATTGGAATGTTGGAGGAGCAAATTATTATATTAGATTTTTATTTCAAAATGTGATATATCACTACATTACAAATGCTTCAAAGAGGTTTACAGTCTCTAAAACAGAGATGGGATAGAACAAGGTAAAATACAAAGACAGGGATAATACAACAGTGAATAGCACAACAATAATTTCCTTGGAGTAGGAAACCATAAAACAGCTGCACACAATAGGGGAAAGGGATAAGAAAGGATCGGAAAAGCGGGAAAAATAAGGAATAGGATGACCCGCTGAACAACACCAAAAAGTCCATCAGGTCTTTAATATTGACTTAATATTGACTTAAATTTTGTCTCTGAGGATTTGGAGTGAAGCTCCACAGTAGGGAATCCCACGGAGTCAGAGCAACAGGCAAAAAAGCCATAGCACGCAAGCTATCAAACCAAATCTTAGGGCCCTGTTTACTAAGGCGTGTTAGCGTTTTTAATGCACCTACAATTAGCATGCGCACTAACCATATAGGTGCCTATAGAGCTATTGTAGGTGAGTACACAGTTAATGTGCGTACATGGTTAACGCAAGATAAAGATATTAACGCACCTATAACGCGGCTTAGTAAACAGGGCCCTTAGTGAATGAGGGAACCATAAGTAGATTTCCATTTGATGACCACAGGGAATGAACAGGAGAGTATGGATTAGTCAAAGAGGACAAACAGCAAGGCAGTCCTAAGTAAGAAGTCAGATGTACAAGAACTATTTACGTAAACTTATTTACGGCAAGGCACCGGGATACATGACAGACCTCATCGACCTACCAACCAGAAACACCACAAAATCTACACGATCATACCTAAACCTCCACTACCCAAGCAGCAAAGAACTCAAATACAAATTCACCTATGCACCCAACTTTTCCTATTTAAGCGCACAACTATGGAACGCACTACCAAAAGCAGTAAAAACTATGCTCGACCACCTAAATTTCCAGAAAGCACTAACGGCAGACCATACATGCACCCCATTCTACCACAATATCACTTTGTATTCATTCATACCATGTATTTGTTCAGACCGGAATCAGCTAACACCGTTAACGGTAAAATGTAAGCCACATTGAGCCTGCAAAAGGTGGGTAAATGTGGGAAACAAATGTAACAAATAATAATAACTAGGAGTTTGAATTGAATCCTATAATTAGCCGGCAACCAATGCTGACCCTTCAAGGGGGGGGGGGGGTAACGTGATCAGATATCTTTGCCCTTATAGAGTAACTTAACTGCAATGTTCTGACCCAGTTGAAGGCGTTTGAGGGACTAAAGGGGTAGACTGGCAATGAGGGAGTTGCAGTAATCCAAGAGATTCTGAAAGATCACATGTAAGAGTGTCTTCAGAGCCTTGTCATCTAGGAAGGGTCTGAAGGATTTAATCATCTGAAGAGCATAACAAGTACTTTTTTAACAATTTGAGAATCATCCAAGAGCATTCTTAAAGAAAGAACAGTCTTTTTGACCAGAATTGAGGTGGCATGAATAATTGGACAGAAAGGAGTAGAAGACTTCTGATAAGACAGCCACAACATCTATGACTTAAAGGGGTTTAGAATGAGTTTATTAGCTTTAATTCAAGCAAGATACTTTTTTTTTTTTAATTCAAGGAATCGATTTTTCACTCTTTCAAAAAGTACAAAGACTAGGGGACACTCAATGAAATTACATGGAAATAATTTTAAAACAAATAGGAGGAAATATTTTTTTCATGCAAAGAATAGTTAAACTTTGGAAATCACTGCTGGCAGATGGGGTGACAGCAGTTAGCACATCTGGGTTTAAAAAAGGTTGAGGAAGGTCCTGGAGGAAAAGTCCATAGTCCACTATTGATATAGACGTGGGGGAAGCCTCAGCTTGCCCTGGGTTTGGTAGCATGGAATGTTGCTGTTATTTGGGTTTCTGCCAGGTACTTGTGACCTGGAATGGCCACTGCTGGAAGCAGAATACTGGGCTAGATGGACCATTGATCTGACCCAATATGGCAACACTTATATTCTTATTCAAATTATCAGAGATGACCAATTGAAAACATGAGTCCAAACTGTCATGGCACTACCTGGGAGGAGATGGAAGCCATCACAGCCAAGACAAATGAAGAAAACTTGTTGCCCGATGTGCAGAGATGCACATAAGGAACTAAAGAGAGATGTGCTTATATGTTATGGTGGGGTCTATTTGTCAAGAACTAGTGGGGTGTTTAGTGTGTGATTCTGCACAGTCAGCGAGACCCCGAAGGACACCAATATGTGTTGTTTCCTCTGCAAATAGGGCCTACTATTTGCAGAGGAAACAAACAAATGCAAACGCAAACTAATGGCAATAATCCAGGTCATTTCTTTGTTTGCATTTTTCATACAATGATTGTGCAACTTTGTTTCAAATGATGATGCAACAGACTTACATGATATTTTTTCAAGATTTTTTTTTCTGTTTGGTGATACCGTGTTTCCCCGAAAATAAGACACTGTCTTATATTAATTTTTGCCCCCAAAAATGCGCTAGGTCTTATTTTCAGGGGCTGTCTTATTTTTCGGGGAAACATCGGGGTTGGATCAGGGTTGGCCCGCCCGCTCTCCGTCGCTCCCGGAACACCTCCTTTCACCTTTGCAGCAAGCAGCAGCAGGGCAGGCCACTCCTTCCTTCCGTGTCCCGCCCTCGCCTGACGTAACGTCCGTGAGGGCGGGGCACGGAAGGAAGGAGAGATCTGCACTGCTGCTGCTTGCTGCGAAGGTGAAAGGAGGCGTTTAAGGTTAGTTCCGGGAGCGATGGAGGGTGGGTGGAGGGGGGGACCGGCGACCTCGGGTGGGGGGGTGGCCTGGGGGCGGCCTTGTCCGGCTCTCGGCGGCCCTGCTTTCAAACAAAAATTTGCTAGGTCTTACTTTCGGGGGAGGTCTTATATCTAGCAATTCAGGAAAACCTCTACTAGGTCTTATTTTCGGAGGATGTCTTACTTTCAGGGAAACAGGTACCTATCTCTTGTTTGCCTTCATACAAAACTGAAACAGACACCTACACACATCCAGTCAGTCTCACAGACACAGAGCTTTCCCATCACACAGTGCAGACCAAGCCCCCCCCCCCCCCCCCCCGAGAAATAAAGGTTTAATTTTCCAGTATATTTTGCACAGCTTTGGGGGAAAAGATTCTTTTTTTTTTTATGGAAGGACTTTATTAAAAGCAACAAAAAGATAAATACAGCCATAGGCAATCTTTTTAGCAAAGTAAACTCCAGAGGAACATAGGCATTACCATATGGCCTCTATAAGCAAAATTATTTCACAATTAGAATCTCCAGGAATATGTTAAATAGTCTACAAAAGTAAATCAGATTACAGTCCAGAAATATCCTCCCTCCTTCCACACACACATACATTATCCAAAATACACACGTCACAGAAAACAGCCCAGACTGAATCAGCAACACAGAACCACCCACCCCATTCAGCAATTAACTGGCACCCAAGGTACAGTCTGTTAATACTGGATCAGCCTCATCTGCCATCTTCAGACCCACACAGAGAACACACATGGAAGACAATCACCCTCCCCTGAGGGACTACCTAAAAATAAGAAAACAGTGTCCACTTTCTCATGGGCTCTCCATCACACATAGAAAAAAATATACACTCATTTTCACTATATGTACAGCTACACATGATAGTAACATAGTAAATGACAGCAAAGGAAGACCTGTACGGTCCATCCAGTCTGCCCAACAAGATAAACTCATATGTACTACTTGATAAGTATACCTGACCTTGATTTGTCCCTGCCATTTTCAGGGCACAGACCGTAAAAGTCTGCCCAGCACTAGCCCCGCCTCCCAACCACCAGTGCTGCCACCCAATCTCTGCTAAGCTTCTGAGGATCCATGATGGTGTAAAATATTTGATGATGTACTTGGTAAGCTGTATGAATTAGGGGTAAAGGCTGATATTCACAGACCAGGAGGGAGACCTTGGAGTGATGGTGTCTGAGGATCTCCAGGTGGTAAAACAATGTGATGAAACAGTAGTCAAAACCAAAAGAATGGTAGGCTATGTAGAAACAGGCATAAATTGCAGAAGAAAGGAGGATAGCTTAGCGGAGTTTAAAAAAGTCTTTAAAAAAGTTTTAAAAAGGTTTGGACAGCTTCCTAAAGGAAAAGTCCATAGGCCATTATTAAATGGACTAGGGGAAAATCCACTATTTCTGGGATATGCAGTATAAAATGTTTTGTACTTTTTTGGGATCTTGCCAGGTATTTGTGACCTGAATTGGCCACTGTTGGAAACAGGATGCTGGGCTTGATAGACCTTTGGTCTTTCCCAGTATGGCAATATTTATGTACTTATGAGGTCTTAATACCTCTGTACAAATCATTGATGAGTATTGTGCACAGGTTTGGAGGCTGTATCTCACCAAAGACATAGTGGTTCAGAGGACGGCAACAAAAATTGTATAGGGTTGGTTTCAAAAAACATATGAAAAGAGACTTGAAACCCTGAATATGTTTCCCCTAGAGGAAAGGAGAGACAAGGGAGAAATGATATAGAGAGGCATAATCGAACGTCGCCGGCGATCTATGTTGGCGGCGGCGCTACAGCTGGCCAGAACCGTATTATCGAAAAAGATGGCCGGCCATCTTTTTTGTCGATAATATGGTTTAGCCCGGCCAAATGCTGTGGAGTTCACCGGGTTTGAGATGGCCGGGTTTGTTTTTCAGCGATAATGGAAAGTTATGTCAGCCATCTCAAACCCCGGCCAAATTCAAGGCATTTAGACATGGGAGGAGCCAGCATTTTTTGTGCACTGGCCCCCCTGACATGCCAGGACACCAACCAGCCACCCTAGGGGTCACTGCGGTGGACTTCAGAAAAGCTCCCACGTGCACAGCTCCCTTACTTTGGGAGCTGAGCCCCCAACCCCCCCCCCCCCAAACCCACTACCCACAAATGTACTGCACCCACTAAAATTGCTCCAGGGACCTGCATACAGCCTCTAGGACTTATTGCTGCTGTATAACTTTGGCACACCAGTTCACACCTGAAGACTAATCTCTCTGAAAAAGTCCTTTCTTGAAATAACCACGTTTACTCACAGTTAATTGCAGATCAGAGGTTGTGCCCCACTGGCAAAGAGTCCCCTGGTACTAAGATTAGCAGTAGGTCAGAGCTGGCACAATGGTGTACAACGCCCTCTTTCAGCACCATTCAAGGTAAGAACTACGTTCTCTAACGTGGGTAACACAGGAAAGGGAACTAAAACTGACTTACAAAAATGGCCACTACCGCATGGACTACAACAGGAAACAAAACAGGGCACACTCTGACCCAGTTGGCAGGGGGGAAAAGCACCATGGGAGTAGAGCCCAGTACCCTACACCCACCACAATGCATTGCTAATGTGACTCTGCAGGGCACCTAACAGAAAAGGTGTCACACTCACCCGAGAGCCACATCGCAACCAGGGAAAGGCTGTCGGAGGATACAACACATTCTGCTGTCATGGAGGTGGGTACAGCATTTGAGGCTGGCATACAGGCTGGCAAAAAAGGTTTTTAGTTTTATTGTTTTAGTGTGGGAGGGGGTTGGTGACCACTGGGGGAGTATGGGGAGGTCATCCCCGATTCCTTCCAGTGGTCATCTGGTCAGTTGGGGCACCTTTTTGAGGCTTGGTCGTGAAAATAAAAGGACCAAGTAAATCCGGCGAAATACTGCTTAACGCCGCTTTTTTTTTTCGATTATTGGCAAAAGCTGGCCATCTGGTAGCCATGCCCATGCCCGCCCATGTCCCACCTTCGCTAATCTACCGACACGCCCCCTTGAACTTTTGCCGGCGAAGCAACGAGAAAGCGGCGATGCTGTCAAAAATGCCGTTTTCGATTATACCGATTTCGCCACTTTTAAGAAATCACCGGCCATCTCCCGATTTGTGTCGGAAGATGGCCGGCGATCACTTTCGATTATAAGCTGGATAGTCATTTAAATACTTGAAAGGCATTAATATACAATCAAATCTTTTCCAGAGATGAGGAAGCAGTAGAACTAGAGGACATGAATTGAGGTTGCAGGGTGGTAGAGTTAGGTGTAACATCAGGAAATACTTTTTCATGGGCGGGTGCCTGGAATACCCTCCCGGTGGAGGTGGCGGAGACAAAAACAGTGACAGAATTAAAAACACATAGGATAAATATAGAGGATCTCTAAATAGAACGTGTATGGTATCAAAACAAAACTTTAATAGCCTCATCATGGCTAATGATGTGTTATGATGGGCAGGAGAGATGCTTAGACACCTGGTAGTTGGAAACTAAGATCAGTCAGGCAGATTTTTTAAGTCTGTATCCTGACAATGGGAAAAAGACAGATCAGGATCAAGAATAGGTATTTGATATCACATTCATATCATAGGCTATGAATGTGAGTGCTGCGTCTCCCAGTAGGGAAGGGGAAGCCATTTTAAGGTTGAAATTAATGCGTAAAATATGTACTTTTCAATATCAATGGATTGCTGGTTTAAACATGTATTGATAATGAATGTGACTGCGCTGAGACCATAATGGGCAGACTGGATGGAGCATACACCTCTTTTATCTGCCAGCATTTACTACGTTACTATCTTCTGCATATGCTGGAAGCTACCAAACTGGCTAATCAGATCTGTTGAATCAGATGTAGCCAGACATTGTGACCAAGAGAGGTAGCATACATGCAACATGCCAGCTTGGTGAATTCTATGCCATTGCAGACTTCAGAGTTTGAACAGCCCACTGGGAGAGGAATGTCCCTCCTGCAGTCTATCCAGGGTAGTTTATCTGCACCCTTCTCCTTCTCCTCCACCCAGGGCTGCCGAGAGCCAGAGCCGGGCCCGGGACAAGGCCGCCCCCGGGCCCCACCACCCCCACCCACCCCACCCAAGGACGCCGTCGTCGTCGCCACCGGGCCCCCCTCCACCCGAGGTCGCCGGGCCCCCCCTCCACCCGCTACCGGGCCCTGAACTAACCTTAAACACCTCCTTCCTTTCCTTTCACCACCTTCGCGGCAAGCAGCAGCAGGGCAGACCTCTCCTTCCTTCCGTGCTCCACCCTCACGGATGTTACGTCAGATGAGGGCGGGACACGGAAGGAAGGAGTGGCCTGCCCTGCTGCTGCTTGCCGCAAAGGTGGTGAAAGGAAAGGAAGGAGGCGTTTAAGGTTAGTTAGTTCGGGAGCGACGGCAGGCGAGCCTGACTGCGGAGGTGCAGGGCCCCCTCCAGAGGCCCGGGCCCGGGCCCGGGGACTTTTGTCCCGCCTGTCCCCCCCCCCCCCCTCTTGGCAGCCCTGCCTCCACCGCTGACTCCAGACTCCATTCCTTTTATCTTGCTGCACCATATGCCTGGAATAGACTTCCTGAGCCGGTATGTCAAGCTCCATCTCTGGCCGTCTTCAAATCTAAGCTAAAAGCCCACCTTTTTGATGCTGCTTTTAACTCCTAACCCTTATTCACTTGTTCAGAGCCCTTATTTTATCATCCTCACTTTAATAGTCTCTTATCTCTTGTTTGTCCTGTTTGTCTGTCCTAATTAGATTGTAAACTCTGTCGAGCAGGGACTGTCTCTTCATGTTCAAGTGTACAGCGCTGCGTACATCTAGTAGCACTATAGAAATGATAAGTAGTAATGCCAGTCCCTGCCAGACTGCTCTGCTTCTCCTGCCTTCCTGTAGAGTTTTTGTAAAGCTGTAACTTGCTGTGGTTATACAGGGAGCCACAATGATAGAGACAGAGGAAGCACCTTTACAGAAACAGTGCAGGGGAGAACACACAGAGCGAGATCCCTAGTGATAGGAAGAAAAGAGATTATAAACCCCCTTCACATGTATGTAAATATGAACCAGTGGGAGATGAATTGGAGAAAACACAAGAGGCTCCAGCCTTTCTCCAGAGAGATACTGTTCTCATAGAAAACTGGTTATAACAGATACACTGATGAAAGGATCACTGCCCCTAGGTACAGACTTTTTTCTCATACACTCAAAGGAGAAATACATGTTAAAGTGACAAATGGATTATGTGTCACTAAGAAATTCAGAGAAACCAGGGATGTTTGTTAGTGGAAACAACTCTCTGTCTGGCTCAGTCATGGACAATTAAGAATTAAAAAGACTTTAAAATGAAATGTGGTGACCCCACATGATTGACATTACTCACTTCTGCCGCACAGGAATGACATGTTTCTCATGTATGAGGCATGAAGGGATGAGGGATAACCTTCTACCATCTTCTTCCTAAATTTTTGTAGGATAGTATAGTGGACATTGACAAGGTTTTATAAAGGAAGTTTTAAGAAAGGAAAGAGAGAGGCAGAGGGAGAAAGTGGGGAAGGAAGAGAAAAGGGTCCTGGTCCTTGAGTGACTCCTTGGTATAAAGCAGGTGGATTTATTATAATGTTTGTGGGTCAGTATCAGAGAGGCACCTGGTGGAAGTGGATAGGGGTAGAGGGACAGCCAACCCTGGGAGGAGGTACCTGAGCAGTTAGGAGGGAGAGAGGCCAGAGTGCTTGAACTGCAGTGGAAAGACAGGTGTTTTTGACAGAGCTCATGTCACTGTGTTCAATACAGCAACCACAGTGGTACAGCCAGTGCCAAGAATGCAAGAGTGCAGAGCACAGGAAAGGACAGGCACTCTGCAGTTTGAGCCCAGCTCAGGCAGGGCGGAGGCATTTCTGAACCTCAAGGACACTCCCACCTATACCTCGGACCCGGGTGACATCCGGAAGCTGAGATGAAGTGCCCGCTCGGGAAAGTTGGTAGGCAGCAGAGTGCTCTGAGGTTTCTGTGACGTGATGCCATGTGTTGCTCACACTGTGCCACTGCTTACTTCTCCAGCGGGACCCGACTGATCGTCACAGGTGAGACTCTGTGTGCTTTGTGTGTAGCAACCAGTTCAGCAGTGAGATCTTGCAGTGCCCTGAATCCAGACCCAAATACAATCAAAGCTTCAGACTTGGCTCCAGTAACTCTCAAAGGGTAAAGTGTGATAGAGAGCCATCCTGGTGAGGGAGAAGGAGAGATTCATGAAAACACTATGATGTACTAAACAAGGTTATTTAGAAGAATTAATGGAGCCCATTTTCTGTGATGTCCACAGTCTGTGGCTATGCATGGATGCAAAAATATCCACCAAAGAGAAACTTCACCTACATTCAACAAGTCCTGAAATTTTGGCTCACCACCACACACAAACATTATAAGAATCCACATAAAAACATACAGACTCACATACACAATCTCAAAAGCCAAGTTTTCCTTGCAAAAATAAGTAAAAACTGTTGTTACTCAAACATAGTCCAGTATTCAGACACTGAAAATACTCCAACCGCATCTCTGTCCTAAACCCTCTGCTTTGCATCTCTGCTGTTACCCTTGAAGGTAAAGCCCATATCACTATTAGCAGAAAACCAAAAGGCTAGCCAAGGGAAGCATCAGCAGTCAGAAAAACTCCACTTTTCTCCACTCTTTTCCTGCCTCTCTCTTACGTTTGAATATAATTAACAATAATCATGATTATCCCAAGATCAATCATCCCATACTTTCATGGTATGTGGAAAATAATACCACACACTTACTCCACAGGGCAGCCATCAAGAGGCCCCCAAAATCAAAAGCCAGCGCAATGGAGGATCTCACAAACAGAAAGAAATTAAACTATTGCCTTGGGTGGGGTATTTTTTTAATCTGCATTGTATGAGGTACAGTAGAAACACTCCCATCCCCACCTTGGACTCTAGATCATAGTGGAGCAGCCTAATAGCTAGTGCAGCGGGCTTTGATTCTGGCAACCTGGGTTTGATTCCCACTGCAGCTCCTTGTGACCTTGGGCAAGTCACTTAACCTTCCATTGTCCCAGGTAAAAAAAATACCTGTATGTAATTTATTTGTTGCATTTGTATCCCACATTTCCCCACCTATTTGCAGGCTCAATGTGGTTTACATTGATCCGTCATGGCGATCGCTATTCCAGAGTGAAAGATACAAGTGGTATTACATAAAGTACATAAGTGATATAGTAGAATTAAGCAAACAGGTATAAAGAGATCAAATTTGGAATAATAGATACAATGGTAATGGGTTACAGTTCATATAATATGTTAAAGTTCAAAAAGTGGGTGGATGCAGTATGCCTTGTTGAAAAGGTAGGTCTTCAATAGTTTCTGAAAGTTGGTTAAGTCGCCCATTTTTGGTATGCATTCCATAGCTGCGTACTTATGTAGGAAAAGCTAGATTGCATGTGTTAATTTGTTAATATAATGTGTACAGCACTGCATACATCTGGTAGCACTATAGAAATCATTGCTAGTAGTAGTATGACACTTTCATAGTGAGAGCAGGGACCTGGAGGATCTGCATTAGGGATTTTATGATTTATAGAATTAGGACACCGAAGAAATTGTGCACCAGTTCAATTCGGTTTGTCTCCTGTGGAAGCAGCGAAAAGAGCAAACCGATGTGAACGGCACACCTATAAACATAAGTCATTGCGGCGACCTCATGAAAATAATGTATGAAAAACTATGAAACATAAAAGAAGATTATAGAAGAATCTCATAAAGTAACAAAGAGCTACAAAAAAATAAGTAAATAAAAAGATTCATATACAGAAGGTTTTTAAGCTGGTGAAGAAGCCCGACCGGCATATTGCTAAAGCAAAAAATTAGCCATCTGAAGCCTTTTTCTCTCCTTGTAATAAGAGAGAAATAAAGTAGAGCAATAAGAAAGCAAAGACAATAACTTGTTTCAATTGAATTGGGAAGTTCTCTATAAGCAAGTTTTTAGCCAGTTTATTAGAATTATATTAGAGCAGTAGATTACATTTCAAGATGGGAAAAAATTTAGAGCACTCCCCAAGCTCTCCCTTTTGGGAGAATAATACAGGTTATACTTGTAAAACTATAGTATTTATTTATTAAGTATTTATTCATAAATGCCCTAAACCATGTGCAATTATTCACATGAAACATGATTAAGAACAAACCAAGGAAAACAAAAGTTACAACTAGCAGATCATAATTAGATATTGGAAATGCTAAAAGGGGGGGGGGAGATGGGTCGGACAGGGACTAAATGGGTTAATGGCTATTTCAAGTTTTATTGTAGGGAACTATAAGAATTAAAGCTTTCTGCTTCTGTTTGTTTCTTTATTGATGTGTTATAGTCAAGGAACATTGTTTGAATTGGACACATATTTTTTTAGGCTTTTGTTGACATTGTTTTCGTTGTATAATTCAATAAAAAGATTTGAATATTGAAATGTTAATGGGGGGGGGGGGCTGTTCTGTTTACCTCGCTTTCACCAGACTTTAGTAAATCCCGATTCTGGATTTACTGTGATATTCAGGATTAAGATTTGCGGTTTATGTTTTAATTACATTATATAAAATGTATCCCTGTAGTGCTCATCTTGAAACTCTCATTTTTACAGTGATGTGTTGAAGGGGATCCCGGGATCCTCTTGTTAAATTATGATTTGACAACCGAGATTATCTCCCAGAGTAAAACTGACGGAAAGACACTGAATAAGAAGTTGGTTTTGCTTAATAAGATCCCCTCGGGGGATTCTGGATAAGTCACTTTAACCCTCCATTGCCACAGGTACAAAATAAATACCGGTATATAATATGTGTAAACCGCTTTGATTTAACCATAGAAAAGCCGAATATCAAATCTTATCCCCTTCCTTTACTTTTCCAAAGATGATTTTTTTCCCCCACGGCAACACCAGGTGAAAGCTTTTAGTGACCAGATCCAGGTCCAAGAACCGCTGTTGGGCTCCAGTTCTTTGGATTTTTTAATCTGGACAGTAGAGTCCCAGCTGATCTGACCCTGAGTTTCGGCTCCTGGGGAAAGTCTCCCGGGTCGGTAGAGGCTGAAAGACTTGACTCCTAGACCTTGACTTCCTCAGTTTACTTACACGGCTGATCTGACCCTGAGTTTCGGCTCCTGAAGAATGTCTCCCGGGTCGGCTCTCAGCTTCATCGGTTTACTTACAAGTCTTTTAAATGGAGAGAAACACAAGTTTGATTGCAAGTAAAAGACGTCTGAATAACCTGTTTCCCCGGTTTTCCAGATCCTTTTATCACTTACTTTCTTTAAGCAGAAAATACCAGTTTACTCCAGCGTCCATTAGACTGCCTTTACATTCGACTTTTATTTAGTCGGTCTTCAGCCAGCAGCAAAACTGATTAGAAGCACCACAGAGCACAGACAACTTCAGACGACATCGCCTGCCCCTTCCCCTCCCCCCCTATGATCTCTCCCTGCTTCCCCCCCCCCCCCCCCCCCCACCTCTCTGTGTCTTCTTGGTTCCATCCCTCCCATCTCCCTTCTCCTATCTTTTCCTAATCGCATCCCACCGCTTGCAGCTCCCTTTTCTGTTTTACCGGTCCCATCCCACCTTTCCCTGCTCCCCTGTACTATCTAACTCAGGAAGCCTGACTCCCAGAAGTTCGTTTTAGATTTTTGTCCTACCGTGTGTTTGTAACACATTGCTGGCAAATTATGAAAGGCGTCAACATATCATAGCCTTGAGAAACAGCTGGAGGAAAAAAAAAAGCCCCGTAGCGATCTGGAAATAGCAGCAGCAGCTTCTCTTTGGCCCAACAGACACCAGGAAGTGTCAGGGACAGCAATAAAGGTGTCAGAAACACTCGAGAATCGTCAGTCTTTTGTAACAGCAGCACATGGCATGACACCCGCTCCTATGGACAGAAATCCAAGACTTGTAAACATAGAAACATTTGGGCAGATAAAGGCCATATGACCCATCCTCTGTAACCCCCAATTCTACCTGTTCCTAACAAGTGATCCCACATGCTTATCCCATGCCTTCAAATTTACTGCTGAACCCTTCACGCAAGTGATCCGTTCCACGATTCGATACAAAGGTCTTTTTTAAGACCATTTATAGACTATTCGCCAGTATTTCTTATTCTGGATCATCATTAGCTGTCTACCTTAGTATTTAGACTCCTGATGCAGGCCTTTTGGCCGAAACACAACCGTTGTGTCCAGTCAAATATACTAATTAATAAAATTTGGTTTTAGCTTTACTGTGATCCAGTCTCTGGGACTCCTGGTTTTGTGGCCACTTTTCTGTTTGTTTTTTAAATTCTGGAACAGCCCTCGGACTCCACCACCTCCACAGGGAGGCCATTCCACACCTCCACCACCCTTTCTGTGAAATAATACTTCCTTAAGTTACTCCTAAGCCTATTCCCTCTTAACTTTGTCATATGCCCCCTCATTCCACAGCTCTCCTTCATTTGGAAAAGCCATCGCTTTGCTTTTGGATGAAAGAAGAAAATTAAAAAGCTATTCAAAGTTTTTTTTTAAATGGTCTGTCTGCTTCAAGATTTGCATCTATCTAAGAAAATAATTTTCTCTGAGGAGGGTCTGTTGCTGTCACCAAAGACAGTCCCTGTTTTGCAGGTAGTAAGATCTTTTTTTTTTTCACCCTGAAATAAACATCTTTCAAACTCAAGCTGCTGCAAGAGTAAATGTGAAACAATCAGGAATTAGAAAGTTTGAGTCCCCTCCCTTCATTTTCTTCAGAAACCGCATCAGTGTGAGAGCTCAGCTCCAGATGTGAGACAGCTGCAAAGTTTCTATCACCGGAGATCCTTCAGCAGTAACAAAAGGCTATTTATAGCTATTCTGCATGCTGTTTTATTCATTTACTGGACTCTTTTAATCACCTTGGTGTACAGCAGGTTCAGCTTGACAAAATAAACTTACACATTTGTTAACAGCATAACAATAGTGAAAAGATCAAACATAAGCCTAATTAAAATCAATGAGGTAAACCTGGAGATGACAAATTCAATCCTACCAAGTAACATGATACAGTATCGGAAACACAAAATCGACAAGAAACTTCCCTCAACACTTTGACTTCACTCCTCTTTTGGCATTTACAGTATCAGAAATAAACATATTAAACAGCACAGCAGAACAAATCATACACTAGAAATAAGATAAGTCAAGAAAGTACAAATGAGACATCATAATAGGCAACATGGAAGAACATTAATATAACATAGGCTAAAGCGGCTAGGGCTCTTCAGCTTGGAGAAAAGGCGGCTGAGGGGAGATATGATAGAGATCTATAAAATAATGAGTGGAGTTGAACGGGTAGATGTGAAGCGTCTGTTCACGCTTTCCAAAAATACTAGGACTAGGGAGCATGCGATAAAGCTACAATGTAGTAAATTTAAAACGAATCGGAGAAAAGTTTTCTTCACTCAACGTGTAATTAAACTCTGGAATTCATTGCCAGAGAATGTGGTAAAGGCGGTTAGCTTAGCGGAGTTTTAAAAAGGTTTGGACGGCTTCCTAAAAGAAAAGTCCATAGACCGTTATTAAATGGACTTGGGGAAAATCCACTATTTCTGGGATAAGCAGTATAAAATGCTTTGTACATTTTTGGGATCTTGCCGGGTATTTGTGACCTGGATTGGCCACTGTTGGAAACAGGATGCTGGGCTCGATGGACCTTTGGTCTTTCCCAGTATGGCAATACTTATGTACTTATGTACTTATGAAACATGCAATGTCAGCACAATATATATAAAACATCTTAACAGGCCCATATTAGAACAGGCGTGAACAATTTGTAATTTTTCAATTTGTATTTTGCATTTCTTATTCCTTCATCACTTTTTATTCTTTAATTTTTTAGGGTGGCATTGTGATTGAAATTTGTAATCTCAATTAATCAGGTGATTAAAGGTATGGGTATGTTATTACTTATTTATTTTCAAATTGCAGCTCCTTGTGACTCTGGGCAATGGAAGGTTAAGTGACTTGCTCAGAGTTACAAGGAGCTGCAGTGGGGAAAATAAATAAATAACATACCTTTAATCACACAATTAAAACTTTAATCAAAATGCAGCCTTATTTATAAGCCTTTATTAATTTCAGGAAAAATTCATACACTCATGTTTTTCTGAACAGATCTAATTTCTTACTTTCCCCTTTCTGTTTGAACTGAGTCTAATATGTTTCATGAATTTGTTCTGAACAAGCCTTTGTCACTGAGGGGGTCTTTTACAAAGCAGCAGTAAGCCCTATGCAGACTTTACCACTCACTAATCCGGAGCTACTGCTGGCCCAATGTGGCCACCGGCGGTAGTTCCGGCTGGGCTGCACCATTTCCAGCACTCAGGACATTTTTTTTCAGTAGCACAGTGCTAACCCAGCGGTAATCGGGCATTGCCACATGCTTCCCAGTCAGGGGCGTAGCCAGACTTCAGTGGGAGGGCACATTTTAGCTCCCCCCCCCCCCCCCGGTGCTGCCGACCCCCCTGCCATTGCCAATCCCCCCCCCCCCCGCTGCCAACCCTCCCCCACCGTCACCTACCTTTGCTGGCGGGGGACCCCAACCCCCACCAGCCGAGGTCCTCTTCTTCCGGCGCAAGGCTTCGTTCTGTTTCTGTGAGTCTGATGTCCTGCACGTACATGCTGATCAGTCAGCGGCCGCATTGTACGTGCAGGACGTCAGACTCACAGAAACAGAATGAAGCCTTGCGCCGAAAGAAGAGGACCTCGGCTAGTGGGGTTTGGGGTCCCCCAACCAGCAAAGGACGGCGGGGGACGATTGGCGGTGGGAGTGGGGGTCGAGAGGGTCATCAGCAAGAGGGTCCAGGGCCAAATCTACGGGGGCCCAGGCCCCCATGGCCCCACGTAGCTATGCCACTGTTCCCAGTTACTGCCAGGTGACTATGCAAGCCCTTACTGCCACCTCAATGGGTGGTGGAGAGTGCTCCCCGCCACATGGCCACGCGGTAAGGGTTATATTACTGCATGGCTATTTTGGGGAGGATATTTTACGTGCTGCGGTAAAAAGAGCCCTGGCGTGTGGAAAAAAATGGCTCTCTGCCGCTATCACAGGGCCCTTTTTCCTCAGCTTAGTAAAAGGACCCCTAAGGAATGTCATTGTGGAAGTGCCCTGCATTTATGCTTCAATTAACCTGTCTTCTAATACCAAATGTATTTCCTACATCAGCAGGTGTAAGAGAACATGATGGGTATTTGAGGTGGAGCATATTCCGTGAATACATACGCCACCTGATACATTGTTGGTTTTGCAAATGATATACGTCACTAACTTATGGAGCTGAGAACTAATCACCCCCGCTGCCCCCACCTCCCCAATCAAACCCATCAATGGTAACAAATAACAACTTACACACTGATTGTTGGTGAAATATTTATAGGATGCAGCTTGTTTATCAGGTAACCATAAATGTAGCAATTAAACAGAAACTTCACCTGAGCTACAGTAACAAATTATTAACCTAATTAACATATCTTACACCACACCGTCCCGCCATGTCAGCAGTTTTACTGGCATGGTCCTCCATGCCCTATCTTTACCAGGTCACTGACCCTCCAGACCTCTGGCATGTAGAGCCCAATGCACTGCTGATCACCAGAGCTGTGGCCCATAGCTCCAGTGTCTACCCACTGCAACACACCAGCCACCACTAAAACCCTAGCAGATCCCTACTCTGGTGACCCCCCCACCATATTAAACCAACAGGAAGGGCAGGTGGGTAAGCCACCTCAGAGGAGCAGAGTGAAGACCCTGTGACCCAGATACAGCCCCCCCCCCCCTTTAATAGTCCTAGCTATCCCCTCCCTTTCCACCCCTCCTTGGCAGGAAGCAGCTTTAAATGTAAACTGCCCACTTCCCTAAAGCCTCAATCTCCTTCTCCCCTCCTCAAGCTGCCCTACCCCTTCCAGATTCTTCTTTCTGGCCCTACCCTGGGCTGCAGGGTAGAACTCTCAACCCCTGTCTCCTCCCTTCCCCAAGCTGTCCCAGCCCTTCCAGATTCTTCTTTCTGGCCCCATCCTGGGCTGCAGGGTAGAACTCCCAATCCAAAGTTAAACTCACCCTGCAAGGCAGGGCTCTTGGGCTTAAACATGCATATATAGCACATGTCAAGGGATTGTGAAGATCTGGCCACTGTAGATGTTTTTCTGGGAGATGGGGGTAGAGGGGAAGGAATCTGCATATCTCCTGAGTAAGCAGGTGCAGCAAGTGTATCTGGATATTTATAATTCATGATTTTAATGACAGCAGGGCCATAATAAAAACACTCAATATCAGCATAGCATACAATTAGATCAGCAAGAGGAAACTTGGAAACAATAGTGAAAACAATTATCAGACATAATAACAGCACAATGCCATAAAATATTCATGCAACAGTACACAGTAAAACATAGTTTAAACATTCATTTTATTTATTATTTATTTATAGGAATTTATTAACAGCCTTTATCAAGAATTTTCACCCAAGGCAGTGCATGCACAGGTACAGCGTGACAGAAAACTTACAATTTTGTTAACAGCATAACAATAGTAAAATGACCAAAGATAAGCAAAAACACAAATCAAATCCTAGAGGTAAGATTAACATGATATAGGATCAGAAAATCAAACATTTAATTGCACTGTGATTAACAGAACTATGAAAAATGTCAGCAGAAAATGAATGATATGGAAGAACATTTATATAGCATATTATTCATGAAATCAGAGTACAAGTGCATGTGATAAGCAAGTCCTGGTCTGTAGAATATGCATTTGAGGTCAATCTATGCATTTGAGGTCAATCTGGATTCACTAGTCAGTCACCTCATCCCATCCATTAAAGTCTTGGAAGACCAGCCAAATTTTCATGTATTTCCTGAAGTGGAGGTAGTCTTGCATTAAGTGACAAACTCTTCTGGGAGTGAGTTCCAGAGAACGGGGGGTGCTCCTGAGAAAGCTCATAAGAACATAAGAGTAGCCATACTGGGTCAGACCAATGGTCCATCTAGCCCAGTATCCTGCTTTCCAGTGGCCAAGCCAGGTCACAAGTACCTGGCAGAAACCCAGATAGTGACAACACTCCATACTACAAATCCCAGGGCAAGCAGTTGCTTCCCCGTGTCTGTCTCAATAGCAGACTATGGACTTTTCCTCCAGGAATTTGTCCAAACCATTTTTAAACCCAGATATGCTAACTGCTGTTACCACATCCTCCGGCAAAGAGTTCCAGAGCTTAACTATTTTTTGAGTGAATAAATAGTTCCTCCTATTTGTTTTAAAAGTGTTTCCAAGTAACTTCCTCGAGTGTCCCCTTGTCATTGTACTTTTGGAACGAGCGAAAGATTGATTTACCTCTACTTGTTCTACACCACTCAGGATTTTGAAGAGGGCCTTAGGATCCTCAAAGGTGCAAAGAGTGAAATCCTGTCCTTCAAGGTCTCTGGCCCATTTCCTCTAAGGACCTTGAAGATCAATTTTAAATTTGGACCTGTTATGTATTGGAAGCCAATGGCATGTTTTCAGGAACAGTGTGATATGTGATCACATCTCTTGCAACTTCCTTTATGTGGTGCTAACCTTTCGTGGTCACACCAATGTAGAGTGCATTGCAGAAGTCCAGTGCTGATATTATCACAGTGTAGACCGCTATGCAAAGATTTTCCATCTTCATATACAGAGAGAAAGAGTGTGTAATTTGTTGCAGGTGATAGAGAGGCAGCTCCTGAAGGTTGCCTGGATTTGGGGGATCAGAGTAAGTGCCATATCCAGGTGTATCCTGGAATTTAAGGAGAAGTTCACAACACCCAAATGGAATTGTGATGTCAGTTACCTCACATTTGCATTAGGGACCCACAGGAGCTTGGATTTACTTGGGTTCAGATAGCTTCCTGTTTTGTTGCCCATCTTTTGAACTGCTGTTAGACTGGCAGTCAATTTATTTATTTATTTTTTTTGTTTGTTCCATTTGTACCCCGTGCTTTTTCCCACTCATGGCAGGCTCAATGCAGCAGTCAATGCGGCAGGCAATGGAGGGTTAAGTGACTTGCCCAGAGTCACAAGGAGCTGCCTGTGCCGGGAATCGAACTCAGTTCCTCAGGACCAAAGTCCACCACCCTAACCCCTAGGCCACTCCTCCACTGCATTTATTCACAGCCAGTGCGGTTTTTTCTACAAAAAAGGTGCCGGTACTCAAATGCTAGGCCACCCTTCAGGAGTGGGGTAATCACTGAGGGACCCATCCCATAATAGCCAGGCCCCCTGCAACCAGTCACAGAATCTAAGACAACACTGAATTGGTGTGTAGAGCCTGAGATCTTTCTTTTTTTTTTTAATTCTTTATTTATAAATTTTTACATCTACATCTATAAAACATAAATGTTACAGAAATTTGGAAATTAAACATTACATGGTAATAAATATTACCAAGAGATCTTAGAGGAAAATTTTTTTTTTTTTATTAGTCCACATTGCTTGAATCAAGATCTAAGAAATTATAATATAAGTAACATAATTTTAATACTAGTCAGCGGAAGGGTGAAACGTGCTTGCACAGCCAAACATTAACAGCATTATCTTATTACGGGTTCGCCTCCAAGGGCAAAACACTTCTTTCTTTTGATTCAATAAAATCCAACAACTTCGTAGAGTTAAAGAAGAGGTAGTTAATCGAGTTAAAGGTAATACAACACCTACAAGGAAATTTCAAAATAAAGGTTCCCCCTAACTTTAAAACTCTAGCTTTGTAAATCAATAATTCTTTTCTTTTCCTCTGAGTGGCACGAGCCAAATCAGGGAAAACTTGTATCTTATGTCCCAAGAATAAATCACTTATATGTCTGAAATATAATCGAAGAATATTATTTCGATCAGGTTCAAGCACGAATGTTACCAGTAATGTCGTTCTTTCAGAAATAAATTCAAGAGAAGTTTCCAGGAACTCTGTTAAATTCAATTCAGCAGGAGGATCAACTTGAATTTTATCTTTAGGTAATCCGGGTTTTCCTGTAATATATTGAGTTCTTGTTATAGGCGGGTATGCCTCCTCCGGAATCCCCAGTACATCCTTAAAGTATCTTTTAAGCATATCCGTTGCATTTATCAAAGGGGATTTCGGAAAATTTAAAAATCTCAAATTATTCCTTCGTCCACAATTTTCAAGGTATTCAAGCTTTCTGTCCTGGATATCTCTTTCCTTAATTAGAGCTTCTGTGAAATTATGCAATTTCTGAATTTCTTCTTGATTTGTTGAGATCTTAACATTCTGTGTCTGAATCTGGTCTGAAAATATCTGATTTGATTTTTTTAAGTCAGTTATTTCTTTATTAACTGAGGTATTCATTTGATTCAAAGTGCTATTCACTCCCTGGATAGCGTCCCATAACATACTCATAGTAACTACCGCTGGTTTTTTTTCCTCCGGTACTCACGGTCCCGATCTCCTGGGCAGTTATAGCTGGTTCACAAACGGAATCCTGCATCGTTGTTTCTCTGCCTGGGGTTGAAGTCCTCATGGGTCCTCCTTCAGACGCTGAGGCTCCAGGAAGTTCCATGGCCTCTATGCGATGTGACCCCATGAGTGAAAAATCGTCTCCGGGTCGCGGAGGTGCGGTATGGGAGGGAGGACTCAACGTTACTCCCTCTATGCTGCACTCAGTCCTCGATAGGGCCGGGTCGTTTGAGGTGGAAGTTCGCTCACCGGGAACTGCCACTCTGAAGCTATCTAAAGTCGTCTGGCGCAAGGCGGGAGTTAACTGCGGGACCATGGAGGTAGGAACCGCTGCTTTCCCCTTTCTCTTTCCCATCGCTAGGTCGGAGAAATTGCCTTTCGTCAAGGCGTTTAGAGCAGGTTCAAGAGCTTCGATTCCTGACTTCCGCTCTTGTCGCCATCTTGATTCTTCGAGCCTGAGATCTTTCATTAAAACTTGGAGGCATATTTTCAAAGCACTTAGCCTCCCAAAGTTCCATAGAAACCTATGGAACTTAGCCTCCCAAAGTGCTTTGAAAATATGCCTCTTGGGGTCCATGGGTCAATTTTAGCAATGGGAAAGGTGCTGATACTCAGTACCCCCCAAGTACCCCCTCAAAAAAAGCCCTGTTCACAGCTGTTGATAGGTCTGCTTCAATGGGTATGAGTAGCTGTACATATCTAACTGAATCAGCTCAGCTAGTGGCTTGAGGTAGATATTAAACAAATGAGCGACAGTACTGATCCTTGTGGTACCCTGCAGGTCAGTGCCCACAGGAGCAATGAGGTGCTGCTGAACTGAATGAACTGTTTCTTTTCTGACAGACATGTTGTGAACCAAGCAAATACCAGGTCACTGAGAAATCCAGCAGCATTAACTCCGTCAGAACCCCATGGTTTCTGTGGAACTCATCTAGCAAGGATAGGAGCACTGTCTCTGATCATTAATCCCTAGCGTGGTTATAAAAGCAATTTCATCACATGTTCCCAGTGGCAGTAGCTGAGTCCTAACACTGAATCATCAGTGGAATTATATTTACAGGTGGTGAAACCTTTTGTGGGAGGAATATCTGAATTATCCAGGGCTAAACATGTAGCTTTATCGTGGAGATGCAGGAAGAAGGGACATACTTGCTTTGGGTAGCTTACTTCCAATCCTGACACAATAAAAGAAGTCACTGACAACACAGAACAGATTTTTGCCATGCTTCTCTCTCTTTCCTTTGGTTTTTGATGTGCACGGTGTAGGAGGACAGACAGAAATTAATGAGAAAAACAAAAAGGGGCAGTGAAGGTGGTCGGAAGAGCAGAGATTGACATGGAGGAGAACTCTACCCAGAAAGGTGTCAACCAGGGTGAGGAAATAGTTGAACGGCAGGCTGCAGAAAGTTTCTTTAAAGGGAATCTGCTGTACTGAAGATAATATGACCTTTGTGATAACCCAGGGCTCAGTACTGTGACTGGTCCATTTCTATATCATTATTAGCAACATCTCTGAGAAACGTGTTGGAAAATGTGCTCTGCAAATGATACAACATCTGTCACACAGTAGACATAAAAAAAAAGAGTGCACTTAAGGATCAGGATGAACGATGAAGGGTTTGGGATCCTGCCAGATGTGGCCACTGATGGAAATAGGTGGACTTTTCATCTGATCCAGTATGGCTATTCTTGTCTTTATGTTCCTAGGGCTAAAAATGTAAAATTGAGCATTTGGGATGAAAACTTAATTTCTGATAGATCAATGAGAAGGAGAAGGAATGGAAAGATGATGTAGGATCCAGCATAATGACGTAACCAGTCCTAATAAATCAGTAGGGATAGCAAATAAAAACTAAAGATTTCATCCACAGGGAAAAACTGATTACTGGCTTTGTATAGATGTGCAGGTGGTCTTCATAAGAACATTGGCAGAATGGAAGAGATTCAGAGAAAAGCAACTGAAACAATACAAGACCTGCCCTATTCAGTGGCCCATCTCTTCTTTGTTCACTAAATGATCACAGTTTAGTCCTGCCTGGTCCTAAACTTGCCCAGTTAGAATCCACTCGTCCTTGTGCTTTTTTCTTTGCCGCTCCCTCCCACTGGAATTCCCTCCCACTAGAAATTCATGCAGAAACATCTTATTTCAAGTCAAAGTTAAAGACCTGGTTCTTTGCAAAGGCTTATACCTCAATCTGAGCTGAAGAAATTGATTGCTGCTATACTTCATCTCCACCCCACCCACCCCCATTTAAACTCTATTTCCTCTCTCTCCTTCCTTACACTACTCCCCTCTCCGCTTATTTTTTTATCTTGTCACTCTGAGTGTATAATCTCTCTTCCTGTCCTATTAAATTTTTTAGTTCCTTTCCTTTTTTTCTACTATTTTGAATTATTGTAAACCGCCAAGAGCTGTCAGTCGTAGTGATATAGCGAACAGAATGTTTGTATTATTAGGAAAGGTATAGAAAACAGGTGTGAGGATGTTATAATGCCGTTGTATCGCTCCATGGTGCAACCGCACCTTGAGTATTGTGTCCAATTCTGGTCGCCGCATCTCAAGAAAGATATAATGGAATTGGAAAAGGTGCAGCGAAGGACGACTAAAATGATAGCAGGGATGAGACAACTTCCCTATGAAGAAAGACTAAGGAGGCTAGGGCTTTTCAGCTTGGAGAAGAGACGGCTGAGGGGAGACATGATAGAAGTATATAAAATAATGAGTGGAGTGGAACAGGTGAATGTGAAGCGTCTGTTCATGCTTTCCAAAAATAGTAGGACTAGGGGGCATGCGATGAAACTACAGTGTAGTAAATTTAAAACAAATAGGAGAAAAAGTTTCTTCACCCAACGTGTAATTAAACTCTGGAATTCATTGCCGAAGAACGTGGTGAAGGCGGTTAGCTTGGCAGAGTTTAAAAAGGGTTTGGATGGTTTCCTAAAGGACAAGTCCATAGACCGCTACTAAATGGACTAAATGGACTAAGTTTGGGAAGCTGCCAGGTGCCCTTGACCTGGATTGGCCGCTGTCGGGGACAAGATGCTGGGCTTGATGGGCCTTTGATCTTTTCCCAGTATGGCATTACTTATGTTCTTATGTAAATTTTAAATAAACCATAAAACACCCGCTGAAACCTGGTATAAATCTCGGCACCCAAGTTGGGTGCAGAGACCCATTATTCTATAACTGTGCGCAACTTTGACCTGCCTATGTCGCTCCCTTAGCCCCACCCTCTTTTGGGTTCCGCATTATGGGGCCCTTTGACAGAGCGGTGATAAGCCCAACACGGGCTTACCGCTCGCTCTTCTGGGACTACCGCTGGCCCAATGCGGCCGCCGGTGGTAGTCCCGCCCTCAGCATGCGCCATTCAGAAAACCTCCCGGAAATGGCTTGCATGGCAGTAACCCGGCAGTAACCGGGCATAGCCCTTATCACCACCTCAATGGGTGGCGGTAAGGGCTCCCCATCTCATGGCCATGTGGTAACAGTTCTTTCACAGTGTAGCCATGTTTGTCTGGGAGCTTTTTACCCGCTGCGATACAAAGGGCCCTGGTGCACAGATAAAACGTCCCCTGCCGCCAGCGCAAGGCCCTTTTTCCTGCAGCTTGGTAAAAGGACCCCTATGGGATTTAGGTGCTCAGCGATAAAGAACAGCGTGCATCCAGATGTGCACCTAAAATCTACTGGGTGCAAATTAATCAATAATTGGTTGTTAGCATTCAATTATTGATAGTTAACAGCTCATTAGCCAATTATGTTGCACTTACATCTCGAACGTGTGCCCAGATTTGGGCACCATATATACAATCTGGTGAATAGTATGGCAGATGCTTGGAACAGCCTAAACTCATGTTCTCAATCTTCCTGTTCTTTTGTGTCTCTCTTTTTATTTATAGCATTTATATCCCACATTTTCCCACCCATGGGCTTACATCAGTCTGCAAAACATACATTAATTCAGCAAACAATCAAAGTCATTGAAGTAAAGAGATTAGCAAGTAACAGCAAAGGAGAGGAAAAGGAGAAAGAGTAATAGAGTTCAATATGTCGTAGCGACTGCAGCAGTTCAGAAGTTAGAGATGCTAGGCGGGTCTGTAGCGTAAGCTTTCCCAAATAATAGGGTCTTTAGAGATTTGCTGAAGGCCAAATGACCTTGAATAGATTTTACAGATTTTGGAAAACCATTCCACGTGTGAGCGCTAACATAGGGAAAGGTGGATGCGTAGGTGGTTTTATACTTGATGCCACAACAGGATAGGTAACTTAGTAGATGACGGCAGAAAAAGACCTGCACGGTCCACCCAGTCTGCCCAACAAGATAAACTCACATGTGCCATTTTTTGTGTATACCTTACCTTGATTTGTACCTGTCTTTTTCAGGGCACAGACCGTATAAGTCTGCCCAGCACTATCCCCGCCTCCCAACCACCAGCCCTGCCTCCCACCGCCGGCTAAGCTTCTGGGGATCCCTTCCTTCTGAGCAGGATTCCTTTATGTTTATTCCACGCATGTTTGAATTCCATTACCGTTTTCCTCTCCACCACCTCCCGCGGGAGGGCATTCCAAGCATCCACCACTCTCTCCGTGAAAAAATACTGAAGATTCAAATATGTGCGTGATGATCTGGAAGAGTTCCTAGGTGGTAAGCTGATAAGGGCATCCATATATGCTGGAGCTTCACCATAGAGAACTTTATGCACCAGGATGCAAACTTTAAAAGCTTTTTGGCCACAAGCCCCACCTCAACCCCTTTTCCTTCTTAATCAACATCAAATGTCATTAACAATGCTCTTGCTCATCCCGGCCTCACTGTGTCCTGCTCCTTTCTGAGCTTCAGATAACTTTATTGACAAAACAATTTTACACGTGTTGACTAAGTAACACTTTAAATAGTTAAGGTAAAAATGGACAAAAATAATTTACAAAATAGTAATAACAATAAAACAGAACTACAAAGTACAAAAAAGACAATAACAAAGACAATTCCCAGGTTATGGTGTTAGTCTGTATTATCAATGGTCAGGTTACAATTCTTTCCTGGTACCAGGTTACTAGTTAACCAGGCAGAGTAACTGAACAGGGAGTGAGACTTCCTGCAACTAGAACAACATACACTGCTTCTAAATCAGATCCGCATCAACATACTGTATTACTCACAGACTTGTCTTAAATCCCTCCAAGACCTCTGCATGCTGGGGACCTTAGTCAAGTTAAATCAGTACCTTGCAAAAAAACTATATATATATATATATATATATATATATATATATATTGTAACAAGGCCGCAAATGTCCCTCTGGTAATGGTGGCAGGCTTCAGTCCTCTTCCCTCCTTTCCAATTGCTGCTAACAACTGTTTCACCACTTCACTCAGCTTCTCCATCCGACAGTCCACCCACAAAGTCTCTCAAGACAGCACAGCTTTTAGTACCAAAACTGTTTATTCCTTTTTCTTTTCCCCTTCTCTCGCCCCAAATGTCCATTCCCTGAATATCCCAGGTTCAAAAATCAGTCCCAAACAGGCAACAGTCCCATTCACTGCAAAAAGAAAAATCAAAACCCCAAAACTTCCTTTCTTTTCAAACCCTCCCTCAAAAAGTCCATGCCGCCTGGCTTTCCGTTTTAAAGTCTCTTCTATTAGGTGGTTGCAGGTTGGCAGTTCACCTCCCGCTACACAGCAACTGGACTCCTGGGACCACCCACTGCCTTCAATCCCCTGCAACCTTGCACTAGTGTATAATTACAGTCCATCTGTTCCTCCAAACCTGGTGTGCTGGAACACCCTGACTCTCCTTCCTCCAAGCATTCCTCCATTAACTCTGCTTCTCTGGCAGTTTGTTGGTTTGATCTCTCTCCTTCCTCCCAGGTGGGAGGAATCTTGTACTGATTTTTAACCCAAGGAAATTGAGCTTTTTCATCACTGCTCCCTCTTCTGGCCCTTGTCTGCCATAGCAGCTGCTCTTTCCAGTCTTTACCTCCCTCCCTTCCATGTGGAATCCCTAACAGGTTTTTGATCCTACCACCCTGATTCCTTCTCTCAGGGTCTTGTGGGGGATGTAGTTCTGACCCATACCTTATCCTAACCTGCTTAGACTCCCCAGCCTCCTTACAATATATATATATATATATTCAAAAATATACATATTATACAGAAAAATAGTAAATAAATATTTGCTTTAACAAATATAGAAGGAAAACTGCATGCTCAGAACATCACAATGACCCTTATATTAATCATTTCCATATTAGTAATCAACATACCCGGAAAAAATCCAACATCAAAAAACACTGGCAACAAAATTTAAAAAAAAATTAAAAAGTAGGGAAATAAATTTTAAAATAAAGATATCTTTGGATCCCTTTTACCAAACTGTGGTAAAAAGTGTCCTTAGCACATCCTTACGCATGTCATTCCCAAGCACTAAGGCCATTTTTACCACTGGGGTAAAATGTCCAATTTATCTGTTTCCCCTATTAATGGCCACATGCTAATTTTCACATTAGCACATGAGCCCCTACAGCCACCCATTACATAGGCAGCAAAGGATCATGTGCTAAACATATGCTATTCAGTTAGGGCCTCTTGTATTAAACTGCTGTGAAAGGGGGTCCTTGGTGGCATCAGCGTGGCCATTTCCGGGGGGAGCCCTTACTGCCAACTATTTAGGTGATGGCTCCTGCGCTAACCCGGCAGTAACCGTTGCCCGATTACTGCCAGGTAAGCCTCGGCATTACAAAAATACAAAATATTTCTGTAGCACTGCAGAAAACAGAAGCAAGATTGATTTATAGCCTGGGAAAGTATGAAAGAGCATCCCCACTGTTAAAGGACCTACACTGGCTTCCTTATCTCCAAGGCTGAAGTTTAAGCAAACATTTGTTTAGATTTTGCTCATGCCTTTTTCAGTAGTAGCTTAAGGTGAGTTACATTCAGATACACTGGCTATTTCTCTGTCTCAGGAGAGCTCACAATCTAAGTTTGTACCTGAGGCAATGGAGGGTTAAGTGACTTGCCCAAGATCACAAGGCACAGCACTGGGATTTGAACCAGCCATCTCTAGATTGCAAGACCAGTGTTCTAACCACTAGGCCACTCCTCCACAAACATGTATGATGTACAAAATGCTGTACAAAGCTGGATCTGGTAGACTGATTAATTATTTGGATTTCCCATCATCTTTTTCCCCAGTTAGAACGGAACACTGTTTGAAATTAAATTATCCGTCCTTTAAGGGTGTTGAGAAATCGATGCTAGAACGTTCCTTTTTACACCAGGGAATTAGGCTTTGGAACAGACTGCCTTTAGAAATTTGGAAAATAACACTTTATTTCTTCATGAAAGCAATAAAGTCTTTTTTGTTTGATGTGAAAGATGTTTTTTAGTTTCAATGTATTTGATGAGAAAGATCCTTTTTAGTTTCAATGTACTAGATAATGCAACTGTAATTAATGTTTTAGATACGCATTTGATGAGAAAGATGAAGGGATCCTTTTACGCAGATCCATTTTTCGGTGCAGCTGTAAAAAAGGCCCTTTTTAATTTTTGCCGAAAATGGGCATACAGCAAAATAAAAATGGGCGCAAGTCCATTTTGGATCTGAGCCCTTACCACCAGTCATTGACTTAGCGGTAAGGTCTCAGACACTAACAGTGAGGTAATCATCTATGCGTGTAGAATGATGATTACCACCCGGTTTCTGCCGCACGCCAGAAATGAAATTACCACAAGGGCCACATGGCAGCTGGGCGGTAAATCCAAATTGATGTACGTTGGGCGCGCATAGGCGCCTAAGCAGCTTAGTAAAAGGGTCCTGGGGGTTTTTTTCAGTTTCAATTCATTAGATATGCAATTGTAAATTCTCCTGAAGAAGGACGTATTGTTTGTAACCCACTTAGAATCTCTTTTGAACTTAGCAGAATATAAGATTCATATAGCATAGCATGGGGTGGGAAGTAGTGATGGGCTCCTGTGGTAACCCGGCGGTAGTTCCGGATTGGTACACGGCAAGCCCATTGCCGCACGGCAACCCTTTAGTAAAAGGGCCCTTTAATGTGTGGCAATTAGCTAGACTAACCAATTAACACAAAACATACCCACTCTACTACTAGTACTACTACTACTTATCATTTCTAAAGCGCTACTAGACGTACGCAGCGCTGTACACTTGAACATGAAGAGACAGTCCCTGCTCGACAGAGTTTACAATCTAATTAGGACAGACAAACAGGACAAACAAGAGATAAGGGCATATTAAAGAGAGGATGATAAAATAAGGGTTCTGAACAGGTGAATAAGGGTTAGGAGTTAAAAGCAGCACCAAAAAGGTGGGCTTTTAGCTTAGATTTTAAGACGGCCAGAGAGGGAGCTTGACGGACCAGCTCAGAAAGTTTATTCCAGGCATATGGTGCAGCAACATAAAAGGAACGGAGTCTGGAGTTAGCGGTGGAGAAGGGTGCAGATAAGAGAGATTTACCCAGTGAACAGAGTTCCCGGGGAGGAATGTAGGGAGAGATGAGAGTGGAGAGGTACTGAGGAGCTGTAGAGAGACTGCACTTATAGGTCAATAAGAGGAGTTTGAACTGTATGTGGAAACAGATAGGAAGCCAGTGAAGTGACGAGAAGAGGGCTAATATGAGCATAACGACACTGGCGGAATATTAGTCGTGCAGCAGAATTTTGAACAGATTGAAGAGGAGAGAGATGGCTAAGTGGGAGACCTGTGAGAAGCAAGTTGCAATAGTCTAAGTGAGAGGTGATAAGAGTGTGGATAAGGGTTCTGGTAGTGTGCTCAGACTCTGCCCCAGACTTGCCCCCAGCAGTAATAAATACATTTTATGTTTTTATATATGGGTAGAAGATAACAAAAGAGAGGGTAAAGCAGCATACAAACAATAGCAAGAAAAAACACAACTGGGCCTTCAGGATTGAGATAAGTAGAGTCCTTTTATTCTAAGAAGACTCGACACGGGCTGTGTTTTGGCGTACAAATGCCTGCCTCGGGGGTCCAAATAGTTCTTATAATAATACAAAATTGGAAAGAACCAACCAGTCAGGGTATATCGCCCAAGGCGAAGTGAATATCTACGCTATCGTGCAGAACACCATCGGTAAAAAGACCGCCAATACCTATAGCGTGGATATAGGAATTCTGGAGACCACTAGGAATGAAGCTTATACACTAAGCAGGAGTGGCAGCACTACATATGGGACTACATTACACACAATGCATTGCTAACATACCAATGATAGAATGTAAGTACAGCACTAAGGGCTTCTTTTACAAGCCATGCTAGCGATTCCCACATGGCAAATGAGAGGAAGCCCATAGGAACTGAATGGGCTTTCTCTCATTTACCGCAACGAGAAACGGCTTTGTAAAAGAAGCCCTAAAAATTCTAAGAAGTGAGAATTGTATTAAACACATTTTAGAGCAATAATGTAAAAATAGTACAAGGTTGCCGGGAGCAGAAAATGAATAGATAGATAGATAGATAGATAGATAGATAGATAGATAGATAGATAGATAGATAGATAGATAGATAGATAGATAGATAGATAGATAGATAGATAGAGATTTTGTCATTGCTTTTGATGTACTGAGATTATTTTAATATAACAGCTTTCTTACTGTCCCTTAAATGGCTGTCACAGAGCAGAGGGCAGTAGATACAGCCCTTCACCCCAGAAGAGACTGCACTGTTTCTGTAGCAATGTGATATTACCTTCTACATCCTTAAATGTTCTTTCTCTTTCATTTTCTCCTGGGCTCAGATCGGGATAAGGTGGTTGCTCCGACTGTACATGTCTTCTACCCCTCCTGCAGCGAGATCAAAAAGCACCAGAAAGCCACTCTGATCTGTCTGATCCAAGACTTCTACCCATGGTACGTGGAAGTGAGCTGGAGGCGAGACAGCCAACTGATCAACCCTGAGGCCGTGGCCACTGACATACCAAGGAAGATGCCCAATGACCTGTACAGTGCGAGCAGCAGACTCCGGCTCTCCCAGGCAGAATGGTACCAGGGTAACACATACTCATGTGAGGTGAAACACATGTCCTCATCGCCAACAGTGAAGAGCCTGAGAATACAAGGTAAGAACATAGGGTCGGCCCAACCATTAGAGCAAGACTAGGTGGTCCCCTAGGGCATAGGCACCAACATTTGAAAATGATTATGTGGGGAGGGCCTAATACAATACAAATTGCCCATCCCTGGAAGGAGCTAGCTCAGTACTGAGGGTGAGTAACGTCCAGTTTCCGTGGTGCAGCAATGAACAGCTGCAGTTAAAGCAACACAATAAATTCTGACAGCTGTACAAACTCAAAGAGCCATCAATGTGTACTTTCACCTGCAAGAAGGGTGGGCAGTTTTCAAACACCCATTTACGTGGAGAAATCACTTTTAGAAGTTGCCCTTATTATTTGTGCATGTGTGATAGAGGCACATACACACAGCACCTAATATTTAAGGGCATGATGTCTTGAGGATGGGGAGAGATTAGGGGCCTGAAAGTTAATTAAGGCGGGCGTACAAGACAAGATTCAGCTAGAGCACCCAATACCCTTCCACTGACCCTGTAAGAACAGCACCAGTGAGGAACCACAGGGCAAAGCCAACTGGACAAAGTACCTGACACAGCCCCTAAGAGAAGAGACATCTGAAAACCCAGAGACAAGTACAACTATAAACATAAAGGCAACCTGACACTCCAAGACTGACACTGCACCTAAGAGAAGCAACATCTTAAACCCCAGAGACACCCTGACATTCCAAGACAGAGATTAGATTGTAAGCTCTGTCAAGCAGGGACTGTCTCTTCATGTTCAGGTGTACAGCGCTGCGTACATCTAGTAGCGCTATACAAATGATAAGTAGTACCTAAGAGACATCTCATACCCCAGAGACAAGTGCAGCTTCTAAACACAAAGACACCCTGACTCTCCAAGACTAATACAGAATCTAAGAGAAGAGACTTCTCAAACCCCAGCTTAGGAACGAGATTGCTCATCCCTGGGCTACACCCTTATCGTACTGAGGTGATTCTCCTTATGGTGAATGCCAGGACTGGTCTACCTTCATCCCCATATTGGATTCCAATGGTCCATGGACAGAAGGATTAAATCACTGCTAGAGAGTTTGCAGCCCTAGATAACAGGTGCTATCAACGGGATATTAGTCATCAAAAATGATGCACATCTTTCATTTCTATTGCAGCAAAATTATGTGAAGTCAAATATATGAGGTTAAATAATTACACTAGACCTAAGATTTAAATAAAAAGGAAATGTGATAAAGGCAGAAAAGAGGTATGGTGAGAGTCTGAGCACACACAGTTGTTCTGCTGTTTTAGAAGGGATGGTGTGAGGTACATGACCCTGTGGCATACCCTCACACACTGGTTTTGCTGCATTAGAAGGAATGGAGTGAGGTACAGTGAAACCCCGTTATAACATACCCCCATAATAATGTGAATCCATTTACAACCTCAAAGATCCAAGCCCTGGACCAGGGCATTATTTTGGTGTTTAAAACAAACTACCAATGTGAATTAAGAGGATGGTGGCAGATAACACAGCCACAGTTGATGCAGTGATGGCATCACTGAACCTGAAGGAAGTTTGCCACCTCGGTGGAAAGGCCTGAGATACTACCTCAGGAACTTGCATTGAGTGATGCTAGTTAAAAGGGTTAGGATTTATATTCCCCTCATCGACAATTGATAAGGATGGTGATGATGACCAAGAGGAAATTTGGGGGCTTTTTCTCCAGAGGGCATGCATTTAGCTGAAGAGGCATTTAAAAAATTCAGATATGTGCATAATTTATTTTGTTACATTTGTACCCTGCGCTTTCCCACTCATGGCAGGTTCAATGTGGCAGTGGAGGGTTAAGTGATTTGCTCAGAATCACAAGGAGCTGCCTGTGCTTGAAGTGGGAATTGAACTCAGTTCCCCAGGACCAAAGTCCAGCACCCTAACCACTAGGCCACTCCCTGAACTGGGTTTCAATTGATAATGAGTGCCCCACTTACAAGCATGTGATTGATGAAGAAACTGTGGCAAACGTGCATCGAAAAGTCAAGGCCACACCAGATGATAATGATGATCCTCCTGCTCCTCCACCAAAAGTGTCAGAGTCTATAGAACATCTTGAGGAAAGTTTGAGATGGCTAGAAACTCAGGATGTAGATAGCATCAAAATCTTACAACCACAAACATTTTTGATTTTGCAAGAAGCCAATGGTGCATTAAGAAGATAAATTCCTGTACTAGTAAGGTACCGTACAGTATTACAAGGGTGTAGCCAGACCTCAATGTTTGGGGGGTCCATAGCCCAAAGTGGGGGGTCACAGTTTGGCCCACCTTCCTGCCGCAACCCCCGCCCCACCGCAACCCCACATACAAAGTGTCACACATGCTCAGTTTCACTAAAACCGAGCATGTACATGACGTGAAAGGAAGCTGAGCAGGCAATGCGCAGAGAACAGTGCTGGAGAAAGGCTTCATCTGGCAGGAGTTGGGGACCCCTGCCAGCCAAACCAGGAGCCCTGGATATAATTTGGGGGGCCCAGGCCCCCAAATCCCCCCATAGCTAAGCCACTGTATGTTTCAGTAATGTTGTACGTATACAGTAATTCAGACATAATGCTCAATGCTGTGTGAATGTCTCGGTTTGTAGCAAATAAATCTTTTGCAACAGATCAATTTTTGCTTCATTTGTGTTCGTGTTCCATTGACCCCAATATAACGCAACCCCACAGTTTCAGTTTTTTAAGACCCTCACTTTGGAATGCTTTACCACCCTCCGTCCATTTAGAACCCTCCTACTCCAAATTTCAAACATTACTCAAGACCCATCTGTTTGCCGAGTCTTTTGGCCCTTCCATGTAGTTCTGTCCCCCTTTCCCTCATGTATCTATTCCCCGTTTGCTTTTACATTGTTAATGACCTAGTTGCCTCCATGGATCATTTGCAGTATTTCAAGCACTGGAAATAAAATAAAATAAATAAAATAACGTGGTGATGTTTTATGGATCCCAAACATTGCATTATAACGGGTTCCACTGTATATGAGCCCCTGTGACAAGTCCTCATATGCTAGTTTGGTGACTTAGAAGGAATGGAGTAAGGTATATGAATCCCTGAGACAGGGCCTCACACACTGGTCCTTCTGGTTTAGAAGGAAAGTTGTGAAATATATGAGCCTCTATGACAGGCCGTCACACATTGGTTTTGCTTGGTTGTTGGCAGTTTGGCTCATATGGGTCCCTCTTTCTCTTCCTTTCACGTGAGCAGGGATCGCTCCTGAACAGCATGAAATCAGCGCAGCGCAGCTCAGCCTCCTGCTTCTGCTCATCAATCCCCCTTTTTCTCTCTTTCTCTCTCAGGTGAGCAGGGATCGCTCCAGAACAACATGAAATCAGCCCAGCTCGCCCTCTTAATCCTGCTCTCTAAAAGTATCATGTACAGCTGTTTCCTGGGAGCAAACAAGGTAATTCACCTCACAGCCAGCTAACCCCACTCCCTCCAAACCCTATTGCCTTCTCTTCTGCCTGAGAATGCACTATTGTCCTTCACTTTCAGAAAGGGGAAAGAGGAGAGAATGTTTTGAAATTCCTTCCCTCCTCAGCCAGGAGCAAAAGAGACTTCTAACCACCTTGTCTTCTGAAGGCCAGCAACCCTTAATCATCACTACAGGGTTCACATTAGGCCTTTTCTTTGTCTTTGCAGGGTAAACAATAATTGAGGCTTCCTTTGGCAGCAGTGCAGAAATCCCTCAGGCCTGAGACTGATGCCATGAGAGAAGAGTCCAGTCCTGCACATACTCCAGCCTGGGATTTTTCTACAGCTTTAAGTGCTTTGAACCTTCATCTCAGTTATAGCCAGCTCTTTTCAACAACTCTAAATTTCAGACTTTACAAATAACATGTTATTTCTGAGAATAAAGAAGTGTCTGTATGTCTCTACAGGAGAAAAGTCTCCACGCTCTTCTTTTCATATCATGAAATAAGTCTCTTCTCCTTTTCATATCCCCTCTTTCTCTCTGACCATCCTCCTTGTCTCCCTCTCCTTTGTGTCTCTTTCCAGTATTATCAGTAGCTTACATCCCACAAAACCGTTGTGAGAAATGAGAGAAATGAGTAACCTGACCTCACCACCCTCCCCCACCCAGTACTGCTTCCCTAGCCCTCCTGTACAACTGGACCATTTCCCCCTCCTCCTGGGAACTGAATCTCCCATAATGCACTGCTTCTTTGCCCAATCAGAGCAAAGATTACAAAACCTCTGCTAAGTAATAAAGAAGGAACTTGCTAGTGCAATATTTATGTACACCACTAGGAGGCAGATAACTCAAAGGTGTTGTGTGTACAGAACAAATATAGTGCTGCCTACAGTTAAAACAAGGACATTATTTTATAAATAAGTGAAGGATATCTGTGACTTGGAACTTCTTTAAGAGATTTGGGGTAGCACATGGTGCATAAGTCTCTGCTGGGAAGTACCGTATTTTTCGGACTATAAGACGCACTTTTTTCCCCCAAAATTTGGGAGGAAAATGGGGGGTGCGTCTTATAGTCCGAAGGTAGCGTTTTTTGACCTCCGTTCCGTACTTACAGGATTCCATGTTCCCTGGTGGTCTAGTGACGTCGGGGCAGGAAAGAGCCCCCTCTTTCCTGCCCATCGCGCTGCTCTCCGTGCTTCTCAATGCTTTCCGACGAGATTCTCGGCGGCCATTTTGAATCTCGCCGAGACCGTCGGAAAGCATTGAGAAGCACGGAGAGCAGCGCGATGGGCAGGAAAGAGGGGGCTCTTTCCTGCCCCGACGTCACTAGACCACCAGGGAACACGGAATCCTGTAAGTACGGGACGGAGGTCCAAAACCCGGACAAGACGCACCGGAGCACCTAGGTTTTAGAGGAGGGAAAGAGGAAAATTTTTTTTTTCCTATTTCCCTCCTCTAAAACCTAGGTGCGTCTTATAGTCCGAAAAATACGGTACATAAATCTCTGCTGGGGAGGCTTTGATAGTCCAAACCCCATGCAGAACCATCAAAATTCCCTGTGATGTATCCAGCCCATACCCATGAACTTTTCTCCAAGTTTATGTCTCCAAATGGGTTAGTTTTGCACACCACTGCCATAAAGTTCACAAAACAAAAGAGGAGAAAAAGCACCTCAGATATCAAGCCTTCTTATAAAAATATTAATAGCTCTAACTTTCTCATTCTTTGGTCATAAGAACATAAGCGTTGTCATACTGGGGCATTGCCATACTGGGGCAGACTGAAGGTCCATCAAACCCAGTGTCCTATTTTCAACAGTGTCCAATCCAGGTCACAATTACCTGGCAAGATCCCAAAACAGTACAATACATTTTATGCTTCTTATCCTAGAAATAAGCAGTGGGTTTTCCCAAGTCCATCTTAATAATGGCTTATGGACTTTCCTTTTAGGAAATTATCCAAACCTTTTTAAACCCTGCTTGCTAACTGCTTTTACCACATTCTTTGGCAACGAATTCCAGAGTTTAATTACATGTTGAGTGAAGAAATATTTTCTCCTATTTATTTTAAATTTACTACTTTGTAACTTCATTGCATGCCCCCTACTCCTAGTATTTTTAGAAAGCGATTCACATCTACCCGTTCCACTCCACTCAGTATCTTATAGACCTCTATTATGTCTCCCCTCGGCTGTCTCTTCTTCAAGCTGAAGAGCCCTAGCCTCTTTAGCCTTTCCTCATAGGGAAGTCATCCCATCCCCTTTGTCATTTTCTTCACCCTTCTCTGTACCTTTTCTAATTCCACTATATCCTTTTTTGAGATGCAGTAAGCAGAATTGCATACAGTATTCGAAGTGCAGTTGCACCATGGAGCGATACAAAGGCATTATAACATTCTCAGTTTTGTTTTCCATTCCTATCCTGAGAATTAAAAAAAAATCTCATCTATCATACAAATAGCACTTCATAAATACTGCTTCAATCTATTAGTTCTTAGAATTCAAAAAATCTTGTGACACCTATTTCAGTGCATCTAGTGATGAATGTTCAGGTATAGTATTGAGTTTAAATCTGAGACAGTGCAGGGTTAAGTGACTTGCCCAAGATCACAAAGAGATACAGTGAGATTTGATCTTGGCTCCCTTGTTCTTAGTCACTGCTCTAACCAATGGCGTAGCTACGTGGGGCCAGGGGGCCTGGGCCCCCGTAGATTTGGCCCTGGACCCCCCTGCCGACGACCCTCTTGACCCCCCTCCTGCCGCCAACCCGCCATCACCGTCACCTGCCTTTGCTGGTGGGGGACCCCAATCCCCGCCAGCCGAGGTCCTCTTCTTCTCGCAAAAGGCTTCCTTCTGTTTCTGACGTCCTGCATGTTGTACGTTGTACGTGCAGGACGTCAGAAACAGAAGGAAGCCTTTTGCGAGAAGAGGACCTCAGCTGGCGGGGGTTGGGGTCCTCCGCCAGCAAAGGTAGGCGACAGCGGGTTGGCAGCGTGAGGGGGCAAAGTTAGTGGCGGTTGGCGGCGCTGGGGGGGGGGCTAAAATGTGCCCCCCTCACCTCGGGCACTGGACCCCCCTCCCGCCGAAGTCTGGCTACACCCCTGGCTCTAACCATTGTTACTCCTTCACTCCAGATTACCACCCAAGCAGCTGTTAAGAAGACCCCCTGATGCAGCAGCCAATGCATTTCAAAAAAGACAGAGGGGGAACCTGCCCAGAGCAGCAGGCATGACTCAAGTGGAGTAGTAGCCTACTAACTAATGTAGTGGGCTGAGGAATTGGGTTCAATTCCCACTACAGCTTCCTCTGAGTCACAGCAAGTCACTTAACCCCCTATTGTCCCAGGTGTGAAGCTTAAAACATGAACCCACTAGGGACAAAGACAGTACATATATATAAACCACCTTGGTTTATACCACAGAAAGGCAGTATATGAAATTCATGACTCTCACTGGCAGGCCATGCTGGTCTTTATTCCCCGATGTAAACACAGAAGAAACAAATATGACTGAAGAATCAGTGGACAACACTCCAGGTGAAAAAATGTTTATTAAATGATGAACAAGACCTGACACAGCTGTGTTTCGGCCGACTAGGCCTGCATCAGGAGTCTCTTGTACAACACAAAACCATCCACTCAAAGTATCTGTCGTCGTTATGAATAGATAAAAAAACACTTCATGCGCTCCTTGCGCTGAAATATAGCAAAGGCTTTTGCGGTCAGTGAAAACTGCAAGATAAAGCTTGTAGTTGCAACAAACAGTTTTCAGTGACCGCAAAACCCTTTGCTATATTTCATCGCACAGAGCGCATGAAGTGTTTTTATCTATTCATAATGACGACAATTACTTTGAGTGAATGCTTTTGTGTTGTACAAGAGACTCCTGATGCAGGCCTAGTCAGACGAAACACAACTGTGTCGGGTCTCGGTCTTTATTCACCATCATTTACTATGTTTAAGATAAATGTTTTATAAAAATGTGTGGCTAGAAGGAAAAAGAGAGTCAAAATAAAACTTCACCCAGCTGTTCCTATTTGATTTATCTATTTTTAAAATTTCTAGTCCACCTATAATCTAAGTGGATTACAAACATAAAACATACATAATATTATCAACATTACATTATTCAGATTTCATCACTAACATAAAACTGTCCATTGCGTTACTGCTTCATTGCACCTATAAAATGTTAAATCAAGCATGCTCTTATACTATTAAACACTATAACAGCACCATCCCTTCTAACACTGCTACATTAGTCTGCCTTCAATTATAAAATTATGACTGAACATAATTCGATGATCGTCAGACATTAAAAAGCACCCAAGCAAATAGATATGTTTTTAACAACCTCTTAAACGGCAATGTATTCTTACAGGGATGCGGAAACCCTGGCAAGGTATTTCACAGTACTGGACCGGCCACAGAGAAAGCAACCGATCTAGTATCTGCATAATGTACTCTTTCTAAAGATAAGCGCATTACTGTCTCTGATCTCAACTGTCTCCTTGGCAAATACACTGACAAACTGTGGACAGAGTACTAGGGCACTGTAAGGTTTGATGGATCAAGGATATTCTCCTAGGACAAGCAGGATGTGTCAGCCACATAAAGGTGGCGTGGTCCAATGGCTCCTCCTGACCAGAAATGCTCTCCAATAGCTCAGAAACACTTTTTTAAAATCCCTCTGAGCATGTGTAGTTTCAGCTGGGCAAGCCAAGGTAAAGGTACTTCCCCGTCCTTCCTCAGTCTATAGTTTCTGCTGTATCACAACAGTCAGATTTCCTGCTGCTCTCCACCATCAACCCCCCCCCCCCCCCAAAGATTTACTTCCAAGTTCACAGGACTGAAGCCTTTATCATGTCAGATAAGGCAGGCTTCAAGAAGTGACCAGGCAAGAGGAAACTCAGCATTCAGGACCCACATGATCTGTGCGTCCGCTGTCTGGGGCCAACACATGAGGATCAGCCCTGCTTACACTATGCCCGCATGTCTCTGCGCGCACGCAAGCACTGTGTGATAAATAAGAGGCTGTCCTAGCCGGGGCAGGCCACTAGATGGCGCTGTTCCCCTAAAAATGTCCAGGATGTCCGGGGTAGGCCACTAGAGGGCGCTAGGAGAATAGGCGGAGGGCGCTAGGACCGGGGAGAGCCCTGGGAGGTCCACAGGTGTAGGAGCAGGGCCGTGCCGATGCGGTAAGCGAGGTAAGCATGGCAGGAGGGCGCCATCCTCTGGGGGGCGCCCCGCCGCACCATGCTTACCTCGCCCTCTTCTCCCCAGATCCTTTTTTTTTTGGTTTAAATTTACCTCTCCGGCGCGCGGCAGCGTAAGTGAGAAGGAGGCGGCGCTCCCCCGGCCGCCCCGACGTGTCTTCCCTTCGCTCGGTTCCGCCTTCTTCTGACGTCATTTCTGACGTCAGAAGAAGGCGGGACACAGCGAAGGCAAGACACGTCGGGGCGGGGGAGCGCCGCCTCCTTCTCATTAACGCTGCCTACGCTGCAAGCGCCGGAGAGGTAAATTTAAACAAAAAAATGGATCTGGGGAGAAGAGCGCTAGTAGTGTAGCGCTCGTTTTCGGGGGGGGGGGCGCCGGAGAGGCCGACTGAGGGGGGGGGGCGCTGGAGAGGCCAACTGCAGGGGGGCGCCGGAGACCCTAGGCACGGCCCTGTGTAGGAGGTTATGGGCTGGGTCCTGTGTAGCTAATTAACCACTTGATACCCCTCCTGAGTTGTGAAAAGGAGAGAAAAAGAGAGCTGGTAGCGGAAGCAAGAGAATCCCCCTGGAAAGAACTGGCTAAACCCTAGGGACTTGTGGTGGACTGTGTGCTCAAGGAAGAAAAACAGGCTGGGGTAAGAAGTCCCTAAAGCATTAGTGTTGGACTGTGTAGCCTCAGTACTTAGAGGAACTGTGTGTTCAAAGAAAGGACTGTGGGTCTAAAGAAAGAAAGGACTGGGTGTCCAAGGAAGGAAGGACTGGGTGTCCAAAGAAGAAGTAGGGCTGTGTGTCCCAGTACTGAAAAGCAGGCTACAAAGCCTGGGGTTAGAAGTCCCCAAAGTATTGAGGTTAAGGCTGAGCCCAGGAATCTGTATGGGGAGGCTCAGTGTGAAGATATGTAAATGTATAAAGTATTTAAGCTAGAAGAACTGTGCCCAGGGGCTGGAATAAAGAATTGCCTAAATATGCTGTTGGTAAGACCTGTTTAATATTGCCTCTGGAGAACCAGGTCACCCTGAGCGTGAAAGGATAACATGCTAATCTGCATACAATTTGCATACTGAGAACCAGCTCACCCTGAGTGAGAAAGGGGCCCAGGAGCTTGAGGTTGGATTGCTCAGGATGCTGGGAAGAGACTGTTTGGAGTCCTGTTCAGAAGCCACAACTGCTACTGCACTCTGACGGACCGGTCATGCAGCTGGTAAGTCTCCATGACCTGCAGGAATCAGGGTTTGAGTCCTCAGGAGCAATGATCTGACACCCACAGCCAGCCCAAACTTTCCTCCTCAAAGTGCAGCACCCAAAACAGAGAGGTGGTCCGTACCTCCCGGTCATGCAGCTGGTAAGTCTCCATGACCCGCAGGAATCAGGGTTTGAGTCCTCGAACAGCAGGTTGCTGCCGAGGAGCAATGATCTGACACCCACAGCCAGCCCAAACTTTCCTCCTCAAAGTGCAGCACCCAGAACTAGTCGGGAGCACCCCACTACACCGGCCGCAGAGGCAAGTGTCTCTGCTCTGCCCCTGGGCCTCGCACTGTGCCCAGCCACTTCCACAGCGCCTCTACTCCCTCCATCACAGGCCCCAGATGTCACCCATGATGGGCATCAGGTCCAGCCAATCATGCAGCCTCCTAATGCTGACATCACCACTGATGCGCCCAGGTAACCACACCCCCCTGACATCACTAACATGGAGGGGAATCCCAGCACGTCCATGGAGCCTGCCCCTCAGTCCCAAGGTAGGACATGACAGGAAGACCGCTGGGTAGCAGCAGAAATACACCCATCAAGCATGGCAGCAGGAGGAGAGTGCAGAGAAGCTGCTCACACATGGCATGCACACAGGCAACAGCAGCAAACCAGAAGTCCAGACCCAGGATACCAGGACCGTTCACGGAGACACCGGAGACACTACAGGCACAGAAGCCCTCACAGCAGAGGGCTCCTCCCAGTTCTCCTCTAATCACAGGTGCCACAGATTCAGACACCACGGACACTAGAAGTGCCATCACTTCACTGGCTCTTCAGGGTTCTTGCGTCACCACAGACCCAGGTACCTCTCCACAGACTTGTCTTCTGCCTGTTTGCCACCACAGAAGCAGCTCAGCAGACACAGCCCTAACCATCAGGCTAGCCTCTTCTCCCAAGCCCACCACTCGGTGGGACACAGCACCTCTTTGCAGTCCCATCAAGGCAAACCACTACCAACTGATGCAGCCTCCGTTGGACTCACACAGCAAACCCAACAATTGCTATAGCTCCTAGCCCAGTTACTCACCCAACAATAGGCTTGAACACAACCCACACCCCTGGGGCAGGCAGAACAGATGGGGGCAATGGACAATACACTTCCAGTTGTAATCCACAGCGACTCTGAACCCAATCTTCTGCTGGACTACAACTCAGATGATTCACGCCTCTCTTCGCCCACAGCCTCAATGAGAACCCGACCCAGCACCTCTATAGAGGCCAACCCTGAACCCCCTGCTGCCCCTCAACCTGAAGACCAAGCGGCTCATTGTCAAAGCACTTAGCCTTCCAAAGTTCCAATTCCTCCAAAAGCTTGTGGCTCTCCTCAACTCCCAATGGACAGGACTTCAGAACCACCAGGTGGTCAACAGGGGCTAATCCAATGCCTGGACACACCCAAGCACTCATAACGATTCCAGTACACAAAATGCTCCTGGACTGCAAGGACAAGATGTAGCACACCCCTCTCACTGGCCTTCCAGCGTCCAAGAGGCTGGAAGTAAAGTATCAGGTGCAACCAACTCCCTCACAAGTCTATTGTGGTCGACTCAGCTCTCAAATAACACAGGACGTTCCACACTACCACCAAAGCGCCTCTAGGGAAAGATCCCCAAACCCTGGACTCTATGGGGAAGAGGACCTTTCAGAGCACCATGCTCAATGGCCACATCGCCACCCACTGGTTCCAGATGTTCCTGTATCATGAGGCCATATTGAACAAAATCAAGAGTAATATCTTCTCAACCACCAAGATGGGCCAAGACCTCCTTGGCTTCCTCATCCATGACCTGGAAGAGTGCAACAAACACTTCTTCAGGTCTGCTTTTGATGCCTTTGAAACATTATCCTGTACCTATGGGATGGCCATCTCTGCCCGCTTCCTTGCGTGGCTCCACATCTCATCACTTCATGAGAACCTTCATGAACTCCTGACTGATGCCTACTGCACTGAGGAAAACGTATTTGGAGACAAAGTCAAGGAGATGGTGGACGACATCAAAGAAAACTGTACCACACTTCAAACACTGGCCACCAATGGCCTGGAAAGACCCACGCCCTCCAGATGACAACAGAGGGGCTACCACCACAGACCACCCACTACCTCAAGGCAATATCCAACAACACCAAGATGGCAACACAATAGCCGCCACCATCCAACGCAATACAACAACCCTTACTCTCAAAATAGGCGACCCAAGGACAGAGGACAGCAGAGACAATTCACTGCCCCAAAGCAAAAACAGAGCCTTTGACTGCCTGTCCCAGTGGGAGGCCGTGTTAAATACTTTGTGAATGCCTGGTCACAAATTACCACCAACCAGTGGGTTCTAAACATTGTCAAGCGAGGGTATCACATCAGATTCCACCACCCTCCACCAAACAAACTACCATGCACAAACACAAACCCATATCCCAACACTCCATGCCTCATCTAGGAGGTGGAGACCCTCCTCCTGGCACAAACAGTGGAACCAGTACCTACACAGGAGATTGCCAGAGGGTTCTACTCCCACTATTTTCTCATCCCAAAGAAGGACAAGGGAAGTCATCCTATTCTGGACCTCCGCCAACTGTACAAATGCATTCACAAGGAATGCTTCCGCATGCACTCCCTGGGGACAATCTTACCCCTTATCCAACAAGACTGGCTAGCCGCCCTGGACCTCCATGATACATACACACACATACCGATTCATCACTCCCAGAGAAAGTACCTCCGCTTCACAGTTCAGGACAAGCACTTCCAGTACAAAGTCCTGCCATTCATACTCTCCACAGCACCATGGGTCTTCACCAAGTGCATTGCAGAGGCCGTGGCAAATCTCCACAGACAAATCTGCTTATTCCATATCTGGATGACTGGCTCATCACAGGTCACGCACCCCAGGAGACACTGGCCTCACTCCACGCAACCATCTCTCTCCTCCAGAACCTCAGATTCATCATCAACATCAAGAAGTCGCACCTGACACTGTCACAGACATTGACGTTCATCGGGGCAGACATTCACACCACCCAAGCCAAGACATTTCTCCCGTACAGACACACCAACATCGTCAGTACCATGGCTCAGAGAATCTCTTCATTAAAGACAACATCAGCATGCTCCTTTCTACGCCTCCTGGGCAACATGGCACTACTTTTAAAGGCAATTTCCCTCTCCTGAATACTGACAGCATTTCAGCTAACACTATGCATCTTCCTTCTGCTGTACCCCTGTGAAAACAAGAAATTATGTCAAAGGAGGAGTGGGGCATGGCAGGGCAGAAGGAATTTTGATGCAGGTCAAAATTGCCTTTAAAGGTAGACGGGGGAAGGTGGCCTGAGAAAGAAAGAGGAAGGGGGTTGCCAGCTCTTCTTTTTTCCCCGCACACACAACATTCCCAGGTAAGCTCTGGGTCAGTTTAACCTATAGAGCCAGTGACATCACAGGCTCAGGCATTTAATGCCTTTTATCTCGGGCGCCCTGGGCATCAGGTGAGGCTCACCATAGGTTAAGCCGGCCCTGATTGTTCATTGAGGTGAAGGGAACTGAAGCAACAAGAGATATCTAGAGTTGCCAACACAATTCTTAGTAAGTATAGAAACTACATTTATCATATACGGTGGTGCTTGGCCATGTAAGATTAAAAAGACCAAACAGCATAACTTAAAAACTGAGTATGCCTTCATCGGAAGTCAGTGGAGTTTACGAAGCAATAGTCTGGCACTTTCAAATCTTGTAGCTTTACTACCCTGTTTCCCCGAAAATAAGACATCCCCTGAAAATAAGACCTAGCGCATCTTTGGGAGCAAAAATTAATATAAGACACTGTCTTATTTTCGGGGAAACAGGGTACTACTACTACTACTTATCATTTCTATAGCGTTACTAGACGTATGCAGCGCTGTACACTTGAACATGAAGAGACAGTCCCTGCTCGACACAGCTTACAATCTATCTTTACATATCATTCGGGCTGCTGTGTTCTGTAATGTCTGTACTCGACATCGGATAGATACATAACATCCAACATATACAGTGGTGGAAATAAGTATTTGATCCCTTGCTGATTTTGTAAGTTTGCTCACTGACAAAGACATGAGCAGCCCATAATTGAAGGGTAGGTTATTGGTAACAGTGAGAGATAGCACATCACAAATTAAATCCGGAAAATCACATTGTGGAAAGTATATGAATTTATTTGCATTCTGCAGAGGGAAATAAGTATTTGATCCCCCACCAACCAGTAAGAGATCTGGCCCCTACAGACCAGGTAGATGCTCCAAATCAACTCGTTACCTGCATGACAGACAGCTGTCGGCAATGGTCACCTGTATGAAAGACACCTGTCCACAGACTCAGTGAATCAGTCAGACTCTAACCTCTACAAAATGGCCAAGAGCAAGGAGCTGTCTAAGGATGTCAGGGACAAGATCATACACCTGCACAAGGCTGGAATGGGCTACAAAACCATCAGTAAGACGCTGGGCGAGAAGGAGACAACTGTTGGTGCCATAGTAAGAAAATGGAAGAAGTACAAAATGACTGTCAATCGACAAAGATCTGGGGCTCCACGCAAAATCTCACCTCGTGGGGTATCCTTGATCATGAGGAAGGTTAGAAATCAGCCTACAACTACAAGGGGGGAACTTGTCAATGATCTCAAGGCAGCTGGGACCACTGTCACCACGAAAACCATTGGTAACACATTACGACATAACGGATTGCAATCCTGCAGTGCCCGCAAGGTCCCCCTGCTCCGGAAGGCACATGTGACGGCCCGTCTGAAGTTTGCCAGTGAACACCTGGATGATGCCGAGAGTGATTGGGAGAAGGTGCTGTGGTCAGATGAGACAAAAATTGAGCTCTTTGGCATGAACTCAACTCGCCGTGTTTGGAGGAAGAGAAATGCTGCCTATGACCCAAAGAACACCATCCCCACTGTCAAGCATGGAGGTGGAAATGTTATGTTTTGGGGGTGTTTCTCTGCTAAGGGCACAGGACTACTTCACCGCATCAATGGGAGAATGGATGGGGCCATGTACCGTACAATTCTGAGTGACAACCTCCTTCCCTCCGCCAGGGCCTTAAAAATGGGTCGTGGCTGGGTCTTCCAGCACGACAATGACCCAAAACATACAGCCAAGGCAACAAAGGAGTGGCTCAGGAAGAAGCACATTAGGGTCATGGAGTGGCCTAGCCAGTCACCAGACCTTAATCCCATTGAAAACTTAATGAGGGAGCTGAAGCTGCGAGTTGCCAAGCGACAGCCCAGAACTCTTAATGATTTAGAGATGATCTGCAAAGAGGAGTGGACCAAAATTCCTCCTGACATGTGTGCAAACCTCATCATCAACTACAGAAGACGTCTGACTGCTGTGCTTGCCAACAAGGGTTTTGCCACCAAGTATTAGGTCTTGTTTGCCAGAGGGATTAAATACTTATTTCCCTCTGCAGAATGCAAATAAATTCATATACTTTCCACAATGTGATTTTCCGGATTTAATTTGTGATGTGCTATCTCTCACTGTTACCAATAACCTACCCTTCAATTATGGGCTGCTCATGTCTTTGTCAGTGGGCAAACTTACAAAATCAGCAAGGGATCAAATACTTATTTCCACCACTGTATAATGTTGCAATAGTCCAGATGTGCCATTATTAGTATCTGAACCACAAGTTGAAATACTCTAGGTTCAAAACAAGCCCTAACATGCCTTAACTTCCATAACAATTTAAACACATTTGTTGTTAATAGATAAGATGTACATTGGATTCAAAAGTTAAAAAATTATCTAGTGTTAGCCCCAAAAGTTTCAATTGTGATTCCAGCTTGTAACTTACACCATCAAGTATAAAACCACTAATTGAACACATCTGGCAAGGGCAACTTATAAGTAGAAATTTTGTCTTATCAGTGTTCAGCTTTAATTTATTTATTTATTTGTAGCATTTGTATCCCACATTTTCCCACCAATTTGCAGGCTCAATGTGGCTTACATTTGCCGTAATGGCGGTTGCCATTTCCGGGTAACAGAATTACAAATGGTATTACGTTAAGGTGCATACATACATGGTAGCAAACATGGAACATAACATATATGGAACAGATCATGGTATATATACAACATGTGCATACATATATGGTAAAGAAGAATAAATTATGGTAGTGCATGAAGGTTCCTGAGTAGTAAATTGGATAGTAACATACATTAGGTCATCGACTAAAGAGAGACCCTATTCAGCATAAGGTTTAAAGTGGTATTGCTTTATCATTAATATCAAAGAGGTTAATCAGTCATGTGATAAGAGTTCGGTTTTGTATAGGTTGTATATAGTTTTGGTATTAAGATGGATGTTTATGGTATGCCTTCTATCTGTTTTCAGTAGCCTTCTGAAGATGGTTAGGTCTTGCATTGTTTTTATGGCCTTCGGTAGTGCGTTCCATAGCCCAAGACTCTAAACATTGCAATCTCTGCCTGAGTTTAGGTATAATATCTTGGATGTCTCCATCAAATGAGATATAGATGGTTACATTATCCACATAATGCCTTCAATTTTAGGACCAAAGGGGCCATAAGAATGTTAAAAAGAATTGGAGACACTGGGGAGCCCAGGGGCACTCCGCAGCAAGATATCTCCGAAGATAATTCACTCGTCACTTTAAGATCTCTCAGGGGCCTTTTTAATAAGCTGTGGTAAAAGGGGCCTTGCACTAGTGGCGGCGGCCATTTTTGCCACATGCTGAGGCCCTTTTTACCAAAGCAATTGAAAAGGCAAAAAAAAAGAAATGGCCATGCGGTAGGTTGCACTTACCACATGGCCATATGTGGGGAGGGGGGGCACTTACTGCTACCCAGGGGCTTAGCTAGACTTTGGCGAGAGGGGGGTCCAGAGCCCGAGGTGAAGGGGCACATTTTAGCCCCCCCTCACCATTGTCGACCCCCCCTAGCCGCCACCACTGCCACCACCAACTTTGACCCCCCCCCGCCGCCGACCCTCTCGACCCCCTCCCACCGCCAACCCTCCCCCTCCGCCGCCGTCGCCTACCTTTGCTGGTGGGGGACGCCAACCCCCGCCAGCCGAGGTCCTCTTCTTCCAGCGCAAGGCTTCGTTCTGTTTCTGAGTCTGACATCCTACAGGACGTCAGACTCAGAAACTGAACGAAGCCTTCGCCAGAAGAAGAGGACCTCGGCTGACGGGGGTTGGGGGTCCCCTGCCAGCAAAGGTAGGCAACGGAGGGTTGGCGGTGGGAGGGGGGGTCGAGAGGGTCATTGGCAGGGGGGTCCAGGGCCAAATCTATGGGGGCCCAGGCCCCGTGGCCCCACGTAGCTACGCCTCTGCTGCCACCCATTGAGATCACAGTAAGGGCTCCCACGCTAACTCAGCAGTAACCGGCCAGCATGTGGCGCTGCCTGATTACCGCCAGGTAACCCCCTATGGAAATATTTTTCAAATATAGCACCGGAAATGCCATGTACTGGAGGTGGAACTACCACTGGCACCCGTGTTGGGCTGGCAGTAGTTCTGGATTGCCACATGATAAGCCCATGGTGGGCTTACCGCCACTTAGTAAAAGGGCCCCTTAGTGAGAAAACCACTAAACCCATGCAACACTGTTCGTGCATGTATTTTGACAGGTAAGCACACATGGGCGGAGCATGTGTGGGACCCACAGCCTCTCCTGCTTCACTGGACTCCTTTGGAGGAAAGACAGTGTACATAAGTACATAAGTATTGCCATACTGGGACAGACCAAAGGTCCATCAAGCCCAGCATCCTGTTTTCAACAGTGGCCAATCCACATCACAAGTACCTGGCAAGATCCCCAAAAAAGTACAACACATTTTATGCTGCTTATCCCAGAAATATTCAATGCACTGCTAGTAGAGACTATCCTAGGAGTGTCCCGTGAACAACAAGTCAACCTGTGTAGGATTATTTATTCTTCCCTCCAATATCACAGGAGGAAACAGTTCCCTGCTCAAGACTGGCAGGCCAGCCTGTCTCCAGGACTTTGCAATAAGACAGATTAGGAGCAGAGACTCGGGAACATTCATTCCCCTGAGAGACTATAGAAGACACACTGTCAGGATCCTGCTGCAGTTACTCTGACTTCCATGATGGCAGACATTGTTGCTGACCTCTCTCGCTCTCCTTTAGGTATTTATTTTACCTTTATTTATGTATTTCAAATTTTCTAAACCGTATAATCTACTATTCTAGGCAGTTAACAAAAGAATATATACAATCATATTTAAACTGAAAGCACAAAAGTTAAACAGATATTATTTTTTTACCAGCTTGTAAACCAGACCTATCTTAAAGCAGTGCTATTCACTGATGGTCCTTGAGGGTCCATAAGCAGTCTGCAAAAGTTACGCTTGAACTCCTGTAACTTTTTTCTTTTTTCACATAAAGAGATGGGGTTTGGACTGTTGTATTACAAATTGTTTGCTCTAGCAGAATTCAATAAAACCTCGTTTTTTGTTCTTGGTGACTTTAGTCACCTTTTCCCAGAAAGGTCAAAAATAATCACATGGAGGAACTGACCACTTTATTCAGTAGTTTTGCTTTCCTTTGATTCTCTGTCTTCTCTTTATTTCTTTCTCACTGCAGGTTATTTCTGTGCAGTTAACAAGCTGCTTCAACTTCATAACTGCAGATTGGACTCACTTCTTAACTTTCAGAATATTTATTCACAATAACACTTGGATAAACATAGAACTTACTGTAAGTGGAAATCAGGGATAGTCAATGGGAATCCCCCATAATGCACCACTCAGGACCTGTAGCATTAAAGGTTATGTATTAAACTTAAATTTTGCACAAGTTGATTAGCAGAACCACTAGATGGTGGTATAATGCAAAATATGCAAAATGTAAGTGGAGACTAGAGAAGTAGAAGCCATAGAGGGTATTCGCTACCTCCCCTCTGATATTAATATAGCTTCTGAAATGTCCTGTTAACCTGCATCTTTAAATGTCCATGGGAAGTGCAGATGGGACTTGCTGTATTGTATCCTAGATGAAGTGATACATCCCTGACAACAAGCAGTTGTATATATTGAACGACCCTTACCTGCTCTCTGACAAGGGCCAGTTACAACAGATCCCGAATCATCTATTTATTAATCATCTATTTTGTGAGTGATCTTGAGAACTTCATCTATCCTAGGATGAATAGACTGGACCTTCCCTCTGGTTTGACAGACAGATTCTGACTTTTCTGGTTCATTTATCAAAGTTTTGAGCAGCATTTTGTACACGTGGAGGATTCTGCTTTAACAGGGGATGTGAGACAATTTCACCCTCCTCAGCTTACTCAAATAACAACACACTCATTTAATAAAACAAATAAATTTATTTGGTACAAACAAGGCCGCAGCTTTGTTTTAATGGTGAAAACAATGGAATCCGAGCAATAATGTACAAGAAATATATACCAGGAATATACCAAAATTTGGGCATCCAGCCACAGCAAGGAGCCCATAATATAATTAAACCACCTTACCCCATCACAGCAACAGGGGCAAGGGTCAGGCCGAGCTGGCAAACATGGATCAAACATTGACCACCCAGTCAATGTCAGGCCCCCTCCCTTCAAAAGGACCTCCTTTGAAGGTGCTCCTAGCTTGGTTTTCTGCCCCCCGCCCAAAGTTGCAACATCTAGCCTAATCCAACAGCATGCCAGGATGGGTGGGATGGGTAGCTGGATGCCTCCGAGGGGCAGGAAGAAACCTGCCCCCTGGACAAGGCCGCCAAGAGGGGGGGCAGGGGGGACAAAATTCCCTGGGCCTCCAAGGGGGGCCCGGTGCCACAGTCCCCAATCTCACCCACCCTCGGCCCAGCCCCTGCCCCCGAGGTCGCCACGCCACAGTCCCCACCCGCCCCCCCTCCGTCCACCACCAGGCCTGGCCCCCTGCATTAAAATCATCACAGCACCTCACCTCTCATCTCCGTGACTGAAAGTGCAGCAGCAGCAGATCGGATTCGCCTCCCTTCGGGCTGTCCCTCCCTGTGTCCTGCCCTCGTCTGATGTAACTTCTGCAAGGGCGGCCCAAAGGGAGACGAATCTGACCTGCAGGGCTTTCAGTCATGGAGTGAGGTAACAGGTGAGGCACTGTGATGATTTCAATGCAGAGGGTCTGGCCCGGTGGCGGACAGAGGGGGCCGTTGGGGACTGCGGCACGGCGGCCCGGGGGGGTGGTGAAGATGATGACCTTGGGGGCGGGATCAGGGCCCCGGGGCAGCCTTGCACAGGGCCCGGCCCAGTCTCTCGGCGGCCCTGGAGGCTATGCCCCTTTTATGGCCTCCCCTCCACTCCTCCCAGCTGCTTAAGGGAAGGCACTCGATTGGGTGAGCCTTCCCACCAAGCAGCAGTTTCATAAACCTTGCCCCTCCCCCCCCCCCCCCCCCCCCCCCCCCCCCCCCCGATTGGAGGGTCCGAAACTGCGCAGGCCGGCCACCTCCTCCAATTGGGTTCTTCGCAGTAGTGTTCCCTGTCCTTTGGCCTGGGTGAGCAAGACTTCACCCAAAGCCCGCCATGATCACCCACGCTGACTTTGGGTGAAGCTCACCCCCCTGTTAAAGGCAGGCTGGGGACAAGCCCTTCACCCTTAGCACATCTTGGAAGGATCGTTTTAGGATTTGGAGTTCATCACTTGGTATTCTATTGTTTATTGTGTATCACCACGTGCCCTGCCTTGTTGTTTGGTGAATTAATCATACTTTTTATGTTTTCCAAACAGAATTTTGGAAAGAATTATATAAAATTAATTGATGTCCATTTCAGAGGCACCAGTAGTGAGCCACTGAATATTGTGAGCCTGAAGGCCAAAGAAGGGGTTTTGCCCTTCCAGAAAGAGATATTAAAGGCACAAAAGTGAGATTCTTTAAGCAGTGTGTCTGGGGTGGAAATCTTAAAAGATTTGTGTTCTTTTGCTTTCTAAATGAAAGAAGCAGCACACAAAAATATTTAGCTTTCTTTGGTGCCTCTTAAAGGATAAAGAAAAGATATAGCCAAAGCTTTTCAGCAGGATGAAACTAACCACCCAGACTCTCTGTAGAATGAATGATTGTTGTTTTTTTTCCAAAACCTAACTCCACTCAGTCACTATCACCTGCATTGTATAAATCGCGACTTCAGTCATATTCTGAATTTGCACACACACCTCAATTAATCAACAAGCCCATCAGTGCCAATAAATTGCCAATTAACAAGCAATTATTGACAATAATTCACTTTAATTAGAATTCATGCACACAACTATCTAAGCATATTCTATAACGTGATGTGTGTACATTCTATGTTGCATAGTTGAAAAGGGAGCGTGGCCATGGACACAGAATGAGTGAGTCATGGGCGTTTCTAAAATCTATGTGCGTTGTTACAGAATACACCCGGTCTGTGCCTAATTTAGGCATCGGTATTTACACCAAGTTTTACTTGGCATAACTGCCTGCAACTAAAATTAGTCACGCACACAGGCGTTCAGCATATTCTATAAACCACTTGGAAATGTAGGCGTATTCTATAAAGTACGCCTAAATTTAGGTGTATAGAATACACCTAGGCACATTTCATTTCAACACCATTTTTGTAGGCGTGATATATACAATCTAGTCCACTACAGATAGTGCTGGATAGCAGTGGCGTACCTAGGTTGGCTGCCACCCAGGGTGGGTCACCACTGTGCCCCCCCTCTTGGCGCATCACCCATTTCCCCCTCTTTCAAAGTGCATCATCCTCACCACCTGGGAGTGCATGGAGCAGTTGCATGGCTCTGAAACAGGAAGTAACGTCAGAGGATGCAGGAAACCGGCGGAGCTCACAGCTGCACAACTGCTGTGCACCCCCTTGCTGCCTGCACCTGGGGCAGTTCGCCCCCACCATTCCACCCTCGGTACGCTAGAGCTGGAGAAATACAGTGATTACCAACCAGCGCATTCAATATCAGCAGTTCCAGGTATTATAGGCTAGATTTTATAATGGTGCCAAAATTCGGTGCTGAAAAAAGCGCTATCCCATAAGCCGCTCTTAAAGTTAGGCATGGTATATAGAATAGCGCTTACACCTGGGAATCATGTCTAACTTTAGGTGCGGCCATTTGCACCTACTGAAACGTGGTACAAATGTACACACGTACATTAGGCACATGTCCCCGTTATTCTATAACAATGTGTGTTAATTTTAGGAAGGCCCCCATTATGCCCGTGGCACTCCCATTTCCGCACCCTCTTTTTCAGATCACATGTACTTTTTAGGTGCGGATGCCATACCTAAATTTACACATGTACATGTTAATTTAATCTAATTAGTGCCAATAATTGCTTGTTAAAAAGCCAATTGACACTAATTAGCTAGTTATTCAATTAATTTGCACACACAAGTTTTGGTGACTTTTACAGAATTAGGGGTATATGTTTACGCCTTCTTATGAATATTGACATTTCTAAGTTTCTCATCCTTCATCTCTGGAATTGGGCAAATAATCTCCTAGGGGCCCTTTCACTAAGCCACGTAAGCGCCAACGCGCGCACAACACATGCCAATTCTGAGTTACCGCATTGGCACATGTCCGCTATGCGCATCTGAAAAATATTTCTTATTTTTCGGTGCGCGTCAGCTACGCACGTCAAGTGGCATTTGACACGCACGTAGGTCATTACCGCCAGGTTACCGCGTGAGACTTTACCATTAGGTCAATGGTTGGCAGTAAGGTCTCAGACCCAAAATGGACACGTAGCAATTTTAATTTTGCCGCACGTCCATTTCCGGCAAAAATTTTAAAAAGGCATTTTTTTACAGGTATGCTAAAAAATGATTGTGTGCGTGCCCGAAACACGCGTCTACACTACCGCAGGTCATTTTTCAGTGCAACTTAGTAAAAGGACCCCCTAAGTGCCTTACATGATTTTGTTAGCTTCTCTTTCAGTTTTGTACTGTTATATGTAAATTATGGATGTGGGACAGGGATGTGTGTTTGATGGTCATTTGGAATTATTTTTAACAGTGGATGGTTAGAGTGTATCTTTTTATCTGTTTTAAAATAGTTATAGGCAAATTATATAAATATACATTAAACTAATCTATGGCCAGATTAGAAGATTCTGTCTTTTACTCTCAGTCCCTTCAATCTTTGCTGCCCTGTGTATTTCTCTTATCCTCCAAACTATTTCCCCTCTGATCCCATCTTCAGCCAGCATCTTACTGCTCTCCTTAATGCAGTGGGGGGAGGAAGAGGGAGAGAAAGAGGAGGAGAATGCAATGATAAGGTGTGAATACAAGGGGTGGAAAAGTACAGTGGGAGAGAGAAAGAAGAATGAGAATATTTGAAACACATATATAAACCCCTTCATAACACTCCACATACACAGCCTATCTCCAAACAAATGAACACCCCAACCCTCCCCCCCTCCAGACAGACTGCACTCCAGAAGATACTCTCACTTAACACCCACACAGGAATACCTTGAATCACACACTCCCCTCCCCTGCCCTCCCCAACCACCATCCCATCCCACAACCCCCCCCCCCCCCCCCCCCCCCCCCCCCATCTCTCCCCAACATTTCTCATACACACATTCCTGCCAGATATCCCCAAGGACATATAGAGAGGCATTTTCGAAAGAAACATCTAAGTCAGAATTTGGACAAAGACATCCAAATTCTGAGGCGGGGAGAGGGTCATTTTCGATAAAGATGGACCTCCATCTTTTGTATTCGAAAATACCATGGTCGTCCTTGGATTTTGACGTTTTGCGATTTGGATGTCTTTGATTTTTTGACCATTTTCGAAACAAAGACGTCCAAGTCTAAAACGTCCAAAGTCAAGCCATTTGTATGTGGGAGGAGCCAGCATTTTTAGTAGACTGGTCCCCCTGACATGCCAGGACAGTAGTCAGGCACCCTAGGGGGCACTGCAGTGGACTTCATAAAATGTTCCCAGGTACACAGCTCCCTTACCTTGTGTGCTGAGCCCCCCCCAAAACCCACTACCCCCAACTGTACACCTCTAGCATAGCCCTTACAGGTGAAGGGGGCACCTATATGTGGGTACAGTGGGTTTCGGAGGGCTCACAGTTTCCTGCACAAGTGTAACAGGTAGTGGGGGAATGGGCCTGGGTCCACCTGTCTGAAGTGCACTGCACCTATCCAGGGACCTGCATGCTGCTGTCATGGACCTGAGTGTGACATCTGAGGCTGGCATAGAGGCTGCCAAGTAATGTTTTTGAACACACTTTTTGGGGGTGGGAGTGGGTTAGTGACCACTGGGGGAGTAAGGGAAGGTCATCCTTAATTCCCTCCAATGGTCATCTGGTCATTTGGGGCATCTTTTTGTGCCTTATTCGTCATAAAAACAGGTCTAGCTCAAAACGTCTAAGTTTTAGTGCTGGTCGTTTTTGCTTTGTTCCATTATGGTTCAAAGATGTCCAAGTCTTAGGAACGCCCAAGTCCCACCTTGAACATGCCTCCGATACACCCCCTTGAGATTTGGACTTCCTTCCAACGGACTTATGAGAAAGACGTCCAAAATGCTGTTTCGATTATACCGATTTGGACGTTTCTGTGAGATGAACGTCCAAATGTCGATTTATGTCGCTTTTTGGACATCCATCTCTTTCGAAAATGAGCCTAACTACACTATACTTACTCACTATAGACACAGTATTCACAGATACACAAAATTCACATACACCATCGGTCACAATATCCAGACCCCATATATGTCATAATCCTTTGAAGACACCTCTGTCCGAACCATACATGCCTCAAGGACTGGCGGCTTTCCCTCATGAACTGGCTTAAAAGCTACACTTTCTCTTTTTAAAATAGTAGCACCAGCAGCTTCACACTGGTTAAGGTGGAGCCCATCCTTCCGAAAAGGTCCCTTCTCTTCCCCAAATATTGCCTAGTTCCTAACAAATCTAATCTCTTGCTCCTTGCAGCATCCTCTCATCCAGGCACTGATACTCGAGCTCTGCCTACCTCTGGGGTCCTGGGTGTAGAATGAGAAGCATTTCTGAGACCACTAGCCTGGAGTTTCTGGATTTCAACTTTCTACCTAATCTCCCTCCTGCACCTCCCTACGTCATTAGCACCCACATGATGACACCCAGATTCCCCCAGCAGTGTCTTCAGCCCTATCCAAATGATGTCTGAGGTCTGCCAACTTCACACTAGTGGGCTGATGCTCAGAACTCAGTGCTATGTGGAACAACGCCCCATCAATACCACGGGAATACAGAAAAATAGCTCCCCAATGATCAACTGTAATAAAATGCAAATGATATATGTGTTGTGCGCAATGCATGCACCAGGCAAACCCGGAAGCAAAGCGCACATTAGCTAGGTTCTTCTGCGCCTTTAAATATAAGCTTTTCACATTTTTTTCACCTGAAAAGCAATATTTAATTGCAGAAAATAGACACCAATGAGTGTGCTTCCACTTTTGGGTTTGCTCTGGTCGCATACATTCGTTTCTCACTACCACCACTTAGAGGCTTCCATGTGACTTCCTTCAGCTTTCATATTAAATAAAAACCAGCAGCTTTTAAAGAAAAAAATTATGGGAAATCCTCTCTTCAAACACCCCAATGTGTTCTACAAGCTGGTGTTAGGTTTTCAGCAGAAATCACCTCTGGCGCTGGTGTTAGGTTTTAAGCATTCACCCGTAGGTGAGCCTCAGGCCCACCAACCACCCAGCTATCTATATTTCTGCTGGAATGTCCCCTACTCTTGTATTATTTGAAAGGATAAACATCTGTCTCCTCTGAACGAGGAGACTTATTTTGGTAGGTTCTTTTAAATTACACTTTTCTTGAATAAACTTTGTTGAGAGTGGATTGTTTTTCTGCATTTTGGAGCTGGAGTGTGTGGGTGGCTGCAGTAAATGCAAAAACTAACTTGCTGAGCAAAATGCAGCTCAGAGGAAGCAGAGAAATGGTCTGCTGAGCCCGGAAACCACTGGAGATTAAGCAGAAAAATGTAAAACTGCCAAAAAACACCTGTGGAGGAGGGTGGGGGCTGCAGCCATCAGTCTAAAATGAAAAACTAGCCTAAACTCTCCCTCCTGGAACTGGGTAACTTGGAAGATCCTGCTACAGCCACATGGGAGGAAGAAGAGACTACAGCCACCAAGCTAACCAGAGCCACATGGAAAGAAGGGAGACCGGTGTCACCAGACTAACTAAAGTCACATAGAAGCAGTGGTGTGCTGGAGCAGGCTCTCACAGGCTCGTAAGAGCTGGTTGTTAAGTTTTTAAGAATTTTGGGAGCCGGTTGTTAAAGTAGGGCCCTCCATGGCTACTTTAACAACTGGCTCCCAAAATGTGGGCTTGGGCCCCCTGCTGAATTATCTTTTACTTTGCTGGTGGGGATGCTGAGCCCTGCCAGCCAAGTAAATAGACTACTGCTGCTCCCCGCTCCTTGTTTCCAGCCCTGGGCAGCAGGCCGGGACCTCACGAGCATGTGAGAGAAGTTCCAGCATGCTGCTCAGAGCAAGACATTGGGAGTGGTGGCAGTCCATTTATTGGCTGCCAGCAAAGGCATGCCTAGCGTGCCCGCATGAAGGGAGGGAGGAGAGAGAGGCAAGTGTTGCCCCCCCCCCCCCCGGCCCTTCCAGCTGCAGAGCTGGCTACGTCCGGAGAAAGAGCCTGTTGTTAAAAATTTACCAGCACACCCCTGCATAGAAGGGAGAGAGACTGGAACCACCAAGTGAAAATAATGAGTGGAGTGGAACGGGTAGATGTGACTCTAGGACTAGGGGGTACGCAATAAAGCTACAAAGTAGTAATTTTAAAACAAATCATAGAAAATATTTCTTCACTCAATGTGTAATTAAGCTCTGGAATTCGTTGCCAGAGAATGTGGTAAAAGCAGTTAGCTTAGCAGGGTTTTAAAAAAGGTTTGGATATCTTCCTAAAAGAAAAGTCCATAAGCCATTGTTAAGATGGAATTGGGAAAACCAATTGTTTATTTCTAGGATAAGCAGCATAAAATGTATTGTACTGTTTTGGGATCTTGCCAGGTACTAGTAACCTGGATTGGCCACTGTTCGAAACAGGATACTGGGCTTGATGGACCTTCAGTCTGTCCCAGAATGGCAACACTTATGTTCTTATTTCTAGCTAACTAGAGTCACGTGGGAGGGTGGGGTAGTGCAGGATACAGACCATCTAGTGTCCCATGACCAGGGGAAAGAGGACTACAATCACATGGGCAAGGAAAGAGGACACCAGCCAAAGAGCTACCTACTGTCACATGGACAGGAAATACTGCAGCCACCTCTCTCCATATACCCTGAGGTGAACTGCAGTCACCTGGCTACATATTGTTAAATGATAAGGGTGGGGTGGAGGTTCTGCAGCCACTGAGATACCTACTGTCATTCTTCGGATGTTTACAAAAAGTTGGCTTGACTCTTCCAACCACAGCCTCCCCATTCCCGTGCAAAATTGGTGGTTGGAACAAGACAGAAATTGTGTTTACAAGGGGTGGGGGAGGGGGAGCGAAAGTTTTTGGATAAGAGAATAGCATCCCTCCTTTCACAAGACTTAAAGCTGCTTCTTCAGTGGTTGCCCCATAAGCTCTAAATACCATTATTTTAGTTTGTAACTGACTTTAGATTTTCTTTGGTTTGTTTTATTCTGTTTTTTCTCCCCTTTTATGTTGAGTACATTGCCTTGAACAGTCAGTGACAGGGCAGCTGGGTTTTATTTCTTTATTTATAATAAAGAAATACAATTATTTATCCAGATATGTGTGCTTTTCTTCTGCCTCTCCAGTAGGGGAATGCAGTGGGAACAGAGTGCTGCTTGCCAGGCTGGAGCAGAGTCTGGGCTGGTGGGGGAGCAATAACAGAGGGATGCTGTGTCTACCTCCCCAGTCCTTTTCCACATTTAGCTTTCTCTGGGCTGCTTTCCCCTCCTCCCTTGCCCGCTTTCTCTTTTTAACTCTCAGGTGCGCCCTGCAAAGCCCAATTTCATTCCCTCACCAGCAGGCCAGCCTGGTAGGTGTAACTGGAGGAGGCCAAGACCCAGCCTGGGTATTTTTACTCAGACAGACAGAGCAACCCAGGTGTAGCTGCAGTCAAAAGCCACAAACAGTCAGATTGTGGTGAAAAGAAAAGAAAGAGATGGGGGGGCTGGGGGAGGGGGAACTTAGTGGGAACTGAGAGGACAGGACTGGAGGCCTAGAAAGAGACAGACCGGACAGGGGAGATACAGAGGGAGGCCCATGCGTGACCGACTGATTTTTATTTAAACTATTTATAGCCCCCATGATCCCAATGTACGCCATGTTTTGCTACAAGACAAGCAAAATAAAATACAAAAGTTTGCAATATTCTCATACAGTCCATAAGCGTCTGTTAACCTCATTGGAGGAAAATCAAATCAATCTATTCGTCAAAACCTTGATGGAACAAAACAGTTTTCAGTTATTTTTCGAACAAATCAATGTTCTTCATTGTTCTCAGACTCAGTGGTACCTTCCATAACTTAGGACCAATCACCTTAAAAATTGTAGAACAATGAGAGAGAGGCAGAGCCAGACAGGTCACAGAGAGACCGGCAAAAAGGAGGAAAGATGAGACAAGCATACAGAAACAGAAAATACAGAGACTGGGAAAGGGTACCGAGGAGTAGAAGAGGCACACTATACTATGCTATAACAGGGTTTGTGAGACTGATCACCCTCCTTTCAAACCACAATAAACAAGACAGGATAATTAACAATAACAACATTTACTTGAAATACTTGGCTGCAGCTTAGCATATTGGTGGAAACTTGTCGTACCCAAACAAAGAATAAGTACAACAATGGACCTCCCGCAATACCTAGCTAGGGGGCCAACACAGTAACCCTACAAATTATCCTTGACTCCGTCATGCCAGCTGGAGCAAGGTACAGGCCTAGACCTCTAGTCCTGTAGAACCATAGACCTAATCATAGGAGCCAACTTTTCAAAATTTTTAGGGTTGCTAAGCCCAGTGGAAATAACCCCTCCCTGGACACATACAAGGAATTTTCTCAATATTGGGGGTGCTCAAGCACCCACAGAGTCAGCTCCTATGGACCTAATGTTGACCACCGGGTGAAAAGGTGTACTTCAAAGGACCTCCCTTTGAAGCTGCCATTAGCTCGGGTACACCCCCATCCCAAAAGCTCTGACAGAACCAACTCTGCCACAAGACAGGGACAGCAGGCAGAAAAACAGGATGCCTCTCTGAGGAACAAGATCAGCCCTACTCCACGGAGGTCCCGCCTTAAATAACCTCACCTGCAGTTCCTCCCCCACTAAGGCACAGGAAGGATCTGATAGGCAGATCCTTCCCACCACAGCTCAACTTAATGTTGCCAGCCAATCCTGGTTAGGATTGTCTGCAACCTACCCTGCTGACCAGCATCCCTGCACCTATTATGCGCCCTTTGACCTGGCCTGGACAAGCAAAACTTTACCCGAAGCCCACCATGGCTGACCACGCTGGGGTCGGAGTGAAGCTCACACCCCCCACTATACTCAGGCTCCGGACAAGTCGGTTGCCCTTTGTCTTTTAATTTATTATTCTCTGTTATCCAAGTTGGACCTCATTTTGGATTTAATGGTCCTCAATAATCCAGATTAAATTAGATTAGATTAGATTACATATTGAAGAGAGATAAGGAGAGGGAGGCAGAGAATAAGCATGAAGGCACTGAGAGGGAGGAAGTGAGAAATAATAAGAGGTATTGAGAGACATACATAAAGGCAAACAGATATGGGGAAGGGGGCACAGGAAGTGAAAGAGAAGATTGAGACCGCAGCAGAACCCAACAGATCTTATCAAATAAAGGAGGAAGAGGAAGTCAAACCTTCCCCTCCCCACCACTCTCTCTCTCTCTGAGATTCAGAGCAGTTTCCCCAGTCTCATGCTATCCTGTGTAGACAGAGCCCCGAAGAGATGTCGGGACCTCTCAGCCTCACCCTCCTCCTGCTACTGCTCCCGGGTGAGTGTCTTGGAAATAGGGAGATGACAGGGACCAGAGATACTGAACCCCACTTCTGCTCCTGTATTATGTGACTGCCCCAATCCTCTCCTTTTTCCCTCCCAGCAACTCTGCCCTCAGGAGTAGACCCTGCTCTTCTCCCTTCTCTCACATCTGTCTCTCCCTTGTTTTGTCTTTTCCTCAGACAGTGCTTGTCTCGGTTACTGAGGGGGTTGTTCCTGGGTGTCCTGTTTCCCTCTTTTCTCGGTGCTTATCTCGGGGTATTGATGGTGTTTCTCCCCTTTTTTCTCTCCTCTTGCAGCCGGACATCCCCAGGTGACAGTCATTGTGTCCCAAGTCCCGACCCCCATCGCCAGCATTAGAGCAGGGGAAACGCTGAGCATGAACTGCTCTGTGAATCAAAATGACTACAACATCTTCTGGTACCAACAGCTGCCGGGGAAGGGGCAGAACGGGACTGAGCTGAGACCCCTTGCAACCTTCTATTATTTCAACCAGGAAAAACAGGAGGGAGAGGAGTTGGCACCACGGGTCCAGGCCCAGAGGCTCACAGACAAGACAGGCCAGGCTGTGAAGCTGGAACTGACCAATGTGACAGAGGAGGATGAAGGGCTTTACCTGTGTGCAGCAAGAGACACTGTGCCGGGGCTCCACTGCTCCCTTGTACACTAACCTCACACACGTTCTCTCTCTCACACACACACACACACTCACACACACACACATAGACAGTAAGACACCCACATACACAAAGGTAAGGGCTAGTACTAGACATGATGGGGCTCAGGGCAAATGTTAGGGAGGGGGCCCCACTGCTTGCTTGTAGATTGTCCCTCTTTCAACCTCAGGCAGCTTTGGGGCCCCCATTTACATGAGGCCCAGGGCAGTTGCCCTGTTTGCCCACCCCTAAAGCTGGCCCTGACAAAGGTGACACACAGAAGTGAATATTAATAGTAGCAAGTAGGGAAAGCATGCAGAGCAGGCCTCATAGAATTCTTTCTGTTCGTTTTTATCTGTGTATGCACATGTGTGTTTGTATCTGTGTTGCCTAAGTGTGGTTGTATATCTGGGTTGTCTCTGATCTGGTGAAGAGAGGGGAAGGGTTTCAATGAAACATTTCACAAACATTTCATTAATTGGAAAGAATAATAAAATTGAAATCAAGGGACTCATGTTTATCTATGCAATTCATTTGCAGTGTGTCCAAATCACAAGGGAGCATATTGAGGGTGGGTTAAGGGTTTTCCTAGCACTTGGACGTTTCATAGCTATAATGGAACAAAACGAAAACCTCTAGGGCTAAAACTTAAACATTTTGATCTAGGCCTCTTTTTAGAATGAATAATGCACAAAACGTTGCCCAAAATAACCACTAGAGGGAATCAGTGTTGATCGCTCCTTACTCCCCTAGTGGTCACTTACCCCCTTCCACCCCCTAAAGATGTGAATAAAAATAGCACTTACCAGCCTCTATGAGAGCTTCAGCTGTTATAGCCTGCTGTATTAGAGCAACAATCAGGTCCCTGGAGTAGTGTAGTGGTTGGTGCAGTCCACTATGGAGAAGGGGACTCATACCCATAATCCACTCTACCTGTCACACTTCCAGTGGAAACTGTGAGCCCTCCAAAATGCACCAAAAACCTACTGTACCCACATATAGCTGGCCCTTCACTCATAAGGACTACTGTAATGGTGTTCAGTTGGGAGCGGTGGGCTTTGGAGGGCTCAGCTGACAAGATAAGGGAGCAACAGTGAGATGTGTACCTGGGAGCTTTTATATTACGTCCACAGCAGTGCCCCCTAGGGTGCCCTATGTAAGATTACTGGCTCCTCCTACATCCCAATAGCTTGATTTTGTGCATTTTGCACTTGAATTTTTTTTTTTTTTAATGGACCATAAAGATAAACACACAGAGCACAAAAATATGTAGCATGTGGCTATTTTCAAAAAATAAAAAAGATAGATGTTTTGCTGTTTCGACAATGGCTACATTTCCTATTGGGATTTGGGATGTTTAGCGCAAAATGTCCAAAGCCCAACTTAGACATCATATCGAAAATGCCCCTCCAAATGTGATACTATAGCTAAGCATTAGAAGGGCAGATCTAGAACTGGACACCCATTTAAACATGACTGGCATGCAAAATGCCAGTACTTTCATGGGAGGGGTAGCATAATAGTTAGTGCAGCAGGCTTTGATCCTGGTAACCTGGGGTTGATTCCCACTGCAGCCCCTTGTGACCTTGGGCAAGTCACTCAAGGGTCCTCTTACTAAGATGCGCTGAAAAATGGGCTGCACTGGTGTAGGCATGTGTTTTGGGCGCGTACAGATCCATTTTACAGCGCACCTGTAAAAAAGGCCTTTTTAAAAAAATTTTGCCGAAAATGGACGTGTGGTCTACAGTGGCAAAATAAAAATTGGCGCACGGCCATTTTGGATCTGAGACCTTACCGCTACCCATTGACTTAGCAGTAAGGTGTATTGCGTAAACCGTGCAGTAATTGTTTACATGTGTAGAATGACAATTACCAACCAGTTTCTGCCGCGTGCCGGAAAATAAAAATTATTTTCCTGCATGCATAGCGGACACGCGTCAAAAATAAAATTACCAACGGGCCACAAGGTAATCGGGCGGGAACTCTGAATTGACACGCATTTGGCACAAGTAGGCGCTTACGTGGCTTAGTAAAAGGGCCCCTTAACCCTCCATTGCCCCAGGTTCAAAAATTTAGATTGTGAGCCCTCTAGGGACAGAAAAAGTACCTGCATATAATATACAGTGCTATAGAAATGATTGGTAGTATTAGTAGTAGTAATGTACATTGATGTGCATTGATAGCATCAAAGTGACTAAGTGCTAGTCTGTAAGGGGAGCAGAACATGGGAGGGGGAGGGGCAGTGCTGCCATTTACAGAATGCTGTAAGTTACATATGCGCTTGCTTCATTCAGATGCCAAAGATGCACCTTAATGCACCTCTCTAACTACAGAGAGGGTGGTGGATACATGGAAGGCCTTCCCGTGGGAGGTGGTGGAGATGAAAACGGTAATGGAATTCAAACATGCGTGGGATAAACACAAAGGAATCCTGTTTAGAAGGAATGGATCCACAGAATTTTAGTGGAGATTGGGGGGCGACACTGGTAATTGGGAAGCAAAACCAGTGCTGGGCAGACTTCTACGGTCTACGCTCTGATCATAACTGAGTATATAGGGATGGGCTTGAGTGTAAATTTTAAGGGGCTTTGACGTTAGCTTCAGAACTTTTAGTACAAGAAGAGTGCTGGGCAGACTTATAGGGTCTGCACCCTGAGAAAGGCAAGGACAAATCAAAATCAGGTATACATATAAAGTATCACATAGCATGTAAATGAGTTTATCTTGTTGGGCAGACTGGATGGACCGTACAGGTCTTTATCTGCCGTCACTTACTATGTTACTATATTTGAAAGCCATAGTGGACTACTGTGGAGGGCGTCCCTAGGCTATTCTGTTCAGGGCATGCACTTACCGATTGACCGCTATGCTTATTCCCTGGCCTGAGCTGCATGGCAAAAGTCGGTGTAACTCATTTGCATCTGATTTTTATGTGCATCACTCGCTATTCCCACCTCGGTAATTATTATTGAGGTGGAAATAGCAAGCGGCTCTTTACGGTGACTTCTGTGCAGTGACCCCTTAGCCCTCCATTGCCTCAGGTACAAAATAAGTACCTGTATATAATATGTAAACCACTTTGACTATAACCACAGAAAGGCAGTATTTCAAATCCCATTTCCTTTCCTAAGCAGAGGATTTTCTTAGCATATTGTCCATGATGAAACCTACAGGGGTTATCCCTTTTTCCTGGATGGTGACTCCTAAGGTGAAACCTAGCATCGTTTAGCTATGCTTTGGATTATTCTTCTCTATATGCATCCCCTTACACTTTTCCAAAAAGAAGAAAACAATGTGCACTGTCTCATAATATCTCTGTCACACACACACACTAATTTTCACTACTTAGACAGCTATATAGATGTTGGAAGCTGCCAAATTGGCTAATCAGAAAAGCTGAATCAGATATTTTCAGTCAATGTGGTCAAGATGGAGTGCAAATTTGTAAATGCCATCTTGATACTGACCCACTAGAGCTGCCTATCCCTCCCAGGCCGCTCTGCTTCTCCTACCTTCCTGTAGAGTTTTTGTAAAGCTGTAACTTGCTGTGGTTATACAGGGAGCCACAATGATAGAGACAGAGGAAGCACCTTTACAGAAACAGTGCAGGGGAGAACACACAAAGCAAGATCCCTAGTGATAGGAAGAAAAGAGATTATAACCCCCCTTTACATGCATATAAATATATGAACCAGTGGGAGATGAATTGGAGAAAACACAAGAGGCTCCAAAGTTTCATTTCAGAGATACTGTATTGTTCTTATTATTTAAAAAAAAAAACCTGTTATAGCATCCACTGATAACAGGATCACTACCCCTAGGTACAAACGGATGATGTGTCACTGAGAAAATCAGAGGGCAAAACCAGGGATGTTTGTTAGTGGAAACAATTCTCTGCCCAGTTCAGCTATAAGCAATTCAGGAAAACATTACACAATAAAATGTTGTGACCCCACATGACTGTACTTAACTCACTGCTGCATAGGGGTGACATGTTTCTCATGTATGAGGCATAAACTGGGTTGGGGGGGGACCTTCCCCCGTCCCCTTAATGGATTTTTTTTTAAGAAACAGGACTAGGGGGATTGACTCTAATCCATTGTTAAGGTTTTACATAAGAAGTTTTAAGAAAGGAAAGGGGGGAGGCAGAGACAAAGAGGAGAAAGAAGAGAAAAGGGTCCTGGTCTTTGAACTGCTCCTTGGTTTACAGCAGGTGGATCTATTGGAAAGTTTGTGGGTCAGTATCAGAGAGGCACTGGATGGAAAGCCTGGGAGGAGGTACCTGAGCAGTTAGGAGGGAGAGAGACCAGAGTGCTTGAACTACAGTGGAAGAACAGGTGTTTTTGACAGAGCTCATGTCACTGTGTTCAATACAGCAACCACAGTGTTACAGCCAGTGCCAAGAATGCACGAGTGCAGAGCACAGGGAAGGACAGGCACTCTGCAGTTTGAGCCCAGCTCAGGCAGGGCGGAGGCATTTCTGAACCTCAAGGACACTCCCACCTATACCTCGGACCCGGGTGACATCCGGAAGCTGAGGTGAAGTGCCCGCTCAGGAAAACTGGTAGGCAGCAGAGTGCTCTGAGGTTTCTGTGACGTGATGCCATGTGTTGCTCACACTGTGCCCCTGCTTACTTCTCCACCGGAACCCGACTGATCGTCACAGGTGAGACTCTGTGTGCTGTGTGTGTAGCAACCAGTTCAGCAGGGAGATCTTGCAGTGCCATAAATCCAGACCCAAATACAATCAAAGCTTCAGACTTGACTCCAGTAATTCTCAAAGGGTAAAGTGTGATAGAGAGCCATCCTGGTGAGGGAGAAGGAGAGATTCATGAAAACACTATGATGCACTAAACAAGCCCATTTTCTGTGATGTCCACAGTCTGTGGCTATGCATGGATGCAAAAATATCCACCAAAGAGAAACTTCACCTACATTCAACAAGTCCTGAAAGTTTGGCTCACCACAACACACAAATGTTATAAGAATCCACATAAAAACATACAGACTCACATACACAATCTCAAAAGCCAAGTTTCCCTTGCAAAAATAAGCAAAAACCATTGAGCTGCTGCTGCCATTATTCAAGTACAGTCCATTATTCAGACATTGAAAGTACTCCAACCACATCTCCCTCCTAATCCCTTCTGCTCCCTTTCAGCTTCCAATCCAGTCAACAGGACTGGTACAAGGGTGTGAAGTGCCTTAGGAAACACTCAGATTTGCATCGCCACTTTTACCTTTCAGGCCCCTTCTGCTCAATATTTTTACCATTAAATTTAAAATCTTGATTACCCCAACATCAATCATTCCATAACCTCTCTTCGGCTAGGGCTCTTCAGCTTGGAGAAAAGGCGGCTGAGGGGAGATATGATAGAGGTCTATAAAATAATGAGTGGAGTTGAACGGGTAGATGTGAAGCATCTGTTTATGCTTTCCAAAAATACTAGGACTAGGGGGCATGCGATGAAGTTACAATGTAGTAAATTTAAAACGAATCAGAGAAAATGTTTCTTCACTCAACGTGTAATTGGGCTCTGGAATTCGTTGCCAAAGAATGTGGTAAAGGTGGTTAGCTTAGCAGAGTTTTAAAAAGGTTTGGACGGCTTTCTAAAGGAAAAGTCCATAGACCATTATTAAATGGACTTGGGAAAATCCACTATTTCTGGGATAAGCAGTATAAAATGTTTTGTACTTTTTGGGGATCTTGCCAGTGGATTGGCCACTGTTGGAAATAGGATGCTGGGCTTGATGGACCTTTGGTCTTTCCCAGTATGGCAATACTTATGTACTTATGTAATCTGGTTACTATGGTGAGCATTAATAATAAATTTGACAGACTGAGATCATACTCCACATACCCTGGCTTAGGAGTGAGGTTCATTACAGTCATGGTAGGTGCAAAACTAAGGAACAAGAGCGAAGGTGCAAGCGGGACCTCATGGAGGTGGCAGACAAGCCAAAAAGCAGTCAGGTACAAACAAGAAATCCAGGTAGGTGAACAATAATCACTTTATTGTAGAGACTTAACACGGCCGTGTTTTGGGGATCATGCCTGCATCAAGAGTCCATCATCCTTTCTGCTGTGGAGAAATACTGGGATTCAAGAATTTATCTCATCATACCAGAAGAGATACAGGACCAATGACCGCAATCAGGCAAGTAAACCTCTTCATGTCACTTGGCTTCCCAAGAGATTTATTTGCTTGTAGGACTGCGCTCATTGCTTTGTGTTGATTGGTCATTTCTGTACCTCTTCTGGTATGACACGATAAATTCTTCAATCCCAGTATTCCTCCATGGCACAAAGGTTGATGGACTCCTGATGCAGGCGTGATCACAGCCGTGTCATGTCCCTAAAGTGATTATTGTTCACCGACCCGGATTTGTCATTTGTACCTCACTGCTTTTTTGTTTATGTGCAAAACTAATCCCTTTGCAGATATTGCCCCCAAGAGAAATAATATTTTTAAATATTAAACTCTGTTTTGTATATACATATACAGTACCCAATGAGGGCAACTTTTAAAACCCCCTTTACCTTCAGAAATGAGCTATTTGAAAAATGCTGACTTTTTTCTGTGAGTGAAAGAGATACGAGTTGATAGTTCTTTCAGCTTGTTTTGCTGCGGGATTTGTACTTTTGCTTTGATTTCTCTCCTCAGAAACTGCTGCCATGGGTGACTGCCTATTCTACCTTCTGCTCAGTGTGCTGCTGTGGCTAGGAAAGCGAATAGAATGTTGGGTATTATTAGGAACGGTATGGAAAACAGGTGTGAGGATGTTGTAATGCCGTTATATCGCTCCATGGTGCGATCGCACCTTGAGTATTGTGTTCAATTCTGGTCGCCGCATCTCAAGAAAGATATAGTAGAATTGGAAAAGGTGCAGCGAAGGGTGACTAAAATGATAGCGGGGATGGTACGACTTCCCTATGAAGAAAGATTAAGGAGGCTAGGGCTATTCAGCTTGGAGAAGAGACGGCTGAGGGGAGACATGATAGAGGTATATAAAATATTGAGTGGAGTGGAACAGGTGGATGTGAAGTGTCTGTTCACACTTTCCAAAATACTAGGACTAGGGGGCATGCGATGAAACTACAGTGTAGTTAATTTAAAAGAAATCGGAGAAAATTTTTCTTCACCCAATGCATAATTAAACTCTGGAATTTGTTGCCGGAGAACGTGGTGAAGGCGGTTAGCTTAGCAGAGTTTAAAAAGGGTTAGACGGTTTCCTAAAGGACAAGTCCATAAACCGCTAAATGGACTTGGGAAAATTCCACAATTCCGGGAATAACATGTATAAAATGTTTGTACATTTGGGAAGCTTGCCAGGTGCCCTTGGCCCGGATTGGCCGCTGTCATGGACAGGATGCTGGCTCGATAGACCTTTGGTCTTTTCCCAGTGTGGCATTACTTATGTACTTATGTACTTAGTGGATACACTGGCCCTGCAGTCAGGGATAAAACCGAGCAGGACTGTGTACAAACAAGTCAGTGGTCCCCCAGGATCTTTTGAATAGGCAAAAACCATCTGGCTGATTTTACTGACCACCAAGCTAATTAACAGATAATTCTATAATACTCCACAGTACTCCCTTGCCCTTCCCCCTCCCAGCTACTCATTCCTACCACCTGGCTGGCAAAATTTTGTGGGGAGAACACTGCAAGTCATCAAGAGACATAAAAATTCCAGATTGAAGAACCAATCCCAATGAAATGTTATTAGAGCATGGAGAATCAACTTGGGTGGGTTCTTGACTCCTGGTCTATTTTCCTGTTGATCTGCATTGTATGAGGTGTGGTAGAAACAGCTACCAGTACCCTGGACTCTAGATCTTAACACTTTCATAGTGAAATCAGGGACCTGGAGGGTCTGCATTACAGATTTTATTAGAGCAATAGATTAGATTTCAAGAAAAAAAAAACATTTAAGAGAGCCCCATACCCTTCCTTTTGGAATAATGCAGTATACATTTGAAAAAAAAAACATTTAATTTACTTAAATTTATTAAGCATTTAATCAAAAGGTTCTATGCCTTGTTCAATTATACACATTAAACAATGTTACAATAACAAACATGATTAAGAACAAAAAAAAACCCCACTATAACTACCAGATCATAGATATTATAAACTAACCTACAGGAGTCCTTTTCAAACGTAAGCAAAGAGGTTGTAAAAGATATTTTCTGAGGAGTTTTGCTACAATAGTCCTCAAATACCTTAATCTGATTGTGTAGTGTCATGTATTCTAACAAGCCATTTAAACTATTCCTGTACTAACACATTATTGCATAAAGGTTCATTGTATTTATACTCTCCCTACTTCTCCCTTTCCTCTTATCTTTTCTTTTTCCAATAACCTTATCATTCTCCCTTTAGCACTTTCCCACTCATGGCAGGCTCAATGCGGCTTACCTGGGGCAATGGAGGGTTAAGTGACTTGCCCAGAGTCACAAGCAGCTGCCGGTGCCTGAAGTGGGAATTGAACTCAGTTCCCCAGGACCAAAGTCCACCACCCTAACCACTAGGCCACTCCTCCACTCTTACATCCTATGCATTTTCTATTTTAATGATAGTTACTTAAATCTAAAAATAATTATAAAAGGTTAAGGTTGAAAAATTTATGATGATATGTTAATGGTTATCACTTTGCATAACCTATCAGCAATTGTACAAATAAGAAGACAACATCTTTTGAATGCCTATTTCCCCTGTTTCCTTTTATGTAGCCCTCTTACCTTACAAAAATTTTCAATAAAATATCCTTTAAAAAAAAAGATCTTTTCTCTACACCCTCAGTATTTTTCTGTTTCTCCTGGACTGTATTTATACTGTTCCATTTTCTGTTTCTCTTTTCCTAATCTGCTCAGCTTCTTTTGCTCAGCTCAACTGGAATATCCCCAGACCTCTCATCAAAATAGGACAAGACAGGGGGAAACATTAGAACTTAAAAACAGCTGAAGGGCGAAAGTGTCCTGTTGGCGTCATCAGATTTATTTCACCAGACTTTAGGAGCCTGTGGATGATGGATTTCCTGTGAAATTCAGAATCAGGGTTTACGTTGTATGTTTTAATTACATTATATAAAATATACCGTTCTGGTGCTGATCTGATAAACTGATGTGCTGGAGAGGAGATTCCCTTGTTAACTTACTGTCTGTGTCAACCGAGATTATCGACCTGAGCAAAACTGGTGAAAGCCACTGGATGAGAGAAGTTGGTTTTGCAGTGCCTGTTTAATAAGATCCCTTCAGGTCTGTCTGTCTGTCTGTCCGTCCTACAGACAGAAGAAAGGATTTTTCCCACGGCGACACCAAGTGAAAGCTTAGTACTGGCAGCTTTTAGTGACCAGATCCGGGTCCAAGAACCGCTGTTGGGCTTCAGTTCTTTGGATTTTAATCTGGACATGGATTTTAATCTGGACAGTAGAGTCCCAGCTGATCTGACCCTGAGTTTTCGGCTCCTGGGGAAAGTCTCCCAGTCGGTAGAGGCTGAAAGACTTGACTCCTAGATCTCAGCTTTCTCAGTTTATTTACAGGTCTTCCAAATGAACAGCAACACAAGTTTATTTTTCTTCACAGCCACTGCAGTTTTTGCTTGCGCGCACTTTCGTACCAAGTCTAGGTGAATACAAAAGACGTGTGAGTGAAATTTATTTCCAGTCCTGCCAGGGCTCTAAATACAGGATTTACAGAGCAGAAGGAGCTTTATTTGAAAGGCCACTCAGAAAGTCTGGAAACTAATTTCCATTAAAGATATCCGAATAGCTTTTTCCCCTGTTTTCCAGATTCTTTCTTAATTACTTTTTTATGCAAAAAAATACCAGTTTTCTACGGTCTCCACCAGACTGCCTTTCTCTTTCGTCGGTCTTCAGCCGGCGGCAAAACCTTGATGAAAAGCACCACAGACAGCTCCGGAGGGCATCACCTCTCTCTCAGAAACATAAACATTTAGTAGCACATAAGCACATACATAAGCACCCCATTCTGGAAAAAGACCAAGGGTCCATCAAGCCCAGCAGCCTGTCTCCCACAGCGGCCAATCCAGGCTTCAAGAACCCGGCAACCCCGCCCCCCCCCACCCCAAAATGTAATAATGTTCAATGGACTTTTCCCTCAGGAATCTGTCCAAACCCTGTGAAACATTCAGTTAATAACAGAAATACGATACATGTCAGCAGAATACGAATTATATCATAATAGGCAGCACAGAAGAAAATTCATATAGCATATAATTCTTATAATTAGAAGCATTTTACAATGTCGATACAGTACACATTTTCATAGAAAGTGAAGGGGTTAGGGAGTGGTCCCCACACCTGATCCTGGAGGCACCCCAGACAGGTTTTCAGGATATCCACAATGACTATTCATGAGACAGGTTTGCATTCACTGCCTCCACTGCATGCAAATCTCTCTCATGAATATTCAGTGTGGATATCCTGAAGACCTGACTGGCTGGGGTGCCTCCAGGATCAGGTTTGGGAGCCACTGGGATAGGGAGAGGTGGAACATATAGAGGCAGATGCAGCAACCAAACGTAAAAAAATCTAAATCGTTAAAGTCCCTAACGATTTTAAAATAACGAAAAATGCACCAAAAAAAAAAGTCACACATGCTGGAATCGGTATTGAAACGTACAATGTATCAAAGAATCACAATACACATCGTTAATCGGCCCCCATCATGCGCAGAGCAGCCAAGCGTTATGTTAGCTGCTCTGCGCATGCCACAAACAGTCAAATCACAAGCACATGGCAAATTGAATTGACACATAAAAAAAAAAACTAAAAAAAGGAGCGGGGGGGGGCAAGGGCGCTCATCAGGAGCGTCCTGTACGGACGGCCTTGCCCCCCCCCCCCGCCGCTGCTCCCCACTTTCCGCCGCTCCCCCCACCCCGAAAAAGCAAAATTGTAGCAGCCCCTGCCCCCCTCCCTTCCTCACTACTCTCAGCTCCGCCTCCCGACATCCTCCGTCTGTGCCCCGCCCCCTTTGGGTGTCGTCGCCGCCATTCCCCTTCTCCATCGGGCCCCCCTCCCTCTTACCGGGCCCGTGCAGCGCCTCTCTCCTCTGTCCGAAGGCGCTGCACGGGCAAGAAGAACGCTGAATCAGCTGATGCCTGCCTTCGATAGAGCGTCTTTCTCCTCCTGGGCCCGCCCCTGTCTGACGTCAGTAACCTACGTAAGAGGGAGGGCCCGGTAAGAGGGAGGGGGGCCCGATGGAGAAGGGGAATGGCGGCGACGACCCCCAAAGGGGCGGGGCACAGACGGAGGATGTCGGGAGGCGGAGCTGAGAGTAGTGAGGAAGGGAGGGGGGCAGGGGCTGCTACAATTTTGCTTTTTCGGGGTGGGGGGAGCGGCGGAAAGTGGGGAGCAGCGGCGGCGGGGGGGGGGGGGCAAGGCCGTCCGTACAGGACGCTCCTGATGAGCGCCCTTGCCCCCTCCCGATCCTTTTTTTATTTTTATTTTTTTATGTGTTTTCTGAGGTCCTTTGGACCAATCACAGCGCTTTTAGCTCTGCTAATGCGCTGGGATTGGCTCAAAGTTTGTTATTTTTTTCACTTAACACTTTTTCCTGCCACGGAGCGTGTCCTAACGAGAGGTCCAGACCTCTCGTTAGTTTTCCTGCCTTTTTCCTGCGTAAAGGCAATCGGAAAAGGTTAGTGCATGTCGTTTCAATGGGGTTTTCACACTAATTGCTCATCTCCATTCCGTTTTCGTTAGCTGCTACTGTCGTCGGAAAATAGGCTTAGTGCATGGAAAGGATCGGAAATTCTTCCCCGAGGGCTCATTTAACGATGAAAAACGTTTAGTGCATCTGCCTCATAGACCGGTGAGACAGGGTTAAAAAAAGGAGTTGAAACAGATGAAAAGTAAGGAATTCATTTGAAGGAGAAAGTTGCATGTGCAGTCAGAAAGGTGCATGCAATGATCTCCGAGTGCATGTGATAAGCAAGTCCTGCTGTGTAGAGTATGCAATTGATGTCAATCTGGATGTGTGGAACTCACTAGTCAGTCACCTCACCCATTAAAGACTTGGAAGAAAAACCAGACTCAAATGGAGATAGTCTTGCACTGAATGATATACCCTTCTGGGAGGGAGTTCCAGAGCTTGGGGGCTGTTCCTGAGAAGGCTCTCTGGCAGGTGTCACTTTGTCTGAATTCCTTTGGTAAGGATATCCTTGAGAGAACCTTAGGAACCTCAGAGGTGCAGAGAGAGAGAAATCCTGATTTTCAATGTCTCTGGTCCATTTCCTCTAAGGATCTTGGAGATCAAAGATAGAGTTTAAAATTTGTCCATGTCTTGTGTATTTTTTAGCCAGTGATGTTTTTCCAGTAACAGTGTGATATGATCACATCATTACAACCTCCTATCATTTGGAGCTGGTGATATAACCCTTTGTGGCACACCAATGTAGAGTACATTATAGAAGTCCAGTACAATCTAGACCGCAATGTCAAGATTTTCCATTACTAGACAAACAATGACACTGCAAAGGTGGCTCAATGGCTATTGTAGTGCTTAATGTGAAGTTTAAAGTCTAGCAATTCTGACTGCTACCAATTTTAAATATGGGAAAGCGCCAAAACAATGAAATGCAACACTTAGCTTGTGTCCTATGGTGCCACTGTTTCACCATTACGTGGCTTCTTCAGGGACTGGTGTTGCAACTGCTTAAGGTTCTGCTTTCAAGAGTTCTGCTTTCCTATTTCAATTTTCAAGTTAAAGATCTTTTTTTTTCCAAAATGGCGCCACGTAACAATGAAACGGTGGCACCGTAGGACACAACTAAAGCATTAAAAAACTAAAACAAAGAGTTTAAAAATCCCTATGATAGAAACAAGTCAACGGCTCATTTATATTTCCGTTGAGAACCTGGGACGTGAGGTCCGACAGGTTTCTGAGGGATTCTCTTCACTTACAATAAAATTTTTACAGCCATTGAGCCACCTTTGCAGTGTCATTGTTTTTTCTAGTATTAGTTTACTTTATTACTGACACTGGTTACACTGCACAATTGTTTCAAGATTTTTCCATCTCCATGTACAGAGAGAGAGAGTGTGTGTATTTGCAGCAGGTGATAGAGGCAGCTCCTGAAGGTTGCCTGGATTTGAGGATCAGAGAAAGTACCACATCCAGGTGTATCCTGTAATTTAAGACGTTCACAACACCCAAATGGGATTTTGATGTCAGTTACCTCATGTATATTGAACGAGAACCAAACTATTACTGCTACACTAAAATAGCTAATAGGTGAAAACAGGGGAAGGCAGTCGGAGAGAATAGCAGCTGTGGTACCTGAAGAGAGTGAAGTGAGGACTCAGTGTGAATGCCGAAAAAAAAAATGTTTAGAGATAAGTTCAAGGTTTTTTTTTTTAATTTTTGATTTCTTATTCTAAGTTGTAGCACTATTTTGATATGTAATGGCACACAAACAAAAAGAAAAAAAAAGAGCAACCCGATGAAAGAAGTGCTAGGCCTCTTGGCAAAAGAAATGCAATTGCCTGAAATGAGCGGTTTTTTGCTGAGGGCACTCTTAAGAAAAAGAATAAAGCAATTAAAATAGACTATATCAAAAAGAGAAATATATGGCTATATATATGTGGTCGAATTTCTGTTAGCTATTTTAGTGTAGCAGTAATAGTCTTGGTTCTAGTTCAATATATTTTGATTTTTACCAAAGACTGTGGGATTCCATTTTGTGAATATCCAGTTACCTCATCTATGCATTAAGGGACACGAGCTTGAATTTACTTGGGTTCAGATAGTTTCCTGTTTTGAACTGCTGGTAGACTGGCAGTTGATTTATTCACGGCTGTTACTACATCTGCTTCAATGGGTATGAGTAGCTGTACTATCTGCTTGTCTGAAGAACTGAATCAGCTTATTAGTGGCTTGAGGTAGATATTTTATGGGTGACAGTATCAATGCTTGTGGAACCCACAGTGGCAATGAGGTGCTGCTAAACAGTGTAGATTGTTGCTTTTCTGATAGGCAAGATTGTGAAACAAGGCAAATACTGTGGCACTGATACCTATTCTGCCTGTTCTGCTGTGTGATCCACAGTGTTGAAAGTTACTGATAAATCCAGCAGCCATTAACTCCAAGTCAGAATCCCATCAAGGTTTCTGTGGAGCTCACCTAGCAGGGATAGACAACCATCTCAAACCATAATCCCTAGCAGGACTATTAAAGCACACACTTTTCCTTGTATTTTTTATAAAATATGTATTTACTATTTTGTGTATAATTTGTATTTTTGAATATAGATAGATAGATAGATAGATAGATAGATAGATATTCTTTTGAATGATTTTGCCCTTGTTTTTGAAGTACTGAGATTATTTTAACACAACAGCTTTCTTTCTGTCCCTTAAAGGGCTGTCACCAAGAGCAGAGGGCAGTGTACACAGTTCTTCACCTCAGAAAAGGCTGCGCATCTGTTTTCTGAAGCAATGTGATATTACCTTCTGTATCCTTAAATGTTCTTTCTCTTTCACTTTCTCCTGGGCTCAGATCGGGATGAGGTGGTTGCTCCGACTGTTCCATGTCTTCTACCCCTCCTGCAGCGAGATCAAAAAGCACCAGAAAGCCACTCTGATCTGTCTGATCCAAGACTTCTACCCATGGTATGTGGAAGTGAGCTGGAGGCGAGACAGCCAACTGATCAACCCTGAGGCCGTGGCCACTGACATACCAAGGAAGATGCCCAATGGCCAGTACAAGTGTGAGCAGCAGACTCCGGCTCTCCCGGCAGAATGGTACCAGGGTAACAACATACTCATGTGAGGTGAAACACATGTCCTCATCGCCCACAGTGAAGAGCCTGAGAATACAAGGTAAGCACGTAAGGTCGGCCCAACCATTAGAGCAAGACTAGGTGGTCCCCCAGGGCATAGGCACCAACATTTGAAAACGATTGGGGGGGAGGGGAGCAAACACAATACAAATGACCCCCTCCCTGGATACAATGAAGGAGCTTGCCTCAATACTGGGGGTGATCAGCACTCACTACACCCACACAGCTGGCTCCTGTGACCTAGGGCAGCAATTTCTGGAGGGAGGCAGAAAAGGGCAGCTGCAATGAAGACAAAACAATAGATTCCCAACCAACCTCAAAGAAAGACCAAGGCATACTTTCACTTTTGGAAAATGCCCTCATTATTTGTGCATGTGTGATACACACAGACACATAACCACACGTAATATTTACGTGGGATGGGGAGAGATTAGGGGCCTAAAAGTTAATGAGGTGGGGGTGTCAAGACTCTCGAGGCTTGTTAACTTGAAGCCTCAATATCTTGGAGTATAACCTTGGCACACCAATCAATCCCGACAGTCTCTATTATTTTTATGAAGTCTCTTTTATTGAATAAATCACAGATAATTTACTCACAGGTAGATGTTCAGAGGTGCTGCGCCAGGACACAGAGACTCCTTATCTGAGAGCTGTTGGGGGTGAAGAGCTGAGAGAGGTAGCGATATTGCAGGGGGGAAGGATAGTTGAACAGGAAGAAATGGTTTCAAAGCTGGGTGACTGGAATGTGCGATATCTCATAGGGAGGAGATATTTTCAAGGCAAAAAACCAGGTTCATTACAGGGAGTGTCAGCAGGACAGAGCTGTCTGGAATGAGATGATCCATGCTCCATGTCTCTGGCTAGATGGTGGTGGAATGCCTCATGGCTGAAAGGACAAAGAGGTGTTGAGCTTCACACAGGCTCAGGGAGGAGCAGATAGAGACCAATGGGGACAGAGCCTGCCATCGAGGATGGCTCTCGATTGGGGGGAAAGGTCATACCTGGCTGACCTCCCAGGACAGAGATAGTGAAATGACCAGGAAATGAAGCAGGAAGACACAAGAGCCAAGCTTGGCAGAGAGGGAGGAGGTCTGGGCAGCCTCACAACCAGTGGTAACAGTTCTTACACAGCCAAGCAAGTGTGGTTGCACTGCCTGTGAACTACATTATCCACAGTGCATTGCTCATGTATCTTTGCAGTGAGAAACTGCAGCAATGATAGTCCTTAGAACTGAGAATAACAGTAAAAGCATTACACACATTTTAGGATGTTATAAACTAGTGCAAGGCTGTCAGAGGACAGAACAGGGGGCACAAGACAAGGTTCAGCTAGGGCACCCAATACCCTTCCACTGAACAGCACCAGGAGGAACCAAAGGGCAAAGCCAACTGGACAAAGTGCCTAACACAGCACCTAAGAGAAGAGACATCTTATGCCCCAAGACAATGCTGCTTTTATACACAGAGACACCCTGACACTCCAAGACTGACACTGTATCTAAGGGAAGCAACATCTCAAACCCCAGAGACAAGTGCAGCTTTTATTCACAAAGACATCCTGACACTCCAAGACTGACACTACTACTACTACTATTTATTTTATTTTATTTTATTTATTTGTTACACTTGTATCCCACATTTTCCCACCTATTTGTAGGCTCAATGTGGCTTACATAGTACCGGAGAGGCGTTTGCAGACTCCAGTGTAAACAAATATAAAGTGATATTGTGGTAAGATAAAGTTCATGTGGGAGAAACCCTGACAACCTGACTGGGTTACGGCACTCCAGGACCGAGGTTGCCCACCCCTGGGCGACACCCTTATTCTACTGAGGTGATTCTCTATTCAGCGGATGCCAGAACTGCTTTACCTTCACCCCCAAATTGGATTCCAGTGGTCCATGCGACAGAGAGATTAAACCACTGCTAGAGAGTTGCAGCCCTAGATGACAGGTACTAACAATGAAATATTAGTCATCAGAAACGATGCACACCTTTCATTCCAATCAGTGCAAAATTAAGTGAAATCAAATATATTGGGTTAAAAAATGGCAAAGACCTAAGCAAATAAAAATATTACCTTACACCATCCCCTTCTAAAGCAGCAGGACTCTCATCTTAGCTCTTTTCTGCCTTCGTCATAAAGATGAGCACACACAGTTATCCTGCTGCTTTAGAAGGGATGGTGTAAGATGCATGAGCCAGTGACAGGCCCTCACACCCTAGTCTTGCTGGGTTGGTTGGCAGTTTGGCTCACATCAATCCCCCTTTTTCTCCTCTTTCACTCTCAGGTGAGCAGGGATCGCTCCAGAACAACATGAAATCAGCCCAGCTCGCCCTCTAATCCTGCTCTCTAAAGTATCATGTACAGCTGTTTCCTGGGAGCAAGCAAGGTAATTCCCCTCACAAGCCAGCTTACTCTGCTCCTCCTGCCTAATAGAATGCACTATGTCCTTCACCTGAGCCATGGAAAGAGGAGAGAGTGTTTGCAAATTCCTTTCTTCCTCACAGACCTTTTCTTTGTCTTTGCCAGGGTAAACAGTAATTAAGGCTTCTTGTGACAACAGTGCAGGAATCCCTCACCACTGGGACTGATGCCATGAGAGAAGAGTCCAATCCTACACATACTCCAGCCTGGATATTTCTACAGCTTTAAATGCTCGCTCCAGCTTTAACCTTCATCTCAGTTATAGCCAGCTCTTTTCAACAGCTCTACATTTCAGACTTTACAAATAACGTGTTATTTCTCAGAATAAAAAAGTGTCTGTATGTCTCTATAGGAGATGTCTCTTTTGTCTTCTTTTCATATTATGAGATTATCTCTCCTCTTCTCTTCCGTATCCCCTCCTTTCTCTTCTACATCCTTCTCGTCTCCCTTCATCTTTGTGTCTCTTTTCAGTATTATCAATAGCTTACACCCACAAAACATGCTAGGAATGAGGTACAGAGTTCCCCCAACACCTAATCCAATGCTGTTTCCCCAGCCCTCCTCCAGAACTGGCCTATTTCCCCTCCTCCTCCTGGGAACTGGATCTCCCATAATGCACTGTTTCTTTGCCCAATCAGAGCAAAGGTTACCAAACCTCTGCTAACTAATAAAGAAGGAACTTGCTAATGCAGTATTTATCTACAACCACTGGGTGGCAGATAACTCAAACTTACAGAAACAAATACAATCTGCCTGCAGCTAAAACAAGAGTTTTGCATACCAATACCATTAAGTGCACAAAAAAAGAGGAGGGAAAAAGCACCTCAGATATCAAGCCTTTCTTATAAAAATATTAACAGGCTCTAACTTTCTCATTCATCAGTCACCCCCCCCCCCCCAAAAAAAAAAAAAAAAGTCTTCTTATACAAAGAGCACTAAATATTGCTGCAATGGTACCAACATTTTTATAATTCAAAAAATATATCAAGCAGCATCAAGAGACTTATCTGAATAAATCCAGTTATGTACATCCAGGTACAGTAGTGTCCTTAGAGGGCTCACAACCTGAATTTGTACCTATAGGCAATAGAGGGTTAAGGAACTTGCCCAAGATCACAAGGAGCTGCAGTGTGCTTTGAAGTGGTTCTTAGCTGGCTGCTCCTTCACTCCAGTCTTAATAGATATTAATAGCAGCATTGTATGACTAAGTCACACACAGTGCAGATCATTGCTTAAGGCCATGGAAAGCTACTATTAAGAAGACCCTTTAGGCAGCAGCTGATGCACTTCAAAAAAGATGGGGGGGGGGGGAGAACTGTATGGAGTGGCAGGAGCCAACCCAAGTGGAGGGAGTGGCCTAATGGTTAGTGCAGAGGGCTGAGAGTCTGGGGAACTGCATTCATTTCTCACTGCAGCTCCTTGTGATTCGGTAAAAAAAAAACTTAGGGGGGCAACTGAGAGAGTAAAAAGCTGTACACCAGGCGTGGACGCTGTTCAAAAATACCATCCTGGAGGCCCAGGCCATTACATATTCCGCAAATTAGAAAAGAAAGACGGAAGTCAAAGAATCCGGCTGGTTGAAAAGTGAGTGAAGGAAGCTATTAGGGCTAAAAGAAACGCCTTCAGACAAATTGAAGAAGGAACCGTCCTGAAAATAACAAGAAACAGCATAAGGGTGTCAAAGCAAAGCAGGCGCAGATTAAGAAGGCCAAGAGGGAGTATGAAAAAAGATAGCATTAGAGGCAAAAAAACATAGTAAAATTTTTGTTTCGGTATATTAAAGCAGGAAGCGGCAAAGAATCGGTGGGCCGCTGGATGACCGAGGGTAAAAGGGGCGATCAAGGAAGACAAAGACGTAGCGGAGAGACTAAGAATTCTTTGCTTCGGTCTTCACCGAGGAAGATTTGGGTGGGATACCGGTGTCGGAAATGGTATTTCAAGCGGACGAGTCGGAGAAACTTACTGACTTCATGGTAAACCTGGAGGACGTAATGGGGCAGTTCGGCAAACTGAAGAGTAGCAAATCTCCTGGCACCGGATGTATTCATCCTAGCGTACTGATAGAACTGAAAAACGAGCTTGCGGAGCTACTGCTAGTGATATGCAACTTATCCTTAAAATCGAGCGTGGTACCGGAAGATTGGAGGGTGGCCAATGTAACGCCCATTTTTAAAAAAGGCTCCAGGGGAGAAATTATAGACCGGTGAGTCTGACGTCGGTGCCTGGGAAAATGGTAGAGGCTATTATTAAAAACAAAATTACAGAGCACATCCGAGGACATGGATTACTGAGACCAAGTCAGCATGGCTTTTGTGTGGGGAAATCTTGCCTGACCAATTTACTTCAATTCTTTGAAGGAGTGAACAAACATGTGGACAAAGGGGAGTCGGTTGATATTGTGTATCTGGATTTTCAAAAGGCGTTTGACAAGGTACCTCATGAAAGGCTACAGAGGAAATTGGAGGGTCATGGGATAGGAGGAAATGTCCTATTGTGGATTAAAAACTGGTTGAAGGATAGGAAACAGAGAGTGGGGTTAAATGGGCAGTATTCACAATGGAGAAGGGTAGTTAGTGGGGTTCCTCAGGGGTCTGTGCTAGGACCGCTGCTTTTTAATATATTTATAAATGATTTAGAGATGGGAGTAACTAGCGAGGTAATTAAATTTGCTGATGACACAAAGTTATTCAAAGTCGTTAAATCGCGACAGGATTGTGAAAAATTACAAGAGGACCTTACGAGACTGGGAGACTGGGCGGCTAAATGGCAGATGATGTTTAATGTGAGCAAGTGCAAGGTGATGCATGTGGGAAAAAAGAACCCGAATTATAGCTACGTCATGCAAGGTTCCACGTTAGGAGTTACGGACCAAGAAAGGGATCTGGGTGTCGTCGTCGATAACACACTGAAACCTTCTGCTCAGTGTGCTGCTGCGGCTAAGAAAGCAAATAGAATGTTGGGTATTATTAGGAAAGGTATGGAAAACAGGTGTGAGGATGTTATAATGCCGTTGTATCGCTCCATGGTGCGACCGCACCTTGAGTATTGTGTTCAATTCTGGTCGCCGCATCTCAAGAAAGATATAGTACAATTGGAAAAGGTGCAGCGAAGGGCGACTAAAATGATAGCGGGGATGGGACGACTTCCCTATGAAGAAAGACTAAGGAGGCTAGGGCTATACAGCTTGGAGAAGAGACGGCTGAGGGGAGACATGATAGAGGTATATAAAATAATGAGTGGAGTGGAACAGGTGGATGTGAAGTGTCTGTTCACGCTTTCCAAAATACTAGGACTAGGGGGTATGCAATGAAACTACAGTGTAGTAAATTTAAAACAAATCGGAGAAACTTTTTCTTCACCCAACGTGTAATTAAACTCTGGAATTCGTTGCCGGAGAACGTGGTGAAGGCGGTTAGCTTAGCAGAGTTTAAAAAGGGGTTGGACGGTTTCCTAAAGGACAAGTCCATAAACCGCTACTAAACGGACTTGGAAAAATCCAAAATTCCAGGAATAACATGTATAGAATGTTTGTACGTTTGGGAAGCTTGCCAGGTGCCCTTGGCCTGGATTGGCCGCTGTCGTGGACAGGATGCTGGGCTCGATGGACCCTTGGTCTTTTCCCAGTATGGCATTACTTATGTACTTAGATCATGAACCCACTAGGGACAGTGAAAGTACCTGCATGTAAGACAGTGGTTCCCAGGCCTGGTCCTGGAGGCACCCCAGCCAGTCAGGTTTTCATGATATCCACAATGAATATTCATTAGAGAAATTTCCATACCAAGGAGTCAGTGCATGCAAATCTCTCTCATTAATATTCATTTTAGGTATCCTGAAAACCTGACTGGCTGGGGTGCCTCCAGGACCAAGTTTGGGAACCACTGATATAAGATAATTTTATCATTTATATTTTGTTCAGGCCTTTCTCAGTAATAGCTTGTTACATTCAGGTACACTGGATATTTTCTAGTTCCTGGAGGGCTCACAATCTAGTTTATACTTGAGGCAATGGAGGGTTAAATGACTTGCCTAGGATCATAAGGGGCAGCAGTGGGATTTGAACCAACCACTTCTGGATGTCAAGACTGGTGCTCTAGACACTAGGCTACTCCTCCATGCCTGCTTTGGTTGTACCACAGAAAGGTAGTAGCTCAAATCCATGACCATTACATACTGGGCATACTAAACAGACCATGCTGGTCTTTACCCACCATCATTTACTATGTTTAAAATACTTTTATTTTTTTTTTTACAAAAATGTGCAGCTAGAAGGAAACGGGGTCAAAATAAAACTTCACCAGTTGCTTCTATTTGCTTTGTGAATGTTTGTGGTGTTGTGTCGCCCTCTCCTGTCTCCAAAAGTCAGAGCAAAGCAATTCATAGCGGCATATAAAGATTGTATACTCCCAGTAGATATACACATAGATGGGAGTGGTGTTAATCTGGCACAGTGAGGACATTTTATAAAGCTTTTTCTGCATGTAACACCTATTTTGCACACAGTAAAGGTCTTTTATAACATTGTTCAATCACACTCAAGTAATCAACACAGCACTGATGAAGGATATTTGTTTTCATTTAAGAAAATTGAATATCTGGAGAATCAGATTAAAAAGAAAAATCTTAGACTTGTTAACTTTGCAAAATCGCCATTGATTTTACCAGCAGATATGGCACAGAAATATTAAGCTATAACTTTTATAGAAACCGTTGAGTACTTCTCACATCAAGTTTTTTATTTTTACTCTGCTGTGATCAAAACATACTGTGCTTAAATGTTATACAAGTGCTCAGTGAAGTGCATATTACTCCGGTGAGTCATCTGGAAAGGTAATATCTCAATAAACATCATCGCACTTGCTCCCTCCCTCACCTCCTATATCTTATATGCTAAATTATAACACTATAATGATTTTAAAAGTACTTAGCTGCAGGCTGGAGCAGTGGGATGTGATTCCTCCATCTGGGCAGAGATCGCCGGGTTTGAGATGGCCAGCATCAGTTTTTGCCAAAAATGGAAACTAATGCCGGCGATCTCAAACCCGGCCAAATCCAAGGCATTTGGTTGTGGGAGGAGCCAGCATTTGTAGTGCACTAGTCCCCCTCACATGCCAGGACACCAACTGGGCACCCTAGGAGGCACTGCAGTGGACTTTAAAAATAGCTCCCAGGTGCATAGCTCCCTTACCTTGGGTGCTCAGCCCCTTAAATCCCCCCCCAAAACCCACTCCCCACAACTAAACACCACTACCATAGCCCTTAGGGATGAATGGGGCACCTACATATGGGTACAGTGGGTTTTGGGGGGTTTTGGAGGGCTTAACATTTACCACCACAAGTGTAACAGGTAGGGGGGGATGGGCCTGGGTCCACCTGCCTGAAGTGCACTGCACCCACTAAATACTGCTCCAGGGACCTGCAGGGAGCTGGGTATGACATTTCAGGCTGGCATAGAGGCTGGCAAAAAATATATATTTTTTTGTTTTTGGGTGGGAGGGGGTTGATGACTACTGGGGGAGTAAGAGAAGGTCATCCCTGATTCCCTCCAGTGGTCATTTGGTCAGTTGGGGCACCTTTTTGAAGCTTGGTCCTGAAAAAAAAGGGACCAAGTGAAGCCGGCGAAATGCTCGTCAGAGCCGGCTTTCTTTTTTCCATTATCGGGCAAAGACGGGCATCTCATGAGCATGCCCCCGTCCTGCCTTCGCTACCCTACCAACACGCCCCCTTGAAGTTTGGCCGGCTCAGCGACGGAAAGCAGTTGGCACCAGTCAAAATTGGCTTTTGATTATACCGATTTGGCCAGGTTGAGGAGATCACCGGCCATCTCCCGATTTGTGTTGGAAGATGGCCGGCGATCTCCTTCGAAAATAAGCTGGATAGTAATCTGTGGAACTCTGTAAGTCAAAATGAGCTTGATAGTTTACATTAGATAATAATAAATTAAAACAACTTTATCTAGTCTAAATGCTTGATATGACAGTAAACTGTCAACTAACTTAAATCTCTTCTCATTTGTTAGAGAGGGATAAGTACTGTTAGGGCTGGCTTGTTGGAATGCATTGGAAGAAGTGTCTTGCATTGAGTTATAGTTTATTTCCTGATTTCTTTCTGGTTCTTGATCTCAATTCCCTTTATTGTGGATGAACATATTTCTCCCTTCCCCCTTTTTACAAAGCCATGCTAATGGCTGCCGGTGCAGTAATGCCAAAGCTCTCTGCTTAAGATTAGCAGGACAGCCCGTCCTCCAGGACTTTGTAATAAGACAGATTGGGATAAGGCAGTGGCATAGCTACGTGGAGCCATGGGGGCCTGGGTCCCAGTAGATTTGGCCCTGGACCCCCCTGCCGACATCCCTCTCGACCCCCCTCCCGCCACCAACCCTCCCCCGCTGCCGCCATCGCCGTCGGCTACCTTTGCTGGCAGGGACCCCAACCCCCACCAGCCGAGGTCCTCTTCTTCCGGCGCAAGGCTTCATTCTGTTTCTGTGAGTCTGACGTCCTGCACGTAGAACATGCAGGACTCAAACTCACAGAAACAGAACAAGCCCTGCACCGGAAGAAGAGGACCTTGGCTGCAGGGTTGGGGGTCCCCCGCCAGCAAAAGGGTAGCCGATGGTGGCGGCGGGGGAGGGTTGGTGGCGGGAGGGGGGTCGAGAGGGTCATCGGCAGGGGGGGGTCAAAGTTGTTGGTGGTGGTGGGCGGCAAGGATGTAAAAAATGGCGGGGGGGGGGGTCCAAGCGGGATGCCGGGTGGGGGCTAAATGTGCCCCCTCACCGCGGGCTCTGGACCCCCCTCCGCCGCCGAAGTCGGGCTACGCCCCTGCCCTGTGTGACTATAAAAGACACACTGTGAAGATCCTGCGGCAGTTACTCTGACTATCCATGATGGCAGACATTGTTACTGACCTCTTCTCGCTCTCCCTTAGGGGCCCTTTCACTAAGCTGTGTAGGTGCGTACGTGCGTCCTATGCACGTCAATTTTGAAATACCGCCCTGCTACTGCGTGGCCCAGGCAGTAATTTCATTTTTGACACGCATCCGCTACATGCGCAGGAAATTTTTCTTATTTTTCCAGCATGCGACGCTAACCGGGCAGTAATCAGCATTGTACGCGCATAGACCATTACCGCCTGGTTAACGTGTGAGATTTTACAGCTAGGTCAATGGGTGGTGGTAAGGTCTCAGGCTCAAAACGGACATGCACCAATTTTCATTTTGCTGCACATCCATTTTTGGCCAAAAAAAAGGCCTTTTTTTGCAAGTGCACTGAAAAATGGACCTGCGCGCGTCCAATACACGTGTCTACACCAGTGCAGACCATTTTTCGGTGCACCTTAGTAAAAGGACCCCATGAGTCATGAAAAGCCCTGGAGGGAACTGCAACTCTGTTATACCTCTCGTTCTCTTTTTCTATCCAAATGGAATTCTACCTCATAATTCTACTGACTATCTCTATATAATTATATGTATAAAATTGTGTCAGAGTAGATTTGATGAGCGTACATCAGTAATAAAGAAACTTGAAACTGGGTATGTATTTTATGTTTATTTATGCATTTTAAAAAGTCTAAACTATACAGGTACATTCTAGCATTAGCAAAAGAGGTATACAATCATATTTAAATATAAAGCACAGAAAGATTTACAGGAGACATCGGTTTCACCACCTTGTAAGATAACCATTAGCCCAGACCTATCTTAAGCAGTGCTATTCACTGAGGGGCCACAAATGGGTCAGTTTTCAGGATTCCCTAATGAATATGCATCTACCTTAAATAAAGAGTACACTCCATTCAATCTAGTTACTACTATCAATAATTCCCTTCATAAGTAACTATACAGTTCCTTTTCTACAAAAGGTTTATTATTATTTCAATCACCATATTAAGTAGAGGAGTGTGGTAGCCGGTTAGTCCACTCTTAAGGTTATCATAGAAATCAAACAAAATAAAAACAATGGAAAGAGAAAATAAGATGATACCTTTTTTTATGTTTAAAATCATTTTTATTATCAAAATACAGTGCGAACTTCTCTTGTAACTTTCTCGTTGCCGTATTAATACATAACACCTGTTTTATTTGCAATCTTAAACAGTTGCTTTTGTTTTAGTTCCCCCTCCCTCTGCCCCCCCCCCTCTTTTCAAAACCATCAATATCGATACTAATGTCCCATCAATCTATTTTGTCCGAGACACCATAGTGCTCCAGCTGCCCTAGTTCTGGCTCGTAGCCGTTGTGGATCTTCTTTTGAGTGTTTGGATGTAAAAGTGTATAAAATCTTCTCCAGACTTTCCTGAAGAGACTGATATCCGTGCTGTAGCCTCCATCAACCCACAGAGTTCAGTGTGTAGAGTTCTATCATCTTAGATCCTCCACAGATCTTGGATGGGGGTTTCTCTTCTCTCCACAAAAGTAGTATTACTTTCTTCCAATCATGGAGGCTCTCTGTAGAAACCCTGTTAATCCCGCTGGGATAGGTCATTGATATTGAATGTAATCAAATAAGATTAGAGGGTCCGCCAACATCCGTCTGCTCCAATATCTTGTAATTTCTTTAGATATTAAAGTCCAAAATTGACGAATGTGAGGGCAGCCCAAAACATGTGACCCAGGTGTAGCTTGGCGGCACCACACTTCATTCACTCTCCCGTGCGAATCCGCTTTATTTGCTCTGGCTGTTGCTATGTAAAATCGCACCACAAATTTATACTGTTGTTCCCAATCTCTAATAATATTGTGACCTGTGTAGAATTGAGTTGAGGTAGCCCTGTATTGTGTCCGCCGTAGATCTCTCCTCCAATATCCTTTTGCCATTTACTGGCTAGTCCGCCATAGTCTATGTCCTCTGTAGGAATCTAGTAGATATCTATGATGATTACCGTAATGGCACCACATTGTGCGATCCTAGTGTTAGTGCAGTGGCCAACACCTCTCCTGCACATCTTCACTTAAGTTTACTGCTCCTAGGGATGTTGCATAGTGTCGTACCTGCAAGTAGGCATAATAGTCTGCCTGTGTCCATCTGTATTCTTGTTGCAGTTCCTCAAACGGTTTTATTTGTCCTTCTTCATTTAATAGTTGATAAAGATAATGTACTCCTGTTGCCTCCACTACAAAGGTCCCCTGCAAGGCTCCTGCTGGAAAATCTGGGTTCAAGTTTAAAGACAAAAATGGAGGTGCCTTCGCCGAGAATCCAGGCCTACGGCACAGCCACCGCCACATTGCCCTCGCGAGTTAACAAACAGGTTTTTCCTTGGAGACGGGCTGCCAGATCTTGTTCCAGTTGTGTGTAATAGCCAGCTAGGTGGTATATTAGGATGCTGGAGGTCTCCATCTGGACATTTGTGAACTGTTGCTGGCCTACTGAGCCAGTCTCTTGCATGGCGCATGGCGCACGCCACAGTAAGGTATCCTTAAATGGAGGCAGTATCCCATTCCTCCATGTGTTTTTGGCTTATACATGGTGGTTAGAGCCAGTCGGGGGCGCTATTATTCCAAAAGAACTTCCTTAGCACAGCCTGCAACTTCCTCTCTTCCCGTCCCCCCAAATATAAGGGCAGCATTTGAAATTTATAAAGCCATTTGGGCACCACCACCATGTTATACAATGCTATTCGCCCCGTAAGAGACAGGGGGCAAGACCCCCACAATCCCAGCATCCGCGCCGTGTCCGCCAACAGGGGGCAACATTTTCATCATATATCTTATCTAGCTGAATTGGAATTATAACTCCCAGGTATTTTATTTTCCCTGCGGCCCACTCAAATGGAAATAAGCCCTTCCATTGCATTTTTGTGGATTCTGATATTGGGAGTGCCAGACTTGCTACAATTTAATCTAAATCCCGATAATGCTCCGTATATTTCCATTTCCATCAGCAAATGCCTTACCGATGTTTGTGGCTTATCCACCAACAGTAACAGGTCATCCGCGTAGGCTAATATTTTCAGAATCTCCTTTCCCACCTCTATTCCCACTATACCCGGATGTGCTCGTATTATATTTATCAAGGGTTCCAGTGTAATCACAAACAATAGGGGGGATAACGGGCAACCCTGTCTTGTGCCTCTTTCTATCTTGAATCCTTGTGTTTTCACCCCATTTATTATCAGACATGCTATCGGGTCTGCATAAAGCATCTGCACTGCATGCATATACCATCCCCGCAAGCCCATCCAATTTAATGTTTCCCATATGAAAGGCCATAGCACCCTGTCAAAGGCGCGTTCTGCATCTAAACTTATTACCAAGCTCGAAGGTGCTCTGGTGGGGGCTTCTGTTAAGGCCGCCACTAATCTTCTCACATTCATCACAGATTGCCTTCCACGGACAAATCCTACCTGTTCCTCTCCCACTATGGACGGCAGTATCAGCGCCAAACGCTCCGCCAGAACCCGTGATAGTATCTTAATCTATGTTGATGAGCGATATGGGCCTGTATGAGGCTGGATCCAAAAGGTCCCTTCCCGGTTTTGGTATTAAGCTAATCATAGCCTCATTAGTATATCTAGGGAATCTGCCGTCTTCCACTGCCTCTTCATAAAGATTTACCAGGGGCCTCACTATTTGGGCTCTTAGGAGCTTATAAAATTCGCTGGAAAATCCATCTGGACCTGGCGCAGAGTGCAATTTTGACTTCTGTATCACCACCCCCACCTCTTTCTCTCTTAAAGGTAGATCTAATTCCTGCAACTGTGCCTCTGTAAGTCTTGGCATTTTAGATCTTAGCAAATACTCCTGAATTTCCTCTTTCAAATCCTTTTCAGGTTCCCCTTTATATAACTCTTCAAAATGTTTCTTAAACACTTCTGCAATATCAGCTGGGTGGGTAACAATCCCCCCCGCTCTCTCACGGAGTCGTGTTATATAATGCGACTGATGATACCTTTTTTATTGGACATAACTTAATACATTTCTTGATTAGCTTTCGAAGGTTGCCCTTCTTCGTCAGATCGGAAATTAAGCAAATGTGCTAGCTGACAGTGTATATAAGTGAAAACATTCAAGCATTACTATGACAGTCTGACAGGGTGGGAGGATGGGGGTGGGTAGGAGGTATGCATGGGGACATCAAAGCATATCATTGATATTCTAACAGGATGGGTGTGGATAGGTGAGGGGTGGGGTGATCAACAGAGAAATACAGCTTTATGGTTTATAATGGGCTAGGAACCCCAGGTCCTTGTTAAGTCCTTTCTGTTGGGTGTTCCCCCATTTAACAAATCCAATATATTTTAAGTACAGTTTCCCCTTGCCTACAGTACCTCAAACACACACACTCATACCCTCTCATACTCACTCATCCTGTCTCTAATTAAAATACAATTTCATTCTTTCCCATAAAGAGATGAACTTAAAACATTTACCTATAGCTTAACCCAGTTTAAAAAAAAAGTTTTCAAATCACAAAAAGTTATAACAAAGCTGTCATCTTCTTCAGTTCTCTTGCTGATCTTAAATTAATGTTCTTTTCGCCAGAAGCTGAAGCACATAATATTGGCGATGCTCACAAATACACTGATGGGCCGATGATCAGAAGCAAACGCAGGCTGTTAGCGCCATAATAGAGCCTGCGTTTGCTACCGCCCCATGATCATATGATCAAAGCCCCCAAGCGCATGAAACAACGCAGTCGTGGGCTCTGAACACAACAAGCATGCAAATGCATGCAAAACAGGGCTCTCAGTGCAAGTAGTATGCAAATGCATGCTAAACCTATTCTTCCCCAATGATCGGCAAGCAGCGCATCAAACATTGGCACACAGTCCACGGCAAACCCTATGCCAGCTCAGAGCTGGCGTTAGGGTTTGCAGACCATTGGGGAGAAATGGTGAGCCCTGTCCAGCATGCATTTGCATGTTAGCAGACCCCCAACTCCTCCCAATGCAGCAGCCTGCCCCCCCCACCCCACAAAAAGAGCAGGAACCCCAACCTGACCCCCCACCAGGGCTGCATGTGAGGGGATGCTAGGGGGGTTAGAGACCCACTGGATCTCCAGCCCTCCAAACTGTGTCGGGGGGGGGGGGTCAGGGGGACTAAAGGACTGGACTGATGCTTGGCTTGGGGGGGGTACTTAAGGTCTTGTGGTCCCATGGACCTCCAGCCCCTGTGTTTGACAGGTCTGGGATTTTCACAGCCTAGACCTACTACTACTACTACTTATTTAGCATTTCTATAGCGCTACAAGGCGTACGCAGCGCTGCACAAAATAGAAGAAAGACAGTCCCTGGCTCAAAGAGCTTACAATCTAATAGACAAAAATAAAGTAAGCAAATCAAATCAATTAATGTGTACAGGAAGGAGGAGAGGAGGATAGGTGGAGTGCGAGTGGTTACAGGTCAAAAGCATGTTAACGAGGTGGGCTTTCAGTCTAGATTTAAAAGTGGCCAAGGATGGGGCAAGACGTGGGCTCAGGAAGTTTATCCAGGCATAGGGTGCAGCAAGACAGAAGGTGGCGAAGTCTGGAGTTGGCAGTAGGTGAGAAGGAACAGATAAGAAGGATTTATCCATGGAGCGGAGTGCACGGGAATGGGGGGTAGGAAGGACGAGTGTGGAGAGATACTGGGGAGCAGCAGAATGAGTACATTTATAGTTAGTAGAAGAAGTTTGAACAGGAATGCGAAACGGAATAGGGAGCCAGTGAAGGGTCTTGAGGAGAGGGGTTAGTATGAGTAAGCGACCCTGGCGGAAGATGAGACGGGCAGCAGAGTTTTGAACCGACTGGAGAGGGGAGAGGGACTAAGTGGGAGGCCAGCAAGAAGCAGATTGCAGTAGTCTAAGCGAGAGGTGACAAGGGTGTGGATGAGGGTTTTGGTAGAGTGCCTGCGGAAAGAAAGGGGCGGATTTTACGAATGTGTAAGAAAGAAAACGGCAGGTCTTGGCGGTCGTGCTGGATATTAGCAGAGAAGGAGAGAGAAGAGTCAAAGATGACCCCAAGGTTTCGAGCTGAGGAGGACAGGGAGAATGAGAGAGCCATCAACAGAATAGAAAACGGGGGGAGTGGGAGGTGGGTTTGGGGGGAAAAATGAGCTCAGTTTTGGTCATGTTTAATTCAAGTGGCGTTGAGACATCCAGATAGGCACTGTCAGACAAGTACGCTGAAACTTTGGTTGTGGATGCAAGGTGAGATATCCAGGATAGAAAGGTAGATTGGGAGTCATCAGCATAGAGATGGGTAGGAAAAGCCAGGGGATGAGATTAATGAACCAAGGGAAGACGTGTAGATAGAAAGAGGAGGGGACCAAGAACAGAACCCTGAGGTACGCCGACAGCAGTGGGTTAGAAGTAGAAGAGGATCCACCAGAGTGAATACTAGGTGCGGAGGGAGAGGTAGAAGAGAACCAGGAAGGACAGAGCCCTGGAATCCAAGTGAGGATAGGGTATCGAGAAGTATGCTGTGATCGACAGTGTCAAAAGCAGCGAAAGTCAAGAAGAATGAGGATGGAATATTGACTTCTGGATTTAGCCAGGTAATAGGTCCTTGGAGACTTTAGTAAGCACAGTTTTGGTTGAGTGGAGAGGGTGACAACCAGATAGTAGTGGGTCAAGAATAGCATGTGTAGAAGAAATCAAGGCAGCGGTGGTGAACAGCACACTCAAGTAATTTGGAGAGAAAAGGAGGAGGGAGATGGGTCGGTAATATAGAGGACAAGTAGGGTCGAGTGGAAGCTTCTTAAGGAGAGGTGTGACCACAGCATGTTTAAAGGCAGCAGGGACAGTCGCAGTGGAAGTGAGAGGTTGAGAATGTGACAGATAAAAGGAATAAGAGCAGGAGAGATGGCATTAAGAAGGTGGGTGGGAATGGGATCAGAGGAACAGGTGGTACATTTGAGGAAGAAAGGAGAAGTGTAGTTTTCCTCTATAGTAACTTCAGGAAAGGAGGAAAAGGAATGAGGGAAGGAGAGAGAGGGGAACGGACTAGTGGAGGAGAGGTGGCGAGGTAGAGAATGCAAGGTTTATCTTTTGAACCTTGTCGTGAAAGAATTCAGCAAGGGTCTGAGGAGATAATGAAGGGGGAGTTGGGGGAGGGGCACCTTGAGGAGAGAGTTCAATGTGGTGAAGAGAAGTCGAGGGTTAGAGCCAAGAGAGTTAGTCAGTTGGATATAATCCTGTTTGGCAGGCGGATTGTGCCTGAATGCATGCTCAGGCACAATCCTTCCGCACTTTTACCCTATGAACAGAGAGAATAGTGTGCTTAAATTTGCATGCTATTATCTCTGATCATAGGGGCGGTAAAGCCCTGTGCTGTTCCAGTGCTATTTTTAGAGCGCTGTTTGGAACAGCACGGGGCTTTCAATCATCTGCTCATGAGTTCCAATGTTAGCAATCTAAATCAAATGGTTTTCACCACATAATGCTTATTGTAGTCCACTGTTCATTCTCTTCTTCAATACTCTAGTGGCATTTAAACTCTTCAAAATCCAGTTCTACGGTTGTTTGGCTTACACTGCTCCTCACGTGTACCCTGTTGAGAAGTAATCCAGGATAAGGTCCAATACAGAGAAGAAGCAGAGGCAGTTAGGGAATAGGTCTTTCTATGTAGATTGGAACAGGATCCTACCTCAGAAGTATCAACTTAATATCGTAAGAGGTTTAAAACAAGCTAATCAAGAAAGAATTATCTTAAGCAGAGAATTCAAATATTTATATAGACCGTTCTCCCACAATTCCAAACATTTATTTTATTCCTGAAATTCATAAAAGTATTAGGAACCCTCCGGGGAGGCCTACAGTGAATGGTAGAGGTTCTTTATCACAGTATTTGGATTTTCATTTGAGCTCAGAAGTGACATAAAAAAATACCTTCTACTTGTAAAAGATTCTGCCCATATGTTACAGCAGCTTAGATCGCTCCAATTTCAGAGGGCCAATCTGTTACTCTCATTACATAGATGTGATACATTATACACTAATAATTCCATAACAAGAAGCCTTACATATGGTAGATTTGATTTTATTATTTATTGCTTTGTATCCCACATTTTCCCACCTATTTGCAAGCTCAATGTGGCTTACATAGTTTGATTACCATTGTCATTCTGGGTATCAGATACGGTTAGTATTGTGCCGAGATTAAGTAGGAAGAGAGAAGAGAAGGGAGTGGATTAGGGTAGTTATAGAAGGTGGGTTTTCCACAAGGCAGCAGTGGCAGCGATTCCCATAGGCTGTCCTGCCACCAGGTAGTGGCCTCTTTCTCCCTACTGTGGCTCGCCTCTGATGTAACTTCCTGTTCTCCTCAGAGACGGGTAGCAGTAGAGTGAAGGGCCAGTGCTGGTGGCAGGGCAGCCTGTGAAATTGCTGCCGCTGCCACCTTTTGGAAAAGAAAAAAAGAGGTAAACGCAGGGAAGAGGGTTGAGGAGGGGAGATGCCAGACCATGGGCCAGGCAGGGGCGTGACGGGGTGGCATTCTCATCCCTGCCTCAGGCAGCAGATTGCCTTGGGGCCACCCCTGCTTATGTGTACTACACACAGTATTCTATAAGTCTGAAACGGTAAGTGTGTGACCCCCTCACTAGTCCACCCATGCCCCTACACAGTCAACACCCCCTTTGCAGTTGTGTGATATAGAAGTTAGGCGCTAGCCTATTGCTCATGTTTGATTTATTCTTACTGTACACCTACACCGCCTTCAGTGAATCCTTCAAAAGGGTGGTAAATAAATCCTAATAAATAAATAAGTAAATAAAGTTACACAATAGGGTCTAAGTCAGTTACCCCGCATAAACTGCAATTAGTGCCAATTAATCTTGTTAAAGCCAATTATTGGTTACTTATCACTGAGTGCCAACTTAGTGCCAATTAACTAAGTTTACATGATTAACGGTGCTGTTCTCTAACTGGGTAGCTACTTGTGCACCTAACTGCGCACCCTATATAAAATGAGGGGTTACTGAGTGGCAACTGATGCTTGAAAACTCTTTAGTTGCTACAGCAGCTGCAGTAGGAGATGAAGCAGGACACTTTGGGTCTGTAATTTGGTCCCACTGTCTAAAGCTTGACAGTAACATTAGGCCTTGCTCTAGAAAAGTACTAAATTGTGACCATCTCTGGGAAAATGTGACTAAAGCAGTGGATCCAAAATGTTGAGAATGGCCAGTTTTTCATGTCATAGGTCCATGAGCAGTCCGCAAAAGTTACATGTTTGAACTTCTTCAGCTTTTCTATTTTTTTTTTCATATAAATGAATGGGGTTTATACTGTAGTATTATCAATAGAAATCAAACAAAATAAAACATGGAAAAGAAAATAAGATGATACCTTTTTTATTGGACATAACTTAATACATTTCTTGATTAGCTTTCGAAGGTTGCCCTTCTTCGTCAGATCGGAAATAAGCAAATGTGCTAGCTGACAGTATATATAAGTGAAAACATTCAAGCATTACTATGACAGTCCGACCCACCCCCATCCTCTCACCCTGTCAGACTGTCATAGTAATGCTTGAATGTTACTGTCAAGCTTTAGACAGTGGGACCAAATTACAGACCCAAAGTGTCCTGCTTCATCTCCTACTGCAGCTGCTGTAGCAACGAGCTGCTTCAACTTCATACCTGCAAGATGGGCTACCACTTCTGAACTTGGATAAACATAAGAACTTACTGTAAAGTGGAAATCAGGGATAGTCCAATGGGAATCCCCAATAATGCACCACCTCAGGACCTGTAGCATTAAGGTTATGTATTAAACTTAAATTTTGCACAAGTTGATTAGCAGAACCACTATATGGGTGGTATAATGCAAAATGTAAGTGGTGACTAGAGAAGTAGAAGCCATAGAGGGTATTCGCTACCTCCCCTCTGATATTAAGATAGCTTCTGAAATGTCCTGTTAACCTGCACTCTTTAAATGTCCATGGGAAGTGCTGTGCCACCTGCTGTGTGGTCCAAGATGAAGTGATACATCCCTGACAACAAGCAGTTGTGTATCTGAATGACCCTAACCTGCTCTCTGACAGGGCCATGACAACCAGATCCTCTGATCATCCGTTTTCAAATCATCTGTTTTGTGAGTGATCCTGAGAACTTCATCTACCCCAGGATGAATAGACTGGGACCTTCCCTCTGGTTTGAGACAGATTCTGACTTTTCTGGTTCATTTATCAAAGCTTTGAGCACATCTTGTACACCTGGAGGATTTCTGCTTAACTTGGAAGGATCATTTTAGGATTCGGACTTCATCAGTTGATATTCTATTATTTATCATGTATCACCAAGTGCCCCTGCCTTGTTGTTTGTTGAATTAGTCATGCTTTTTACGCTTTCCAAACAGAATTTGGAATTAACGTCTATTTCAGAGGCACCAGCAGTGAGCCATTGAATATTGTGAGACTGAGTGCCAAATAAGGTGTTTTGCCTCTCCAATCAGAAATTCAAAAGCACAAAAGTGAACTTCTTTAGACAGTGTGTCCGGGGGTAGAAATATTGAAGGAGCTGAGTTCTCTATTACTTTGTAAATGAAAGAAGCAGCACACAACATGGCGTTTACCTTTTTTTTTGGTGCCTCTAAAAGGGTATGATAGCCAACTAAATTAACCATTCAGGTTATCTGTAGAGTAGCTGAATTTTGCCACTATATATTGGACTCAATTTTCCCAGCCTAACTCTACCCAGGCACCATACGGATACTGTTGGAAAGTTACATTGATTACCAACCATCACATTTAATATCAGCAGCAGCTCCAGGCGTTATAAGTTTACTGGCTTCTTATGAACAATGACACTTCTACACCTGAGTGGTGTAGAACGAGTAGAAGTGAATAGATTTTTTTACTTGTTTCAAAAGTACAAAAACTAGGGGACACTCAAGGAAGTTACATAGAAATAATTTTAAAACAAACAGAAGGAAATATTTTTTCACTCAACAAATTGTTCAACTCTGGCACTCTTTGCAGGAGGATGTAGTAACAACAGTTAGCATATCTCGGTTTAAAAAAGGATTGGATAAGTTCCTGGAGGAAAAGTCCATAGTCTGCTATTGAGATAGACATGGGAAACGCCACTGCTTGCCCTGGGATTGGTAGCATGGAATGTTGCTACTATTTGAGTTTCTGCCAGTTACTTGTGACCTGGATTGGCCACTGCTAGAAGCAGGATACTGGGCTAGATGGACCTTTGCTCTCAACCCAGTATGGCTGTTCTTATGTTCATCCTTCATCTATGGATTTGGGCAGATAATTTCCGAAGACCTTACATGATTTTGTTAGCTTGTTTATTAGTTTTGTACTGTTTACATGTAAATTATGGGTGTGGGACTGGGATGTATGTGTTTGATGGTCATTTGAAATTATTTTTAACAATGGATTGTAAGGGTAAGGGTAATGGGACTTGATATACTGCCTTTCTGAGGTTTTTAATTTTGCAACTACATTCAAAGCGGTTTACATATATTCAGGTACATGTTTGGTACCAGGAGCAATGGAGGGTTAAGTGTGACTTGCCCAGGAGTCACAAGGAGCTGCAGTGGGAATCGAACTCAGTTCCCCAGGATCAAAGTCCACTGCACTAACCACTAGGCTACTACTGTTTTTATCTGTTTTAAAATAGTTATAGGCAGATTATATAAATACTAGCCATTAAACCCGTTAAAATGGGCGAGATTTGTAATTCTCACCTCCATGTCCAGCAACCCTGCTCTCTCCCCTGCCCTCCCCTCCCCGATCCATGTCCAGCAACCCTGCTCTCTCCCCTGCCCCCCCCCCCCATGTCCAGCAGCCCCCCTGTGATCTATGGCCAGACTGGAAGATTCTGTCCCTCACTCTCAGTCCCTTCAGTCTTTCCTGCCCAGTGTATTTTCTTTCTCTTATTCTTCAAGCTATTCCCCTCTGATCCATCTTCAGCCAAGCATCTTACTGCTCTCCTTAATGCAGTGGGGGGAGGAAGAGGGAAGAGAAAGAGGAGGAGAAATGCAATGATAAGGTGTGATACAAGGGGTGAAAGTACAGTGGGAGAGAGAAGAAGAATGAGAATATTTGAAACACATATATAACCCCTTCATATCACTCCACATACACAGCCTATCTCCAACAAATGAACACCCCAACCCTCCCCCCTCCAGACAGACTGCACTCCAGAAGATACTTTCACTTAACACCCACACAGGAACACCTTGAAACACACACTCCGTTGGGTAAAAACAGTTGTCAACAGATGTAAATATATGTCCATAAACAGCACCGGTATTTCCAAGAACAGAAAGGAGCGAATTTAGCTTTATGTTCCATCACTGTTTAAACTGTTCAAGACGCCCAACAGAAAATCCGTTGTCAATGTAGCACTGGCGTCCCTGATGAAGGATTTTTGAAACAGGATTTCTGTAGGACATCTTGAACAGTTAGTGAAACAGCGATGGAACTTAAAGCTAAGATAAGTTTGCTCCTTCTGTTCTTGGAAATACCGGTGCTGTTAGTTTTGTCAGTGTACGGACACATATTCACATCTTTTGACAATTTTTTTAGTCAACGGATATTGTGTGATTTTGTATATACAGATTCCTAGTGAACTTTTTCACAATCCTTGTTTGATAAAAAAATATAAAATACAAAATATGTGTTTTATATAAAGAGAAATAAAATTAAGGGATACAAAAATTAGGAGTACTAATGATGTATAGAGCTTTTTAAGTGAGCTGATTTTCAGCTAAACTCACTGAGATTAAGCTTGGCTGTGGATACAGCCTATACTGAATTCTCCTTTGTTCCCTTTTAAAACAAAATTTATAAGGTTATTCTGCCATCACTTACTATGTTACTATGTAGTTCCCTAGGCATCTGATATATCTTATATTTTACATTCTGGGATTGACTGGGTTTTTAAAATTTGTTATATATTTTTGTCTCTCCCTTTGGGGTTTTTGCTGTTGGCATTAAAACCACAGCATTAATTAGCTGCTCACTACCCTGCTCTAATTTTCCTGTCAGTGCCTGAGCTCTGATTGGCTCAGGCACTGACAGGAAAGTTGACTTTTATTTTAAAGCATGCCACGGTCTCTTACCTCAACCCCTGCCCAGCCGAGCTTCACACCTCTCAAACTTCCCCCACGAACATTAGGCCAACCCCCCTCAGAGCACTGGCCCAACCCCTCCAACCTTTTTAAAACATCCCTGTGGTCCAGAGGACCCCTCCCGGCCCCCTTACAAATGGCCCTGGTGGTCCATTGGACCCCTGACCCCCCCCCAAAAAAAAAAAAAAAATTAGAAAAAGCCCTGATTGTCCAGTGGGACCTAGGCCAGGTCTGCACTCCCCCCCCTACAAAGTCAACCCTGGTGGCTTAGCAGTAGCCCACACCACCAGACCCCTTCATACTTCTGTAGAAGAAAGGAGGGAGGGATGCTTACTCCCTCCAGCTCTGGGCACCATCATCAAAATGGCAGCACCCCACCTCACCTGGTGCATCCTGGGATGAACTGGATTGGGCCTACCACATAAGGGAAAAACTTCCTTATATGGTAGTTATGCCTCACCCAGTGCATCCCAGGATGTACCAGGTGGGGTGGGGCACTGCCATTTTGATGATGGTGCCCAGAGCAGGAGGAAGTAGGCAACCCTGCCTCCTATGGAGGTATGAAGAGGTCTGAGGTGTGGGCTACTACTAAACCACCAGGGTTGACTTCAGGGTGACGTCCTGGCCTGGCCAGGGGTCCCACTGGACACCCCTTCTCTCAACCAACCCTTCTAACACTGCCCCAGACCTGGTGTTATTTTTCCAGCACTAAACATGCCTGAGAGCTTTTTTTTTCAAAGAATTAGAGCATTCTGGGGCACACTAATTCCAGCACTAATCACCTTTAGCGCTGGCATTAGGTTTTGAACATCAGGTTATAGATGAGCCTCATGTCCACCAAACACCAGGCTAGTAGTGTGTATTATTTGAAAGGATAAACATCTGTCTCCTCTCACCAGGAGACTCTTTTAAATTATGCTTTTCTGAATAAACTTTGTTGATGGTGAGGTGTGGATTGTTTTTTTCTGAATTTTGCAGCTGAGCAGTGTGGGTGGCTGCAAAGTGCAAAAACTAATGTGCCGAGCAAAATGCAGATCAGAAGAAATGGAGGACTGGCTGCTGAGCCAGGAAACCACAGGGAGCTGAGCTGAAAAATGTAAAACAAAACCACCTGCAGAAAAGAGGGGGAGGGGAGGGGGCTGCAGCCACCAGGCTAACTAGAGCCAAATGGGAGGTAGGAAGGGGGACTGCAGCCACCAGGCTAACTAGAGCCACATGGAAAGAAGGGGGTCTGGCGCTATAAGGCTAAGTAAATCCACAGGGGAGGAAGAAGGGCTGCAGCCTCCAGACTAACTAGAGCCCATGAAAAGTAGCAGTGCTCCAGCCACCAGGCAAGTTGGAGCCACGTGGGAGGAAGGAGTAGTGCAGCATCTTGACTGTCTAATGTCCCACAGGGGAAGAGAACTACAATCACATGGGCGAGGAAAGAGAACTCCAGTGAAAGAGCTACCTACTGTCAAATGGTTAGGAAATGCTACTGGAGCCAGCACACACCATCTGTCACATGGGCAGGAAAAGAGGGCTTCAACCACCAATCTTCTTAGGGCAGTAAGGGAAGGGACTGCTGTGACTACCTCTAGCATGTGACATGTGGAGGAGACTGCAGCCACCCCCCCCCCCCCCTCCATATACCCTGAGGTGAGCTGCACTGCAGTCATCTGGCTATATATTGCTTAAAAAAAAGTGGGGGGGGGGAGGTCTGCAGCCACTGAGATATCTACGGTCACTCTCTGGAGTAAGGGATGTTTCCAAAGAGTTGGCTTAACTCTTCCAGCCACAGCCTCCCCATTCCTGTGCAAAATTGGTGGTTGAAACAAGACAGAAACTGTGTTTACAAGGGTTGGGGGAGAGGAAAGTAAAGGTTTCTGGAAAAGAGAATAGCATCCCTCCTTTTGACTTAAAGCTGATTCTTCACTGGGTGCCCCACAAGCTCTAAATACCATTATTTTAGTTTGGAATTGGCTTTGTTTTTTTCTTTTGTTTGGTTGGGGGGTTTTTTTTTTAATACTGTCCTCCCCCCCCCCCCCCCCCACCCCCACATCTTTTTTGTTGCGTACATTGCCTTGAACAATCAGTGACAGTGCAGCTGATTTTTATTTCTTTATTTATAATACATAAATAAAATTATTTATCTGCATATTTGTGCTTTTCTTCTGCCTCTCCAGTAAGGGAATAAGGTGGGCACTGGAGCAGGATCTGGGCAGTGGGGGGGGGGGGGAGTGGTAGGGGGATGCTCTGTCTACCTCCCCAGCCCTTTTCCACATTTAGCCTTCTCTGGGCTGCTTTCCCCTCCTCCCTTGCCCGCTTTCTCTTTTTAACTCTCAGGTGCACCCCGCAAAGCCCAATTTAATTCCCTCACCAGCAGGCAGGTGTAACTGGGGGAGGCCACGACCCAGGCTGGGTATTTTTACTCAGCCAGATTAAGCAGCCCAGGTGCAGCTGCAGTCAAAAGCCACAAACAGTCAGATTGGGGTGAAAAGGAAAGAAAGAGATGAAGGGTAAGGGGTGGGGGGGGGACTCAGAGGGCAGGAAGCTTAGAGCGAGACAGGCCGGACAGGGGTGATACAGAGAGAGGACACTGATGAGGGCCACTGAGAGATAGGCAGAGACAGACAGAGACAGACAGATCACAGAAAGATCAACAAAGAAGGAAAGAAGAAACAATTTTTTCTATTTAAACTTACTTTTTTTCCTGAAATTTCCCTCAAAATGTTTCCTTACTCTTGGATGTAAAACATTTTCTTTGACCCAGAGCAATTGGAGAGACTAATATTGGATAGGGAGAATAAATAGTATAATCGTGAGTGGGTTACTACTAGTATAAGACCTTCAAGCTAATTGTGACTTTTTTTTAGTCTGATTTCCTAGAGTTTATTATTTTCTTTATTATTTTTCTTCTCCAGTGATGTGGACTAGACTAGATTGTTTTCTTTAATTTTGTTTGTACTTATTGTACTAAATGTTTAATTAATTAAAAAGAAGAAGAAGATACAGAGATAGGGGAAAATACTGAGGTAGGGAAGAAGAAGACTATACTATCTGTTATCCACTATGGACCTCATTTTGGATTTAGTGGACTTCAACAACCCAGATTAGATTAGATATTGAAGAGAGACAATGGGAGGCTGAGAATAGGCAACAAGGGGTGAGACAGAGAAGAAGGCAGGTGAAAGTGAGAAACATACACAGATCATTGAAAGAGGCCCTGAAATAAAGGCAAATGAATACGGGGGAGGGGGCACTGCTGGAAGCGAGAGCACAGCAGAACCCAGCAGCAGATCTTGTCAAATAAAAGAGGAAGACAACCCAGGCCTTCCCCCCCCCCCCCCCCCCCCCCCCCCCCCTCTCTCTCTCGTGATTCAATTTCAGAGCAGTCTCCCCAGTCTCACGCCATCCTCCTGTGTAGACAGATCCAAGAAGAGATGTCAGGAGCCCTCAGCCTCGCTGTTCTCCTGTTCCTGCTCCCAGGTGAATGTCTCTGGAAGCGAGGGACCAGAGACACTGAGCCCCACTTCTGCTCCTCCTTCTGGGGTCCCAGGGCACCATCAGCAGTTGTATTATGTGACTGCCCCTCTCCTCCTCTTTCCCTCCCTGCTCCCCCCCCCCCCCCCCCCCAGGTAGATCCTGCTCTTCTCCCTTGTTTTTGTCTTTTCCTCAGACTATGCTTGTCTCTGTTGCTGAGGGGGTTGTTCCTGGGTGTCCTGTTTCCCTCTTTTCTCAGTACTTATCTCGGGGTATTGATGGTGTTTTCTCTCCCCTTTTCTCTCCTCTTGCAGCCGGACATCCCCAGTGGAAGTTATTGTGTCCCAGTCCCGACCCCCCATCGCCAGCATTGGAGCAGGGGAAAATGTGAGCATGAACTGCTCTGTGAACCAACAGAACTACGATTTCTTCTGGTATCGACAACTGCCAGGACCGGGTCAGAACGGGACCGAGCTGAAAACCCTCGGGACCTTGTATTTTCACAACAAGGAAAAAAATAAGGCGGAGGATGTGCCCCCAGGGTTGGAAAGGCGGGTTCAATCTCAGTGGCTGGGCGACCGGGCTGTGCAGCTACAACTGACCAACGTGACAGAGGAGGATGAAGGGCTTTACCTGTGTGCGGGGAGATACACTGTGCGGGGGCTCCACTGCACCCCTGTACCCTAACCCCTCTCTCTCTCTCTCTCACACACACACACACACATTTCATATCTCGCTCTCAGTCTGCCTGTCTGTCTCTCCACACCCCTGTATACTAACCTCACACATTCTTTCTGTCTGTCTCCCTCACACACACACTTCAGATCTCTCTCTCTCTCAGTCTGCCTGTCTCTGTCCACACCCCTGTATACTAACCTCACACATTCTTTCTTTCTGTCTGTCTCCCTCACACACACACTTCAGATCTCTCTCTCTCTCAGTCTGCCTGTCTCTGTCCACACCCCTGTATACTAACCTCACACATTCTTTCTTTCTTTCTGTCTGTCTGTCTGTCTGTCTCTCTCTCTCTCTCTCTCTCTCTCTCTCTGTCTGCTTGTCTCTCCCTGCACCCCTGTATACTAACCTCACACATTCTTTCTTTCTGTCTGTCTGTCTCTCTCTCTCTCTCTCTCTGCTTGTCTCTCCCTAGCACCCCTGTATACTAACCTCACACATTCTTTCTTTCTTTCTGTCTGTCTCTCTCAGTCTGCTTGTCTCTCCCTGCACCCCTGTATACTAACCTCACACATTCTTTCTTTCTGTCTGTCCGTCTGTCTCTCTCTCTGTCTGTCTGCTTGTCTCTCCCTGCACCCCTGTATACTAACCTCACACATTCTTTCTGTCTGTCTGTCTCTCTCTCTGTCTGCTTGTCTCTCCCTGCACCCCTGTATACTAACCTCACACATTCTTTCTGTCTGTCTCCCTCACACACACACTTCAGATCTCTCTCTCTCTCAGTCTGCCTGTCTCTGTCCACACCCCTGTATACTAACCTCACACATTCTTTCTTTCTGTCTGTCTGTCTCTCTCTCTCTCTCTCTCTCTCTCTCTCTCTCTCTCTATGTCTGCTTGTCTCTCCCTGCACCCCTGTATACTAACCTCACACATTCTTTCTTTCTGTCTGTCTGTCTCTCTCTCTCTCTCTCTCTCTCTCTCTGTCTGCTTGTCTCTCCCTGCACCCCTGTATACTAACCTCACACATTCTTTCTTTCTTTCTGTCTGTCTCTCTCAGTCTGCTTGTCTCTCCCTGCACCCCTGTATACTAACCTCACACATTCTTTCTTTCTGTCTGTCCGTCTGTCTCTCTCTCTGTCTGTCTGCT